>NC_042622.1:235230393-236600257 GCF_901001135.1 Rhinatrema bivittatum | reverse complement strand
TAGGTCTAAAGCTATCCAGCCTCATGTGGCCAGATAACTCGCTACTTACTTGTATAACATCAGAGATATGTGGCTAAGTAGCGCACCTAAAAAAAATCAAAGCAGCAAGTTGACGGCCTCCCAGCCCACCTCCCCACCAAATTTCTCTAACACCCACCCTCCCCACTTACCCAGAAAGCAATACTCCTAAGTACAAAATAGCATTTAAAGTTATGGCAGCCAATCACCGCTGGCCCGGGCCTCCAGCGCCCCCCCCCCCCACTTTTCCCCATGTGAAAGATGAGACGAGTGGAATTAGATTACATCATAGAACACACACACACACACACAAAATCTCTTTCACACCCCATTAAAGAAACTTTAATACTACGGCCTTCTGTTCCCCCCCAAACATCCACTCACCCCCCTCCCAACCAGAACCATCCCACCACCCATTACCTTGAAAAGCAGTCCCCTTGTCCATGCCGAGATCACTGTGCTATGCGATCCTGGCCACTTTCAGCGTTATTACTCTCAAGTTATAATTATCTATCTAAATGGCTTTTAAATATCTACCTCAAAATTGATACTTTTTACTTCGCTGTACGATGTTTAACAGGAAATTATAGCTATTTTCAGACTTGTGTTAGAGGGCAAAATACTATTCTCTTTGTATTTGCAAACTTGTTCACCTTTATAAAATCATAATGGCTAATGTGCCTGTCTCTCTGTTTCTCCCTTCCACCACCCCCAGCTAACACCCCTTTCCTTTACCCTTGTGCCCCCTTTCCTTATCACTTGAACCATTCATCCAAATTTTGCCACAGATAGAACAGCACCTGGTAACCCCCCTGCTCACACTTTTAATGTATCCCAGATACCTATAGTTCCTTTTTCTGTCCCATAGAGGAACAGGCCAGTTTACTGTAGTCTCAGGGCAAACTGTGATGTCATCAAACATTTTTAAAGCTGACCAGCCATTGACTCGTCACCAAAACCATATGCAAATTTTTATACCGAAAAAGAAAAGAACATAACATAAGAACATAAGAAAATGCCATACTGGGTCAGACCAAGGGTCCATCAAGCCCAGCATCCTGTTTCCAACAGTGGCCAATCCAGGCCATAAGAACCTGGCAAGTACCCCAAAACTAAGTCTATTCCATGTTACCATTGCTAATGGCAGTGGCTATTCTCTAAGTGAACTTAATAGCAGGTAATGGACTTCTCCTCCAAGAACTTATCCAATCCTTTTTAAACACAGCTATACTAACTGCACTAACCACATCCTCTGGCAACAAATTCCAGAATTTAATTGTGCATTGAGTAAAATAGAACTTTCTTCTCCGATTAGTTTTAAAAAATGTGCCCCATAGTCTTTCTACTATCCGAAAGAGTAAATAACCAATTCACATCTACCCATTCTAGACCTCTCATGATTTTAAACATCTCTATCCTAATCCTAGCCCCCTCAGTTGTCTCTTCTCCGAGCTGAAAAAGTCCTAACCTCTTTAGTCTTTCCTCATAGGGGAGCTGTTCCATTCCCCTTATCATTTTGGTAGCTCTTTTCTGTACCTTCTCCATCGCAATTATATCTTTTTTGAGATGCGGCGACCAGAATTGTACACAGTAATCAAGGTGCGGTCTCACCATGGAGCGATATAGAGGCATTATGACATTTTCCGTTTTATTCACCATTCCCTTTCTAATAATTCCCAACATTCTGTTTGCTTTTTTGATTGCCGCAGCACACTGAACCGATTATTTCAATGTGTTATCCACTATGACACCTAGATCTCTTTCTTGGGTTGTAGCACCTAATATGGAACCCAACATTGTGTAATTATAGCATGGGTTATTTTTCCCTATATGCATCACCTTGCACTTATCCACATTAAATTTCATCTGCCATTTGGATGCCCAGTTTCCAGTCTCACAAGGTCTTCCTGCAATTTATCACAATCTGCTTGTGATTTAAACTACTCTGAACAATTTTGTGTCTCTGCAAATTTGAAATTATCTCACTCGTCGTATTCTTTCCAGATCATTTATAAATAGTATTGAAAAGTACGGGTCCTAATACAGATCCCTGAGCACTCCACTGCCCACGGCTCTCTTCCACTGTGAATTGTCCATTTAATCCTACTCTTTGTTTCCTGTCTTGTAGCCAATTTGCCAATCACGCAAAGGACATCGCCACCTATCCATGACTTTTTTACTTTTCCTAGAAGCCTCTCATGAGGAACTTTGTCAAACGCCTTCTGAAAAAATCCAAGTATACTAAATATCTACCGGTTCACCTTTATCCACATGTTTATTAACTCCTTCAAAAAAGTGAAGCAGATTTGTGAGGCAAGACTTGCCCTGGGTAAAGCCATGCTGACTTTGTTCCATTGAACCATGTCTTTCTATATGTTCTGTGATTTTGATGTTTAGAACACTTTCCACTATTTTCCTGGCACATCTCCTTGGTCAGTTAGAATGAAGGCTCAACTGTGGATACCACACATCATCCCATTATTTTTTTTTATGATTTATAAAATATTTGACATTTTTAAATGAATATTTATTATTTCTTTCATATCCCAGATCTAATTTTAGTTAGCAATGATGTGGGTATCCAAGTGAAACAAATTAAAAATTTAGAAATAGATACAGCAGAAAAATACCACCAAGGACCATGTCCCTTCCAATTGCAATCCTGCAGATTCTATCTGATCTCTGGCTTTAACCTTCTTTTTCCCACCACCTAAGGATCCTCTGAACTTGTCTAAAGCCTTGGGCCAGATTTTAATACCTAACCTGGGCGTAGATTTGTGCGCACAACCCGGCACACACAAATCTACGCCAATTTTTATAACATGCGCGCGCAGCCACGTGCATTTATAAAAATCCAGGGTCGGCACGTGCAAGGGGGTGCACACTTGTGCACCTTGCGCGCACACTTGTGCACCTTGCGCGCACTGAGCCTAGGGGAGCCCCGATGGCTTTCCCTGTTTCCCTCCGAGGCCACTCCAAAAATCGGAGCGGCCTCAGAGGGAACTTTCCTTCCGTCCGCCCCCCCCCCCACCTTCCCCTCCCTTCCCCTACCTACCGCCCCCCCCAGCCCTACCTAAACCCCTCCCAACCTTTATTCCATAAGTTGCGCCTGCCTCTGGGCAGTGTAGGTTGTGCACGCCGCCAAATGCCGGCACCCAATCCCCTGGCATGGCCGCTGTGCCGGAGGCCTCGGTCCCGCCCCCACCCCACCCCCTCCCCTTTCACAAAGCCCCGGGACATACGTGCGTCCCGGGGCTTGCACGCTTCGCCGGGCCTATGCAAAATAGGCCCGGTGCACACAGGGCTTTTAAAATCTGCCCCTTTATTAATTCCATTACCAATTTTTGAACCAATTTTCTTGCATCCACTGCCCTTTCTCTGAAAAAATAGTTCCTCACATTTTATTTTTTACAAGTATATCCCTAGTCCGATGTCCTATCATGACCATTTCTCCTATACAACTTCTTTTCCACTTTTTGTAGGATGCTAATTCTAACCTTGAAATCCAAGCTTTACTTACCTTTTGTACATACTGTAACCACACAAGACATTAGAGTACACTTTCTTGTGGGACACAAAGAAATTTCATTTTTGATCATGACTTGTCTAATCTCATTATAGAAAGAAACCCTTAAAAATCTGCACAAAAGGAGACTGTTACATGCTTGCAATATATCTCTTTTTTTTCTACTTTAAAATGAGGTGAGCAAACCTCCAACAGCAGTATAATATGTATTTTATGCTCGATACCCAAATTCTTTAAGAATTTCATGGTGAGTTCTGGTATGGAAAAAAAACACTATCTTCTCTTTCATTTTGCTCTCTTATTTTCTTTCCATCCCCCAAAATAACTCAGATAATTCAAAAGACATCCTATAATTAAAATTGCAGAGATCCTCAGAGGCTCTATAAAAAACACATGCACATTCTAAATTATTTTCAGATGTGTCAACCCAAGGACAACCATTTTCCCTGGTCACCCATGAAAAAAGGATTTCATAATTAATCATGAAATAGACTTCTAGGAAAAATGTAAAAAATAAATTCTTCATTTGTTTTAGGAGTGTTCTCCTGGGGTGTTAGAATGGTTCTGAAGTTACAATAGTGTAGCAGTAAAACCCCGACCTTAAAAATCAACTACTTTATAATTAAACTTAAAGTCACTGGTGGGAATAAGCAGCTTCTCCAATGACCAAAGGCAAATCAAAAATGAATGCATCTAGGATTTGTGCTGATTAGAAAATTTAGGGTGCGTTCCCTGGCCTGGCACATATGTTTATGGTCAACACATATAATCTGTTGCACTTGACACTGTTTGTTAAATAAAAAGTAAAAAAAAAAAATCAATTATTACAGTAAAGCACAATGCAAACTTTTTTGGGCTGTTTTCATTTTTTCTAAGTTTCTTTTAGAGAACATGATCCAACAATAATTTGCATTTAAATAGTGGAGGTGTGGGATGGGAGTGTGGGGGCAGAAGAGGGAGGTTCATCTAGGAAGGATCCAATGTTCTTTAGACCAGAGCAATGTTCAAAACTATTTATCCAGCTAAACTGGCCTGTCTGAAAAAAGCAAGTTCGCTTACCGTAAATGGTGTTTTCTGTAGATAGCAGGATGAATTAGCCATGTTGCATGAGTGGTCATCAGGGCAGCACAAAGCAGAGCTGTCTCTCAAAGCTTAAGGCTTTTGCCCTACTGGGCACGCACGGTAGTTCCCGCGCAAATGAGCCTTCCATAAATCTTCTCAGTTCAATCTAAGCAAAAGATATCCAAGGCAGGTAGAGATGCTGACCAGGGAGGAAGGGCAGGAACACATGGCTAACTCATCCTCTAAGCAAAACACTGTTTATGGAAAGCAAGCTTGCTTTTTTCCATGGATAAGCAGGCTGAATTAGCCAAGGTGCATGGGAAGATCCAAGCTGAGGGTTGTGATAAGGGGAGCAGTAAGTAGTAAAATAAAAGAAACGTAGGTTTCTGGGAAGAGTTTAGGGGCTGGGGAGGAGAGGAGAGGGGAAGAGGGAGGGAGTTTAGGTAGGGGGGGTAGGAAACTGGAGTAAGCTTGATTGCGTTGTCGCGCATAGTTAGCAAACGTTCTCCCACCCCTCGCGCGCGTATTTTAAAATCCAGCGCACATGTGCGCATGGCCATCTGATTTTATAACATGCGCCGTGCTCCTTTTAAAATCTACCCCTTAGTTAGTGAGTTATCTTTTTCTTTTATCTTGACCGTGTGGCCAGTAACGAGTTGGATGTATTCGCTGTACAGGTTTTTTTTTGTTTTGTTTTTTTTAAACAACAGCATCTGCCTGGATGATAAATGGTGCAATACGGCTGATCCCACTGCGCCATCAGATTTTGTCTGTTTGTCTAGGCAGTAGGGAGATGTAAAAGTGGTTGGAGGACCATGTTGCTGCTTTGCAGATGTCCTCGATGGGTACATTTTCCAGATGCATTAGGGAAGCTGCCATCACTCTGACCTGGTGCGCCTTTAGGGAAGGGGTAGAGTGAGAGATCTTGTTGCATGACAATGCTGTATGCAATTTGAGAGAGTTCTCTTTGCAATTGGCATTCCAAGTCTTTTTGGGTCGTATGACACAAAAAGTTGAGAGGAAGGTCAATGACTGTAAATTCATCTTTTGTAGTAGGCCAAGGCCCTTTTACAGTCCAGTGAGTGTAACTTTTTCTCTCCCTCATGCTTATGTGGTTTTGGAAAGAATGTGGGAAGCATAATAGACTGATTTATGTGGAAAATAGAGACCACCTTTGGCAAGAATTTTGGATCGGTTTGCACGACCACTTTGTCATGGAAGAATCGCAGGTAAGATGGGAAGTGCACTAGGGCCTGCAGTTCGCTTACTCTTCTTGCCGAAGTGATTGCTACCAAGAAAATGACTTTCCAAGTTAGGAATTTTAGTGCAGCATTTTCTAGCTGTTTGAAGGGTGGCTCCATCAATCCCTGCAGAACTATGTTTACATCCCATGGCACAGGAGACGTTTTTAAGAGGGGTTGTAGGTGCAGAAGCCCTCTCATGAATCGCGAAATGAGAGGATGGTATGCTATGGAATTTCCGTCCTCCGGAATATGATAAGTGGATATAGTGCTCAGGTACATGCAAAAGGAAGATGTTGAAAGACCTCCCCTGGATAGATAGTGGAGGTAATCTAGCAGTAGTTAGTGTTCATATGTGAAGGGATCTAAGAAAAGTTCTTCACACCATTTGGTGTATCTGGTCCACTTGAAAGAATAATTATGTCATGTGGATGGTTTTCTTGCTGAGATTATGATGTCCTCAGCCTCAGATGATAGCTGAAAACATAGAAACATAGAAATGACAGCAGAAGAAGACCAAACGGCCCATCCAGTCTGCCCAGCAAGCTATGCACTTTTTTTTTTTCCTCTTACTTGTTACGCTTGGCTCTTAGTACCTTTTAGTTCTATTTCCCTTCCACCCCACCATTAATGTAGAGAGCAGTGTTGGAACTGCATCTAATTGAATATGTAGCTTAGTTAGGGGTAGTAACTGCCTCAATAAGCAAGCTACACCCATGCTTTTGTTTACTCGACTATGTAATTCAGTCCTTGTTGGTTGTTGTCTATATATAGATCCTCTTTTCTACATTGCCCCTGCCGTTGAAGCAGAGAGCTATGCGTTGAAAGTGAAGTATCAGACTTTCTCCCCTGCCGTTGAAGCAGAGAGCTATGCTGGCTATGCGTTGAAAGTGAAGTAACAGACTTTCTCCCCTGCCGTTGAACATGTTAAGATTGAGCATTCAACTTCCTCGCTGTGAGATTGAGAGAAGGCTCCAAGGGATGGAGAAGTAACCCTTCCTCCTGAGTGAGTAGGAAGGGGTCCATTCCCAGACTTTACGGGGGCTCTGTTGAAAGTTGAATGAGAAATGCATACCATAGTTCCTTGGACCATGTTGAGGCTATTAATAATCATCTTGGCCCAGTCTTGCATACATTTCTGTATGGTTTTTGCAATAAGTGGAATTGGAGGGAAGGCATACAGAAGGCCTTGGGACCAAGAAATTTGGAACCATCTGGTGCTGCTCTGCGAGGGCTCAGGTAGAGAGAGCAGAAGCATGTCAGTTTCGTGTTCTATTCAGTCACGAAAAATCTGTCCAAGGCTGGCCCCAACAGCGGAAGAGACCATTTGCGACAGTTTGGAAAAGAGCCCATTTGTGAGGTTGAAAAACTCTGCTGAGTCTGTCTGCCTCTGTGTTTGCTATCCCCAGAAGGTAGACTGCCTGGAGGGTTGCATGGTAGGCCTTCACCCAGTTCCAGATGGCTAAAGTCTCCTTGTAAAGAGTCCAAGATCCTGTTCCACCTTGTTTGTTGAGATAATACATTATGACTTGATTGTCGGTGTGAATCATTATATGCTGATGTTGGTGCAGGTGTTAGAAAACCTTGAAGGTGTGTCATACTGCTTTTAACTCTAGCAGATTTATCTTATAATGTGACTCCTGGTATGAGCATAAATCCTGTGTTTTGACTTGCAGGAGATGTGCCACCCAGCCTCAGGTGGAGGGATCTGTGGTGAGTATAATTTGAAGTGGTTGTGGCTGAAGCAGGAGTCCTAACTCCAAGACTCCTGGACGCAGCCACCATTTGATATCTGTTTTCATGAAGTCGGTTATGAATATTCGTGAACACAGAGGCTGAAGAAACTGATTCCATTGCATTCCCAAACCCCATTGCAGTTGCCTCCTATGTAGATGAGTCAAGGAAACTACATGGATCGCTGCTGCTAGGTAATCTAGCACTACGTGGATCACTGATGCTAAGTGACCTGGCAAGGTGAGAATGAGATGGGCAGTAGCAGTGGAGCACAATTGGAGAAGTCCGGCGAGGTTCCGAAGCTTTTCTGCTCTGTTGCTGAGAAGGAAGGCCATGGATAGAACTGAGTCTTTTCGAGTTCCTATGAACTGTATTGTTTAAGCTGGATATAGGTTGGACTTTTCATAAGTGATTACAAACCCCAGATCCGCTAGTTAGTAAATGGTTAACACTGTGTGTGAATGTAGGGCCTGTTTTGAAGGGGCTGTTATCAACCAATCATCCAGGTAAGGACAAATTTGGATTCCTGACTGGCAGGAGTTTTGAAAACTCTCAAGCTGATGAGAGGCCAAAAAGGAGGGCCTTGTATTGTTAACGTTTGTCTCCCACCCTGAAACAGAAGTAATGCCACGAAGTTGGGTACATAGGGATAGGTGCACAAGCATCCTTGAAGTCTAGAGAGCACATCCAGTCCTGTGGTTGAATAAAAAGTAGGATGAGGTCATCTTCAGTTTTTCCCAGTAAAGATGTTTGTTGAGATTTCTGAGATCTAGGATGGGCCAGAGACTCCCTGATTTTTTGGGAATGAGGAAGTATTTGGAGTAATAGCCCTGACTGTAGCTGGAATGGGTTAGTTCTTATATGATGTTTTGTTTGAGGAGGGATTGCACTTTCTGCTGCAAAAAGATCTTGATAGAGTAGATCTATTAGAAGGGAGGAGGGGACATCCGAGGTTTGCTGAAGTTGAGCTGGTAACTGTGTCATACTATCAATAGTATCCACAGGTCCAATGTTATGATGGCACAAGATAATGCAAATACTTGGACCCTGCTCCTAATTGATGTCCGTAAAATTTTTGTTGTGGCTTTGGTGCCGCCTGCACTGGTTGTTTTTGCTAGCATCTATCCCTTTGTCTTCCCCTCTAAAGGGTAAAAGGTTGAGTGCATGCCGATTGGTAGGGAGGCTGACAATAGCCCTGATGTGGTCAATAGGGCTTTCTTTAATAGAAAGGTTTCTTAAATTGCGGGTAAAAGCATCGGGAACTGGAGGATTGGTCCCCAATTGTAGAGAGAGACTGCGCCGCGAAGTTCTGGTCCTTTATTTTGGTGAGAGTGGCCTTTAGCTTGTCCTCAAAGAGGTTTTCTACAGAACAGGGAAGATCAGCCAACTTTTCATGGACATCTTCCCAGATGCCACTAGTCCGGAGCCAAGCATCCAATGCACTGCAATGGAGGCTGCTGATGTTCTTGCTGCCATGTCAAAGCCTTCATAAATGGCTCGCAAGAGTTGATGCAGACCCTCTTTCATGTCCAGATCACTTGTCCATCCTCAGACCGAACAAAAAGTTTTAATTGTTGCAAGCACTCAGAGATATTACACTAAATAAAATTCATGCTGTTGGATCCGAGTTGACAGCATGGAACCTTGGAAAACCTTTTTTCCAAAATCATTCAACATTTTGTGGTTCATTCCTGGGGGTGAAGTCAAATGAAGTCTGGTCTTTTTAGCTCGGTGCATGGTTGACTCTAACACAACAAAATTATATGGAAGCTGAAACACTCCATAACCAGATAATTTTTGAAGGTGAAACATTAGATCGAGGTTTCACAGTGCAATGATACCAGAGGAAGGGATCTCCCAGAACTTCATCAGAGATTTCTGCAATACTAGATGAGATGGGAACATGGTAGGTTTGCTTGGGAGCTCTAGGATGCATAGTAAGTTCATAACCTCAGAGTGGGTATTTGGTTCCTTCCAAATTTTGATCTTTAGAAGAGAACCCACCTTTTTCCACAAAACATGAATATGTGAGGACCTCCAGAGGTGAGGAATGGTCTGGCACCTCCTCTGGTGGGTCAGGAGGAATGCCTGTAGAACTACCCTGGGACTCCTCTGGGGACGGTAGCATAGAACTCTCTGATCTCGGGGATAAGGATGAAGGATCCCAAGAAGGTGGAGATGGATGAGGAATTTCCTCCCTGTGACACTCAAGAGGGTCAAGTCTTGGTGACTGTGGCATTGCTGGCTCCAATGGTACAGTTTTCAGTAGATGAATGGGGTATACTGGAGGAAAAGTGGGAGGCATGGCTTGTGGAAATAGAGAGGAGAAAAAATTGTGGACAATGTCAGTGATTTGTTCTACCACCTGTTGAGAATTTCTGTTGGAGAATGGTGAATAGGATATCCATGTTCCATGCCTTGCTTATCCTGTGTAGAGACTGGAGTAAGAGGAAGGATAGAGAAGTAGGCAGTCTGAGCCCTTGTTGCCATAAATTAGGCAGTAGCAATGGAACTTGGATCTGTGGTGGTAATTGTGATGCAGCGATGGTACTATGCACAGTCCTTGGAATTTTTGGTGGTAGAATAGCTGCTGCTAGTATGTCCAGCAGGCTGGGAGTTCCCAAGGGTTGGATAAATTCCCGCCACTCTTCTTGAACAGCTTCTGGAGATGCAGGAGTAAAAAAAAGACTCCACCAATGAGCCTGAGGTTGGAGGAGAATGGGCTGGACCTTGATCTTCTGCTTTAGGTGAAAGGTATGGAGAATCACCTGTCCCCTATACCTTCTTCTTGAGAGGGCTCTTGTGTTATGGCACTTTTGGAGGCTTGGCTTTTTGGTGCCATTGTTTGCGCTGTGTGCACAGTCTTCTGCACCACGTGTGCTGTCTTGGGCATTGTGTGCACCGTATGTTTAATCTTATAGGTTGGAATGCATCACTGTTGGCACCAGATGCACGGTCTTCGGCGCCTTATGAGTCAGCTTCGGCACTGGGGTCAACTTCAACATGTTATGGTTTATGGGTTTTGTGGACCCTTGGCCCGAGGTGAGGGTTGTTACTACCTGTGGGTAGGAGCCCCACAGGTCCACACCGTTGGGGGGCGAGGTCAGGTATGGCAGGAGCTCTGGGAAAGAATCTGTGGGGAGGGCCCGAGGAGCGGGGTGAGAGACACAGCAATGAGGAACCCCACAATAAGCAGGTTGGGCTGGAGAGTAGTACCTGGGCAGAGACCTCAGAGAGGGTGGCGCTAGGCAGGCCCGAGGAGTGGGAAACACGAGGCAGGAAGCGCAGGAGGTATACTGGAGAGGCAACCCCGAGGGATGGAGCTGCGTGGCAAGGAAGGTACTGATGCGATGATATAGGCTAACCCACGGAGCGGGAAAACCCGAGTCGGGTCTCTAGGTAATGACATAGACAACCCCGAGAAGCAGGGAAGTACCGGCAAACACCAGTGTTTGAACGCAGGCACTGCCCCGAGGAGCGGGGAAGCACAGACAGTCTCTGGTGTAGAACGTAGGCACTGCCCCGAGGAGCGGGGAAGCACAGACAGTCTCTGGTGTAGAACACAGGCACTGCCCCGAGGAGCTGGTGGAAACAGAGATAGGTCTCCCAAGTGGTAAAAGCATTCCTCGAGGCAACCCTGAGGAGCGGGAAGCCAGTGGGTAGGACTCCTGGAAGGCGCAGGGCTAGTCAGAGGAGCGGGGGAAGCCAGGAGACCAGGTCTCCGGATAGAATGCATGCAGGCCCCCAAGGAGTGGGTACCTGAGCCAGGGTCCAGAGTTCAAGGAAGGTCCAAGACAGTCACCACAGATCCGAGGAGACGGGAGCTAGTAGAGTAGCGATGGAACTTGTTGCCAAGTCGGCTAGTAGGGGGCGAAGGCAGTGCTTAAGAACCCTGACCAAAATTATGTCATCAGTCAGGGACACCCCTGAGGTTCCCGCCATAGCAACTTCAAAAGAGGGCCCGGTGGCACGCGCGCACCTAGGAAGGCCCAGAGTCGGCATGGGTGGCGGCAGCATCCTGGCCGCCACAAGGAACCATGAGATATGCGATGTTAGAGGCTAGCCCCCGCCGCGAGCAGGCCCGGAGAGGGAAGCAGAGCAGTAGCAAGATGTGAGCAGACACTGTCACAGCCATTTGCGACCGATGGTCATAACAAAACACAGGCGATTTAACTGCCTAATGCATCGTCTTGTGGCCCAAGTATCATTGGCCTGAGTTGGGAAGTGTCCCTGCAGAAGCCATCCGGCGCTCTTGCTGGTGAGGATGACGCAGCAGTCCCAGATAGGAGTGGGCAGAGCGAGGAGGTTCTCTTACCTCCCCCAAAGATGTTGATGGAGAGGCTGATGACTATCCGGAGGCTTCTTCTGCCTGGAGCCTGGCTATTTTTTCCGCTTGCTGCCTCTGTGCTCTGGGGGACATTCTTCCGCAGTCACGGCAATTTTCTTGATCGTTGCCTGGGCCTAAGCACAAAGAGCAGCAGTTGTGATCATCCGTGATAGACATTATATGGCCACAACTATGTACTTGAACCGGGCAGTCTTCCTTTGAGTCATGATAGCACTAAATAGTGCTGTTTGGGGTCACTGAAGCGAGAAAAAATTTGAAAAGACCAAGGAGGAATCAGAGGAACAGATTCCACATCCGTAGAAAGCACGGATAAAAAATACTGAGGGGACTTCTGGAAGGCTTGTTTGTGTGGGAACTACCATGCATGCCCAGTAGGGCAAAGCCTTAAGATTTGAGAGACAGCTCTGCCTAGTGCCACCCTGATGACATCACCCATGCACCATGGCTAATTCAGCCTGCTAAGCAACAGAAAATTGCCCTGCTTCAATCCATTTAAAAGTATGTACTGAGTTCCAGAGCGTGCACACTTTAAGGGAGGAATTGCTGGGTGGGTCATGTTTTCGGCAGAACTGGAGGAAAACTATGTGTGTAGATTGTATTTGCAAAACTGTGACCTTGGAAACCTTGAAATAATAATGGACCCAGAAATCAATCTAAAACAGCACATATCGCTAAGAAGGCTATGCAAAACTCATGGTACTCAGAAAACTAAAACTACTACTAACACTAACTGATTTCAGAACAGTACTTCAAGCACTAGTGTTCTCCAGCACGGACTACTGTAATGCCCTTTTACTAGGACTCCCGAATTCAACATTAAGGCCACTTCAAATACTTCAAAACACAGCAGCTAGAATACTAACCGGAAAAAGGAGGAGGGACCATATAACCGAAACCCTGGAAGAATTACATTGGCTACCTATTGAACACAGAATTAAATACAAAGCCCTATGTACCATACATAAACTAATACATGATGAAAAATCGGACTGGCTAAACACAGCATTGCGAGTGCACGACCCACACAGAAACCTTCGATCGGCAAATAAAGCACTCTTAACCATTCCCTCAGTAAAAACAGCGAGACTAACCCAAGTGAGAGAAAGGGCCTTATCTTTAGCAGGCCCCACACTTTGGAACACAATGCCTCTAGAGATCAGATTGCAAAGAGATCTCAAAACCTTTAAGAAAAGTTTAAAAACATGACTTTTTAAACAAGCATTTTATAAAGAGACTGGAGAAGGAAAACATACAGGAATAGGCAGAAGAACACCAGCACACAGCACTATTCTAAGAATGTGCATTTTAATAATCTATGAACTCTACCTCACAATAAACGTAATTGTAAACACTATAAATATGATTTTTACCCGTGAACCGTACTTTACAGGTACACATGGTCATGACCAACTTCACTAAACAATTGATTGTCTAACGATTTATTGTAACTGAACCTTTTGTGGCACCTGTTAGAATGTACTGTAGTACGCATCCACCTACATTAATTTATGTGCCTACATGTAAACCGTTGCGATGGCATATAACTTAGCGACGGTATAGAAAAGATTTTACCTGCTATTAAGTTCACTTAGAGAACAGTCACTGCCATTAGCAATGGTAACATGGAAAAGACTTCATTTTTGGGTACTTGCCAGGTTCTTATGGCCTGGATTGGCCACTGTTGGAAACAGGATGCTGGGCTTGATGGACCCTTGGTCTGACCCAGTATGGCAATTTCTTATGTTCTTATTAGTTCCCATAAAAATTTAACCCACCCAAAAAAGCAGGTGCAAGCATCCATGAGTAGTTTGTACCCATGGCAGCTTTCAAAAAGGGAAAATATGTATGTACCTTCCATTTAAAAATTATCTATAAAGCTGAGGGTACAAAACTATCCCCCAAAAACAAAAACATAAAGCTACTTATGTAATTACCTTTTATATCAGAACTGCATGATGGCTGCCAAGGGAGAAATCAGAGGAGAGAAGGGAAGAGGGAGCAACTCTCATCATAAAAAAAAAATGAAGAACAGAAATCATGGACTTGCCAAAAACTCACATACACCATTAAAAGGGTTTAAGAACTTGTGTCCCAGAAGTCCTCCCTGGTCTCAAAACTCTTAATATCATGGCACCAGCCTTTCTCCAAAATAAAATGCTACCTAGCAATGGCCAAAACAAAAAGCACAGGCTAGGCTTTGATATTTTGTGCTGACTGCTCTCTCATGACAGGCCAGCAGGGATCTGCCTAACTAATTTAGTGCTCTGTCACTTGTGTGATGATGGGGAACGCCTTCTCTCATTCAGGCTGGCAAGAATGAGGTTTTTATCTGATGGGCAGCCATTAATTTGCTAGAGACAATACTGAAAGGGGCAATTTTGAAATCCAATTACCTGGATAAATAGCTATTTATTTATTTATTTCAGTGTATTTATATACTTCCTCCCCAGGCTTTAAAAGGTTATCTGATGAAGTGTACAACATAGAATAAAGACAATATAATAAGCAAAATATAATATGGGCAACCAGGACTCTTGGCCCCCCCTCACCTCGGCTCTCTTTACAAAACAGACCCACACTCTGAAAAATACAACAAACAACTAATTGGAATGTCAAAAAGGCCGCAGCTTTATGAACACAACAATAATTCACCAGAGCTGCCAAATACAACAACCCCCAAGGGTACATCCGCCTCACCCCAGCAAGATGACCCCTCCTTAGGCCACTTGGCCTGTAACCACCAGCAGCATCCAGTCACTCACTGGGACCCCCCCACCACAGCCCAGCAAGAAGCCCCCTCCATATGACTGAACCCAATCACATGTATATACTCAAGAGTACACAGCGTTGAAGTAACCTGCCACCTAGCAGATTCTTCAACAGTACCCCAAAAATAACCATAGTTCTGGCAACTCTGCCACCCCCATGCTGCGACAACCACAAAGCAATCAACAAGGGAGGGAGGAAGGGATGCGAGGAGCCACGCTGGAAGGAAAAGGGGCAGCAACACCAGGTAACCACCCCTTAAACCAGCCCCTGGGGCTCCTGCTCTACTTCCTTGATGCACTGGGGGCACAACCAATCAGGATACACCAGTGTCCTGCACACCAAGGTTCAAAACTTTAACTGCCATACCACCCCTGCCTAGCCACACCACCTCGCTCAGGAGGAGCCAAGACTGGTACCCACATTATCATGGGCATCCAGAGACCTGGCTCCGCCTGCCCTCCTCATAAATAAGCAAGTTTGCTTACTGTAAATGGTGTTTCCGTAGATAGCAGAATGAATTAGCCATGTGTCATGGGAGTCCCAAGCTCCCAGTCACGCTAAGTGATATATTTCTCTTTTTTTTTTTTTGGCGTGGACAGTGATTTGAAAGTTATGAAGCTAAAGTATCTAAGAGCGCTCGTCCCAGCTTGGCATCTTGAAATGTGAATGTAGAGATGACCAGGTGGCCGCTTTACAGATGTCAAGAGGTGGAACATGACATAGGTGGGCCAACGAGGTGGAGATTGCTCGCAGTTGATGAGAATTCAGTTTATCCTGCAGTGCTATGTCCCTCTTGTTGTAACAGAATTGAATGCATTGTGCTAACCAGCTAGAAATTGTCCATTTTGCCACTGGCAGACCATGGGCATTCGGGTTAAAGGAGAGTAATAGTTGGGATGGTCTTGAGTTCGATTGCGTCCTAGTCTTATAGTAGGCTAGCGCCCTTTTACAGTCCAGGGTGTGGAGTAACTTCTCTCGCTCATTGTGGTGTGATTTTGGAAAAAACGTAGGGAATTCTATGGACTGGTTGATGTGAAAGGCTGAGACCACCTTCGGAAGGAAGGATGGGTGAGTCCATAGCACTGCCTTGTGGTGGAAGAATTGAAGGTAAGGCTCGTAATGTACGAGTGCTTGTAGTTCACTGACTCAGCGAGCTGAGGTTACAGCAACGAGGAACACCACGTACCATATGAGGTATTTCACATATGCCGAGTCCAATGGTTCGAACGGAGGGAGCATTAATGCTCTAGGACTAGGTTCAGATTCCAGGCCACTGGAGGCTTGGATATTGGGAGTCAAAGATGGTAGAGGCCCCTAATGAATCTAGAAACCAGTGGGTGTTGGGATATTGGGTGGCCTTGGAGTGGCTTGTGATAGGCTGCGATGGCACTTGGGTGTACTCGGACAGAGGTGGTCGCTAGCCCCGCCGAGTATAAGGTGAATAGGTAATCTAGTAGATTTGCTGGCGTGCAGACAAAGGGATTGTAATGATTAGTGGCGCACCAGGACTCATAACACTTCCATTTTAATTGGTATGCTTTCCTGGTAGATGGTTTTCTGGCCGCAAGATTGTAGTATCAACCTTTCAACATCCATGCTGTCAGAGACAGGGAGTGGAGGTTCGGATGACGCAACAGTCCATTGTTCTGCGTTATTAGAGTTGGATCTGTGCCCAGGCGAATTGGTTGCTGTACTGAGAGGTCGCGCAGGATGAGAAACCAAACCTGCCACGGCCAGTGAGGGGCTATGAGGATCATTGTACCCCGGTCCTGCTGCAACTTCACGAGAGTCTTGCTGATGAATAGAAGTAGAAGGTAGGCATATAGAAGACCTATTGTCCACGAGTGGGCGAAGGCATCCCTTGGTGGTGTCTTGTGGCTGCGGTGAAGAGAGTAGAAATTGTCCACTTTGCGGTTGTGAATTGACGCAAAGAGGTCTATGTGCAGGCAGCCCCACTGGTGGAAAATTCGGTTCGCTACAGTGGGATCTAGGAACCATTCGTGGGGATGAAAGGTCCGGCTGAGATTGTCCGCCATCATATTGTCCACGCCCGCCAAGTAGGTTGCTCTCAGTAGCATGGAATGGGAAAGAGCCCAGGCCCGGATCTGCACCGCCTCCTAGCATAGCAGGTAAGAGCCTGTGCCACCTTGCTTGTTGAGGTACCACATCGCTACCTGGTTGTCCATTTGTATTAGGATTACCTTCTTGGACAGGCAATCCTGAAAAGTGAATAGGGCATACCGTTTCACCCGGAGCTCCAGAAAAGTTATCTGGTGCTTTGCTTCCGCTGTGGTCCGGGTTCCCTGGGTTGACATGGGCTCCCCAACCCAGATTGGAGGCATCTGTGGTTAATGTAATCTGAGGATACGGGGGTTGAAAAGGTAGTCCTATCTGAAGATTGGACTCCTGTAGCCACCAAGCTAGTGAGAGTCGTAGTTGGTTGGTGACATGGACAATGTGGGACAAAGGTTGGTGTGATTGGGACCACTGGGACTTTAAAGTCCATTGTGTTACTCTCATGGCTAACCGAGCCACTGGGGTTATGTGACCCGTGGATGCCATGTGACCAAGTAAGGTTAGCAGGTGATGAGCTGTGGTGGTTCGGCGAGTCTGTATTGCTTTGGCCAAGGTTGACAATGTGCGTGCTCGGTCCTTTGGGAGGGACGCTTTGGCTTGAATTGTGTTTAGATTTGCTCCAATGAATGAGAGGGTGCATGAAGGAGTCAGATTTGACTTGGGATAGTTTATGAGAAACCCCAAGGAATTTAGTAGGCTGATGGTAAAATGGAGGGATTGAAGTACTACATCCTTGGATGGACCTCTGAGTAGCCAATCATCTAGATACAGATAGAAGTGGATACTGCATTGTTGCAAGTAAGCTGCTACTACTGCCAGGCATTTTGTAAACACATGGGGTGCTGCTGCTAGGCCGAACGGCAGCACTCGGTATTGGAAATGACTGTGGCCTACTATGAATCTGAAGTATTTCCGATGAGAAGGGTATATGGCTATGTGGGCATACGCCTCCTGAAGATCTAGAGAGCAGAGCCAATCTCCCTTTTGTAGGAGAGGGAGCATGGTGCCCAAGGTAACCATCCTGAACTTTTCCTTGCGTAGATGTTTGTTTAGGGCATGGAGGTCCAGAATAGGATGTATGCCGCCTGACTTTTTTGGAATCAGAAAATATCGAGAGTAGAACCCTTTTTCTTCGCTGCAGTCGGGGAACCGGTTCCACGGCATTGGAGCACAGGAGGAACGAGAGTTCTGCCTTGAGAAGTGGAGTATGGTCAGTTAGACTCCACGCCGGACGTGGTGGAGAGTCCGGTGGTAGTGTAAGGAAGTTTAGATGGTAACCGTGGGCAACCACAGAAAGGACCCATTGGTCAGTGGTGATTGTGTGCCATGTACTAGCATAGTGGCACTGCCGGCCTCCCACAGGAAAGGGTTGGATGTGGAGATTGACTGCTGCTCTCTAGAAGGGAGTCAAAACCCCGAAGCCGGACCAGTGGGCGGAGCTGGTTGGGCTTTTGGGGCCCTGTGTTGTCAAGGCTGTCCTCTTTGAGAGGGTCTGGGCGGTCGAGCACGAGATGGAGGAGGGTAATACCTACATGTTTATAGGATAGCCTCCTAGGTTCCCGTCTAAATACCCTCTTGGTGGTAGATGAGAAGTCCGAGGGAACAGTGGTCAGCTGGCACAAGGTCTCATGGTGATCTTTGAGTTGCGCCACTGTTTCCTGAATTTTCTTGCCAAACAAATTGTCCCCTGTGCATGGAAGGTCTGCCAACCTTTCTTTGACTTCCTGGTGTAGGTCAGATTTGAGCCATGCCCATCGTCTGGCGCTTATTCCCACCACTGAGACTCTGGAGGAAGTCTCAAAGATGTCGTATGCTGCCCTGACTTCATGCTTTCCAGCATCAAGCCCTTTTTGGAGGATCGTAGTGAGTCCATCTTGAAATTCTTCCGGCAGGGTCTCGGAGAAGTCCTGGACTTTTCCAGAGATTCCTCGAGTATTGAGTCATGTATAGTGGGTAGGCTGCTCTACGTGCCATAAGCATAGATCCCTGGAAAACTCTTCGGCCGAAGACATCCAAGGACTTTTGCTCTTTACCCGGAGGGTAAGAATGAGGCCGGGATCTCTTGGCCTTCTTCTGGGCGGACTCAACCAGCACAGAGTGGTGGGGCAGCTGGCATTTTTGAAACCCTGGAGCTGACTGAACCAGGTACATGGTGTCAGTTTTCTTGTTAACTGGTGGAACTGTACCAGGGTGTTCCCAGGTACGATGTAACAAGTCGAGGAGCACTTCGTGTACTGGAACTGCCATCACTTCCTTGGGGGCATCCACAAACTGAAGTACCTCCAGCATTTTATGCCTGGCATCCTCCTCTCTTAGCAATTAAGAACATAAGAACATAAGAAATTGCCATGCTGGGTCAGACCAAGGGTCCATCAAGCCCAGCATCCTGTTCCAACAGAGGCCAAACCAGGCCACAAGAACCTGGCAATTATCCAAACACTAAGAAGATCCCATGCTACTGATGCAATTAATAGCAGTGGCTATCCCCTAAGTAAACTTGATTAATAGCCGTTAATGGACTTCTCCTCCAAGAACTTATCCAAACCTTTTTTGAACCCAGCTACACTAACTGCACTAACCACATCCTCTGGCAACAATGGTTTCAGACATCTCTTTTATGAAGTTAGCAAATGTGAGGTCTTCAGGAGGGGAGCGGCGGCGTTCATCTGGAGGTAAAGGCTCTGATAGAAGTTCCTTGGAGTCTTGTCAGAGGAATCATCACCCCAGGGATCATATGGTGGATCCCCACCACCCTGCTAGCCTTCAGATGGAGGCAGAGGTCCAAATCCAGCCGGATCCGGAGGTGGCACCGATGAGAAGGCTGGAGGCACCGAAAGAGAATGAGGCGGCATCGAGGACTGTGGTAGCACCAATGGCATCGGCGTTTGATGGTCGTCAGAGTGGTAGTAGACCTGATGGTCCTGGAAACGGCTCCAGCATCAGTAAAATCTCTTCCTCATCCAAAGACAAGGGGATCGGGATCGGTGTCTGTGGAGGAATCGATGGCTTCGGAGGCACCCCTGGTCCCGAAGGAATGGGCACCGATGGAAGTGCACTGATCAGGTTATCCAATCGCTCGAGGAGTGGAGCCAGCATGGTAGGCACCGGATCATGCGTCGGCATGGGAGTCAGCGCCAATGGCGACTGGAATCCACGAAGTGCCTGAAGTACTGCCTCTTGGACCATCCGGTCCAATTCCTCCCGAAAGGCTGCTGTTGCTAACACAGCGGCCGGGATTGAAGGCTCAGTAGGCGTTGCCGGAGGGTCCACATGAATCTGTGGAGTCTCAGCTCCCGGCACCAGTACAGGTGGGGAACGCCTCGGTGTCCCAGGTCCAGAGGAGAATGGGGGCTTCTCTCCCCGGGACTTTTTGGCCAGTGGCTTAGTCGATATCAATGTCGAAAGTTTGTCGGTGCCGGCATCAGAAGAAGGCTACCGTCGATGTCGATGCTTTTCTCGATGCTCGGTCCGGTCCTTCTCCAGCACTGAGGATGAAGATGTCGATGCCTTTGAGCATGAAGATGCCGGTGACGGCTGGTCACTGGTGTCTCAACGGTGATGAGACGTCGATGGCGACGGAGTCGATGAAGAAGAGAGTTTTCGACTCGGTGTACTCTTGGCCAGATTAGGCGTGCTTAGATTTGAATAGGTGCTCCATCTTATCTAAGCGGGCCCGGCGGCCTTTTGGAGTCATCTGGGCACAGCTAGTGCACCGTTGGACGTCATGGGAAGGCCCCATGCATAAGATGCAAACGTCATGAGGGTCGTTATGGACATAGTCCACGGACGTTCAGGGCACTTTTGAAAACCAGTTGCCAATTTTCAAAAAATAAGGGCATCATGTGGTCGGTGTTCGTCGGGCACTGAAGGAAGCACCGCCGGGAACTGATCGCAAAAAATGAGGTAAAAACTTACCAGCGTCAGCGGTTGATGAGGGACCCCGGGACGGGGAAAAAAAAGTTTCGAAATTCTACGAAAACGTTCCATGAGGAAAAGTTGTGATGAATTCTCACAGCGCTCCTGAGAACCACGAGGCAACTGCTGCGTGGAAAAGAGACTGAAGGGGGACCCCTGCTGGATGCAGGGTTTGTGGCATACTGGGTATGCTCAGTGTGCCAGTCAAAATTCTAGAAACTTTGACAAAAGTGTTCGGTGATAGGGCTCCATCCTGATGATGTCACCCATATGTGAGGACTACATCCTGCTTGTCCTGGGAGAATTGGCGCGACTGGATGACAATGCTGAAGCATCATTGAGCCCCACAACCAAGCAATACTATCTGTTCCAGTTCTTGCAGTGTCTACACTGATGTTAAACATGAAGGCATTTCAGGGGGTATGTCTTCATCAGACTTTGCAGGATATGTAAGTCATTCACTGGTGCAGCAGAACCTGCAGCTATTGCAGACAGCAGGAGAAGAATGTGAGTCCCCAGTGCCTGGGGTGGTTTCTGGCCCTGTAAGAAGAGCTGGCTTTTCTCCTCAGTATTAGCTCCAGTGGCAGTTCTGAATAACAGGTCACCTACAAATATACCCTCTTCAGTCACATTGGAAGGAATACAGGGAGGACCGCTGGAAAGTCTGATGAGATATGCATACCAAACTTACCTGGACCATGTCTGTACTATTACGATCAGGCAAGCTTGATCCCGAAGAAGCTTCTGTACTGTTTTGTAAATTAGAGATATCAGTGGAAAAGCATACATGAGGCTTTGGCCCCAAACGAGAAGAACAGCATCTTGTGCAAGTCTGAGGTCACTTGGAAGAATGAAGAACTGATTTCATTTTGCGTTTTGTTGTATGCAAAGAAAACCACTGTTGGTAGACACCATAAGTCAAACAGTTCATTTGCTATTGTGTGGTCGAAATACTCTACTGAGTATCATCTACTGAGATGATCCACTAGGATATTTGAGATGCCTGGCAGATAAGTCGCTTGTAGAATTGCATGATTGCATTCTGCCCCAGTGCCTCCCTGTTCGTTGAGATAGAACAACATGACTTGATCATCCATCTGAAGGAGCAGGAGGAGATAGGTGAATGTGATGAAGGCAAGCCATATTGCTTATTTATTATTTATTAGCTTTTATATATCAACATTCATGGGTACATCATGTCGGTTTACAATATAACTGAAGGAGGAAATTACAAAATACCAGGGTGGGGGGAGAGGGAGTAGATAGGAAGAGAGAAGGGGCTAGAGAATAGAGGGAAAAACAGGAAGAGGAGAAAAGGAACAGTACCTGATGGAAAACAACAGAAGAACATAATAAGAAGCATTGCAAATTAGACACTCAGTAAGGGACTGTGTATAATCTTATACACTGTGGATAACCTTATATAAATTATACACTCCAAAAAGTATTATATACAATAACAACAAAACGTATTATATACAATAATATACATTATCTTTAACTAGTACATATAGGAGACACTATATATGACATTACAAATTATATGTTCAGAAAGGCAACTATATATAGACTAGCAGGGTTGCTATAGGGAAAAGTAAGGATTAAAGGATAGCGGAGGGGGTAAATAAAAGGGGTATAAAAGGGTTGCTATAGGGAAAAAGGTAGGGTTTAAGGACAGGGGAAGAGGGTATAAGGGGTATAAAAGGGGGTATATAAGGATGTGCAGAGAAATGGGAGACAAAACAGAGTATAATTAAAGGGATAAAGGAGAAGGCTATGAGTACGGTAATGACAAGGGCTCTTTCTCTGAAGGAGTAGAGGGAGCAGGGGGACTACATAGGATCTGAAACAGGGTAGGCCATTTTAAAGAGCCATGTTTTAACCCCTGTTTTGAATTTCCAAATGCATGGTTCTAGTCGGAGCTCAAGTGGCATAGTGTTCCAGAGGGAGGGGCCTGCAATGGATAGGGCTCTTTCTCTGGTGGAAGTGTGGTGAGCACATTTAAGGGAAGGGGTGTAGAGGGTTCCTGAAAGTGCAGTTCTTTTTTTTTTTTTCTCATTTAAAGTTTTTATTGAAACTTTCACAATATCAGAATCACAAGGCAACTAGCATAATAACAGGGATATAACAAAGCAGTGAAAACAGTGTATACAGCTCTACAAAAGGAAAGGTATATCCAAGCGCAACACATAATACCAAAGCACGCCCTGTGATACAGAACATAAATCCTCCATTTTTCTCCCTCCCTTTCCCCCCTCCCCCCATCTCCAAACATACTGCCTAAATGAAAATTGGGTCAAATAAATGAAACTAAGAACAACCACCATAGCCTCCCCAAAGAATATGAAATCACCCTATACTTGAAGTGGTGTATTGGAACTGGACGGGTCAGTAGCTTGGGTGGTTTTCCAACTGATATATGGTTGCCATATCTTGTCAAATTTAAATGTACATTTGTGCTTGAAGGCTGTTATCTTAGACAATAAATAAATCTTGTCCACTTTCTGTTGTATGAGTGCTTTTGTGGGTACCCTGGGATCCTTCCAAGTCCGTGCAATCTCCAGACGGGTGGCTAACAGAATATGGTGAGCCAGCTTATTAAAATCCTCTGGCAAGCCCACAAACTTTCGCCCAAGCAACGCCTGCGCCGGGCCAATATCGGATATGCCAGGTATCATATCCTTCAGCCAGAGATGAATTGTCTGCCTTAATCCCTGTAAAGGAGGGCACTCCCACCACATATGAAGAAATGTTCCCAACTTCCCACATACCCACCAGCATTGGTCAGAAACTCGGGGCATGAATTTATGTAATCGCTGCGGGTACATATACCAGCGATACAGGACCTTATAAGCATTCTCTATCATAGATGGAGCAATATAACCTTTCCCGAGACCCTGAAAAATGGTCTTCCACACCGGAGTAGAAATATTCATCCCAAGATCCCTTTCCCAAGCAAGTTGAAAACTGGCTTTTGCCCCCCCAGGCGTAGCTAACAAGTGATAGATACCCGATAATATCTGGCTGGAATTGTCAGCTTTCTTACACATTTGTTCAAAAGAGGAAGGGCCAGATAACAGGTGTACCCCAATTTGAGTAGTTCTAGCAAAATGAGCGAGTTGCATATATGGGAAACAAGCTGAATCAGGTAAATGATACTGACGATGTAAATCCGCAAAGGACCACAGCCCTTTCGGTCCCCACACATGGTCCCATACCAAGATTCCCCGCCGTCTCCAAAGCTGGAAGGCTGGGTTATCTCTTCCCGGCCCAAAATCTTTATGAGCATAGAGACTAGTAAGTGTATGATATGCTCGCTGCCCAATAAGCCGATCCCCATGCTGAAACCATAAAGATAAAACATCCACCACAGAGGGCGATAACACCTTCCCCGGCTCCACCAGCCAAGTCCTCCTTGGCTGCCAGATAAGACTCCTCAACGGGATATCTCCGTAGAGTTCCTGATTGATATTTATCCATTGTTTAGGGTGTTTCCCTCTATGCCAATCCACCAGTTTTTTAAATTGAGCGGCCCAGTAATAATGGGAAAGGTCCGGGACATTGAGCCCCCCCCCCAGCATTTTCGATTGAAAAAGTACTCTCCGAGCTACTCTAGGCCTCCTCCCCGCCCAAATGAAGTTCATACATTTCCGCTGCCATAAGAGGAGTTGGCGCGCCGGAACCTGTATAGGGAGCGTTTGAAAAAGATATAACAATCTTGGCAATATAGACATTTTAAATACCGCCATCCGCCCTAGCCAGGATATGTGATATCTGCTCCACTCTTCCATTTCCCTGACCAATTTTTTCCACAAAGAAACATAATTGAGCGTGAATAGATCCTGGGACGTACTGAGTTGCACCCCCAAATACTTAATATGCGACGAGGCCCACCTAAAAGGAAAATGTCCCTTCAAGGAAGCCACAGATTGGGTAGAAAGATTAACATTCAAGATCTCCGATTTCTCCCAATTGACTCGGAAACCCGACACTTTGCTAAAAGCTTCCATCTCTGAAATCATACTGGGAAGGGAGGTGTCGGGTCTAGTTAGAGTAAGTAGAATGTCATCTGCATAAAGGGAAAGTTTAGATGTGATCCTACCCAAAGTTAACCCCCTGATAGCCTCCTGCTCCCGGATTTTAATTGCAAATGGTTCTAGAAACAAGGCAAAGAGCAGGGGGGATAGAGGACAACCCTGTCTTGTACCCCGCCCCACAGTAAAAGTAGGCGAATAGCCACCATTAATCTTTAGGCAGGCTTGGGGATGATGATACAATTGTCGTACCCATTGTAAAAAAGGGGCTCCAAATCCCATGCTCTCCAAAGTAAGAAAAAGATATGGCCAGTGAACCATATCAAACGCCTTTTCGGCATCTATCAACAAGGCGATGGTTGGAATTTTATATTGTTTCGCAAACCAGATACTATCAAATATCTTATGGACATTATCCGCAGTTGTCCTCCCAGGAATAAATCCAGATTGATCGGCATGCACCATTTGTGAAATGAAACAATTTAATCTAGTAGCCAAAATTTTCACCAGAATCTTTACATCAAGATTCAGAAGAGATATAGGCCGATAGGAACCACAAAGAGAAGGGTCCCTACCGGGCTTTAATAATATGGTGATCCCAGCCGTATTGGCCTGGGAGGACAAAACAGATCCCATACGCAAGGAGTTAAAAAACTTAAGAAGGATAGGCGCTAGAGCCGTGGCAAACTGTTTGTAAAATCTGGGGGTGTATCCGTCTAATCCAGGGGATTTACTCATCTTAAGAGTTTTTATGGCTTCCGTCACCTCCAACAAAGTAATATCTTTATCCAAAAACTGCCGTTGCGTGGCTGTTAAGGCTGGCAACGGGATATTCGAGAGATAACGAGCTATCTCCTCATCGGAAATATTAGAATCTACACTGTATAGGAGGGCATAAAATTGATGGAATCGATGCCTAATCGAAGTATTGTCCGTCAGCATTGTACCATCGGCACTTTTGATTTTGGAAATAGTGGCTTGAGCCTGCTTACGTTTTAACGTTTGGGCAAGATACTTCCCCGCTTTATTCCCGCCCTCAAAGAATCTCTGTTGAGCCATACTGAGCTGATGAGCAATCTTCGCAGAATCTAATTGCGCTATTTTACCCTTAGTCTCCTGAATAGCCTGAAGCGTCAGGCAATTATTAGGATCTTTCATATGAGAAAGTTCTAAACCCCTAAGGGACATCAGGAGTGCTTGTCGATCGCTCTCCGCCTGTTTTTTAACATAGACAGCCCGGGAAATAAAGGAGCCACGGAGAACACATTTTAAACAATCCCATAATATCCCTGGATCCATCCCCTCAGTATCATTAAGATTAAGATAGTCACGGATTTCCTTGGCGATCTGTCGTTGAAACTCAGTATCTTCCAACAACGAATCATTAAGGCGCCAGAAGCGCTGACCAGTATCGTAATTCTGAATTTGTAGTGTGAACCAAATTGGCGAATGGTCGGACCAGACTATCGGTTCAATATCCACTACTTGGACCATATTTATGCGCATCTTATCCAGCAAGAACATATCTAGACGCGAATAGCTGCTGTGAGGCTGCGAATAAAAGGAATAACAGCGGGACTTAGGGTATCGAGATCGCCATATGTCTATCCCCGCAATCAGAGATTGAATATTTTTTAAAGCTTTCCGAACCAGAGAGGAATCAGAACTATGCCCTGTCGAATTATCTAAAGCAGGGTTAAGGGTGGTAGTAAAATCTCCGCCAAGGACCACACTCCCTTCTGCCTTGTCAGCAATAACGGTATATAGCTGCGCATAAAAGGCCTCTTTTTGAGAAGTTGGACCATAGATGGAAACAAGGGAATAGATTTCCGTCCCCAATTTAATGTTAAGCAAAAGATATCGCCCCTGGGAATCGGAATGGCAATTCAATAATTCATAATGTAAATCTTTAGTAATAAGTATCCCCACTCCCGCATATTTAGCGTCTTTGGGCGCAGCTGCCCAGTATTGATGTGGATATTGAACATTATTTAGGAGCCTTTCGTATCGCTTCCGAAGGTGCGTTTCCTGTAAATAGATCACATCTGCCTTCAAGCGTCCCATTTCCTGGAACAGAAGCCTACGCTTTCGACCAGAATTTAGGCCCTTGACATTAAGGGATACAAATTTAATAGTAGCCATTGAAATTCCAACAGAGCGGGTCTGCGACCCAGGACAAACGATGGCCTAACCAATATACCCAACCTGATCCGGCTACATCTGGTAATAATACACCCCAATAGGCATGTGCTTCCTCACACCAAAAGGACCCCCTTTGAGAGCCTGCAATATGCATATGGAGAAAACAGATCCCCCCCACCCTCCCCCCACCCCCTTGAACCTCCTGGGAAAGATAATATCGTTCCCAGCATCTACTGGAGGAAAATCCCATCCTGAAACAAGAACAGAACCTCCCATCCCCACAGCTGCAGTAAACTGGGCGCAGCTGAATAGCATAACAGTAAAAGAAATCCGAGAGAAAAATTTGAAACCCACACACACATGAAACCACTTCCCAGATATTCAAAACCACGGAAAGTCATTCAAGTGTCCCCACATATCCAGACTAGATATGGGCAAACCTGTGCAGACAATTAGCAAAACGACACAAAAGTCAAGTGAGTCCGCCTTCCTTAGCACCCTCACTAGGGTTCCTTCTCAGTCTTCTGCCCCCTTTAGCAACTCGCTGCCATCTGGGCATCTCCGAACGTCGACCTTTAGGGGCTTTGGAGTCCTGTACTGGAACCTCAATCGTCAGGCCTGCCTCCTTCACAGCCTGAACAGCGTCATCAAAAGATTGGGCCTTGAAAGATTTCCCCTCCGCTTGAAACCAGATACCGAAGGGAAAGAGCCAGCGATAACGCACTTTCGCTGCAGTTAGTGCCAGGGTGATTGGTTTAAATGCCAGTCGTTTCCGCAATGTGGAGGCAGCTAGATCTGCATACACTGCAATGTCATGCTCTTCCCATTTCCAAGATCGTTGTTTCCTTGCAGCAACAGCAAGCTTATCCTTATAGGTAAAAGAATGAAAGCAGACCACTATGTCTCTGGGAGTGTTTCCAACTCGTGGTCCCAGTGATCTATGTGCTCTCTCAATCTGGGCATGATGATCAGACTCACCAGCTTCAGGCATAGGATCCCCCAGAATTACAGCACATATTTTCTGAATCACGGTTACACAGTCCTTATATTCTTCACTTTCTGGGACCCCCTTGAAGCGCAAATTGCAGCGTCTATTCCTGTTTTCGATATCCTCGAGCTTATCAGAGAGCTCCGCCTGAGAAGCTTGTAAAGCAGAGAGTTCCTTTTGTTGAGCAGCCCATCGCTCTTCATGATCATCCAGACGCGTGTCCGCTTCAGCAATCTGGCGCGCCATGGAGGCATGCTCTTCCCTCATTTCTTGTAGCGTGTTAGCAAGCTCATTTTTAAAAGATTTAATATCCTTGCGAATTTCAATAAACCAAGAGCGCATTTCAGCGCGAATCGAGGACTCAGCCGCCGTTCCTTGCTCCGCACAGGCACGCTCGCTCATATCCCCCAGATCGGAGTCCGCCGCCATTTTGTGTGCGTCTGCCTCCGAATCTTCTCCTAGCTTATTATAGGAGAATTTTTGAAAGTCGAAAGTCGGTTTTTGCACAGCCATAGTCCCCAAAGGTTCCGGTATAAATTGTGAGGGGTTTCAATACAAAACGCCGCGTTTTTAGCAACTTAGCCACTGAAAAAGCTCCGGTGGATGAGGAGCTCCGCTCTCAGGTGTCCAGCATGGGAAGTGACGTTACTTCCTCCGAAAGTGCAGTTCTAATAGGACGATTGGAGGAGCGGAATCGAAGAGCATCCTCAAGCCAGGAGTGATTGTGATTGTGCAGGGAGTTGTGAATGGTGAGGGTTTTTTTTATCAGATGCGGGAGGAAATGGGAAGCCAATGGAGTTCCTTAAGAATGGAGGTGATGTGGTCGACTTTGCGTGTATTTGTAAGGATTCTTGCCATAGCATTCTGTAACATTTGCAGGGGTCTAATAATAGAGTAGGGAAGGCCTAGAAGTAAGGAATTGCAGTAATCCATTTTTGATAGCATTGTCGCTTGCAGGACTGTGTGAAAGTCTTGCAAATGGAGTAGAGGTTTGAGTTTTTTGAGGATATGTAGCTTTGAAAAATCCTCCCTTTATGATTGTGTTAATGTAGTTTTTGAAAATGCTTGTAGCTTTTGAAATTGCTTATAGCTCTAATAGATTGATCTGGTAGAGGGATTCCTGAGGTACAAAGGAATTCCACATGTGCTCTCCAGCCTTCAGTGGAGGCATCCATCATAAGGATAAACTGGTGTGGAGGTAAGCAGAGGGGACTCCATCTCGTAGCACATGAAGTTGTAACCTCCAGTGCAATTCTCTCATCAACAAAGGTGTGACATGTACTGCTGAAGAGAGGGGTTTAGTGAGCTGATCCCATTGGGAATACAGACCACACTGTAGATAGCACATGTAGAAGAAAGCATGTAAAAGGTACAACATCCCAGGATGGAGATGCAGTGCCTCGGTTCAACCCAAATGGGGATTTTGTTGGTTGTGTGCTCGAGGATGATCCAGATACCTCATGGAGTAAGGCATGTGTCTAATGCATCATGGCCTGCATCAGGTACACTGGTACATGATGTGGAGAAGAAAGTGCAGCATCAGAAGAGTCCAGATGCATTGAATGTATCAGGACAACTTGAACCAGATCATCATGCACTGATGGCTAGATAAGCCATGTAGGTTGCGTAGATGCAGAAGGCATCAAGCGTGTTGGTCCCAATGCCTGGGCCTCAGCTTAGGATCAGGCCCAGGCCCAGAGCCCAGGCCTTGGAGTTCCCACAAAGGGGTCCTTTTCTGCTTCTTTCTTCGTAAACTGACACCATACACTGGGGTCACACCAGAGATAATTAACTCCGGCGCATTCTCCCAGCGGACAGTGCCATTTTGATGTACAGCATTGCCATACAATGCCGTACATCAAAATGGCACTATGCACTGGGTGAATGCACCACAGTTAACTCCGGTGCGACTCCAGCACATGGCATTTCCGCGGTTCGGGGTGTGGCATGTTTTTGAGCAGATTCAGAAAACAGCATGCATCAACTGAAGTTTCAAATCTATGTGCATTATTTTCCAGAAAAAATTTGCCTGCACTAAAAGAGGTGTGTACTTTACTTCTGTGATGATTGTCAAAAGGGAAAATATATCTGTACTTTTCCTTTGAAATTTGGTATAAAGTCTATAGGTAAAAAGTACATGCTGACTTTGCCCCAAGGCAGGCAGTTTGAAAACTGCTTCTAATATGTTTTGGTATTTATTTTGCATAATATGGTTACATTACCATGTTCCAATCTATATACCACTGACATGCTCTTCAATTTATTAGTAAAACTATACATGTGCTTGGAACAGCAACAAGCATTCTGAACCAAACCAAACATTCAAAAAAAAATCTTTAGCAGCCAAATAAAGGAATAGATGTCCATTAACCCATAATTTAACCTCCTGAAACCTTTATCAAAACCTGATGAAGAGCTTGATAAAGAGACCAAACCATTTGACTAATTATTGCTTAATAACAGAAACAGAGAATGACAGCAGACAAGGACTGTAAGGCTCATCTAGTCTGCCCAGCTTGTTTCCTGGTGCAACACTATAGACTACAGTTGATCTCTGCCTTTCCCTTCAGTTAAGGATTCTTTGTACTTATCCCAGGCTTATTGAACTCAGTTACTGTTTTTTTTACCTCCACCTCTTCCGCTGTAAGACTATTCCATCTTTTATTCTGCTGGCTAGCATTTTCTTTGGGTATTTAGTTCCTCTGTTCAAAATTCTGCAGATGACACTTTGCGTTTATTTTCCAGATTTATCGGGGAATGCCCTCCTATTTTTAATTTCCATCTCATTATTTATATCTCATGCACAATTACTCTGTGTGTAGAATGGACACATTTCGCAATGTCAAGAACTTACCGAAAATCTTCCCATAAGCATGAGCCACACTTTCTCCTTTCACCACTAACTGAACCTGAAACTCCGTTTCCTTGACAGCATTAAAGATGGTCACGCTGATGACCTCCTCTACTCCTGATCGGAATACAGATGGAGCAGTTATTAAATAGCCCCTAGGAGACATAAAATATTGGATATACAATATCATTGACATAAACTGACAGATTGTAATAACTTAGAGAATAAAAAGCAAAATGCCCCTTGAGAACCTTTTAGTGAGAGGCAGAATTTACAATTTAGCATTATGGTAACTCTGCCAAGAAATAAACCAGGGAGATGCATGAGATGAATTAGCATGCACTGGAGACTTAGGGTATGTAAATTGATCTCATGCATATTCATAGTGGAATCCAGAAAACTTGACTGGCTGAGGGTCACCAGAACAGGTTTGGGAAGCCTTAGAATAAACCATACAAAATATGGGAACCTTTTGAAAAATGGTATCAGGTACACAGGCATCAGCAGGACTCTGGTGTTAGGGAGGGCTCAGTTGGGTGAATAACCAATCCAATACATGAGGCTAAATACTGGTTTTATTCTTTTCAATTCCTTTATTTCACAGATGTTTATTGAACAAGTGACTTATTGCTGTTCTAATCTGTTGTTATTATTGCGTTACACCAACTGTTATATCGAATGTTTGGTAGCAGGACTTGGGGGGGGAAGGGGGGGTTGGGTGTACAAAAAATTTGGATAAGGGGATGTCTCGGACGAGACGTAGCTGTAAGTGACAGTTGTTGGCATGTTTGTCTTAAAATGTCCAAATAAAAAATTAAATTACATGGAAATTAAAAAAAAAAAAAGAATAAACCACACAATGCTGGAAAATGTATGAAAGCATTCACAGGACAATTTTCAAAAGCTATTTACCCGGGTAAATTGGTAAAAGGGCTTTATGAAAACTGCCCATCCTTCACATAGCTAAAAGTACATACACTGTACAGAGACATTCCCCGAGTGGAGTTAGGACAGGGACAGCAGCAACAAGCTTAGTTTTGCATTTTCAAAACTACCTGAATTATTTAAAATGGAAAAAAGTATCCACAGAGAGCAGGTGCAACTCTCTATGGGTACATTTTGCTTGACCCTTCCCTTTGAGAATTGGTGCAAAATCTGCACATAAAAGTACCCGTACACTTTGCAACCATGTGGGCTGATATGAAAATTGCCCCAATATTGTTGTATAATACAGTGATCTCTTTTTATAATAAACTGATTTGCAATAATGATCATGAAAATATGTGTCTTAGCCCCTGTGTTTTATGAGCCTGATGTGTGACTATGGGTGCAATTTTCAAAAGGTTTTACACATGTAAATGTATCTATTGTAGCAATTTTCAAAAGCCATTTATCCTCATAAAGTGCACTTATGTGGGTAAATCATATGGACAATTCAATGGCATATATGGTAGCAATTTTCAAAAGCTTACTTACATAGGTAAAGTGCATTTACACGTGTAAAACCTATTTTAAGCATGTAAATGCTTTTGAAAATCAGGCCCTAAGGGTTTTAGAGAAGCAAGCAACAGTAAGAAGAGTTGAAACCTGGATCTATTATCTGCTCCTCAAGCTGGCTGTTGGATACGGTGAAGGCAGAATTCACAACCCCAGGTTGTGAAGGTGAGCGTTGGAAGGTGAGGGTCAGGAGCGAGAGAAGAGTCCCAGCCATTTGTACAGGAACATCTCTCTCTGATAGTCACTGGAAATAGTGTGAACTAGCCAATTTATCCCCAATGCGCAAATTGGCCTGGTCCAAGTACCCACCCCCATCACACTATTTCTGTACTCATAAACAAGGAGAGAGAATATTTGTTTAGGTCAACTGCTGAGCCTCACTTTGCTCTGTGACAACGTACGCTAGATAAAGAAAAACGGATATCCGTTTGCTTGGTTTTTATATTTCACTTTAGCACATGTCCACAGAAGCTTCCACGCTTTGCTCTGAGTTTCACTCGCATGCACATTTGCTTAAGATGTGAAGTTACAGAGTGCAACTGGAGCCCCAGCAAAACAGGGGGAGTAAAGCCACTAAAATTTCAGTGGGCTTACATCAATGAGAAAAGCAACGTTATCTCATTAGCAACAGCGCAGGGCAAAAAAGGATCTCTCCAGGTTAAAATGTAAACTGAAGTGTTAACGTGAAATCTTGAAAACAGATAATATTTTCAATTTGATTGTACAATTATACTGCTGTTTGTTGCTTTTTGCAATACTATATGGTTAAGAGTCTTAGTAGCTAGTGGTTCCCTTTCAGGAGAGAACAGAATACAAAATAATTAAATAAATTGCATCCATCCAGTAAAATGCATGGAATTTTCAAAAAATAAAATAAAATAAAAAAATACAGCAGCTTTTAAAACTCATAATTTAAAAGTGTGGCAACTCAGTTTCATTAATACAGTAAGTTATGGTTTTACAGTCATTTAATAAGCAAGTTTGCAGGTGTTTGCCAAATGCTTACAGCACCAGGATTCGAAGCCTTTACGTGTCTGCTCATAGATTCCACAGTTGTTGAACCTATTGTTTGATGATCTAAGGAGGAACGAGATTATTTGGCCTTTCAAAGGATACTGAAGCCATTTTTATTCCAGCAAGTGTATGGTTGAATAATGATACTACTGTTTTATTGTATTTCATTTTTATTTTCTTTTTATCAATACCTTATATTGTGTATTGCAGTTGTGGATGTGTTTATTGAATTCCACACTGGACAGGATTTTCTTGGAAAGTTTTGTTTTTTTAAAAATAGGTCAAAAACGTATGCTAATTCAACCACCGCTATCCAGCTGGAAACTATTGCAGGAGGAGTCTATGTATTGTAGGCAGAAGCTGGAGTGCAATTTAGATGATGCACTTGATAACTATGATTTCAATCTCTCGCCATGCTTCTCCTAAATGTATCACACTACAGCTCCTCATGAGCAGGCCCTTTCACCATTGCACAAGCACAACATGAGATAGATGCATGTGCTTTCAAGAGTTACCATGCAAAAAATGTTTATGCTCCATCTCCTTTTGATGTTTGTTAAATTCATGTGCCTGACATTACATAGGCACCATTATTTAATAACTAGAATAAATATCTTCTATGAAAACACACACATATATATTTATCTTCCTTCTTTTTAAGTCAAGAGGCTTTAAACATCTGAAAACCAGGGAAGAATGCAAGTAATGGGAGGAGGTCATTGTGCTGTTGAACAGTGACCCCCATAGTACAAGTAACATCTAGAAAAGGTAGTGAGAAGGGCAATAAATACAATTAGGCATAGGGGAATGACTTCCACATGAGGAAAGTCTTCAGGGGAAGTTGAAAGCAAGAGCATCTCTGTCAGAAGTAAAACCAAAGAAACTGCTCTTTGGCTAAGATCAAATGTAAGGTGCAAGTCAAGAGCTCTTCCTTCCTGGCTTTTTGGCTGACAATACAATATAATATAAATTTGATTTATATCCCACCTTTCTAATATAACATACACTCAAATCCATTAACAGACCTTCCGCCAAACTCTACTAGGGCCACAAAATTGGACTTGGGCCAAACCGAAAGGATTAAATCTCTAAATTTTCTTTTACAAAAAACATTAAAAATAAAAAAAAAAACCCTAGGACTCTTCAGCTTGGAAATAGGAGATAGGAGATATGATAGAAGTAGATCAGTAAAGGCATGTAAAAAGTAAATAGGGAAACTATTATTCACTATGGGCCAGATTTTAGTACCTACACGCAGGCGTAGATTTGTGCGCGCAATCCGGCGCGCACAAATCTATGCACGATTTTATAACATGCGCGCACATGTTATAAAATCCGGGGTCGGCGCACACAAGTGGGTGCACACTTGTGCATCTTGTGCGCGCTGAGCCCTAGGAGAGTCCCGATGGCTTTCCCTGTCCTCTCAGAGGCCGCTCGGAGCGGCCTCGGAGGAAACTTTCCTTCCGCCCCCCCCTTCCCCTACCTAACCCGCCCCCCAGCCCTACCTAAACCCCCCCCATACCTTGGTTATGCAAGTTGCGCCTGCCCCTGGGATCCCCCGGCCTAGAGGCCCTACAGAGGCCTCTGGCCATGCCCCCTCCCCGGACCGCCCACTCCCCGTCCCTTTTTTCAAGCCCCGGTACATACGCGCATCCCCGGGCTTGCGCACGTTGCCGGGCCTATGCAAAATAGGCTCGGCATGCGTAGGGCTTTTAAAATCTGCCCCTGAATATCTTAACGCAAGAGCTAGGGAGTACCTGATGAAATACGAGGTTGTACATTTAAAACAAAAAAAAAGAAGTTTTTTAGATTTATTTTTATTTTTAAAAATGTTTACACTGTCTCCCAGAACAAGAAGGAATGCCCAAAGCGGTGTACATTAGTACATTATATATACACCACATAAAACATAAATCAAAAGAGTTTCCAGTTTTAAGGTATTAAATTCAAGCCCAATCTATTCAAACCACCAGCCTCATTTTCACCAGCCATTACACCAATTGATCATGCAGGAAACAAAAAGGTTTTGACCTTTTTGAGAAATGCAAGTAGGTTAGTTTCTATCCTGCTCTCTTGCGGCACAGAAGCCACGACAGAGAAAGCACGAGCTCTCTGTCTATCACAGTGCTTTCATATGTTTCATCAGGGGTCTCATCAATAAAGACCCTAATTCCCGTGTAGGGGTACAACATTCTAGTACTGAAGTACCATACCCTGAAGTACTTTATAGATCACAATGAGTACTCTAAATGTGGGTCTCTCTACCACTGATAACCAGTGTAATTGATGTAATAGTAAACCTGCACTGGTTCTCCTTGAACTTCCCATCGCAACCCTGGCCACCACATTTTGAAATATCTATTTTACGGAGGGCTTAGCCGGCAAACCCAAAAACAATATATGTTTTCACAATTGATACTGCTCGTTATCAGCATCTGCATGGATTAATCTGAAAGCTCCATCTTCTACAAATGCTTACAACTGATTTGATTACTTGCTTTTTCCAACCTAAGCTGAAGGCAAGGTGAAGTACAGTAGGAAATTCTCCAACCCCAGGGGGCTTACAATCTAAGGGTCTCACTTACTAAGCATGTTTTCCATTGACAATGACAGAAAAGCCTTTGTAGAACAGGCCCTACGTTTGTATTTGAGGTGATGGAGGGTGAAATGACTTGCCTAAGGTCACAAGGAGCATCAACTGGAGAGGCAGGATTTGACCCCTGGTTTCCCTGGTTTTCAGCCTGCTGCTCTAATGATGAGGCTACTCCTCCACACAACACAGAGTTGTGTATAATGTTCCTCACCTTGAGTACTTTTTAGCACAAAGGCAGGTAATAAATTTAAAGCAACAAACAATAACCTGGAAGGATCCATTTTTGCCCGTGCTGTTGCTAATGACATATAATGCTTTTCTCATTGATGTAAGACTAGTTAAATGTTAGTGGCCCTTTGCCCCTTATTGTTGGGGCACTAGTTGCACTCTTTAAGCCTCACATCTTGAGCAAATGTGCATGAGCATGAAACTCAAAGCAAAACGAGACAGTTTCTGTGGTCTTTTGCTAATGCGAGATATTCCAAGGGAGTGGATGTCAGTTTTCCCTTTATCTACCGGATGTTATCACGGAGCTGTCAGCAAAGTGAGGTTCAGCAGTTGACCTAAACAAAATATTCCCTCTCCCTGTTTATGAGTACATGGGTAATACAGAAATAGCGTGATGGGGGTGAGGTGGGTACTTAGAACAAGCCCATTTGTGTATTGGGGATAAATTTGACAGAAGCCTGCCATGTTGGCAGCCACCACCACCGATCAAATTGGCTAGTTCAGCTGCTTCCAGTAACCATCACAGAGAGAGGCTGCTGTGCAAATAAATGGCTGGGACTCTTCTCCTAGCCCCTCCCCAACTCCCTGGGGCTGTGAATGTTGACTCCAAACCACCTGATTCTGTGGAGGCAAACAAGATAACTGGTGTCAAAAAGGGATTAGGAAAAAGTAAAGAGAGATTTATCAACAATCACTGGTTATTTAACATAACCATGACTTGTAGAAACTGAGAGTGTGTACGGCAGCGGAGAGACAGGCATGCTCTGTTTCTTATACGCTTAATCCAGCAAGTCTGAACCAACTGCCCTATATGGGGTTGGGAAGGAATTTTTGTTCCATTGTTGCAAAACCTGGCTACTGATGCAAACAGCATTTTAACCTTTTCTTGGATTACCGGAGCTTTTAAGCACTAACGGGCCGATACAGTAACCCACGCGCGCACAGGCCACAGGCCACTCTCCTGTGCGCGCGATTCAGTAACTTAATTTATTTAAATTAGGGCCCCCGGTAAAAAGAGGCGCTAGGGACACTAGCGCGTCCCTAGCGCCTCTTTTTTGACGGAGGCGGCGGCTGTCAGCGAGTTTGACAGCCGACACTCAATTTTGCCGGCGTCGGTTCTCAAACCCGCTGACAGCCACGGGTTCGGAAACCGGACACCGGCAAAATTGAGCGTCCGGTTTTCAACCCATGAGCCGTGGTCCCATTTTAAAATTTTTTTTAACTTTTTTTAACTTTTGGGGCCTCCGACTTAATATCGCCATGATATTAAGTCGGAGGGTGCACAGAAAAGCAGTTTTTACTGCTTTTCTGTGCACTTCCACGGCACCGACAGAAATTAACGCCTACCTTTGGGTAGGCGCTAATTTCTTAAAGTAAAATGTGCATGCATTTGCATGTTGCGGGCGCTATTAGTCTGGGGGGGGGGTTGGACGCGCGATTGATGCCCTATTACCCCTTACTGAATAAGAGGTAAAGCTAGCGCGTCGAAAGCACGCGTCCAAATGCCGGTTAACAGTGCGCTCCACCGGAGGGCACTGTACTGTATTGACCTATAAGTAGGTTGTTCTCAATGGACCATTAGTCTTATTTTAATGTAACCAATAATGTAACATCCTGTAAACTCCTCACTGCTTGCAGATCCTGGACTAAAATGTCTGACTGAACTCAATAGAATAAGTCGAATTGGATTGTGCAAACAATTTTACCCACGAATATGTGCACATTTTGTGTGCACAGACTTTATTCTCTGTGCAGCAAGGACTTTTACATTTACAAAATGTGTATATGAACCAGAATAGAACTGTGCACACAAACCAACACTCCTCCTTTCAAATCTCATGTTAATGATGGCAAAAAAGGTGCAAAAAGGTGTCAGCCTTAACTTGGTTTGCTAATGCTGGAAATTTATCTCCTGTTCAGAACCGAAGTAAAGTTCTGCAGGCTAATCTTAGTTTATGGGACTGAACCCAAAGTTTATAGTGCAGACATCCCATACTTGTAATTTATGCACATAAACAATCTGCGTACAAATCAAAAGCATGTTTTATGAGCTGAGAGTACATTGTTTATGCGCATATATACGTGAATTTTAAAATCCCAGCATACGCCAAAATCGGGAGATATGTGAGATTGTCCGACCGGCGCACGACAAGCGGATTTTAAAAGCCGCCCATGTACGTGTGCAAGAGAGAAAGCGCAAAAAAGATTAGGGCGTGGGCATGGCCTGGGTGGGGCAAGGGCAGGATATGGGTGTTCCGGGACTTTAATATGAAATCGCGCATAAGTATTTTCGCAGACAAGCACACTCCAGGGTCCCCTGCCATGTAACTTTACTACTGCTATGGATGGTGTGAAAATAATAAAACTAAAGTACTAGGCTAGTCATCAGGGTTTTAAGGGTTGGGGCTAACAGGGGGGAACGGGAGGTTAATAACCTCGGAGAGTCTGGAAGTCCTATCCCTTAACTGGGTACGAACTGGGAAAACTAGTAATGGCGTCAGTGCACACCCCTTATAAAATTCCCCTACTTACACGGTAGAGGTGGCATTTGTACACACATTCTTCGGTAATTATCTCAACATGCACGCATCCATATAAAATTGTGCACACACGAACACATGATCAGGCTATTTTATACCATGAACACATATACACATGTATGTTTTAAAATGCCCATGTCCTTTGGCACAAGCTGGCATACGAGCATACTGTCATTTTGTGCACAGATGTTTTATGCACATAAATCGTATTTTATGTGCACTAAGCATTTCTTCTGTGCACATTGTTTGGTTAGTACATTTTTTTTAAATGCCAGATGCATTAAAATACTATTAGCTTACTGCATTACTCCATTTGACCACATGAGTAAAAATAATGCAAGTGGACATTTAGCACACATTTTATTACATTGGGCCCTCAGTTTGGCGATTCTTTTTTTTTTTAGACATGGGAAGAATTATAAAGGGGATCCTGCATGCTCAACTAGCCAGATGGGTGAAGTACAATGGAGAAAGATGACAAAAACTGTCTTGGAGCATGACCTTCGGATGGTCATGCCCTATGTATGGCCAGCAGCTGAGATATATCCTTAGCAGTGTGGACAGGAATAACTGAACAGGCTGGATGGACCAGTGCCTTTTTCTCCTGCCATCTATTAGGTTACATCTAGTAGCAACAGCATTAAGCTGCAAGTCAGAGGACTTATTGAGTTAAATCCTGCTCTCCACGTGTATGAATGCTGGCAAATTCCTTTATCTCCCAGTGCCTCAGTATAACCAGCTATAACTGATTCACAATATCAGCACTGTTCCTGATCTAGCCTACGCCTGCTTTGGAAACTGTCATACATATGAAGTACCAAATATAATAGCCAGACTTGCACCCTGGAAGAAGCTGCATGTGCGTTTCTTAAGTGTTATAATTATGAAGTAGGTTAGAAACATTTGGACAAGAGATGCTACAAAACACTTTTTCTTTTTGGATGGCATGCTTTTTGAAGGGAACATAAAAACAGGTCCTCATAGGCTTAAAAACTCTGTAGCTGCGCTGCTCTTGTAGTGAGCCTGCTTCTGTATAAAGAATGCCTATTCCTTTTTCAGTGAACCTTCAGATGTATGGTGGGCATTTTCCCAATAACTTTAATTGGAGATTAAGAAAGACAAGTCTTGTAGTAGTGAACTGCCACATTTTGGAAATAGTTATACTGTGCAAGACTGCAAGTGTGCTAAAGACAATGATATGCACAGCCAATTTGCACTGGATGTTGATCATGGTATTTGTCTTTGTTTGATGGGTGGCTAGCTCGTCCTGTCATTATCCGATGATTATAATTGACATTTTATTTTCATAACATCACATAAGCAATGTTCTGAATTTTAATGGGATGTTTATCAACAAGGAACTGACCTTTCAAATCTTCTTCCCAAAAGCACAGATTAGGAAGAGACCTTGAATTAAATTTGATCCCTTCTGTTTTACATGGATCTTATTATTTTTCTGTACCTAGCCTGCCTTAATTTAGCTAAGATTAGCTTTCAGAAGCTGGAGTATCAGCTGGTATAAAGTTCCTTGCAATGTAACATCTGAAAATTAAAGGCATTATTCAAAAATGAACTTTGTCCCAATTTTTTGCCTAGAGGGGAAGCAGACAGTCCCTACACAAAAACTTCTGACAAACACCCATGCCAGGATTCCCTAGTCCCCTTCCCCCTAAAAAAAAAACAAAAAACAAACACTTGGTTCGCAGGGAAATCATTTCTAGTATGCTACAGTAAATGAAGTTGCCCTAGGGCATGGTTGTTAATGCATCCATTCACTGTGTTTACAGATTCATATATCAAGAACATAGGAAAAAAGAAAAATAAACAAAGTGAGAAATAAATATAGGCAAAGACCCAAATCCTTAAACCGGAAGTTTGTTGCTATGCTAAAGACAAGGTTTCACACAGGCAACAAGCTTTCAGCCTGAACGCATTCTTCCATATAGTATTGCACGCATTCCTCCCACAAACTGCAGCCTACCTACTAAAACTGACAGCAAGAATGTATCGTACCAGACCATGCACTGGGTCACCTGCAAAACAACTGAAACTAGCATAATGTTCAAAATCCACGTCCTTTAAGGCTGAATGACATTTGCATGTTTATGTGATTTAATTATATCTGTGCTGTTGCAGAATTAAATGATTGGCTATAATTTCTCAACTAATTTCATCTCCAAGTTTGCAACCAGTAGGGAAGGAGATCTTTGCTGAGAATGCATGTTTAGCAATGATCTCCTCCCCTACAGCTAGTAAACTTGGAGGTGAAATTAGTTCGGCTTTTTGCCATTCAACTGCAATTGTCAACATCGGTATTTCTTTCAAGGTGAGCGCTGTTGAAGTTGTTTTTTCCTCACAAAAAGGAGGGGGAAAAAATCTTTAAAGCTGGAAATTCTTGCATCCAGCTCACTGGAATGGCTCTGCACAAATTCAAACCTGCTTCACCACACGTTATTTTTCGTTTGAAAAAATAAAGTAAAGCAAAGAGCTGATATTAAGTTAAAGGTGTCTTAGGCCAGAAAGAAGCGCAGATATATGGGGGAAAGAAACGGAGCAATCAGAACTGAAAGAACTTACTGTCTCTCCTGAGCACGGCAAAAGCTTCCGAGGAAAAGCAGCAAAAGCCACGAGTGGGGAATTTGGGCAGGCATCTTCGTCTTCCGAAAGTGCAAATGAAGAGATAAATAAGACTGTTAAAAAAAAAAAACCCCAAGCAAACAACACTCTTCTCTCACACAGCCCGGGAGGAGAAGCCGGGCGGGAACGAGCTCGCGAGGCAGAGGGCACACGCGCTAGCCTGGGTCAGTGCGGGGCGGCCGAGGTTCCCTCGCTCCGTAAGGCGCGCGCACAGCCTGCCAATGCCCAGCGCCAGCGCTCGCTCGCGCTCTCTCTCTCTCTCTCTTTGGACCCTCGGGTGCCGCCTGCTTGGCCGCGAGCTGCTTTGTCTCTCGCGCACTTTCTCTCCTGCTATTTAGCGAATGACCACAGCCGGCAAAGCGAACAAGGTGGAGGGGAGGGAGGAGAGCAGAGCGGCCAAAATCAGCCCTCAGGGCACCCTGAATCCCAGAGCTTCCGCGTCGTAAGCAGTTTTCAGTTATTCATTTCTTTTTTTGCCTCTACATCTTACTGGGGTTTCCAGATGCAACCACGCAGCAGTAATTAATGTACGCTCTTCATCAGTAAAGCCAAAAGGCAGAACTGGAAATCCCTTCTTCTCAGTTCTCCTGCTTTTATTTATTTGTACAGGTATTGGTCTGCTGCCGTGTCTTTTAGTCCAGCTTTACAGTTCAAATACTTTGCGACCATGCATACGGCAATCTACATGGTGGAAAGGCTGCTGCCTGACCTGCACGATAGCTTCCAAACCAGAGAAAGATCACCCTGATCCTTGGTTTTAAGATTTGACATTATTTGGAGTGAGGAAAGTCTCACAAAGATGAACTTTTGTACTATGTTATCTCGCCCTAGCTGTTATAGAGTCCATCAAGCTAGGGTAAGAGAACATAGCAGAAATGGCATCTTTGTGAGACTTTCCTCAGTCCAAATGACGTCAAATCTTCACCAAGGTGTACTGGGCTGTTCGTAGGTCTCACTCTACATGAGAAACTGGCCCCGTACCCCTAAAGCAGCACCAACACCTCACCTGGCCCTGTAAGGGAGCCCTTCTATAGAGATATAAATACTTCACTACTATGAAGGTCTCAGAGATGGTGAGTCTCTCTCTCTGTCCAAATGTGAACTTAGGAATTAAGTTTACTGCAATGTAAAGCACTTTTTTCAATCACACATTTCAGGCACTTCAAAGTGAATTGCATTCCGGAACTATAGGTTGGTTGATTTATTTAAGCCTTTTATATACCCGTCATTCCAAAATAAGATCACAGCGGTTTACAAAAGCAACATTCACATAGCATCAGAACATGTGACATTCACACTATAGGTCCACACAGCATCAGATATGCGACATTTGCATTATATTGTTAAATAGTAATTCATGATGGATTAGTAACTCGAGGTGAGGTTTAGGTATTAGTGTAGGGGTTAGGGGCCACTTTGACATTCAGAGTGAGACATACGAACAGAACAGTGTTTTCTTGTGAAGATTTGATGACCCTCGGAGTGAGGAAACTCACACAAAGATGAGATTTGTGCAATGTTCTCTCAACCTAGCTTGATGGACTGTTCTGTTCGTACGTCTCACTCTGAATGTCAAAGTGGCCCCTAACCCCTACACTAATACCTAAACCTCACCTCGAGTTACTAAGTGGGCCTCCTATAGAGATATAAATACCTACCTAGGATGAGGGCATTATGACTAGTCTCTCTCTCTCTCTCTCTCTCTCTCTCTCTCTCTCTCTCTCTCTCTCTCAAAATTCTGTAGTAAATTTGCATATTTTTGCATACACAAAAATAAAGTCTTTTTCTGACATTTCTTTGCCTAGTTAATTTATTTGGTTCATTATTAAAAGAAAAGGGATCTTAATGAATGGGGCTGGGGAGGAAGGGATCTGGGAATGGGGAGGGAAAAGGGATCTCAGAGGAGGGAATGAAGAAATCTTAGGCAGGAGGGTAAGAGGGATAAGGGATGCAGAAGGATAGAGGCACAGAGGGAGGAAAGAATGGTGAATCAGGGAGAATAAGGAATGAGGAGGAGAGGGTGGGGAAGAGGGATCAGGAATGGGGAGGTGGAGGGAAGTGGGAAGAAAGGGAGCACTGGGGATGGAATGGAAGAGAAAGGGAACATTTAAATGAAGAGGAAAAAGGGAGGACTAGGGTTTGGGGTGGAGGAGAAGGGAAGATTGGGATGGGGTGGAGCAGAAAGATGCCCCATCCCCTTTTTCCCTTATCCCCTCTCCAAAGTCTCTTTAATCCCCTCACACCCCAATACCCCCTCCACTCCTTTCACTGACATCTTACACCCCCTTCAATCTCCTCATTCCACTGGCACCCACAATGATCCTCTCATTCGCTCTCCACACCCACTCCGCTGTACTGAATCCATGTTCTCCCTCACTTTCACAGTGGAATTCTCTCCCATCCCCACAATATCCTCAGTCACTTTCTTCTCTCATTCACTCTTTCCCTCCCCACCCTCATGACCCTTCACTCTCCCTCAGTCATCACTCAATCTCCCTCATTTATTTTTTCCTGGCACTCTCTCATCCCCTCCACATTCTCTCATTCCCTCCCCTTCCCCTGTGATTCCCTTACTCAGTTTTCCACCCTCTTCTCATATGTCCCTCCCCCCAATCCCTGGTTCATTTTCCTTCTCCCTATCCCCTCCCTATCCCCAATTCAATTCCCCCCACCTAATCCCTTTACTGCCCCTTCTTCACTCACTTCCCCCCCCCCACACACTCACCCCCCCCCCCCCATCAGATCCTCCCCCAATATCCTCATTCACTCTCATTCAATCCCTCTCTCAGCAATCACCTCACTCACCCTCCATGTCAGGAATAGGAGGAGGACAGCGACCCTTGCACTACCTTGGGCCACATCTTTCTCCTCCACTGCGGGGGCTCGAGTGTCGTGCTTTCAGTCGCGTGGTTCACAGGGCGGCACTCAAGTTCTGGTAGCAGAGAAGGAGGATGCAGCTCAAAGTCTTGCAAGGCCACTGTCGTCCCATTTCCCAACAACAGGAGGGCGAGGGGGATTGGGGTGGGAGGGTGGAAGAGAAGAAATGCATCATTATCGTCTCGGGGCCAACAAAACCACTTCTTTTCCGGGGGGGGGGGGGGTTTGCGGATATGGGCAGAAGAGAAGCAATGCACTGTTGCTGTCCCACTGCCGCTTCTCTTCAGCCTAGGACCCGGCCCCCGGTCTGCTGCAGAAATTTGGCCAGGAACAGCCAAATTCCACAGCAAGAACCTAATTCTGAGGTCCTGACTGTGGCAATGGAATGACAGGATACCAGAAACCCTGCTGGTTAGTTCTGCCTTCTCCCCGCCTCAGGCTGGCTGGAGGCAGCATTCGCAGCCCTGGGGAGGAAATCACGACCATTGCTTAATGGGGACACCAGATGGCAGGATTCAGTCTGGCCTGCAGGGTTGCAGAATGCAGGGCCGGTGCTAGCTTTGTGCTGCTCGCCTTCCCCCCCCCCCCCGCCACACACACACACACAATTCATTCAGGGTCGGTCCTAAGCCGGTCAAATAAAGCCCAGCTCCCTCCAGCAATCTATATTTTTAAAAACTGACACCCATCCACTCCTCCACAGAACCCATTATTACATATCCTAGGGAAACCGTACAGCCTTGCACACTCACCACCCCCAACACGTCCACACACTCTGTAGCCATACAAAATTTAATTATGCACATGTAACAAATTTTACATGAAAAAGAACATTCACAAGTACAGTCTTCTGAGGCAAAATATCACAACATATATATTATATTTACATGCACTGCTGTGGTGCCAACCAGAAAACTCTGCAAAAAAAGACACTTGGAACCCCTATGGAATTTATAATGGCAACTCAGCAAGCCATGAATAAACATAATTACCATTACAATACAGTAAATCTCCCATACCAAAACAATCCTAACTACAAGCAGTCAAACAGTAGCAACCTTATCTATGAAAAGGCAACACTGCAAATATTACACCAGGCGCTAGAACACCAATACACCTCCTATTGGGAAAACAGAACAAGCCAGGCTGCTATAGATCCCTACACAGAAATGATATGCCAGCAAAATAGCTCACCTCGGTCACATCTGCAGAATACAGATAGACCCTGACCAAATACAGAATAAAAGAGTCCAGAAAGTATAAATAGAAACATGCTGAGAAGAACGGAGAGGGTGGTGGATGCCTGGAATGCCCTTCCTGAGGATGTGGTGAAGACCAGAACTGTGAAGGACTTCAAAGGGGCGTGGGATAAACACTTTGGGGCGGATTTTAAAACGAGCGCGAATAGCCTACTTTTGTTTGCGCTCCAGGCGCAAACAAAAGTACGCTGGATTTTAGTAGATACGCGCGGAGCCGCACGTATCCGCTAAAATCCTGGATCGGCGCGCGCAAGGCTATCGATTTCGTATAGCCAGCGCGCGCCGAGCCGCGCAGCCTACCCCCGTTCCCTCCAAGGCCGCTCTGAAATCGGAGCGGCCTCGGAGGGAACTTTTCTTTGCCCTCCCCTCACCTTCCCCTCCCTAACCCACCCGCCCGGCCCTGTCTAAACCCCCCCCTTACCTCTGTCGGGGGATGGGAGGCGTAAATCCCCGCGCGTCAGCGGGCCTCCTGCGCGCCGGGACGCGACCTGGGGGCGGGTCCGGAGGGCGCAGCCACGCCCCCGGGCCACCCCGGGCCGTAGCCACGCCCCCAGGCCCGCCCCCGGAACGCTCCCGACACGCCCCGAAAACGCCGCGCGGTTCGAGCCTGCCCCCGACACGCCTCCCGACACGCCCCCTCCGAAAACCCCAGGACTTACGCGAGTCCCGGGGCTCTGCGCGCGCCGGTAGGCCTATGTAAAATAGGCTTACCGGCGCGCAGGGCCCTGCTCGCGTAAATCCGCCCGGTTTTGGGCGGATTTACGTGAGCAGGGCTCTGAAAATCCGCCCCTGTGGATCCATAAAGTCAAGAGGCCGCCAATGAAGAGTGGGTGACTCGCCAGAATGAGGGCTACTGCCTGGAGTCAATACCCTTATTAAATAAACATACACATGCTTACTGTGACTCCAACATCGCTCTAAGCTTCAACAGCAAGAGGAAATGTGGAAAAAAGGATTCACACTCACAAAGAGGGGAGTAGCTGGCTTGTTACGGTGGTTACTACCCCAAATCAAATAAGTCTGATACTTCACTTTCAATGCATATACAGCATAGTTCTCTGATTCAACGGCAGGGGAGAAGAAAAACCGATAAAAACACATCCAGCAGAGCTCTCTGCTTCAACGGCAGGGGAGAAAATGAGGGTTCGCACTCACAAAACGGGGAGTAGCTGGCTTGTTACGGCGGTTACTACCCCAAACCAAATGTGCCTGATACTTCACTTTCGATGCACATCCAGCATGGCTCTCTGCTTCAACAGCATGGGAGAAGACTGATACTTCACGCGTATCCAGCATAGCTCCCTGCTTCAACGGCAGGGGAGAAGAAAAACAACCAATAAGGGCTGTATAACATAGGCTGGGTAAAACAAATAAGCATGGGTGTAGCTTGCTTATTGCGGCGGCTACTACCCCTAACTAATCAAGCTAGATATTTCACTTGGATGCAGCTCCATCACTGCTCTCTACATTAAAACTGGGGGTGGAAGGGAAATAGAACCAAGAGCTAAGAGAAACAGATAAGTATGAGAGAAAAAATGTGAAGCTTGCTGGGCAGACTGGATGGGCCATTTGGTCTTCTTCTGCCGTCATTTCTATATATATATAACTGGAACCCACAAGCCAGCCTCTACATGCAGAGCAACAATGGAAAACAAAAACATAACCATTCTTCATAAAACATTAAATAATAAAATTGAGAAATATAAAACATAATAGTAAAATCATATTCAGAAAAACAGCAAATTACATCCAATAACTAAAACTAATAAGGATTTAAAAAATCTCCTGCTCTCCATACTTGGGATATTTTGATTTCCAGTCATCCTGAGATTTTTGTGGATTTGGGGAGATAGGGCTGCACAAACTTTATCTTCTCACACACACACACACACACACACACATATACACATACACATACAAACATACACATTGATTCTCTCACATACACTCCCTGTCTCATATATATGCCTATGCTCTCACACATACTCCCTCTCTCCCTCACAGACACATGGGGTAAATTTTCAATGTGGCGCACAGGCATCTATGTGCACCCAATTTATATCGGCACACGCATGTGTGTGCAGGTGCCAACTCACATGTGCAAGGAGGGGGATTTTGTAATACATGCACAGTGACGCAATCGGGCCTTTGCCCATTTCCCTCCCAGTCCACTCCAATAAAGGACCAGACTGGAAGGGAACTTCCCTAACCCCCTACCTATCCTTCCTCCCTTTTCTCCTTTCCTCCCCGACCCCTAAATTCACCCTAACTCAGCTAAATGTTTTTGTTTTTGAACGTACCTACTCTAAGGAGCAGAAGTAAGTTCTGCGCGCTGGCTGGCTGCCGACACACGCTTCACCGGGACAGTGCCTAATAGCCCTTCCGCATGTACCAAGAAATATGCATGTGGCCGGGCCACTCTGAAAATGCACTCAGCGTGTGCGCTGCCTGGTTATGCACGTATCTGCCAGTATTGGCGCACACTGGGGATTTAAAATTCCTCTGATAATGTGTATGTGCGCATGCTTGTGAGAGTCTATATATGTTACATAAACTCTCAAAAGGTGCACACACACATAGACAGGCCTCACACAGACACACGCACATGTACACAGGCACTCACAGACACACACACAAGCACTTAGGATCTCAAACGGCCACACACAAGCTCTCACACAGCCAAACACATGCATACAGGCTGTCACACAGCCACAAACACACATAGGCATACACACAGACACACACATAAAAGCTTTCTCACAGACACATACATGCATACAGGCTGTCACACATACATATACAGGCAGTCACACACACACACACAAGCATAAGGCTGTCACACAACCACACACAGACACAGACATACACAGGCTCGCAGAAAGACATACACACGTACATAAGCTCTCACATAGACTCAGACACACCACGGCCCCACGAGCTCCGCTTCTCTTTGGGCTGTGGTGGGATGAGCTCTACCACAGACTGGTGGTCTCCTTTTTTCATCGACCCCCGGGGGGGGGGGGAGTTGCCGCTGAAGCGATTAAAGTTCAGCCACCGGTGGGTTGAATTTTGCAGCGGCCAGCAGCCTCTCTTCCTCGTCAACTGCCAGCGGGTTTGGCTTCACCTGTGGCCCTGCAGCCTCTTCTGTTGCCACCGCCGCCCCCCCCTCTCCAGGTGTGCCGCCCCGTGCAAGTGCACGGTATGCACACCCAGTCATGCCAAGCCTGGCAGAATGAGCACTGGTGCTATTCCACTTTACCATTTTTTGTTGACTTTTATTTTCACCCAAATGTACACCTCTTTAAGCAGGAGGGATCACAAAAGAAATTTGAATACAAAATGAAAATGTAAATTCAGTTTTACTATGGAGAGCCATTAAGGTTACTTCTCCACTATCTCAGGCTGAAAGTGCAGTTCCGATCATTTGAGCAGTTAGAGGCACTGAAATTTGTCTAAATAACATTTGGACTACTGGTTTTATTGGGGCTGGCCATTGTAAAATTGACTAAATTGTTATGTTTGGCATTCTTGAATGGAAAATTAAAATAAAATCTTTTTGAAATAAAACTTTCTTAGCCAAAAGATCGCTTCTCGGCCTTTTGGCTAAGATCAAGAATAAAGAAAGAAAGAAAGAAAGTTCATAATCTGTTTTTTGGAGATGAAGAGAACTACTTGATAATTTATTTCTTTTGCTTTGTTGCAAAATTGACTTTAATTTTTTAAGTATTATCACCATTTTGGCATGGAGTAAAATTGTTAAGCTAGAACCTAGATGGGGGCTGGCCGTGCCGCAGTGCTGGAGATCTGGATTGGTTTTCTAGGCTGGGGTCCTTCTTCTCGGGGTTGGCAGGGGCTAGAGAGGCTGCAATAGGATTTATCCAACAGCACCACCTACTGGTCGGCCCAAGTGAATGTTTGTATCAGGTTTCAAGGGAGGACCTGTGGAAGAAACCACAGTCTGTGCCTGAGTTAAAGGACTGTGGCTGCAATAATTGGGCTTGGGAAGGGAAGGCAACAAAATGGAGAAAAGGTCTTTGGGTATTTGCAAATGAAGGGTTACTGATGGGAGTGCATATGACAAAAAAATATGGTGTAGTGTGTGAGAGCCAGTTAAATGTTAAGGATTTTATTTTTATATATGTATTGTATTGTTTTAAATTATTCTGAATTTTACTTATGAACATACCTATTTTTATATTGTTGTGGTCCTTTGGGAATATGAAGGGCAGTTTATAAATCTAAAATTAGATTAGTTTAGATTTTGTTTTCAGTTTTATGGCATTTATATCATTTTGTCTGCCCCAATATATCCATTTTAGAGGGCGCTGTGTTTTTACAGGCACCTATTTTATTACATTTTATGAATCAGATATGCTGTATTTTTACCATGTGTGTAATTTACATTTTATTACAATACATGCACTTAACTAAATTATGTGAATAATGCATGCTGAAACACTTTAGTGTGCACTAATATTTAGGGGTAGATTTTAAAAGGTGCACGTGCTACCCGGTGCACGCACATGGATGTGCTGATTTTATGACATGCACGTGCCGGTGTGCGCATGTTATAAAATATATGGGCTGTGCGCACATATGCACCAAATTTTATAATCTGCGCACGTATGTGTGGGCGGAGTGCACAAGGTGGGGGGTAAAATTTTGCAAATTTGCAAGGCGACGAGATCAGGGCTCCCCCAATTCCCTCCCAGGCAGCTCCAATTTAGGAGCTGCCTGGGAGGGATCTTTCCTACCCCCTACCCTAACCTCCCTTCCCCTTTCCTCCCCAACCTCTAAATCCCCCCCCCTCTTCAATTTACTTCAGGGTCTGACCTGAAGTAACTTGTGTGCACCGGCAGCCGGCCAGTGAGCGAGACTCCGGGACAGCGATGAATGGTGCTGTCCCAGCCCGCCCCCGGCCTGCCCCTCTCCATCCCCTAGACCGCCCATCCCCGCTCCCTAGCCTGCCCATTTGTCAGGGCCCAGCATTTATGCGCTTATCGTCACTTAAGCGCCTGGCCGGGCCCTTTTTAAAATGTGAACAAGGCCCAAGTGACGCGCGTAAGTGGCTATTTTTACACGCGCAGCAGATTAAAATCTGGCCGTTAATTTTTTTTTGGTCATTTCAGATGGGGAAACAACATAAAATGATACAGCAAATATCAAGTTTTCTTTTCATTGGAAAGTGACAGCACATCCCTCATCACAGGCCTAGCTCAATTAGGACCAAGTTCTGAATAAGCTGGAAGCCCAAAGATGAATTTAATATTTTACCAATTTGGAAACGCCTTCTTCGTATCACAGCTGTTCAGTTTGGGAAGTTGGTTAGGGAGCAAACAGGCAGGTCAGAATGACAGTCATTTCCGAATATATCTTTTGATTTTTGTTTTTTAAATGTATTATTTGAACTCAAAGTGTGCTTGGCTGCCTGGTATCATTAAAGGCACACCTTAGGACAGAGGTCTCCGTTGTAATGGTATTGCTGTGAAGTCAGTTTGTTGGTTTAGAGCCTACGACTATCAGGGGCTGACCAGGATGTAGGCAAGCCATGAAATAATACCACATACCGTAAATGGCAAACTCAAGCTCAGGCACAGTAGTCAGAATTTAACTGGGCTTTAATCAAAGGAACAAGTAGTAAGCATAACAAGATCCGGGCTTACATCGAACAGGAGAAACAAAGGACATAGGATAAGTTCCTTACAAGGTAAACAAGGTTTTAGATTCACAACAGCTCAAATAGGATACAAAGCAACATTTATAGACCCAGCCCGGGGATTGTGTTGTGCCTTAAAGACTCTTTGCTGGCTCAGAATTTAAACAGGGTATGCGATTAAGTCTCCTGTTGATCCAATGAGGACATCACTGGGTGTTCTTAACCATCCATACCTGAAGGGTAGGAATCATAAACTCCACAGCTAGTACAGCTCTCCCTGATAGAGCCTCAGCCTTTTGCTCCCATTTCTGCTAGGTTTGAGATCTGCTGACCCTGACAGAGACCAAAGATTTGAAGTTGTTAGCATGAGTTTTGTGATATGAGCCATCATATATCCCTCATGACCTGGAGGGGTTTGGTAAAACCAGTCAGAGCCTGCTTCATCAGTGTTAACAATATCTGTTAGTGCAATGTAACAGTTGTTGTAGTGTTTTGTTTCTTTCTTTAGCAGTTGTATGCAATCTGGCTCAGTCCCTTTCCTTTGCCCCTCAGTACTTCAAAGAAAAGAGCAGAATGGAGGGGATCTCTGTGTCCTAGGCCTTCTGCCTCTCCTCACCTGTTAGCAGGGTCCTGTTTGAAGTTTTAATAAAAGATTCAAGATATCCACAGTCTCTCTCCCATATGTGGATCCTCTTTGCTCTGAAAGAAAAGACAGTGGTGTGCCCAGAAACAACCTTTCCTTCGTTTTTATGAATGAATGGCGGCAAGGGGCTGCGTGAACCAGGATTCAAATCCCATTCTTTCCACTGATGCCTCTTGTGACCTTGGTCAAGCCACAGGTACCCATGCAGAACGTAAGCTCTTTGAGAGCAGGGGATAATTGTTTATTTATTTAGAAATCTTCTAGACCACTTATCAACATGGACCGTTGGACCGTTAGATGATCGAGGGGTTAAAGGGGCACTTAGAGAAGATAAGGCCATCACAGAAAGATTAAATGATTTCTTTGCTTCGGTGTTTACTGAAGAGGATGTTGGGGAGGTACCCGTAAATGAGAAGGTTTTCATGGGTAATGATTCAGATGGACTGAATCAAATCATGGTGAACCTAGAAGATGTGGTAGACCTGATTGACAAACTGAAGAGTAGTAAATCACCTGGACCGGATGGTATACACCCCAGAGTTCTGAAGGAACTAAAAAATGAAATTTCAGACCTATTAGTAAAAATTTGTAACCTATCATTAAAATCATCCATTGTACTTGAAGACTGGAGGATAGCAAATGTAACCCCAATATTTAAAAAGGGCTCCAGGGGCAATCCGGGAAACTACAGACCGGTTAGCCTGACTTCAGTGCCAGGAAAAATAGTTGAAAGTGTTCTAAACATCAAAATCACAGAACATATAGAAAGACATGGTTTAATGGAACAAAGTCAGCATGGCTTTACCCAGGGCAAGTCTTGCCTCACAAATCTGCTTCACTTTTTTGAAGGAGTTAATAAACATGTGGATAAAGGTGAACCGGTAGATGCAGTATACTTGGATTTTCAGAAAGCGTTTGACAAAGTTCCTCATGAGAGGCTTCTAGGAAAAGTAAAAAGTCATGGGATAGGTGGCGATGTCCTTTCGTGGATTGCAAACTGGCTAAAAGACAGGAAACAGAAAGTAGAATTAAATGGACAATTTTCTCAGTGGAAGGGAGTGGACGGTGGAGTGCCTCAGGGATCTGTACTGGGACCCTTACTTTTCAATATATTTATAAATGATCTGGAAAGAAATATGACGAGTGAGATAATCAAATTTGCAGATGACACAAAATTGTTCAGAGTAGTTAAATCACAAGCAGATTGTGATAAATTGCAGGAAGACCTTGTGAGACTGGAAAATTGGGCATCCAAATGGCAGATGAAATTTAATGTGGATAAGTGCAAGGTGATGCATATAGGGAAAAATAACCTATGCTATAATTACACAATGTTGGGTTCCATATTAGGTGCTACAACCCAAGAAAGAGATCTAGGCGTCATAGTGGATAACACATTGAAATTGTCGGTTCAGTGTGCTGCGGCAGTCAAAAAAGCAAACAGAATGTTGGGAATTATTAGAAAGGGAATGGTGAATAAAACGGAAAATGACATAATGCCTCTGTATCGCTCCATGGTGAGACCGCACCTTGAATACTGTGCAATTCTGGTCACCGCATCTCAAAAAAGATATAATTGCGATGGAGAAGGCACAGAGAAGGGCTACCAAAATGATAAGGGGAATGGAACAGCTCCCCTATGAGGAAAGACTAAAGAGGTTAGGACTTTTCAGCTTGGAGAAGAGACGGCTGAGGGGGGATATGATAGAGATGTTTAAAATTATGAGAGGTCTAGAACGGGTAGATGTGAATCGGTTATTTACTCTTTCGGATAGTGGAAAGACTAGGGGGCACTCCATGAAGTTAGTATGGGGCACATTTAAAACTAATTGGAGAAAGTTCTTTTTTTACTCAACGCACAATTAAACTCTGGAATTTGTTGCCAGAAGATGTAGTTAGTGCAGTTAGTATAGCTGTGTTTAAAAAAGGATTGGATAAGTTCTTGGAGGAGAAGTCCATTACCTGCTATTAAGTTCACTTAGAGAATAGCCCTGCCATTAGCAATGGTAACATGGAATAGACTTAGTTTTGGGGTACTTGCCAGGTTCTTATGGTCTGGATTGGCCACTGTTGAAAACAGGATGCTAGGCTTGATGGACCCTTGGTCTGACCCAGTATGGCATTTTCTTATGTTCTTATGTTCTTAACATTTCTAAGCAGTTTACATTAACCGTTCATAAAAATAAACAAGTTAATAAATTATACTTTAAAAAATACAACATACATTGCAAATAGACCATAAATAAACAGGGTAAAAATACAAACTAAAATATAACAAATACAAAACAAATCATTTTGTGATTATGGATAGTTCTGACAACAGTATGCGATTTTGAAGGTGGTGTTTTCTTACTATGAAGATGAGGTATTTCCTGTGACCTGAAAATATTTCTATGTGAGTGTATGCAAGATCTAGAGAGCATATGTTAGGGGTTGTGGACCCTTGGGCCGGTCGGGACGAGAGATGGAAGCTGTGGAAGACCTCAGCTACAGGTCCCAACCGGGAGGCGGCTTGATGGACGGGGTGGCTTTGAATGCAGGAACAGGAGGAGACCTATGCGACCAAGGACTCGGGGATGACCTGGAGGCTGGACAACGTTGGGCCCTGGAGTATGATCTCTTCACCCTGGAGACTGGCGCTCCCCCGAGAGGAGCTTGTAGGAGCCCGGCCGCTGGGACTTCTGGAGATTCGCCCTGGAAGCCGGAGCCCCCCCAGGAGGAGCCCGTAGGGGCCCAGCCGCTGGGACTTAGGAGAGTCTTCGGGCCAGAGGAGCGATGAAGATCCGAGACGGAGTCCAGGAAAGAAGCAAGTCGGAGTCGAGGATGGAGCCGGGTCAGTCAGAAGTCAGATGTCGTACCAAAGCCAAAGGGAATTCCAGAAGCGGAGTCAGGGACGGAGCCAGGTCAAGCCAGAAGTCAGATGTCGAACCAAGCCAAAGGGAAAGTCCAGAAGCGGAGTCAGGGACGGAGCCGGGTCAAGCCAGAAGTCAGATGTCGAACCAAGCCAAAGGGAAAATCCAGAAGCGGAGTCAGGGACGGAGCCGGGTCAAGATGGAGAGTGGTCAGCAGGCAAGCCGGATCGGAGCGAGGCGGAGATCAGGAACGCAGCAACTGGAAGCAGGAAACCCTGGGAACCTCGTTGCAAGGCCAGGAACGCTGTGGCTGCAGGACTTAAATAGCCCTGCAGCGTCTGACGTCACCAGCCGGCTGCTTGAATCTCCCGCGCTGGCCCCTTTAAATGCAGAGGCTTGCCGCATGCGCGCGGCTAGGGGGCGGGGCCAGCCGCGGGAGGACGCAGGCTGCTAGCTCGGCGTGGGAGCGCCATGCCCGGGGCCTGCACGGCCCGAACACGGCTCGAGGAGGGCTGGGACCGAGTCGGGGTAAGTGGCGGTCCCGGGGCCGGCCCGGGATCGCAACAGCATAGTCAGTCCTCTTTTTCAAGAAAGGAAATCAAGGTGCTCAGGGAAACCATTTTGAACTTTTTCCCTTTCAGAAACTTATTCAAAGCACTCAGGTCTAAAATTGGATGGAATCCCCTTGATTTCTCTGGTGGAAAGGACTAGACTGCACTGGCCTCTAAGAGGGAGGAGACCCGGACCAAATGGGTTTCAGTAGACAATTTGGCAGAATGGCTAATAGGTGTGGTCTGTACTCTTTTTGGATTATGCTGAAGACTCAAGTGTCCAAAATTATTCTGGGCAAACAATGTAAAATCTTAGCCTGCTTCCAACAGGAAGGTCCTCCGGCACAGATACTGGGATCTAAGCTTCTCTATGATCCAGTCAAAACCCCATCCCTGGTTTTGACTGAGGTGCTGGCTGTTGATTTGGAGTGCTCTGCTACTGAGAGCAAACACGAGGGCCCTGCTGTTGATGAATCAGATGGTATGGAGGAAAATCTCTCCTCAGCACCCCACTCAAGTACCTCCTGATTGAGGGTGGGTAGGGTTTGGAATGGCAGTGGGGAGGGTCTGACGTATCTCACAGTTGTCCTTAATCTGAGCCAGCACTTACTTGATCTTATCTCCAAAGAGCATCTCCCCATTGCAAGGCATTACAGTGAGTCTTTCCTGGACATTCAGCGGAAGGTCTGAGGCTCGCCACCAAGTGACCCTGCAGAACCAATATCAACTGTAGAGAATCTTGATGCCATTTTGAAATTGTACCTGAATTCTAAAAATGCTGTAAACCGCCTTGGGCCTTACTTGGGGAAAGGCAGGCTAAAAATCCAAAATGTTCTTTCTCTTATCATTTGGATGTTTCTTTCTCCTTTGTCCCCCCTTCCTTGCTTACTCACATCATCTTTCTTATTTTACTCAGGAAATCTCTAGCATACACGGTCCTGTTCTTCCCACCCCCTGACCTGTCTCATCTTATCTTTCTACGCCTACTCTTTCTTCCTCACTATCACTTTCGCTCTAGGATATTTATATATTTAAATTGTTAGACCATCTAGTCAGAGATTCAAGGTGGTTTCCAATAAAAACATACATAAGTAAAAATAGATAAAACATATCAGTAAAATAAAACTTAAAAAGTACTTGTTATGAACGTCCGTCGCAGATGGCTGCGACCGCGTCTACTTACTTCCTGCACTGCTCTCCTGCCCGGGGGCTGTTCGAGGTTTGGGCCAGCTTTCACCGCCGCATTCCCTGGGACTCCTCATGGCGGCCTGGACGCCGCTGCCATCTTCCTCGACTTTGGGCTTTCCTAGGCGTGCGCACGTGCCACCGGGCCCTCCTTTCAAGCCTCCTCAGCGGGAACCTCGGGGGCTTCTCCGGTTGATGACATCAGACCGGTGTATTTAAACTCCACCTTCGCCCTCAGCTAGCCGACTTGGCAACAAGTTCCATACGTCTTCGAATACTGCTTCATGTTCCTGAGACTACGCTTTGTGCCTTGGACTTGGACCCTATCTGGTACCCGCTCCTCAGGGGCCAGTGCACGCACCAGGGACTCGCTCTCCTTGCCTACCCCACTCCTTGGGCTGGCTCTGTGTCTCCTGGGTTCTAACCTGCAAGGCCTCCCGTTCCTCGGGACACCTCAACTATTCATGAGTTCTACTAAGGGACTTCCCCGCTCCTCCGGGTTGTGCCCACATCCTGAACAGGACTGGCCACGCCTCCCACTCCTTGAGACTACACCTTCATATTACAGTGATTGCCAGAGCTCCCCCGCTCCTCGGGGTAGTGCTCTTTGGCTTCCCTGGGAATTGTGCGCTTCCCCGCTCCTCAGGGTTGCACTTACGAACGACATTGGGACTGCCTACACTTCCCCGCTCCTCGGGGTGGTGCTACGTCATCACTAGAGGCTCAGCTTGGGCTTCCCAATGATGATGATGTAACGCCGCAGGCCAGCCCAATCCTGTGGGCTGGCCTGCGGCGTTACATCATCATCCTACACTGTGCAGCTCCTCCCTTTGGGGTTGCCCTCCGGAGTACCTCCTGATTGGTCAAGCCTCACACCCCCCGCTCTGCAGTCTGTCTGGCATCCCTTCCCTCAGGGTCCCTGCCCAGTTATTGCCTCTAGTCTACTCTCACGGGGGTCCTCTCCTGGTGCCTTGGGATTTCTCTATTGCCTCACCCAGAGCTCTCCGCTGTCTCTGACTTTGCCTCCCGACGGTGCAGACCTGTGGGGCTCCTTTCCACAGGTAGTAACAACTTGCACCTCGGGCCAAGGGCCCACATACCCACAAATCATAACAGTACTTGTATAATAAGGCATGGAATCAAGACAGGGACTGGAGCGGTATTAAGTTCACACGCCAGCCTAAAGAGGTGAGTTTTTAATATTTTTTTTAAAGGGTTTTGAGCTTGAAGTGTTTCTAAGGAGTACTGGCAAGGAGTTCCACAAGGTCACAGCGGTGAATGAAAAGCATATTCTCTGGTGTTTAATGTTGGAATAGTAAGGAGCCTGGCTTGCGATGAACACAGTGTTCTGGATGGTTGTCTTCGGTTTTCTAATAATCTATGAATTATGCTTGTGACTGTATTGTACATGCCATGATATTGGCAGCCAATGAAGACTGAATAGTACTGGCGTAATGTTAGTAGGCGAACAGCAGTGATTTGTGAAATGTGTAGAGGTCTTAATATAGAAGCAGGAATTTCAAGATAAAGTGCATTGCAATAGTCAAAACCAGTGAACAATAAGGCCTGAAGAACTGCTCGCAAATCACTGGCTACAAGAAAGAGTTTGAGGCATTTAAGAATTTTAATTTTGAAAAATCTTGCTTTTGTTACAGTGTTAATTTGTGGCTGCATGGAGCAATTTGAATCAATTATTCTACCTAGATTTTTATTTTGGGATACTAATTGGATCTGATGGCCCTCAAATATAAACTGGATATCATCCACATACACTCAATAGTGAACACCAAGACAAGAGAACAGTTTGCCTTATAGAGGCCAGGTATATGTTTGAAAAGGTGGCCAAAAGTGCAGAGCCCTGAGGAATGGCAGTAACAATATTGTGCTGAGATAAGGTAAGAGCTAAACCATTTCAAAACTGTACCTGAAATTCCGGATTCTTTTAGTCGATGAAGTAAAATCTAATGGTTAAGCATATTGAACGCAGCCAAGAGATCCAACAGTATAAGTACAAAACGTTTTCCAATGTCAAATCCTCTGTGTATCACACCTAAGCTGGAAATTAACACTGTTTCAGTGCCAACCATCTTTCTGAAACCAAACTGACAGGAATCAAGAATCGAATGATCCTCGAGATGTTCTATTACTGGTCGGTGAACGACTGCTTCGATTACTAATGCCAAGAAAGGAAGTAAAACAAGTTGGATCAAGTGAAGGCTTTTTGAATATTGGTCGATAAGAGGCTTGATTCTGAACTGCCTGCATCTCCTCTGGATCTGGTACCACTTCCTCTTAAAATCATTCAGTCTTGTCTTCCTTTCAGTCTGCTTTCCTTAACTCCTCCTTATTTCTAGGCAAGAAAGCTCTGGCAGAAGTTGTTAGTTCGTTCCTGAAGCGACCTCTATTGGCCTGTCTTACTAATTCCTTTCCTCTTTAGAATTCTTGAATGCAAGTTTTTTTCCCTCAGATATCTGATATGTGATATATAACATTCTGAAAAAAAAAATGCTTTCTTTCTTAGGTCCCATAAAGTTTTCAGGTAATGGTGCTGATAAAATACCTACAGTACCTGAATGTAATCCACTTTGAAGCGCTGAAAAAAGTGCAAAAAGTGGAATATAAATCCAAATTAAAAAAAAAAAATCATCATCTAGAGCCTTTTGTTCAGTGGGACTAGGTCACAAGGTAGGTATAAAAGGTGTTTTGTTTGTTTGGTTTTTTTTTTTAATTACAGGACACTACTGTTCTTTTATAATGGTGGCAGACAAATTGTAGTCCTATTTCTGCAACCAGCAGTCAATAGATAAAATCCATCCCAAAGTTCTTTATATTTGTGAGAACATGGCACACAAATATGAAGGAACTGTGCATGGCACATCCACTTCCTGAAAAATGTTGCTTAGTTCCAGGAATTTAATAAAGAAATACTACAGGCTGGCATAAATATCAAGAGTAAATTATTTATCCTGTGTGTCATACCTTTGGAGAAAAAGGCAATTTTCCCCTCCTCAGAGTACTTCCAGTTTTGTTTTCAAGTCAGCAGGAACACACTAAGGGGTAGATTTTCAAAGGGTTACGCGCACAGGTTACGCGCGTAACCCCCGAAAACCTACCCCAAACCCCCCCCTGCGCACGCCGAGCCTATCTTGCATAGGCTGCCGGCACGCGCTAAGCCCCAGGACGCGTGTAAATCCCGGGGCTTTCCTGGGGGGGGCGTGTCGGGGGGCGTGTCCTGACCGGCACGTCATCGGGGGCGTGGCTGCGGCCACCGGACCAGCCCCTGGCCCAAACCATGGTGCGCCGGCAGCCGGCCTGGCATGCGCAAGTTACTCCTGCCTCAGGCAGGCGTAACTTGTGCAACAAAGGTAGAGGGGCGGTTTAGATAGGGCCAGGGGGGGTGGGTTAGGGAGAGGAAGGTGCGGGGGGTGGGGGGGTGGAAGGAAAGTTCCCTCTGAGGCCGCGCCAACTTCAGAGCGGGAACGGAGGCAGGCTGTGCGGCTCGGTGCGCGCAGGCTGCCGATTTTGGGCAGCCTTGTGTGCACAGACCCCGGATTTTAACGGCTATGCGCGTATCTATTAAAATCCGGCGTACTTTTGTTTGCGCCTAGTGCACGAACAAAAGTATGTGCGCGCGTAGTTTTATAAAATCTGCTCCTAAGTGTTAGTGTTTGAGATAGATGTGGGTGGATCCTTGGGGCGGTGGCAGATTACCATGCGCGCGGGGGAAGATCCCGAGAGGGACCACATGTCAGGGTTAGAGTTTGGAGACAGACACACACTAGTTCTTTTATTAAACAGTATATTGAACCACCAGAGGTGGCAGTATTGAGCTGGAAGCGCCCGGCTGGGCTGTAGTCCCTCAGATACTCGAACAGCGATCCTGGATAACTGAGCTGTAGAGAAACTGAATATAGTGAGTAGGCAGGGTATGCAGAGTTCAGGCACAGAACCTTGATGGTAACACTCACACAATAGTCTCTTAGAAGCAGCCCAGGAGCTGGAAATGAATTAGGCCCTCGAGGAGTGAGTATCTGGTTCCAGGGAACGCTCTGAGTGAGAGATGGTAACTCACTGGTGTTGTAGGTAGTGATGACTTCCTGGCAGAAGTGGTATTCAGTAGCAAGTCCGGGAACGTGGGCCCTTGAGCGAATACCGGTTCCAGACTGCGACCTGAAAAACAAGAGAGAGAGAGAGAGACCCCCGAGGAGCGGGTACCTCTGGTAAAGTCCGAGGAGGCAGAGTAGCAAGGTATGCAGAGAGCGAATCCCATCCAGCAATACCTGGAGGAATCTAGGTATGAATCCTTTCCTTTGCTAACTCGATTAGTTAGCGAATTCAGAGACCTTAAGTATCTGGTGAGGATGACGTCATCTCAGGAGGACGCCCCTGAGGTTCGCGCCACTGCTGGTACTTGAGTCGGGGCTGTGTCGCGCATGCACCCATAGGCTTCTGGGAAACATGGCGGAGTGCAGCATCTAGCTGGTCCGGGGACGGTGGAGGAGGTTGGCAAGATGACGCCGTGGCAGCCAATCTTCCATCAAGCAAAGAGGGAGTCGCCAAAGAGGTAAGGTGGGCGTAGTGGAGATGTCGGGCAGCAACAGTCGCAACAGTACCCCCCTTCAAAGGGTGATTTCCTCTTCTGTGGGAAATATGCGCTTGCCAGCAAGCCATTTCAGGGTTAAACACTAACTTCCCTTCTCCCTGACATTTGCCTGAATAAAAGCATCACTTGTGCTTAAGCCCCTCTGCCTAGGAGAGGATACCTGACTTCATGTATTTCTCTGGCCTATAATTAATCCTGTTAGCCTGAAAGAAGGGCTGGGTTTTCCCTAGTCAGAGGCAGGACAAAGTCAGGAGGTATAGATTTCAGCAGCCAATGATATGATCCGTGCACACCCCCTGAGCCAAAGCCAATGGTGTAATGACTCTTCTGTTGCTATGGGAAAGTAGCCAATCATGTAATGACACATCATCTGCCTTTGTATGAATGTACAATAAAAGGAAGAGGCTCGGGAGGACAAACCCTCTTTGCCCTCTTTGTTCTCCCTCCTCCTGCCTGCGATGAAAGCTCTTCATTACTGCTACATCTGGTGACCCGCGACAGTGATGATAAACTCCATGCTTATTTCGGCTGGTCATAGCCTAGATACGTATCGTTCAACAGATTTGCAATCGTAAGTATATTAAAGTACTTTTTAGTATATTTAAGTATTTCTCAGCAAGTTTGTTCCCCACACTCGTAAGAATGGGTAATGATTTGACTGTACAGCAGCGGCTACATGCCAGAAAGTTGCAGCAAATCATCAATAATCATTATTTCATCACCAGAAGAAAAATAGCGCAAGTCAGCCTGGGGGACTTAGAAAAATTAATAAGTGAAATAGCTTGCCGTTGCCCTTGGTATTCCATGGAGTCTGGAACTCTAAATACCCAGAATTGGATCTCAATCGGCAATTATCTTCATACGGCTCCCAGAGCTCCCATAAAGCTAAGATTAATCTGGCAAAAATGTACAGAAGCCATCGAATGCAAAGAAAAAAAAGGTTTAAAAACAGCAGTTTCAAACCATGTGCTTTTAGAAGCAGGCAGACATACCCTTCCCCCATCTTCTCAGTCTTCCTCAGAGACAGCAAATTCTTTGTATCCTCAGCTCCTCATACCTACACCCAAAGCACAAGCAATTCACACCTTCCCCATTTCTTCAGAAAAGCAACCCTTGAGAACAATAGAGCCACCACCTGGCCTGGGTGGGGCGATTAGCATTGAATTTCAGCAGAAACTGCAGAAAGAAAACCTTACAGAAACAGAATTATTAGAAGGACTTCAAGCCTTCCCCATCTCAGAAAAGAACCATGAACAAAGGGGGACAGAAAATGAAATAGAACATCTGGGGACACACACTCACATGGCTCCTGTGGCTTCCTCTGCATCCACCTCAGAGAAAATGCCCCAGGAAATAGAAAACACTGAGGTCAGAAAAACTAGCCTTCCTCCATCTTGCCTGCAAGCCCTTCCCCCACCAACCACCATGGGATTTCACCTAGAACATGGAAATCTCACAAGAGAGGAATTATTGAAAGGGATTCAAGCCCTTCCCATTACAGAAAGAAACAAAGAACTAGGTGTGGCAGCAATAGAGTTGAGTGCCATGTGCAGTGACTATGCCCCCAGGTCTTCAAAGAAATCCGCGTGTAAGATCTTGGGCCTGTGTTACAAGCAAAGAAAATATCATTATGAAAAAAAGGATTTAATTAGACTCCTGCGTTACAAGCAAAGAAAATATCACTATGAAAAAATTGATTTAATTATACACTTCAATGACCTCTTGCAGAACAGATTAGGCAAAGTAACTGTGCAGACAGTACAAATTTGGAAAAAATGGTTTCTATTAGTATTTTAATTCAGTTACAAAAAATCTGCATACTTTGAGAATATTTTCCCCCACAAAGTGTATGCAGAGCTTATGTTACAAACTGTACTGAAATGTGAATAATATTCTGTGTAAATTACATGTGAAAGTTTCCCTTTTGCAAAGTTTATTTGGCTCACATTTAAAATGACTCCATTTCTCTGAGATTTAAGTTTATAGTTTGAATTGCCAGCGCACAGTTTCTTATTGCAATTTTCCTATAGGAGAAAAATAGTATCTGTCTGCAAGGAACCAGTCCTTGCCCAGCCATTGTCTGTGGTCATTTGTTAAACAATGCTATCTTTAAGTTCCTATTGACTGAAGGATTAACTCCTTGGGTGTAGTTCTTTTCTTTTGAGAAACACTGCTCCTCCCCCCCTTTACTGTCTTCTGTAACTCTTGCTAGCCACTCATGGGGGAGGGAGGGAGAACTTTTGAAAAGAAAAAAACTGGACTTAGTCCTGCAATTTCTCTCTCTACTTTCTATATGTCTTTAATCTTTTAATACTTTCAAACTTTAGCATGCAGCAGACAGAGCTGAGCAAACAGCGTGTTTAATTTCCTATTCTAATAATTATAAGAAGAAATTCTATTCTGATACTCCACATTGAATTTAAGCTCAGAGTATTATTGATTGCAACCTGGAACAATAGTTGCAATCTATAAAGTAATGATGGGGTCTCCACTAGGAGGCGCTATGTTATTCTACAAGTTATATTATATTATTGTTTTAATAATTCTGTTGTATAATAGTTTTTATTTTTCAGGCCTACAGACCTTCTGTATTAAGGACACTTCAGTTTTATTTTCTTTTTCACAAATTTATACAGAATTCTGAACCTTATAATTTTTACTGACAGAGGTTGCTACATCTAAAGCAATCCCTCCCAAGCCTTTTCTTGCAAATCCAAATTGATTTTATTAAATTGAATCATAGAATTGATTTCTTCAAGGTTAAAAAAGTAAGAATTTCACTTTTATCCTTACCTTAGTAATTTTTTGCTGTATGCCAGTTTTTAATATTTTCCAGATTTACAGCCTTCCTGCCATGAAGAGATGTGAAGATGGACACTTTGCAGTTTATTTTAACATTTTCAAACATTTTTCTAACGCCTTTTGACTTTTGACTTTTGATCCTTGATCTAATTTTGTTTTTGATAACTTTTTGATAAGATTTTTAGCTCATATTATGTGTTATCTGTTGTCTGTCTTGATGCAAGAAATATTTGCAGGATGGATGAATATGTGTCAGTTTTGTGTAAATTAATATTTGCAAGATGAATGAATATATGTCAGTCTTGTGTAACATATGTTTAATGTAATGTCTAATATACTTGTCATTTGATTCTGCTTACTGCAAATGACTTTTCCTTTAAATGATTAATTTACATTTATTGCTATTTTACTGAATGAAAATTGATCACTGCATAAAAAATTCTTGATAATGGGCCTACCCTATGTTCTGAAAACTAAAAATGGCTCTGCTTACTGCAGCCATTCCTTTGCATGAATTTTGTTAATTGAATATTAAATACTTATTTGGCATCCCCTACAACACCACAGGGCAAGCCATTGTGGAGAGAGCAAATCATACCCTTAAGAGCTCTGGACCAAACAAAAAGAAAAAAGGGGGATTGCCCCTGGATTTTCCCCTAAACAGGATTGGCTGAACAAAGTATTGTTTTAAATCACTTAAAATAAATTTAAGACCACAGCCATGAGTAATCATTAAGGGACTAGGGTTAGTCACCCACAGCCATCAGTTTTGTATAGAATATTTAATGTCTGGTACAGTCCCGTTCCCTTAAAATGGGGAACGAGGATATGTTTCTCTGCTTGCTTCCACAGATATCAAGCCGTGGAAAGATGGAAAGGTGTCCAGGTCTACAGGACCCGATCCCCAACTTCTCCCTGAGCCTCCATAGCCCTCAGAAGGACAGAGACCGGACTCCTTGCAAAAAGCAGCACCACATGACCTGGGGACAGATCAAGGCCCTATCCAACCAATCTGCACAACTCTTAGAACAGCAAGGCCTTGAGAAAACTCCAGAGAACTTATTAGCCGCTTTTTCTTGCCTGAATGCCAACTCATTAACAATTGTGTTCTGCACCCTCCTCCTTTGCCTTATTTCTCCAGCTATGGCGATTTCAGAACAAGGACTCTGACAGAACACAGGTACATCCTCGATGCACAGAACTTTGCACAGAACTTTTCACACCTGTTGAATCGAACAGACTGTTGGATCTGCACACACATGCCAACCCAAGCCTGCGGAGAACTACTGATGCATGCTGTACCATTTAACCTTACAGTATGGACTAATTATCCTTTACAGAGAGGTTTTCATTAACTCTCCAGTTAATACTACCATACTACACATTGGTAGCGGTATTCAAGAGACTGCCGCTCTTTGTTGGGACTATGATACAGGGGATGGAAAGGGAATTCAGGTGGGAAATATCCATATTGTAACTGAACTTTTGTATTAATCACTGAACACTTGCATAGTTATACCACATATATGTATGCGATTGGCAGATTTCAGGATGTGCAGTGGGAGACCCAAGCAGGTACAGAAAGTATAGAGGGGATGAAGGATTTACCTTTTGTAGTTATATAGCCCAAATGATAACCAATGACATGTCCACTAATCTGTTAGGAAACATATGGATGTTATGTGGGCGTAGAGCATATATGTACATTTCCCCAAGATGGAAAGACAGATGCACTTTAGGCTACATCCTCCCCTCATACTATGCAGTCAAAAATTGCCCAAAGCAAGGCTCCGTAACAAAAGGGAGGCGATAAATAATCCCATAGAAAAGTATACAGAAACTCAGATAGCTAGAAGCCTGTTTCCTCCAATGGGGACAGCTATAAATTACAGAGACTTACACATCCTAGCTAACTGGACGACTGCCATATTTAATCAGACAGTTCATGCATTAAAACTACTCACAACAGAAGTTTCTCAGATTAGAGAAGTAGCATTACAGAACAGCTATACCTTAGACACTATTTTAGCTTTAACCTTAGACAACATTTTAGCCTTAAAGGATGGTGTTTGTGCATTAATTGGATCTCATTGCTGTGTGTACATATCAGACTATAAAGCAAACCTCACACATACCATAGAGCAGATAGAAACCATGGATGCTGATGCACCACTTTCAGGCAGAATACCTACTTCTCCATGGGACTGGCTATGGTCCTGACTCCCTGATATTTCTGGTCTCAAAAGGGGTGATTTCTATTATAATTACTGTGATTATCTTAACTATCTGCCTGTGATGCTGTATTCAGTGCATACCCAACCCTCATATCCATATTGAAACCTTGCTCTCAGCCCGGATACAAAGATGTCTTGTAAGATGCCTAATAGGGAATCCGGAGCCCTGCAGAGTTGGCACACCACCTGCACCAGCTCTGGGTGATATGGAGATTCAGAAGCTCATCGACAGCTGGCACACCACGTCGAATTATAGCTTTCTTCTCTCCATAATCCCTCTTCCCCTATTTCCAGCCCATACCAAGACATAACAGATTTCAGTTAGGGTCTAAAGCTTTACTGAGCTGCCCTAAACAAAAACAGAAAGGGTGAGATGTGGGAAATATGCGCTTGCCAGCAAGCCATTTCAGGGTTAAACACTAACTTCCCTTCTCCCTGACATTTGCCTGAATAAAAGCATCACTTGTGCTTAAGCCCCTCTGCCTAGGAGAGGATACCTGACTTCATGTATTTCTCTGGCCTATAATTAATCCTGTTTGCCTGAAAGAAGGGCTGGGTTTTCCCTAGTCAGAGGCAGGACAAAGTCAGGAGGTATAGATTTCAGCAGCCAATGATATGATCCGTGCACACCCCCTGAGCCAAAGCCAATGGTGTAATGACTCTTCTGTTGCTATGGGAAAGTAGCCAATCATGTAATGACACATCATCTGCCTTTGTATGAATGTACAATAAAAGGAAGAGGCTCGGGAGGACAAACCCTCTTTGCCCTCTTTGTTCTCCCTCCTCCTGCCTGCGATGAAAGCTCTTCATTACTGCTACATCTTCGGGTACCAAGTTTGGGTTTTGAAGGATGCACGATGTGGAACTGATGAAGCATCTCTTTGTCTAGGATATTGGTTTGAGGCTCCCAAGAGTTTTCTTTGGGGCCGAAACCTTCCAACTTTAGAAGGTATTCAAAAGTATTGCCTCTTTTACTAACATCCAGGATCTCTTCGCCTTTGAATTCTAAATCGTCTTCTGCATTGATGACAGGTGGGTCTTGAGATTTGGAATAAAATTTGTTGAGTATGAGCGGTTTCAGAAGTGAAACGTGGAAAGCGTTATGGACGTTGAGACCAGGTGGTAGCTTCAGACGGTAGGTGACTTTGCCGATACGTTGAAGAACTGGGAATGGTCCCACATAGCGAGGAGCAAACCGAGAGGAGGGTAGTTTAAGTCTGAGGTGCTTGGTTGACAACCAGACCTTGTCTCCTGGCTTGAAGACTGGAGCTTGCGAATGGTGCGCATCATAGCATAGTACTTCTTAGCACGGTCACTCGCTTTGATTAGCATGTCCTTTGTCTGAATCCACAGTTTATGGATATCATCAGCATTGGATTGAGCTGCTGGGGATGTCACTGAGAGCTTCAGTGGAAGTGGCGGTGTTGGGGAACGTCCATAAACCACTTCAAATGGTGACAATCCAGTAGAGGGTGCTGGATGAGAGTTGATGGCGAATTCAACGCATGGAAGCAATTCGGCCCAGTTATTCTGTCGGGACGTGACATAGGCTCGAATAAACTGCTTCATTGTACGATTCATCCGTTCCATCTGGCCAATCGACTGCGGATCTTAGGCTGAAGTGTAGCCTAGAGTGATGTCGAACAACTTGCACAAGGCCTTCCAGAATCGTGCCGTGAATTGGGACCCACGGTCAGAAACGATGTGTGAAGGTAGTCCGTGGAGGCGGAATATGTGCGTTATGAAGAGCTTAGCAAGCTCCAAGGCTGAAGGCATGCCAGGGAGCGCCACAAAGTGTGCCATCTTGCTGAATCAATCCACAGTCACCCAGCTGGTGTTCATTCCTCCAGAAGAAGGTAAATCGACTACAAAGTCAGTAGCGATGTGCGACCAGGGCCGATCTGGAACTGGCAATGGTTGCATCTGACCCCACGGTTGTCCAGAAGTAGGTTTGTTCTTAGCACAATTGGTGCAGGATGCCACATAGGAATAGGTATCCTTTTTTATAGCAGGCCACCAATACACCTCCTGAATTTTGAGCAGGGTACGGCGTTGGCCAGGATGGCCAGCCAGCTTAGAATCATGCGCCCAAAAGAGCATTTTCTTCCTGAGTCTCTTTGGAACGATAGTTTCCAACGGGTACAGACTGGGTGGATGCCAAGAGGATTTTCTTCGGGTCAATTATGTGCTGTGGCTCATCAGGCACATCCTCTGAATGAAACGAGTGTGACAGAGCGTCTGCTCTGGTGTTTTGATCTCCAGGGCGAAACCTAAGCACAAAATCGAAATGATTAAAGAATAAGGACCATCTGGCCTGTCTGTAATTCAGACGTTGTGCATGGCGGAGATACTCTAGGTTTTTGTGATCCGTGAATAAATTTATTTGATGTTGAGCGCCTTCGAGCCAAGGCCGCCATTCTTCGAATGCGAGCTTTATTGCCAAGAGTTCTTTATCGCCGATCCCATAGTTTTTCTCGGCTGGAGAAAATCTTCGAGAGAAGAACGAACAGGGACGTAAGGCTTTCGAATCTCCAGGTTGGCTTAACACAACCCCTACCCCCACATCTGAAGCGTCAACTTCTACTATGAAGGGCTTGTTGGGGTCTGGATGCCGCAAGCACGGTTCTGTGGAGAAGGCAGTCTTCAATTTCTCGAACGTGGAAATGGCCTCCGCTGATCATTTTGAAGTTTTGGCACCCTTGCGGGTCATCGCAGTCAAGGGTACGGTTAAAGAAGAGTAGTTCTTTATAAAGCTTCGATAGTAATTGGTGAACCCCAGGAATCTCCTTAAAGCCTTCAGGCTGGCAGGTTGGGACCACTTAAGAACATAAGAACATAAGAAAATGTCATACTGGGTCAGACCAAGGGTCCATCAAGTCCAGCTTCCTGTTTCAAACAGTGACCAATCCAGGCCATAAGAACCTGGCAAGTACCCAAAAGCTAAGTCTATTCCATGTTACCATTGCTAATGGCAGTGGCTATTCTCTAAGTGAACTTAATAGCAGGTAATGGACTTCTCCTCCAAGAACTTATTCAATCCTTTTTTAAACACAGCTATACTAACTGCACTAACCACATCCTCTGGCAACAAATTCCAGAGTTTAATTGTGCGTTGAGTAAAAAAGAACTTTCTCCGATTAGTTTTAAATGTGCCCCATGCTAACTTCATGGAGTGCCCCCTAGTCTTTCTATTATCCGAAAAAGTAAATAACTGATTCACATCTACCCGTTCTAGACCTCTCATAATTTTAAACATATCTATCATATCCCCCCTCAGCCGTCTCTTCTCCAAGCTGAAAAGTCCTAACCTCTTTAGTCTTTCCTCATAGGGGAGCTGTTCCATTCCCCTTATCATTTTGGTAGCCCTTCTCTGTACCTTCTCCATCACAATTATATCTTTGAGATGCAGCGACCAGAATTGTACACAGTATTCAAGGTGCGGTCTCACCATGGAGGGATACAGAGGCATTATGACATTTTCCGTTTTATTCACCATTCCCTTTCTAATAATTCCCAACATTCTGTTTGCTTTTTTGACTGCTGCAGCACACTGAACCAACAATTTCAATGAGTTACCCACCATGACGCCTAGATCTCTTTCTTGGGTTGTAGCACCTAATATGGAACCCAACATTGTGTAATTATAGCATGGGTTATTTTTCCCTATATGCATCACCTTGCACTTATCCACATTAAATTTCATCTGCCATTTGGATGCCCAATTTTCCAGTCTCACAAGGTCTTCCTGCAATTTATCACAATGTGCTTGTGATTTAACTACTCTGAACAATTTTGTATCATCTGCAAATTTGATTATCTCACTCGTCGTATTTCTTTCCAGATCATGTATAAATATATTGAAAAGTAAGGGTCCCAATACAGATCCCTGTGGCACTCCACTGTCCACTCCTTTCCACTGAGAAAATTGTCCATTTAATCCTACTCTCTGTTTCCTGTCTTTTAGCCAGTTTGCAATCCACGAAAGGACATCGCCACCTATCCCATGACTTTATATTTTTCCTAGAAGCCTCTCATGAGGAACTTTGTCAAATGCCTTCTGAAAATCCAAGTGCACTACATCTACAGGTTCACCTTTATCCACATGTTTATTAACTCCTTCAAAAAAGTGAAGCAGATTCGTCAGGCAAGACTTGCCTTGGGTAAAGCCATGCTGACTTTGTTCCATTATTAAACCATGTCTTTCTATATGTTCTGTGATTTTGATGTTTAGAATACTTTCCACTATTTTTCCTGGCACTGAAGTCAGGCTAACCGGTCTGTAGTTTCCCGGATCGCCCCTGGAGCCCTTTTTAAATATGGGGGTTACATTAGCTATCCTCCAGTCTTCAGGTACAATGGATGATTTTAATGACAGGTTACAAATTTTTACTAATAGGGCTGAAATTTCATTTTTTAGTTCCTTCAGAACTCTGGGGTGTATACCATCCGGTCCAGGTGATTTACTACTCTTCAGTTTGTCAATCAGGTCTACCACATCTTCTAGGTTCACCGTGATTTGGTTCAGTCCATCTGAATCATTACCCATGAAAACCTTCTCCAGTACGAGTACCTCCCCAACATCCTCTTCAGTAAATACCGAAGAAAAGAAATCATTTAATCTTTCCGCGATAGCCTTATCTTCTCTAAGTGCCCCTTTAACCCCTCAGTCATCTAATGGTCCAACTGACTCCCTCGCAGGCTTTCTGCTTCAGATATATTTAAAAATGTTTTTACTGTGAGTTTTTGCCTGTACGGCCAACTTATTTTCAAATTCTCTCTTAGCCTGTCTTAGCAATGTCTTACATTTAACTTGCCAATGTTTATGCATTATCCTATTTTCTTCTGTTGGATCCTTTTTCCAATTTTTGAATGAAGATCTTTTGGTTAAAATAGCTTCTTTCACCTCCCCTTTTAACCATGCCGGTAATCGTTTTGCCTTCATTTCACCTTTCTTAATGTGTGGAATACATCTGGATTGTGCTTCTAGGATGGTATTTTTTACAATAACCACGCCTCTTGCACACTTTTTACTTTTGTAGCTGCTCTTTCAGGTTTTTTCTAACTATTTTTCTCATTTTATCAAAGTTTCCCTTTTGAAAGTTTAGCACGAGAGCCGTGGATTTGCTTACTGTCCCCCTTCCAGGCATTAAATCACATTTGATCATATTATGATCACTATTGCCAAGCGACCCCACCACAGTTACCTCTCTCACCAAATCCTGTTCTCCACTGAGAATTAGATCTAAAATTGCTCCCTCTCTTGTCGGTTCCTGAACCAATTGCTCCATAAAGCTATCATTTATTCCATCCAGGAACTTTATCTCTCTAGCGTGTCCTGATGATACATTTACCCACTCAATATTGGAGTAATTGAAGTTTCCCATTATTAACACACTACCAATTTGGTTAGCTTCCCTAATTTCTCTTAGCATTTCACTGTCAGTCTCACCATCTTGACCAGGTGGACGGTAGTATACTCCTATCACTATAGTCTTCCCCAACACACAAGGTATTTCTACCCATAAAGATTCAATCGTGCATTTAGTCTCATGCAGGATGTTTATCCTGTTGGACTCTATGCCATCCCGGACATAAAGCACCACACCGCCTCCCGGGTGCTCCTCTCTGTCATTGTGATATAATTTGTACCCCGGTATAGCACTGTCCCATTGGTTGTCTTCCTTCCACCATGTCTCTGAGATGCCAATTAAGTCTATGTCATCATTCACTGCTATACATTCTAATTCTCCCATCTTACTTCTTAGACTTCTGGCATTAGCATACAAACATTTCAAAGTTTGTTTTTTGTTTGTATTTTCTTTCTGCTTTTTAATTGATAGGGATAAGTTAAAATTTTTTAGCTGAGGTGAGTTTTTATTTACAGGCACTTGGACTACTTTTCTTATTATTGGAACCTCACTGTCAGGATGCCCTAATTCTAATGCATCATTAGTATCCTTTGAAGATACATCTCTCCGAACCATGCACTGCTACGTGACTGTCGGCTTTCCCCTTTGTTCTAGTTTAAAAGCTGCTCTCCGAACCATGCACTACTAAGTGACTGTTGGCTTTCCCCTTTGTTCTAGTTTAAAAGCTGCTCTCTCTCCTTTTTAAAGGTTAGCGCCAGCAGTCTGGTTCCACCCTGGTTAAGGTGGAGCCCATCCCTTCGGAAAACTGAATCCCTCTTCCTTGCACCATCGTCTCATCCACGCATTGAGACTCTGGAGCTCTGCCTGCCTCTGGTGACCTACACGTGGAACAGGGAGCATTTCAGAGAATGCTACCCTAGAGGTTCTGGATTTAAGCTTTCTACCTAAGAGCCTAAATTTGGCTTCCAGAACCCCCCTCCCACATTTTCCTATGTCGTTGGTGCCCACATGTACGACAGCCGGCTCCTCCTCAGCACTATCTAAAATCCTATCTAGGTGACGCGTGAGGTCCGCCTCCTTCGCACCAGGTAAGCATGTTACCAGGCGATTCTCATGCCCACCAGCCACCCAGCTATCTACATTCCTAATAATCGAATCACCAACTATGACGGCCGAACTAACCCTTCCCTCCTGGGCAGTAGGCCTTGGGAAGATATCCTCGTTACGAAAGGACAGTGCATCACCTGGAGAGCAGGTCCTTGCTACAGGATCCTTTCCTGCTACACCAGGTTGATGCTCTCCAATCATGAGACCTTCTTCCTCCAAGGCAGCACCAGGGCTGCCAGTCTGAAGTTGGGACTTGGCTACTATGTCCCTGAAGGTCTCATCTATATACCTCTCTGTCTGCCTCAGCTCCTCCAGGTCTGCCACTCTAGCCTCCAGAGATCGGACTCATTCTCTGAGAGCCAGGAGCTCTTTGCATCGCATGCACATGTACAACTTCTCACAGTACTCGATGCAAAAGACTGGGAAGCCCCACTTCTTGCTGCTGGACTGCTGCCTTCATCTCAATTTTGATCAGTTCCTAGTTAAGTTTTAGGTTGCTATGGGAGTAGGAATGTGTGTAATTAACGTCCTTTATGTAAACCGATATGATGTGCCTACTAATGTCAGTATAGAAAAGCTGTTAAATAATAAATAAAATAAAGTCCCAAGTTACCGCATGCTCGCCAGCATTGCGCTGATATACCGCTATACAGCCTATGCAGTTTAACCGGGGTAATATACCATCTGTAGAGCATTTTATATCCATGTTCTATCAAGGATGCCGATATGGAGCTACGTCTAATGGATAATACGCATTGTGACAGTTGTGCACCAGTCAGATTTGCCCCCAGTTCAGCCTCCCAAGCCCGGATATGTACTGGTGCGATCTGTATAGGACCATTTAAGAGGGTATACGAGAAATATGCCTTTTAATCTTATCAGAATGCTCGCAGAACCCCTCGAATAAAGATCTACCCTTGCCCAAGTCTTCCTTAATCCGTATTTGGGAAATATAAGATCATACCTGACGATAAAAGAAATAATAAGAAAGTAAATTGTGTTTCTGCTGGTCTGAAAATTCATGCACCTTGCCCCATGCCAAAAATGCCCTAGTTGGAAACAATTATGATCCCCCCATTGGATTGCTTTAGTTCTAGACATCCCTGTGGGAAACTGAGGGTTAAAGAATATTGGCATACTTAAATAATAAGTTCTTTCACCCACAAGATGTGATTTCCAATGATCCCAAATTTTGAAAGTATGTGCTAGAGCAGTGGTTCTCAACCTTTTTTCTGTCGGGACACACCTGACAGATGGTTCTCACATGCGTGACACACTGACCCATGATCGTCACAGGGCTAGATGTAAATGTACAGTTTGCATCCACCGGAACCCCCCTGATCCACAATAATGGATGTAAAGCAGAATTATGACATTCCCCGTTCAACTCACTCTACAAAAAAGATATTCTGGTTCTGGTGTCATCTCAGTAACAGCAACTCAAACTCCTTCTACTTTCAGGCTCAATAGCCCTACTTATGAAAAGACAGCAGTTTACCACCAATGCATGTCCTCTTGAGAAAACGCAACAAATAAGACTGATAAAACATTTACATGCTAGTAAAATATCTCTGTAACAGACACAGAACCGACCTAACATACTCCCAGGATCTGTAGTAATGCACATAAACTAATCCACACACAGTTACACCTGTATTATGGAATACACTCAAACAGGAGCAACCCTATCTATGAAAAGGCAACACTACAAATATTAAATCAGGCCCTAAAAACCAATACACCTCTTATTAGGAAAACAGAACTAGCAAGCAGCTATAGATCCCCACACAGAAATAATTGTAAAACTATACTAATAAGCAGAATAAATGTTTCACAACAACTATGAACAGAATAACATCCAACAATTAAAAACTCATAAAAACTATTAAAAATTCTCCAAACACCAATAAAATATTTCAAAAAAAGCAGACACATCACATAATATTAAATAATTAAAATAGCAGTCAATCAAGAAAAATAAACTTAAAAAGCCACCTTTACTTACCCCCTCCAGCAGCTTTCCTACTCCTCTTCCATGCAGGCTGTAGCACACACCAGAAGCAGCAGTAGTGGCTAAGCTCTATACTCATGGTCCTCTTCCTTAGGGCCCATGTCTCTCTCACACACACACACCATACCAGTCATGCCCCCATGACCAGTTTCTGTCTCTCACACACCAATCATCTCCCAGTCTTTGACAAACACACCAGTCACCTTCCTGAACAGTTTCTCTCATGCCATACACACACACACAGGCTTCCCACTCCCGTGTTCCACTTACATATATGGGCTTCTCACTCTCATAATCACTTTCTCTTTCTCACATACACTCACCAGTCTCTCACTCCCATGCTTGTTCTCTCCACATGCACAGGCTTCTCATTCCCATAATCACTTTCTTTCTCTCCCACATACACACACACCAGTCATCTGATCTCTCTCATGCATACACACACAGGCTTCCCACTCCCATGTTCTCTTTCAGATATACAGGCTTCTCACTCCCATGCTGTATCTCACACACTCCCAGCTTTCTCACTCCCATGCTCACTCTTCACATGTACAGGCTTCTTATTCCCATAATCACTTTCTTTCTCTCTCTCACATACACGCAAACACACACCAGTCACCTGATCTCTCTCATGCATATACACATACACATAGGCTTCCCACTCTCATGTTCTCTTTCAGATATACAGGCTTCTCACTCCCATGCTGTCTCACACACACACAGGTTTCTCACTCCCATGCCCACTCTTCACCTGCACAGGCTTCTCATTCCCATAATCACTTTCTCTCTCTCTCTCTCACACACACCCGTCACCTGATCTCTCTCATGCATACACACACACACAGGCTTCCCACTTCCATGTTCTGTCTTACATACACAGGCTTCTCCCTCCCATGCTGTGTCTCACACACACCCAGGTTTTCACTCCCATGCTCACTCTCTTCACATGCACAGGCTTCTCATTCCCATAATCACTTTCTCTGTTACACACACACACCCAGTCTCTCTCTCATTTCCATGCTCGCTCTCCACGTGCACAGGCTTCTCATTCCCTGAATCACATTCTCTCTCTCACATTCACATACATACCAGTCACACCGTCACCTTACCAACCAGTCTCTCTCATATACATGCACACACACAGGCTTCCCACTCCCATGCTCTCTCTCACATAATCAGGCTTCTCACTCCCATGCTTTCTTTCACATACACCCCCACAACACCAGGCTTCTTACTCCCATGCTTTCTCACATACCCAGATTTCTCACTTCCATGCTTTTTCTCTCTCTCTCACACACACACACATCCCTGACTGTCTCACACTCTCACATACACATCAGTCATCTCCTTGAGCAGTCACTTTCATTGTCTCTCACATATACACATACATCAGCTCTCTGACCAGTTTCTCTCAATCACACACATACTCTCGATCAAATACATTCTCTCACTTACACACATTCTCTCAATCACACACATTCTCTCACTTACACACAGGCTGGCTGGCTGCTTCTCTCTCTTTCTGTCACTCACTTCCTCTCCCCCCCCCCCCCAGCACAAACGGTAGCTGCTCCTCCAGCCCCCGCAGGCCAAGAAGGAAGAATTCCATCGATCGCGGCAGGCTCATGCTGCTCTCTCCTTTCCCTTCCGCTTTCTCCCCCAGAGCAGGAAGATCAGCTGCCTCTCCTGCTGCCACCGGCCTCCTGCTATCTTCGGGCGTCCGAACTTCCTGTCGGGGGGGGGGGGGGGTAGCGGAAGCGCAGCGCACAACGTCCGCTTCCTCTCTCCCCCCCCCCCGCAGGAAGATCGGCGGGCTGTACGGCCCGACGCCCGAAGATAGCAGGAGGCCGGTGGCAGCAGGAGAGGCAGCTGATCTTCCTGCTTTGGGGGAGAAAGCGGAAGCTGTGCGCGACGCTTCCGCTCCCCCACCCCAAGCAGGAAGATCGGCGGACCATACGGCCCGACACCCGAAGATAGCAGGAGAACGGGTGGCAGCAGGAGAGGCAGCTGATCTTCCTGCATTGGGGGGAGGAAGCGGAAGCTGCACGCGGCGCTTCCGCTCCTCCCCCCCCGAACAGGAAGACCGGTTGGCCATACGGCCGCAGCAGCGCTTCCCCATGTGTGCCGTGATGGCGCGCGAGGCGTGGGTTCTCTTGCGGCACGGCCTTTCTTCTTCCCGCGCACCACTTCCTGTTCCGGGTCCGGGGGGGGGGGGGAATGCAGGTGCGGGAAGAAGAAAAGGCCAGCCGCGGATGCCACAGCTTTTTTTTTTTTTTTGCACCGCTGCCGTTCCCGCTGGGCTTGAACGTGCTGATAGCCCGGCGGCAACGGCAGCAGGGAAGAACGAGCAGCGGGAGGGACCGGGAGCCACGCGACACACCTGCCGGTGCTTGGCGACACACTAGTGTGTCGCGACGCACCGGTTGAGAACCGCTGTGCTAGAGGGAGCTACACCTGTGAAGCTGGGTCTAGCCCAGATAAAAAGTCCTTCTCCAATTGTACCCATCTTTTATTAGTATTATGAGAATGCCAGTCAATAAGCGGGCATAATTGGGAGGCAACATAGTACCACTGGAGACAGGGCACACCTAGACCCCCTCTATCGTTGGGGAGGTACATAAGGGAACGTTTAATGCGAGGTGGGCAACTTTTCCATATAAATTGAAACAATTTCCTGCACCAAATTTGTAGTGCTTTGACTGAAATTTCGAGTGGGAGAGTCTGAAATAAATAGCCCAATCTGGGAAGCACATTCATTTTGATAGTAGATATTCTACCCAACCATGAGATATCTGTACTTTCCCAGTTTTGGAGGTCAGCTAGAATCTTCCCCCATGAAGCCTCATAGTTAATCTTATAGAGATCCTGCAAGTTTGCACTAATTTTCACCCCAAGATATTTTAGAGCATTTGGAACCAATTTGAATGGGAAAGCCATTTTATCTACCATAATTGAGTGTCATCCAGGCTAATATTCATCATTTCAGATTTATCCATTCATTTTATAACCTGATACAGAGCTATAACTCAAACTCATCAACCAGGGGTTGAAGGGAAGTAACAGGGTGCGCGATGGTAAATAAAATGTCATCAGCAAACAGTGTAAGGGTATATTTGTTGCGTTTGTGCCTATTCTCGCCCTTGCTCCACCCTCTCTACCTTTGTGGCGACTCCCTTCGGCTTTGATGGACAGATGCTGCCGCGGCTTCTCCCTGCCTCTTCGTCCTGGAATCCCCAGGCTGGCTTGACGCTATGGATCCACCATGTTCCTGACGCAAGGGCGCGAACCTCAGGGGCATCCCCCCGTAGTGACACTATCCGTTTTCAATTTAAAAGGTCTTTGTTTGCTAACCTCAAACGAGTTAGCAAGGAACTCCAACGGGACTTGCTTCGGCAGTCCACGCTACTTGCAACAACGATCCGAGTCAGCAAGGGGAAACCTTTCTCCACTGCTCGGCCTTTTCAAACTTACTAGGAGTACCCGCTCCTCGGGGGCTCCGCTCTCTTCTTCTTGATTTCAGACTGCTGAATGGGATCCGGTACTCGCTCCTCGAGGGCCTACATCCCGAAGACTCAGAAGACTCCTATTCCTGGTGGCGATCGCAGACGTGAACACAGTGAGTCCTATTACTGACAGGAACCGGTACTCGCTCCATGAGGGCCCTTGGTTCCTACTCTCTAGAGACTCCCTTCAGTCAAGACGTTATCGCAGGTACGGAGATCGTGAGTTACCATTGCAGATAGGCCCTCGTGGAGGAAGAACCGGTTCCTATGTTCCTAATACCTTTCTCAAACTCTCTTCTTCCTCAGAAGATATCGCATGCCTACATCTTATGGATTACTATTACAGTTTAACAGATAGGCCTTCGTGGAGTGAGTACCGGTTCCTATGTTCCTAAACCTCTCCTAGCCTCTCTTTTATTCCAGAAGCCATCCCATACAGTTATTGTGAAGTTCTATTTCAGACTTTTTATAGGAACCAGTACTCGCCTGTGGCTCCAGTTCCTGAATACTGAAGACTCTCTGTTGCATAAGAAGACATTACAGATATCTATAATTGTGCGTGTATCATCTACCACTCGTTATGCCCAGCATACCCTGTCTACTCACTACCTATAGTCTCTCCTTACAGCTCAGTAACTCAGAGATTGTAGTTCCAGTATCAGAGGGACTTCAGCCCTGCCAGGAACATCAACTCACTACTGCCACCTCTGGTGGTTCTACTTCCAGTCTAATAAAGAACTATCTGTGTTTGTCTCAATACTCCAGCCTAGCCAGTGGTCCCTCTCAGGATATCCTCCTGGGGGCACTGTCATCTACCATCAGCCCAGGGATTCACTATTTCTTCTAAGTGTTACTCCTTACACTAATAGACGGTATCATCATCTGCCACTCTGTGGAGCCAACCCACATCAGACTATTACGCCTCTCTCTGCGGAAGCTGATCAATTCCAGATCACTCACTCTGTCCTCCTGGTGGGGTGAGCGCTAGCAGATTGCTAAACTCCTTGGCAGATTCCTAACAGATTGCTAACTCCCTATTATTTATTTATTTATTTATTTATTTAACAATTTTTATATACCGGCATTCGTAGGACACATCATGTCGGTTCACATTTAACTGAGAAAGGAAATTACAATGAACGAGGATAGAGAGAGTCAACGATATTACAATGAACTAGGAACAAGGATAGAGAGAGTCAACGAGCAAGGATACAACTTTGTAAAACGAACTGGATGATGATTATGCATGTTAAGAGTAGGTATGCATCAGGATGTAAAGGATGCATGTACCCTTAAGAACTTAACATATGAAATTATTTACAATAATAATATTAAATGTAGGGGCAGGGAGAAGGGGAAGGGGGTAGCGAGGAGGGGAAAGGAGAGGAGGGGGTAGGGGTATAGGAGAACGTTAAGGCAATGGCACTTTCAAGGAAAGGCTGTTTGTAGGAAGAGAGGGGAGGGGTAGGGGAGAGGCAGCAGGGTGCTGGGGAAGGGTGGGGGGAGGGAGCAGGGGGGGAGCTGGGAAGGTGAGGGAGCTAGAATGGTAGGGGAGAGGGGGGAGCTGGGAATTTTATTTATTTTGGGATGGCGAAGGGGAGGTTGAGGAGGGGGTGTGTAGGCTGAGCGGGAGCTGAGTAAGATTCCCTAGCAAGAACTGTAACAGATTGTTAACTCCGCCCTCCTGGTGGGGTGAGCGCTAACTCCTATCTGATGTCTCCATCCATCCGGCATCAGATCCATAACAGATTGCTAACTCCTCCCCTCTTGAGGTGCTGAACCATAACAGATTGCTAACTCCTCCCTTCTTAGGAGTAGAGCATAAAATATTCTTGGTCCCTAACCTTGACCCCTTCAATCTCAGGGTTCCCCCTAATTTTGATGGCTAAAGGTTCCAGATATAAGGCAAAAAGAAGCGGGGATAAGGGGCAGCCCTGCCGCGTCCCACGCTCAATACCAAAGGACTTTGAATACCCCCATTTACTTTGATACAAGTGCTAGGATGGTCATATAGTCGTTGAATCCATGTTAGGAAATTCCCTCCCAGCCCCATACGTTCTAGCACCACAAACAGGTAATCCCAATGGACGAGATCAAACGCTTTTTCTGCATCCATTGTAAATAAAATCATAGAGAGTAGAGAGGATAGAGCGCGTCCAATGATATCCACCACCCTCCTTACATTGTCAGTAGCTAACCTCCCCGGTACAAAGCCAGTTTGGTCTGGATGGATCAACAGTGAAGCCACCTGACCTAACCGTGTGGCTAGGATTTTCGCCAACAGTTTCATATCCAAATTGATAAGCAATATGGGGTGGTAAGATCCACATTGTGTAGTATCCCTGCCCGGTTTGGCTAAGATGGTTATGCCAGCCTTATGAGTATGCATGTGAAGCAACAATCGGTCAAAAGGCTGTTAAATGCCTCAGTTAAAGGTTGTGTAATTACCGTTCTAAAGTTTTTTATAAAAGCTGGCTGAAAAGCCATCAATTCCAGGAGCCTTTCCCAATTTCAGATCTTTTATAGCCTGATCCACCTCCATCTCAGTAATCCCATCATTAATAGCTACCGTATGGGAGTCCTCCAGCTGTGGGAGAGGAATATCTCTCAGGTGCTCATGAATCGCTGCCCGAGATACATCTGCCCTCCTAGTATATAACTGTTGATAAAACTGTGTGAATTGGTGTCGGATCCTCTCATTGTCTGTGATCATCTCAGCTTGAGAGTTACAAATTTTTAAAATTTGATTATGAGTCGCTCGCACCCCCCTCAAAGAACTCCTGCTTAGCCTTATCCAATTGAAATGCAATGTCTTTCAAAGATAAATCATGCAAGTCCCTGCATAGTTGTTCCGAATGGGAGCCCAGACTAGGATTCGGATCCCGTTTATGTCTAAGTTCAACTTTTCCAATCTGTTTGAGCAAAGCCACCCTCTTTGATTTCTCCTCCTTACGTAGGTAGGAGGCCCTCGCAATCAACTTCCCTCTGGCCACCACCTTAAAGGACTCCCATACTGTGGTCGCTGTCACCTCTCCATTTTTATTTTCCAACAGATATTGGGACATCTCATTTTCCAGAAGTGTGCAATAATCCTGATCATTTAGTATACTTTCATTCAATCTCCAGAATTTTTCCCCTGTCTGCATACCCAATCCTGTAAACAAAATCCAGATGGCTGCATGGTCAGATTGGATTTTGGATTGGAGCTATGTCAGCTGCTCGGACCTTATTAACCAGAGACTTTTCTACTAAAAAGAAATTGATTCGGGAATAGGATTGATGTGCTTTAGGAAAAAAAAAGGTGTAATTTTGTTCAGTGGTATTAAGTAATTGCCCTACATCAATGAGATTCCACGCCTTCATAAAAAATTTCAGGCTCTATGACAGCCGGAACAGCCCCCACTACTTCCGCTGGAGTCTAAGAAAGGATATCTGGTCATATTAAAGTCCCCCGCTATGATGAGAGTCCCGAAGCAGGGTATCAATCACGGCGTTTGAGTAGCCACGCTTCTTTAGGCTAGTCCTCTCAAGGGCCATACCGTAAGAGAGAATTGAGCCAGGTCTTCGTGGGAGATCGGTCCCTGCTGAAGAAGGTCCCTCTATGGTGGTAGACGTAGAGGATTCCCCGCCAATAGTCTTCGCATATCATGGTCTTCTTGGACTAGTCCACTGTGGTGTTCTATCTTGTGGATGACCCTGCCCAGTAGTAGTGGTTGAAGCATGGGCACTGGTGCTATTGCCTTCAGGCTGAGTAGCCTTGCTAGCTTGGTTTCCACTGCCTGTCTCTTGGAGTGGGAGTGGCATGGTGATTTCATAAATTGGTCTAGGGGGATGCTTTAGAATTCCAGAGTACCCCTCTCAAATGATAGTTAGGACCCACTTGTCAAAAGTTATCTGGACCCATCTTTGATAGAAGAGGGTAAGTCTGCCCCCTATGTCTTCTTCCTGTGGATGGGTCTGAGTCATCTCATTGTGGGGTACAGCCGGGGCCTGCCCCTGAGCTTGCCTATTCTGAAAGGACTGGGCCTTTCTTGTAAGGTTTAGAGCGCTGCGATCCTCTACCCTTGGTTCTTCTGGGGAGGGGGGGTGGGGGGAGTGCTGATATGTTCTTTTGTTCCTATCCTCAGGTAGTCGGGGTACTAGAAATTCACCCATTTGTTGGGTAATTTCTCCAGTTCGCTCCCGAACAGGAGGGCTCCTTTAAAAGGCATTTTTGCGAGGTTCACTTTGGAAGTTGCGTCAGCCGACCAATTCTGGAGCCATAATTGTCTTCTTGCCTCCACTGCGGTGGCGAAACCCCTGGATGAGGTGCACACAAGGCCTGCGGTAGCATCGGTGAGGAAGAAGACGTAGGCTCCATTGCTTCTCTGGGCGGGATTGCGTCTCTGGTGTGGATCAAACAGGAACGTGCCACTAATGCTCTGTCAAAGAGGTGACTATAGCTACACATGCTCAGTAGAGCATGCTGAAAATGCTAGAATCTTTTGAGATCATAATTACATGCTGGGCTGAGCTGGATGATTTCACCCATATGTGAGGACTGCCATCCTGCTTGTCCTCAGAGCAAATGACTGCATTTTCCTTAGTCAAATTACTTGTAGGGCAGGATTTCCACTTGCATCACCGTTCACTGCTGTATCCACAGCACCTTCATATAGAATAAGCCATGCAAGGCACTCAGGCTTTCCATTTAAGAGCTGATGTGAATTATTTTAACTTTTTATTGGAAACTTTAGTGACAAGTGCTTGCATTAGCAGATGGTCATGATTCTGCATTGGGTAAAAAGGGCATACAAATTTAAGGCACACAACAGATTGCAAATATTTTTAATAACCTGAGCTTAGCAACAGACCAAGTATTTGTAATGGACCCTGACTGCCCCCCAGAGGATTATGTAGGGAATTAGACTGAAAAATTTGAAACTAACTCTTCAGAGGGCACCTTGCCCTGCTTAACTTATTTTGATTGGAAATTGAGTAGGATGTAAGCTCCATAAATCTTAATCACAGTCTGATCTGTACCCTTTCTGCAAAAGTCTAATGTTCTATAGTTAAAAAAAAAAAAGTGCAGATGTTGTACCAAATGTTAGTCACTTAATTAAAATGTATGCAATATTCAAACTAAATTGCCAAGACTGTTTATTAAACATGTAAAAATAGATCTGTGTTGAATTTTGGACAATCAGTATATGAAGCAAAATCAGATGACCAGCCTGCTGCATCCCTGCTTATAACTATCATTGGAAACTGCTCCAGTGAGACGGGTCTTCATAGAGACTTCAGTCTTATACTGCCTGCTGCTAAGCGAGGAGTCAGTCATCGAAGTACCACGGCTTCACAGTTTCCTGGCTGTGCATCTCTTCAGTGATCTTTTGGTTCTGTAAAGAAACTTCTTTGCTGACTTTACAGGACAGACCTTGCACAAGCGCAAGACTCCTGCACATAAACAAAAAAAGGAAAAAAAAAAATACTGTGAAACTGCATCTATTAACAAACAAATTTCACAGGCGCCTACTAGTACAAAAAGCAGATTTTAAAATGATTATACTATACGGAAAATAGCTTACAACTAAACTTATTTGATATGACTTCATTTTCAGTTTATATTTTACTTGTTCTGGTATTTTCAATATTATAACAACAAAAAAAAATCAGTGGAAAAGTAATTCTTTCATAAATTTGTTACAAAAATAAATAAAAACTGAAAACAAATATTTGTAGATATAACTGAGGAAAAAGTAAGCCAAAGTGTTGCAAACATATTCTCCCAACCAACATGCATACAAGTTTATTCAAACACATTAACATTATAACACATTGTATATCATAAAATGAGCTCCCCCCCCCCTTAGAAATTTTTTTAGTTTCTGACTTTGAAATATTTTCTATAAACAGGACTGCAGAAAAGTGCATGCCCAGCATTAGGGACACAGTTTGCAATTCTGAGACATAGCTAGATAACAGATTGCATTTAAAAAACAAAATTGTAAAGACAAGAGAACATGGAAAATGGTTTCCCAACCATGGTTTTCTCAGGAGTATTTACAGGTTCTCGTTTCTACAGAGGCTTGATGTATTAGTACAAAAAACAGATTTTAAAATGATTACGCTGTACTGAAAAGGGCTTACAGCTAAATCTATTTCATATGACTACAGACCTTCCATTTCAGTTTTAATTTTAATTTTTCCTGGTAATTTCAATATTAAAACAAAATCAGTGGAAAAATGACATACCTCAAGGGAGAACAATCAGTGGAAAAGTCATTTTTCCACTGACCTTTTTTTTGTTACAAAAGTAAAATAAAAACTCAACACAAATGCACCCTAGACAGGTCAGACAAGGTGAGCGGGATAATGCTGAGTGCAGCATGCAGCTCAGAGTCGTGTTCCTCTTGCAAGCAGCGATTCTGACAGCACTCACAGATGGTAGGCGATAGCTTGTGCTTGGTCAAAGAGCAGCACTTAAGTATAGGAAAAACAAATCACAGAAACTGTTCTAAAGAATAAAATCAAAGAATGGTTTAATGGGACATAGCAAGCATGGATTTACACAAGGGAAATCTTTCCTCACTGATTTTGCAACATTTTTTGAAGGGATTAATAAATGTGGATGATAGTGATCCTGTGCATACAGTGAATTTGGATTTTCACAAGGCTTTTGACAACTTGCCCCTTGAGAGACTCCTGACAAAAATAAAGAGTTGTGGGATAGGAGGCAATGTCCTATTGTGCATTGCAAACTGGTTAAGAGACAGGAAACAGAGAGTCAGACTAAATGGTCAATTTTCTCAGTGGAGCAAGGTAAACAGTAGAATGCCTCAGGGATCTGTACTGGGACCTTACTTTTTAATATATTTATAAATATGGAAAAAGGAATGATGAATGAGATGATCAAATTTGCAGCTGACTCAAAATTATTCAAAGCTGTTAAATCACAAGAGGATTGTGAGAAATTGCAGGAGGACCTTGTGAGACTGGGCATTTAATAAATGTCATGTGCTGTTTGGAAGAAAAGGAAGAGAAATAGCCTAGTGGTTAGAGTAGTGGACTGTGGACTGTGAACCAGGAGACCAGGGTTCAAGTCCTGCTGTCGCTCCTTATGACCTTGGGCAAGTCACTTTACCCTCCATTGCCTGAGGTACAAAAACTTAGATTGTAAGCCCTCTGGGGATAGAGAAATACAGTACCTGAATGTAAACCGGTGTGATATCTCAATTGAGATCGAATGTTGGTATATAAAAATAATAAAATAAATAAATAAATATGCACAATGTATTGCAGGGAACAGCAACCCAAATTATAGCTATACAATGTACATTTGGAATCACTACTCAGGAAAAGGATCTAGGTGTCATCATGGATAAGTTGAAATCCTCTGTGCAGTGGCAGCCAAGAAATCAAACAGAAGTAGTAAGAAAGGAATGGAGAATAAAACAGAGGGTGTCATAATGCCTCTGTAAAGCTCCATGGTGAAACTGCACCTTGAGTATTGTGCGCAGTTCTGGTCACCACATATCAAAAAAGATATAGCAGAATTTAAAAAGGTACAGAGAAGGGTGACCAAAATGTTAAAGGGGATGGAACAATTTCCCTATGAAGAAAGACTAAATAGGTCAAGGCTTTTCAGCTTGGAGGAGAGAGGGCTAATGGGAGATATGATAGAGGTCTATAAAATGAGCGGAGTGGAATCTGTAAACACAAATAGGTTGTTTACACTTTCAAAATGTACAAAAGACAAGGGGGCACAGAATGAAGTTACTAGGTAATACATTTAAGACAAATAGGAGAAAATATTTTAGTAAATGCATAATTAAAACTCTGGTATTTGTTGCTAGAGGATGTGGTAAAAGCTGTTAGTCTAGCTGCGTTTAAAAAAATGTTTGGATAAGTTCCAGGAAGAAAAGAACATAAATCATTCTTAAGGTGGACCTGGGAAAAGACTTTGCTTATACCTATACAATATTCAAAAACCACAAACAACTTAGGTGCTCAGACATTACATAAAAACATGTTTCACTGAACTGACTACACTAGGATAAGCAGCATGGAAATCTATTGACATTTTTTGGATCCTGCCATGCACTTTTGACCTGGACTGGCTACTGTTGAAAACGGGATACTGGGACTGATGGACCTTTGGTCTGACCCATTATGGCAAATCTTGTATTCCTTTAGTTATACCTTGGAAGATCTGTGTCCATTTTCATAACCACCTCTTCCAGTTCTTTTGCGGCACTGAGTGCCTTTGAATTCTCTTCTGACCAGCCAGGCATAACTTCGGCTAAAAGCATTTCTGTGACAGCTAAATGCTTCTGCAAGTTATCTAAAATAAACAAAGCAATTCATATGCACAGCAACAGGGAACCTCAAATTAAACTTCCCCTCACTCCACCCCATCCCACCACATTATTTATTTATACATCTTTTTTATACCGTTATACAGAAAACAAGTTTCTATCTCCACAGTTTACAAGTTAAAAGAAAATAAATTAAATATGAATAAAAATTACATAAACTTGTCCAATAAAAATTAAAATATAAAAATTACAAATTACAAAGCACAGCTGGATAAAATGCTTGCACCATGTGAAGAATTAAGCATATGTAAAAAAGTAGGGCTGGGCCATTCTGACACAGATCTACTTTGTTTTTTTTACCTACTTAAAGAAAACAGTATAACAGTCTTTCTCCCAGGACAAGTAGGATGGTAGTCCTCACATATGGGTGACATCACTGGACAGAGCCCTAATCACAGAAAACGTTTCTGTCAAAGTTTCTAGAACTTTTGACTGGCACACTGAGCATGCCCAGCATGCCATAATCCCTGTAGCCACAGGGGTCTCCCTTCAGTCATTTTTTCCACGCTTCGGTTGCCTCACGGTTAGGAGCTCTGTGAGAACTCTCTCACACAATTTTCCTCACGGAAAAAACTTGAAGATTACTTCATGAAAAAGTTCCCTCAAGGGGGTCTCCCATCGCGATATTGTTTTTCATCACTCAGGGAGTAACCTTCACCGTCCCCAGTCGGTTCCTGCCTCTACCTTTTTTCAGTGTCCGCAGGCCATCAACCATTTTTGGGCCTCAACCTCTGCCATCATGGCAACAGGTTTCCGTAAATGTACGGAATGCCCCCGTACCATGTTGATTACCGACCCACATAATATCTGTGTGCTGTGCCTTGGCTCATCACACGACATTTCTCACTGCCCAAGTTGTGCCCAGATGACTCCAAAGGGTAGGCAGGCTCGCCTCGACAAGATGGAGACACTGTTTAAAATCAAGCTGACTCTATTGACGTCCACCCAATGGTCACCGGCAGGAGCATCGAAGAAACTAGTCATCAAACCTCACCGGGAGCACCAGGGCAGCGGTGACTGTCCATCACCGACTCAGTCTAAGGCATCTGTATCATCTTCCTCGGTGCTGGAGAAAGACCAGACCGAACACAGAGGGAAGCACAGACACTGGCACCAACGCGAGTCTACTCCCGGTGCCAGCACCGCATCGGCCTCGATGGCTATCGAGCCACTTGTGAAGAGGACACAGGTAGAGGAGCCTTTAACACTCTCTCCACCTGAAAAACCAAGGCGATCCCCACCGATATTGGCGCTGGGTAATGAGCCTTCACAAGTCCCTGTGGAGATGCCAGTAGCATCTAGCCTGCCTCCTCCTGTAGCTGAGATAGCTACATCAGCTTTAAGGGAGAAACTAGATGGTTTCATCCGCCAGGCAGTGCTCGATGCTCTTCGAGACTTACAGCCATCGATGCCTGCCCCCATACAGACACCGGAGCCATCGATATTTACACCATTGCTAACTAGACTGGATGCCCTTATCAGTGCCCTTTCGACACAACCCAAGCCACTGATGCCAAAGCAACCCGCAAAGTCTCTGAAAGTCCCGATTCCCATTCCGGGATCCTCAGAGGATAAAGGCACGGACTCCAGTCCCCTTTCAATACCGATTCCACCGATGATGGAACCAATGCCTGGTCCATCAGGGCTCTCGGGACAGAGAGGCCCACGTTTTCCCTCGATGCCTTTGGTACCACCACATCTTCCAGCGAGGCCATTGAAGGATCCATAGGTGCCAACACGTCCAGCAGTACCAACCTTCTTCCCTCCCTCAGGATCTCAACTAGAGACCTTTTCTGAAATTTCGGAAGATGTTGATACCGACACATCCATGGAGGACTTCTTATCAGAACCATCTCCTCTGGAAGAAAGGAGAAAATCTCCCCCAGAAGATCTCTCCTTTGCTAATTTTTTAAGGGAGATTTATTTATTTATTTTAAAACTTTTCTATACCGTCGTTTAGTAGTGCACCATCACAACGGTTTACAGTTAGGTACAAATATGTTGGGTTTGGTTTCTAAATTATCCAAAAGGTGCCAGTATTATACGGTTACATAGATCAATAATATACTCTAAATGTGGAATGGGTGTGGTTACCATTTATGATTGTTAGTGTAATCATGTTTATACTGTCTTTCTAATATAATACTTAAATATGAGAAAAATAATAAAAAATAAGCAACTCTGCATTTTTACTGGTGACTTTCAGCTGTTTTTGTGTTATTCAGCTACCTCACTGTGAAATGCTTTTTTGAAGAGCCATGTTTTTAAGCCTTTTTTGAAGAGCTTTAATTCTTTCATTAGTCTTAATTCCAGGGGTAATGTGTTCCATAGTAAAGGTCCTGCCAATGATAGTGCTCTCTCTCTGACTTGGGTCAACTTTGGTGTTTTGACTGAGGGTATAGTTAGTAGAGCTCTATTGGCCGATCTGAGATTTCTTTGAGGGACATGTAATCATAGTGCGGTGTTTAGCCAGTCAGCATGTACGTCATTTATTAGTTTATGCACTGTGCATAGTGTTTTAAATTGTACTCTTTGTTCTATTGGGAGCCAGTGTAAATCTGCAAGTGTCTGGGTGATATGATCTCTTCTGCCTTTACCAGTAAGTATTCTGGCAGCCGCGTTCTGTAGTATTTGCAGTGGACTGATAGTAGTATATGGCAATCCTAGGAAAAGTGTGTTACAGTAGTCCGTGCTGGCAAATATTAATGTTTGTAGTATTGTACGAAAGTGTTCCTGATTTAATAAGTGTTTCAGTCTTCTAAGGACCATAAGTTTGGTGTAGCCTTTTCTTGCTTTTATTGATATGTGTTGTTTAAGGCTCAGTTCTGTGTCTATAATTACTCCTAGGTTTCTAGCTTTATCAGTTAGCTCAACTGATTTGCTATTTTTAAGTTGGATGGGATTTTGAATTATTTCAATGTTTTTTCGTTCAAGATGTATAAATTGTTTTTTCGATGTTGATTACTAGTTCCATTTGGTTTAATAGTTGTTTTATTATGTATAGGTATAACATTGCAAAATTCAGTGTTTTTTCAATTGTTTCTTCAACTGATAGAATTAATTGAATGTCGTCAGCATATATGTAGTGTATGATACCTAGCCCCGCTAGCAGGTGGCAGAGGGGGAGCATGTAAATGTTAAAAAAACGTCGCTGAGAGTGCTGAACCCTGGGGGACGCCTGTCTTTAATTTGATTTTGTCTGATATTGTGTTTTTTATCTGTACCTGATAAGATCTATTGTTCAGATAGGATATAAACCATTCAATTGTTTTGTTTTGTAATCCAATTTCTTCCAGTCTTTTCAATAGTATGTCATGGTTTACCGTGTCAAATGCTGCTGACCGATCAGAGACAATTCCCTTTGACTTAATAACAGAGGAGGACACACGCCATAAAACATTGGAAGTTCTCCAAGTTGTTGATGCTCCGAAAGAAGTTATGGCTATCCCTGTCCACGAAGTGCTAGTGGATCTCCAGCATAGTCTCTGGAAGCATCCTTGTACTGTCCAGCCAGTGAATAAGAGGACATATGCAACTTATCTGGTCCAACATATTCCTGGATTCCAAAAGCCACAACTACCCCATCAATCGGTGGTTGTTGAGTCTGCACAGAAGAAGGCCAGAAGACTGTGACCTCACTCTTCAACACCTCCTGGCAAAGACCAAAAATTCCTTGATATTTTGGGTCACAAGATGTTTTAGGGCTCTATGCTACTACATGACACAGTATCAAAGGAATCTCTGGAAGCAGGTTCAGGGAATAGCTGACTCTCTTTCCCAACAACAGCAAGATAGTCTCAATGCCATACTACAGAAAGGCCTTGAGGCTGGGAAACATGAGGTTCGTGCTGCTTACGACTCCTTTGAAACAGCTTCTTACTTGTCAGCAACGGGAATCAGCGCCAGGAGGTGGGCCTGGCTGAAAGCATCTGCATGGTCACCACATCTAAAAAATAAAAGCTATAGTTGCGATGGAGAAGGTACAGAGAAGGGCGACCAAAATGATAAGGGGAATGGAACAGCTCCCCTATGAGGAAAGACTAAAGAGGTTAGGACTTTTCAGCTTGGAGACGGCTGAGGGGGGATATGATAGAGGTGTTTAAAATCATGAGAGGTCTAGAACTGATAGATGTGAATCGGTTATTTACTCTTTCAGATAATAGGAAGACTAGGGGGCACTTCTTTAAGTTAGCATGTGGCACATTTAAAACTAATCGGAGAAAGTTCTTTTTCACTCAACGCACAATTAAACTCTGAAATTTGTTGCCAGAGGATGTAGTTAGTGCAGTTAGTGTAGCTGTGTTTAAAAAAGGATTGGATAAGTTCTTGGAGGGGGAAGTCCATTACCTGCTATTAAGTTGATTTCGAAAATAGCCAGGTTCTTATGGCCTGGATTGGCCACTGATGGAAACAGGATACTGGGTTTGATGGACCCTTGGTCTGACCCAGTATGGCATGTTCTTATGTTCAAACCTGAAGTCCAAGACAAACTTGCTGATTTGCATGTACCGGTGAAAACCTATTCGGAGACAAGATACAAGACACAGTGGCTCAACCAAAAGACCACAATGAGACCCTGCGGCAATTATCTACAGTTACTACCGAGGCCTCTTCCTCTGCAAGGAGATCCATCAGAAGGGACCCTAGAAAACCATTTTATCGCCCATGCAGATATTACCCACCTACATCTCCTGTGAGGCCAACCAGGCTGTCTCAGAGAGCACATCCTCGACAGCCCAAGACATCCAGGCCTCAGCCACCACTGCAAACAGGCCAAGCCTCTGGATTTTGACATCTATCCAGAGAACAGCAGTAGGAGGTCGAATTCACCACTTTAGAACCAACTGGCTTAACATTACCACAGACCAATGGTTATATCCATCATAACCCAGGAATACCATCTAAACTTCCTCATGGTACCCCTGGAATCACCACCCAAATCCTCTGTGGTTGCAAAAAGATCACACAAGTCTTCTAGAGTCAGAGCTGTCCACCCTTCTGGGCACCAGGGCTGTGGAACCTGTTCCCCGGGTACAGCAGGGCAGAGGGTTCTACTCCCGCTATTTTCTCATTCCAAAGAAATCAGGCGGCCTCCGCCCCATCTTAGACCTCCGCAATCTCAACAAATTTCTACAAAAAGAAAAATTCTGGATCGTGTCCTTGGGCATCATGCTTCCCCTTCTACAAAAAGGAGATTGGCTCTGTTCTCTGGATCTTCAAGACTCTTATGCTCACATTCCAATATTCCCACATCACCGCAAGTGCCTGCGTTTCAGTACTGGGTCCTGCCTTTCGAACTTGCCTCGGCACCCCATGTATTTACAAGGTGCCTAGCAGTGGCTTCAGCCCATCTACGCAAGAAAAGCATTCACGTCTTTCTTTACCTGGACGACTGGCTCATCAAGAGCCAATCCGAGCAAAGTGCTCTTGATGTGCTCAAGCTCACTATCAATTTGTTACACTCGCTGGGATTTCTCATCAACTACCAAAAATACCACTTGACTCCATCTCACCTCCTGACTTTCATCGGAGCAGATTTGGATACCACAGTGGCAAAGGCCTTCCTGCCAAATAACCGCACAGACACACTTTCTAAGCTAGCTACGTCTCTGCGCACAAAACACAGCTTCAGCCCTTCAATTCCTAATGTTGCTGGGCCAAATGCCTTCCATGGTCCACGTCACTTCTATGGCCAGACTGGCTATGAGAATAACTCAATGGACTTTGAAATCTCAATGGCTCCAAGCCACTCAACCTCTGTCAACCCAGATTTATGTAACCCACCAGCTACGTCAATCACTTCTCTAGTGGACAAACAAAGCCAACTTGCTAACAGGGCTACACTTCCAGCAACCAGTTACACATGTGACCTTAACCACGGATGCCTCAAACTTGGGTTGGGGAGCTCATGTGAACAATCTTCAAACTCCAGGTACTTGGATGAAACTCGAAGCAACATTTCAGATCAACTTCCTAGAGCTATACGTTATGCCCTATATGTGTTCAAGGACTGCCTTTCACACAAGACTGTTCTCATACAAATGGACAACAGTTGCAATGTGGTACTTTAACAAGCAGGGCGGCACAGGCTCTTATCTCCTCTGTCAAGAAGCCATGCAGATCTGGGACTGGGCCATTGCACACTCCATGTATCTCCAGGACACTTATCTGGCAGGCATACAGAACGTAGTAGCAGATTGCCTCAGCCGACAGTTCCATCCTCACGAGTGGTCTCTGGATCCTGTGGTAATGATCAGAATCTTCCAATGCTGGGGTCAACCAACAATAGACCTCTTTGCATCCGAACTGAATCACATAGTGGACAGATTCTGCTCCCTGCACAGGCAACAAAACAAGTTAACCATGGACGCCTTCGCTCACCCCTGGAACACAGGCCTCCTATACGCGTATCCCCCGATACCGCTGATAGCCAAAACTCTAGTGAAGCTACAACAGGACAAAGGGTCAATGATACTCATCGCCCTGTATTGGCCTCGACAAGTATGGTTTTCCATACTTCGACCTCTCAGAGAACCCATTCGCCTGGGCACAGTGCCCACTCTCATAACTCAAAACCAAGGCCTGGATGTTAAAAGCTTGATCCTGCAACCACTTAATCTTTCAAATGATGTCTCTCAAGTGTTTGTAGCCTCATGAAAGCCTTCCAAAGGAAATATTATTGTTCTAAGTGGAATGGGTTTACCATATGGTGCACGCAAAAGGGCATCGACCCCTTTTTCCTGCCCCACTCAGTCTCTATTAGACTATCTCTGGCACCTTTCAGACTCTAGTCTCCAGACTTCTTCGGTGAGGGTACACCTAAGTGCCATCTCAGCGTACCACAAGGGAGTTGGGGATGCCCCGGTAACAGCGCAACCCCTTGTGAGTAGGTTTATGAGGGGCCTACTACAACTCAAGCCCCCTCTACGGCCACCAGTCACTGAATGGGGCCCGAATGTAGTACTTACAAGGCTCATGTGCTCCCCGTTTGAGCCTTTGCACTCCTGCGATGTTAAATTTCTTACATGGAAAGTCCTCTTCCTAGTAGCCATTACATCTGCTCGAAGGGTTAGTGAGTTACAAGCACTTAAGAACATAAGAATATGCCATATGGGTCAGACCAAGGGTCAATCAAGCCCAGCATCCTGTTTCCAACAGTGGCCAATCCAGGCCATATGAACCTGGCAAGTACCCAAAAACTAAGTCTATTCCATGTTATCGTTACTAATAATAGCGGTGGTTATAAGTCAACTTAATTAATAGCAGGTAATGGACTTCTCGTCCAAGAACTTATCTAATCCTTTTTTAAACACAGCTATACTAACTGAACTAACCACATCCTCTGGCAACAAATTCCAGAGTTTAATTGTGCGTTGAGTAAAAAAGAACTTTCTCCGATTAGTGTTAAATGTGCCACATGCTAACTTCATGGAGTGCCCCCTAGTCTTTCTATTATCCGAAAGAGTAAATAACCGATTCACATCTACCCGTTCTAGACCTCTCATGATTTTAAACACCTCTATCATATCCCCCCCTCAGCCATCTCTTCTCCAAGCTGAAAAGTCCTAACCTCTTTAGTCTTTCCTCATAGGGGAGCTGTTCCATTCCCCTTATCATTTTGGTCGCCCTTCTCTGTACCTTCTCCATCGCAATTATATCTTTTTTGAGTTGCGGCGACCAGAATTGTACTCAATATTCAAGGTGCGGTCTCACCATGGAGCGATACAGAGGCATTATGACATTTTCTGTTTTATTCACTATTCCCTTTCTAATAGCTCCTAACATTGTTTGCTTTTTTGACTGCCGCAGCACACTGAACCGACGATTTCAATGTGTTATCCACTATGACGCCTAGATCTCTTTCTTGGGTGGTAGCACCTAATATGGAACCTAACATTGTGTAATTATAGCATGGGTTATTTTTCCCTATATGCATCACCTTGCACTTGTCCACATTAAATTTCATCTGCCATTTAGATGCCCAATTTTTCAGCCTCACAAGGTCTTCCTGCAATTTATCACAATCTGCTTGTGATTTAACTACCCTGAACAATTTTGTATCATCTGCAAATTTGATTACCTCACTCGTCGTATTTCTTTCCAGATCATTTATAAATATATTGAAAAGTAAGGGTCCCAGTACAGATCCCTGAGGCACTCCACTGCCCACTCCCTTCCACTGAGAAAATTGTACATTTAATCCTACTCTGTTTCCTGTCTTTTAGCCAGTTTGTAATCCACAAAAGGACATCGCCACCTATCCCATGAATTTTTACTTTTCCTAGAAGCCTCTCATGAGGAACTTTGTCAAATGCCTTCTGAAAATCCAAGTACACTACATCTACTGGTTCACCTTTATCCACATGTTTATTAACTCCTTCAAAAAAGTGAAGCAGATTTGTGAGGCAAGACTTGCCTTGGGTAAAGCCATGCTGACTTTGTTCCATTAAACCATGTCTTTCTATATGTTCTGTGATTTTGATGTTTAGAACACTTTCCAATATTTTTCCTGGCACTGAAGTCAGGCTAATTGGTCTGTAGTTTCCCAGATCGCCCCTGGAGCCTTTTTTAAATATTGGGGTTTCATTAGCCACCCTCCAGTCTTCAGGTACAATGGATGATTTTAATGATAGGTTACAAATTTTTACTAATAGGTCTGAAATTTCATTTTTTAGTTTCTTCAGAACTCTGAGGTGTATACCATCCGGTCCAGGTGATTTACTACTCTTCAGTTTATCAATTAGGTCTACCACATCTTCTAGGTTCACCGTGATTTGGTTCAGTCCATCTGAATCATTACCCATGAAAACCTTCTCCAGTACGGGTACCTCCCCAACATCCTCTTCAGTAAACGCTGAAGAAAAGAAATCATTTAATCTCCTGGTTTGTTTTTATCAAAAGAAACAAACAAACTCTCTCCAATTGGCTAGAGACTGTATTGAATTCTGCTATAACAAAGCAGGCCTTCCTCTCCAGGGACAAGTGAAGGCGCACTCTTAAGAGCCATGGCAACTCGGTAGCACACTATCGTTCAGTACCAATTGCTGAGATCTGTAAAGCTGCAACATGGAGCTCTCTTCACACCTTTGCAGCACATTACTGCCTGGACAAAGAAGGATGCCAAGACTCTGCCTTTGGTCAATCCGTCTTGAAGAACTTATTTCCAGTATAATCCCAATCTGCTGTGATTTTCAGGCTGCCTTATTTTTACCAGTTGTTGTGCCTGTTGCACAAGTTGTACGCTGTTGGTCCAAGTTAAATTTGAGTTAGCCTGTAGCTTGCTAATCACCCATATGTGAGGACTACCATCCTGCTTGTCCTGGGAGAAAGCAGAGTTGCTTACCTGTAACAGGTGTTCTCCCAGGACAACAGGATGTAGTCCTCACGAAACCCACCCGCTACCCGGCGGCGTTGGGTTCGAAACGTTTTATTTTTTCGCTTGCACCTTTTGCTACAAACGAGACTGAAGGGAGACCCCTGTAGCTACAGGGATTATGGCATGCTGGGCATGCTCAGTGTGCCAGTCAAAAGTTCTAGAAACTTTGACAAAAAAGTTTTCCGTGATAGGGCTCTGTCCAGTGACATCACCCATATGTGAGGACTACATCCTGCTGTCCTGGGAGAACACCTGTTACAGGTAAGCGACTCTGCTATTCTGCTTATCCTTGCTTAAAAAGTAAAAACCCAACAAAACAAAAAAAAACTGTACATGATGATAGCTGAATTTTTCTTGCACCTGAGCTATATAATGAATCTGTCAGTCAGATATCTTAGCAAACTACATTCTCTTGCAATCAGCTTATTTACTTGGTAATTATGAGTTTTAAGCAGGTCAGAGATGTACGGCGTTTGCTCTGGTACCCTGACCCCACTATGTACTGTATGTAATGGTGAAGTTTTCGCACAGTACTCTTTACACTTAGTTTGACCCTATAACGGCCTTCTCTAACCTTCTGAGACATCCCCATCCATTCTCCCTCATCTCCTTCACTGAGTAGAATTTAATATTACATTTTGAAATGTAGTTAGTATGACCCTCTGAGCGAATAGGAACTAGGCCAGTTGGTAGACAAGTTATCCGGCTAAAAATTTAGCCGGATAACTTATACCATATTTTCAGCAGGATAAACGTCCCACTGAATATACTTGCTTAAAGTTATTTGGCTACATACAGCCAGATAACTTGAAATCTAAGTTTGAATATAGCCATATAGGGTTTTAAGTTATCTGGCCTTGTGTGGCTGCATAACTTACTACTTGTCCAGATATCTTCACTTATCTGGATATTTTATGAAAATACCCAGATTAAAGAGATCTGGATAAATATCACTTAAGGATATCCATGAAAAGTAGCACTGGGAAAGTTTATTTAAAATTTTTTTTAAAAAAGGTATACCGATGCCCTTGCACCCCCCACCCCCTCTTAAATCTCAGAAATGACCCATGGTCCGCCTCCCCAAGCCCCTTCCCTCAATTGAAATGAACTGAACTGCTGCCATCAGGTCCTCCCATCCCCACTTCCTCCAGAATCCAAAAAATCCCTGCCAGGAGCAGAGTCCAAACTTACCTGCTCCCGACAATCTCCAGTGCAACTTCTGTCAAAGCTGCAGTGGAAGCATAAACTACACACAGTCTCTCTCCTAAAAAGGGAAGAGAGAATCAGAGAAAGACTGGACTGGAAGGGACCCCAGCCTCCAGATATGATCCCCTGTTATCTAACCCATCCCAGACAGCCAGGACTCTTGCTCCTGTAATGACATGCTTTGCCCGCTGATGCCCTCCGATTAACCAGTGCCAGTGCTCAGGAGCCCTCAAATAGAAAGCTCTTTCTTCATCTCCCCTGCTGCATTATCAATCCATTATTCCCAGTGGAGACAGAAACCTGAACCCCATCTTCTCTATAATCTTTACTTTATAAGTACTGCAGTCTAGTGACCTTCTTTAGGATAAACAAACCCAATTCTAGCTGACTCTACAAAATCAAGCTGCTGCTCGGGAACACTGTATGAGGCACAAGTAAAAGTGGACACTTGGCTCTGCTCTGAAACTCATAATTGCTAGGGACTTTCATTTTCAGTTTTTATTGCTTTTCATTATTCCTGGGAATATAATGAAAATTTATTTTGATGAGAACAAAACCAGAAGAAAATCAGTTGGAAAAAAAATGTTTACCTGTTAATTCTCTTTCCATTAGTCCTGCTACATCAGTCTAGTCCAAACAAGTGGGCTATGACCCCCTTCCAGCAGATGGTGATAATGTCATTGGTGAAATCATTGTGCTCTACCACCATTATGCATAAATGGTGCAGCCCAGTGAGAACCTACTATTCCTATGACAAGCACTGAAAACACTAAAGAATATTTGATATAATATTAATAAGGTCGATAAAGGATGACCAAGAAATTCCTTGCATTTCCATCCTCCTGCTCATATCAAACAAAGAAAGAAGGAAAGGAAAACATGGAATCAGATGACTAAAAAACATTAATGACCGGAAAAAAAATATATATGACATATCTGAATCATGCACGCCACACCAAAATGAGGTCCAACGTCCCATGAGGGTCCTGGAATGGTGTAGCAGGACTCATGGAAAGCAAATTAACAGGTAAAAATTTCTCCTTCCATTTCATCCTGCTACACCAGTCCAATCCAAACAGGCGGGAAATATTCAAGTCTCCACTAAACAGGGAGGAAGGAAGCAAGGACTGTTTTGAGAACTCCAGCTCCAGGAGCTGTGTCCTCCTGTGCAAAAACGTCCAGATAACAATATTTGGCAAAGGAATATAAGGATGACCAAATAGCCACCTTACAGATATTTATTTATTTTATTTATTTTAGCTTTTTTTATATACCGAGGTATAGCATAGTTGCCTTCACTCCGGTTTACATATAGAACAACTTGTTACATTGAAAGATTTTAAACTTTAAATTTAACAATAGTGGGAAATGGCACCAAAAGAAGAGATATGAACAAAGAACATAGTGTAAACAGGGTAGATACACTGAATAGATAGGCAGAGATAACTGGGTTCTTCAAAAAGGAAGTATCAGTGGCTTGAATCAGTAGAGATTGTCCAAATGGAATATTTAAAGTTGACAGTTAATGGGATTATAGTATAAAGTCATTGAGAGTTGTCCTTAAGAGTATGGTTGAGAAGCCAAGACTTTAGGTCTTTTTTGAAGGATTTTGAGTTTTCTTGCGCGGTGAGGAGGTGGGGTAGTGAATTCCATAGTTTTGGTCCGATGATGGAGAAGGCTCTGTTTCTGGTGGAGGATAGTTTGGCATTTGGGAGTGAGGGAATCACAAGTTGGAGTTTACTAGAAGTTCTTGTTGTACGTTGAGGGCAAAGTATGTGCATAAATGTCAAAGGCAGTGTAGTCGGCTTTGTAGATTGCATTGTGGATCAATGAAAGAACTTTGTATTCAATTCTTTTTTCTATTGGGAGCCATTGTAATTGGTTGAGGACAGGGGTAATGTGATCATATTTGCTTTTACCCGTTAGAAATCTGGCAGCAGCATTCTGAAGTAGCTGCAAGGGCCTCAAAGAAGATTTTGGTAAATATCCTGCGGAACAATGGAGATCGCCTCCACCCAAGTAGAAGGAGCATGGACGAATTCAGGAGCTCTCTTACCCCTGAACAAGTATGCTGAAGTGATAGTTTCCTTAACCCATCTAGCAATGGTGCTTTTAGACGTTGTGTCTCCCTTGCATGGACTCCCAAACAGAACAACCAACCTGTCCGTTCAATGAAAATAATCAGATATCTCTAGATAGCAGATGAGCACCTTATGAACATCCAGAAACCATAAGGACTTGGCTTTGCCATGACACTCAGCCTTTGAAAAATAGACTCTAGACAAAAAGGAGATCAAGGGACAAAAAGACACAGAATTAGACCCTATAATGAGAAAAGATTCTCTACACAACAGCACCTGGATTTCTGAAATGATTACATCAAGTTGAGCAATTTGTCACCAGAAATGGAAACATTACTTACCTGATAATTTCGTTTTCCTTAGTGTAGACAGATGGACTCAGGACCAATGGGGTATAGTGTGCTCCTGATAGCAGTTGGAGATAGATCAGATTTCAATCTGAAGTCAGCCCTAGTACATATACCCCTGCAGGACGCCATGCTCTTCAGTATTCTCTTCGAAAAACAATTGTGGATATATGTGCAACTGAATAACCTGATTAACTTGGTTAACTTTGATTAACTTGCATAAACTTGGTTAACTTGATTAACTTGAACTGGTTGATGTGGTTATAGCTGGAGACGGCCAGTGCACTCAACCGAGAAACGCCGACACCCGGTAGGAATGGTGTCCTAATTAAAGGGAAGCTTGGCTTACCCATGTTTGTCTTGCTCTCGGTGATTGTCCCCCGAGGTTTCCGTGATTGTCGGCAGCCTTGGGTGGGATGCTGAGTCCATCTGTCTACACTAAGGAAAACGAAATTATCAGGTAAGTAATTTCTCCATTTCCTAGCGTGTAGCAGATGGACTCAGGACCAATGGGATGTACAAAAGCTACTCCCATACTGGGTGGGAGGCTGCCCGTGGCCCACTTAGTACTGCCCTTGCGAATGCTGTGTCCTCCCGAGCCTGAACATCCAGGCGATAGAACCTAGAGAAGGTATGAATGGAGGACCATGTCGCCGCCCAACAGATCTCGGCGGGTGATAGCATCTTGGTTTCCGCCCAGGACACTGCCTGGGCTCTAGTTTATTGGGCCTTGACTTGTAGAGGTGGAAGCTTGCCTGCTTCTATGTAGGCTGCCTTGATAACTTCTTTGATCCAGTGGGCTATGGTTGCCCATGAGGCCACTTCCCCTTGTTTCTTCCCGCTGTGAACGACGAAGAGGTGGTCCGTCTTTTGTACAGATTCCGACCTTTCCAGATACTGGAGTAGGAGTCTGCCGACATTAAGATAGCGAAGGCGGCGAGATTCTTCCTTGTCCTTATGCTTGTCTGGCGATGGTAGCGAGATGGTTTGGTTTAGATGGAAGAGAGAAACCACTTTTGGGAGGAAGGAGGGGACCGTGTGTAGCTGTATGGATCCCGGTGTGAACCTGAGAAAGGGTTCTCGACAGGACAGTGCTTGAAGCTCGGAGATGCGAAGGGCCGAGCAGACTGCCACTAGGAATGCAGTCTTCAGTGTTAGTAGTCAGAGGGACAGACCGCGGGTGGGTCTGAAGGAGGCTCCTGCTAGGAAGTCTAGGACTAGGTTGAGATTCCATAAAGGTACTGGCCACTTCAGTGGTGGTCGGATCTGTTTGACCCCTTTCAGGAAACGGGAGATGTCCAGATGAGAGGGTAGGCTGCCGCCCTCCACCTTGGCTCTGTAGCAGGCCAACATGGCCACCTGCACCTTGATGGAGTTGAGAGATAACCCCTTCTGTAAGCCGCTCTGCAGGAATTCCAGAATTGCGGGAATTTTGACTGTCCGCAGGAGGATGTCGCAGTCTTCACACCAGGCTTCAAATATTCTCCATATTCGTATGTAGGTTAGCAATGTGGAAAACCTGCGTGCTCTGAGCAGAGTGACAATCACCACCCTCGAGTATCCGCTCTTCTTCAGACGTGTCCTCTCAAGTGCCAGACCGTAAGAGAGAATCAAGTTGGGTCTTCGTGGAGGATCGGGCCTTATTGGAACAGATCCCTGTGAGGAGGTAGAGGGAGAGGACTCCCTGTCAGTAGGCTTCTCATATCTGCGTACCACGGCCTTCTTGGCCAGTCTGGGGCCACTAGAAGTACTGGTCCCCTGTGGCATTCTCTCTTGTGGATGAATCCACCCAGTAGCGGCCATGGTGGGAAGGCGTATAGCAGGATTTCCTGTGGCCAGGTCTGGACGAGGGCATTGATCCCTTGGGATTGTGGTTCCCGTCTGTGACTGAAGAAGTTGGGAACTTGGACGTTTGACCGGCTTGCCAGAAGGTCCATGGCTGGTGTTCCCCAGCAGTTTACGATCAACTGGAAGGCTGTGTTTGACAGCCTCCATTCCCCTGGGTCTAGACTTTCTCTGCTGAGGTAATCCACAGTGACATTGTCTTTTCCCGCCAATGTGGGCAGCTGAGATCCCTTGTAGGTTTGCTTCCGCTCACGCCATTAGGGGATCTATTTCCAGGGACACCTGTTGGATTCTGGTTCCTCCCCGGTGAATGATGTAGGCAACTGTTGTGGCGTTGTCTGACATGACTAACCGATTCGCCCCGGAGTTGGTGACTGAACCGTTGGCAGGCGAGCCTGACTGCCCGTGCTTCCAGTCGGTTGATGTTCCATCCAGATTCTTCCTTGTCCCATTGCCCCTAGGTGGTCAGTTCCTGGCAGTGGGCTCCCCACCCTCGTAGACTTGCATCCATGGTAAGCAGGATCCAGGTCGGCGAGGATAGTCTTACTCCCTTGCTCAGGTGGTCTTCTTGTAGCCACCATTGTAGCTGGGTTCAAACTTCATCCGGGAGCTGGAGGCGAACGGAGTAATTCTGGGACATCGGGTTCCATCGTGACAGTAGGGAATGCTGTAGGGGGTCACATGTGAGCTCTTGCCCATGGGACCACTTCCAGTGTGGATGACAGACAATTGGTTCCTCAGCTTTATTCTCCTTGTAGGAGTCAGGATCACCTTGTCTTGTCTGATGTTGAACCAGACTCCCAGATATTCCAGAGATTGGGAGGGCTGCAGACAGCTCTTGTTCGTGTTGACCACCCACCCGAGGTTCTCCAGTAGAGTTTTGACTCTGGTGGTCGCCTGATGCCTTTCCTCTGAGGATTTTGCCCTGATCAGCCAATCGTCCAGATATGGATGTACGATGATTCCTTCTTTCCTCAGTGTCGCCGCCACTACGACAATGATTTTGGTGAACGTTCGGGGTGCTGTGGCTAGCCCGAAGAGTAGTGCTCTGAACTGGTAGTGGTGGCCCAGGATTGCGAAGCATAGGAAACACGCTGATGCTTGTGGTGGATCAGAATATGCAGGTAGGCTTCTAACAGATCCAGGGATGTGAGGAATTCTCCAGGCTGTATCGCTCTTATGATCGAGCGTAGGGTTTCCATGCGGAAGCGAGGGACCTTCGGGTGACGGTTGACGGACTTGAGGCCCAGAATGGGTCGGAATGTATCCTCTTTCTTGGGAACGATAAAGTAGATGGAATAGTGCCCAGTATTTTGTTGTGTGGGTACCGGCGTTATGGCCTTTAAGGGGAGCAATTTGGTCAGCGTGGTTTCCACTGCCCTCCTCCTCTAGGCCCTTGAAGAATTCTACCCAGGAGAAAGATGCTGGGTCTAAATTGAGAGGCGCTGTTTTCCCGGGGAGGCCCGTTTGAAGGAGGCTCCCGCTGGGGGTAGCGAGGTATGGGGTACTGTCGGTGGATCCAGATCCCAGTACTGGCTGGGGAAGACCTTGGGCTGATCACCCAGGGCCTCCTCCCACTGTATACACAAGGCCGTGGCCAGTTCGTGGGAGCCCGGACAGCTGGTAGGGGCCCCCCCAATGCAGATTCTGACCCTTTAGAGTGCACTTAAGCGGAATACCTGCTGTTTTCCCCTCAATTTATTGTTTTGATGCACCAAGCCTTTTTGGTTAGTACAGGGGCAAGCGGGGGGCTTCTCCTTTTCAGGAGCCTACAGCCCCACCGTGCAAGGTTCCTAGGAGAGATGTATCGTGGGTGGAGATGTGGATTCGTCGGGTGCAGGCTCTAATGTGGCATGCTGGGCAGAGGCCCTGGGCCTTAAGCTTCTTGTCCGGTGGTGCTATGGTTTGTGCGCGCCGCAAGAAACTCCTGTTTATGCATTCAAGTGTACGCCGGGAGGCTGAGATATGTGCTCCGGGTGCGCGCGCTGCTGTGCGCATGAGGCTTACTTGTGTGCCCGGCCCAGTTGAGCGCGTGGCTGTTCGCCCGGTGCTGCTTATGCGCGCACCGGTGTGCGCACAAGTGATTTTGTGTGCACAACTCTCCTCTGTGCGCACAGAATGAATCGGCGGACAGGGCGGCAATCCAATGTAAATGGCGACGATGACCACGCGGGCAATATGGCGACCACCTCGGAGGGTCTCCACATGGGAGGGCCCTCGTATCGAACCGGGGTCTAGTCCAGATATAGCTGATCAACCCGGTAAGCACTGATGCCGGCTGGCGATCTGTGCGGCTATTCGAGCCTCGGATACCTTTAAGAAGTTTTCTACCTTACCTTGTCTTGGCGCTTCCCAGCTGTGGGGGGGGGGGGAGAGGGAAAAATACCTTCACCGCCTTGCTCGAATTTGCACCCGATGCCGGGGGCTAAGTCCACGCCGGGAACAGGCTGCCGGACCGAGGCCTACCTCTGAGGGATCGTGGAAATCACCTCAGGAATCTAGACTGGGGGAGGGACCCGTAAGTATCACCGCAGGAGAGCGGGGCTCGTCTGTAGAGGTAAGTTAAGTTCTCTCTTAGTTTTGGATTTCCCACCCTCCTCAATCATGCCACCCTCCTTAACCGCCTTTCGGACATTGGAATTACAGGCACTGCTCACTCATGGTTCAAAACATTCCTTTCTAACAGAGGTTACACAAAGTTAAAATCAACAATAAAGAATCCCCACGCTACAATTCCTCACAAGGAGTTCCTCAAGGTTCCTCACTATCCCCAACTCTATTCAACATATACCTTCTTCCTCTATGCCAACTGTTGACGAACCTACAACTAAAACATTTCTTATACGCCGCCGACATACAAATTCTGATACCCAAAGAATCTATCGCAAAAACTCTCAAACAATGGGAAAACTGCCTCCAAGAGATCAACCAACTCCTCGCAAACCTAAACCTAATTCTAAACTCAGCCAAAACGGAACTCCTCCTCATTACCCCTGAAAACAGCAACTCCCCACAAATTGCTCCAGTCAACACCATTGTTACACAAGCTAGAGACCTAGGGGTAGTAATAGACAAACATCTGAATTTAAAAACATTTATTAACAACACAACCAAGAACTGCTTCTACAAGCTGCAGGTAATCAAAAGAATGAAACCACTCCTACACTTTCATGACTTCCGAACAGTCCTACAATCCGTAATATTCTTCAAGATGGATTATTGCAACTCGATCTTACTAGGTCTCCCATCCTCATCCATCAAACCACTTCAGATGCTCCAGAATGCGGCAGCCAGAATTCTGACAAATTCCAGAAGAAGAGACCACATCTTTCCCATTCTAATAAATCTACACTGGCTGCCAATACACTACAGAATCCTACACAAGTCCATCACCATCATCCATAAATCCATCCACTCCCAAGCCCCTCTCAACCTCCAAATCCCCCTCAGACTACCCACATCATCCAGACCCATCAGAGAAGCCTACAAAGGATCCCTGACTGTTCCCCCAACTAAATCAACACACCATATAGCATTCAGAGACCGGGCCTTTTCTACAGCGGGCCCCTCTCTTTGGAATACCTTACCACCTGATCTTAGACTTGAACCTTGCTTATTAACATTCAGAAAAAGGCTTAAGACTTGGCTATTTAAACAAGCCTTTCCCCAGTCTAATATCCATGAAGAGACCCTACCGCAAACAAGCCTTTCCCGAGTCTAATATCCATTGAGAGACTTTACTGCATTATGTAAATAATATACATAGAGACATTACCACACAATGTAAATTAATTTACTTCTGTAAAGATTCTATTATTCATGTCTATTCTTCTCTCCTTCCTTCCCCAGTTTCAACAACCCTGTTATATTGTAACTTTTGCTTCCTCTGCACATGTTAAAAGAACAAAGTTATTGCACCCCCTGTTCTTTGTAAACCGGCATGATATGATTGTATCATGAATGCCGGTATAGAAAAGCTTTAAATAAATAAATTTCTTTGTTTAGAATACTCTAACGCTGAGCAAGCGTGTATAAAAGTCCCAAACTGCTATGGAGACGGAAAATACTGAAGAGCATAGCATCCTGCAGGTGGCATCATCTTCTATTCCAGAGATTCTCCCAGTGCTGTAGCAGTCAGGAATGGCTGATGCTCCCACCAAAATCACATCATCTGAAGCCTCTTCCCTAGTAGACACATTTGGCTCATGGAGGAAACCTCCCCAGGACAGGGGAGCAACAGACACCCCTCCTTCAGGTGTCAAAACATTCCCCCAGTATCTCACTGGCCATCTCACAGACTAAACAAAGAGGCCCCGAGGCAGACATGGCTCTCTTATAGATGCAGGCCCTGCAGTGGCAGCTGTTTTCTGGGTTTCAGTCTCGTTGCAGCAGGCCCTGGATCACCCCTCACTCTGGCTCAGCTTCAACAAGACTGAAATCCAGAAAACACCCCTTACCCCAGAAACAGTGGAAGCCTGCCAGCAATGTACCTCTCCATCTGAGACTGCTGTCTGAATGGAAACTTAGCACTTCAAATTCACCTATCTTCCAGTTTTTTCTTTTCTGAGATACCCCCCTCTCTAGTCTCAACCAAGTCCCCTTTAGGACTAGAAGCCCCTGTTAGTGGGCTCGCTCTACTGGCACACCAGCAGCCTGTCCCAAAACAACAACAGATCTACCCCTCGAAATCCTGCTGCACTAGCAGTGAGTCCTACCATCTGCTGAAATATAAAGTATACTGCACCCCCTATACACAGTGGTGATGTCACTTGAGAAAGCAATGTGCTCTGCCTCCATCTTCATAACTCACCTGTTTGGAGTGGACTGAACTGGTGTAGCAGGATGAAATGGAATAACTAGTTTTTCCATGTAAATAGTTTATTTTCATGGACAGAAGCCAGAACTGTAAAACAATATTAAAAGATTCTCCCACTGACCCAGCAGCATTTCACTCTACGCCATCCCCTGCCTAGCATGTCCCAATTTCTCCCTACCCCTGCCAAGAATCTCCTTTTCTCCCTCCTCTGTAATAGCATTCATCTTTACTGGTAACATAGTAACGATGGCAGAAAAGGACTAAAATGGTCCACCCAGTCTGCACAGCAAGCTTCATATGGTAGTATCTGCTGTGCTGATTATCCTCATGTTTCTCTTTTACTGTGTAATGAGTCTTCTTGAAAATTCAGATAGTGCTGCTTGATGTGCTTTGCTTATGGACTTGGTGGCAGAAGCAGTCCTATGCTTTTTCCCTTATGTCTGTATATCGGTATCCCAGTCCATAAAAGTCAGGGCACATGTTGGTTGTAGTCTGAACCCAATACCTCTTTCCACACACACCCCCCCCCTTGCCAAAGTGGAGACCGATGATGCAGTTGTGTCAAGGGAATCAAGGCTTAATATAAAGCATGGGATTATTACCCTTAACTAATAAGGGGAGTATCTGCCACTCTGTGCAAGTTATCCCCATGCTTTTCAGTTCCCCAGAACATAGAAGTTGGGGCACTCATTCATTGTCTGAATCCAATTCCCTTTTTCTCCTTGCCATTGAAGCAGAGAGCAATGTTACAGTTGCATCAAGGCTTATTGGTTTGCCCACAGGCAAAAGAAGAAAGTAGGAAAGAAGACATATATCCGTATATCCAGCATGGCTCTCTGCTTCAACAGCATGGGAGAAGAAAAACAACCAATAAGAGCTGTATAACATAGTCTGGGTAAAACAAATAAGCATGGGTGTAGCTTGCTTATTGCGGCGGTTACTACCCCTACTACCCCTAACTTATCAAGCTAGATATTTCACTTGGATGCAGCTCCATCACTGCTTTCTACATTAATGGTGGGGGTGGAAGGGAAATAGAACCAAGAGCTAAGAGAAACAGATAAGTATGAGAGAAAAAAGTGTGTGAAGCTTGCTGGGCAGACTGGATGGGCCGTTTGGTCTTCTTCTGCCGTCATTTCTATGTTTCTATGTTTCTATATATATAAGGGTAGTAATCCCCATACCTTCTGTTAAGGGTAGTAACCGCCACATCAGCAAGTTACCTCCATACATTCTTTTCTTCATTTCCATCTTCTAGCCTTTAGGGATCCATAGTGTTTATCCCAAGCCCCTTTCGATTCTTAGACTGTTTTAGTCTTCACCTCCTCCTTCAGAAAGGCATTCCAAGCCCTCTCCGTGAAGAAATTCACCTGACATTGGTTCTGAGTCCGTCCCCCCCCTGGAGTTTCACTTCATGACCCTTAGTTCTACTGATTTCTTTTAACAGAAAAAGTTCTAAATTCATGCATCATTAAAACCTTTGAGGTATCTGAAGGTCTGTATCATATCTCCCCTACACCTCCTCTCTGCCAGGGTGTACATATTTAGATCCTTCAACTTCTCATAAGTCTTCAGATACTGACCCCTCACCATTTTGGTTGTGCTTCTCTGGATCACCTCCATCCTGTCTCTATCCTTTTGGAGATATGGTCTCCAGAACTGAATGCAGTACTCCAGGTAAGACCTCACTATGGACCTGTACAGGGGCATCATCTCCTTTTTCTTACTGGTTACTCCCCTCTCTATGCAGCCCAGGATTCTTCTGGCTTTAGCTATTTCCATGTCACATTGCTTCGCTATCTTCAGATCGCCAGAAACTAACACCCCACGATCTCTCTGTCCGTGCACATCAGTCTTTCACACCCCCTCATTATATACAGCTCTTTTGGATTACCGCATCCCAGTTGCATGACTCTGCACTTCTTGGCACTGAATCCCAACTGCAAAGTCTTCAATCACTCTTCAAGCTTTCTTAAATCACTTTTCATTCCCTACTCATTCAGGCATGTCCACTTTGTTGCAGATCTTAGTATCATCCGCAAAAAGACAAAAAACTTTACCTTCTATCCCTTCTGCAATGTCGCTCATAGATATTGAACAGAACTAGTCCCAACACCGATCCCTGTGGCACTCCACTTAACACCAGTCTTTCTTCAGAGTAGATTCCATTTACCATTACACAGTCTCCTATCAGTCAACCAGTTTGTAATCCATGCCATTAATTATGCGCTCTCTCCCAAGCTTCTCATCTTATTCACAAGCCTCCTATGCAGGACCGTATCAAAAGCTTTGCTGAAATCCAAGAATATCACATGTGCTCTTCCTAGATCCAATTCTCTAGTCACCCAATAAAAAAAAATCAATAAGATTTGTCTGACAGGACCTTCCCATGGTGATTTCCTGCTGCCTCGGGTCCAGCAACCCACCTGATTGTAGATAGTTCACTACCCTTTCGTTCAGTAGTAGTAGTAGTAGTAGATTTATCAATGAAACATTTCTTCCTTAATAAAAAAATCCTTCTATAAGCTACAGCTCCTTAAACGTCTTCGTCCCCTCCTCTTTTACCAAGATTTTCGAACTATTCTCCAATCCTTAATCTTTTCTGGCTTAGACTACTGTAATGCCCTCTATTTAGGACTTCCCGATTCCATAATTCATCCCTTACAAATCGTTCAAAACAGTGCAGCTCGTATTTTATCAGGTACTCCTGTTCGAAAACATATTACACCCATTCTTCAATCTCTTCATTGGTTACCCATAAAATATAGAATAAAATATAAAATTCTCACTATCATTCACGGTCTAATAAATAACTCATCTTCCACATAGCTCTGTTCACTACTTCGCATTTATAAACCAGCACGACATTTAAGATCTCTAACCCAAAACTTACTAGATATTCCCTCCCCACAACAGGCTAGACTAGACATCACCAGAAGAAGGGCCTTTTCAGTAGCAGGCCCCTCTCTCTGGAATTCTTTACCCAATCCACTTCGTCTACTATTCAATTCTCAACAATTCAAAAAATCATTAAAAACATATCTATTTCAAACAGCATTCAACATACCTTCACAATCCAATCAACAACACTCCACTACCTATTATCCCTCCGGGCTTCCATAAGTTTATCTCATTTCTCTTCTCATCTCAAATCCCCCCTCCCTACCCTTTTCCTTCCCATAATTATAAAATGAACCTTGGCCCAGCTCCATTATTAGTTAGACTTTTTGTTAACACCACTACCTTTTAAGGTATATACCAGTTTTTGTATTTTAATATTATTTTAATTTAATTTAATTTTCATTTTTACTTTGTAAACCGTTTTGACAAAAAACCCTGTTTTGAAAAGCGGTATATAAATACTTTTAAATAAATAAATAAAATAGTGTCTCCATTAAATTTTCCCACCACCGAGGTAAGGCTAACCAAACTGTAGTTTCCAGCCTCCTCTCTGCTCCCACTTTTGTGAAGCGGGATCACAACCATTCTTCTCCAGTCTCATGGCACCACTCCCATTTCCAGCCAATCTATTGAAGAGTTCTTTCAGTGGACCCGCCGGCACATCTCTGAGCTCCCTCAGCATCCTGGGATGTAGCTCATCCAGCCCCATGGCCTTATCTACTTTCAGTTTACCTAGCTCTTCCCATACATTCTCTTCTGTAAATGGAGTTTCTTCTACTTCCTCCCCATCTATGGTCTTTTCAACCAGCAACGGCCCTTCTCCAGGGTCTTCTTTAGTGAACATATTTCTGCATTTTTTCATCTCTCTCTACACATCACCTTTACAATTTCACTATACCTCTTTGGGCCTCCCATCTTTCTCTGATATATCTGAAACAAGTTTTGTCACTTCACTTTCTCTCTCTAGCAATCCTTTCTTCCAACTGACTTTTTGCTTTCCTGATTTCTCTGTCTCTCTCAGTTTCACCAGGTATTCTTCTCTGTGTTCCTCTTTGAGATTATTCCTACTTCCTGAACGCTGTTCTTTTTGCCTTTATTTTTCCAGCCACCTCCTTTGGAATCAGATCGGTTTCTCTTTTTCCCCTTACTCCTGTTTACTTTTCTAACATATAGAGTTGTTGCCTTTGTAATAGCTCCCTTTAATTTGGCCCACTGTTGTTCCACCTCCCCCATTATCTTCCAGTCTTCTAGTTCTTCCTCCAAGAACATCCCCATTTTGACAAAGTCCTTATTTCTGAAATTCAAAACTCAGGCCTTCATGCACCTTCTCTGTGATATCAAACCATACTGGTGCTCATGAGGGCACCAACTGGACGTTAGAGACATTCTCATTTGTGACACTAGATTATCACACTCTCCCTCTTGGTTTTCATTACCATTTGTTTGAGTAGAGCCACTTGAAGGGCATCCATTCTCTCTCTAATTTAGTAGATTCCGCATAAGGGATACTCCAATCCACATCCAGCAGATTAAAATCTCCAATAAGCAACATATTTTCCTTCTTTCCCACCTTTTGGATGACTTTGATCAGATCTCTGACCAGCTCTTCTGTCTGAGTTAGAGGCCTGGAGACCATGCCAATGTAAATGGAAGTACCATCTTTAAAAAAAAAAAAAAAAAGACAGCCCATAATGCTTCTTCCTTAGCCCACATCACTTGCATTTCAGTTGCATGGATATTGTTTGATATAAAGAGCTACACCTCCCCCTTTTCTTTCTTCTTGGTCCTTCCTTAAAGTTATAGCCCAGGATGGCATATCCCAATCATGAGACTCAGTGAACTAGGTCTCCATAACAGCAACTATGTCCAAGTCTGCTTCCAATATTAAGGCTGACAGATCTGGGATCTTATTGCCCAGACTATGAACATTTGTGGTCATAACTTTCCAATTTTTTTCTCTTTGGTTTGCTGCTCTTCCTAGACATCTTTTCTGCTATTTTGAACTGTGATTTTGTTGTTTTCTCCTCCCAATTCCTGTGTTGCTTGGTGGTGACCTGGCAATTTCATTGGCTACCTTGAACCACCCCTGCCCTTTAGTTTAAAATGCTGATAATGTACGATCTGAATTTTTTGCTTAGCATCCTGTTTCCTGCTAAAGATAAATGTAGACCATCCTTACCATATAACCTTTTACTTTTACATATTTGGCCCCAGCCTCCAATATATCCAAAACCACCTTCTTTACATCATGATTTGAGCCAGAAATCTAAGCTTTCTATATGGCAGAGCCTTTCCTTCCCCTTTCTGTGAACAGGTAATACTTCCATTGCCATATATTTAATCTTCTTCCCTAGCTTTTGGAAGTCTTTCTGTACTGCAAGGGTACCATTTCTAGCAAGGTCATTGGTTCCCAGATAGATAACATTTGTATTTGAGCCTCTACTTTCTTTTATAATTACATTGATTATCTAGTTGGTGTTTCTATTGGCTGAGGATCCTGTAAGGCATTTAACTGTTGCCTCCCCATCACAATGATTTCCCAAATTGGTTCCTTTGAGTCTCCCAGTGAAGCAGTTTTCTTTTATGACCTTTGATAATGTTTAAGGGTTTCTGGGTACACTGAGTTACTACTTCCCTTTCAGACATCACCTCATTTTCCATTGCTGGAGTTTCTTCATTCTCCAATGCAGAAAAGGTATTATTGTAAGGGTAACAGCTTGGAGGTGGATGTTTCTTCATCATAGGCCTTATTCTACCAAAGTCTACTGTAATCCATTTATTCCTGGATTTCTGAATCCTGGATGTTTTGACTTCTCTGTGGGAGTGCTCCAAAGTTGGGGAAATTGGGCATCTTCTTGCACATCTTGTTCTATCAGAGCCCACTGTAAATAATTTTTTTACTGGGTTTCTGAATACTCTGTGGAAGTTGGGAGAGAGATACTGTATGGTACAAGGAAAGTGAGGTGGTAGCTCCAGGCTTCTCTTCACTTCTTTGGTAGGATGCTTGCTATAGCTCCTGTGCTCTGCTTTTGTGCAAGGCCAGGGAGCCTACTGGGAAGAGATTCTTGTGGGGAGGCTACTTCCAATACCGCCTTGAACTTTCATTGATTGGGGAGGGGATGCAGGACTTGAAATATTGCACAGCAAGTATGTTCACAAGTTGTTGGGGGTGGGGGGGATTCAAATGCAGCATATGCTTTAGCCTGCACTGGCTTCCAGTAGTGGCAAGAGGCTTTGAAATGCTGCATTCACAGTTCTGTAGTTGATCTTTAATCTGCCTAAAATTAGGGTGAAAAATCTGTTTAAACAGATTGTCACCTTTGGAAAAAATCTGAATATATGGTTGAAAACTGGTTTAAACCAAAAATAAAAGGACCCTAAATATTTCATACATATTAGCAGATAATATTGGAAAGCAGAATATTATAGGGCAGTATGTTGTCATTCAATAACACCCTGTGCACTACATAAAACTTCAGTAGGCTTTGCATTGCATAGTCCCTAGGAATGGGCATGGTTCTCTATTTGTATAAATACTCTCTGCTCCCACAAATAAAAAGAATGCTGCAGTAGATTGGCAAATGTATCTGAGCACAGAATGGAAAAAAAATGTTCTTTGGAGATACCCAAGTACTTCTGTCTGTTTCCTTCAGCGTGGATGTGCTTCATGGGCAGCTCATGCCTCGTGGAATCCAGGGCTGTGGCAAATGCTTTATAGTCATTCTTAAAACTATCTGCTGCAACAGAGGGAGCGAGCACTTCTGCCTGAGGAAAATAAAATAAAAATAAGCTCACTCTTCAAGGAACCAGATCCTTGTGCATTCTGCCAGATACAAACCATCTCTTAAGAAAGGGATAACCCGCCCCCCACCCTGAGAAAGTATGTTTGCTTACCCTAAATGATGTTTGCTGTATATAGCAGGATGAATTAACCATTACATGTGGGTGATGTCATCCAACGGCACCAAATAGACTTCACTCCAAGCTATAGAGCTTTGAGCTATATTGAGCATGTATGGGAGTTCCAGCATGGGTACTGCCTCATGAGCCTCCTTAGTAACAGATGAATTTACTTGTATAGTTGACTCTCCAGGGAGGTGGGTGGGTATTCCATGGCTAATTCATCCTGCTATGTATGGAAACACTATTTACAGCAAACATGCTTTTTCCATAGATAAGCAAGCTGAATTAGCCATTAGATGTGAGAAGTTCCAAGCTGAGAGTTGCACCGGAGTGATTACATATGGGCCGATACAGTAAAGTCCGTGGGAGAGCGGGCAAATGCCCGCTCTCCTGGTGCGCGTGATTCACTATGCAAATTAGGCCTGGCGGTAAAAACAGGCAAAAGGAGGCGCTAGGGACACTAGCTCTTCCCTAGCGCCTCCTTTTGGACCGGAGCGGCGGCTGTCAGCTGGTTTGACAGCCGACGCTCAATTTTGCCGGCTTCGGTTCTCGAGCCTGCTGACAGCCACGGGTTCGGAAACCGGAAAAATTGAGCGTCCGGTTTTCAACCCGTGAGCAGAATTCAAATTTTTTTTTTTTTTTTTTTACACTTTTGGTAACTTTCTGACCTCCAACTTAATATGGCCATGATATTAAGTTGGAGGGTGCACAGAAAAGCAGTTTTTACTGCTTTTCTGTGCACTTTCCCGGTGCCTGAAGAAATTAGTGCCTATCTTTGGGTAGGCGTTAATTTCTGAAAGCAAAATGTGCGGCTTGGCTGCACATTTTGTTTTCTGAATCGCGCGGGAATACCTAATAGGGCCATCAACATGCATTTGCATGTTGCGGGCACTATTAGGTTCGGGGGGTTGGACGCGTGTTTTCGGCCCCTTACTGAATAAGGGGTAACACTAGCGCGTCGAAAACGAGTGTCCAATAGAAGGTTAACACATACAGTTAACCTATCGGGCTGATACAGTACAGTGCGCTCCGATGGAGCGCACTGTACTGTATCAGCCCGATAGTAAGCAACCTAAACTCCACTGTGAAGAGGGGACTTAGAGAAAACAGATTTTGCAAAACTGCTTGTCCAAATCTACCATCATTCTTTGAAATGTTATCAAGACAGTAATGGGAAATGAATGAGTGAACTGAAGACTACATCACAGCTTTGATGGGTACTTCTCAGAGATGAGCACAGAGGAAGCCATAGCTTGTACTTGAAATTTGATAGAGTCTGTAAGTCGGAGTCTCTGCTAGATGAGTGCAATTGGCTATCCAATTAGATAAAACTAAAATTTGGCAACCACTAGACCAAGGAGGTTATGGTCATACAAGACGAAAAACTGGTTAGCTTGAAGATGAGGCAGAGTACATTTTTTTGTAATATGCCTAGGACCCTTTGCAGTGAAGATTATGGAGGGCTCTCTCACCTTCATGTACATAAGGCCTTGAGAAGAAGGTAGATAGTACAACAGTGATATGAAAAGCTGCAATTATTTTTGGTAGAAACTTTGTATGGGTTCAAAGAACCCCCCTGATGTGACAGAACTGCAAGCATAGAGGGTGTGGACAAGAGTCTGGAGTTCACCAACCCTTCTCACTGAGGTGACTGCAAAGAAGAAAATAACTTTTCAAGATAAGAACTTTAAAGGAGTAGATTCCAAGGGTTCAAAAAGGAGGCTTAACCAATTGACAGAAGACCACATTGATTTCCTATGGAATAGGAGGATTTTGTATTGGGGATCTGATATGCCAGAAACCTTTCATAAAAATGAGACAAGTGGATATGTAGAGATTGGTTTGTTGTCCATCAAAGTTTAGTAAGCTGCGATGGTACTCTGATGTACTCTCACTGAGGCAGTGGTGAGGCCTGAATCATAGGGGCAAAGCAAGTAATAAAAGTTGCAGAGGCTCATATGAAAAAGGAATAGAATTATGTTGGCACCAGATAGAAAATCCTTTCCATTTGAAGGCATAGTTTTTTCTGATTGAAGACTATCTAGATAGATATCTGATGGTAAATGAAGATTGGCCATCACTGAGTGCTCAATATCCAAGCTTTGAGGCTGTGGACTCAAGATGACAGGATGTTCTTTCATCCTAATATGAGTTAGAAGAGCAGAATCTGACTAAGAGGTAAGGAAGGACTTCTAAAAAGCTTGAAGCAATACACATACCAAATTTGTTTGGGCCATGCTGGCACAATGAGAATAAGGGAGGCACAATACTGAAGAACTTTCAGTACTGTCTCGGCAATGAGTAATATCGGTAGAAAAGTGTACATGAGGCATTGGCCCCAGTTGAGAAGGAAAGCATCTTGTGCTAGTTTGTGTTCGCTTGGTAGAAGGAGAAAAATTGATTTAGTTGTATTTTGCTGTGATACAAACAGGTCCGCTGTCAGTAGACCCCCAGAAGTCAAATAGTTTGCTACTATTTGTTGCAGAGACCATTTGTGAGGTCAAAACACTCTGCTGAAACAATCTACTAGAATGCTGGAGGAACCTAGCAAATAAGTTGCTTGCAGGGTCACTTGATGTCATTCTACCAGGTTCAGATTTTCAGCACCTCCCAGCAGAGAAGCCATGAGCCTGTTCCTCCCCGCTTGTTAATATAAAACATGACAACCTGATTGTTTGAATTAAGATGATTTTGCTGTGGAGGAGGATACATTATATCACTCTTAACTCCAGAAGATTGATTTTGGTCCCACAACCGCTGCTTGAGGCATCTGTTGCAAGGACGAGCTGATGGGAACACAAATGGAGTGGAGTACCATCATGAAGCACATAAGGATGCAAGCACCATTGCAACTCCTTTGCCACTGGTGGAGTGATTTATACTACTGAAGACAGAGGTTGAGTGACTTGATTCCACTGGAGATAACATATGTGAAGGTAGGTTACGGAAACTACATGGATGGCCATTGCCATATAACAGAGTATTACAAGGAGCCTTTTGGAAGTGGACATCCGATTGGCAAGATGCATTTGGATGAGCGAGATCATGGTCGATCTCTGATCACTGGGCAGGAATGCCTTCTGAAGCATGGAGTCTATGCAGACCCCTATGAACTGGAGGCTCTGAGTGAATTCTAGGTTGAATTTTCTTTTTTTTTTTTTTTTTTAAACTCTTTATTTAGAGAGACAGAAATACAGAAAAAATACTGTGAGAAATTAAATCCATGAGGAAAAAAACGGGGGAAATACAATCCAGCAAATTATATATGAGTAGCTTAAAATGTCAGATATCATTCATTCCTCACAATAAAGCAGTCTCAAAATACTATATGGTCTCCAAATGGGTTCATAGTGTTGTGCAGTGTTATGAAGAATGTAGGACATGCGCTCCATAATGGCCACTTCAGCAACCACTCTTTTCCAATGTTCAAATTAAGATTTCGATTTCCAATAATAAGCAACAAGTTATCCTAGCAGCACGAAGTAGATAAGTTGCTGTAGCCATTTAGTTGGGGGAGCTGCCTCCCACTGCCCCAGCAACCACAAGGGGGCTGTGAGTTGAACCGCAAAATGCGTGATCTGCAGGATATCATCTTGAACCTGTAACCAAAAATACATAACAGGCAATCTCACCACATACGTAAATACAAGGCAGTAAAACCACAACCCTCCCACTCAAAGGACTAGCAGAACTGAATTTAGTGAAAAATAAAGGGTATCGATATGTTCTAAGTACATCGAGATAGCTGGAAAGTAGCATGCCAGACTGCCCCCCAATCATCATCAAAATGCAAAGATAAATCTACATTCCATTTATTAATAAGGGTTGGCCTGGTCTCCAATGTTTTGGTCCCATCCTGTAAATAGATGTAAAAACGAGAAATCAATTTAGATCAATAAAGGGAAGTTGTTAATAATCGTTCCAAGACCGTTCAAGGTCGTAATAAAGAAAAGTCAGATGCTCCTAGGTTGAATTTCTTAAAGTTGATGAAAAACCCTAAGCTCTGAAGAAGACATATGGTTATGCCCAGAGAGTGGAGAACTGCTTCTCAAGAACTTGCCAACTGTCCATGTATGGGAAAATGAATTCCTTGGCAACGAAGGTGCATTGCTATTACTACAAAACATTTTGTAAAAAAAAAGACTTGGGGATCAGAGAAGAGGCAAAAAGGAAGGACTTTATATTGGTAGTGGGAAGAATTCACTTGAAACCATTGGTCACACCAATGGGCTGGGTGGATGAAATACGTGCACAGGCGTCCTTGATATCCAGGACACACATCCATTCGCCCTGCTGAATAAATGGGAAAAAAGTGTGCCGAGGTTGTTCATTTTGAATTTTTCCTGGAAGATATGCTTGAGGAGCCGCAGGTCAAGGATCAGTCAATCTCCTGACTTTTTGGGAATAAGGAAATATCTAGAGTAGAAACCCTACTTGTATTGTAATGCAGGGAAGATCTCTACTGACTGGTGCAGCAGATTGAATCTGTGGGAAATGAGAAGGATCCGGAAAGGGCAGTGAATAGCATAGAAGGTATGAAGCTTGGGAGAAATACAACAGATATCCATGTTGTACAATGCTGAGCACCCAAGAGTCTTTGGTTAGACACTATTTGTCCTACTACAGGAAGAGAAGGATGGGAATTGATGACTGTATCAAAAGCTGGGCTTTTTTTTTTTTTTTTACACAAGCAAGCTCCACAAAGGAGCTGCACATCCACCAAGGAGACAGAGAATACTGGTGGGCTAATGTCAGGGTAGGGCTATGTGTCAGTGATATCAGCGAGTCAGTTTTATTCTATTTCCATCCCACTAGTGTGGATTGACCTGCCTGAGTGCAGAGGAAATTTGTAATATGTGAGGTCTTCCAGGAGAGAAGAATGTTCCAGAAGATCTGATGATATTTTCCAGTGGATTCCTCATCCAATCATAGGGAAACTGACTCACTCAGCTAGCATTCCAATGTTGAAGAAGGGTAAAAAGGATATTCTTCTGATTGAGGTTTTAGAGGATCAGCCTGATCTATTGCTTCCAAACAACAGGACTCCACTGCAATCTAGAGTGTTGAAGAGTAATATGAGGTTCTGATTATGAACACACCCACAAAGGTAAGCTTGGGACGCCAGTCTGAGTAACTGCCGAAGCAAGAGTTGAAAAGAAGGTTTGGAATGAACGTTCTATCTGCCTCTTTTGTGAGTGAGGTAAAGAAATTCTTCACTATCCCCACAACATGGTCATAAGATTGCTGTGTCCTCTGGCCTGGGGAGAAAGGATGGACATCATCTGAAAATAAAACTGGTTCTTGCAGAGAAATAGGTAGTATGAGGACTTTAGCACTATCAAATAGATAGGATCTATTTGAAATTGAAAACCTTCTGCTACCAAGCTTTGGAATGTTAGTTGTTTAACTGAGAAGCAAAGGGCAAGCTGACTCCTTGTCCTATAATCTTGGATGACTAGTGAATTGTTGTATAGGTAATCCTTTCTGGCCCCAGGAAGATGAAGTGGAATCTCCTGGCTATTAGAGAATCATGCACTCTTTTTGGGCTGTAAGCTCGAAGAAAATAGCGGCATAACAAGAAGAAAAACGTGTCTAATACATCATGGCCTACATCAAATATATCTGTATATGATGAAAAGATATCGCTGCGTCTGAAGAGTCAACATGCATCGAGTGCGTTGGAGCATTGTTGTAGGGTGTGTCAATGCATCCATACATGACTACACTGCCTCGGTCTTTCGGCACTTCAATGCACCATATTGAGATGAGGCCTGCACAATTAAGCTAGCATCGATGCACCTTGTGAGGATTGTTTATGCTTCTTCAATGCAGATAGAACTAGCTCAAAAGGAGTGATGCCGCATACTTTTGCCAGCATCCAAAGCAGATGAACTTGATCCCCGCAGCCATGGCCTTTGCAGACAGGAGAATTTTGGAATGGCTTTGGTCAATGGCTTTCCTGAGAAGGAAGATAATGCTACTGCTATTCCTGACAGATTTGCACACTTCCATGCATAAGGCCCTGGAACATTGTGGGTATGTAATCATCCAACTACAGGCTTCACAATCTTTCTGGTTGTGATTTGCTACCAGACAGTGGTAGCATAAATTGGGGAAAGTCATGTCCCTCAGCGACAGCCACAGACGGCCAGCTCTTGAATCCATTCACTGTCTTATACTTTTTCTTCTGGCCTAACATTTTCCTGCAAGAGAAAACCTCTCCCCCCCACTTTTTTTTTTTGGTAACATTTAGAAGCAGTTTGTGTGGCTGCAGAAGCAGCAATGCAGAATAAATTTTCTTTAAAAAAAAGAGATGAAGTACACATCCATGCTTTAGCTCATACAAAAAATGACTGAGGCGGCTCATGAAGCAACATCCATGCGGAAACGCCTACACATGCTCAGTGTAGCTCAAAGTTCTACAACTTGGAGAGAAGTCTGTTTGGTACTGCTGGATATCATAATGGCTAATTCAGCCTGCTTATCGATGGAAAACAATACATTGCTAAGGTTTATTCTGGAGAAGGCAGAATCAGACCCCTTCGATAATGCTGTGGATAGAGGTATGAATCTTGGATTCTGTCCACCACAATGCAGGTGGCAAACCATTAATCAGACCTAACAGAGATGCTATATAAGCACACATAAAATAAATAGGATTCCCAGTTTCTACTCAGTGGATAAATAGAGACTGCTTCAATTTCACCTCTTTTTGTAAAAAAGAACCCACCACAAAAAAATTAAAAAAAAAAAAAAGATGTCTGAGGGCAAACCAAAGAGACTGATTGACAGCATGCAGGTTTGGAAGCTGAAACATAGCAAGCAAAAATAAAATATAAGAAAAAGAAGGCACAAACTGATGTTACTTTATCAAAATCGCTTTTTAGTTACTCGCCTTTCCTAAAAAAAGCTTAAGACAGAGTACAAATATAAACAAAAATATATTCCAAAAGCTCAGAACCTAGATGTCCTCATTTTAAACAGTTTAGCATTTTGCAAAGTTATGTGTGTGTCTGTCTTTTGGTTATTTTGTATCAGGGATGTGCATTCATGCATGAATATTGCCCTCTCCCTCCCATAAGCCCCAGGTTTAACAGACCTGTTTAGCCAGCAACTCAGCAAGTTCTTGCTCCTTCTTCCACATGAAGAGTTTACGTTTTTGCTCATATATCTTCTCCTGTAGGCTCTCTCTTTCTTCACATACCATTAACAGATTCTTTTCAGCTTTCTCTTCTAGATGGCTAATATTTCTTTCCATCTAGAAAAAACCCAAGTTACTTTTTATTAATATGTATATTGATATATGACCAGAATCTTTGGCATTTATATAATGTTTTGTAACAAATTACATGTAGGTACAATCAGTCCCTGGCCTAGACAACTTATACTAGGAGTGGGCATTTCTGGTCCTTGAAGATCACAAACTGGTCTGGTTTTTAGGATAACCCTAATTATGCATGAAATAGACAATGCACATATACATTTCTCTCATGCATATTCTTTAGGGACATCCTGAAAACCAAACCAGTTTGTGGCCCTTGAGGACAGAGTTGCCCACCCCTGGCTTACACTTACAGACAAACCTGAGGCAGGAAGGTTTATCATGGGAATAAAGCTTACATTAAAATATTTTTAATGTCATGCTTTTAAATATATGCAACTATAAGCTCCTCGTGGCAAATATTTTCACTCTTTATATCATTTACCTAATGGCATACATAGTAAATGATGGTAGAAAAAGACCAAATTGGCCCATCCACTCTGCCCAGTTGCAATTCTTCCAATTTGGATAGATGAGCATATAAAATTCCTATACTGAACCCAATCAATACCAATTAATAGGCCCCCTTCCCCTGTCCCACTCACTCTTATCTTGTGCGGTATAAGATTCACGGATCATTTACTTTTATTTAGACCATAAATACCATTAAGCTGCAGACCAAAATAAGAATTTTGTAAAGGCATAAGACCTTCATGGTCACGGAAGTTCATGGTCAGCAGAGTCTTTAGCTAATATTTATGCCAGTCAAAGAGAAATTTTCACAAGCTACACAGAATCCAGTTGTCTCTAGATTTCACAGTTAGTTACTAGAACTTTGGGGAGATACACCCCATATAAAATCACATTTCTGTGTTTTGTTTACTACTCCTAGATCCATTTGGCCAAGATAAAAGTGCAGAGTCTAAGCCGTTAGCCCAGGATGGCCTTTTGGCTCATACTGTGAACCTGTTCAGTATGGGAGGGGTTGTTAATCCCCTGCTACACAACCCCGATCGGGGACAGGATAACTTTAAACAACCATTGCCAAGGCAAGAGGACTGAATCTCTTGTTAAATTTATAAACACTAGAGAGCCTGATCATCTGCTTTAAAAATTATAGAAAAACAAACCAAAAAAATCAACCAATCCTACAGCACACTGAGTTGAGTCTGAGACACTAGAGGAAAGGACTGTTTTGTATTGTACTCTCTGAAGTATGCAAATATAATGCGCATAGTAATGATGGCAGAAAAAGACCAAATGGTCCAGCCAGTCTGCCCAGCAAGTTTCTTATGGTAGTAACTGCCACTCCATGCAGGTTACCCCCATGTTGTTGTTAACGGTAGTAATATTTACAATCCAAACAATTGTCAAACCCATAACAAAATTACTGCAACATTTTTACAAGGTGAGCAGCCTTCTTGATACTTCAGGCGATGCTGCTTGAATGTGTTTTGCTTTTAGACTTGACCCTAGAAGCAGTCCTATGTTTTTTCCCTAATGTCTGCATATCCCTTTCCCAGACTGTAAAACCAGGGGCCCAGCATTGGCTGCTGTCTGAATCCCGCTTTTGCCTTTCGCAAAAAAAAAAGTATGATGTGAGAATCCAGTTTCCAAATTTATACAGCCATGCAAGTGTCCGGGCACAGCCACAATGGTGGCAGCTGCACTGCCAGATAGAGATAGGTACTCTGCTCAGGTATACATGCCCTTTTGGAACAGTGCTTCTCAATTCCTGTTCTCAGATGCCATCTTCCATACAACATCCAAGGACCTTATTAGAAGCAATTACCATGAGCCAATACACCCTTTCCCTCCTCTGTATGGAACAATATATGATGATCCGGATGAAGAAAACAGCATAAGCACTGGAAAGTTAGATGCAAAGCATTGACAAGGAAGGCAAAGAGGGAATATGAAAAGAAGCTGGCCGTGGAAGCAAAAACTCATAATAAAACCTTTTTAGGGTACATTTGATATAAAAAGCCTGCGAGGGAGTCATTTGGACCATTAGATGAGCAAGGGGTAAAAGGGGCACTTAGGGATGACAAAGCCATAACAGAGAGACTAAATAAATTCTTTGATTTGGTATTAATGGAGGAAGATGTGAAAGAGAAACCCATGCCAGAAATGATATCCAAAGGTGATGATTCAGAGGAAATGAAACAAATCTCAGTGAACCTTGAAGATGTACTATGGCAAATTGACTAACTAAAGAGTAGCAAGTCACCTGGACCAGATGGTATACATACCAAAGTGCTGAAAAAAAAACAGAGAAATGAAATTGCGAACTTGCTGTTGGAAATTTGTAAACTATCATTAATATCGACAATGGTATCTGAAGACTGGAGGGTTGCCAATATAACACCAATTTTTAAAAAGGGATCAAGGAGTGATCCAGGAAACTACAAACCAGTGAATCTTATGTCCATGCCAGGCAAAATGGTAGAAACTATCATAAAGAACATAATTGCTGATAGGTATAGTTTAATGGGACAAAGCCAACATGGATTTAGCCAAGGGAATTCTTGCCTCACCAATTTGCTACATTTATTTGAGGGCAAAAACAAACATGTGGATAAAGATGAGCAGTTGATATAGTGTATCTGGATTTCCTGAAAGCATTTGACAAAGTCCCTCATGAGAGACTTCTTAGGAAATTATCTTCATGGGATAGGGGGCAGGGTCCTATTGTGGATTGCCAACTGGTTAAAAGATAGAAAACAGAGTAGGGCTAAATGGTATATTTTCCCAACAGACAGGCCAATACAGTAAAGTGCGGCCGCGGTTACCCTGCTTCTAACCCGCTTTCTACTCACAATTTGGCCGCATTAGTCCAACCTGCGATTCACTATCCCTTTTAACCCATCCTTACCGCTTCTTTAAATCAACGGGTAACCCTTTCCACCCGCAGCATGTATATGAAATGTAAACGATCGGATTAGCTATTCCCTCCCATACAGTAACTGGTGCCCCGATTATCGCTTTTTAAACCTGCAGTTTTGCCGCGCGTTTAACCTGCTAATTTACCGCCTACCCTTACCCCTGCGTTAGAGGCAGGGGTAAGGGTAGGCGGCAAACTTTCCCCCAGCCCCCGCTCACCTGCCCTGGCCGCGTCCATGGGTGCCGGTCTCCGGGGCAGCCCCAGTCCTCTCTCCCCTCCTCTCAAAGCAACTTTAACCAAAAGAAAACCTAAAAACCTAAAATCCCCTCCTCCCGAAGCAAGGCAGGCGAAAAGCGACGCGACATGTAGAGTATTGTGAATAAGTGTAACCAAAGTAAACTTACTTTTTCTTTCAGCCCTCTCTGCCCTCCTCCAGAGGTGCGCACCGCAGCTCCCCTGCCTCCCGGGGGCAGCCAGCGGCGAAAGCTTCTTCCAGCGGCCCCCGCGGGCAAAAATGGACGAACGCACGCCCAAGCCAGCGAAAGCACATGAACGGGCATGCGTGACGTCACGGCGTACGTTCATATGCTTCGCTGGCTTAAGCGCCCAAATTGACGGGCCCCCAAGTCAGCGAAAGTGTATGAACGATCACGTATAACTACGTTCTTCAATCCGAGTAACTGGAACATAAGAAAAAAACAGCAGCAACAGTAGTAGCAGACACGAGCGGACTCTCCCTTAACCTACCTGGGCGGGCGTCTGGACTGATCCTTGGTACTACAGGAACGAAAATTATCAGGTAAGAAACTAATTTTCCTTTCCCTGTACGTACAAGGATCAGTCCAGACTGCTGGGATGTACCCAAGCCGCCTTAAATGGGGTGGGACCCAGAGAGTCCCGCTCGAAGCATACTGCTCCCAAATGACTGTCAGCGGACCACGAACATCCAAGCAATAATGCCTGGCAAATGTATGCAATGACTTCCAAGTGGCCGCCCTGCAAATCTCCTGGCAAGACACCAACTGGCTTTCAGCCCACAAAGCCGCCTGAGAACGCAGAGTGAGCCTTAAGCCCCTCAGGTACAACCCTTCCGCAACCAATGTAAGTGGACGCAATCGCGCCTTTCAACCAGCGGGCGATAGTCGTCTTGGATGCTTGAAGACCCTTCTTGGGCCCATACCACAACACAAACAAGTGATCCGAACTTCGAAACTCAGTCACCTCCAGGTACCGCAGGAGTACTCGACGGACATCCAAACGCTTCAAATCCCGACCTTGAGAGGACCGGATCTCCTCCTCCGTAAAGGAGGGTAATTCCACAGTCTGATTAACATGGAAGGCCGATACCACCTTAGGCAAGAAGGAAGGTACTGTGCGTAAAGATACTCCGGACTCCGAAATATGCAAGAACGGTTCCCTGCACGAAAGAGCTTGAAGTTCCGAAACGCGGCATGTGGACAAAATGGCCCCCAATACTGTCTTGAGAGTCAAATCTTTCAAGGAGCCTCTCCTAAGAGGCTCAAACGGGGACGCGCAGAGACCACGGAGGACCAAATTCAAACTCCAGGATGGACACGGAGCCCTCACGGGGGGGGGGGGGGGGGGGGGACGCAAATTCCTAACGCTGCGTAGAAAGCGCGCGACATCAGGGTGACAAGCAAGCGAAGAACCATCAACATTGCCTCTCAGACAGCCCAGGGCTGCTACCTGAACCTGAAGAGAGCTGTACACCAAACCCTTCTTCAAACCTTCCTGCAAAAACATGAAAATATGACTCAAGGAAGCCGTACACGGGGACAGATGTATGCCGCTGCACCAGGATTCAAAAACCTTCCAAACCCTAGCATAGGTAAGCAAAGTAGAGGACCTGTGAGCCTGAAGGAGAGTATAAATCACCGCTTCAGTGTACCCTTTCTTTCTCAGTTGCTTCCGCTCATAAGCCAAGCCGCTAGACAAAAGTGATCTGCTAGATCGAAAAATACCGGACCCTGACTTAGAAGATTCGGAATGTGACCGAGGCGCAGGGGTCAGTCCACCACTAGGTTGATCAGATTCGCGAACCATGGCCTTTCTTGGCCACTCTGGGGCCACCAGAATCACTAGACCCCGGTGGTATTCTATGCGCCTTAACACTTTTCCCACTAGAGGCCACGGGGGAAATACATAAAGGAGGATGTGCCCGGGCCACGGGAGCACGAGTGCATCCACCCCCTCTGAACAGTGTTCTCGCCTTCTGCTGAAGAAACGAGTCGCCTTGGCGTTCAACCGCGTCACCATCAAGTCCAAATGTGGGATCCCCCAATGTCGAGTTATGAGGTGCATCGCCTCTGCCGACAGCTCCCACTCTCCGGGGTCCAGATGTTGTCGACTGAGATAATCCGCCTGGACGTTGTCCACTCCTGCGATATGGGATGCCGCGATGCGGTCCAGATGTCGTTCCGCCCATGCCATTAACAAGGCCGCCTCGTCCGCCACCGGGCGACTTCTTGTGCCGCCCTGCCTGTTTATGTATGCCACGGTGGTCGCATTGTCTGATAGAACTCGCACCGCCCGACGGTGCACTAACTGGAGGAGTTGACGAAGGCCAAACAAACTGCCCTGGTCTCCAAGCGATTGATGGACCAAGCGGCTTGTCGAGGGGACCAACGTCCCTGTACCGCCCGGGACTGACATACCGCTCCCCACCCTGGCATCTGTTGTCACCACAATCCAATGTGGGGGCTCTAATTCCACCCCCTGAAGAAGATGGTCCGGAATTAGCCACCACGTGAGGCTGGTCCTGGCCGGTTCCAACAAGGGCAAAGGCATGTCGTAGTCCTTGGACCTGGGATCCCAGCGGGACAGCAGCGCCCTCTGCAGAGGCCGCATATGAGCAAACGCCCAAGGAATCATTTCCAGGTTGGACGCCATGTGTCCATTTACCTGCAAATAATCCCAGGACGTAGGCAACGGTAGCTCCAACAGGTTCCTTACCTGATCCATGAGATTGACCATCCGTTGGTGGGGAAGAAACACCTTGCACAGTGAAGTATCGAATCGGGCACCCAGGAATTCCAGTTGCTGAGTTGGGTCTAGATGGCTTTTGGCAAAGTTGATTACCCAACTTAATTTCTGTAGTTGGTCCACCACTGACCGAACCGCTCACTTGCATAGATCTTCTGACTTGGCCCGAATGAGCCAATCGTCCAGATAAGGATGTACCAATATCCCTTGAAGAAGAGAAGCCGCTACCACCACCAAAACCTTGGTGAAAATTCTGGAGGCCGTTGCCAATCCAAACGGAAGTGCGCAAAACAGATAATGGTCCCCGAGCACCATGAACCAGAGGAACCGCCGATGATGCTCCTGAATTCCAATATGGAGATACGCCTCGGTTAGGTCCAAAGAAGCCAAAAATTCTTCCTTGTGGACGGCCGCAATAACAGACCTTAGCGTCTCCATGCAAAAACACGGAAATTGCAAAGCCCTGTTGACCTGCTTCAAATCCAGGATTTGCCTGAACGTCCCTTCCTTCTTCGGGACTATGAAGTAAATGGAATATCGGTCGGTTCGTCGCTCGGCAGGAGGAACTGGGACCACTGCCCCCAGCGCCTGAAGACAATACAACGTCTGAGCAATCACTTGTTGTTTTGCCGGAGGTCCGCAAGGCGATACAAGGAACAGATCTCGGAGCGGTCGCGCAAAATCCAAAACGTAACCGCGACCTACAACATCCAGAACCCATTGGTCTGAGGTTATTTTGGCCCATTCCTCCCAAAATAAGGACAGCCGACCCCCAATTTGCAGAACGGAGGAATGGGCTTGTGTGGCTTCATTGCGCTGTCTTATTGGGAGTGAAGGTATGAGAAGCTCCCGAATGTTGAGGCCGTCTGCCACGAAAGGAATGCGACCAAGACGGGGACTGAGAAGTCTGTTGCCTCTGGGAGAAGGAGCCCCCTCTCCCCATCCGGAAACGACGCTGTCCCCTAAACCGACTGCTTGAATTCCCAAAGGGGCAAGATTGTCTGGGCTTGTCCTCCGGTAACTTATAAACCTTATTATCCCCTCAGTCCTTAATGAGCTGCTCAAGCTCGTCACCAAATAACTTCCCTCTGAAGGGAAAGGAACCCAGACGCACCTTAGAGGAAGCATCCGCCGCCCAGTGATGAAGCCAGAGTAACCGCCTGGCGGATACAGCCGAGGACATAGTGCGAGCCGAAGTCCGCAGGAGATCATATAAGGTATCCGCCGTGTAAGCGACCGCAGCTTCCATGCTTTTGGCCTGTTCCGCTTCCCCCGGTGGAAGGTCCTGGGACGTAAGCAATTGTTGGACCCAGCGAAGCATGGCCCTCTGTATGAGACTGCTACAAGCGGCCACTCGGACGCCCAGAGCTGAAACTTCAAAAATGCGCTTTAATACGATCTCCAACTTTCGATCCTGGATATCCTTAAGGGCTGTGCCCCCCCCGTCACTGGTATAGTGGTATGTTTTATCACCGCTGTGACCACTGAATCTACTTTGGGGATCTTGAGAAGTTCTAAGGACTCAGCCGGCAGGGGATACAACTTATTCATAGCCCTGCTAACTTGTAAGGAAGCCTCTGGAAGCTCCCATTCCTTAGAGACAATTTGCAACAACTTTGGGTGAAATGGGAAAGTTTTCAGGGGCCCCCGGAGCCCCACCAAGGCCTCATCCCCTGGGGACGAATCCACTTCCTGTGGAGGTTCCGGAACTCCCAATTCCTGTAACGCATGAGTGATGAGAGAATCGAGCTCATCTTTGCAAAATAAACGCAGGACCTGAGGATCATCTCCCTCTACGGACACCTGTCCGTCCAGATCCCCTCCCCCTACAGCGAGTAAGGGGTCCGGTTGAGGAGCTAAAGGCTCAGACTCTCCTTGTGGCTGGGGGCAGCGCTCCCCCGACTTGCTCTGATCCGGATTTGGACTCAGGGCCTACGCCTTGGGAGGCGTAGGCCCTGAGTCCTCCCAGCCCGCTTGTGCTTCCAAAAACGCTTTGTGCATTAAGAGCACAAATTGTGAAGAAAGCTGTGCTGGCCGTTTGAGATCATCCCCCGCGGGACGAGCAGGAGGAGGGAGGGAAGGAGAAAACCCCGAACCTGTGTCCCACTGCGGGCTGAAGGCCGGCAGCGAATGAGGAGGGAAATCTCCCTCCTCCAACGCTGACTCGTCTGAGTGCAGCGAGGACAAAATGGCCGCCGCCCCTTCTTCAGAGGGAGGCGGGGCTGACCGCTGAGGAACCGTGACTCTCCGCGAGTGAGAAGCAGCCGTCGAATTGTGGGCAGCGCCCGACCCCCAGGAGGGTCCCTTGCCCCCGGGAAGACATTGGGAACAGAGACCCTCCTGGGAGAGTCGCGCCCCCGTCCCCCCGCAAGCTGAACAAGCCGATGAGCGCGGCATGGCGCCGTGAACAGAGGAGTCAGGAAAAGCGCGCCAAAATTAATAAACACCAATCAGCACCTGAGAATGTAAGGGGCGGCAAAGCCACCCCCTCCGGAGTCCTGGGACCAACTGTGACAGGCTGGAGCTGCAGGATAGAGTGCTCTGCCTGCTCCCAACAGGTCTTACCGGCACTATTTTACAGAAAAGGAGCCAGGCTCCTTTCACCGCTCAGCTACTGAAATAGCCAGCCCCCCATCAGAGAAAAACCTCTGGACACTTGATCTGGTGATGGGGGGAGGGGGGGCATAAGAACCTGGCAAGTACCCAAAAACTAAGTCTATTCCATGTTACCATTGCTAATGGCAGTGGCTATTCTCTAAGTGAATTTAATAGCAGGTAATGGACTTCTCCTCCAAGAACTTATCCAATCCTTTTTTAAACACAGCTATACTAACTGCACTAACCACATCCTCTGGCAACAAATTCCAGAGTTTAATTGTGCCTTGGTAGAAAACTCCACAAACCATTAGAACATAAGAAATTGCCATGCTGGTTCAGACCAAGGATCCATCAAGCCCAGCATCCTGTTTCCAACAGAGGCCAAACCAGGCCACAAGAACCTGGCAATTACCCAAACACCAAAAAGATCCCATGCTACTGATGCAGTTAATAGCAGTGGTTATTCCCCAAGTAAAAACTTGATTAATAGCCGTTAATAGACTTCTCCTCCAAGAACTTATCCAAACCTTTTCTGAACCCAGCTACACTAACTGCAATAGCCACATCCCCTGGCAACAAATTCCAGAGCTTAATTGTGTGTTGAGTGAAGAAGAATTTTCTCTAATTAGTCTTAAATGTGCTACTTGCTAACTTGATGGAATGCCCCCTAGTCCTATTATTATCCAAAAGTGTAAATAACAGATTTACATCTACTCGTTCAAGACCTCTCTTGATCTTAAAGACCTCTATCATATCCCCCCTCAGCCGTCTTTTCTCCAAGCTGAACAGCCCTAAACTCTTCAACCTTTCCTCATAGGGGAGCTGTTCCACCCCCTTTATGATTTTGGTTGCCCTTCTCTGTACCTTCTCCATTGCAACTATATCTTTTTTGAGATGCGGAGACCAGAATTGTACACAGTATTCAAGGTGCTGTCTCTCCAAGGAGTGATACAGAGGCATTATGACATTTTCCGTTTTATTAACCATTCCCTTAGTGCTCACTCCCAAGCTTCCCATGTGGGACCATATCAAAAGCTTTGCTGAAATCTAAGTAGATCACATCAAACACTCTTCCTTCATCCAATTCTCGAATCATCTAATAAAAACATCAATCGGATTTGTCTGACATGACTTTCCTGTAGTGAATCCATGCTGCCTCAGGACCAGCAATCTAACTGAAGAGGAACAGTGTGCAAATCCACGGCTCTCGTGCTAAACTTTCAAAAGGGAAACTGATAAAAATGAGAAAAATTGTTAGGAAAAAAACTGAAAGGAGCAACTACAAAAGTAAAAAATGTCCAAGAGGCATGGTCATTGTTAAAAAATATCATTCTAGAAGCACAGTCCAGATGTATTCCACACATTAAGAAAGGTGGAAAGAAGGCAAAACGATTACCGGCATGGTTAAAAGGGGAGGTGAAAGAAGCTATTTTAGCCAAAAGATCTTCATTCAAAAATTGGAAAAAGAATCTAACAGAAGAAAATAGGATAAAGCATAAACACTGGCAAGTTAAATGTAAGACATTGATAAGACAGGCTAAGAGAGAATTTGAAAAGAAGTTGGCTGTAGAGGCAAAAACTCACAGTAAAAACTTTTTTAAATATATCCGAAGCAGAAAGCCTGTAAGAGAGTCAGTTGGACCACTAGATGATAAAGGGGTTAAAGGGGCACTTAGAGAAGATAAGGCCATCGCGGAAAGATTAAATGATTTCTTTGCTTCGGTGTTTACTGAAGAGGATGTTGGGGAGGTACCCGTAAGGAAGGTTTTCATGGGTAATGATTCAAATGGACTGAATCAAATCACGGTGAACCTTGAAGATGTGGTAAACCTGATTAACAAACTGAAGAGTAGTAAATCACCTGGACCGGATTGGATACACCCCAGAGTTCTGAAGGAACTAAAAAATGAAATTTCAGACCTATTAGTAAAAATTTGTAACCTATCATTAAAATCATCCATTGTACCTGAAGACTGGAGGATAGCAAATGTAACCCCAATATTTAAAAAGGGCTCCAGGGGCGATCCGGGAAACTACAGACCAGTTAGCCTGACTTCAGTGCCAGGAAAAATAGTGGAAAGTGTTCTAAACATCAAAATCACAGAACATATAGAAAGACATGGTTTAATGGAACAAAGTCAGCATGGCTTTACCCAATGCAAGTCTTGCCTCACAAATTTGCTTCATTTTTTTTTGAAGGAGTTAATAAACATGTGGATAAAGGTGAACCGGTAGATGTAGTATACTTGATTTTCAGAAGGCGTTTGACAAAGTTACTCATGAGAGGCTTCTACGTAAACTAAAAAGTCATGGGATAGGTGGCGATGTCCTTTCGTGGATTACAAACTGGCTAAAAGACAGGAAACAGCGAGTAGGATTAAATGGACAATTTTCTCAGTGGAAGGGAGTGGAGAGTGGAGTGCCTCAGGGATCTGTATTGGGACCCTTACTTTTCAATATATTTATAAATGATCTGGAAAGAAATATGACAAGTGAGGTAATCAAATTTGCAGATGACACAAAATTGTTCAGAGTGGTTAAATCACAAACAGATTGTTATAAATTGCAGGAAGACCTTGTGAGACTGGAAAATTGGGCATCCAAATGGCAGATGAAATTTAATGTGGATAAGTGCAAGGTGATGCATATAGGGAAAAATAACTCATGCTATAATTATACAATGTTGGGTTCCATATTAGGTGCTACAACCCAAGAAAGATCTAGGCGTCATAGTGGATAACACATTGAAATCGTCGGTACAGTGTGCTGCGGCAGTCAAAAAAGCAAACAGAATGTAGGGAATTATTAGAAAGGGAATGGTGAATAAAACGGAAAATGTCATAATGCCTCTGTATCGCTCCATGGTGAGAGCGCACCTTGACTACTGTGTACAATTCTGGTCGCCGCATCTCAAAAAAGATATAATTGCGATGGAGAAGGTACAGAGAAGGGCTTCCAAAATGATAAGGGGAATGGAACAGCTCCTCTATGAGGAAAGACTAAAGAGATTAGGACTTTTCAGCTTGGAGAAGAGACGACTAAGGGGGGATATGATAGAGATGTTTAAAATCATGAGAGGTCTAGAACGGGTAGATGTGAATTGGTTTTTTACTCTTTCTGATAATAGAAAGACTAGGGGGCACTCCATGAAGATAGCATGGGGCACATTTAAAACTAATCGGAGAAAGTGCTTTTTTACTCAACGCACAATTAAACTCTGGAATTTGCTGCCAGAGGATGTGGTTAGTGCAGTTAGTATAGCTGTGTTTAAAAAAGGATTGGACAAGTTCTTGGAGGAGAAGTCCATTACCTGCTATTAAGTTCACTTAGAGAATAGCCACTACCATTAGCAATGGTAACATGGAATAGACTTAGTTTTTGGGTACTTATGGCCTGGATTGGCCACTATTGGAAACAGGATGCTGGTCTTGATGGACCCTTGGTCTGACCCAGTATGGCAATTTCTTATGATTGTAAATAGTTCACTATCCTTTCCCTCAGCCTCTCCATTGATTTTCCCCACCACTGAGGTGAGGCTAACTGGCCTGTCGTTTCCAGCTTCTTCTCTGATACCACTGTTGTGAAGTGGGACCACAACCACTCTTCTCCAATCCCATAGCACCTCACCCATTTCCAGAGATCTATTGAACAGATCATTCAGCGGATCCTGTGGCAATTCGCCGAGTTCCTGCAGTATCCTGGAATGTATGTCATCTGGCCTCATGGCCTTGTCCACTTTCAGTTTGCCTAGCTCTTCCCATACATTCTTTTCTGTATACGGCGTTTCGTCTACCCCATTCCCATCTATGGTCCTGCCAACCAGCAGCAGACCTTCTTTAATGAACATCAAACTGAATTATGTTTGATATTTACGCCAGATATGCACTGTTTTTTCTTGGGGAAAAGCAGCATGGAATCTTGTCTACCCCTTGGGATCCTGCCAGGTTCTTGTGGCCTGGTTTTGGCCTCTGTTGGAAACAGGATACTGTGCTTGATGGATCCTTGGTCTGGCCCAGTATGGCAAGTCTTATGTTTTTATGTGCAGGGTTTGTGACCAGGGTTTGATCCAGCTCCTCATAACACCCCTTATCCTAACAAATTCCAAAGTCCTTTACAATCAACGAATATGGCACCATCAATAATGCCCCTCAATGGAAACACAGCCTTGTAGATTAGATTTCCTTATACAGTACTCTCTACAGCTTTCTTACCTTTATTGAGAGATAGGATAAGAGCAATGTCTGCGATTCCAGTATTTCTATCATTCCTTTTGGATCAGCAGGCAACTGAGTAAAAAAAGAGTGAGGGGCACTTTAATCTTGAACAAGCTTATTAATGAACAAATGCCATATTTATACATGAAAATATCAGAATAAAGCCTACAGAACAGCAATCCAGAGATGGAAAAAAAAATCTAAAGATTACCTGTCAAATGAACAAACCATTACAGATTAAAAGGGATTTTACTAGAAAGCAAGAAAGTTAACTTAGAGCTATAATGCATTGAATCTCAAGTAAGGTCTCATCGACCTCTAAAAGTCAGTGCTAGACTGATGAAATTACAGAACCACTTCAACCTAGCAAATTTAAAGAATCATTCAGCTAAAATAAAGTCTTGCAAATAAGAAGTTATCCTTGGTTTTGAGCTTAATTCAGGATTGTGTACATATCTACCTACCCTCTGACATCCCCCACCTGCTATGAGTCTCAGAGAGTTGTTGCCATAGTAAAGTACTACAGGATTCTCTTAGGTATATGCCAAGTCTTCCATCAGGCACAAGATACTACTTACCTGATAATTTCCTTTCCTCTAATGAAGGCAGGCCAATCCCCACAAGTGGATTGTGCACCTCTATCAGCAGATGGAGATGGAGTAAAAGCTGACGTCACGGACATATAGCCCCGCCATGACATCAGCCCACCAGTATTCTCTGAAAAAGCCAAACTGTTAATAGTTATGTTCAGTTATAATCAGTTTGTCCACAATCAACCACTCATGCTTTCAACCAACAAGTACACCTAGCTGGTTAAGACACTTACCAGTCCTCCAACAAAACAGTAAGAACAACACTCTGCCAGTACACACCTAAAGAACGAACTAAAAGCAAAAGTCAGCAGCCAAGGGTGGGTCGGGGGTTAGCATGCCTTCATTAGCGGAAAAAGATCTAGGCATCATAATGGATAATACATTGAAATCATTGGCTCAGTGTGCTGCGGCAGGCAAAAAAGCAAATAGAATGTTAGGAATTATTAGGAAGGGAATGGTTAATAGAACGGAACATGTCATAATGCCTCTGTATCGCTCCATGGTGAGACCGCACCTTGAGTACTGTGTACAATTCTGGTCGCTGCATCTCTAAAAGATATAGTTGCGATGGAGAAGGAACAGAGAAGGGCAACCAAAATGACAAAGGGGATTGAACAGCTCCCCTATGAGGAAAGACTGAAGAGGTTAGGGCTGTTCAGCTTGGAGAAGAGAAGGCTGAGGGGGGATATGATAGAGGTCTTTAAGATCATGAGAGACCTTGAACGAGTAGATGTGAATTGGTTATTTACCCTTTTAAATAATAGAAGGACTAGGGGGCATTCCAGGAAGTTAGCAAGTAGCACATTTAAGACTAATCTGAGAAAATTATTTCACTCAATGCACAATTAAGCTCTGGAATTTGTTGCCAGAAGATGTGGTTAGTGCAGTTAGTGTAGCTAGGTTCAAAAAAGGTTTGGATAAGTTCTCAGAGGAGAAGTCCATTAACTGCTATTAATCGAGTTGAGTTAGAAAACAGCCACTGCTATTAATTGCATCAGTAGCATGGGATCTTCTTAGTGTTTGGGTAATTGCCAGGTTCTTGTGGCCTGGTTTGACCTCTGTTGGAAATTGCCATGCTGGGTCAGACCAAGGGTCCATCAAGCCCAGCATCCTATTTCTTATGTTCTTGTAGACCTTTATCATACCCCCTTCATTCATCTCTTCTCCAAACCTAACAGCCCTAAATTCCTCAGCCTTTCAGATAGGGCAGCTGTTCCATGCCACTTATTTTGGTCGCCCTTCTCTGCACTCTCTCCAGTGCAACTATATATCTTTTTTGAGATGCGGTGATCAGAACTGCAGACAGTATTCAAGATGCAGTCTCACCGTGGAGCGATAAAGAGGCATTATAACATCCAAATTTAATTTGCCATTCCCTTCTCAATAATTCCTAACATTGTTTGCTTTTTTGATCGCCACAGCTCACTGAGCCAATGATTTCAATGTATTATCCACTATGATGCCAAGATCTCTTTTCTGAGTGATATCGCCTAAGATAAAACCTAACATTGTGTAACTACAGCAAGGGTTATTTTCCCTATATGCGTCACTTTGCACTTGTCCACATTAAATTTCATCTGCCATTTAGAAACCTTATCTTTCAATCTTGCAAGGTCCTCCTGCAATTTATCACAATCTGCTTGTTTATCTCAAGATACTGTACTACGTGGGGATAGTCTTGGGTAGTCATATTCCTTCCCATTCAGAGTTGGTCTTGTTCGAGGTAGATCTCCCCAGATACATGGTGAAAAGAGGAGATAGGAGCTTTTCTAGGAAGACATTTGTTCTGGGTAAGAAATCTTACTGGTTTGGAGGGAAGTTACGTCACCTTCTTATTGGCAATGGAGAAATTTGTTACAGGAGATGATGTTATGGAATCAATGGCATCCCATATTAAATTTTCTTTCAAAACCTGTTTTCTGGCAACATGGGACAAGTATATTCAGAGTTTGTTGGGGGCATGCTTGGAGTCTGATCCTTAATGATTTGTGAGGTTGACTGTGATATCTCTTGAGAATGTGTCATTAGACCAGTAATGTGACCCTCAAAATAATTATCTGATAGTAATGGGGTGGGGTGGGGGGGGAGGGGAAGGGATGGCTGGGCAAAGAGGGAATTTAGCTCTTACTTGCTCATTTTTGACTCCTGGATGTAACAAGAGTAAAGGCATCCTGGGCGTGTATATATTTTACTTTGGATATTTGCTGATTCATAGTTAAGAATTTGATTTTTGTAAGCTGTTGTGATCTTTACATAGAATGGTATATAAAATATCTAAATGAAAATGTTAGGATGTAAGATTAGTAGATAAAATTAAAATAAGAACAAAGGGATTACTATTACCATCAATGTCTAATATTATAAGGGTTTGGTTGAATTGTGATCTTATGATGCTGTACGAGAAATGACTAGGACTATTATATTTCCAAAAAAAAAAAAAAAAAAAGGAAGAAATGGAAAATAAAAAAAAACCAGAGGATATAATGCTTCTGTATCAATCCATGGTGCAACCATACCTCAAGAATATTGTGCAGTTCTGATCGCTTCACCTCAAAGATATAGCAGAAATGAGAAGGGCACAGAGACGATAAAGGGGATGGAGCAGCTCCCCATGAGGAAAGGCTAAACTGGTTAGGCTCTTTAGTTTGGAGAAGAGAAAGCTGAGAGAAGATACAATAGAGGTCTACAAAATCTGGAGTGGGGTGGAACGGGTAAATAAGAAATGGTTATTTACTCTTTTAAATAGTACTAAGGGACACTCCATGAAGTTAATAGGTAGCACATCTAAAACAAAAATTGGAGAAATTATGTTTTCACTGCTCACAGGTGCAATCCCACTACTGCTGGGCATGGGGGCTTTGACCTGCTCTGTTTCCAACCTGGGCCGGTTCACCCCTCTTTACACAACCTGGGTCTCCTGAGCTCCCCCAGAAGCACCATATTGATTCTGGGGGTAACCTGCATTACACCCATCCTGTCCATATTGTATTTCTGACACAAATTCCTTATCTGGACATGCTTTAACTCCTTCTGTCCCAGTCACTGTATTTGTCTCTCCATGTTTCCAACCTGGGCCGGTTCACCCCTCTTTACATCACTCAGCACAAACCGTGGAATTTGTTGCCAGAGAATGTGAAAGCAGATAGCGTAACTGGGTTTAAAAAGGGTTTATGCTGTCAACACAAATCGCCTCTTATCTAAAAACACCCTTTGAATACTATATACACATAAACCAACAAAAAGGGTGAAAGAACCTTATTTGCTATATCATTTGTCCAGTATTCTACTAAAAAGGTATCTGTCACCCCTCAGGCTATGTCTTAACTTAAATCCTTAAAATTAACAAAATCCTCCAAGAAACCTACACTCTAATAACTCAGGTTACCTAAACATTCCCCCTATCAAAGATGCGCATCTGGCAACCACAAGAGAAAGAGCCTTTTCAATTGCCTCACCTAAACTTTGGAACACCCTACCTAAATTCCTGAGAACCCAACACGACCTAAAAATATTCAAAAAAGACCTAAAAACACTAATGTTCTGCAAATTCCACACTGACCCTCAGACGTCTGATGATTCCAACTCTCAATTATAAACCTCTTAATAATTCTCTTCACTGTGAACTGCATACCCTCCTCATCCAACCTAATAATGCTCTCTGGACTTGATATGCTTATTTCTGATATTGTTCAAATTGATTTTTACTGTTGCACAACTGCTAAGAAAATGTATATGTTTGTAAACCATTATGATGGCTCTATTGAAAGACGGTATATAAAACTCAACAAATAAACTGAAAATGTATACTATTTTTAATTTGAAGTCACAAATCCTATTTTTTGTTTGTTTTTATAATGCAATTAAAAATATCAATCTTGACAAAGTTCAAATAGTTCTTATGTGATTTTCAAAAACCCTCTCTAAAATATATATTCCTGGTGGCTCGGGAACACTTATCTGAGATTTTTATTTTTGAGAGACACGAGCGGCTTAAGATCGAATCATGGTTCTCCACCAACTTCGACTTCCTATGCTCAGTGAAGCTGAGTGCCATGCCCTGGATGTACTGAGGTACTTGTCCCTTTAAAATCGGCGGTACTGAGAATACGCCACCAGACGTTGACAGGATGAAAGAAGAGAGACTCCTTCAAAATAGTACGTTTGTGAGTTTATTGCTAAATTCATGACCAGGAATTACAAGTGCTGAATTTATCTATTCCTTTAAAGCTCTTTCTAGCCCCCGAAGCAGACCTTTTGGTTGAAATGCTGTCAGTGTTGGGCATAGGAAGTCGAAGTGGGCAGAGAACCATGACACGATCCTAAGCCACATATGTCTCTCAAAATTAATCTCAGATAAGTATTCCTGGGCCACCAAAAATATATATTTTAGAGAGGTTTTTAAACATCAAATAAGAACTATTTGAACCTTGTCAAGATTGATATTTTTAATTGCATTATAAAAACAAACAAAAAAGAGGATTTGTGACTTCAAATTAAAAATGGTATACATTTTCAGTTAAGGCATAGCCTAAGGGGTGGCAGATGCCTTTTTAGTAGAATACCAGACAAATGATATAGCAAATAAGGTATTTCCACCCTTTTTGTTGGTTTATGTGTTTAAAAAGGGTTTAGACAAGTACCTGGAGGACAAGTCCAAAAACCATTATTAGGCATGTAGAAAGGAAAATTAGTTCTTACCTGATAATTTTCATTCCTTTAGTACCACGGATCAGTCCAGACTCCTGGGTTTTGCCTCCCTTCCAGCAGATGGAGACAGAAAAGCTTTTAACAGACCCTGCCATATATATCTTAAGGTGCCACCTACGGTCCGGCAGTATTACTCAGTATCAAAGTAGAATGGCCTCAACTAAACTAACTAAATACAATAACACGATCAGAAATAGCTCACTAAACCCAAATGGGAACAGAACCTGTAGAACACCGTCAAACAAGATCTGCAGACCCAAAAACAAAAAACAAATGCTGAATGAGCGGGACTCTGGACTGATCAGTGGTACTACAGGAACGAAAATTATCAGATAAGAACTAATTTTCCTTTCCCTGTAAGTACCTGGATATGTCCAGACTCCTGGGATGTACCAGAGCTCTCTTACGTGGGATGGGATCTGGAGAGGCCCACTTGGAGCACACCTTCTCCATCCAGTCTGTAATGCCTTGCAAAAGTATGTAAAGACTTCCAAATAGACGCCCTGCAAATCTCCTGAGGCAAGACTTGTTGGCATTCCGCCCAAGATGCTGCCTGCGAACGAGTGGAATGGGCACGAAGACCAACCGGTAGAGGTAGACTACGCAGTCTCTTTCAGTCAGCGAGATATCGTAGCTTTAGATGCCATATTACCCTTCCTTGGACCACTCCACAGCACAAAAAGATGGTCGGACATACGAAAAGCGTTCGTAACTTCCAGATGCAGCAAAGCCCTGCGAACATCCAGTCTCTGTAAGTCTCTAGACAACGGATCCGACCAGTCCAAGTCCAGAAAAGACGGGAGCTCCACCGATTGATTCAAATGAAAGGAAGAACCGTCCTTAAGGAAACTCCAGAATCTGAAATTCTCAAGAAAGGCTCTCTACAGGATAGTGCTTGAAGTTCCGACACTCTACGAGCCGATGTGATAGCTACAAGAAAAATCACCTTTAATATGAGATCTTTCAGCGTCGCCCTTTTCAGAGGCTCAAAGGGTGCCTTACAGAGGCTGAGAGAACTAAGTTCAGGCTCCAGGAAGGACAAGAGTGTCTGACTGGAGGACGTAAGTGCTACGCTCCCCTAAGGAAACGAGCCACATCCAGATGTGCGGCCAATGCTACGCCTTGTATGGAACCACGCAAGCAACCAAGTGCTGCCACCTGCACTCTCAGAGAGCTACACGATAAGCCCTTGGATAACCCGGCTTGTAGAAAACACAAAATATCCAACACCGATGCCCGGGTAGGAATCACCTCGCGTGCCACACACCAAGATTAAAAAACTCTCCTCACCCGAACATACGTGAGGGTAGTGAATGTTTTATGTGATCTCAAAAGCATAGCAACTACCGCATCAGAATAATCTTTGCCCCTTAGGCACCGCCTCTCAAAAGCCATGCCGCTAGATCAAAGCGATCGGCTCCTTCCAAACAAACGGGCCCTTGATGCAGAAGGTTTAGAAGCACCAGAAACCGCAGGGGCCCCGCCACCGCTAGGTTGACCAGATCCGCAAACCATGGACATCTCGGCCACTCTGGAGCTACGAGGATGACCTCCGCCGGGTGAAGCTCTACTCGCCTGAGCAATTTGCGGATTAGTGGCCAAGGTGGAAAGACATACAGCAGGATGATGGTTGGCCAGGGCATCTACCCCTTCCGCTCCTGTCTCCCTGCGGCGACAAAAGAAACGTGGGGCTTTGGCATTCCAAAATGTTGCCATCAGATCCATGCTGAGTATGCCCCATGTGTTGCATATGAGCTGAAACGCCTCGTCTGCCAACTCTCATTCTCTCGGATCGAGACTGTGCCGACTGAGAAAGTCTGCCTGAACGTTGTCGACACCGGCTATGTGAGATGCTGACCAGATGCTGCTCCGCCCAGCTGATGAGCTTCCACCACCACTGGTTGGCTCTTGGTTATAAGATCATAAGAATATGCCATACTGGGTCAGACCAAGGGTCCATCAAGCCCAGCATCCTGTTTTCAACAACAGCCAATCCAGGCTATAAGAACCTGGCAAGTACCCAAAAACAAAGTCTATTCCATGTTACCGTTGCTAATAATAGTGGTGGTTATTATATAAGTCAACTTATTTAATAGCAGGTAATGGACTTCTCGTCCAAGAACTTATCCAATCCTTTTTTAAACACAGCTATACTAACTGCATTAACCACATCCTCTGGCAACAAATTCCAGAGCTTAATTGTATGTTGAGTGAAAAAGAATTTTCTCCGTTTTAAATGTGCCACATGCTAACTTCATGGAGTGCCCCCTAGTCTATTATCCGAAAGAGTAAAAAACCGATTCACATCTACCCGTTCTAGACCTCTCATGATTTTAAACACCTCTATCATATCCCCCCCCTCAGTCGTCTCTTCTCCAAGCTGAAAAGTCCTAACCTCTTTAGTCTTTCCTCATAGGGGAGCTGTTCCATTCCCCTTATCATTTTGGTAGCCCTTCTCTGTACCTTCTCCATCGCAATTATCTTTTTTGAGATGCGGCGACCAGAATTGTACACAATATTCAAGGTGCGGGCTCACCATGGAGCGATACAGAGGCATTATGACATTTTCCGTTTTATTCACCATTCCCTTTCTAATAGTTCCCAACATTCTGGCGATTGATATACGCCACCATGGTCGCATTGTTGGACAGTAGTCTGACTGGCCTCCCTTGGAGGAGAGGAAGGAAAGCTTGCAACGCTAACTGCATGGCCCTGGTCTCCAGATGATTGATCGAAGACTGAGATTCTTCCTGGGACCATTGCCCCTGCACAGATTTCTTCAGAAAAACTGCACCCCAGCCAGAGAGGCTGGCATCCGTGGTAATCACTATCCACTCTGGTACTACCAAGGGAACTCCACAGGTTAAGTTGTCCGAGAGGAGCCACCAACAGAGACTGGACCGAGCAGTATCCGTAAGGGGAAGAGGCAGGTGAAATTGCTTGGAAACTAGGTTCCATCACGAAAGTAAAGCTGACTGTAAAGAACACATATGAGCAAAGGCCCAGGGCACCAGCTCCAGAGTGGAAGTCATTGAACCTAGGACCCGCAAATAATCCCGGACTCTGGGAGGATGCTTGGCCAATAAGTCTCGAACCTGCCCCTGCAACTTGCAAATTCACTCCACAGTAAGAAAAAAAACTCCCCTATTGCGTGTCGAATAGGGCTCCCAGGAATTCCAAGGACTGAGTGGGCACCAGTCTACTCTTAGCTAGGTTGACCACCCAACCAAGCACCCTGCGGACCGCCAAATGGCCAAGCAATTCCAACTTTGCTCGAAAAAACAGTCATCCAGATATAGATGCACCAAGAGCCCCTCCCTCCGGAGCTGCGCCGCTACCACAACCATTACCTTGGTAAAGGTCCTGGGCGCAGTAGCAAGACCGAAAGGCAGAGCTCGAAACTGAAAATGACGACCCAGAACCAAGAACCGCAGGAATGTCTGGTGGACGGTCCGGATGCCGATGTGAAGATATGCCTCCGTTAGATCCAGCGAAGCCAGAAACTCTCCTTGTCGCACCGAGGCAATCACAGACCGTAGAGTCTCCATGCGAAAACGGGGCACCCGAAGGCATCTGTTGACTTTCAAATTTAGAATGGGCCGAAATGCCCCCTCTTTGTTGGGTACCACAAAGTAAATGGAATATCGTCCTTTCCTTCGTTCCACCGGAGGAACTGGCATAATGGCGCCGAGCTCGAGAAGACGCTGCAAAGTGACTTGCACCACCCTCCGCTTCTCTTCATAACCGCATGGGGAGACTAGAAACCAGTCCTGAAGGCGACATGCAAAATCTAAAAGCGTAGCCTTGTCTTATCATGGTGAGGACCCACTGGTCCGATGTCAACTGGGCCCATTCCTCGTAAAACAGGGACAGTCTGCCCCCTACAGCTGGCACTGAGGAATGGACAGGCGTCCCTTCATTGCGAAGACTGGGGATTACCGATTCTGCCAAAGCATCGGCCAGGAAAGGACTGGGACCAGGTCTGTTGCCTACCGAAAAGAACCGGGAGCCCTGGATGGGCGAAATTTTCGATTCCTCCTGAAGCGAGCCAGAGAAGAAAAGGAGCCCCTCGACTTGGGCCTGTCCTCCGGCAAATGATAAACCTTATTCTCGCCCAGGGAGTGAATCACATTTTCCAGGTCTTTTCCAAAAAGCAATTTGCCCTTTAAAGGCAAAGAACCCAGCTGAGCCTTGGACAAAACATCGGCAGACCAGTTTAACCACAGGAGTCTGCGGGCAGAGACAGCAGACACCAAAGATCTGGCCGAAGTCCGCAACAGATCATAAAGAGCATCAGCACTATAAGTAATCGCTGCTTCTAGGTGCCCTGCCTGGAGAACTTCCCCCTGTGTCAGACCGGCGTTAGCCTGCAGTTGCTGCACCCAGCTAAGGCCAGCTCGTAAAGAAAAACTGCTGCACATGGCCACTCACAATCCCAGTGCAGAGACCTCAAACGTTTTTTGAGCTGAAGCTCCAACTTTCTATCTTGCAGGTCCTTGAGAGCTGTCGCTCCCGTAACCGGAATGGTGGTCTTTTTGGTGACTGCTGACACTGCCGGGTCCACCTTGGAAACCCGCAGAAGGTCCAATGTGTCCTCTGGCAGAGGGTATAGTTTATCCATAGCCTTACTAACCCTTCAACACCAGGTCAGGAGTGTCCTATTCTCTGAACAGCAAGTCCATTATGGAAAAATGAAAAGGAAAAGAAGTGGTCGGACCCCGCAGGCCCAACACTGGATCCATAGCCCCTAGCCTGGACTCCTCTGGGGGCCCGTTGCCCAACTCCCCTAAAATCGTGGGGAATCAGTTGACCCAACTCCTTTTGAAGTAACAAAATAAACTCAGAGGAGAAGGAGGAGGAATCTGAAGCCCCCTCGGGGCTATCCTCCATTGCAGGCGAGGCATGCTCTGATGGTTCACACCCCCCCCCCCGGGACCATTTGCTGTGGGGATAGGGGCGGTAGAAGAATCCCCTCCCCCATCGCTGCTCATGTCGCTATTCTGAAGGAGCTCAAAATGGCTTCCCAATCAGCAGGAGAGGAACGTGATGCCCCAACCCCCCGTAGGAGCTTTGAAAACAGCGCAGCGAACATTTTCGGGTCTTTGGGTCAACGGGTCCCTCCCCCTCCCCGGGGAGTCACGAAGAGCAGAGACCATCCTGCGAAAGATGCGAGCGTGGCATCAGGCAGAAACAAAACTTCAAGTGCGAGCAGTGAAAAAGAAAGAAAACAGCGGTGAAAAGCCCAGCCGCAATAGTGAGGGAAAGGAGAGCCTCAACACCGCACCCCCCGACAGTCAAACTTTGTTTAAAAAAAACAAAACTTGCCCGACAGTGATCCAAGGGTCCTGATCCAACTGGGGTGAGTGAGCCGGGCTCCCTGGTATCACACCCACAGCTGCTAGATGATGGTAATAGGGCCTTCGACCCTGCGCCGCAGCTGCCTCAGAGACCAGGGGGATGATCCCCTCAGGACCTCACAATCCCCTGGGAGACTGAGGAGAACTCTGCCTTGCCCTTGTAGTGGATTTATTTTTAAACCAAGTAATCAGCACCTACTGTAGGTTTTGCACCTCCACCATCTGCTGGAGACAGAAATACTGCCGGACTGTAGGTGGCACCTTAGGATATATGAAATAACTAAATACCCAAATTATAGCAAGAACAAATGAATTAAACACAACAAAGAAAATTCTGCTATGTGAAGGAGCTTGTGTCTATTTTGTATATAATGGCCGTCATATAGTGCCTCTTGCTACTCGTGGCTTTATAGAAGCCCTTTAAAGCGCTAGGGCTTTCTAATCATAGGTCATGTATACAGAAGTTCAGTTTATGTATTCTCCATGTAGGAGCTATTATGCACTTATCTCATCTCTAAATAATCATCCACAATGCAGGGATGAGTCTTCTGACAATGCAAGGTTTCAGAGTTGGGTTACTCCTCCTTCAGGGAGCTTCAAAATTGAGACTGCGGTGGATTGATTTGGTTTTATAAGTGCAGTCAGTCGACTAACAGGTTCAAACTGCCATATGCGTTCTGAGGTGCTGCGAGCTACTTGTCAGTGACAGGGACAAACTTCAACAAGTAGCTCGCAGCACCTCAGAACGCATATAGCGGGGTTTGAACCTGTTAGTCGACTAACTGCACTTATAAAACCAAATCAATCCACCACAGTCTCAATCTGAAACATTGCAGTGTCAGAAGACACATCCCTGCATTGTGGATGATTATTTAGAGATGAGATAAGTGCATAATAGCTCCTACATGGAGAATAAATAAACTGAACTTCTGTATACATGACCTATGGTTAGAAAGCCCTAGCGCTTCTATAAAGCCACAAGTAGCAAGAGGCACTATATGACGGTCATTGTATACAAAATAGACACAAGCTCCTTCACATAGCAGAATTTTCTTTGGCCTTTGGATATATGGCAGAGTCTGTTAAAAAGTTCTGTCTCCATCTGCTGGAAGGGAGGCAAAACCCAGGAGTCTGGACTGATCCGGGTACGAACAGGGAATTGGGAAAGCCACTCTTTATAGCTGGTTATAAGAAAGAAGGCTTGCATCTATTTTTTTGAGATCCTGCTGTTTTGTTGAGAGACTTGTGTACAGTTATGTTCACCTCACCTGAAAGATAGAGAACTGGAAAAGGCATACAAATGATAAAGGGGATGGAGCAGCTCCCCATGAGGAAAGGCTTGTTGGACCTTTTGTCTGACCCAGGTTGGCATTTCTTATGTCCCCTGAGTCTAACTTTCTTCTGGCTGGCTGTCAGTTTGTTAATCAACAGTATGATAGAAGCTCAGAGTTTTTTTCTTGCCATGTTGGTTAATAAATCACTCATTTTGTAAGCATAAGCAGCTACTATTTCTGCTGCTGTGAAGACTGGCACATTTAAGGAGTGCAAAACTACAGTTTAACATCAAACAATATGTCTGGGAATAAGATACATATTAGAAAAGAAAATTATTCCTTACCTGCTAATTTTCGTTCCTGTAGTACCATGGATCAGTCCAGACAGTGGGTTATATCCCCCGACCAGCAGATGGAGTCAGAACAGAGTTTGAGAGCGACAGCATATAGAGTAGTGCACCCTCTGCTGGAGCTCAGTATTACGCATAGCAAAGCACAAAAGCAAAACACAACATTTTGGATCCAGATCCGTCCCCAAAAAGGAACAGAGAAAGATATAAGTAAACAAACGGTCAACGGGACCACCAACAGTCAACTTGTGAGGAGCTGTGAACAGTAACAATAATCAGAGACAAACAGAATGAAAGTTACCTGGAAGAATCCGAGCAGGACCTAATGAAATCCCTAGTGGCGGGCGTCTGGACTGATCCATGGTACTACAGGAACGAAAATTAGCAGGTAAGGAATAATTTTCTTTTCCCTGTATGTACCTGGATCAGTCCAGACAGTGGGATGTACCCAAGCTTCCCTAAACCGGGTGGGGTCCTGAGAGACCTGCTCGGAGAACTTGATCGCCAAAAGAACCCGTGTACTGAGGCGCCAGGTGTAGTCCGTAATGTCTGGAAAAAGTGTGCAACGACTTCCACATCGCCGCACGGCAGATTTCCAGGGAGGAAACGGAGCGAGATTCCGCCCAGGATGCCGCTTGGGATCGCGTGGAATGAGCCGACATGCTGCGAGGCGGCACCCGCCCCGCCGCAATGTAAGCCGATGAGATGGCGTCCTTTATCCAGCGCGCAATAGTCGTCTTGGATGCCCGAGAACCTCTCCTCGGTCCTGACCAGAGGACAAACAAATGATCGGATACCCGGAAGTCATTGGTAACCTCCAGGTAATGGAGCAGCACACGCTTGACGTCCAGGAGCCGGAGAGACCGGGGTTCCTCTGGAGCGAACGCTGGAAGCTCCACAGTTTGATTGACGTGGAAGGCCGAGACCACCTTTGGTAGGAAGGATGGCACCGTACGAAGGGAAACCCCGGAGTCGGAGAAACGCAGATAAGGGTCCCGGCAGGACAAGGCTTGGAGCTCTGAGATCCGGCGAGCAGAAGAGATGGCTACCAGGAAAACCGTCTTGAGGGTCAGGTCCTTGAGGGAGGACCCCCTCAGGGGTTCAAAAGGAGGGCCCGACAGCGTTCGCAGCACCAAGTTGAGGCTCCAAGAAGGGAAAGGATCCCTGACCGGTGGCCGTAGGTGTTTGGCACCCTTCAGAAAACGTGCGATATCCGGCTGAAGGGGTAGAGAGCAGTCCTTCTGTACCAAGACATTCAAGGCCGCCACCTGAACCCGGAGCGAATTATAGGCGAGACCCTTATCCAGACCATCCTGTAGGAAATGAAGGATCAGCGGGACAGTCGCCTCCATGGTTTGGACCCCGCGGTCGGAGCACCAGGCTTCGAAGACCTTCCAAACTCGAATGTAAGCGACGGAGGTCAAAGGCTTGCGGGAACGAAGCATCGTTGAGATCACTGTCTCCGGGTAGCCTCTGTGGCGGAGACTGCGCCGTTCAAAAGCCAGGCCGCAAGACAGAAGAGTTCTGCCTGCTCGAAAAATACCGGCCCCTGACGCAGAAGATGAGGAATATGGGACAGGCGAAGTGGGCCGTCCACCGTCATCTGAAGTAGATCTGCGAACCATGGTCGACGGGGCCATTCCGGGGCGACGAGAATTACAGTCCCTCGATGATGTTCCAACCTGCGGAGAACCTTGCCGACCAGAGGCCAAGGAGGAAACACATAGAGCAGTTGATCCGACGGCCACGGAAGGGCGAGGGCATCCACCCCCTCCGCGCCGCGCTCTCTTCTGCGGCTGAAGAAGCGTGGAGCCTTGGCGTTGAGAAAGGTCACCATTAGATCGAGGCGTGGAGTCCCCCAACGACGGACGATGAGATGCATTGCCTCGTCGGAGAGAGCCCACTCGCTGGGGTCTAGCTGTTGACGACTCAGGAAGTCCGCCTGAACGTTGTCCACCCCGGCGATGTGAGAGGCCGCTATGCGGACGAGATTGCTCTCCGCCCACTCCATCAGGGGAGTTGACTCGAGGGAGACATGCTTGCTTCTTGTCCCCCCTTGACGATTGATGTAGGCCACGGAGGTGGCGTTGTCCGAGAGGATCCTCACCTCTGTTTCGTACCAGGGGAAGAAAACGCTGGAGAGGGAAACGCACGGCTCTCGTTTCCAGGCGATTGATCGGCCACTTTGCCTCCCTCTGGCGTCCAAGTCCCCTGCGTGGCGCTGCTTTCGCAGACGGCGCCCCATCCCGCGAGGCTGGCATCGGTGGTCACCACCACCCAATTGGGAACCTCGAGCGAGACTCCCCGAGCCAGATGCGAGGGGACAAGCCACCAATCCAGGCTTTTCCTGGCTAATGGTGGAAGCGGCAGGATCACCTGATACTCCTGGGAGACTGGTTTCCAACTGGATAGCAGGGACGCCTGCAGTGGACGCAGGTGTGCAAACGCCCAGGGTACCATGTCGATGGTGGAGGCCATTACTCCCAGGAGCTGCAGATAATTCCAGGCGGTTGGTTCTTCCAAAGCCGAAAACAGAGACACGTGCTCCCTCAGGGCTTGCGCCTTGTCCTGGCGCAGGAACACCATACCCCGCCGGGTATCAAAGCTCGCTCCTAAGAAATCCAGGTGTTGCGAGGGCACAAGGAAACTCTTTGGAAGGTTCACCACCCAGCCCAGAGAGCGTAGGAATTGTACTACTCTGGCCACTGAGGTCTGACCATGTGAGAAGGACTTCGCTCTAATCAGCCAGTCGTCTAGGTACGGATGTACTAGGATACCCTTCCTTGCGGAGGGCGCCGCCACCACTACCATGATCTTTGTGAAGGTCCGAGGTGCGGTCGCCAAACCGAAGGGAAGCGCCTTGAACTGAAAGTGTTGACCGAGAATCTTGAAGCGAAGATACTGCCGGTGAGCCGGCAGGATGGGAATGTGCAAGTATGCTTCCGAGAGATCCAAAGAAGCGAGGAATTCTCCCTTGTGCACTGCGGCAATCACTGATCGAAGAGTCTCCATGTGGAACCAGCTGACCCAGAGGGCCTTGTTTACCTCCTTCAAGTCCAGGATGGGCCGAAAGGAACCGTCCTTTTTGGGAACGATGAAGTAAATGGAATAGTGGCCCAAGCCCACCTCAAAGGGGACGGGAACGATGGCCCCTATTTCCTGCAGTCGGTCTAGTGTTTGTTGAACCGCTATCCTCTTGAGATCCGAACTGCAGGGGGAGAAGATGAACTGGTCCCTTGGGGGGCGGACAAACTCCAAGGCGTAACCGTCTCTTATGGTGTCCAGCAGCCACTGGTCCGTGGAGATAACTGCCCACTCCTCGTAGAAGTCCCTGAGGCGGCCTCCGATCCGGGGACGTGAGAAGTGGGCTCCTTTGGCATCATTGGGAGGACTTTGTGGGCGGATTTCCCTGCCCTGGACCCTCTCTCGCGGGCCTCCGCCCACGAAAGGAACGAGACCAAGGCTGGGATCTTGTCGGCTGTGTCCGGGAACCGGACTGCCGGTAAGACCTATAACGTCGCTGTGCCCTGGCCCTGGTTCTACCGGAAGAAAATGACCTGAAGGAACGCCGTCTATCCTCCGGCAGCCGATGCACCGAATTTTCCCCCAGTGACTTGATGATCTGATCCAGGTCCTCTCCAAATAAAAACTTCCCCTGAAAGGGGAGGGAGCCAAGGCTCGACTTGGAGGAAGCATCTGCCGCCCAGTTGCGAAGCCACAAGAGCCATCGGGCTGCTACAACCGAAACCATGGACCGCGCCATTACGCGAAAGAGATCATACAAGGCGTCCGCCCCGTATGCTATGGCAGATTCCAGACGGTCCGCCTGGGCGGCCTCTTCAGGGGGCAACTCCTGAGAGGTGAAAAGCTGCTGTACCCAGAGTAAGCTGGCCCTTTGCGCAAGCGAACTGCACATCACGGCCCGCATACCTAGGGCGGAGACTTCGAAGACCCTCTTGAGGAAGGTTTCTAGTTTACGGTCCTGCGTATCCCGCAGGGCTGTTCCACCTGTGACCGGGATGGTCGTCCTCTTGGTCACTGCAGACACCGCTGAATCCACCTTGAGCACCTTGATAAGATCCAAAAAAAATCCTCAGGGAGCGGGTATAGCTTTTCCATGGCGCGTGTGACTTTCAAGGACGCCTCGGGAGTGTCCCACTCCCTGGTGAGAAGCTGTAGGAAGGACTCATGGATAGGAAAAACCCTTGCCCTAGGACGGAGGGCGGCAAGTACTGGATCCCCTTTGCGAGAAGAGGTGGCGACGGCAGGAGCCACAGGGATCGGCGGATCTGGAGGTGGGTCGAGGTCCAGCTCCTGAATAATATGGTGGATGAGTTCATCCAGCTCTTCTTTTTGAAAAATCCGTAGGGCTCGAGGGTCGTCCCCCTCCGTATGTCCATCCGGATGCACCTCCGGGGGTTCCGGGGAGTCGTCTCTCACCGGCGAAGCCGCCCCCGTGGTACGCCGGGGTGGCACGGGAGAGGGACCCGGCAGGGATCCAGGCGTAACGGGCGAGGCGGTGAGACCAACAGCAAGTTTAGGAACCTTGGGGGAGGGGCCCCCAGGGGATTCGGCGCCTGCGCTCCCATACCCTGCAAATAAGCCATGTGCATTGCCAGAATAAAATCAGGTGAGAAAAACGGGGAGCTGATTGGAATCTCTGGGGGGGGGGACTGTCCTGGGAGCCCCGGTCGGGCAAACCCCCCACCGGGGGCAAAGTCTGTTGAGAGCCAGTGCAACCAATCCTGTCTGCATCTGGGAGTGAGTCCGTCTCACGCTGTCCCCCTAAAATGGCCGCCGTTCCCGCCAAAGGCGGCGTCGTGGCCGGCCCGCGCCGCCCGGGCTGAGGAGGAGGCAGGTCCGAAATCGCACCGGAGGACTGCAGGGTGCCTTCCCCGTCGGGGAAGCACCGCTCACAAAGCCCCTCCCTTAGAAATTGATTCCCCGGTTCGCCCCAGGCCTCACACCTCGAGGACCGCGGCATGTCAGGACCGGGAAAAAAAGCCTCGGGGGAGGGGGGGGGGGGGGCCAAAAACGAGCTAGTGCCGCGGGGGGGCCTGGAATGGCCCTAACAACCCGCCGAAGGGGTCCAGGAACTGCAGGGGAAAACCCCTGTTTCAGTTGAGCACACACCCGCGGGTGGAGCTTGCGAACCGCGGGACCCACAAACGACGCGTGGAGCGGCCGGAACCACCGGCATCCACGGGGCACCACCAAAAAGAAGCAAACCTGTGGAGAAAGAAACTCAAAAAAATTTCCACTTACCCCAACGGAAGAGGAAAGGAGTACAGAATAGAGAAGGCAGAGCCACAGACACACGCCTCCTCAAAAATTGAAAAGTCTTTTTTTTTTTTTTTTTAATTTTAAGGATCCAAAATGAAGAGAAACATAAGACAGGGAAATACTGTGGAGAAAAAGAAAGAAATAACCAAAAATGAAGAAACCCTGTCAATCTGGGGGAACCGTGGATCCCCCCACTCACATCTGCTGGAGTCAGAAGAATACTGAGCTCCAGCAGAGGGTGCACTACTCTATATGCTGACGCTCTCAAACTCTGTTCTGACTCCATCTGCTGGTCGGGGGATATAACCCACTGTCTGGACTGATCCAGGTACGTACAGGGAACTTACTTTATAACTAAAATTAACCCAAATGCTTTTCCTGATATATGCCAGTTGTGATCCTTTTCCCCAATTTATCCTGTCCTGCAAGTTTTGCTTGTTACTCACATAATCCTACTACATGAGAAAATAAGAGGTCTGCTCTCCCTACAGGATTTACTGGGGTAATTTAGCAGCAACCCTGGAAGTGTCCTGATGACAAGCACTATGTTAACAGATGACACAAATCCACCTAGGTCAGACACATTACACATTCCCAAATTGCTTACCATAATCAACTCCTTTTTACGTGTTCTTTGCTCAGCTTTGACCAGATGCTTCGGTATGTCCCTATGCAAGGCTTTCTCTAAACCACAAAGAGAGAAGGAAATCTTAATCATGCAGTGCCTAGCCAAACCCTACCCTACGCCTGTTTCATCCCAGCTAGCTACAGTGGGTTTCTGCTGGTGAACCCGTAACTCCATCATGCAAATTACCATCTTCTCGAACACACACAGCACCAGATTTGTAAAACTTCAACAGCTCTGGGGCACAGACCCAGAGATCTTTCCTTTCCTCCCTGCCCCCCACAGGGGGGGGGGGGGGGCGCTTTTCCCACAGACCGGAACTGGACACTTGAGAATTGGGGGGGAGAATCTGACCATCTGATTCTCTACTCATTTGCATAAAGTTACCACCACTGTCCCTGAACTAGTCTCCTCTCTCTCATCCCTCTGTTCCTTCTATTCTAGTACCCCAGGACAGTGGCAATGAACAATCTAACAGATCAACAGCACTAACAAAGCAATCAGCGATGAGTGGTGCACTCATGAATCAACCTGAAACACCATAAGAAAATGCAGCATAATCTGCATAGATGTATGCATACATGTAATATGGGAGCATTTCTCATTTTTCCCATTGTTATGGAAATTCTACGAGTGCAACAGTCATCCACACTTTTCACTGATCTCTTCTTAAAGTGTTCCCCTGATGGACCCAGGCACAACACAGCACAGCACACAGCCACTTACGTTCAAACCTTTGGGTTCCATTATTGCAAACATTTTTAAAATGTGCTGTCTTTAATTTGATGCTGTAAACAAATTGACAATGAATCTCAAAACTGAATTATGTTACAATATAATAAACATCTCATACCAAATCAGCATGAACTGCCAGCACTGCAAATATTACACCAGGCCCTAACACACCAATACACCTCCTATTAAGAAAGCAGAACAAGTTAGGCTGCTATACACCCCTACACAGAAACTACATGCTAGCAGAATACTTCATCTTGGAAATACATGCAGAACTCAGACAAACCTTCACCAAACACTGAATAAAGAGACTATAAAGTAAAAACAGAAAATGTACAAAAACTGAATTGGAAACCGCAACAAGCCACATTCTATATGCAGTGCAACAATGAAAAAACTGAAACATCACCTTGCCATATAACACATCAAATTTAAAATATCGTGACAGTAAAACCACATTTAGAGAATATTTCTAAACAGCTGACTAAAAGAATACCTAATAATTAAAAACAAAAAAAATATTAAAATTTCCTATACACCATTAAAATATTTCAAAACAGCAAACACAAACATGCAATAATTAAAATAAGCATTAAAAAAAATCCCCCACTCTCCATACTTGGGAACATTTGATTTCCAGTCATCCTGAGATTGTCATGTATTAATGGTGGGAGTTGGAGAGAGACAAGCAGACTCTCTCCTCACATGCATACAACACACATCTACTCGCACATCCTTACATGCATTCTCTATCTCCCATATGTTTTCACATGCTCGCATGCACATATCCAGATTCTCTCTCTCTCTCCTTCCTCCTTGGGCCTGCACAGCATCTCACACACAAACACAAGCTCTCATATGCTCTCTCACACACATGCTCTCTCTGGAATGTATAAGGAGCAGCAACAGTCTCCTTAAGCCTACACAGCATCACACACACACACAAGCTCTCATACATGCTATTGCTCACACACACACACACACACACACACGCTCTCACTTTCTGCCCCTGGAATGTGTACGGTGCAGGCAACATCAACTGTCCTCTCTTCAGCTGTGCAGTCCAGCACGATACAGCAGCCTTCTCCCTTTGGCCATGCGACCCAACCCAAAATGGCAGCCTCAAGCATGGGATTTGGGCCAACACAGCAGCCTTCTGTAATCAGCTGTGTGGCCAAACCTGATGCAGTAGCCTCCTCTTACATAGTGAGTGGGCCTGGGTGATGCAATAGCTGCCTCTTTGCTGCTATGCCCCAATAGAGCTCAGGCAGACTACTTCCTCGAACCAAGATAATCCAGATGATGCAACTGAAGCCTGCTGGCAGGGTAAATTGTGATTCAATTTTAAAAATTAGCATGCTGCTGAGACTATGGGCACAGGCCCTGTGCGCCTGGTGCTAACACCACCCTTGGCTTTATTAAAATGAAATTCTGGCCAAGAAGCAAAGTAACAGGAGTTTGTAAAAACATACAATACAATGTCAATAAAACAATATTAATTTAAAAAAAAAAAAAAGAAATTCTGGTGGGGGGGGGGGGGGGATAGAGCTGGAGGGACTGCCTTGCCTATCATCGCGCTGATTCCACTGCCAGTTTTCCATTTTGCCAGTTGTGCTTGGTTGCTGAGGGTGACTTCATCAGCTGGAATCAGGCGTCTCCTCTATCTCAGTGGTGTCCTGCAGCACACAGTAACCAGCAGTGCCCCTTGAAACAAAATTTTGACTGACCTCCACCCATTTTGTACATTCTCCTCATGGATAAGAAGAGGAAGGAAGCAAGTCTATCCTTCACAACTTCTGTAGCAGTTCTAATCTCCATTGACCCAATTAAAGATGGATGAATTTACTGTATCTATCCCAGACATATCATCAATAGATAGAGAGGTTAAGTTGCAACTTCGGCTCTGAGTGAGACCTCAAATTATTGGCGAGTAGGCTTAATTGCCCTATAGCCCAACTCGTACATTCCGACCGAGCAGGATTCATCCTGGGGCGCATGGCCTCAGATAGCGTCAGGAAAATCCTAGCCTCTCTGTGGTGGGTTAAACGGAATAATTCCCCTTTTCTGCTTATGGCCATGGATGCTGAAAAAGCTTTTGATTTGGTCATTGGCCGTTTTTGTTCCAGGTTTTACACAAAATGGGGTTTGGATGCTTCTTTATTAAGTGGCTCATGAAACTGCGTGATGCCCCACAGGCACATATTAAAGTAAACGGGGCTTACTCTACTAATTTTTTGGTTGAACGGGGCGCCCGCTAGGGGTGCCCCTTTTCACCTTTATTATTTGCTATCTTCATTGAACCGCTTGCTCAAAAAATACGAGAGTCCCCTGCGGTTTCAGGGATCCAGGTGGGGGGGGAGTTCTCATCCAAATTGGCCATGGTTGCAGATGATGTGATACTTTAACAAACCCTATGAAATCTTTACCAGCTGTGGTCGAAATTATTAAGACACATAGTAAGGTTTCGGGCTATTCTATTAACTAGGATAAGACTGAGATCCTTAATATCACCTTACAGGATGCTCAGGTACAGGATCTTAAGGCACGATTTCCCTTTAAATGGGCGAAAGAAAAGATTAAATATTTAGGTAAATATTAAATATTTAGGTAAATATTTAGGATGCAGCTCCATCACTGCTTTCTACATTAATGGTGGGGGTGGAAGGGAAATAGAACCAAAGAGCTAAGAGAAACAGATAAGTATGAGAGAAAGTGTGTGAAGCTTGCTGGGCAGACTGGATGGGCCGTTTGGTCTTCTTCTGCCGTCATTTCTATGTTTCTATGTTATTTCGGGGCTCACCAGGATATATTTCGCATTAATTATCTTCCACTCCTCTCGAAAATTTACAAGGACTTAGAGGAATGGAACTGATATCTCCTGGCTAGGATGTATTGCTACTTTTAAAATGAATATTCTCCCCAGAATCAGTTATTTGTTCCAGACGATCCCTTATGTCCCGACTCCCCATTCTACTTAAATGGCAACATTTAAGTAGAATGGGGATTAACAAATCGATTACGATTAACAAATCGACTACTGCAATTCACTGCTACTCGGCCTCCCTGCTAACTCCACAAAACCTTTACAGATGTTGCAAAACGCTACAGCAAGGATTCTAACCAAAACCAACAAAAGAGACCATATAACTCCCATTCTAAAGAACCTGCACTGGCTCCCAATCAAATTCAGAATTCTTTTCAAAGTTCTATCATCAATCCACAAAGCGATACATAACATCACCCCCCTCGACCTCAGGTTCCCACTTCAACCTCGCATCTCCGCCAGACCGGTGAGACAAGCATATAGAGACAATCTACAGGCCCCACCGATCAAAACATCATTATGTAAAAGAGCTTTCTCCACTGCCGGCCCTAAGCATTGGAACTCTCTTCCATCAGACCTCAGGCTAGTACAATGCCCAATCACCTTTAAAAAAAAGACTCAAGACCTGGTTGTTCAACCAAGCCTTCTCCTAACTTCAATAAATTATTGAACTCCTACCAGTGATCTCTGTCATTGTTAACCCCCTCAAGAGAACGCTCATCCATTTTATCTCAATGCAGTCAAATCTTAAAACCTTGCTCTTCTATTAACCTCGGTTCTTAACTCCAGATTGTATCAGGCTCCTCAAATATTTTATTTTATGTTGTTAATCCCAGTTAATTGTATCCAAGTTCGACCATCCTGTTTATTGTAAAACAATCTCTTGTCATGGTTATTGTTTTGAATGTAAACCGATTTGATTGGTAACTCTGTTCACCAGAATATCGGTATATAAAAATGCTAAATAAATAACAGATTTATGAAATACATATGGCAGGGAAAAACCACCCAGGATCGTGCAAAACGTCCTCTTCCGATTTAGAGCACAAGGAGGATTGGCAGTTCCCAACCTTTTAATGGTACCATGCCGCCGCTCGGTTATGAGCTGTAGTAATTTGGCATAGGATGTCCACTTGCAAGCCTTGGACGCTTCTAGAACAGGAACAACTGGGAAAGGTTCCTTTGCCGATGCTGGTGTAGTAACACCGGAAAACATGGCAGAGGTCGCAGGATCTCCCCACTCCTGATCAGCATACCCTTCAAACTTGGCTTAAAATGGAAGGCTATTTTAGTAAGAGATAAAGTGGGCTCAGTTAATTCCATGCCCTTTTATCATAAGGACTTCTTAGAGGGTGCCGTGCCTACTATTTTTAAAAACTGGATAACTAAAGATATTTTTAGCTGCACCCAGCTCTGGGAAAATGCTATCTGGGTAGACTTCCAAACCCTGCAGCTTAGATTTGCATTGCCACAGTCAGAAATGTATCACTATTTACCACTGAGCAATTATTTGCGTAACACTGGGCTACAACAGGCCTTGACAAAGAAGGTAATGATGTTTGAAACATATTGTAGGTCAGTGAATAAAGTGCAATGACTAATGTAAAAAATATATAGGTTGCTGAACCAGGAACCACAGGTCCCAATGGCCTTTAAGTCATGGGAGCAAGGACTTCTGGGACGGGGTATATGTTACGTTGGGGAAAGTTCTAATTTCCGCTACGTTAGTGGAAAATGGTCTCAAACTGCTTTATAGATGGTACTACACTCCATCCAGATTACACCAAATATATCCTAGCGTGTCTGATAGATGTTGGAAGGGATGTGGCGCTGAGGGCACTTTCTTCCACACGTCTATGGACAGAGATTGCTACCTGGTTAACCGAAATTACTCACCTGGTTATTGTTCTCACACAGCTTTATTAAACTGCGCATACCCTTTGGGAGACAAATTTCTTATTTATTTATTTATTTAAGGTTTTTTAATACCGGCATTCAAGAACTCGTTCTCATCATGTCGGTTTACAGAGAACAGGGGTGCAAAAATATAACCAAAAACATAAATAAACGTGGAGAAGAGAAGCAGTTACAATTAACAAGGGTTCATGAACTGGGATTATAAGAAATAAAAGAGATAGAGGAGGATAATTATATACAAGTGTACAATGTAAATAAGGGGTCCTCTATATATACAAGAGAACAAAATAAATATGGAGTCCACTATATACAGCTACTTAGCATAGGAGTCATTGATGGATCTTGTTATAAAATTTGTCACAGCTAATAGGTGTGAAATAGCATATAAATGGAAGGCTAAGGATCAATCATTCACTTTCGCATACAATACAAGGCATTATCACTCATCCACAAAGCCCTCTACAATCCAGAAATGAATTGGCTCTCTAACTCTTTACAATTTCATACTTCTAACAGACCAACTAGAAATCCATACATAGCCACTTTGCAAACCCCCTCACCAAAAGTATTTAAATATGCATCCACTAAAGCCCGTGCCCTCTTCCTAACTGGCCCCATATTATGGAACTCCATGCCTACTGAATTACGTCTTGAACTGTCCCCTAAGATATTCAAACAAAAACTCAAGACATGGTTATTCACTCAAGCCTACACGCTCCTCTTTAGCCTTCTTCGACCCATCCCCTCATTCATAATAAACATTATCTTTTATGTGTCGCCTCTCTCACCCTCATTTGTTCTACCCTTGTAATCCTAGATATTCCTGTATATAATTGCTACTCTGCTTTATTGATGCCTTTTACTTCACTCTCGTGCCTTTTCTAAGACTCAATGCCATTCATAGCCTCGCATTTCCAATTCTTACTCCATCACTCCTCCCGCCCAACCCCCTCAGATTTCCCCGTCAATTTAAGTTATTATTGTTACCTTTTAAGTTTTGCCTTAAGTTATACCTTGTTACTATCATCAGCTGTTTCATGTACTCGTTTTCAACTATTATCATCTTGTTTTATGTATAGCGCTACGGTGTATGTTATGTAGTTCTCTGTACACCAACGTGATATCTCTGATGAGCGGCGGTATATAAAAATCAATAAATAATCACGCTCAGCTTTTTAATCTCTGCAAAATTACTGCCCACAAGCAGAAGAGATTAGGGGCATTTCAGCGTACCTGGAACCCATATTTAAGTTGGAAAATTAACCAGTTGGCTCCCTGAGGAGATTTTGCTCTAGTATGTGCCACTGGGCATTTCTTGTTTAAGCAAGGCCTGAGGTCTGTTATTATAATAGCTGCAGATAACAAACAATGGACATAAATCCCTTCTAAGATTTGGTAGCCATATACTCAGAAAAAGAAATGTGTCCACCAAATTAATTGGGTTTTTTTTTTTTTTTTTTTTTTTTTATAGTTATCACCTAATCTTTGCCTTTCTGCTGCACTATCCTTTGTTCTTCTAAAACTTTTCTCCTTAAAATGTTTATTCATGATGTTTGCTTAGGGGTATCATATGGAATTTACTAAGTACATCCTCAGTTCCTGCTCAATAAAAATGAATGTGCTGTGATTCAAAAGTAATGAAGGATCCTTATAGAAAGCAGAATAGCAACCTGCCAGTCCTGCTCTGAACCTGGTTCATGCAAGACAAAGCAGTTTTTTTTGGCAGCCTTTACCAGTTATACTATATACAAATCGGTTGTTTTTGTAGGTAACAGCAGACCAGCAACTATCCTGATTTATTACACAAATGACATTATACTAGTGATCTAATCCTGTATCTGATATTTCAGTTGCTGGCTGGTCTTCATATAGTAGTCTGGCGAATTCTCAAACTGATCACAACTGGAAGAAAATTACCATTAGGGTAAGATGATCTGCTAAAATGACAGTTTGATAGGCATGCTGCCAGAAAATCATATAGATGTTTTAATTAAATTTGTACTATACACACACACAATACTGTACACAACATACCCAGGACACGGTTTGAAGTCTGGGCAGGCATTACCAGGCACAAGCTCCAACACCTCATTTACTATGTATAGGACATATACCTATATTTAGTAAATTTGGCCCTTAATACATAGCTAAGGTTTTTCTCTTGTTTTGGGTCTATAGGGGGGAAATCTCTCAGTAAATCAGGCCCTAAGTTAGTACATGTTTTAGAGCTTTACATATGCCCAGGAGGAATGACTGAGAACCAACAGGAGTCAGATAATGGAGATCTCAGACATGCACTTTTGCATGCTTTATTTTAAAAACATGTTGAATTTCCATGTGTGTTTAAATCAAACAAAAAAAAAAAAAAAAAGATACCCTTAAGAAAAATTCCTACCATTAACAACTGCTGACAGATCCAGGTCGGGACGCTCCAGTTTATCTCCTTCCATCAGAGTGGACTGCAAATCGTCCTTTCTAAGCAGGGCTTCATCAGAAACATGCGACTCAGCTCCTGTACAATGAGGTTTTCAGCATTACAAAAACCCAATTAAGATTAATTAGGAGAACGAGTTATTTCCCTGCGCAGAGCTCAACTATGTGTGTCATTTTCTCTCTCAGAACTTAATTTAAGCTTCATTAAAGAAATGGTTCAAATGATAGAAATAGATTCTAGTTAAAAGGGGAACAAATGTATTTGAAGTTTAAATATCTTCAATCCACCTTTGTATGTTAATATACCTCGAAAGAGCATTCTGAAGAAAAGCTCATGACATTATGAATAATTACATTTAAAACAAACTATTAAATAAAATCAAGCCTGTTTCTCCTTATCTAAAAAAAAATAAAAGTCTTCAGATGTGTCTGTTTAAGGGATTTCTATTAAAACCTACTTGTAGGAATCTTAAATTTTTGTAGAATGCAGGATTTCCTTGTAGGAGTTCCACTTCTTCCCTTTTCAGGAATTTTAGCCCCAGAAGAGATTGTATTTATCAGATTAGTCTACAAAGAAATAAAGAAAGAAGGCTTCAGCTGAAAGACCAGGATTCCCTGCCCCCCTCCCCCAAAAAGGCTGAGCATAATCACTAAACAAAGTTCCTGCAAAACAAACAGCAAGCATGCCAAATAAACTAATCATTAAATGGGCAATTGATATTTTAGTGTGTGAGTGAGGAGGGGGATATTTTTTTTGTGTAATTACTGGATGTACATTGCTTTGAATGATTTCTTGATTAGTAAAGTGGTATGAAAGTATTTTTTAAATAAAGAAATTCCACTTCACTTACTGCTGAAATAGGACTGACAGCATGTAGGCTTATGAGAGTGTGTAGGTGGCGCAGGTATGTATACATATTATGCAAGTTGAGGGGACATAAAAACAAAACAAAACATTGGGGTTGATGCAATAATGGGATTAGCGCATCCAACCCTGCCTTAGCTAACAGCGTTCACCACTTGTAAATGCCTATTGGCTAGAACCCCTGATGTAAAAAAGTTCACCATGTGCCCGTTTTAACCCTCAAAAATGAATGCCAGCCCTGGAGCTGGTGTTGTCTTGAGGCATCCCAAGCCATCATACGAAAAGCAGAGAATACTGCTTTTCTGTGGTTCCTCCGACTTAATATCATCGCAGTACTAAGTAGGAGGAACTACAGAGAGCAGCGACATGGTGGGGGGGTGGGGGGAGCCTTGCCAGCAGTCAGGTTAGGAAAATGGGCGCTCAATTTACCAGCGCCCGTTTCCTAACCCATGGCTGTGTGTGGTATCAGAAAACAGACGTTTATTAATTGAGTGTCCGTTTTCCTAATGCATGGATTTACGCAAAGCCACATCTCCTCGGCGCCCAATGCCAAGGATGCGCTAGGGATTCACGACTTCCCCGAGCATGTCTTTTTTTTTTGACACAGCTGTTCATTTGCATCTCACATCGCACACCCAGAAGAGGTGGATGGTGTGTGTTAGGGAAACGGGCGCCCAGTTTGGACGCCTATTTTTACCGTGTTATTATTGCATCGGCCTGATTGGGAGGTGGATTTGGAAGCTGCATTGTGCACTCTTGGCCACTAGAGGCCACCATATATTTATGCATGGAATGAGAATACTATGGCTGTTTATTTTTAGAGTTTTATAATTCTCTTTCCAAAAATATTACTCAAAAGCAGAGAACTGCATAAAAAAACAGCACACAATACAATAAAATAATGTATAACAAAGCCAAATGGGAGAGAAGGCACTAAGGGTCACTTGCAGGGAAGGACAAAAACTACATTTTACTTTGCTTAGAGCAGGGGTGACCAACACCAGCCCTCAAGAGCCACAAACATGCCTGGTTTTCAGGATATCTATAGGAAAATGCATGAGGTAGATTTGCATACAATGGAGGCAGTGCATGCAAATCTCTCTCATGCATATTCATTATGGATATCCTGAAGACCAGGTCTGTTTGTGGCTAATGAGGACCAGAGTTGGCCACCTCTGGCTTAGAAATTCAAATATCTGAGGAGGAAGTAACATCATTGTTCCTAATGGATGCTTGAATTTCTGCTCTTCCACCTAAGTTGCCTAATCCTGCTTTTATCACAACCATCAGTTTTATCGCTGCTTTTTTTTTTTTGCAAAGTCAGCATGCTTACTTGAAAATAATGGCTACCAAAAGGTAAACTGTGGACCTCAAAATTCTTATGCAAAAACAGATGAGATTGAGTCTCTCGTTATTGGCGCAAATAAGCTGGCAGGCCATGCACTACAAAAAGAGGTAGGCCTCAACAATATACTGACACGAGCAGAGTTTCGAGCATGGTTCTGTGAGTTAAGAGCAGATATTAAATTGAATAAAAACAGGAAGTATTGGCACTGATAGCTGAAATGCGAGAGGAAATGGCCGACATTGGACAGCATGGCGAGGAAAACGATAATAGCCTACACGCACATGAGGACATACTAGTCAAAGCTTGACTGCAAATCCAAGAGTGTTACAAGATGAAAATGCCTCAAATTTTGGGTAAACTTGAAGATTTGGAAAACTGCACAAGGTGATGTAACTTGTGAATTTACGGGATACCGGAGATTCCAGAATATGCTGATTGCAAAGACACTAATACAAATCTTCATTTAAGTCTGTAGAGCACTCAGAGGACTATCATGATATGAGCATTAAGATTGAGCAAGTTCACCGATCTTTGGGTCAGCGGGTTGATAACAGACCTTGTGACATCGTGGTCTGTTGTGATAGTTATGCAGTAAAGGAACACATTTTTACAGCAGCCAAGAAAAATGTAATGTGGCAATGGGAACAGCATACTATTACAATTTTTGCCGATCTATATCTTGATAAGCTAAGCAAATGCCAAGAACTCAGAAATATTGCCATCCTTGGGTAGGGCAGAGGTATTTGTTAACGCTGGCTATTTCAATTCGGTCTCTTGTTCACTATTAAAAGGCATCAGCTCTTGAGCGATATCCATAGCAGAAGCAGAACAACAGATGTACTGCTTTATCTACTCTGCGATCTGTGAAAAGGGATGAAAGACTGCAGTGGCAACGGATTGCTAAAGGCAGCCAGAGCCTCTGGCACCTGGTGGATACATATCAGTGAAATCTGCAGGACTTATATTAACTTTACTTCTATTTCTGCAATTTGTGAGCAAAAAGAAAATTATTACTTACCTGCTAATTTTCATTCCTGTAGTACCATGGATCAGTCCAGACAGTGGGTTATGTCCCCAATCCAGCAGATGGAGTCAGCACAAGCTTTGAGGGGGCGTATCCATATATACTACTACCCCCTCTGCAGGAGTTCAGTATCGAGTATATCAAAGCCAGAGTAGAAACCCCCGAAGGATCAAGTTTGTGGAAACAGATAATGAAAACAATTGTAACCGCAACAAGTAACTGCAAACATCCTACCAACTTGTAGGGAGCTGTGAAAAACAGCGAAAAGAAACGACTGTGAAGACACAGAACACTGCGAGCAAGAAGTAGCGCAGAGCTGAGCAGGATCAAGAACCCAAACGCGGTGGGCGTCTGGACTGATCCATGGTACTACAGGAACGAAAATTAGCAGGTAAGTAATAATTTTCTTTTCCCTGTACGTACCTGGATCAGTCCAGACAGTGGGATGTACCCAAGCTTCCCTAAATCGGGTTGGGTCCTGCGAGGCCTGCTCAGAGAACCTGCTCGCTAAAGTGTCCAGAGACCGAAGAGGCGAGGTGCAGACGATAGTGCCTCGAGAACGTGTGTAACGATTTCCAGGTGGCTGCCCTACAAATTTCCTGCGAGGATAACGAGCGAACCTCCGCCCAGGAAGCCACCTGAGAACGTGTAGAATGCGCTACGATTCCGGGTGGGGGAGTCTGACCCGCCCCAATGTAGGAAGCAGCAATGCCGGCCTTCAACCATCTGGCAATGGTAGCCTTCGAGGCCTGAGACCCCTTCTTAGGTCCGGACCAGAGTACGAAGAGATGGTCAGAGGTCCGGAACCATTTGTAGCCTCCAGATAGAGGCGCAGAGTGCGCTTGACATTCAAGAGACGGAGAGACTTCGGCTCTGAGGAAGAGAAGGACGGCAACTCCACCGTCTGGTTCACATGGAATGCAGAAACCACCTTCGGAAGGAAGGAGGGAATGGTGCGAAGCGAAACTCCAGAGTCGGAGAAACGGAGATAGGGCTCTCTACACGACAGAGCCTGCAGCTCCGAGATGCGTCGAGCGGAACAGATGGCCACAAGAAATACAGTCTTGAGAGTGAGATCCTTTATCGTTGCGCTGCGCAGCGGCTCAAACGGTGGTCCCAACAGGGAGCGAAGCACAAGGTTAAGACTCCAGGAGGATCAAGGGTCCCGTAATGGAGGACGCATATGCTTGACACCCTTGAGAAAACGAGCAATGTCAGGATACTGTAGAAGAGAGCCCCCATCGCTCAACAGTGAACCAAGGGCGGCCACCTGAACCCGTAGTGAATTATAGGCGAGCCCTTTTTCCACCCCCGCCTGTAGAAACTGAAGGATCTGAGGTACAGAAGCTTTAGCGGGTCTCGTGGCCTGGCTGGTACACCACAGCTCGAACACCTTCCAGACTCGAACATAGGCCGCCGACGTCGATGTCTTTCGTGCCCGCAATAGCATGGATACTACCGCCTCCGGGTAGCCCCGACGCCGGAGGCGGCGCCTCACAAAAGCCAGGCCGCAAGACAGAAGAGTTCTGCCTGCTCGAAAAATACCGGGCCCTGATGTAGGAGCTGGGGGAGGTGCCCCAGCCTGATTGGCCCGTCGATCACCAGCTGTAGCAGGTCCGCAAACCAGGGTCGCCTGGGCCATTCTGGGGCGACGAAAACCACGGTCCCCTGATGGCTTTCTATTCTGCGGAGCATCCTGCCCACCAGGGGCCATGGTGGAAAAGCATAGAGCAGAAGATGTGGCGGCCACGGGAGGACCAGGGCATCCACTCCCTCCGCGCCGCGCTCTCTCCGGCGACTGAAGAAGCGTGGAGCCTTGGCGTTGAGAGCTGACGCCATCAGATCCAAGTGGGGGGCCCCCCCACCGATGGACGAGAAGTTGCATCGCTTTGTCGGAGAGAGACCACTCTCCGGGGTCCAGCAGTTGACGACTGAGGAAGTCCGCCTGGTCGTTGTCCACACCGGCGATGTGCGAGGCCGCTAGCCGGACGAGATGATGCTCCGCCTATTGCATCAGCAGCGCCGCCTCGAGCGCGACCTGCGGGCTGCGCGTGCCTCCTTGTCGGTTGATGTAGGCCACGGTGGTAGCGTTGTCCGATAGGATTCTGACTTCCCGGTTCCGAAGAAGCGGGAGGAAATGTCGCAGAGCTAGCCGGACCGCTCTGGTTTCCAGACTGTTGATTGACCACTTCGCCTCCACCGTGGACCACGTCCCCTGTGTGGCGCTTCGATCGCAGACTGCACCCCAGCCTGCTAGACTGGCATCGGTGGTCACCACCACCCAATTTGGCAGATCGAGGGACACGCCACGGGCCAGGTTCGGCGGATCCAACCACCAGCCCAGACTGTCCCTGGCATTCTGCGGGAGCGGGAGAATCATCTGGTAGTCCTGCGATACTGGTTTCCAACGGGAGAGGAGCGCCCACTGTAAGGTCCTGATGTGCGCGAAAGCCCAAGGTACAAGGTCGATGGTGGACCCCATCACTCCCAGGAGTTGCAGGTAGTCCCAGGAGGTGGGCTCTGGTAACGCAGAGAACCGTCGTGTGTGATCCCGCAAGGATTGAGCTTTGTCCTGGCGCAGAAAAACTTTGCCCAGTAGGGTGTCGAAGGTCGGCACCCCAAAAAACCCAAGCGTTGCGAGGGCATGAGGGAGCTCTTGGAGAAGTTCACTACCCATCCCAGGGAATGTAGAAACCGTACTACTCGAGTCACCGCTGAGCGTCCATGATCGAATGACTTCGCCTGGAGGAGCCAATCGTCCAGATAAGGATGAACCAGGATGCCCTCCTTCCGGAGAGCTGCCGCCACGACTACCATGATCTTGGTGAAGGTGCGCGGCGCCATCGCCAATCCGAACGGGAGAGCCGTGAACTGAAAATGCTGGTCCAGAATTTTGAAACGAAGGAAACTGTGGTGGTCCGGGCGGATGGGAATGTGCAGGTAGGCCTCCGTTAAGTCCAGGGAGAAGAGGAACTCCTCCCGATGCACCGCCGCAATCACTGACCGTAGCGTTTCCATGCGGAACCGAACGACTCGAAGGGATTTGTTGACTTCCTTGAGGTCTAGGATAGGCCGGAAGGAACCGTCCTTCTTTGGTACGACGAAATAGATGGAATAGTGGCCCGAGCCCACCTCTCCGAAGGGCATGGGCGCAATAGCGCCTATCTCCCGGAGTCTGTCCAGAGTCAGCTGCACCGCTCCTCTCTTGAGGTCCGAGCCACAGGGGGAAAAGATGAACCTTCCCTGCGGGGGGCGGACAAATTCCAATGCGTAGCCGTGTTTTATGGTATCCAGGACCCACTGGTCCGAGGTGATCCGTGCCCACTCCGCGTAGAAATACGTTAGTCGGTCCCCAATCCTGGGGACAGGGGAGTGGGCGAGACTGGCATCATTGTGAAGACTTGGTATAGGGGTTCCGGGAGTAGTGCGTGCGGGCAGACGCCCGCGAAAGGAGCGCGACCAGGGCTGAGACCTGGGGGCGGATGACCGGGAGCCCGCCTGTCTGTATCCCCTGTAGCGCCGTTGCGCTCTGGCTCTGGTCCGAGAAGAAGAAAATGCTCTGGATGGTCGAAACCTATCCTCCGGCAGCCGATGAACAGCGTTCTCCCCCAGGGACTTGATGATCTGGTCCAAATCCTCCCCGAAGAGGAACTTGCCCCTGAAGGGAAGAGAGCCCAGACTCGACTTAGAGGACGTATCAGCCGCCCAATTGCGTAGCCACAGTAGTCGTCGTGCTGCCACTACCGAAACCATGGATCTTGCGAGGACCCGAAAAAGGTCGTACGAGGCGTCCGCCCCATACGCCACTGCGGCTTCTAGCCGATCTGCCTGGGAAGCCTCATCGGACGGCAGGTTCTGAGACGTGAGGAGTGAGACCTCGAAAACCCGCTTAAGGAAAACTTCCAACTTACGATCCTGTGTGTCCCGCAACGCCGCACCTCCCGTCACTGGGATAGTCGTCCTCTTCGTGACCGCCGACACTGCGGAGTCCACCTTTGGGACCTTGATGAGGTCCAGAAATCTTCGGGGAGCGGGTACAGCTTTTCCATAGCCCGGCTGCTCTTCAGGGAGGCCTCCGGGGTGGCCCATTCCCTGGTGAGAAGTTGTAAAAACGAGTCATGAATGGGAAAAGCCCAAGCCCTTGGCCAGAGTGCAGCCAGGACAGGATCTCCCTTCCTTGAAGAAGTGACGATAGCGGGAGCTACTGGGGCAGGCGGGTCTGGTGGCGGGTCCAAATCTAATTCTTGGATGATCTGCGGGATGAGGTCGTCCAGCTCTTCCCTCTGGAAGAGGCGTAGGGTACGCGGATCATCCCCCTCCTGCGTGCCGTCCCCTTGTCCCCCGTCCGGGAGGTCAAGTCCATGTCCCGCTGGGTCTGGCACCGCCCCCACTGCCGCGGGCGTGGATCGGACCCGGGTAGGAAGGCGGGAGGCCCCCACTCCCGGAAGGTCGGGGGGGGGGGGGGGGGGGCCGGCGTCGAGGGCGACATCCGAGGGATCTTAGGAGGGGGGGGGGGGGGGGTCCCACAGGTGCTTCCAGCCCCTGCAGATAAGCGGTATGCATGAGCAGGATAAACTCCGGAGAGAACCCCGGCCTGCTCGGGTGCGCTTCGAGGGCTGCGTGGTTCCTGCTCCCTGGCTCTGGGTGCTTGGTTCCTGCACCAAAATCGGGGGAACACCCCCGCTGGTAGAGTCCTCCAGGGATCCGTTCTCCCTCGTGGCCTCCAGGGATCCGTTCCCCCTCGTGGCCTGCGCCTCAGGGCGCTCAGAATGTAAAATGGCCGCCGTTCCCGCCAAAAATGGCAGAGTGGCCGGCCTGCGCCGCCCGGGCAAAAAAGAGAAATCAGTCAGGGACTGTGAGGTACCTTCCCCCCCGGGAAGGCATCGTGCACAGATGCCCTCCCGGGAAATCAGGGACCCCGGGTCTCCGCAGGCCGCACAGCGGGATGGCCGCGGCATCGGGATCGCTGTAGGAGAAAAGAAAAAGCCACGGGGGGGACCACGCGCACAAAAGCGCCACTGCGGGGGGGCCCGGTCGGCCCGCACTGCCCGCTGTCTGAAAATAGAGGAGGGTGCCGCGGGGGGGGGGGGGGGGGGCCTTCCCGGCCACACGACCCGCCCCAGACATCTTTCCCTAAATGGCTCAGCAGCCCATGAGGAGCTGTAAAATGGCCGCGGGTGAGGGAGTAAAGAGCGAAGAGGCCGGCTCCACCGGCTTTTGCGGGCACCGGGGGCTGAGCTGTGAAGGAAAAAACTACAAAGGAAAAACAAACTTACCCCTGGCTGCAACGAGAAATAAACAGCAAGGCCGCAGAGAAGAGACAAGGAAGATAAGCCACTCCCCAGAAGTTGAAAGAACTCTGCCTTATTTTTTTTTTTTTTTAAACTTAATACAAACTTGATACAAACTTGATCCACAGAAAAAGACAACAACAAGCCATAATCAAGCAAGAAAGTGAAGAAAAAGGAAAAGGAGGGGAAGCCTGATTCCCCTACTCGCATCTGCTGGAGTCAGAAGATACTGAACTCCTGCAGAGGGGGTAGTAGTATATATGGATACGCCCCCTCAAAGCTTGTGCTGACTCCATCTGCTGGATTGGGGACATAACCCACTGTCTGGACTGATCCAGGTACGTACAGGGAAAGACTGATATGCAATTACTCAACTTGCTCGAGTTTATTTTATCTATGAGCCTTTGGAACTCATAGCTGTGTTATCCTTGACATGACAAATACTGGTTGTGACTGTTGCTATTTTAACATAAGAATTGTTATTCTGGGTTAGACCAAGGGTCCATCAAGCCCAGTATCTTGTTTCCAACAGTGGTCAATCTAAGACACAAGTACCTGGCAAGTACCCAAACATTAAATAAATCAAGCTACTATTGCTTATTAATTAATAGCAGTTTATAGAATTTTGCTCTTGGAATTTATCTAAACCTTTTTTAAACCCAGTTACACTAACCGCTGTAACCACATCCTCTGGCAATGAATTCCAGAGCTTAACTATGTGCTGAGGGAAAAAAAATGTTCTTCGATTTGTTTTAAATGAGCTACTTGCTAACTTCATGGAGTGCCCCTAACCCTATTATCTGAGGTAGTAAATAACCTATTTACATTAAATTTTTCAAGTCCTTTCATGATTTTGTAGACCTCTATCATATTCCCCCCCCTTCAGTAGTCTCTTCTCCAAACTAAACAGTCCTAACTTCCTTAGCCTTTCCTCATAAGGCAGCATTCCATGCCCCTTATTTTGGTCACCCCTCCCCTCACTTTCTCCAGTGAAATAGGAAAATTGGTTCTTACCTGCTAATTTTCATTCCTGAAGTACCATGGATCAGTCCAGACAAGTGGGTTTATGCATCCCTACCAGCAGATCAAGGCAGACAACAAACCTTTGAGGCACTGATACATAACCGAGAGTGGCACCTGCAGGCCCTCAGTATTAACCTGTACCCAAGCCAAGATGTCTACTTTAAACAAACCCCAATAAACCTTGGGCGAACAGAGACAACGTTGGAGCCCCCTGCAAAACTAGGCCTTCCTTGACTTAAAAAAAAACCCATATACCAACTACGTACAGTTTTCATCACTCTGTTTAATTTGAATGTCAGCTCAACCATCTCCAGAAGCGAAAAAGTCTTGTCAGAAGGGGACAGGTCTCTGGCCTGATCCGTGGTATTTCAGGAACGAAAGTTAGCAGGTAAGAACGAAAAATTTCCTTTTCTGTTCGTACCCGGATCAGTCCATGTTATTATTTAGGAGAGTTGTGGGTGGATCCTTGGACCGATGGCAGATGACCACGCCCCCAGGGGAAGATTCAGAGAGGACCATGGGTCAGAGTTAGGCGAGACAGACACACAATTTTTTTGTTAGACAATATACTGAACCACCAGAGGTGGCAGTAGGGAGCTGGAATGCCCGGCTGGGCTGTAGTCCCTCAGATACTGGAACAGCGATCCCCGGAGGCTGAGCTGTAGAGAAACTGAAATATAGTGAGTAGGCAGGGTATGCAGAGTTCATGGACAGAACCTGATGGTAACACTCACACAATGTCTCATAGAAGCCCAGGAGCTGGAATGAAGTAGGCCCTCAAGGAGCGAGGCCCTGGTTCCAGGGAAAGCTCTGAGAAAGCGGTGGTAACTCACAGATGTAGTAGGCAACGATGACTTCCAGGCAGAAGTGAATTCGAAGAAGCCCAGGAACGAGGGCCCTCAAGAAGCAAGGACAGCAATCTACAAAGTAAGAGAATGAGGCCCTCCGAGGAGCGGGTACCTGGTTAGTCCAAGCAGGCAAAGTAGCGTAGATAGAACGAATCCATATCCTTGCTAACTCAAGTTGTTAGCAATAGAGACCTTTAAATATTTGAAGTGGATGACGTCCTCTCAGGAGAACACCCCTGACATTCGCACCACTTCTGGTACTTGAGGCGGGGCCGTGCTGTGCACGCGCCCCTAGGCATCAGGTCAAATGGCGGATTGCAGCATCAGGCCGGACCGGGGACGCTGGACGAGGACGGCCGAAAGATGCCGCGGCAGCCAGCCTTCCATCAACCCCAGAGGGAGTCGCCAATGTGGGCGGACTGGAGACGTCGGGAAGCGACGGTAGCAACAGTCCAGACAAGTGGGATGTACCCACTTTTTATACTGGGCGGGAATCCTAAAGACCTGTGCACGATACACTCTCCCCAAACATTGCTTCCTCTGGAGCATGCACATCTAAGCAATAATATTTGGTAAAAGTGTAGAGGGAAGACCACATTGCTGCACGACAGATCTCCTGTGGGAAAAAAAAGCAGTTGACACTCCACCCACTAAGTTGCCTGCACCCTAGTGGAATGTGCTCGCAACCCCTCTGTCACCGACCGGCCCTTGCAGATGTACGCTGAAGCTATCGTCTCCTTTAACCAGTGAGCAAGCGTGCCTTTGGAAGCCTTAATTTCCCTTCTTTGCTCCACTGAAGGGAACAGATGATCCAATCTCTGAAAGGGATTCGTCACCTTGAGATATTGCAAAAGGATACGACGCACGTCCAACAAATGAAGTTCTCTAGCCATTGAAGAATTGGCCATCAAGTTCGAAAAGGCAGAAAGCTCAACCACCTGATTAAGGTGAAAGGAGATTACCTTCAGCAAAAAGGACGGAACCATCCATAAAGAGACTCCATCCGAAAAACGGAGAAAAGGAACCCTGAGTGACAGTTTCCTCCTCAGAAATTCACCTAGCTGAACAGATAGCCACCACGAAAACAAGTCTTCAGGGTTAAATATTTCAATGACTCCCTTCACATTGGCTCAAAGGGGGCCCACACAACATCTGAAAAACCAAATTCAAATTCCACACTGGACAGATTTTCTGCACTGTAGGACGCAGATGCTTTGCCCCTCTCAGAAAACGTGCCACATCCGGTTAAGACGCCAGCAGCTTTCCCTGAATCCTGCCATGCAGGAAACTCAAAGCTGCTACCTGGACATTATTACATTAGCCCCTTAGATAACCCCACTACAGAAATTCCAAGATCTGTGGGATGTTCACCTCTAAGGGCTGTACTCTATTCAGCAAAACCAGGATTTGAATACTCCACACCCAGACATAAGCCACTAAGTGGAAGGCCTCCCTGCCTGAAGCAAAGTTGCAATTACTGACTCAGAATATCCCTTCAAACAGAGCTGCTGCCTTTCAAAAGCCACTAGACAGAAGCGATCCTCCTGGTCTGAAAATACAAGTCCCTGAAGAAGTAGCCCTGAGAGATGAGCCAAGCAAACGGGTCCGTCCACCACGAGACGCAGGTGGTCTGCAAACCACGGCCACCACCAGAATCACCCTGCCCGGATGAGGTTCGATGTGCTGCAGAACCAGTCCTATGAGTGGCCATGGAGGAACACATACAGCAAGAGGTGTGTCAGCCACGGTTGAACGAGAGCGTCTATGCCCTCCGATCCGACCTCTTGCCTGTAACTGAAAAAGTGATCAGTCTTTGCATTTGTTGGAGTTGCCATGAGGTCTAATCACTGGTTTGCCCCACCGTGCTTGCAGCAAGGCAAAGGTTTCCACCGACAACTCCCACTCCCCCGGATCCAGACACTGTCTGCTGAGGAAGTCTGCTTGCACGTTGTCCACTCCAACCACATGAGAAGCAGCTAGTCTCTTCAGATGTTTCTCCACCCACAGGATCAGCCCCTGCACTTCCAATGCCACTAGAAGACTCTTTGTACCACCCTGACGATTGATGTACACTACTGTCATTGCATTGTCAGAATACTCTCACTGATTTGCCTGAACGAGCAGAAGAAATGCCAACAAGGCCTTGCACACTGTTCTGGTTTCCAGTCGATTGATTGACTAAGCTGCCTCCTCTGGCAACCACTGACCCTGGGCTGATTTCCCCAGGCAAACTGCCCCCCCCCCCCCCCTTCCAATAGAGAGAGGCTGGCATCCGTGGTTACAAGTACCCAGTCAGGCATTTCCACATCCATTCCCTTCTCGAGACTGTGCTATGACAGCCACCACGAGAGACTAGATCTGGCATCCTCCAGCAATGGTAATGGAAGCTGAAATTCCTCTGACAGCAGATTCCTCCGACAGCAAATTCCACTGGGATAACAGAGCCCCCTGTAGAGGCCACATGTGAGCAAAAGCCCATGGCATTAAATCCAGCTTAGAAGACATGGACCCCAGGACCTGCAGGTAATCCCAGACCCTGGGCACCACCATGCTCTGCAACCAAAGCACCTGACTCTGCAGCTTGAGGACTCTCTCCGAAGTCAGGAACACCCTTCCCCAGACAGGTATCGAAGCGAGCGCCCAGATACTCCAAGGAGTCTGCTTCAGATGACTCTCTGCAAGGTTAGTCACCCAGCCCAATTCCCCCAGATGCTGGAGCACCCGCTAGACTGGAGTGGAGTGACCACACTACCTCCGACTTCGCTCGAATGAGCCAATCATCCAGATAAGGGTGTACCAATATGCCCTCTTTCCTGAGAGCCACCACCACTATTACCATCACCTTTGTGAATGTGTGTGGTGCCGTCGCTAACCCAAATGGAGGTGCTCAAAACTGGAAATGTTCTCCCAGAACCATGAATCTCAGAAACAGTTGATGCTCGGGTTGAATAGGGATATGAAGGTAGGCCTTTGACAGATACAGGGACACTACTGCAATCACTGTGCGCATCTCCACCAGAAACCGTGGCACCCAGAGGGCAGCATTCACCTTCTTCAGATTGAGAATGGGTAGAAAGGTCCCTTCCTTCTTTGGTACCATGAAATACACTGAATACCTGACCCCGCTCCTGAGGGATCAACGGAACAATGATGCGTAGAAGCTGTAAGCACTGGAGCGTATCCTGTACCACCTCTTGCTTGCTCCAGGAGGCGCAGCAGGAGACTACAAAAGCATCTCTGAGTGGCAGAGAAAATTCTATCGCGTAACCATCTCTTACCACCTCCAGGTCGCACTGGTCTGACAATTTTGGTTCACTCCATGTAAAAAAGAAAAAAATGTCCTCTCCCCAATAGCCTCCTGAGAGAATTGGACCCTCACACCTTCATTGTCCAACCTTACTTCCAATCCCCCCCTTGGGACCCACCGTCCTAGGGAACCTGCGCTGATTCCGAAAGGGCTGCTGTCTGCCCGAACTCTGTTTCTGTGAAGCTTGTGCGGGGGGGCTCTGCCTGCTCGAAATCTCCTAGCCTCTTGAAAATGACTTTAGGACCCTTCCAGTCTTAAGGCAACGTATTGCCTTTTGACTCTCCCAACTGCTTCACAAGCTCCTCCAAATCCTTCCCAAAGAGGAGTTTTCCCCCTGAAAGGGAGGTTCGACAGCTGGGCCTTAAGACAACACATCCACTGACCAATTCTGCAGCCACAAAAGCCTGCATTCTGCCACTGCTGAGACCATACACTCCTGGCAGAAGTCCGGATCATGTCGTACAGAGCATCGGCCACATAGGCCATTCCCGCCTCTACAGGTTGCCTGCGCTGCCTCAGATGCCGCTCCGGAACCGTTGTCATGCACCTTCTGCACCCAGGACAAACAGGATCTCTGCATCAGACTTCGGCACACCGCTTGTTGAAGGGCCAAAGCCAAGACTTCAAAAAGCTGCTTGAGCAGAATCTCCAGCTTCCTATCCTGGAGAAGCTCGAGAGCTGCCGCTCCCATCACCAGGATGGTAGTTTTCTTAGTAACTGCCAAAACGACTGCATCCACCTTGGGAATTCTCCATAACTCCAAGGTCTGCTCTGGCAAGGGATATAATTTCCCCAATAGCTCTCGCAACCTTTAGGCCCCCCTAGGGAGATTCCCACTCCCAATCCACCAACTTCTTCACCTGCTTCGGTAACAGAAAAGAGATAGGGGGTCCCTGCAATCCCTCCAGGAAGGGATTCACTCCTTCCTTGTCCAAGTCTTCCTGGATGTCTTTGATGCCGAGCTCCTCCAGCACCTGGGGAATCAATGGACCCAGTTCCTCTCTCCGGAACAGCCAGACCACACGCAAGTCATCTTCTTCCATGACTGGAATCGTCTCCGTGTCCTGAGCATCCAGATCCTGCATGGGATCCACCAAGACCCCCAATGGATCTCAATCCAGGTTCTGTGTCAGATCCCCCAGGTCACTAACAGGGTACTTGTTCACTGCCACAGAACCCCCTTGGAGCTGCTCAGGATCATCCAGGCCAGTGGTTCTCAACCTTTTTTCTGTCGGGACACACCTGGCAGATGGTTCTCACATGCATGACACCCGAACCCATGATAGTCATAGGGTTAGATGTAAAAGTACAGCTTGCATCCAAGGGAACCCCCCGACCCACAATAATGGATGTAAAGCAGAATTACGACATTCCCCATAGAACTCACCCTACAAAAAAAAGAGGAGGGTACTGGAAGCCAATAGTAACAGGTGGGAGAGAAAAAAAGGGGAAAAAAATGGATAAAGTGCGTAGCTTGCTGGGCAGACTGGATGGGCCATTTGGTCTTCTTCTGCCGTCATTTCTATGGTTCTGGTGTCATCTCAGTAACAGCAACTCAAACTCCTACTACCAGGCTCAATAGCCCTACTTATGAAAAGACAGCAGTTTACCACCAATGCATGTCCTCTTGAGAAAACACAACAAATAAGACTGATACAAACACTTACATGCTAGTAAAATATCTCACCTCAGTAACACACACAGAACCAACCTAACATACTCCCAGGATCTGCAGTTATGCACATAAACTAATCCACACAGTTACACCTGTATTATGGAATGCACTCAACCAGTAACAACCCTATCTATGAAAAGGCAACCCTACAAATATTATCAGGTCCTAAAAACCAATACACCTCCTATTAGGAAAACAGAACTAGCAAGCAGCTATAGATCCCCACACAGAAATAATTGTAAAACTATACTAATAAGAATAAATGTTTCAAAACAGCTATGAACAGAATAATATCCAACAATTAAAAACTCATAAAAACTATTAAAAATTCTTCAAACACCAATAAAATATTTCAAAAAAGCAGACATCACATAATATTAAATAATTAAAATGGCAGTCAATCAAGAAAGAAACTTAAAAAGCCATCTTTGCTTACCCCCCTCCAGCAGCTCTCCTACTCCTGTCCTCTTCCATGCAGGCCGTAGCACACACCAGAAGCAGCAGTAGTGGCTGAAGCTCTGTACTCATGGTCCTCTTTAGGGCCCATGACCAGTCTCTCTCTCACACACACACACACCATACCAATCACACCCCAATGACCAATCATCTCCCAACCAGTCTTTGACACAGACACCAGTCACCTTCCTGAACAGTTTCTCTCATGCCATACACACACACACAGGCTTCCCACTCCCATGCTCACTCTCTCCTCATTCACAGGCTTCTCATTCCCATAATCACTTTCTTTCATATACACACACCCCAGTCTCTCTCACACACTGTCACCTTACCAACCAGTCTCTCTCTCTCACGCATGAACACACACAGGCTTCCCACTCCCATGCTCTCTCACATATACAGGCTTCTCAGTCCCATGCTCTCTCACATACCCAGATTTCTCACTTCCATGCTTTTTCTCTCTCTCTCACACACACACATTCTCTCACTTACAGGCTGGCTGTCTTCTCTCACCTCTCCCCCCCCCCCCCCCCCCGAGCACAAATGGTAGCTGCAGCAGCCTCCTCCAGCCCCTGCAGGCCAAGAAAGAAGAATCCCATCGGCTGTGAGAGGCTTATACTGCTGTCTCCTTTGCTGATTGCTTCGGGCCACGCTACTGCTCGGGGGCCGATACTGCTGCCACCACTACTTTTCCCACGCGGCATGGCTCTCTTTCTCTTTCCCGCGCACTGCACTGTGTATCACTTCCTGTTCCGTGGCAGGCGCGGGAAGAAAAGGCCAGCCGCGGGTGCCACAGCTGCCTCTAACAATACTGCCGCTCTCAACGGCAGCAGGGAAGGAAGAGCAGTGGGAGAGACCGGGAGCACGCGACACACTGGTGTGTCACGACACACAGGTAGAGAAGCGCTGATCCAGGCTATCCAAAGAATCGTCCTCCTCCGGGTTTGCCCAAGACCCAGCATCCACAGGCCCTCTAGCCTTCTTCACTATCTGGGACTTCCTAGGCAAAAAAAGAGAGACTTCAATCCTAACTCCTTCCTGGCTAAATAAACCTTATGAAGGAGAAGCACAAAACCCATGGAAAAGGCCTCCAGGTCAGAGGAGGAAGAGTCCTGATAGACTCCCTCCAGAGCCCCACCCCATTCCCTGTCACCAGCAGGGTTCTTTCCCACAGGAAAAAGCATGGGAGGGGAATCATGGGGCTCAGAAATGGCAGCCTGCACTTCTACATGTGCTGCCAAAATGGCCGCCGGCTCCTCTGACTCCCCCCCCCCCCCCCGCGCCGAAGCCTCAGAAGCTGATCCAGCCACCTGCACTGTTTCACTGCTCCCTGGGGGCCCCGGGCCCCTGAAGCACAATCGCAGCAAACCAAGGCCACCTCAGCCCACAGCCGCGGCAGAGTCTGCCATATTGTGCGGGAGCTGGCATGTCTGGGCAGTTAGGCCTAAAAATAAATGTAGCAGCAGCAATCACACTGATCGCTGTCTGGGTGCTGAAATACAGAACTACCTAACCCCAATAAAGGCAGGCAATTCAGCCCGCACCCTCTTGCCTGCCTCCCAGCAAAGAAAAAAAATAAATAAAAACTTACCTGCTCTTCAGGCCTGCACAATGTTGTAGGCTCCTGGTCTCTTTTTTTTTTTTTTAAGCAAAGAGAAACAGGATCTAAAAGGAAAAACAGGAGGGAAAGACTACTCCCCTGCTTCTGGAGGCTACCTGCTGAGGAACCAGGTACACCGAAGGGGTGAAAGGCCCCGAGCAATTTACCCTCCTGCCAATAGAGGGCAGAGTCCTGACAGGTATTGCCAACCCCCCCTCACCCTGCTCTACCCAAGGGATGGCCCATGAAGGACCCTAAACACCTCGGGGAGCTGAATCTTCTTCTGAGCCTCTTCTCTTTATTTTAAGACACCTGCAGACAGAATTATTTTAAGACACCTGGAGACAGAATTACTGAGGGTCTGCAGGTGGCACTCTCAGTTATGTAGCAGTGCCTCAAAGTTTTGCTCTCTGCCTCCATCTGCTGATAGGGATGCATAAACCCACTTGTCTGTACTGATCCGGGGTACAAAACAAGAACATATCTTTTGTGAGATGCGGTGACCAGAATTGCACACAGTATTTATGATGTGGTCTCACCATGGAGCGATACAGAGGCATTATGACATCCATCATTTCATTTGCCATTCCCTTCCTACTATTCTATTTTTCTGGCCTAGTTCTTGTGGCAGACGGGAGCAGGAGTTGAGATGATTTTTCCTCCACTTATAGTTGAGGATCTGTATATGGAGAGTAGCAGATCACAGGGGGGGGATCAGGGAAATATAGGAGAGATGGGGTGGGGGGGGAGGGAGGGAGAAGGAGATATGAGGACTTTGATAGTATTAAGAAGAGGGATCAGACAGTTTGGGATGCTAATGATAGGGAATGATGAAAAGATGGGGGATTCTCCTGTTTTGTTTGGTGTGTTGGATCAAGTAAGGTTTGGGTATTTGTTTATGAGCACTGAGAAGAGTGGAGTGTATTTTCATATATTATGACCACTTTTTGGTTATATTCTATTATTGTAAAAGGAATGAACACCAATAAAACGATGCTTGATGTATAGAGACCTTACTTCCTCTAAAGCTTCAACATACTTCCTTTCAAGAAACTCATTTGAAAAGGTACTTTGAATACTTAATGGCCTCTACTGATTTCCCTTATAGATATTTTACATGAGCCTCTAAAGCAGGGAAATATACTGCTGCAGCCATTTTAAATTTCTCAACTCCTTGTATGGCAGTTGATAAAGTATGAAGATCCCTCAGTTAGGTTCCTCTTCATTCAAACAGAGATGGGTGGGGTTTTATATACTCTGGTTAATCTTTATGCTCTCACAGTTGAACAAGGTACTTTTCTTTGGGTTGGTGGTAGATCTACCACTGAAGTGTGTGTGTGTGTGTGTGTGTGGGGGGGGGGGGGGCGCACATCATTTACTTTTAGGGGGAGATTTTAATATCACATGGTCACCAAAGTTGGACAATTCCTGAGGAGGTAGTTTTCTGTCCAAAAGTACATAGATTAAGCTTAAAAACAAATATTGATAAATAATTACAATTTCATTCCCTAAAACTAGGAACTATACCTTTTTTCCTAAACCACATAATTCATACTCAAGCATAGATTTAATTTGGGTAGAAAAATCCATTGTCAAAGTAGCAGGCTCTGATATTGGGCCTAATTATTTGGTCCGATCTTGCCCCTGTATGGATTGACATTTTTCTCATTTAAACACCGGAAAATGCTACTGGAGATTGAATGACTATCTAGCACAGAATATTGTACACAATTGAGGGAAAATATATCTATTTCTCCACAGAAAATATGTTGCCATTGATTCTTTGGAAAACAAATCTCTAGGGCTTCCTACAATAAGAAAAAAAAATAGATTAGATAATCTTTATTAAATGAAATTTAATTTTTAGAAAAAAATTTACATAAGAGATCTAGCCACTACGTTGTGGTCACAACTAAATAAAGCCAGAGAAGATCTGAAAATGTTAGACTGATTTAATAGCCCATCAGCTAGAATTAGCTAAAAAATTGCATTTTGAGGAGGGCACAAGGCAGGTAAGCTTTTTGCAGAAAGTTGAAAACAGTGACTGTACAAAACTAAACTGTAGAACTTAGACAGAGAGCATAATTTCCAGTTCAGTTATCAGGAAGAGATTTCTACAATTTTACGAAGAATTGACTAGTATATACATGTCTATTCTTGATCTAGAAATTGATACATCTGGCTGAGGTTCACTTGCCGACTTTATCTCCAGATCAGGCACTATTCGATAGAGAAAAACAATAGGAGGTACTTCAAGTTACAAAAGATCTCAAAGTTACAGCCCCAAGCCTAGACTGCTACACTGCCAAATTTTACAAAGCATTTGCATCTAGTACAGTTACACCCATGATCAAAATTTTTTAATTCCCTCTGCAATAGAGTCTTTGCTACCAGGAGATCTAAACTGGCAGGCATATCAGTTATTGTTAAACTGGGCAGAGATCCAACTCTGTGCTGATCCTACCGCTCTATTTCCCTTCTTAATATACGGTAGATCTTACAATTCTGGCTACGGTGTTAGACAGACTGAATAAGGTTATTGCTAATTTGATTCATCCAGACCAGACTAGTTTTATTCCTAATAGAATGGCAGTGGACAACGCAAGAAAGATAATAGATCTAATATGGTGTGTGCAAAGAGGAAAAAAACCCAAAAACAAACTCCAGCTGTACTTTTGTCAGTAGCTGTGGAAAAGGCCTTTGATAAGTCCCACTGGGCCTTTTTACTTACTATTCTGGAGAGAATGGAATTTGGCCATTTCTTTGTAAATTGGATTCATAAAATGTATGAAAAACCACAAGCTTGTGTAAAAGTGATTGGGGGATACTCTGACCTTTCCACAGTAGCTAGAGGTACTCACCAGAGCTGTCTGCTTTCCCCTCTACTCTGTTTCTGGAACCTCTTGCAATACGAATAAGGAAGGATGATAATATACAGGGAGTCAAGGCAGGTGGGGATGATTATAAATTTTCATTTCCAGATGATATCCTGTTTACTTTAACAAATCCCAAAAACTCTCTCGCAGGGGTGGTAAAAACTATATAACTTTAGCAGGGTTTTGGGGTTCAAACTGAATCTTGATAAATCAGAAGTGTTTAATATTTCAGTCGCTGTTGATTATTTCCCCATCTTGAAGAGAATTTTTCCCTTTAATTGGGCTAGGGGAACATAAAATATTTGGGAAATCGAGTAGGAGCAAAAGTTGAGTGATTTGATCATAATTATACCCCATTGATCAAAAATGGGATAGGGTTGGATTGTCATAGTTTGAACGACTGGCTGCAATAAGGATTAATATTCTACCTAGAATGCTTTATGTGTTTCAGACGTTGGCGATCTTGATACCTAATTGTATGTTAAAACTATGACAGAGAAAGTGGATTTGGTTTGATTTGAAGAAAGAGACCACCTAGAGTAGCACAAAAAGTAATGGGGTAGATTTTATAAATTTGCGTGAGCGCGTACTTTTGTTCGCGTACCAGGCGTAGCCGCGCGTATCTTATAAAATCCAGTGTCGGCGCTCGCAAGGGGGTGCACATTTGTGCAACTTGCGCGCCGAGCCCGGCGCGTGCTGCCTGTTCCCTCCAAGGCTGCTCCGAAATCGGAGCGGCCTCGGATGGAACTTTCTTTCCACCCCCCCGCACCTTCCCCTCCCTAACCCACCCCCCTGGCCCTATCTAAACCCCCCTACCTTTGGGTGATGGCACGCCAGCAGCCAGTGGGCTGCTGGCGTGCCATCACCCGACCCGGGGGCTGGTCCGGAGGCCTCGACCATGCCCCCGGGCCGGTTAAGATGGATCTGAAATTGATAGGAGATATGCCTTTATCAGCAATGGTTTGGCAACCTAAGCAGACTTGGAGGCCTTTAAACATAATTCTATCAACTACTTCTTTTACCTTATGTCTATAAGCTCACTGGTGCTCTCAGTTGGTAGGACATAGATATTTATAATGCAGAGCTATAAAAACAAGATTTATTTTCCTGCTGGTCTTGAGCAGAAACATTATCAGTATTGGTATGAAAACAGTTTGTGTCTGATGGGACATCTTTGGGATGGGAAGGGGGTGAAAAGTTTTGAAAGTCTGGGTGACAAAATAAATACAAAGGCTACAAATTATTTTCTATATTCTCAAATTAGACATTTCTTACGGACAAGATCGATTAGGGATAAGCTGCTGAAGTGCAAGACTAGTTGAAGAGTACTGTACTTCGGTGGATTCATTAAGGGGAAATCACAAAGACATAACTTGTTGAATAAAGATTTACCTAAGTCTCCATCTCATTCTTGCCTGTGAAAGAGATATTGGAATTGAAATAACTGAAGATGATGGGATCTTTCTTTTTTTACATACTAGCAAATGTTACATTTCCACCTCTAAGTGAAAATAGCTATAAGGTTCTCTTGTACTGGGTATCTGACTCCTGAGAAATTACACATCGCGTTTCCAAATGCGGCTGAAAAATGTTGGAGGGGATGCGGCGAAAATGGGTACTTTCTATCGTATGAGGTGGTCATGGTATTTTGGGGCAAGATTTATTCATTTTTTTTAAAAAGCAGTGGGTTTAGGACTTGCTACCTTCTCCCAAACACGTTTTATTAAAATATTCTATTTGAGGGTCAGGGAGAGACAAAATGGCTGCCTAAGAGCACTGCAAACACTCGGCTCTTACCTTTTTCAAGCTTTCTCCTCTTAAAATTCTTTCTAAAATGATAGAAAATTCCTCACACAAAGAGAAAGGCAAAGTTGAAGAGCTTGCCTGTTTCCTCGATAATGGAAGCCTCACAATGAAGTTATCACAGAGTGTTTTGTCTTACCCCCTGCTACTCCCACCGGGAGGACCGCTGATTGGCAGGGTTTGGAGCAGATCTCTCCCATCCTGGTCGACAAAATATCATTGAGCCCGGGTAAGCCGGTAACATCATCACCGCCAGGAGCTGGTCTGATAAGACCAGGGAAAATAATCGGAGGAACACTTGGAAGTTGTAAGCGAGCCAGAGGATCAGTGGAAGGTGACGAAGATGCTTGAGCTCCGAGCAGAGAAGGGAGTGGAACAGCAGGGAAACCGGCAGCCCTAGTGCAAGGGTTAGCTGCAAATGCTGTTAAATAGAGATGTGAATTGGAACCGGAATCTGATCGGTTCAGATTCAAAATCTTAAAATTTTTATCGTCCGGCCCGATAACAAAAAAAAAAAAAAAAAAAACCCTCCCCCACCCTCCCGAACCCCCAAAAACCATTTTAAAATTACCTGGTGGTCCAGTGGGGGCGCAGGGAGCAATCTCCCGCTCTCGGGCCATCAGCTGCGTTAATAAAAATGGCGCCGATGGCCCTTTGCCTTTACCATGTGACAGGGTATCCGTGCCTGGATGGCCGGCGCCATCTTTAAAGATGGCGCCGGCCATCCAGTGCTCCTACCATGTGACAGGGGCCGGCCAATGGCACGGATACCCTGTCACATGGTAAGGGCAAAGGGCCATCGACGCCATTTTTATTAGTGGCAGCCGATGGCCAGAGAGTGGGAGATCATGCCGGGACATCCCCACTGGTCCACCAGGTAATTTAAAACATTTTGGGGGGGGGGGGGGGGTTTAGGGGTTGTTTTGGTGTGCCGGTTTTCCCGCCCTCTCCTTCAGATCAAGTATCATTGAATATTTCTGAAATTTTGCAAAGCTCCAAGGAATTAGAAGTGAAAAAGAGAGAGAGAGAGACACTCTTGATAACTTTTGCTTTTATTTCCGAAAGGGATATAGTGATGAGATTCTTCTTTTGATCGAGACTGTCCACATTTTTACGGACAAAAAGTAGTTATACCCTGACCTTGCCAGACATACGCAACTGCGCAGGAGAAAATTTATAGCTCTTAGGCAGGATGTATTAAAGGAGGGGGTTAGCTTTATCTTAAAATATCCATGCAGATATATGGTGAATTATATGAATGAAAAATACATTTTCACAAACCTGAACAACTAAAGGGGCCTTTTGGGAATGACATCATAAATTCTCTGATAATTAGTAAAGCAGGGGGTCCAGTATTTTCTTTGGAAAAAATTGCTTCATTTTCTTATTTTCTCTCCCATGTTGCCTATAATTATGGGGAAGGTTTAACTTTAATTACAAATCCAAAATTATGTATAGCAAAATTGCTTACCTTGTAATAGGTGTTATCCCAGGACAGCAGGATGTAGTTCTCACATATGGGTGACGTCACTGACGGAACCCTATTGCGGGAAAATGTCTGTCAAAGTTTCTAGAAACTTTTGACTGGCACTGTGAGGCACTGAGCATGCCATGATATTCTCTACCACAGGGGTCTCACTCTAGTCTCGTATTGTAGCAATAAGCTTTAGCAAAAAATAAAATAAAAGGTAACATACCCAACTCCGTGGGGTGGCGGGTGGGTTGTGTGAGGACTACATCCTGCTGTCCTGGGATAACACCTATTACAAGGTAAGCAATTTTGCTTTATCCCAGGACAAGCAGGATGGGTGAATAGCAAGCTAGAGGCCGAGTCATTTTGTTGTGAATCAACAGTGAAGTATTGTTGTTGAAAATGAATCAGCCGAAGATTACAGCAGGTTGGATGTAGAAGGAGTTGGGATTAAACTGGAAACAAGTTATTTAAGACAGATTGTCCATAGGCTGAATCTTGTCATCTTTCTTTGTCCAAATAGTAATGAGCTGCAAAGTTATGAAGAGAACTCCATTTTGCTGCTTTACATATGTCAAGGATTGGCACTGAACGATAGTGTGCTACTGAGGTTGACATTGCTCTTACTGAATGTGCTTTTACTCGCCCTTGGAGAGGAAGGCCTGCTTTTTCATAGCAAAACTGTATGCAATCTGCTAGCCAATTGGATAGAGTATGTTTACCCACTGCTTTACCCGGTTTGTTTGGATCATACGAAACAAAGAGCTGATTGGATTTCCTGTGGACTGCAGTACGGTTTTAAGTAGAAAGATAGTGTACGTTTACAATCCAAAGTATGTAAGGCCTGTTCTCCTTGGTGAGAATGAGGCCTTGGAAAGAATGTGGGTAGAACTATGGATTGGTTCAAGTGGAATTCCGTAACTACCTTGGGAAGGAATTTTGGATGTGTACGGAGAACCACTCTGTCATGTAGGAATTTTGTATAGGGTGAGTATGTGACAAGTGCTTGTAACTCACTAACCCTTCTAGCTGATGTAATGGCTATGAGGAAGATAGTCTTCCATGTGAGAAAGTTAAGATCACAGGAATCTATGGGTTCGAAAGGAGAACACATGAGTCTTGTTAAAACCAGATTCAGGTCCCATTCTGTGACAGGCGGCCGAATTGGTGGTTTAAGTTGAGTTAAACCTCTCATAAACCTACTGACAAGAGGTTGTGAGGATATAGGTGCATCTCCCATCTTGTTATGGTAAGCTGAGATTGCACTTAAATGTACTCTTACCGATGAAGTCTGGAGACCAGATTCTGAAAGATGGTATAAGAAGTCTAGTAGAGAAGTAGTGGGGCAAGTGAAAGGATCAATATTCTTTTATCTGCACCACAAAGTGAATCTCTTCCATTTGGAAAAGTAATTCTTTCATGTTGAAGGTTTACATGAAGCTATAAGCACTTGAGATACATTGGTTGAAAGATTGAGTAGTTGTAAAATCAAGCTTTCAACATCCATGCTGTCAGGGATAGGGATTGAAGGTTGGGATGGCGCAACCAACCCTGATCCTGAGTTATGAGAGTGGAAGCTATTCCCAGACTAATTGGATCCCTGACAGAGGTCTAAAAGTGTGGGAAACCATACCTGTCTAGGCCAATACGGGGCTATGGGTATCATGGACCCCTTGTCCTGTTGCAGCTTCACTAGAGTTTTGGTTATGAGCGGTATTGGAGGATACGCATACAGAAGGCCTGAGTTCCAAGGGCGAGCAAAGGCGTCCTTGGCTGGCTGGTTTTTCTGTTTGTGAAGAGAACAGAATTTGTCCACTTTGTGATTCAGATGTGACACAAAGAGGTCTATTGTTGGTTGACCCCTAACGCTGAAATATCCTGGTCGCTACTGAGGGATCCAGGGACCATTCGTGTGGTTGGAACTGACGGCTGAGTCGATCCGCCACTACATTGTGAATGCCTGCCAGATAAGTGGCCCGGAGGAACATTGAGTGTTTCAGGGCCCAGTCCCAAATCTGTGCAGCTTCTTGACAAAGGAGATACGAGCCCGTACCTCCTTGTTTGTTGATGTACCACATGGCTACTGTGTTGTCCGTTTGGATTAGAACAGTCTTGTGTGAAAGGTAGTCCTTGAACGCATGTAGTGCATAACGTTTAGCTCGAAGTTCCAAGAAATTGATTTGAAATGTTGCTTCGAGTCTTGTCCAAGTTCCTTGAGTTTGGAGAGAGTGTCTATGTGCGCTCCCCAACCCAAGGTGGATACATCTGTAGTTAACGTTATCTGTGGGACTGGTTGTTGGAAGGGTAGGCACTTGCGCAAATTGTCCTTGTTCACCCACCAAAAGTAGAGAAGAACGTAGCTGGTGGGTTACTTGAATTGGAGAATGCAGTGGTTGAATGGCTTGGATCCATTGAGTTACCCGCATGGCTAGTCTTGCCATAGGAGTGACATGAACTGTGGAGGCCATGTGGCCTAGTAAGGTGAGAAACTGATGGGCTGTTGCCTGTTTCTTTGAGTGAATAGAGTTTGCCAACAGGGATAATGTTTTTGCTCGATCCTCTGATAGAAAGGCTCTTGATAGGATAGTATCCAAGTCTGCACCTATGAATTGAAGTAGGTGAGATGGAGTAAGGTGGGATTTTTGATAATTGATGAGAAAACCCATGGAGTGAAGTAGGGAAATCGTTCGACTGAGAGAGGTGAGAGCTCCCTCTTAAGAGTGACTTCTGATGAGCCAGTCGTCTAGATATGGAAAGACATGGACACTTTGCTTGCCAGACATTTGGTGAATACTCTGCTAGCAGAGGCAAGGCCGAATGACAGTACTCTGTACTGGAAATGTTGATGACCCACCATGAAGCACAGATACTTGCGATGAGGAGGGAATATTGGAATGTGAGCGTAAGTGTCTTGTAGATCCAGAGAACAAAGCCAGTCTCCTGTTTGAAGAAGTGGAAGCATGGTGCCTAGAGAAACCACCCTGAACTTTTCTTTCTTCAGAAATTTGTTGAGATTTCTGAGGTCTAGGATGGGACGTAGGCCTCCTGTTTTCTTTGGAATGAGGAAATAACAGGAATAGAATCCTCTTTCCTTCTGAGACCAGGGTACTGGCTCTACTGCCCTGGTTTTCAGAAGGGTGGATAAGTCTATTTGTAATTGAAGCATATGATTTTTGCTGAGATGAGATTGACTTGGTGGAAATTCTTGGGGAATTGAGATGAAGTTGAGTTGATATCCTTGATATATTATTGATAGGACCCATTGGTCTGATGTTTTTGATATCCAATTGTTGTAAAATTTGGATATCCGGCCTCCCACTGGTAGTCCTGGCTGAGGATTTGAGTAAAGGCTCAGTTCTCTGGATGAAATTTCAAAAACCAGCAGCAGGTCCTGTTTGTGGAGCAGGTTGGGGCCTAGCTGCTCTGTTGCCATGGTTGCGGTCTTTACTGGGTTCTGGAGGGCCTGGGTCTAGATGCAGGAGGGTAATATCTCCATTGTCGGTAGAAAGGCCGTCTGGTGTCTTTCCTTGGAGGTCTACGGCTAGTATGTATGGAGGGATCCTGTGGGAGGGAAGATAGCTGTCTCAATGTTTCTGTGTGCTCTTTTAATTGAGACACAGCATCCTGTACCTTGGATCCGAATAAGTTGTCTCCTAGGCAGGGGAGATCCACTAACATATCCTGGACCTCTGGCCTAAGATCTGAGGCCTTGAGCCAAGCCCACCTCCTGGCACCGATGCCTGACGCAGCCACTCTTGAAGCAGTCTCAAAGCAGTCGTAGGCAGCTCGGACTTCATGTTTTCCGGCTTCTAAACCTTTGTTTATGATGGCCTGTACAGCCTCCTGGTATTGTGTGGGGAGAGATGGAACAAACTCCTCAATTTGTTTCCATAGATTTCTCTGGTACTGGGTCATATAGAGGTGATAGGATGATATCCTGGAATTCAATATTGCCCCTTGAAACACTTTACGACCCAGGAAATCCAGAAACCTATGGCCTTTACCTGGGGGAGGGAAGGAAAAAAAAAAAAAAAAAAAAAAGCTGACCTTTACAAATGTACTCCGAACAAATATTCTCCCTAAACCAACAAGAGATGGTAGCCTTAGAGGCTGTGTTTCCTTTCTTAACGCCACTGTACGAGACAAAGATGAAGACACCACACTTCAAAAACCTTCCAGATCCTAATACATGCCATGGAGGTAGCTGGTCTCCTAGCCTGCAGAACATGGAAATGACTGGCTCAGGAGTAGCCCTTCAAACACAGCCACCGCCTCTCAAAAGCCAGACCGCAAGACAGAAGAGATCCTCCCGATCTGAGAACATGGGTCCCTGTCGCAGCAGCCCCGGAAGATGTGTTAGTCTGAGGGGACCTTCCTCCGCGAGCTGCACCAGATTCTGCAAACCACAATAGTAGAGGCCACTCTAGCAGCACACTTCCCGGGTGCACTTCTATGCACCTGAGAACCCGCCCGATAAGAGGCCATGGGAGAAACATGTAAAGAAGCATTCCTGTCGGCCAGAAGCACACCAGAGAATAGAGACCTGCTCCTTTTGATGACTGAAAAATCTTTCAGTCTGAGTTGGCTCGCGTTGCCATCACATCCAACTGGGGAACTCCCCACCTGGTGCAGATGTAATTCCACGCCTCAGGGGACAACTCCCACTCCCCTGGATCTAGCTGTTGCCTGCTGAGGAAATCCGCCTGCACGTTGTCTACTCCTGCTACTTGTGACACAGCTAGACTCTTGAGATGGTGCTCCGCCCAAGCGAACAACCTCCAAGCTTCCAAGGCCATGGCATGACTCCTCTTACTGTTCTGCAGATTGATTGTATGCCACCACTGTCACGTTGTCCAAGAATACCCGAACCAGTCGCCCCCTGACCAGGGGCAAAAAAACCCCTCCAGGGCTCTGTGTACCACTCTTGTCTCCAGACAACCGATGGACCAGGCCCCTTTCTCCTGAAGCCAAAAACCTTGTGCCGACCGGCCCAAGCAAACTGCCCCCCCAACCGGAGAGACTTGCGTCTGTGGACACCAGCACCCAGTCTGGTGGTTCCAGGGCCATCCCCTTCTCTAGACTGAGACAGCCACCATGAGAATGGATCTGGATTCTCAATACAGAGGCAAGGGATGCTGATACTCCTCTGACAAAGCACTCCAACTGGACAAAAGTGGGCATTGCAGAGGTCTCATGTGTGCAAAGGCTCAGGGAACAGAGTCCAACGTGGAAGTCATGGACCCCAGGACCTGTAAATCGTCCCATGCCAATCGGCACAGTGAACTGAGGGAGCTGCTTCACCTGGGATTGCAATTTCACTGCCAGGAAGACTCTGCCCTGCAGAGCTTCCAGGTATACCAAGGACTGAGTCAGCTCCAAATAACTCTTCTGCACATTTATTACCCAATTGAGAGACCGCAAGGTGAACATCACCCTCTGGAGAGGCCTGTCACACTCCTCCTTGGACTTCGCTTGAATCAGTCAATCGTCCAGATACAGATGAGTCAAAATTCCTTCCCTGCGCAGGGCCGCCACAACCACAACCTTGATGAACATGTGTGGTGCCATCGCCAGACCAAAGGGGAAGGCCTGGAACTGAAAATGCTGGCCCAACACCATGAAAAGAAGAAAACGTCTGATGTTACCTCCATATGGAATATGCAGGTACGCCTCCGTGAGGTCCAGGGATGCCAAGAACTCTCCTTTGTGTACCGCCGCTATTACGTGCAAAGCATCTTCATGTGAAAACGCAGGACCCGAAGGAACTGGTTTACTTTCTGTAAGTTGAGAATGGGCCAAAAGAAGCCCTCCTTTTTGGGCACCACGAAGTACACGGAATACCTCCCCTGTCCCTGCTCTGACAATGGGATGGGAACAAATCGCTTCGAGGTTGTAGAGCCTCTCCAGAGTTGGTAAAGGTCCTGGGAGCCGTAGCCAGGCAGAGGAAGGGTGTAAAATTGAAAATGATCACCCAGGACGGAGAAACATAGAACAGAAATGACAGCAGAAGACGACCAATAGGCCCATCCAGTCTGCCTAGCCAGCTTTCACACTTATTTTCTCATACTTATCTGTTACTCTGACCGCCGAGTTCAGGGCCCTTATTAGTAGCTTTTTGATTCTAATTTCCTTCCACCCCTGCCATTGATGCAGAGAGTAGTGTTGCAGCTGTATCAAAGTGAAGTATAAGGCTTAATGTTTGAGGGAAGTAACTGTTGTATCGAGCAATTTACCCCGTTGTTTGTATACTCATACTGCTCAGATCAATGCCTTGTTAGATGTAAATCCAATTTCTTCATTCCCCCCTGCCGTTGAAGCAGTGAGCTGCGCTGGATATGCATTCAAAGTGAAGTATCAGGCTTAATTTGTTAGGGGTAGTAAACACCGCAACAAGTAAGCTACTCCCATGCTTGTTTACCTAGACTGTGCTACCTTGTTGGTTGTTGCCTGAATGCAAATCCTCTTTTCCACATTTCCTCTTGCCTTTGAAGCATAGAGCAACGTTGGAGTCTCATTAACCATGTGAATGTTTATTGAGTAAGGGTATTAATCACCAGGTAGTAACCTCATTCCTGCAGCCACCCCCATATCTTTTCTCTTCATTCCTATCCTCCTGGCTTTATGGATCCACAATGTTTATCCCATGCCCCTTTGAAATCCTTCACAGTTTTGGTCTTAAATCACCCAGGCATCCACCACCCTCTCCGTGAAGAAATACTTCCTGACATTGGTTCTGAGTCTTCCTCCCTGGAGTTTTAAATCGTGACCCCTGGTTCTGATGATTTATTTCCAACAGAAAAGGTTTGTCGTCTTTGGATCATTAAAACCTTTCAAGTATCTTAACATCTGTATCATATCACTCCTGCTCCTCCTTTCCTCCAGGGTATACATATTTAGATTCTTCAATCTCTCCTCATAAGTCATTCGATGAAGACCATCCACCTTTTTGGTCACCCTTCTCTGGACCGCCTCCATCCTGTCTCTGTCCCTTCGGAGATACTGTCTCCAGAACTGAGCACTCCAGGTGAGGCCTCACCAAGGACCTGTATAAGGGAATAATTACTTCCCTTTTCTTACTCAATATTCCTCTCTATGCAGCCCAGCATTCTTCTGGCTTTAGCTATCACCTTGTCACACTGTTTTCGCCGACTTCAGATCTTACGGAGAACCTTAAGAACTTCTGGTGGTCCGGAAGGGCGCTGAAGTGAAAGTACGCTTTGGTGAGATCGACTGACGCAAGGAACGCTCCCTCGTGAATGTACACTATGACCAATCGCAGAGTCTCCATGCGAAATCGTGGAACCCAAAGGCATTTATTGACTTGCTTCAGATCTCGTATGGGCCATTTTTTTTTTTTTTAAATCTCCCCTCAGAGGGAACTGGACCTATTTCCCCTATATCGATCAGGTGCTTCACCATGTCTGACCATCTTCTTCGGAGGAACAAGAGAAGTTTAGGAAGCGATCTTGAAGGCACAGAGCGAATTTTAAGGCGTAGCCTTGTCTTATCGCTGTGAGGAGCCATGGGTCTGAAGCTAACTTGGTCCATTCCTTATAAAATGGAGTCTGCCTCCTACCAGCAGAATGAAAGAAGGGACCATGCCCATGTCATTGAGAGGATTTATCGCTGCATTTGTATGGCAAGAGCCCAGATTTCCCAAATCTGCGGCCACGAAAGGACTGAGACCATGATTGCTGCCGAGCAGCAGATTGCCCAGAGGATTTATCCACCGGCAAAAGATGGACCTTGATGTCTCCCCAAAGAGTATATCATATCTCCAAATTCTCTTCCAAATAGCAATGTGCCCTTGAAGGGCCAACAACCAAGCTGAGCCATGTAGAAGACTTCGGCTGACCAATTTTGTAACTACAGGAGGTGGTTGGCCGAGACAGCCGCCACACTGGATCGGGCTGATGTCCTAAGATGAAACAAGGCATCCATGCTGCAAGCCACTGTGGCTCCCAGATGTCTTGCCTGAGCGGCTTGCTCAAAAGAGAAATAAGATTCTGAAGATGTTAGATCCAGCGATGCCCTGTGTACAGGGGAAAAAAAAATTAAACAAAAAAACAAAACACACACTGCTGCACGTAGCAGCCCACACCCCTAGTGCCTAAACTTCCCTGGATCACCAGGGAGCACAGTGATGAATATGAATTGACAGTCTAGCAGAGGTGTCCCACATCAAATCCCCCCAAAATAGGGAGGGCGTTTGGACTGATCTATGGTACTACAGGAACGAAAATTAGCAGGTAAGGAATAATTTTCTTTTTCCTGTACGTACCAGGATCATTCCAGACAGTAGGGAAGCTTTGGTACATCCCACCATGGGTGGGCCGTAGACAGCCCTGTTCAAATGACACTGTCCCCGAAGGAACCGAAAGTTGATGCCCGGACGTCCAGGCGATAATGTCTCGCGAAAGTATGGAGCAACTTCCAGGTAGCCACCCTGCAGATCTCCTGTGAGGACACAGAGGTACTCTCCGCCCAAGACGTAGCCTGAGAGCGAAGGGAGTGAGCTTTAACTCCCAGCGGCAGATGCCTTCCAGCCCCAAGATATGCGGTGACAATTGCTCCCTTCAGCCAATGGGCAATGGTCACTTTGGAGCCCATACGACCCTTCTTAGGACCCGACCAAAGGACAAACAAGTGAGCTGAAAGCCGGAACTCATTAGTGACCTCCAGGTAACGCAGACAGACAGACATCGCTTAATATCTCGTTTGCAAAGATCACTGGAATCCGTCAAGGAAAAAGAAGGCAATTCAACCGACTGGTTGAGGTGGAAAACAGAGACCACCTTGGGTAGAAAGGATGGTACTGTGCACAAGGAAACCCCCTCATCAGTGAAGCGGAGGTATGGCTCTCGGCAGGATAACGCTTGAAGATCAGAAATACGATGCACAGAGCTGATCGCTACCAGAAAGATAGTCTTGAGGGCGAGATCCTTGAGGGTGGCAGCCAGAAGAGGCTCAAAAGGTGGTCCACCGAGAATGCAGAGCACCAGGTTGAAATTCCATGAGGGACAAGGTGGTTGTAGCGGTGGCTTCAGGTGCTTTACTCCCTTGAGAAAACGCAGGATATCCGGATGGGAGGAGAGTAGCAAGTCGTTCCCGTTGTGAAGGAAAGCTCCCAAGGCCGCCACTTGAACCCTGATGGAGTTATAAGAGACACCCAAATCCAGACCAGCCTGCAGGAACGAGAGAATCTGCGCCACTGAGGCATGGGTCAGCTGAATGGTATGAGACACGCACCAAGTCTCAAAGACCTTCCACATCCGAACGTAAGTGGACGTTTTACGTGCCCGCAGTAGTGTTGATATAACCGCCTTCGGATACCCACGACGCCTCAACTTGCGCCTCTCAAAAGCCAAGCCGCAAGACAGAAGCAATCTGCCTCCTCAAAAAATATTGGCCCTTGCCGGAGAAGTCGCAGAAGGTGACCGAGACGAACCGGACCCTCCTCCGCCAGGTTGAGGTCTGAACCACAGCCGTCGAGGCCACTCCGGCGCCACCAGAATTACCGGACCCTGATGAGCCTCTATCCTCCGAATTACCTTGCCCACAAGGGGCCACGGAGGGGACATAATACGATCTGCCGGGGCCACGGTAGTACTAGAGCATCGACCCATTCCGCGCCGTGCTCCCTTCTGCGGCTGAAGAAGGGAGGAGCCTTTGCATTTCCGGCGGTGGCCATGAGATCCATGTGGGAGCTCCCCTAATGTCTATCAGAAGCATTGCTTCCTCCGAGAGTTCCCACTCTCCGGGATCTAAGTGCTGTTGGCTTAGGAAGACTGCCTGTACATTGTCCATGCCTGCAATGTGGGAGGTTGCCAGGCACAGCAAATGGAGTTCCGCCCATTGCATCAGCTTGTCTGTTTCCAATGAGACAAGACAGCTTCTCGTGCCTCCCTGGCGATTTATGTACGCCACCGTGGTCGCGTTGTCAGAGAGAATCCTGACCGCCAGATGGTGAACCAGTGGAAGGAAACCCCTCAATACTAAGCGAACCACTCTGGTCTCCAGGGGGTTGATGGGCCACCATGCTTGATCAGTCGTCCACCAGCCCTGGATTGATCTCGACCGACAGACTGCTCCCCAGCCAGAAAGGCTGGCATCCATGGTGACTACCACCCAGTTCAGAACCTCCAGGGATACTCCCTGGGCCAAGTGCCGAGGATCCAGCCACCAGCGGAGGCGGATTAGTGTTGGCCTCGGGATCGGGAGTACCGCCTGAAAATCCTGCGATACCGGCCTCCAACGGGATAGCAAGGCCTTCTGAAGAGGACGCAAGTGCACAAAAGCCCACGGGACCAGATCGATGGTGGAGGCCATGGTTCCCAGGACCTGCAGGTAATCCCACCCTGTGGGGAAGTAGAGCGCGGCGAAACGATGAATCTGCTCGCATAGAGCTTGTGCCTGCTCTGGCCACAGGAATACCTTGTCCCTCCTTTGTGTCGAAACGTGCCCCAAGAAAGTTCAACGACTGGGATGGAATAAGGTTGCTCTTGGCATAGTTGATGATCCACCCCAGGGAACGGAACAGTTGTACCACCCTGTCGGCTGCTCGAAGACCCTGGGTCCGAGATTTCGCCCAGGTAGGGATGCATCAGGATTCCTTCCCAGTGTAGGGCAGCTGCCATTACATCCATGACCTTTGTAAAAACCTGTGGGGCTGTGGCCAAATCAAAGGGAAGGGCTTGAAACTGAAAATGTTGTCCCAATATCTTGAAGTGAAGGTAGCTTTGACATGCCTGGTGGATCGGGATATGAAGGTATGCCTCCGTGAGATCCAGCGAGGCCAGGAATTCCCCTTGATGAACTGCTGCCAGCACAGAGCGGAGGGTCTCCATGCGAAAACGCGGAACCCTGAAAACTTGTTGACTGTCTTGAGATCCAGAATAGGTTGGAAAGTGCCTTCCTTTTTGAGCACCACGAAATAGATGGAATAATGTCCCCGGCCCAGCTCGGAGGCAGCAACCGGCACTATTGCTCCCAGTGAGAGGAGGCGGTCGAGGGTCTGACGAACGGCCCTTTGCTTGTGAAGGGACCCGCATGGAGAGAAGAGAAACCTGTCCCTGGGTGCGCGAACAAAAGCCAAGGCGTAGCCGTGTTTTAGAATATCCAAGACCCACTGATCCGACGTAATTTGGACCCACTCTTCATAGAAGAGAACAATCCGACCCCCTACCTGGGGAATCGGCTCGTGGGTCGGCCTGGCATCATTGAGCAGGTGCCCGGTCCCCGACCTTCCTTACCGGGCCTGTGCCCAGGAAAGGACCGGTTGGTTCCAGGTGTGCGAGCGAGATGACGGAGCCCGGGGAGGCTGCTGCCTCATAGCCAGAGACCGGCGCTGATTACGGAACAGGTTCCTGGTGGCACTGAAGGATCTCGTGGAGCGAGGTCGGTCCACCGGGAGTCTATGGACCACATTCTTGTTGAGTGACTTGATTTGGTCCAGATCCTCCCCAAAAAGAAACTTGCCTTTAAAGGGAAGCGATCCCAGCCGGGTCTTAGACGAGGCATCCGCCGACCAGTTACGAAGCCACAGGAGTCGACGAGCAGAGACCGCAACCACCATTGATCGGGCCAGAACCCTGAGGAGGTCATATAGAGCATCTGCCCCATAGGCAACCACAGCCTCCAATCTATCCACCTGTTGAGCCTCCACATCTGGCAGAGGCTGGGAGGTGAGAAGCTGTTGAACCCAATGAGGACCAACTCTCTGCGTTAGTGAACTGCAGATGGCTGCCCGCATCCCCAGCGCTGAAACCTCGAAGACTCTCTTGAGATAAACTTCCAACTTTCTGTCCTGGACATCCTTCAGCGCCGTGCCGCCAGTGATGGGGATGGTGGTACGCTTCGTGACTGCAGAGACTGCGGAATCCAAGGCGGGGACCTTGAGGAGCGCAAGAAAATCCTCCGGGAGGGGATACAGCTTTTCCATCGCTCTACTGACCTCGAGAATGGCCTCCAGCGCATCCCATTCCCTGGAGATTAATTGTAAGAAGGTGGGATGAGTAGGAAAAGCCTTGGCCAGCGGACGAAGACCCGCAAGAAGAGGGTCCCCCATCCTAACCTTGGGGTCGGGCCCTACCGGTTCCGGGGGGGGGGGGGGGGGAAATTGATGTCCCAACTCCTGCAGCATGTGGGGAATAAGGTCGTCCAATTCATCAGACTGAAAGATGCGGAGGACCCTTGGATCGTCTCCCTCCATCTGGGCCGCCAAGATGGGGTCGTCCCTGGCCGGATCCAGGTAAGGGCCCCCCAGGGACGGAATGCGATCCTTGAAGTGGCGCGGGGGGGGGGGGTGTCCCGGGAAGGTCCCGGCATTCCCCCGGCTAGCAGAGTCCCCCCCAGGAGTGGAGCCGTGCGCGCCAGTTTGGGTGGGGGGGGGAAAGGGGCCCCAGGAAATCCATAAGTGGGTCCCTGCTCTGCAGGAATGCCTTGTGCATTAGGATTACAAACTCGGGAGAAAAACGCAGGGACCCCCAAGGGGGGGGGGGGGCAAACCAGGGCCTCCCCCTCCTGAAATCCTGGCTCCGGTTCTGCAAAAGAGGCCAAAACAGGCGGTGCCATTGAAATCGGGGCCTCAGTGTCCTCCTCGGAGATGCCGGCGTCAGAATCAGAAAACAAAATGGCCACCGTTTCCGCGCTCAGAGGGAACGGGGCCTGCCGCTTCCTGGCTGTGCGGTCCTGTCCGCGTGCGGCGTCCCACTGTTGAGAGCTGTCCTCCCCATCGGGGAGGCAGCTCGTGCAGTGCCCCTTCCGCGAAAGCAGTCCCCCCCCTGTCAGCCGCATGTAGAACAGGCCGCCGATCGCGGCATCGTGAGTTCGAGGGGGAGGGGCGAGAGAGCGCGGTGAAGTCCTCGCGGCTGGCTGCAGAAGCACACGGACCAACCCGGAAGAACTGCCGGGGAATCTGGGAATCTAACCTCCCAGCGGCCGGCGGGCCCAGGGAATGGCATGTTGCGGGGCAGCAACGATAGTCTCACTCCACTGAGGTGGGAGGGGGGGGGGGGGGGGGGGGGGAGGAGAAGGTTAGCACCACAAACGTGCACCCCGGTGGTCAGAAGCAGCCCACAGCAAGGTGAAGCGCACTAAAAAGAAGGCAAGCCTAAAAGACAAAAAATTCACACACTTACCCCACAACAGCCTGAAGGAAGGAAGACAGAAGGTAGGAAGACAAGGAAAACAGACCTGTCAGCAAGCCACTGGGATGGAGAGCCAAAGGCAACTGACTCTCCCAGGCTTAATGCTGCCCTCCTGCCTAGTCAATTATCTTTTTTTTTTTTAACTTGATCCCTCAGGAAGAGAACAGGGAAAGAGCCTAGAAAACCTAAGCTACTGTGCTGGGGACTGAACAGTCCCCTGCTCACATCTGCTGGAGTCAGAAAGATACTGAGAATTGAGGCAAGGGAGGTGAGGTTATATATAGGACCTCTCCCCAGAAGTTTTTATTCTGACTCCATCTGCTAGACGGGGGACGTAACCCACCGTCTGGACTGATCCTGGTACGTACAGGGAAACTAGAGATATCATACATATTTTCATTTCTGGGAATGTGACAGCAGGAGGAAACTACAGGATAATACAACCCAGACTAGTTTTGGAGAGGATATCCCTGTAGGGATGTGCAACCCCCAAATTTTTGGTTCGGTTCTTGTTTTGTTTCAGGATTCCCCCCCCCCCATTTTCATTTGGTTAGTTTAATGTTTTGTTTTTTTTTGGTTCATTAAACAAACCCCCCCCTCTAAACAAAACAAAACCCAAACTGATAAAAACAAAAAGGCCTGGCCTCCTAGGCCCAGCACCAAGGTCCTAGGCTGGCACTAAGGCCTAAGCCTGGCCCAATAGTGCAGCCGGAGCCATTTTGATCTATGGCCATAGATCAAAATGGTGCCATCCACACCAGTAAGACCAGAACAGTTGATCAGGTATCCAACCACTATAATTTGTTCTTATTCTATTCATTTTATTAAGTTTATTATAGCATTACTCATTATTTTATGTTTTTTTTCTCTCTTCTTTAATACTAGAAACTTCTATTATTTTTATGAATTATTGTTATTGATAATGGGGAAGATTTTCAAAGGGTTACTTGCGTAATCCCAAAAACCTGCTCCTGCGCACGCCAAGCCTATTTTGCATAGGCTCGGCTGCGCGTGCAAGCCCCGGGATGCACGATTGTCCCAGGGCTTTGAAAAAAAGGGGTGGGAAGGACAGAGACCTCCTCTGTCCTTCCCACCCCTTTTTTTCAGCTAGCCGGCGCAAAATACTCCTGCCAGAGGCAGGCGTAAATAATTGAAACAAGGTAGGGGTTGGGAACAGGGAAAGCCAGCGGGCTCCCCTAGGGCTCGGTGCGCGCAAGGTGAACAAGTATGCAACCCCTTGCGTGCGCAGACGCTGGATTTTATAACATGCTCACGGCAGCGCGCACATGTAATAAAATCAGGTGTACATTTCAGCACACTGGGTAGCGCGCATAGATGTACCCCGCGCGTGCAGATTTTAAAATCTGCCCCAATGTGTTTATTTTTATTCTTTTATTATATTTTAGGTCTATTGTAAACCGTTGTGATGTAATGTTTTCTAGATAACGGTATATAAAACCTGATAAAAAAAAGGCAGGAATTGTATTTATTTTTTTTTAAAAGAACTATCTTACTAAGACCAGACTGTAGGTTTTGCACCTCCACCATCTGCTGGAGACAGAAATACTGCTGGACTGTAGGAGGCACCATCCTATATAAGGCGGAGTTTTGTTTTGAAAACGTATGTCTCCATCTGCTGGAAGGGAGGCAAAACCCAGCAGCCTGGACTGATCCAGGTACGAACAGGGAAAAATCAGATGTTGCGATATTTTAAAGTTACAAATTCTGACTCCAGCAGTCAGATCTTCTTTTCATCTTGTTCAGTCGTGCAAAGAAGGGAACAGAGGCATCTAGAGCCACTATTGCACGTTGGTTAAAGGAGACTTTTTTTGGCCTCTCTGTCAGGTCAATCCAGTAACGAGCGGTAGGAAGAGCTGCGTTAGTGCCCGGCGCACCCACGGTTGCCGCACGCACAGTCCAGCTCACCTACCGCTCGATCCTGTATGTAAATAGCTTGCAAATGCAAGCTGCGTCTAAGAAGCATCCGTGAAGCGTTAGGCCCGCGCAACCCGTTTTACTGTATAGAGCGCTATACAGTAACCTGGGTGTGCGGGCCTAACGCTTCACGGACACGCTGGTATCTGTCATTTCAAATGACAGGTACCAGGAAGTGGACAGTTCTCTGACATCAGGATTGCCAGTCCTCTCTCCCCTCCTCCCGAAGCAACAAGCAAAAAAAAAAAAAAGCGAAAAAAAAAAAAAGTTGCAAGAGAGAGAGGGGAGAGAGGACTGGCAATCCTACGCTCGGGACTGCCAATCCCCTCTCCCCTCCTCCCGAGGCAAGGCGCGAAAAGCAGCCTTGCTCTGGGAGGAGGGGAGAGAGGACTGGCAGTGTAAAGCAACGAAGCGACTTACTTTTTTTGCAGCCCCCCTCCGGAGACGGACATCGGCTAGGACGACCGCAGCTGCCCACGAAGATGAACGCCTGCACGGGCGAAAGCGGCCCCTGTTCGTGCAATTGGGCCGCTCAAGGCGTGACGTCACATGCTGTGATGCTGCAAAAAAAGTAAGTCGCTTCATTGCTTCACACTGCCAGTCCTCTCTCCCCTCCTCCCAGAGCAAGGCTGCTTTTCGCGCCTTGTCTCGGGAGGAGGGGAAGAGGGGACTGGCAGTCCCGAGCGTAGGATTGCCCGTCCTCTCTCCCCTGCAACTTTTTTTTTTCGCTTTTGTTGCTTCGGGAGGAGGGGAGAGGACTGGGGCTGCCCCAGAGACCAGCACCCATGGACGCGGCCAGGGCAGGTGAGCGAGGGCTGGGGGAAAGTTTGCCGCTTACCCTTACCCCTGCCTCTAACGCAGGGGTAAGGGTAGGCGGTAAGTTAGCAGGTTAAACGCGCGGCAAAACGGCAGGGTAAAAAAGCGATAGTCGGGGCGCGTGTTACGGGATGGTAGGGAATAGCTAATTCGATAGTTTACATGCAATATACATGCCGCGTGCGGAAGGGGTTGCCTGGGGATTTAAAGACGCGGTAAGAGTAGGTTAAAGGGGATTGGGGATCGCAGGAAGGGCTAACGCGGCCGGAAAGTGAGTAGAAAGCGGGTTAGGAACGGGGAAACTGCGGACGCACTTTACAGGATTGACCTGTCTGTAAGGGTCGATCTGCCCCGATGGGGTTGTGGGCTCATTCAACTAGATAGAGCACAGGCAACCTCCTGGGCAGAGTGTCAATTGGTGTCACCTTTACACATTTTTGCTAAACATTGTCACCTAGATTTGAGAGTGCCAGAGGTGAGCTTTGGTGAGAGAGTTCTGAGAGCGGGTCTTTCAGGATCCTGCCCAGTGTAGGGGAGCTTGGGTACATCCCACTTGTCTGGACTGATCTGGGATATGAACAGGACAGGAAAATTGGTTCTTACCTGCTAATTTTTGTTCCTGGAGTACCACAGATCAGCCAGAGACCCATCCCCTCAATTCTGAAAGACTATTATAGTTAATTCTTTTCAGAAGAAATTAGAGAGTTGTATATAGTTGGGTTCTGGGACCTAAACAAAGTTAAACTTTGTGTTCTTGGATGTGAGGGCTCCAGTTCAGGAGGCTCTAACCTATCTTTATATGTTTGCCCTGGGAGGGAAGATTATTACTTGAGATGGATGACTTTACATTAGCTTGGGTACAGATCAATATTGAGGGACTACAGGTGGCACTCTTGGTTAAGTAGCTTTTTAATTCTCTGCCTCTATCTGCTGGTAGGGATGCAAAACCCACTTGTGTCTGGACTGATCTGTGATACTCCAGGAACGAAAATTAGCAAGTAAGAACCAAATTTTCCTATACCCATAAAAATTTCAGCTAGTAACATTTTTTACTGGGTGATTACCTTTCTTGAAAATTCAGACAGTGTTGCTGGACCTGCTTTATTTATGGGCTTGGCCATAGAAGCAGTGCTGTGCATCAGTATCCCAGAACTTAGAAGTCAGGACCCTCTGTTGTCCGAATCCCATTCCTCTTTTCATCCCTACCGTCTTAAGCGGGTAGCATCTGCCACACCAGCAAGTTACCCTCCTGTACACTTTTCTCCTTTCCATCCTCTAGTCTTTAGAGATCCACAGTGTTTATCCCCTGCCCCTTTGAATTCTTTGTCTGTTTTTGTCTTCACCACATTCTCCGGAAGGGTGTCCTCCAGATGGCCATGCGATGTTAGCAATCTACAGACAGATTGTATTATCAGATTGAGCCTGATTACCACTTACAAGAATCATAAAATTTCCAAATTTGAGAAAGTATGGTCACAATATGTGCAATGGAAGAAGGATCAGTCTGAAGTACATGGTTGAGCTGTATTAATGATTTCACAATGTTCTTTCATTTGTACCAATAATTAAACTTTTGTATTTTGGAATTCTTAGCCTATTATACTTGGCTATGCTTTTTTATGTCAATTCCTGTGGCCCTCCTTCCTTTTATTATTATTGTTGGGTGTGGACTGAAAGAGGAAAGGGTTGTGATGGGGAGGATTATTAACACGTGTTGAACATTACTAATGTATAACTTTAATTGTGGTTGTTATTGTGGGGGGGGGGGGTTGTGTTTAACACAATTTAAATTGAAAAAAAAAAAAAGAAATTAAAACATTTATTTTCTGGTTTGCAGTTTTATTATACAGTTCACAGTGGAATGAATTTAAAAAAAATAAATGTTACCTTCCCAACCTTTTTTTTGTCATATTGTAAATATCGTGCTTTCACAAATTTTCCTCCTGAAAAACAGATGAAATCACCAGTCAGCTTAAGACACAAAGTTGTTACATGAACTACAATAAAAATTTTTCTGTATGAATTTTTCATTGTTATTTTAAATGAACTGGGATCCATAATGAATGGTAAAAACTGGAAATAGGAAAGGCCCTCAAATTACTTTCTCCTCCTGAAGCTATACCTATAATGTTAGAGTTTATTTAATGCTATACATCTGGCACATAGAAGTTAAACCATGTTGAATTTCTGTGTTGTTAGTTTTGAATTGTTCCTGCAAACTGTTGAGTGCTGTGTTCAACTGTGCCAGGTACTTGAAAAACCTCAGCAGAATTATGTTTACCTTTTGACTTTTTCACTGTTGGATCATTATTTCCAGATCCATTAGCTCCATCCTCTAAAGAGGCAACACTAAAACAAACAAAAACACAAAATCCTTACATATCACCAGCTATCATGAAAATTATACATGTACCCTCAGAAAAACAAAAATGCTCTCTGCAATAATTAATTGGGGTTAGAAAGTGTAAACATTTCTATTACTTTTACAATCTAAACACTTTCGATTTTTTTGAAAAATCCTCCTCCCACCTCTTCTGAGAGGTTGACTGGACCTTGTGCTCGGTCAGCCAAAGTAATATGGTGCCAGGTTCCACTCGAGGAGCAGGCCCAGGGTACGTAGTGGAATCTGAGCAGATTCTCAGCAAAGGTTGATGGGAGGGGTGGCTGCCCAGCCGTTAGTTTAAAAATGTGCTGGCCGTGTGCCATTGGAGGGTTAGGTGATGACGCATGGGTTGGGGGCGTGGGTTTTAGCTGAGAGATGCCAGTTGGAGCAGTTGGCCAGCATCTCTGCAGCTGTTAGGTTGCTTCTCTCCCACACACCCTGCTTCTGTTATTCTATTGCAGTGTTATAGGAAAATTGGTTCTTACCTGATAATTTTTGTTCCTGTAGTACTACGGATCAGTCCAGACAGTGGGTTGAGCCTCCTTTCCAGCAGATGGAGACAGAGAAAAACCTCAAAGGGTATCCTATATCAGGATAGTGCTCCCCCTGCATCCCTTCAGTATAAACGTTATCAAAGCAGAAAACATGTAACCTCAAGTAGAAATAGGATCAAGCAAGCAAAAATATTTAACATCCAAAATGCAACTGTAAAATTTTGAAGAAATGCAAAGTAATTGCTCTTATATATGCAATAGATACTTCTGGTGCCTTGTAAAAATCGGCATAACTAAATGATAGGACTTAGCGTTGAAAAGAAAAAAAAAAAAAAAAAAAAAAAAAGAGTCAGATTCCCTCCACTAAGGGTGGGCATCTGGACTGATCCGTGGTATTACAGGAATGAAAATTAGCAGGTAAGAACCAATTTTCCTTTCCCTGTACGTACCCAGATCAGTCCAGACAGTGGGATGTACCATAGCATCCCTAAGTAGGGTGGGATCCAGATAGTCTTGCTCGAAGCACCTGTCTGCTGAAGGAACCAAAAACTAGCACCTGCACATTGAAATGATAATGACGAGCAAACGTATGAAGAGATTTTCAGGTAGCTGCTCTGCATATCTCTTGTGGGGAGACCAACTGGCTTTCCACCCAAAAGGCAGCCTGCGACCGGAGTGAGTGGGCCTTTAAACCCTCCGGGACCGGCCGGCCCTGACAAATATAAGCTGAAGCAATCGCCTCCTTTAGCCAGCGAGTGATGGTAGCCTTTGATGCTTTTTTTCCCCCCTATTGGGTCCGCTCCATAAGACAAAGATGATCTGAGACCCAAAGTCTTTTGTGACTTCCAAGTATCACAGCAGGACTCGTTTCACATCAAGGCACCTTAGGTCTCTACCATGTGTGGTTTCAGTGTCCTTTGAAGAAAAGGCAGGGAGTTCCACTGACTGATTTAAATGAAAGGAGGAAACGACCTTCGGTAAAAAAGGATAGTGCAGTCTTGAGTGAAACACCTGAATCAGAAAAACAAAGAAATGGTTCCCTGCAAGACAAGGCTTGGAGCTCAGACACTCTCCTGGCTGAGCAAATAGAGACTAAAAAAAACTGTCTTAAGAATCAAGTCTTTGAGGGTGGCCCGTTTGAGGGGTTCGAAAGGCGCCTCGTAGAGAACCCAAAGCACCAGATTGAGACTCCATGACTGACATGTAGCCCGTACAGGCGAGTTCAAATGCTTTGCCCCCTTGAGGAACCAAATGACATCTGGATGAGCCGCCAGAGCGTAGCCATCAACCTGCCCTAAAAGGGAACCAAGAGTCGAGACTTGTACTCTAAGAGAATTGAAAGACAAACCCTTGGAAAGACCATTCTGTAGAAAAAAAGAGAGAGGACATGGGAAACTGGGGGCCCTGCGCACAGGGATACCTGAGTCCGCACACATAGTCTCAAACACTCTCCAAACCCGTATGTAAGCGAGAGAGGTAGAAGTCTTCCGCAAATGCAACAAAGTGGAAATAACCTCCTCCCTATAACCTTTCTTCCTCAGTCACACCACCTGCTGCTTCTGAGGGGGTCCGCAAGGAGAGATTAGGTAGCGGTCTGGAAGAGACCGAGCAAACTCTAAAGCGCAGTCTTGTTCTATTACTTCGAGATCCAAAGTAATTTTGACCCATTCCTCGTGATAAGGGAGAACCGGCCTCCTAAATTGGGAACGGAGGAATGGGCTGGCCGCATCTCATTGCGAGGACTTTGGGGCGGATCCTTGAGGGTTACCAACCAGGAATGGTCGTCGTCCACGAAAGGAATGAGATCTAGTGGAGGAATTTCTTTGTGGAGCCCCCTGCGGCCTGTTGTACCTGCGCTGCCCCCTGAAACGAGAGCGTGAAGGAAAAAAGGATTTGGACGGTTTAGGGTGATCCTCAAGCAGCTTATGAATCTTGTTGTCCCCTAAAGATTTGATAAGCTGTTCCAGGTCCTCCCCGAAGAGAAACTTATCCTTTAATGTGAGAGTGCCCAACTGTGATTTAGAAGAGGAGGAGTCCGTTGCCCAATTTCACAGCCAGAGGAGATGCCTGGCTGAGACCACTGATACCATGGATCTGGCCAGCACTCTGAGGAGATCGTAGAGGGCATCAGCACCATACGCAACCGCGGCTTCCAGACGTTCCGCTTCTGCAGACGGAGTTCCTGGATGCTGAGTAGTTGATGAACCCACCTAAGGCTTGCCCGCTGCAGGAGACTGCTACAGACTGTCGCTTGAACGCCTAGCGCCAAAACTTCAAAAATTCTTTTGAGATGCATTTCCAACTTACAGTCCTGAAGATCCTTTAAAGCTGTTGTTCTCACCACTGGAATGGTGGTTCTTTTGGTGAATGCGGAAACTGAAGTGTCCACTTTAGGAACCTTGAGCATCTCTAGGCATTGGTCTGGGAGGGGATAGAGCTTGTCCATTGCCCTGACTAGCCGTAGGCCAGATTTGGGAGATTCCAATTCTCGGAGTAGTAATTGCCTTAGCATATAGGATGAAATGGGAAAGTACGTGGGGGTGCTCTCAATCCAGCCAAGACAGGGTCCACGTTACTGGAAGCCGGGATACTTGTGGATTTGTCCAGAGGGGCATCTATCCCCAGTTTGGCCAGTACAAAGGGAATGAGCGGCTCTAGCTCCTCCCGCTGGAACAAGCGAAAAACCCGTGGGTTGTCTCCCTCGACCAGTGGATTTTGAATTAAAGTATCTGCATCTGGCTCGGGGTCTGGGAGCTGCGGTAAGGGATTAGGAAAATCTGGGACCCCCCCAGTATGGTCCTGACCCGAATAGTCCCCTGAGAATCAGGGAGTTTGGGTCCCTGTTCTGTAGATACCCTAGGAATCTTTGCAGGCGGAGGGTGCGGGGAGGGGCATCCTGCTGCTGTAAGCTAGCGACATAAGCCTTATGTAATAAGAGTACAAAATCCGTGGAAAAATGCTGAGGGGTTTTCCCTGGCATTGGGGGAGGGGGGGGGGAATGGACATCGTGGTGAGGGTCAGGGACCGTATCAGGAAGATGACTGGCTTAAATCCGGGGGAGACTGATTAAAAACAGGAACCCTTCTTCCCCCCCGCACTGAATCAGCCGTGAGATCTGGGGACAAAATGGCCACAATTCCCACGGTTTGCAGGGACGGAGCAGGTCTGGCAGCGTGTTTTGCGGCCCGAACACGGGTCGCTGATTTCACCGATGCTGTAGAGGGCCCATCCCCGCTGGGCAAACAAAAAGAACAAATCCCTTTGCGGGAGAGCCGCGAAGCAGGCTCCCCCCCCATGCCACACAGTAGGGAGATTGTGGCAAAACAGAGATTGGGGGGTTAAGAAACTGCTGCTGAAAAACGGCAAGATCCTGCTGTGCCTGGCTGCAAGCGGGAGCAGGAGAAAATAGCCCTGCACTTCGCTCCTTCCCCCAAAGGCTGCTAGCTTTCTGCAATATTTTACCCATAGGTATGTTTTTGTTTTTTTTTTTAAGGTAAAGAAGAATATTGACTTCTCTGTGGCAATGGACCCGAGGCATGTGACATCTCAGGGGTCTCAACGGGGGCAGGATTGGACCACCAGTATCACCCAGAAGCCAGGCAATGGGTCACCGGGAAAGGGTCCTAGGCTGAAGAATAAAGAGGAAAACCCGCCTAGGACCAGGGGGACAGATGCAAGCAAGTGAATGTCCTGGCTGCCTATATTACAAAAGAGGAAGTCATTGGATGTTAGGTGATCTTCTGAATGTGAAACTATCTTATACAGTGTCAAGAGTCACTTGTCTTCCCATGACCAAGAACAAATGCAACATTGTTGCTTCTGCATTTCAAAGTCATCTGTAACCTAATTCCTAAACCAAGTTTTGCCCAGTAGCTAGCTACTGACCTTATGAAAGTAGTGCCTCTCTCAAAAACTTATTTAAACTTATTTATATTTGCCGTTCTATTTATACTGTTGAGATTACTTACCTGGTAATCTTGTTTTCCTTAGTGTAGACAGATGGACTCAGGACAAATGGGATAGTATCCGCGTGCTAGCAGTTGGAGATGGATCTGACGTCAGCACGGGGGCGTGTATATATCCCCACAGGAAGCGCAGCTGTTCAGTAATCTTCCTTGCAAAAGCTGTTATGGATGTGTGTACTGACGCTCAATGAAAGGTAAAGAAAAAAAAGTGAAAACAGGCCTCCCCTGACCGATTGACAGTGGCTGGAGACCGCCAGCCTTCCCAACCGGAAGGCGTGGATATTGGCAGAGTGTACGCTCTTAGGAAAACAAAGGTCAAAGGCTTACCTGGAATCAGTGAAAACCCATGTACACAGGCAGCTGGGCGGGATGCTGAGTCCATCTGTCTACACTAAGGAAAACAAGATTACCAGGTAAGTAATCTCAACATTTCCTGGCGTGTAGCCAGATGGACTCAGGACAAATGGGATGTACCAAAGCTTTACACCCCGCCTGGGCGGGAGGCTGCCTGAGGACCATGCAGTACCGCCCTCGCAAAAGCCGAGTCCTCCCTGGCCTGGACATCCAGACGGTAGAACCGAGAAAAGGTATGGAGGGAGGACCATGTCGCCGCTTTACAGATGTCCGCCGGCGACAGCATCCGGGATTCAGCCCAAGACGCTGCTTGGGCTCTGGTAGAATGAGCCTTAACCTGTAGAGGCGGAGCCTTCCCAGCCGCCACGTAGGCGGCTCTGACAACGTCTTTAATCCAGCGGGCAATGGTGGGCCGAGAGGCCGCTTCACCTTGCTTCTTCCCGCTGTGTAGGACGAACAGATGGTCTGTCTTCCGCAGGTCTTGAGTCATTGTCAGATACCTGGGCAGCAATCTGCCGATGTCGAGATGGCGTAATAAACGGCCTTCTTCAGATTTCTTCAAACCTACCGTGGTAGGCAAGGATACGGTTTGGTTAAGATGAAATTGTGAAACCACTTTAGGGAGAAAGGAGGGAACCGTCCGAAGATGGATAGACTCCGAAGAGATACGTAGAAAGGGATCACGGCAGGACAGCGCTTGTAGTTCAGAGATGCGGCGTGCGAAGCATACGGCCAGCAGGAATACCAACTTCAGGGTTAGAGACCGTAGAGACAAGCCCCGAAGGGGTCGGAAGGTGGATCCCGCAAGGAAATCCAGAACCAGATTAAGGTTCCATAAGGGTATAGGCCACTTTAGTGGCGGACGAATATGCTTGACGCCTTGCAGGAAACGAGAAACATCAGGGTGCTTGGCGATAGTCTTGCCACCTCTCCTGGGCCCATAGCACGATAGTGCCGCTACCTGAACCTTGATGGAGCTGAGGGAGAGACCCTTCTGAAGCCCATCCTGCAGGAAATCCAACACAATAGGAATAGTGGCGGCATGTGGACTGGTGCCATGAAAGTCGCACCATGCTTCAAAAATTCTCCAGATCCGTACGTAGGTGAGGGATGTGGAAAACTTGCGAGCCCGGAGGAGTGTATTAATCACAGGCCCCGAGTAACCCTTTTTCTTCAGTCGAGCCCTCTCAATGGCCAGACCGTAAGAGAGAACTGAGCCGGATCCTCGTGCAGAATGGGACCTTGACGTAGAAGGTCCCGGAGAGGAGGCAGGGGGAGAGGCTCCCCTGCCAGCAGGCGTCTGAGGTCCGCGTACCAGGGTCTTCTTGGCCAGTCCGGGGCCACCAGAAGAACTAGGCCCTGGTGTGACCGAATCCTGTGGATGAGGGCACCCAGTAGAGGCCACGGGGGAAAGGCATATAGAAGAGTCCCCGGAGGCCACGGCTGGACCAGAGCATCGATGCCGTGCGAGCACGGGTCGCGTCTGCGGCTGAAGTATCTGGGTACCTGAGCATTGGACTTGTCTGCCAGTAAATCCATGGCCGGGATCCCCCAGTGATCGACAATCATCTGGAAAGCTGTGGGGGACAGCTGCCACTCGCCTGGATTCAGGCTTCCCCTGCTGAGAAAGTCTGCTGTGGTATTGTCCTTCCCGGCAATGTGGACGGCGGAGATGTCCCGCAGATTCGCCTCTGCCCAAACCATGAGTGGGGCGATTTCTAGAGATACCTGTCGGCTTCTGGTTCCGCCCTGACGGTTGATGTAGGCCACCGTGGTGGCGTTGTCTGACATCACTCTGACAGCTCTGTGCCGCAGCCGTGGAGCAAAACGAAGGCAGGCCAGTCTGACTGCCCGGGCTTCCAGGCGATTGATGTTCCATGTGGACTCCTCCCTGTTCCAGCGCCCTTGTGCGGTGAGTTCTTCGCAATGTGCTCCCCAGCCGCTTAGGTTGGCATCCGTGGTGAGCAAGATCCACGTGGGCGAGGACATCCGCGACCCCCTGCTCAGGTGGTCGGACCGCAACCACCACCGCAGCTGGGTCCGAACATGGACCGGTAGAGGGAGGTGCGTGGAATAGGCTCGGTGATGGGGGCTCCAGCGAGAGAGCAGGGAATGCTGTAGTGGTCTCATATGGGCTCGTGCCCAAGGCACCACATCCAGAGTGGAGGCCATGAGACCCAGAACTTGCAGATAATCCCAAGCTAACGGCCGACTGGTTCCCAACAGATACTGGATACGCTGCCGAAGTTTCAACTGTCTCTTGGTCGTAAGACTGACCGTGTCCGCCCGAGTGTCGAACCGTACCCCCAGATATTCTATGGACTGGGAAGGCTGTAGGCAGCTCTTGCTGAGGTTGATGACCCAGCCCAAGCTTTCCAGAAGGGCGATCACCCTGTCGGTTGTCCGCAGGCTCTCCACTCGGGATTTCGCCCTGATCAACCAGTCGTCTAGGTAGGGATGGACCAAGATCCCGTCCCGCCTGAGTGCCGCCGCCACAACCACGATCACCTTGGTGAATGTCCTTGGGGAGGTGGCCAACCCGAAGGGGAGAGCTCGAAACTGGAAGTGGCGGTCCAGAACCTTGAAGCGTAGGAAGCGCTGATGATCTGGATGTATCGGAATATGAAGATAGGCTTCGGACAGGTCTAATGCCGTGAGGAAGTCTCCGGGCTGGACTGCGGCTTTGACGGAGCGCAGAGTTTCCATGCGAAACCTCGGTACCCGTAAGTACCGATTGAGGGATTTGAGGTCCAGCACAGGCCGAAAAGTGCCCCCTTTCTTGGGTACTATGAAATAAATGGAATAATGTCCAGAATTCACTTCCCAGGCAGGCACTGGGAGGATGGCGTTCAAGGTCAGGAGCCTCGTCAGGGTGGCCTCCAATGCTGCCTTCTTGAGCGGGGAACATGAAGACTCCACAAACTTGTCCGGAGGAAGATGATGAAAGTCCAGATAATACCCCTCTCGGATAACTGCAAGGACCCACTGGTCCGACGTGATCTCGACCCATCTGGGGTAGAAGAGGGTCAACCTGCCCCCTATGGCTTCGTCCCCCAGATGAATCGGCAAATTCTCATTGTGGGATGCGACCGGGACCCCCGCCCGGCCCGTTCCCCCGTTTGCGCAGCCTGGACCGAAAGGACTGATTCCTGGCCGGAGGACGCAGCGTCTGGTAGCGCCCTCTATATGGAACAAATCGCTGTGAGCTCCTGCCCCTGGAGGGCCGTGGACCGGAGCGCTGTCCCCTCCTGGACCGGTCTTCTGGTAGGCGAGGCACAGGAGAGGCACCCCAGGTAGCGACTAGCTTATCAAGGTCACTGCCAAACAGAAACGAGCCCTGAAAAGGCAATTTGATGAGGCGAGACTTTGAAGGTGTATCAGCGGACCATGGCTGGATCCATAGGTGTCTCCTGGCGGCCACGGAAGACGAGATCCCCTTAGCCGTGGTTCGAACCAAATCCGATGCGGCATCGGTGAGGAAGGAAAGAGCGGGCTCCATGTCAGCCGCTGGAGCGTTGTTCCGGACCTGAGACAAGCAGGCACGAGTGACCACCGTGGAACAGGCCGCAATCCTCAAAGAAAGAGCTGCCACCTCAAAATGTTGCTTCAGAATGGCGTCCATCCGCCTGTCATGGGGCTCCCTGAGGGCCATACCCCCTTCCACAGGAATGGTAGTGCGCTTGACCACAGCGCTAATTAAGGCGTCCACCTGAGGGCATGCCAGGAGGTCCTGGAGAGCCGGTGCCAATGGGTACATGCCTTTCAGGGCCCGGCCCCCTTGAAATGAGGCCGCCGGTGCTGCCCATTCCAAATCAATGAGTTGCTGAGCTGCCTGCAAGAAAGGAAAATGGCGGGCTGTAGGACGAAGACCTTCCAGCAGGGGGTTCTGCGCAGAAGGAATCGAAGCACTGGGTCCAGTGATATCCAACTCCGCCAGACACTGAGACACGAGGTCCGAGAGGTCCTCCTTAGGGAAAAAGCGCCGCATAGTCCTATATGGCGCAATCCCCGGGGGGAGGTCCCCTTCGTCCGGGAGTTCGGACTCGTCCGGTGAAACCTCCTGGTCCGAGTGATCGGGACTGTCCAATAACGGGAGGTCCCGCACCCAAGAAGGCTGCGAGGGTCCAGGAACAGGATCCCTAGAGGCTGCCATCATGGCGGCAGCCGCAGCATGCGCCGTAGACGCCGCCACCGCAGGAACCGCAGCAACCGCCGGAAGAACAGGCGCAGCAAGGACCGTAGGGGCAGGACGCGAAGCCGTCTGCATCTGGACAAAGGCATGAATTCCCTGAAAAAGATCCACCCAGGAAATGGAAGCAGCCTCAAAACGCCGGGGTACAAGATCCCCCGGGATTCCTGAGCGGTCGAGACTGCCTCCCAAATCCGGGGTAGCCGCAGGTGAACTGTCAAAAAACTGCGGCTGAGATTGGTCCTGGCCGGAGGGTCCCCCGGCCGCCGCACATTGGGTACACAGGGAGTCTGGGTCAGTACCGCGCGTGGCACGAAGGTGGCATGCAGAGCAGAGGCCCAGAGCTGAAACGTCTAGGGCAAGCGGCGGCGCAGCTGCGAGCTGATCCATGAGCAAAATATAGCAAGCGTGCGCTTCTTATGCGGCAGCAATAGGCGCAGGCTAGAACAGGCGCACAATAGCAATAGGATGCGGCAGCAATAGGCGCTGAATAGAGCAAGCGCACAATAGCAAAGGCAAGCGGCAGCAATAGGCGCTGAGCAAAACAAGCGCACAATAGCAATAGTAAGCGGCAGCAATAGGCGCTGAGTAGAAACAGGCGCACAATAGCAAGAGTATGCGACAGCAATAGGCGCTGAAAATAACAGGCGCACAATAGCAACAGGCTGTGGCAGCAAGAGGCGCTGAGTAGAACAGGCACACAATAGCAACAGTGTGCGGCCGCAATAGGCGCCGAGCAGAATAGGCGCACAATACTAAGCAGGTAGCAAGATACACCTAATGGCAGTCAATAGACATACAGCAGCAATATGCGGCACATACTCACAGTGGCAGCCAATAAGCAAGAACAAGGAGGAAAGAAAGCCGCGCCCATTACAGGCGCGGAATACCTGAGTAAGGCCACAAATGGCGTCCTCCACGGCTTGCCACGCCGCCGGTCCTCTAGATAGCGGAGACCTGGGTGAAGAGACGTACGCCTTACCAAATCTTCAGCGCTGCCGGGCAGGATCACAGGCGGTCTCCGGCTGCGAGGGGAAAGGGCCGATACCTTTCACCGCCGCGGTTGAGGCACTGCACCCGCTACCTCGTCCACGCCGGGAGCGAGGGCCTCGGCGGGACCAAGGACTTTCACCTCCGGGGGACCACGGCAGTCACCCCGGGAAGCTCAACTGGGGGGCACGGCCAGAACGGCCCCTGAGGAGCGCGGGGCTCAAAAAGGTGTTGAAGAAAGGTAAAGTAGAATCTAGAAGAGAAGAAAACAAAAATGAAAGTAGTCTTGGAAAGCACGCTGAACCAGCGTGCAGGCACTCCAAACTGCTTTGGAGACGGAAATTACTGAACAGCTGCGCTTCCTGTGGGGATATATACACGCCCCCGTGCTGACGTCAGATCCATCTCCAACTGCTAGCACGCGGATACTATCCCATTTGTCCTGAGTCCATCTGGCTACACGCCAGGAAACTGTTATTCGACGATTTGTTTTACTGTAACGCCATAACCGCGATTGTTCTGTTTCAATGGAAACAGATATGATTTGATATTTTTTTTCAAGAATGTAGATATATAAAAACTCTAAATAAATAAACAAAAAAAAAGTGTAAAAATGCCACCTATGTTTACTGTAGTAAAGCAGCTGTGTTATTGCATTCTGAGAAAAGAAACCTTACTGAAGAAGCATTCAGAGTAACTGTTTTAGGGTTTTCTTTACCTGCTTGTGTTATGTTCTGCATTGTTATATTGCATTACTTATTTTATTTTTATTTTATTTATTTCTTTTGTATACCGACATTCGATCGAGATATCACATCGGTTTCCAGATAACTAAAGGAATAGGGTGATAACAGCCCTATTTTACATTATAACATGGTATTAAATAGATATAAGAATATTTTACATTATAACATGGTAATAAATATAACAAGAATATTTTACATTATAACATGGTAATAAATATAACAAGTTGTAACAGAACTAACAGGAGAACATGGAACATTAGACTATAGTATATAACATATGTACATAAATGGCTTGTTGATGAGGATAAATTATGGTAAGGAGAGCAGGGAGTGTAGAGGGGGGAGGGGAGAGAAAGGGATGTGTGGGAGGAAGGTAGTGATAGGGAGGGAAAGGGTGGTGTGAGATGCTTGTGTAGGGAGGGAAAGGTGTGGGGCGAGATGCTTGTGGAGGGGGCATGGAGTGGTTGGTGCGATTGGGCGGGTTATGTGTCGGGTGGGAAAGCTTTTAAAAATAGCCATGTTTTGAGGTGTTTTTTGAAGACTTGCAGTGAAGGTTCGTTTCTGAGACAGGTGGGGAGGGTGTTCCATAAGGTGGGGCCCGCTATTGTTATGGCTCGTTTGCGGGTGACGTTGAGGTGTGCAGCTTTGAGATTGGAGACGGCTAGGAGTCCAGTGTTGGTGGATCTGAGAGTTCTTTGAGTGGGGTAAGGTTGTATTCCGTTGTTTAGCCAGTCCATTTTGTTGTTGTTTATTTTTTTGTGCATGAGGGTGAGGGTTTTATACTGGATTCTTTGTGTAATGGGTAGCCAGTGGAGTTCTTTGAGCGTGGGTGTGATGTGAGGGGATTTTTTGTTGTTAGAGATGATTCTGGCGGCAGCGTTCTGTAGAACTTGGAGGGGTTTGATGTGTATTTCTGGTAGTGCGAGGAGGAGGGAGTTGCAGTAGTCGAGTCTTGACAAGATAATTGATTGGAGGACTGTTCGGAAATCGTGCTCTTGGAGAAGGGGTTTGAGTTTTTTTAGTGTCTGCAGTTTGAAGAATCCATCTTTGATTGTATTGGAGATGTGTCGTTTAAAGTTGAGTAGGCTGTCAATTGTTACGCCTAGGTTTCTTGTGGACGGCGTGAGTGAGGTTTGTGAGATTTGTGGCACTCCCGGGTTGATTGAGTTTCCTGGGTGGTCAGAGGGGGTGCACATGAGTGGATAGGAGGGACGGTCATCGTGGATGTGAATGATTTCTGTTTTGGCTTGGTTGAGACATAGTGATAATTGGGATAGTAAGTGGGATAAGTTTGAGCTGAGTTTGTTCCATTTTTCCATAGTGAGTTGAATGGAGTTGTTTATGGGGAGTAATATTTGTATGTCGTCTGCATAGACAAAGTAGGTGAGGTTTGCCTCTGATAGGTATTTGCATAGTGGGATGAGGTATATGTTGAAGAGGGTTGATGATAGGGAAGAACCTTGTGGGACTCCATGAGTGAGGGGCACTTGTGAGGATTCAGATGAGTTCATCTTGACGATGTAAGATCTGTTTGAGAGGTAGGATTTGAACCACTTGATTGTGGTGTCTTGGAGACCAATTTCTTTAAGTCTGGTGAGGAGTGTTCTGTGATTGATGGTGTCGAAGGCGGCTGATATATCAAGAAGTATCAGGAGGAACGATTTGCCTTTGTCGCAGCCTTTGAGGATGGTATCGGTGAGGGAGAGGAGGAGGGTTTCAGTGCTGAAGAGTTTTCTGAAACCATGTTGTGCAGGCTGAAGAACATTAAAGGTTTCAAGGTGGTCTGTGAGTTGATTGTTGACTGTTTTTTCGATGATTTTTGCTAGGAATGGGAGGTTGGAGACTGGTCTGTAGTTTGCTGGGTCGGATTTGTCGAGTTGAGGCTTTTTGATGATTGGTTTGATGATGGCGTTTTTGAGTTTTTCTGGGAAGATTCCTTGTTCTAGGGATAAGTTGATGATGTAGGTTATTGGTTTGACAATAATCTCTCTGATGAGTTTTAGCGTTTTGATGGGGATGGGGTCTAAGGGGTGGGATGCACGGTTGGTTTTTCTGATGATAGGTTCAATTTCTGTGGTAGCAACGGGAGTGAATTGTGACCATGAGTGGATAGGAGGGGGGGTGTCAATTGAGTCATTGTGGGTTTGGGGAATCTTGGCAATGATGTTGTTGACTTTATCCTTGAAGAATTGTGCTAGTTTTTCACTGGAGATGTTGCTGGAGTTTGGCGTATTGTCATTTTGGATGGGGTTGGTAAGGTCTTTGACATAGGCGAAGAGGGTCCTTGGGTTAAATTGGTAATCGTGAATCCTTGATGTGTGGAAATTGCGCTTTGCTGTGTTAAGGTCAGCTGTATAGTTGTGTAGTAGTGTTCTGTATTTGTCTTTCAGGTTTGAGGTGGGGGTTCGTCTCCACTGTTTCTCAGTCTGTCTCAGTGTTCGCTTTGAGGTTTTCAGTTCTGGGGTGTACCATGGTGCTCTTTGCTTTGTGGATTGTTTTATTTCCTTTTTTATCATGGGGCATAATGTATTGGCTATGTCTGCGTTGATAGATATCCAGGAGTTTGTGGCTGTGTTGGCGTCATTTAAGTTGATTGTTTTTAGTGCCTCAGGTAACAGTTTGGCGATGTCTTCACTGGAGCATGGTTTGGTGAATTCGATGATTCGGTTGTTTGTTTGTAGTGGGTTTGATTGGAGTTGAAGCTTGGCTTGGATGAGGCTGTGGTCAGACCATGGGGTGGGGGTTGTAGATGGTGGTTCAGTTGCAGATATTTTGTTGTTTATGAATATTAAGTCCAGGGTGTGTCCTGATTTTTGAGTGGGTGAGTTGATGATTTGGGTGAATCCGATGGCAGACATGGTGGATAGGAGCAGTTCGCTTGTGGGAGATGGAGGGTGGGTGTCGATATGGAGGTTAAAGTCTCCTAGTATTATGGCTGGTTCTTGTAAGTTTATGTGGGTTGTGATGGATTCAATCAGGGGGGAAAGGTTGTGCTGTAGGCAACCAGGAGGTGCGTATAGGAGGAGAATTTGGAGATGTTTTGATTTGAATAGGTTGGTCTCGATAGGGGGTGGTAAGTTTGGGGAGTGGGAAGAGAATTTAAGTTTTTTGTGAGCTAGGAATAGTAGGCCACCTCCCTTTCTTTTGTTTCTGGGTATGGAGAAAATATTGTATGTGTTTTTGGGCAGTTGATTGAGTAGGACTGTGTCAGAATGTTTCAGCCAAGATTTGGTTATACAGAATATGTCTGGTTGGTCGTCTGTGAGTATGTCATGGATGATTGGGATTTTTTTGGTGATTGACTGTGCATTAATGAGGAGTAGAGTAATGAGTGTGATTGTGGTATGGGGTATGTTAGGGTTGGGGTGAATTTTGGTGAGGCGTCTAGTGGTGGGTGTGGATTTAGGAGTGTGGTGGTTGTTGTGGCGATGGGTTAGTTTGGGGATGTATTGGGCTGAGGCCATTGTGTGAGTTTTGTGTGAGAAGGTTGTTGCTTGGTTGCTGAGTGGGGAGTGAATGGTGGTAGGGGTTGTTAGGTTGTTTGAGAGTTGGATGATTACTTTTCAGAGATTCATATGTTGAGTGTTGGGAAGAATATAATGGGGCTGGTAGTTGTTGAGGGCTGTGGGGGGGGTTGTAGGGGAGGAACATTGAAGACAGAGGAGCATACGGGAGTACACAAAGGGAGTGCACGAAGGGGCGCACAAAGGAGCAGGCTCCTTTGGCGTGCTCCTTCGGCGCGCGGCGCCTGGGAGCCTGCTATATTTATAATTAGAGGGTTAATCAGGGTTGCCCCTTGATTGGCTGTGCGTCGGCAGCGTGTCCCTCGGAGGCGGAGGAAGGTCGGCCGATGACGTCAGCGCTTCTCGGAGGAAGGCAGGGGCTGCCTCGTGGTCGGGGTCGGAGGCGGTCGTGGGTAAGTGTAAATTAAGTAGGCCTTACCCCGGCGGGCCTCCAGCGCCGATCGCGCAGGCCCTGCACCGCTCCAAGTCGTCTTCTCCCCTCGGCAGCGTCCGGGTGAAAGGGGCTCAGTCCGGGCGTCTCTCGGGTTTAAAGGCCAATCAGGGCTGTCCCCTGATTGGCTGTGCGTCGGCAGCGTGTCCCTCGGAGGCGGAGGAAGGTCGGCCGATGACGTTAGCGCTTCCCGGAGGAAGGCAGGGGCTGCCTCGTGGTCGGAGGCGGTCGTGGGTAAGTGTAAATTAAATAGGCCTTAATTTACACTTTCACACATTAGAATAATATAGACAGTAGATTCATGATTATCTCAAGTTTATAATGAAATTTATTTTTTTTGCAATGTTATATACTGCTTTGGGCAGCCTGGAATGGTTGGGAAAGTGGTATATTCATGTTCTAGAACAGCTCTCCTATGAGGAAAGGCTAAAGAGGTTAGGGCTGTTCAGCTTGGAGAAGAGACAGCTGAGGGGGGATATAAGAGGTTTTTAAAATCATGAGATGTCTAGAATGGGTAAGTGTGAATCAGTTATTTACTCTTTCGGATAATAGAAGGACTAGGGGGCACTCTATGAAAGTAGCACATTTAAAACAAATCTGAAAAAGTTATTTCACTCAACACACAATTAAGCTCTGGAATTTGTTGCCAGAGGATGTGATTAGTGCAGTTAGTGAAGCTGGGTTTTAGAGAGGTTTGGATAGGTTCTTGGAGGAGAAATCAATTAACTGCTATTAATCAAGTTGTCTTAGAGAATGGCCACTGCTAATACTGGCATCAGTAGCCTTTGATCTACTTAGTGTTTTGGTACTTGCAGCCTGGATTGGCCACTGTTGGAAACAGGATGCTGGACTCTCCGTCTGTCCTATTATGGCAATTTCTTATGTTTTTAATAAATAAAATAAAAAATGTTATGCAGAACTCTGAGCATCAAAAAGTATGACAGATGCTGAAGCAATGGACTGAAAAAGACAAATCATATCACCAGATGATGAGACTCCTTGGAAGGAGGCAAACAGGAACACTCTGAAGTAAAGAACTGCACAAAACTGTGCAATACCACATTTTTTTTAAATTATAAAAATACATGTAAAAAACAAAATAAACAGAACAGGTATGACCTGGATTAAACATCAAAGAGAAGAACGGTCATTAGTGGTGTATCACAGGAATTGGTCCTAGGACCTGTGCTGTTTAATAGATTCATAAATGATCCGGAAAAAAGAACAATGACAACAAGTGAGGTGATCAAATCTGCAGATGACAGAACATTATTCAAATTTGTTAAAAAAAAAACAGCAGATTGCGAGAAACTACAGAAGAACCTTGTGAGTCTAGGAGACTGGGCAACTGAAATTTAATGTAGAAAAGTGCAACATGAGGCACATAGGGAAAAATAATTCCAACAATAAGTATATGATGCTGGGTACTGTATTGGGACGCACCACCCAGGAAAAGGAACTTGGGAGTCCTTGAGGACAATACACGGAAACCCTCAACTCAGTGCATGGTAGCACTCAAATGATCCAAAAGGGAAGAGAGAATAAAATGGAAAATATATTGCCTCTGAATTGAGTCACGGTGTAACCACACCTTGAGTATTATATGTAGCTCTGAAAGAAAGACATAGTGGAATTAGAAATGGTGCAAACGAAGGTAGCAAAAATGATAAATGGGTTGGAACCTCTCTCCTATGATAAGAGGTTACTCAAGCAGACTCTATAGCTTGGAAAAGAGATAAGTAAGAGGGCGACATGAAGAGTTTATAAAACCATAAGTGCGGTGAAACGGGTAAATAAAGGACAGTAAATCACCCTTTCAAATAATACTAAAAGAAGAGGATAGTCCACTAAACTAAGAACAAACAGATTCAAAACAAACAGTAGAAAGTACTCTTTCACTCATCATCCCAAAAAACTGTGGAATCTATTACCGGAGGACGTGGTCAAGGCATCTAGTGGGGTTTAAAAGAGGTTTGTACAAGTTCTGGAGGAAAAAGTCCATAATACATTATTAGGCAGGTAGACTAAAGAAAGCTATTATAATCCCTGAGCGTGAGGAGCAGGAATTAGATCTTCTGTATGGGATCTATCAGATATTTACGAACTAGAGTGAAATTACGCTGAACCTACAAAGCCTTCTCCTCCTTTATTCTGCTCCCTAATCCCCAAACTCCCTAAAAAAAAAAATTAGCTTCCAAAAAAATCTAAAGCTAAAAATCTGGTATTGCTCCTGGCACAACAAAAAATCAGAACATTCGCGATTGCCGTTATCCTAGTCTATACTCACCCAGCTTCTGCCATCTTCTTTCTGCAATTTTTCCCGCTTCCACATTGGTTTCTCCCTGCAGGCGCAGACACTTATCAATACGGAAGCCGGGAAGGGTGGTGAACCATAGAGTTGACAGCGGCCAGCACAGATTCCCCCCTCCCCTCCTCCCCCATGGAGGACCGAGGCGGTGAGGAGTGGAATAAAGGGGGCGGAGTCACCCTAGAGCTTTGTGACGCAGGACAGCCCTGTCTAGGGGAGGAAGTGGTTGCAGGGCTAGTCCACGGTTTGCTCTGTTTCCTTTTTTCGTACTTTTTTTTTTGTTCCCCCCACAAAAAAGGCAAAAAAAAAAAGAAGCTTGTTTTAAGTTATTAGTATTTTTAAATTAATTTGAAGCTGCAATACTAAAAGTAAGAAACGAGTCCTCCAGAGAAACCTGGCTCACATCTTTGAAACTTTCGACCGACTTTCAAAGAAAGGAAAAAGTTAACATTAAAGAAACCAGCACAGGCTTGTTTTAAAGGCATAATCTGAAGCATCTTGTTTTCTGCTGGTTGGAAAACAAATGTGATTCTCAATTTAGCTTGACATCCGGAACTGGTCGCCTTTGAGTTGGGCCCGAACTTCTGCACAGATGGAGTCTGAAGGAAGAGGTAAATTATTTCTTTTCTGTTGTATTTTTAAATTTGATGACTGAGGTAGATCCTGGGCTACGATGATGGTTTTTTTTTTTTGTTTGTTTCATTTGAAAGACTCCAGTCAAGTCTTGTTTATTTTTTTTTTCAACCTTAAAATTTAAAGTTTTGTCTCTTGATGCATAGATGGAGTGAAAACTATATAGCCCACTCATGCCAGATGACTTAAGATTTACTTATTTCTTTTGATTGGGGTCTGCCGTCTCTACGTTGGACGATTTAAAATGATTTTTAAAAGTTGCTCTGATTGTTGATTTGAAAGGAACTCATGGGGTTGCAAGGGAGGATGTAACAATTAATGATTATGAAATGTTCTAACTCTTCGATGTGTGTGTGTAAATGTGCTCTCTCTGAAAGTGTCAGTCACTAAATGGGTTTTGTTTTTTTTTAACTTTGAAGTAGAATGGCCTCATGGGGAATTAAATCTGGGGAAATGCACTGAGAATAAAGGCTTAAACAAGGGCTACAGTCAATTCTGACTACCTAAATAACCTCTTCTTGTTTTGAGAAAAAACAAGTGAGAGTGCGGCTGGTAAGAGCCACGCACTTTTGATCTTGTTGTCCTAGGTATGGCCACATGTGGATATAGCGCTGGAAATTGACTCCCCTGCAAGATTAAATTACCGGGAATAGACCCTGCACTATCCTCCTCCACTGGCCGCAAAAGTGCTTATAAACGCTAAAGTGCTTTTCTAAAGCTCACAGACGAGACGGGGGGGTCAGGTCTCCAGAGAACAGTTTACCCACAGATGGTGGGGTTTACAAAAAAACTTCATTTTAATTTTAGATGTAGTTTGATTTGTTAGTCCCCTTGAATGCACACAGATTTAAAAAAAAAGTAACATCCTATATAATGTTTTTTATTAGACTAATTTAATACATTTCTTGATTAGCTTTTGGAGAGCTAATACTTTTTTCTATGGGTCTGAATTAGAAATTATTTTTTTTTAGGAAGCTCAAAAACCCTATATGGCCAAATGTTCTCACGCTTATTACTATTCAATACGAATAAGGCAACAAACTTTTTTCTTTATTTTTTGAAGCTAAAAAGGACTTAACATTGGGGTTAAGAGAAGCCCCGCTGAGGACAAGAACCTCTTTAAATATAGTGGAATAAAATCGTCCTGGTTGTAGCTCTTCCCTGCAAGCGCGCCTACAGAGGAGGCGCGGCCGTTTTTCACCCGGGGCCGGACGGAGTTATTTTACGTTTTCATTGTGCTGCTTCCACTGTGTATGTTCACTTGTTACGGTTTTTTCCCCTAACTAAACATCCTGCCCTTCCAGGAACCCGTCTTCGGCGAGACGGTGGGAAAGCGTGGGGGGGAGGGCCGGGCGGCTTCTATGGGCGCGCGCTTAGTGTTGAGTCCGCGCTTTTGAGAGGGAGATGCTATCTTGGTGGGGCGGAGGAAGGGGATGGTCTCTCGGAAAAATTAGTAACCCGATCAGGATCCAGGATATCTGGCCAGAGAATTGAAAATGGGGGGAGGGCTGGGTGCTGGTCTCATTGTTACACACTTGGCCATCTGGTCTCCCCCCCCGTGATACAACTTTAGGATGTGATGTGATGTGCGTGGTGCTGCTCTGGGACTTCTAGCTGATTGTGTCTGCCCTGTTTGCGAGTTACAGTTCATTTCTTTTCCTATCATCATTTTTAAATGTTTGGTTGCTGTACCATTAAATGTTCAGGATGTGCTGCCCCTCTCTCTCTATATTAGACAAAGACTACAGGGGGAAAAAAAACCCCAGAATTTGATATTGTAATTCTGTGTCTTCTCTTCACCAGATATGTAAAAATAAGGGATTTTAAGCAGTGAAGTGAGCAGAGGTTACAGGGCTACATGTTTCCAAATAGAAGTTGTATACTTTTTGATTGTGGCCTCAGTGTGGGATTTTATGACTCACTTTTCCAGAGCTTACTGGGTTTCTCTATGCTATAATCAGCTTTGTAATGGCAAGGAGACAGCAGCATCCCAGTTCACCTGAATCCATGATGGCTGAAGGAAAGGTTTGGAGGAAGGGAAAAGTTTTATATAAACTGGAAGGAAAAAAGGAATTACTATTGTGTGTGGGGGTTTTTAGTGGGGGGGGGGGTTTTGTTTGTTTTTTTACTGCTACCAAAACTCTAAATAGTTGGTTGTGTCTATACTTAGTCCCTGCCACCATAACTACTGGTTTGTCAGAATATTACAGACTATTTTGTATCTTATTCTCCTTATGTTATCTGCATATATCGTTGACCCACTTTTTGGGGATAAAAAAAAGGTGCATTTTTTTTCTTACCACACACTTTATAAAAAAAAAAAAAAAAGTTCCTGTCTCCTCCCCCCTCCCCCTGCATGTGCTGGTGTGCTCCCTTTGGGCCCTGATGAGCACAGCAGCAGTCAGATTTGTAATGGTAGGAGTGGGCAGAGCTTTTTGTAAACATGGTTTACTAATAACCTCCTTAGGAACCAAATGAAAAGTCGGAGTTTTAAAAAGGACTGCATAATGACTTGACTTGTTTTAGCTGCCTATTGAATTTTGCAAAAGGGGCATGTTCTAGTTCTGCTGCTTAAAAGGGAGTGTGGCTTTAAGTCGTTTTGGTCCAGTTACTCAAAGCTGAGTGCACATTTCCTGTGTCTGTGCTGACGACTGCACCCCCATGACTGAAATAAATTTCCTACAGTATATTTAAAAAAAAAAAAATAGGCGTGTCAGCAGCTTTTGATGGCTCTTTGGGTGCCTCAAATATCCAATGTGGGATTCTTGTGTTTCAGCTTGTGGAATGCGAGCGCAGATTTGAATATTTCCTGGAGGTTTTTGTGAGATTTTGTTCTTTTTGGTTATTAACCTCTTGTCCCTTGTGATTATCACCCTTTGTCCCATTTGACTTATAACCAAAGATTCTTCTAGCTTTATTTATAGAGTCATAAGTCATAGCAAATAAACTTTAATGTAATTATTTATATTCCGCTTTTCGGCACTTCAGAGCAGATTGCATTCAGGTACGGTAGGTATTTCTCTGTCCCCAGAGGGCTCACGCTCTAAAGGCCCTATTCACTAAGGGGTAGATTTTATAAAGTTGCGCACACGCGTACTTTTTGTTCACGCACCAGGCGCGAACAAGAGTACACGGGATTTCAATAGATAGCGTGCGTAGCCATTAAAATCCGGGGTCGGCTTGCGCGTGCCAAGCCGCACAGCCTGCCTCCGTTCCCTCCGGCTTCCACCCCCCCCCCTTACCTTCGTCGCGAAAGTTACACCTGCTCAAGGCAGGCGTAAATTGCACGTGCCTCATGTTCCGGTCCGGAGGCCGCAGCCCCCCCCCCCCACAGGAAAGCCCCGGGACTTATGCGTGTGCCGGAAGCCTAAGCAAGATAGGCTTGGCGTGCGCGGGGGGGGGGGGGGGGGGGTTTGGGGTAGGTTTTCGGGGGTTACGCGTGTAGCCCTCTGAAAATCTACCCCTAAGGCTTTTCTCCCGTTCCTTGTCTGAGAAAAAAATGCTTAGTGAATCAGTTTGTACCCGAGGCAGTGGAGAGTGAAATGACTTGCCCAAGGTCACAAGGAGTGGCAGTGGGATTTGAACCCTGGTTTGTAGCCCGCTGCAGTAACCACTAGGCTACTCCTTCACTCGAGTGTTTATGGGTTATGTAGCAGAAGTTTTGCACCGAAATTGTGTTTCCTATTATGTGAATCCTCCTCTCTCAGGCCAGCCTTTCACCACGGCCCTGATTTCTGTGCCTTAGGATTTTTGAACAAAGTGGCTAACACTAGTCCTCAAAGCCCCACATACAGGTGTCTCTCCTGGTGGACCGTCCCTCCACACTTTTCTTATTACCCTGTGCCCAGCACCCCCTCCTCTTTCTCACTGATGCTTCACCTACCACCACAGACAGAAGTCTCCTTCCTCCTGTACAGTGTTCTTGAGTCTCCTGCTTGCAGACAACATCTGGAAGAGTGTGGGAGGGAGGGGGCTGCAGTGCCCTCTTAAGTATGGTGTCCTGTGGGCATGCTGCATTCCCCAAAAGCTGGCTCCGCACTCACTACCACTGAATATTTGTTAAATCTTTGCATACGTTCTTCATCCTCCATTAACTACCTACATTTTGACTTTTTTTTATTTTTTTGAGGGCTAAATTTAAGTTTCAAGGATAACAAAGAGTTTTGAAAGTATGCAAGCCAGTTTTGCAGGCCCAGTTTGGAAATTGCAGATCTTTTGCCTAAGAACTTAATTTCTTGGATTTTCAAGAAAGGAGAGAAAAAGAATCACACCAAACTTTGTAGAAAGTTCTTGGGGACTTTTTTTTTTTGTAGTTCTGATGGGCTCAATTTTAAGAATGGGGCTGATGTCTCACTGTACATTTCTTACTCCCCCCCCCCCCCCCCCCCCCCCCAATTCCAGACAATGTAACACCTTGGAGAAAAGAATTTTTTAGACATTGGACTATTTTAGAAATTGTGCAAGGATGCTGACGTATGGTTGTCTTGTGCTTTTTTGGCGAGATGTCTAGGAATTAACCATCCCTGGTTTCAGAAAGTCCTAGCACCCATCCTCCTCTTGGTTCTTATGTGGTTGCAAACCACCTATGGAGAAGCAGGGCGCTGGTTCTATCTCTTGAGAATATCTGCCACCCTGCCAACTTGTAGCGACGTCGCGTGTTACCTGTATTGAAACAGAGGATATGACAGCTCATGGGGACCAGGGATGTAAGGCCCATCCAGTCTGGCAACGTCATAGACCCCAGTCGGTCTTTTTGGTTTTCTTGTCACTTCTTCACAACTAAGGATCCTCTGGGCTTATCCTGGGTTTTTCTTGAACGGTTACCTAGCGCGAACCTTGGGATAAGGGCATGAATTGGGGCAATAATGGCCCCAGGTCCCATGCTTTGGAGGGCCCCGGCAGCAGCAGAGATTGCTGATCAACTTCGGTGAAGCCCTCCCCACCGCCCCTTTTTTTTTCTTTTTTCCTCCTGTGTGTTTGTGGGGGAGCAGTCCACTCCTAACCTTGCGCCCTCTAAATTCAGCCTTGCCATTTTTATTTTTTGTCTCCAGCAGGAAGCCATTCCATTCTTCCTCCACCCTTTTATTTCCTGATGTTGCCCCCCTATTCTGCTGGAGCCTCATACTGTGACTTTTTTTTTTTTAATTATCCGAGCGCATTCTTTCCTCTGGAAAGAGTTTGCTTCTTACACCTTATTTATACCTTTTGAGTTATTTAAATGTTTCGTATCCTCCCCCTCCGTCTCTCCTGACTTGAATAAATATTGACATCAAGTCTCATCTCCTAGGGCTTTTGGTGAAGACTTTTGCCTGTATTCTCAGGAGGAGGAAAGTGCCCAACCCCTGGGCCACATTAGAAAATCTTTCCTCACGGAAAAGGGTGGTGGAGATAGAACCAGTGACTGAAATTCAGGAAGGCCTGGGATAAGCGCTAGGGATCTTTAGTTATGAAGGAGGAAATGGGAAGACAGATCAACTGGGGCCTAAGGCATTGCAACAGGAAATTGGGCAGAGTAGATGGCATTTACTATCTTATATGCTGTCCTGAGTGATTTTCATTTGTAAAGATCCAGGCACCACTCAGCAGGAATCCTGAGCCCCAGAGATGGTGCCATTCGAGGGCTGGAGCAGGCAAGCACCAGAAAATTCCCAAGATAGAAAGTGTGTGTGTGTGTGTGTGTGTGTGTGTCTCTTTCAGGCTATGCGGATTCCCCTTATGGCTGGCACATTCTGCTGCTGTAGTTTAGATTAAAAAGGGTCAAATCCTGACCTCTTGGGCTTTGATTACCCTGAGAGGGCTGACTGGGGAAACCTCCCAGCAGTGTTTGGTTTAATGACAGAGGTCTTATTTCAGCTCCTAAATACTACCCCCATTCAAAGCTATTTTTAACTTTCCTCTCCCTTACTGATTGGGATGCATGGCAGTTTACAGGCTGGAGCAGCTGCTTGTGGGTTTTGGGTGGACATTGTGGTATATAAAGCAGAGCTGAGGGCCCTGGGCTGGGCTGCTCTTCTGACACAAGTACTGTACCTTTTTTTTTTTTTCTTAAGTGACTTCAAGCATTGACGTCAGCTAAAGGTTTTGGTTTGTTTGTGGAGGAAGACTTTCCTGGACTGGTGCATGAATACCAGCTGCCTCTGATAATAATTACCGCAGGCAGGCATGGGGGCTCCCTCTGAGATTTGGTGTATCAGGAGGCAGTATCACCACTCTGACCACGTTGGCATTGATGTGACATCCTCCATGGCAGTATCACATTTTTGTGTGTGTGTGGGGGGGGGGGGGCGGTGTGAGGGAAATGCATTCAGTCTGTTCTTGTAGCTCTTTTGAGCCAGTCTTGGTTTTGCCCCGTTGCATCTAAGGAGGAGTTGTCTTGCTTATCTTACAGAAATTGGAACCACATGGCTTACAGATTGAAAAAGGGGGGGGGGGGGGGAGTATGTGGTTGGTGGAATCAGCTTGGCCTAATGAGCTGGAGCCATCTGGCTGTGCCTTGGTTGGAGTTTGCTTTTTAGAACTCCAAAAAGGGGCCTCTTAGAGAAACAGAGAGAGAGCAGGAATGCATGGCAACGAAGACCCTTGGGAGAACTGAAGCCCGAAACCACAGGTTTCAGATTTATTCTGGCATTTGCATGTTATGAAACCTTCCAGGGTTTTGTCATTTTGGTATTCAGATTGCCAGATACTGCGTAAGAATTGCCCCCCTGAGTTCATCACTCCCAGTGGTTTGTTCTTGGAGGAAGTGTAGAAGAACCAGTCATGCATGCATAGCATTATCTGTTAACAGTCCAGGTTATAGGATGCACTCATCCCCGCAAGCTGACCTACCTGACGCTGACGTTTTAATAGCCCCTGATTGACTTAAATGTATCTAATCCCTTATTTATTTAGCACTTTTATATACCGATATTCATGTAAAAAATTTACATATCACTTTGGTTTACAGCAAAACGAAAACAAGCATGTAAGAATGCATTACATCGAACAAGGGATACTAAGAACTGGGATCAACAGAATAAATAATAATTAGGCTTATAGCATCAGACAAGGGAGGACTGCTGTGGCTCAGGCAGGGGAAAGGTCATAGTGTTAGAGAAGCTTTCATCTCTAGGCCACTGCTTCAAATCTTAGTTAAGGTGGCCTATGCGATGGTGCTCTCTGTCCAGATCTAGGGGCTATATAGAAGCTTTCACATTGTGGCTCCTGCCCGATTTATTGCCAATCTGTGAATTCTTCCACTCACCTTGTGGCTGGTTATAGGGTCAACAGAGCGATGCCGAACCAGTGGTTTGCCACCAAAAGAATGACTCTAAGGGCCACTCCTGTGGGTGCCCATTAGGAACACAGAGGGCCAAGGATTTCTGATTAGATATAGTGATGTAACTACTAGGTGGAATCCAAATGTGTAATTACTAGGACATTTTTAGGGTTGTGTGTGGGGTTTTTTTTTTTAATTTAATTTATGAATTTTTAAACAAATACAAGCACTTGTTAATGAAATCTCTCAGATACAAAAAGACATTAATTACAAAAGAAATTTAAGTAAATTGAAAAAACATATATCTCTGTAATCTAATCAAATAGAAGAAATGCAGAGCGATCACATCTAGTAGAAATATAATCTCTTATTACATTTTCTGGTGAACTGATCAAGCCCAACACTATTTTAATTATACACCATAACAGGTCTATATGGGATTAGGGTAAGTATCCAGGAAGGATCTAAGTTGTATTGGATCGAAAAAAACAAATCTCTGATCCTGAAAAAACACACATTTACATGGAAATTGCAACTTGAAGGTTGCTCCTTTTTGTGTAACTTCCACCTTCATATTTAGAAACTCTTTCCTCCTTAATTGTGTTTGCTTAACAAAGACCTGGTAACACCAAACTTTTTGACCAAAAAAAGAAACTTGACTGTTTGTTTTCTGAAGTATTGTTTGAAAATATTCTTATCCATCAGGAAAGCAAAAGTAACTAACAATGGTCTGCGACTTGATACTGTCATTTCCTGTGACGATTCCAATATAGCTGTTAGATCTGGTAAAACTTGATCCTCAATATTATTTCGATTATCTTCAGTTGGATAGAGATAGTATACCTTTTTGTTATTACTGGTTTAACTTCCTCCGGTACTTTCAGTATTTGAGAAACATACAACTTGAATAAGTCCAAGGGAGCAATATTTCTTAACAGGGGGAAATTTTAAGAATCTTAAGTTGTGTGCTCTCAAATTATTCTCAACTTTTTCTAATCTTCTATTTACCACATGGTCATTCAGAATTATAGCAGACTGTGATTTTTCTGCTTCAGCGACTCTTGTTTCTAATTTTTCAATTTTACTGTTTTGCACCACAATTTCAGCAGCATTTTGATTAACTTGCTGTTTGACTTCCAAAATGTCCTTAGTTAAGCCCAATGTAGCCTTCTCTGAGGATGGGAGAACATTCCAAATAGAAATAAGGGTAATCTCAGGTGCTTTCACAAGCAGTTTAACTTGCTTAGAGGCTTCCTGGTCGGCCCCTCCTCCCAGTCCCGTTGCCAGACCGGTGCCATTTCCAGGGCTCGAGGACCCAAGCATTGCTGCCATGTCCAGCCTCTCTCCCCCCAACTCTTTGAGAGGGCTCTGACCTGGTTTCTTGCTCCTGTATGGTAAGTCCTTGCGTTGTTACTCTCCGCTCTCAGCTGCCTCCACCTCTTTCCGGATTTCCTCCGTAGGGCTTGCAGTAACTGGCATTCTTCTTTCCTCATCTCGGCCTGGAGGCACCGGTCTCGCTGGTGAACCGGGGCTTAAAGATGTCTTTCATGGAAGCAAGCTCTCGCTCCACAGCCCGCTCCTCAGCGACCCGTCCTCCCGGTGTAAGTGGTGGCACCGCTGCGAAAAAAAACTCCCATTGCTGGGCTGCATTTGTCTCCACCGGTGTGGAGGAACTTTCTCCACACCGGACCCGGGCTTTGCGCTTGGTGTGCGGAATTAGAAACGGGTAATTCCAAAGAAAATCAGGAGCTCCTCCCAGTGGGACCGCTCGGGTCGCCATCTTGGAAGCTCTTGGGGGGGTTATTTATTGGTGGACTGCTAAGAAGGGACTTAGTTTTTTGTCCAGGTTCCTCAGGAAGAGAAGGGTTTTGGGATAGCTGGAGGGAGTGTTTGGATTTGCTTTGTTTTGTGACTAACTGAAATGTATTTATTTAGTGTGTTTCTGTATTTTTATATATATTTTATGTAATAAGCCAATGTGAATGTTTTCTTTTTAATTTGAAAAAAAAAGATTATAAATGTGAATGCCCTTCTGGAACTGGACTGATATGTGATAAGGGCGCAATGAGAGAGATCTGATCCTTTTTGTGTCAGAGTCCTGTGGCAAGGAGCTCCCCAGGCTAACTCCTGCAGTTTCATGGGTGCCCCCCTCATTCTTGTACTCCTGAGATTATTTTTCTCAAGTGCAGTTACACAATCCAGGTTGGGCACTGAAAGACTTCTACAGGCTTCCTAGTTTCTCTCTAGCCTTTTGTCTCACAATTACCCTCAGAGTGTGCATTAAAGTAGTTCTGATTTTAAATGTGTTTATTACCATTTTTTAGCCCGATGCACTCTTATGAAGAATTAAATGCTGTCCTATAAACTGACCTCATAAACAAAGGCACAAAACTTGGGAGTAACAGGCATGGAGAAAGTATGCAAGCAAACAGGAAACTATTATTCACCATTTTAATGCACTTCCTTGCCGCTTGGGTTTCTGACTAATTTCTGTTGTGGATTGAATTTATTTGTATGTTTGTATAATGGTTTTATTTATTTGTAACTGTCATAAGAACATAAGACTTGGCATACTGCGTCAGAGCAAAGGTCCATCAAGCCCAGCATCCTGTTTCCAACAGTGGCCAATCCAGGCCATAAGAACCTGGCAAGTACCCAAAAACTAAGTCTATCCCATGCTACTGATGCTAGTAATAGGAGTGGTTATTTTCTAAGTCAACTTAATAGCAGGTAATGGACTTCTCCTCCAAGAACTTATCCAATCCTTTTTTAAACACAGCTATACTAACTGCACTAACCATATCCTCTGGCAACAAATTCCAGAGCTTAATTATGCATTGAATGCAAAAATATTTTCTCTCATTTAAAACTAAATGTATTACCTAGTAACTTCATTGTGTGTTCCCTGGTCTTTGTACTTTTCGAAAGGGTAAACAATTGATTCACGTTTACTTGTTCCATTCCACTCATCATTTTATAAACCTCTATCGTATCTCCCCTCAGCCGTCTCTTCTCCCAGCTGAAGAGTCCTAACCTCTTTAGCCTTTCCTCATATAAAAGACAACAATGAAACCTTTCTATTAGTCCCATTTGTGTTACTTTGTTTTGTACTTTCTTGTAACCTGCTTTATAGGTTAAAGGTGTAAAGTGAGAGAGAAATGATTATACAGAAAGCACAATAGCACCGCTCACACCCTCCTCTTCACACTGAATAGACCCCACACAAACTAAATATTAGCCAAACAACTGTTGGCACCAAAAGGCCACAGCTTTTATTACTAGTATTTATGTACCCGAGCATAACAATATCAAAACCTTAACCCACTGACCTGGTGAGCAACTGCCATATCCCTAACAAAGATGTCCACCCCCAGGCTACCCACCTGTAGGCATCCAGCAGCACCACAACTGCTTCCATGTGAGGTGCCCACCATATCCCAGCAAGGCCCCCAGCCATACCTTCAACATAAACCATTGATCGGCTCTCCCGGCCGATCCTTCAGCGTAAACTCAGTATAAGAAATTCACTCAAGTAAACCACTACAGTCACGGGGCAGGTGTGACCCCCCCCCCCCCCCCCCAAAAAAAAAAAACAACCAAACAAACTCTGGCCGATATTCCAACACCCCAACGTCTTCCAAGGTCTCTTGGAAAGCATTATTCAATAAATCTTGACCAATATCAGATAGATGAACCCCATCGGGCAGAAACAGGCCAGGACAAACATCCCAAGTCTGCTTATTTTTCACGTCTAGCCCCCTATTTACACAGCCAGGAACCAACCAATTTGCTGGTTAAGCTTGACCCGACTGCATCTCCAGAAAACCTGATCCAAATACACCCGCCTTGGAAAGATGTCTGACCACAAAACCATTGTATTAGGCAACCACAGCATAACAGTAGTTAAATCTTTTCAGATAACATCCAGCAACTGACATGACCACTGTCCCAGATCATTGCCTCCAAGATGCACCACTAGCACCATCAGCTGAGCCCACTTCTTCAGCAATTCACTGAGAAAAGAAAGCATCTGATCCCAGTGCATCTCATGCTGCCCAGACCAGCGCACCCTCACTCCATGGTCAGCGAAGCCTGAGTGGGTACCATAAGGTTGCCTTTGGGCACACCTATGTGCCCATACCACATAGGAATGCCTGATGATCCGGCAGCTCTGTGCACCCCTCCAGCAACTTGTAAAATAACATTTAAACGGTATTAAGTCCATACTCCCTCATCAATTCAAACCCTTCCATAGGACTTGTGCATCTGGCCAACTGCCAATCCACCTTCTAACATTCTCCAACAACCTGGACATGGCAGCCAAAGAGTCCGCACCAATGCAAAAAGAATGTTCCATATTGACCAACATCTAAACCCAGCTGATGCAGCACTGTCCACAATGCTGCAGCAAACTGATATCTGGTCAATGGGCCACCATCCCCATACACCAAGAAATGCAAACCACCTGCAGACATTGGTCACCGGACATATCGCCAAACCAGATACAGCTGCAAGAGTCAACCATGCACCCCTACCAGCCTGATCCAGTTTGGAACGATGAGTCTTCAAAAGGACCAACTCAGACCTCCGGCACTAGATGTTGAAACAGCTCCAAACGGTCAAATCAACCAGCCGTCTTAACAACCAACTCCCCAACCAGCCCCCCAAAAATGCTAAAACAAAAACCACATGAAAGAGGCAAATCTTTGCCAACTTCTGCCATAAATGCAACAACTCCTCGTAATAGGAAGCCTGTTATCTGGAACCAGCCCAGCCTCCCTCAACCAACCTGACAACATACACTGCACCAAAAAAATAGTTGGACGGGCAACCCCACCCATGCACCTTAGAAAAAAGTCAAACCCACAATATGGCCATAAACTGCAGCCTGAGCACTAGTGATGTAATCCATCAATAGCATGTCAGACACCAGTCCCCAAGACCCATGGGCATCACCTGGCATGCAAAATTCAAACTTCCCACTAGTGACTGCATTTGGTGCAAGGTAAGCTTCTTAGCCAACAAGGCCCTGCCTACCAACTTTCATCTTGGACACCTTATCAGCAGGTAGAGGAGACACCATTGCAATAGAATCCAATTTGATACCAAGAAAAACAAGCTTTCTCTTACTGGACCCTCTGTTCTTGTTTTAGTGCTTGGAATGCCAAACTGCAGCACTACCAAGAAAAAAACTGGCCATGATGTCCTCACAAATGCCAGAAGACCCAGGGCCTACAAAAAGTCATCTAAGTAATGCACAGTGTTTTCGCAGCCTGCCACCCAAGCAATCACCCAGTGCACAAAAGTGTTGAACGTCTGAAAATACTAATAGGAAATGGAGCAATCCATTGGCATATACTTAGTAAAGTAGTAGCTGTCCTGAAAACGAAAACCCAAAATAAGAAAACTATCAGGGTGAACCAGAAACAAACGGAAAGCAGACTCAATGTCCCCTTTAGCCAACAGAGCCCCCTACCCACAATTGCACACCAACCGACTTGTGGAATCAAAAGATGCGTAGCACACAATACAAAATTCCTGGGGAACAAAATCAATTATAGGCTGACCCTCAGGGAAGGATAAATTTTAAATCAAATGAAAGTTCCCAGGCTCCTTCTTGGGTAAGACTGCCAAAGGAGAAAAAAATCATCCACGAAAGAGGCTCCGAAAGCAGTTCCTCAATCCTATCCAAATGCATCTCCTTGTTGTGTCTGACTCAGACGGCTTTATCCCACATGCCTCACCTCACTATTTGCTTTCTCCACCAGCCTCGGGAAAATGGCGACCACCGCGTCTGCTTGCCGTGTCCCCGGAACGGCTATGGCAAGGCATTCCGCCATGATTCACCTGAGGGCCTCCTAAGGTGCGCGCGCGCTACCTGCATCTTTATTCTGACATTGGCGCAAACCGGGGGCGTCCCCCTCGAGTGACGTCACAACATCTGGGTATTTAGGTTGCCCATTTGCTGACTGACTTTGAGTTAACAAGGACTGGATTCATCCGGTCTAAGCTGCTCTGCCGCTTCTTGCTGATGCTGGAAGCTCTCTCTACCCTCCGGGGTTCTACTAACTTGGGTACCCGCTCCTTGGGGACCCTATGCTTCCTTCCATGTGCCTATCCAGTATCCAGGTACTCACTCCTCGAGGGCCTGAGGTGTCTATCGTGGTGCCTGCTACTCTTACTTCTACCTGCTGAGAACTCCACCATTACAGCTACAAGAGTGTGAGTAATCTAACATCTACCAGTCTCTCACCTACAGCTGCTCATTGGAAACCGGAGCTCCCTATACCACCATTGTGGGACGGGTCTCCTCAGCCGAGGACCCAAGACTGCTGCAGGAATCTACTCACTACCGCCACCTCTGAACTCTACAAGCTGTACAATAAAAACTATCTCTGAATGTTCCACTGGGAAGCAGGAATTCCAAATCATGTGACTCCCAGCATTCCCTGTCTGGCCAGCAACCGTATGAGGCTGCACATGGACCAGCCAGGAGCCCACATTGGGCAGGCCAGGCTAGGTACTAGTTTGCCAGTCAAGCAAAGCATTTAAAGGAATATTTTTTTATGTTCTGTTTTTTGGGGGGTTTTTGTTTTGTGTTGTTTTTTTTCCAAGAAAAAAATCAAATACATCAAGCCTCAGTAGAAACCAGAACCTGTAAATACTCCTGAGAAAACCATGGCTTGGGAAACCATTTTCCATGTTCTCTTGTCTTTACAATTTGTTTTTTTTAGAATGTAATCTGTTATCCAACTGTGTGTCTAATGCTAAGAACATAAGAAAATGCCATACTGGGTCAGACCAAGGGTCCATCAAGCCCAGCATCCTGTTTCCAACAGTGGCCAATCCAGGCCATAAGAACCTGGCAAGTACCCAAAAACTAAGTCTATTCCATGTAACCATTGCTAATGGCAGTGGCTATTCTCTAAGTGAACTTAATAGCAGGTAATGGACTTCTCCTCCAAGAACTTATCCAATCCTTTTTTAAACACAGCTATACTAACTACACGAACCACATTCTCTGGGCATATACTTTTCTGCAGTCCTGTTTATAGAAAATCTTTTAAAGTCTGAACCTAAAAAATAGTTTCTAAGGGGGGGACCCTCATTTTATGATGTACAAGGTGATATGTTAAAATATTTTAATAAACTTGGTGCATATTGATTGGGAGGATATGTTTGCAATTCTTTTAGTTGCATTTTTTGCATTCTTTTTAAGAATTTGTTCGGCATAACAAGGAAATTGCAATTGGATCAAGAATAGGCTGATGCTTTGTAATCCGTTCCCCCCCCCCCCCCCCCCTTCAAGTAGCTACTGGGAATTTGATAACTTCTCTGCAATGAAAGATTTTGCTCTCAAAGGGCTGTTAATCAAATGGGAAAATGATGCCTGCTTCTTTGCAATTGAGAAATCCATGAATGTGTGGCTGTTGTGAAATGAGGTCCATTGGTCAGCCTGTGTAAGAATAGGCACAATTGCTCTCCAAAACTGAACATAAGAATTGCCAGGCTGATGGTCCCTCAAGCTCAGTATCCTGTTTCCAACAATGGTCAAACCAGGTCACAGCTACCTGGCAAGATCCCAGACGGTAAATGGATCCCATGCTGCTATTGTGAGGAGATAAATAGTGGCTTTTCCCTAAGTCATCTTTGTTAATAGTTTATAGACTTCTCCAGGAACTTGTGCAAACTCCTTCCTTTTTTTTTTTTTAATTCAACTACACTAACTGCCTTAACCACATCCTCTGGCAATGAATTCCAGAGCTTAATTGTGCACTGAGGGCCGGATTTTAAAAGGGTTATGCGCATAAGGTACACGCGTAACCCTTTTAAACCCCCCCCCCCCCCCCCCCCGGTGCGCACGCCGAGCCTATTTTGCATAGGCTCGGCGGTGCGCGCGCAAGCCCCGGGACGCGCGTAAGTCCCGGGGCTTCGCTAGGGGGGGCGTGTCGGGTGGGCGGCGCGATGACTGGGGGGGTTGTTGGGGGCGTGGTGCCGTTCTGGGGGCGCAGCTGAGGCCTCCAGAACAGCCCCCGGGTTGGGAGATGGCGCGCGTGAGTTACACTTGCCGGAGGCAGGCGTAAGTTTTAGAATAAAGGTGGGGGGGGGGGGTTTAGATGGGGGGGGGGGTGGATTAGGTGGGGGGGGGTGGAAGGAAAGTTCCCTCCAAGGCCGCTCCGATTTCGGAGCGGCCTCGGAGGGAACTTTCCTTCCACCTCCCCCCACCAAGCGCGAGCACCAAGCGCGTGCAGAGCTTGGTGCTCGCAAGGTGCACAAATGTGCACCCCCTTGCAAGCGCCGACCCCGGATTTTAAGATACGCGCGGCCACGCTCGTATCTTATAAAATCCAGCGTACTTTTGTTCACGCCTGGTGCGCGAACAAACGTGCGCGCGCTGTTTCTTAAAATGTACCCCTGAGTGAAAAAGAACTTTCTCAGATTTTGTTTTGAATGCGCTATCTTAATGGAGTGTCCCCTAGTCTTTGTATGTTTTGAAAGAGTAAATAACTGATTTTACACTTACCCATTCTTTTCCACTCATGATTTTAAAGATCTTTGTTATATCTCTCCTCAGCCATCTTTTTCTCCAAGCTGAACTGTGCTAAACTCTTTTAGCCTTTCCTTATAAGGGAGCTGTTCCATCCCATTTGGTTGCCCTTCTTGACATTTTTCCCAATGCAACTCTTTCTTTTTGAGATGGGATGACCAGAATTGCACATAGTATTCCTGGTGCGGTTTCACCATGGAGCAATATAGAGGCGTTATGCTAGTTGCTGTTTTTAGTCTCCATTCCTTCCCTAATAATTCCTAGCATTGTGTTTTGCTTTTTTTTACCACCACTATACACCAGCTGAGGATTTCAATGTATTTATCCACTATGACACGCACATCCTTTTCCTGGGTTGTAACCCTTAATATGGAACCTAACATCATAACTACAGTGTGAGTTACTTTTCCTTATGTGCATCTCTTTGCACTTGTCCACATTAAATTTCATTTGACATTTGAATGCCCAGTTTTCCAGTCTGAGTCCTCGGCAATTTTTCAAAATCTTCTAGTGATTTAACAACTCGGCATACATTTGGTTTTTCTGCAAATTTATTCTCTTGCAGATCATTTATAAATATATTAAAAAGCACCAGTCCCAGTACAGTTCCCTGAGGCACTCCACTGTTTACCCTTCTCTACTGAGAAACCTGACCCTTTAGTTCAGCTCTTTCCTCTCTTTTAACCATTTTGCAGTCCATGAGAGGATATTGCCTCCTATCCTATAACTTTTTAAAAATTTTCTCAAAGTCTCTTGGGGCACTTTGTCAAACAGAACCTGAAAATAGAAATACACTACATCCACCGGCTCACCATTATCCTTGTGTTGATTAACCCCATCCAAAAAAATACAGCAGATTGATGAGGCAAGATTTCTCTTGTGTAAATCCAAATTGGCTCTGTCACATTGTGATACTAGTAGACCGGGCTTCTAAATGGTAGATGGAATATAATGTGGACAAGTACAAAGTAATGCATTTATGGAAAAAGAATCCCAGCTATGGGTACACAATGCTGGGTTCAGTATTAGGAGTCCCCACCCAGGAAAGCACAGTCCAGTTGTATTCCACACATTAAGAAAGTTGGAAGGAAGGCAAAACTATTACCGGCATGGTTAACAGGTGAGGTGAAAAGCTATTTTAGCCAAAAGATCTTCATTCAAAAATTGGAAGAAGGATCCAACAGAAGAAAATAGGATAATGCATAAGCGTTGGAAAGTTAAATGTAAGGCAGGCTAAGAGAGAATTTGAAAAGAAGTTGGCCTTAGAAGCAAAAACTCACAGTAAAAACTTTAAAAAAAATTATATCCGAAGCAGAAAGTCTTTGAGGGAGTCAGTTGGACCATTAGATGATCAAGGGGTTAAAGGGGCACTTAGAGAAGATAAGGTCATTGTGGAAAGATTAAATGATTTCTTTGCTTCGGTGTTTACTGAAAAGGATGTTGGGGAGATAACCTTCTCCAGTATGGGTTTCATGGGTAATGATTCAGATGGACTGAACCAAATCACAGTGAACCTAGAAGATGTGGTAGGCCTGATTGACAAACTGAAGAGTAGTAAATCACCTGGACCGGATGGTATACACCCCAGGGTTCTGAAGGAACTCAAAAATGAAATTTCAGACCTATTAGTAAAAATTTGTAACCTATCATTAAAATCATCCATTGTACCTGAAGAGTGGAGGGTGGCTAATGTAACCCAATATTTAAAAAGGGCTCCAGGGATGATCTGGGAAACTACAGACCGTTTAGCCTGACTTCAGTGCCAGGAAAAATAGTGGAAAATGTTCTAAATATCAAAATCACAGAACATATAGAAAGACATAGTTTAATGGAACAAAGGCCTGGATTTATCAAAATGCACTAAATACCGCATGTGATAGAAAAAGGGGCGTGTTTTATGGTAATAGGCAGTTTATTGCAAATTGTGATAACTTTTTTTTGCACTTTGAGATAAGTGCCAGAATGTGGTATTTCCTACATACAACCACTGGGGGGACCATATTTACTATCAGGGCCAGAGAGAGAGAGAGAGAGAGACTGACTAGCCATAATGCCCTCACCCTAGATAGGTATTTATATCTCTATGGGAGGCCCACCTAGTAAGTCGAGGTGAGGTTTAGGTATTAGTGTAGGGGTTTGGGGCCACTTTGACGTTCAAAGTGAGACATACGAACAGATCAGTGCTCTTGTGAAGATTTTATGACCCTCGGAGTGAGTGTCAAGCTAGGTTGAGAGAACATTGCACAAATCTCATCTTTGAGTGAGTTTCCTCACTCAGAGGGTCATCAAATCTTCACAAGAGCACTGATCTGTTCGTATGTCTCACTTTGAATGTCAAAGTGGCCCCAAACCCCTACACTAATACCTAAACCTCACCTCGACTTAACCCAGCCTACTCCCGCCACGAACTCTCCTCTTTTTCTGATTTGCATCGCACCATACGATATGGGGCTTTTTGCATGTGAAAATGCCTTAGCACATTTTGATAAATGACCCTAAAAGTCAGCATGACTTTTACCAAGAAAAGTCTTGCCTCACAAATCTGCTTCACTTTTTTGAAGGAGTTAATAAACATGTAGATAAAGGTGAACCGGTAGATGTAGTGTATTTGGATTTTTAAAAGGCATTTGACAAAGTTCCTCATGAGAGACTTCTAGGAAAAGTAAAAAGTCATGGGATAGGTGGCGATGTCCTTTCAAGGATTACAAACTGGCTAAAAAACAGGAAACAGAGATTAGGATTAAATGGACAATTTCCTCAGTGGAAGGGAGTGGGCAGTGGAGTGCCTCAGGGATCTGTATTGGGACCCATACAATCTACCTTATAAATGGCCTGTGACCGACGGCCCGCAAATGCGCAGTAGAGCGCAGCTCTACTGCGCATGTGCGGGCAAGGATGTCGATCAGAAAAAAAAAATGGCGGTGGGACCGCAGGAGCGGGAGGAGAAGCAGCAGCGCCGCGCGCGCGCGCGGTGCCGCTACTTCTCCTCCCCAGATCTGCCGGCAGATCTCGGGGGGGGGGGGGGTGTCACTCCCGCGCCCCCCCCACCGAGATCTGCCGGCAGGAGCGGGAGGAGAAGTAGCAGCACCGCGCGCGCGCGGTGCCGCTACTTCTCCTCCCCAGATCTGCCGGCAGATCTCGGGGGGGTCACTGCCGCGCGCGCGGGAGTGGCCCCCCCCGAGATCTGCCGGCAGATCTGGGGAGGAGTTAATGGAGCCGGGTGAGGGTTGCGGGAAGTCGCGCTTACGGCGCCGGGAGGAAATGGAGGTGGGTGAAGGGAGGGAGAGGGGGACTGAGTGAGTGGGAGGGAGGGAGAGGGGGGACTGAGTGAGTGGGAGGGAGGGAGAGGGGGGACTGAGTGGGAGGGAGTGAGGGAGAGGGGGGACTGAGTGAGAGGAGAGGGAGGGTGGAGAGGAGTGGGTGGGGGAGGGGGGTGGTGAAGAGTGAGGGGAGAGAGAATGAGGGGGAGGTGAGAGACAGAGGGATGTAGCCCGTTTTAACGGGCTTTTACGGCTTGTATATTCATAAATGATCTGGAAAGAAATATGACAAGTGAGGTCATCAAATTTGCAGATGATACAAAATTGTTCAGAGTAGTTAAATCACAAGGAGATTGTGATAAATTGCAGGAAGACCTTGTGAGACTGGAAAATTGTGCATCCAAATGGCAGATGAAATTTAATGTGGATAAGTGCAAGGTGATGCATATAGGGAAAAATAACTCGTGCTATAGTTACATAATGTTAGGTTCCATATTAGGAGCTTCCACCCAAGAAAGAGATCTAGGCGTCATAGTGTATAACACATTAAAATCGTCGTTTCAGTGTGTTGCGGCAGTCAAAAAAAGCAAACAATGTTGGGAATTATTAGAAAGGGAATGGTGAGTAAAACGGAAAATGTCATAATGCCTCAGTATCGCTCCATGGTGAGACTGTACCTTGAATACTGTGTGCAATTCTGGTCGCCGCATCTCAAAAAAGATATAGTTGCGATGGAGAAGGTACAGAGAAGGGCTACCAAAATGATAAGGGGAATGGAACAGCTCCCCTATGAGGAAAGACTAAAGAGGTTACGACTTTTCAGCTTGGAGAAGAGACGGCTGAGGGGGGATATGATAGAGGTGTTTAAAATCATGAGAGGTCTAGAACGTGTAAATTTGAATCTGTTATTTACTCTTTTGGATTATAGAAGGACTAGGAGGCACTCCATGAAGTTAAAACTAATCTGAGAAAGTTCTTTTTCACTCAATGCACAATTAAACTCTGGAATTTGTTGCCAGGGGATGTGGTTAGTGCAGTTAGTGTAGCTGGGTTTAAAAAAGGATTGGATAAGTTCTTGGAGAAGTCTATTACCTGCTATTAATTAAGATTACTTAGAAAATAGCCACTGCTATTACTAGCAACGGTAACATGGAATAGACTTACTTGCCAGGTTCTTATGGCCTGTGTTGGCCACTGTTGGAGACAGGATGCTGGGCTTGATGGTCCCTTAGTCTGACCCATATGTTATGTTCTAATGAAACGAAACTCTTGAGTCCTTGTGGACAATACCTTGAAATCTTCGGCTCTATGTGCAGCGGTGGTCAAAAGAACAAATAGAATGTAGGAATTGTTTGGACAGGAGTAGTGAACCAAACGGAGGATATCATAATCCCTTTGTATAGATCCATGGTCCAACAGCACCTTGAGTGTTATGTGTAGTTTTGGTCGACCCATTTGAAAAAGACAGGGCTGATGTAGAAAAGGAAAATAATAAAGGGGATGGAAAAGCTTCCTTATTCATAAAAGTTAAATAGATTAGGGCTTGTTTTTAGCTTAAAGAAGAGACTCCTGAGAGGGGACATGATTGAGATTTATATAAATCATGAGTGGGGTGGAATGGATAAATAGGGAGCCGCCGCATTCACCTCCAGCCCCGGACCCTGGCAGGCAGCTACCGATGCTGGGGGAGACCACCTTGCAGGCCCGCAGCAGATCACTGCACTCAGTGCACCTTCCTCATTGACTAGCAGGCCCCTGGGCCTGGCCTGCCACTGATGCATGTGGCTGACAGCGTTCTATTTACAGGGCCTGCGGCAGGAAAACCCCTGAGGTGCCTGAAGATGACAACACCACATGGGGCCTATAAGAAGCCACCTTGGCAGCCCTTCTGTGCCTTGGCAATATTTATTTATTTATTTAACAGCTTTTCTATACCGACATTAAAGTACACATCATATCGGTTTACATTTCAACTAGAAAGGAGGAAAATTACAATAAACGGGGGGGGGGGGGGGGCAATTGGACAACTGGCAGGAGGCAGTTTGAGGCTCTAAAAGTAGAGAGCAGCGCACAGAATTGCAACAGATAGGTGAGAAGGATAGCGATAACGGAACTAACTTTACAAGAGTACAAAAATTTAGAAATTATTTACCGATTTACATGGCTAGAACATTACAGATTACATGACAGATGAACATTACAGATTACATGACATGCCAATAGGTTGTTTCCTTAGAGAAGTGCATTGCCTCAGCTTTCCTGACTTCTGTTCCTGATTCCTCTGTGTTTGAGTTCCTGTTTCTTGTTCCCAGTTCTATTGGCAGTCTGGTTTTTCTTGAGTTCTTGTCTCCCTGGTAAATCTTCCTCATCTGCCTTCGGCATCCCTTCCTGCTCCTGTGGTCTCTCATCCTCCTCTTCATTCCTTGTCTCTTTCGATTTGGATTTCTGGCTTGACCTAGGATTGGACCTTGATGCTGCTTGACCCCACAGCCTGTTTACCGTTATTGAGTGAACTGTGCCCGCCTCGCCATTGCCTGACCTGACTCTGCTTTTTCTTATTGTGCTGGCCCGCAACATCTTCTACATGACGGATCTTAACCTCCACAGAGGCCCGCGCTTAAGTCTAGTTGGTCCCGGTATCTGAGGGCTCAACCGAAGGGGAACGTGGGCTGGTATTGGTGAAGCTCTATTTGGGCCTCTGCTTCAGCCAGCTCCACCTGCAGGGATCCTCCCTGCAAGTTGTACCAACCCCTCGGCCCAAGGGTCCATTTCTGTAACACTTAACGCTTTTTTTGTTCCTGCTTTAAATTTATCTATCACCCAAACACTTTAATCATCTGTCTCAATATCGCCACATTCAAAATTTTGGGTTTCTTTTAGGAATTTTATAATAGTGCATTTAAAATATTAAGTAGCAAGAGCTTGCATTACTTGTCTTTAATGTTCATCCCAAACAGTATTGAGAGTCCTTTCACTATTTTTGAATTGCAAAAAACTGCATAGCTCGACACGGTGTGCTGTGTCTTCTTCAGGGGTGCTGGCAACTCAAAGGTTCTCTCCGTCATCAAATATATATAACATAAGTTATCACCAATTCAGATACAGCTTCATAAAGTAGTGACTCTCACTGTTGGAAAATCATCATAAATGTTTCTCCAGATCAGCATTCAGCAACTCTAAATAAAATGGCAGTGCTCCTCCATTTAAAATTTAAGTTTAACTACTCAATGGACGAATCCCTGCTCAAGGTTTAATAAACCTGACCAATAACAAAACATTTGGATTAAATCGGTGAGAACCAATCAGTGTCCTTGTTTTAAACCAGGTGGTGACAAGGTGTTCAGCCGGAAGATCTGTTGAGGTTCTTTAAAATTAAGTAAAGCAGATATATCATCCTCAAGTTGTGACATACACACAGTCAATAATAGACCATAGCAGATCTTCAAATTTATAGTCAAACAATGTTTCGCTATGGCAGCATCTTTTTTTTTTTTTTTTGGGGGGGGGGTTATACTGCTTCGATGTCCCCTAATCTGAACTTTTAATAGGATGTGACATTCTGCTGACATAGATCAATGGACCATCATATTGAATGGAATATGTGACATTAACAAAGTTATGGTTAGTATGGTAGGTGCAGTCCTTTCATATTGTACATGAGTGTTGGAATGTTCCGGAGAAAGTCAATTCACACACATTATATTCATCACATAGTGCCCTAGTGTTTGAGAACCAGGGTCAATAATAGATTCAATAGATAGTGTGGCCCTAACATGGTCTCTGTTATAACTCTTCTTACGAGATCTGCAGGCTATCGATGAAAACTGAGTGAAGAGAGAGAACATTGCAATGTTGACAAATGCTTTGAATCACCAGTGCCAATTTGTCAGAACGAATACCACATGCTAGTGGAGAACCTGATGGTTTTGATTGATATTGTAGAAGAAAATCCCGATCTGAATATAAAGCTCTATGATATATCATCTTGAGTAAAAGAGAACTTTTGAGTTACTGGTGTCTCTGAAGAAGACGTGAAACACACTGTGTGTTGGGCAATGCAGTATTTAGCAATTTTAAAATATTAAAAGGACTCTCGATACTGTTTGGGACCCATCATTAGTAAGATGAGAACATAAGAAATTGCCATGCTGGGTCAGACCAAGGGTCCATCAAGCCCTGTATCCTGTTTCCAACAGAGGCCAAACCAGACCACAAGAACCTGGCAATTACCCAAACACCAAGAAGATCCCATGCTACTGATGCAATTAATAGCAGTGGCTATTCCCTAAGTAAACTTGATTAATACTGTGTTTCCCCGAAAATAAGACATCCCCCAAAAATAAGACCTAGTAGAGATTTTGCCGAATTCCTAAATATAAGACCTCCCCCGAAAGTAAGCCATCCCTTGTAAACAGGGGCGGATTGACCTATCGGGGGATCGGGCTTCCCCCGGTGGGCCGGTCAATCCTGTGACGTTTTATTTATATTATATATATATATATATATATATATATATATATATATATATATATATATATATATATATATATATATATATATATATATATATATAAATATAATATAATTTTTTTTTTTTTAAATAAAGTTTGCAAGGTATTAGGGGCAGACGCGAGCAGTGGTATCCCAAGGGGAGCCAATGCCCCCGGGCGCAAAGAGGCTCATGCGGCCGCTGAGCCTCCTTGCCCGAAGAAAAAGATCGCGTTCAAACGCGCTGATGCTCTTCCTCCTTTCTGCCTGTGCGCCCCGGAAGAAAACATTGCCGGAGCCGCGTGGGCAGGAAGGAGGAGAAGCATCAGCGCTTGCAGAAGAGGAGGAGCCGCCGTGGGCTGCTGCGAATCCCAAGTCGCAGCGGCCCAAGAAGAGGAAGAGGCCCGGTAGCAGGGCCGAGGAAGAGGCCCGGTAGCAGGGCTGCCGCGGCCCGAGAAGTTCAGGGCTGCTGCAGAGCCCATCCTGCGGCGACCCGCGAAGAGGAGGCCCAGAGGTGAGAGAGAGGCTGAGGGTCTGTAGAGGGTGTGTGCGTGCGTGTATGAGATGAGTTGAGAGATTGTGTGTGGGAGTGAGGATCTGAATGTTTGCAGAGGCAGCATGTGAGAGCCTCTGTGTGTGTGAGAGAGACAGCGTGTGATGGTAAGAGCCTATGCTTGAGCAAGACAGCATGTGGGAGTGAGAGAGAGCCTGTGTGTGTGAGCGTCAGACAGCATGTGCCAGTGAGAGACTGTGTGTATGAATGATTGTATGAGAGAGAGCATGTGACAGTAGGGATGTGAATTGTTTTTTGACGATTTAAAATATCATCCGATATATTTTAAATCGTCAAAAATCGTTAGGGCCACAATACAATACCAATTCCCCCGATTTTTCGCTAAAAAATCGTAAATCGGGGAAAGAGGGAGGGCAGGAAAACCGGCACCCTAAAACCCACCCCCGACCCTTTAAATTAAATCCCCCACCCTCCCGAACCCCCCCCAAATGCTTTAAATTACCTGGGGATCCAGCGGTGGTCCAGAACTGCGGCGGTCCGGAACGGCCCCCTCAATTGAATCCTTTTGTCTTCAGCCGGCGCCATTTTGCAAAATGGCCGCCGCAAAATGGCGGCGGCCATAGACAAAAACGATTCGACGCAGGAGGTCGTTCCGGACCCCCACTGGACTTTTGGCAAGTCTTGTGGGGGTCAGGAGGCCCCCCCAAGCTGGCCAAAAGTTTCTGGGAGTCCAGCGGGGTTCAGGAAGCGATTTCTTGCCGCGAATCGTTTTCCGTACGGAAAATGGCGCCGGCAGGAGATCGACTGCAGGAGGTCGTTCAGCGGGGGTTCCGGACCGCCGCTGAATGACCTCCTGCAGTCGATCTCCTGCCGGCGCCATTTTCCGTACGGAAAACGATTCGCGGCAAGAAATCGCTTCCTGAACCCCGCTGGACTCCCAGAAACTTTTGGCCAGCTTGGGGGGGGGGGCCTCCTGACCCCCACAAGACTTGCCAAAAGTCCAGCGGGGGTCCGGAACGACCTCCTGCGTCGAATTGTTTTTGTCTATGGCCGCCGCCATTTTGCGGCGGCCATTTTGCAAAATGGCGCCGGCTGAAGACAAAAGGATTCAATTGAGGGGGCCGTTCCGGACCGCCGCCGTTCTGGACCACCAGGTAATTTAAAGCATTTGGGGGGGGTTCGGGAGGGTGGGGGATTTAATTTAAAGGGTCGGGGGTGGGTTTTAGGGGGTTGGCTCACGATTTTAACGATTTTTCACGATATTTTTAAAACCCAAACGGCAACAATACGATTCCCTCCCCCTCCCAGCCGAAATCGATCGTTAAGACGATCGAGGACACGATTCACATCTCTATGTGACAGTGAGAGCCTGTGTGTGTGTGTGTGTGAGAGAAATGCATGTGAGAATGAGAACCTGACTGTGTTTGAGGGAAGAAGATGCAGAGAGAAGAAATATGGAAGAAAAAAGGACAATATAAAAGGAATTGGCAAAAAAATAAGAAAGGGAAGGTGGGAAAAAAAAAAAGCCTGTGACCAACCGATTAGAAAACTAACATCAGCCAGCAAAGGTAAAAAAAAAATAAATTACTTTTTAGTGTTTGGCACATGTAATCTTTGGGAATGTGCAAGAATAGCACTTTCTCTATGCGGATCTCACAATGTACGAGATCAGCATGGAGAAAGTGGAAGCCCACGGGGCCTGCACAGAGGAGGCAGCAGAATGGGCTTCAGTGCCAGTAGCAGCAATCGGCGCCTCCCCAATAGCCACGTGGCAGCAGTGACAGTGGCAGCAAGATTACTGACATCTGGGGATGGTGGCAGTACCAGTCGGGGGACCCCTTCCAAGCAGTGTGCAGAGGTTCAAAAGCAGCAGAGTCAGCCCAAGCTGACTACCATGAATGCTGCACACTCTTACCTCTCTCTGACAGCACACTGGTGGGACATGGCTGACGCAGGGGCAGCCAGCAGTTCTACGGTATTAGACATCCCCTGAAAATAAGGCCTAGTGCATCTTTGGTAGCAAAAATTAATATAAGACACTGTCTTATTTTCAGGGAAACAGGGTAGCAGGTAATGGACTTCTCCTCCAAGAACTTATCCAAACCTTTTTTGAACCCAGCTACTCTAACTGCACTAACCACATCCTCTGGCAACAAATTCCAGAGCTTAATTGTGCGTTGAGTGAAAAAGAACTTTCTCCGATTAGTCTTAAATGTGCAAGATAAATAATGCAAGCTCTTGCTAATCTATATTTTTAGTGCACTATTTCAAAATTATTTTTTTAAACAATTTTATATGTGGCAATATTGAGATTGTTCCTGCTTTGAATTTAAAAGGGAGGTACAATTCTGGACTAGCATATGATCGCTCATGAGATTTGAGGGTCTCTGTAACTATCATTCCCTTGGTTTGTATTTTGTTGTAAGTTAGGTTACTATTGGGATATTTGTTGGTGTATAATTGCATAAACAGTTATTAGCAAGGTAGATTTGGGAAAGCCAGTGCTTATCCCTGGGAGTGAGATACAAGAAACAGATCAACTATTGGGGATCTGATGGGTACCTGTGACCCAGCCTACCTGCTGTCGGAGACAGGATGCTAGACCACCCAGCATGGCACATCTTATGTTCATCTCATTTTGTGTTTTTCTTTGTTAAGCTGGAGAGCCCTAATCTGTTCAGCCCCTGCTGTTGCTGCCTGAAGACCTTGACTGTTCCATCATTTGACAGTGGAAGGAGCTTCATCCTGTGGCCCTTTTTAAAAAAAAAAAAAAAATATATATATTAAAGAAAAGATGATAGAAAATACTTAGATAAATTTTGTAGATGCTTTGTAAATGAATCTCTCATCTTAAATGTGCCTTGTGTAGATTTGTGCTGCTCATTGGTCCTCTTTGTCCAGATGTATTAATTTTATTTATAGATTTTTTTTATACCGGAGTACGTAAGTAACATCACCTCGGTTTACATTTAAACAGTAATTCAGCATTGTGCTTTACAATATAACTTAGTAACTGAACGAATACAATACCATGTATAACTTTGTATTAATAGAATATAAACAATAAATGAGAGACTGTGGAAATTAAGAAGAGTAATATGCCAGGTGGCACTCTTCTACAGAAAGAATTACCGCCTAAAAGGCATGGTAACTTCTAGAATGTCTAAGGATTTTAGACTTTGTGTGTGTGTGGTGTCTCTCTTTGTTTTGGAAATGCGGTTTGATTTTGTGCTTTTGAGTATTATAGCGTAATCTTTTCCCTGATCCCGGGCTTCTTGCTGCCTTCCTGGATGACGGCCTTGCTTAATTCAGTTAGTCAGACTCCTGCTTGTTAAACTCCCTTCTTGGTCAGAAGTGACTCCCTTCAGTGATCCGTATTTGTTTTATATTACATAGAGCAGGCAAGAATTTCACCTCGGTGAGCTCTGTAACAATCTAGTCATGTGAAAGTCTGGTTTAGAAGGCGGGTTCATCCTTTCCATCTGCTCTGTGAATGACTCGCACAGTCCAGTAACTGTTGCACTTTTAAGGAAGTACGGGCAGGGTCACAGCCTGACCCAGCTTTACTCTGGCATGCTCATCCAGTACCAGGTTTGCTCCTACTGCCTCCATGGACTTGTAGGTCCCATTTCTTTAAGAAAGGCAGAAAAACAGACTGCAGTAGGTGGGGCAGACCAGGACTGGCTTGGCTCATCAAGGTTGACCTGGGTTGTGCATTGCCCACACTGGACATTTTTCTCTATAAATGCTGGCAGGGAAGATGTACTAGGGTTTGTTTGTCTTTTTTTTTTTTTTTTTCCCTCCTCCATTTTAGCTTTTGACCTGACTTGCTGCCTCCTGCACCTGGTCTTCTATCCCAGTCAGATCTTTGCTGTCATCCACTCATGAAAGAAGAACGCAGCTGAGGTGCCACTGTCTTTCATTCATGGCCAGCAGGGTAGTTATGATGAGTGATTTGGTCAGGTATGGAGGATGGTGCTGGGATTGGCGGGGTTGGTTTGGGTATTGAACATGTGTATGCTTATCTACCCAGAATGGTAGAGAGCAAGTAAAGAAGACAACTGGGCTAGACTGGATGGCTAATCTTGGTCTTTTTCTGCTAGCATTTTACTCTGTTATTATGTAACAGTCTGCCCATCCCAGTGACGGTCCCCTGGCACCTGGCCACAGACTGCAGCATTCTCTGGATCACATAAATCTTGAACTATGCCAGTGCATGGAATGTGACTGTATTGTATAAATTTTGAATTTTTATATTTTTAGGCCTTGATTTACTAAGTTGTTTTTTTTTTTTGTTTTTGTTTTTTTTTTGTATGTTGAGCTTGTACATTTTCTTAGTTTATGGTTGTATTCTGCTTTTGAGCCAGATAATTTTCTGGCATTAGTAGGCTGTAAAACCCCTATAGGAGCAGAGTCACATCTTTCTAATGATGCCCTGCTTAGGATGACTTGCACTCCACTCTGATGATTGCTTTAATTGGAGCAACCTGACCTGCATCTCTCAGCAGTTGTTAATGGTAGGAATTTTTCTTAAGGGTATCTGTTTTATTATATTTGATATAAAAACACACACATTCAAAATGTTTTAAAATAGTGTGCAAGAGTATACGTCAGAGATTGCCACTGTCTCGCTCCCATGGGGGTCTTATTCATTCCTCCTGGGTATCTGTATAGGCTAAGAAAACATTTATTTATTTATTTATTTATTTGTGTTTTTCTATACCGGCATTCACGGCAGTTCGTATCATGTCGGTTTACATAAAACAAGGGGTGAGCAATACATTATAACGTACATAGCTAAAACGTAAGAGTATACATTACAAAAGTATAACAAGTGCGTAGAAGAAAAAGTTACAATAAAACAGGGGTTATTCTAACTGGGATTAGAGTTAGAGGAGAGATAAAAAGTTTAACAAGAAGTAAAACATTGTAGTGATTGGTTGGTATTGTCTGTTTCAGTTTAATAGAAGATGCTCAGTGTTGCTGCATTTGATGGAAGTGAATCATTAAGGGTCCGGAAATGCTTTCATGAACAGCCATGTTTTAAGTCTCTTCCTGAAGGTTGGAAGACATGGTTCCTGTCGTAATTCTAAGGGGATTGAGTTCCATAGTGGGGGACCTGCTGTGGAGAAGGCCCGATCTCTCAATGTTATATGTTGGGTGGTATTGTTGTGAGGTACTTGTAGATATTCTCTATATGCTTCTCTGATGGGTCTGTTGGAGGAATGTTTTTTGAGAGCTATTTGTAGATGGAGTGGAGCCAGTCCATGGGTATTTTTGTAGATTGTGGTGAGGGACTTATGAATTATTCTGTAGTGGATTGGTAACCAGTGAAGGTCTTTGAGGACTGGTGTAATGTGATCTCTTTTCCTTTTGTTTGTTAGAATTCTTGCTGCCGTGTTCTGTATCATTTGGAGAGGTTTAGTGTGGGATGATGGGAGGCCTAGAAGGATAGAGTTGCAGTAATCAATTTTCGCAAATATTATTGCTTGGAGCACTGTTCTATAATCATGGAAATGAAATAGGGGTTTTATTCTTTTAATACGTGCAGTTTGTGGAAGCAGTCTTTGGTTGTTTGGTTGATAAACAATTTTAAATTTAGCCGGTTGTCTATAGAAACTCCTAAATCTCTTACTTTTGAGATTTGCAAGTTGGCTGGTGGGTTTGTAGTGATTTTGCAATTATCTGGAGAGATTAGCATGAATTCGCTTTTTGATTGGTTTAGAATAAGATTTAAGCTGGATAAGAGATCGTTAATTTCTTGAAAACAGTTTTCCCAAAGTTCTAGAGCTTTATTTTATTTATTTATTTATTTATTTATTTAAGGTTTTTATATACCGGCAATCATGAGCACATATCTTGCTGGTTTACATGGAACGGGAGTGCATTAAATACAACAACTAGAACTGTGGTGATCGAAGGAGCAGTTACAAATAACAAGGGTAGCAGAACTTGGATAAGAAGGAAGAGATAGGAAAGAATAAACGGTTAAACGGTATACAAATAAATTAAATGCTATGTAAAAATGGCATGATTAAAGGCTGAATATTTGAAGTCCTTGGTTTGTATCTATAACGTGATATTAGATTGTGTCTGGGAAAGCTTGCTTGAATAACCAAATCTTAAGTCCTTTCCTAAAAGTTAAGAGGCAGGGTTCCAGTCTGAGATCTGTGGGGATGGAATTCCACAGAGAAGGGCCAGCAGTGGAGGTGGCACGATCTCTTAGAGTGATGTGTTTGGTCATTTTCGCAGGGGGAACTTTGAGGGCGCCTCGGTAGACATTTCTGGTAGGTCTTGTCGAGTTGTATGCTTGGAGGGGGATTTGTAGATCGAGGGAGATGCGTTGATGAATAGTTTTGAAGATGACACAAATGGCTTTGTACATGATACGGAAGTGGACGGGTAGCCAATGTAACTCTTTCAGAATGGGGGATATGTGGTCTCTCTTTCTTGCGCCTGTTAGTAATCGAGCTGCTGAGTTTTGAATCATCTGTAGTGGTTTGGAGTAGGAAGAGGGCAGACCTAGCAATAGGGAATTGCAGTAGTCTAATTTTGCAAAAATGACTGCTTGGATGATCGTTCTGAAGTCTTGGGCATGGAAAAGAGGTCTTATCCTCTTCAGAACCTGGAGTTTATAGAAGCAGTCTTTGGTTGTTTTGTTGATATGGGCCTTGAAGTTTAGCCGGTTGTCTATTATCACTCCTAAGTCTCGAACTTGTGTGGTAGGTAGGTTGGTGGGAAGAGTAGTGTTGGAGATGTTGGTTTCCGGAGAAATGAGAAGGATTTCTGTCTTAGAAGAGTTTAAGATGAGGTGTAGGTTGTTTAGTAGTTGTTTGATTTTCAGGTGGCATGATTCCCAGTAGTCAAGAGTTTCAGAGTATGTATCTTTGATGGGGATGATGATTTGGATATCGTCTGCATAAAGGAAGTACTTTAGATTGAGGTTGGTGAGAAGTTGGCAGAGAGGAAGAAGATAGATATTAAATAGGGTCGGAGATAATGAAGAACCTTGAGGGACTCCTATGACAGAGTCAAATCTAGAGGATTCCTTGTTTTGGATTTTAACTTTGTAACCTCTGTTATTGAGAAACGTTTTGAACCAGGATAGGACGGTGCCGCTGATTCCTATAGACGAGAGTTGGTTTAGGAGGTTTTAGTGATGGATTCTTTTAGTTTTAGTGATGGATTCTTTGATGGGGATCACAATCTGGACATCGTCGGCGAATATGAAGTGTTTTAGGTTCAATTTGTTTAGCAGTTGGCAAAGCGGGAGAAGGTATAAGTTGAAAAGTGTTGGTGAGAGAGAGGAACCCTGAGGAACTCCTTGTGAAGATGGGTATCTGGGGGATTCTTTGTTGTGGATTTTAACTTTGAAACCTCTGTTTTCTAAGAATGTCTTGAACCATGTTAGTGCTGATCCTGCAATACCGATGTTCGCCAGTTGCTTTAGTAATATGGCGTGGTTAACAGTATCGAAAGCTGCCGATAGATCCAATAAAATCAGTAGGAAGGCCTGTCCTTTGTCGAGGCCCAGTATAATGTAGTCAGTCAGTGAGATTAGAAGGGATTCTGTGCTTGAAGCTTTTCTGAAACCGAATTGATTAGGGAATAGAATTTTGTGTTCTTCTATGTATTCAGATAGTTGTGTGTTAACTAGTTTCTCCATCACCTTGGCAATGAAAGGCAGATTGGAGATTGGACGGAAGTTGTTAGGATCTTTGGGGTCCAAGTTAGGCTTCTTGAGGAGCGGTTTAATGGATGCTAGTTTGAGGTCGTCTGGATAGAAACCCTGGGTGAATGAGCAGTTTATGATGTCCGCTAGGGTTTTGGTTATGGTGTCCGGGATTAGCAGTAGTAGTTTAGATGGGATCTGGTCTAGTGGATGAGATGAGGGTTTCATTTTCTTAAGAAGTGTTTGGATCTCTGAGGAAGTGGTGAGTTCAAGAGACTGGAGGGAGATGTCTTTATTATGGAGTGCGTAATTGCTGGCTGGTGTGCCTGTATTAGGCTTTAATTGTGTTAGCAGGTTTGTGATTTTCTTACTGAAGAAGAATGCCAGCTCATCAGCTTTTGTTTGAGCTTGGTTAGGTGGTATGTCAGGAAGGTTGGCCTGAGTTAGATTGGAGACAAATGTGAATAGCGCTTTGGAGTCGAATATGATGTCATGAATCTTATGTGCGTAGAAGTCCCTTTTTGTTTTTAAAGTGGAGCTCTTGTATGATTGGAGGGCGAGTTTGTATGTAGAAAGTGTAAAGGGGGAAGGGGCTTTACGCCATTTACTTTCTTTTTGACGCAGGTTAAGTTTGAGGTTTTTAAGTTCGTTAGTAAACCATGGCTGTCTTTTTGACTCGCCTTGTTTGACTTTTTTTGTTGTCCACGGACAAAGTTTGTTTGCCACAGTTTCTGTTATAGTAGACCAGGAATTTATGGCTGCATTAGGTGATGTGACGTCTATGTGTGAGAGTTCCGAGATTAGATGATTGCTGAGTTCATCTGAGGCGCATACTTTTCTGTAGAGAAATGAGTGTTGAGGAGAGGGTTTATTGCTCGTTTGGGTCATTGAGAAGGTGGTGGAGATTAAAGAGTGGTCTGACCAGGGAACTTTTTTGCAAGTGGGTTGTACTGAATGTGTTATACCTGAGTTCACAAAGATAAGGTCCAGTATGTGACCTGCCTTGTGGGTAGGTTCATTGATTATTTGTTTGAATCCCATTGCAGACATGGCTGTAAGAATGGTTTCGCAGCTGGTAGAGAGTGTGGTGTTATCAACGTGCAAGTTGAAATCTCCTAGGATTATCGTTGGGGAGTCTGGTTTTAGATAAGATGCTAAGATTTCTAGGAAGGGTGATGGATCCGCTTCTAGAAGTCCTGGGGGGGCATATACTAGAAGGATTTGTAGAGAGTCTGATTTGAAAAGACCTGTTTCCAATTTAGAGTCAGATTTGATTGGGTGATGAGAGAATCTGAGTTCTTTCTTTGCTGCTAGGAGAATGCCCCCACCCCTTTTTTTCTGTCGTGGGATCGAGAAAAAGTCGTAGGTCTGAGTTGGTAGTTGATTAATTAAAGCTATATCTGTAGATTTAAACCACGTTTCTGTTATAGCACAGAGGTCTGGGTTTGCATCTAGGAGAAGGTCATTTAAAATCAGAGATTTCTTGTGCTAGCTTAGGGCCTGGTTTACTAAGATTTTTTTTCCCATAGGAAAAACCGTAGCTATGTTTTAAGGGCCGCATTTATTATGTACAGGTATAAGCCCAGGTTTTGAAGCTTGTGCCTGGTAATGCCTTTCCAAGACTTCATACCAAATGATTTTTGTTTATAACTTTAATTTTTAGTTTATTGTGTATTCTCATGTTCTTGATTATATGTATTGTATCATATTAGTCTTATGTACATAGCTTTGGGTGATTTTTATTGCAAAATCGGGAAATCGATTTAGTAAATTATTAAATATCTAAATGAATCTGTGTGGCTGTTGTGGGATGGCTGGGAAACTCTTCCCTAGGAGGAACTGTAAACTTCCTGCCTGCACCCCCCCCCCCCCCCCAATATTACCCTTTCAAAATTAAATTTAAAAATACTGCTCTTTCCCCTCCCCATATCCCAGTTCTCTCTCGCGCGCTCACTCACTCGCTCAGGAGGACCTTGGCCTCTGAAGATCAGAGCTAAGAGTTGGCATGACAAGGGCCCCGAGACTCTGTGCTGGCTTCATGGTCTTAATCTGTACGTGTCAGCTCTGCTGCTTTAAGGAGGAAATCGATAATGTCTGCAAGGAATGTGGGATTGTCTGCACAGCTCAATGGCCTGATCTTCACCCCTGTGTGGTCGCCTGTAACCCCCTTCTCGCTACCCAGTAGGTGGACTACCTTTTTAAGTGAACTGGCCGACAAGTGCTCCCTTGGTGACGTGAGCCTGAGAGAGCAGTTTGAATGAGAAGTCTGTCCTGCCCTTAGAAAGCCGGAATGTGCCCCACACCAAAATAGAAGTTTCAACGTTTCTATCCTGTTGACATAGTAAAACCTCAGTTCCCAGTACGTACCAGGATCAGTCCAGACAGCTGGGTTATGCCTCCCCTCCAGCAGATGGAGTCAGAGAGAAAACTGAAAGCACCCCCTATATACACTGGTGTGCCACCTGCGACCCTTCAGTATAATCTCTGACTCCAGCAGATTGAGAGGCATAACCTGCGGTCCTGCTCCTGGGAAAATTAAAATGAAATAAATTAAATACAATATAAAGTGTAAGGTAGGACAGGGGATAAGATCATTGGATGCTTCCTTTCTCTCCTCTGTCTGTCTGTCGGTCTGTGTGACTGTTTCTGTGAGTGTCTTGCGCTGCGCAGCTAGGGATTAGTGTGAGGCAGGCTCGGAGGGTAGTACCCTTCTGATATTCCCGGGTTAGTGTGTCCGCAGGCTGGGGGAGAGCTTACCGGTGGGCCGGTCACCCTCCCCCCCCCCCCAATTCCAGGCTTTAGTCCTGAAGGGGGTTTAAAAAGAAAAAAAAAAAAAAAAAGTTTAAATTTTTTACTTACAGAGCCATTTAAGTCCTGTTGGGGACAGGCAGTGTGCTCATTCCTACTGACCCCGGCCTGCCCGTGCCTGCTCGGAGCCCGGAGGGGGTGGCTAGCTCACCCGGCGCGCGTTTGCTGTGGGGCTCTCCTCTCTGAGCGTTTTTGGCGCCATTTTTTTTTAGTGCTGCTCCGTTCGCGGTGCCGATGCCGCGATCTTCGGTCTGCCTGACCTGTGGAGAGGCGGGGGCGCGACTCTCCCGCGGGGGTCTCTGCCCCCGATGTGTTCCCGGGGGCGAGGGACCCTCGGGGGGGCCGAGCGCTGCCCGCAGCCGATCTTCTCTCCTCTCTCCGGAGCGGCACAGCAGCGTTTCTGGCAGTCGTCCTCCGGCCCCTCCTCCACCGGGGAGGAGTGTGGCGGCCATTTTGGCCACGCGGCAGGCTGCCTGTTCAGCATCGGAGGAGGAAATCTCCCCTCCTCCTTCTCCTGAGGCACAGAGCCCGTGCTCCCAGGCCGATTCGGGGTCTCCTCGCGGCCCCCCTTCCTCGGATGGTCCGAAGAAAGATCTAAAACGGTCAGTGCCATTTTCTTCCGATTTTGTGCTTTTAATGCACAAAGCCTTTTTGCAGGCAGAATCCGGCTGGGAGGCAGAGGCTCCCGCTCCCCCGAAGGTTCCCAAGATCGCCCCCATCTCAAGGGGCAGCCCACCGGACGTGGGGTCCTCCGGGACCAAGGGTCCCCGCCCGAGGGGGGGTGGGGCCGAGGACCTGGGAGACACAGGAGCCGCGCCGGAATCCCCGGGGGCTCCGGACTTGCTGTTGGCCGACGACCCGGGGGCTGTAGCTGGGGATGATCCCCAGGTACTCCGCTTGTTTGGAAAGGAAGAATTAAGCTCCCTTATTCTCCACGTGTTGCAGGAGCTGGAGTTGACGACTCCGCCTCAGGAGGCGGACACGTCTACAGGGGATATCGCAATGGCAGGGATTAGAGCTCCCCCGCAGACCTTTCCCTTTCACCACAAGGTCTTACAGATCGTTTCCAAGGAATGGGAGCTCCCGGAGGCTTCCCTGCGGGTGAATCGAGCCATGGAAAGGCTATATCCCTTACCCAAGGATTCCTTGGAGCTTTTGAAGACACCCGCGGTAGATTCGGCTGTCACGGCTGTGGTAAAGCATACAACTATCCCAGTGACGGGAGGTATAGCGTTGAAGGACCTCCAAGACCGCAAGCTTGAGGTTTTATTAAAACGCATTTTTGACGTGGCGGCACTGGGGGTTCGAGCGGCGGCTTGCAGCAGCCTTGTGCAGAGGGCCAACCTCCGCTGGGTTCAGCAGCTGCTGACCATGCAGGAGCTCCCTCCGGGCGAGGCTGAGCAGGCGAATTGTGTTGAAGCGGCGGTCGCTTACACAGCGGATGCCTTGTATGACTTGTTGCGCACATCGGCTCGCATTATGTCCTCGGCGGTCTCAGCCAGGAGGTTGCTCTGGCTCCGTCGTTGGTCGGCGGATGCCAACTCTAAGGCGAGGTTAGGTTCCTTCCCCTTTAAGGGCAAGCTGCTGTTTGGCGAGGAGCTGGACCAGCTCATTAAGGACCTGGGTGACAACAAAGTTTACAAGTTGCCTGAGGATAAGCCTCGGCAACCTCGGACGTTTGGTAACGCCAGGGCTCGCTTTCGGGGGCAACGGCGTTTCCGTGGGGGACGAGGGGGTTCCCTTCCCCAGCGGCAGCAGGCGACAAGATCCCAGGCCTGGTCTTCTTCTTCCTTTCGCGGCAGGAGGCCTATACGCGGGGGCTCTTCCCAAGGCTTTCCTGCTATCAAGCCCGCACAATGAAGGTGCGCGGGTCCACTCCTCCGTGCCCGTTATCGGAGGTCGGTTGTCCCGGTTCTGGGAGGAGTGGGCCGCAATTACTTCGGATCAATGGGTCCTCGACGTGGTTCGGTACGGCTACGAGTTGGATTTTGTACGTCCCCTCCGGGATCTCTTCCTGGTATCGCCGTGCGGCCCCATAGAAAAACAGGTAGCTATAGCCCAAACGGTCGCCCATCTACAGGCTCTGGGGGCGGTGGTTCCGGTTCCCCGGGACCAGCTCAGGACGGGTCGGTATTCCATATACTTCCTGGTGCCCAAGAAGGAGGGCACCTTCCGACCCATTCTGGATCTCAAAGGAGTAAACAAGGCGTTGCGTGTGCCCCGCTTCCGGATGGAGACCCTCCGGTCTGTTATTGCGGCCGTCCACAAGGGAGAATTCTTGGCTTCTTTGGATCTGACAGAGGCCTATCTGCACATCGGAATAAGAGAACGGCATCAAAGGTACTTGAGGTTCATGGTAATGGGGGACCACTACCAGTTTTGCGCCCTCCCCTTCGGGTTGGCCACCGCGCCGAGGGTGTTCACCAAAGTTCTCGTGGTGGTAGCGGCTTCCCTCCGCCGGCAAGGCGTCCTGGTACATCCCTATCTCGACGATTGGCTCATTCGAGCGAAGTCGCACGCGGCATGCACCCGGGCGGTCTCCTTAGTGGTGCGCCAGCTGCAGAGGTTGGGTTGGGTAGTCAACTTCGCGAAGAGCAGACTCGAACCAACCCAACAGCTGGAGTTCCTGGGAGCTCGGTTCGACACCTTGGTGGGCAAGGTTTTTCTTCCGCAGCAACGCATGCTCAATCTTATGACTCAGGTACAACGCCTGTTAGAGCTCGAGATTCCCACGGTCTGGGATTATTTACAAGTCATTGGTCATATGGTGTCTACTATGGAAATGGTACAATGGGCTTTTGCGCATATGCGTCCGTTACAAAGAGCGCTTCTATCTCGCTGGGATCCCCGCTCGGAGGAGTACGGGATGGAATTGCCTTTGCTGGACCCGGCTCGCTCCAGTCTCTCTTGGTGGTTGATTCCGGCCAATCTCCTACAGGGGGTGGACCTCGAACCCCCGCCTTGGTTGGTGGTGACGACGGATGCCAGCCTGTCGGGCTGGGGTGCGGTCTGCCAGTCCCGTGCAGTCCAGGGAACCTGGTCGGCACTCCAGGCGACTTGGTCCATAAACCGCTTGGAGACCAGAGCGGTCCGCCTGGCCTTGCGTTGTCTCCTTCCACTGGTACGCGGACGAGCAGTAAGAGTTCTGTCGGACAATGCGACCACAGTGGCGTACATAAATCGACAAGGAGGCACGAAAAGCCAAGCAGTAGCGACCGAGGCGGCGCTGTTGATGTCCTGGGCGGAAAGGCACATAGAGCGTCTCGCGGCCACCCACATTGCCGGCGTGGACAACGTTCAGGCGGATTACCTCAGCCGGCAGCACCTGGATCCAGGAGAATGGGAGATCTCGTTGGAGGCGATGGCTCTCATCGCGCGGCGTTGGGGGACTCCGCGCTTGGACCTCATGGCGACCCGTCAAAATGCAAAGGCGGCACGCTTCTTCAGTCGGAGAAGGGAGCACGCGTCAGAAGGGGTGGACGCGCTAGCCCTTCCGTGGCCTCGTCACATTCTTCTTTATGTGTTCCCTCCGTGGCCTCTGGTGGGGAAAGTGCTAAGGCGCATAGAGTCCCATCACGGTCCGGTGATTCTCGTGGCTCCGGAATGGCCGCGGCGCCCGTGGTTCGCGGATCTGGTCAACTTGGCAGTCGACGGCCCACTGCGTCTCGGTCATCTTCCCAAGCTCCTTCGGCAGGGTCCAGTATTTTTCGATCTGGCGGATCGTTTTTGTCTGGCGGCTTGGCTTTTGAGAGGAAGCGGTTGAAGAAGAGAGGTTATTCGGACGCGGTGGTGTCTACTCTCCTTCGGGCGCGTCGATCTTCCACTACACTCGCCTACGCGAGGGTTTGGAAGGTTTTCCATGATTGGTGTGACACGGCAGGTACTTCGGCCAGACGTTCGTCAGTGGCGGATATCCTTATGTTCTTACAGGATGGATTGAAGAAGGGGTTGGCATATAATTCGCTTCGAGTTCAGGTGGCGGCTTTGGGCTGCTTGAGAGGTAAGGTCGAAGGTTCTTCCCTTGCGAGTCATCCAGATGTGGCTCGTTTTTTGCGAGGGGTTAGAAACTTACGTCCTCCCGTCAGGCTTCCCTGTCCGTCTTGGAACTTGAACTTGGTACTCCGCGGATTGTGTGCGGCTCCGTTTGAACCTCTTAAGGCGGCTTCTTTGAAGGATCTCACCCTCAAGACTGTTTTCCTTGTCGCCATTTCCTCGGCTCGTCGGGTATCGGAGCTTCAGGCTCTCTCTTGCAGGGAACCGTTTTTGCGCATTTCGGCGTCGGGGGTTTCCCTACGAACTGTTCCTTCCTTCCTACCTAAGGTGGTCTCCACGTTTCATGTCAACCAAACGGTGGAATTACCTTCCTTTTCGGACGAGGACCTACAGTCTGCTCAGGGTCGGGACTTGCGGCGTTTGGATGTCCGTCGGATTCTCTTACGCTATTTGGAGGTTACGAATGACTTTAGAAAGTCAGATCACCTTTTCGTGTTGTGGAGTGGACCCAGGAAGGGTCTTCAAGCGTCCAAAGCTACGATTGCACGCTGGTTAAAAGGTGCTATTGCGTCCACGTATGTTGGCTGTGGTAAGCCTGTTCCCGCTGGACTTAAGGCTCATTCTCTGCGTTCTCAAGCGACTTCATGGGCAGAGAATCACTTGGTTTCGTGCCAAGAGATATGCAGGGCGGCCACATGGAAATCCTGGCATACTTTTTCCAGGCATTATCGCCTGGATGTCCGGGGACCTCCTGCAGAGTCCTTTGGGAGCAGTGTGCTTCGAGCGGGACTCTCAGGGTCCCACCCCAGTTAAGGCGGCTCGGGTACATCCCAGCTGTCTGGACTGATCCTGGTACGTACTGGGAAAGGAAAATTAGGTTCTTACCTTTGCTAATTTTCATTCCAGTAGTACCATGGATCAGTCCAGACACCCGCCCACAGGGTTCTGGGAGTCCGCTCGTATTCTCGGAATTTTTCCGTTTCAGTGGTTTTATGTCTGTTTCCGCACGTTTGTGGTTTCCTTGACTGTTATACCAGTGTATCGTGTGTTGTTGTACACTGTTGGTGTTCTATTTGTTGTGTCTGGTTTTATCTGTTTTCAAGGATGTTCTCCGTGATCTGGTCACTTGTTTTAAAAAAAAAAAAAACAAAACAAAACAAAACAAAGGGGGCTTCTTGAGGGCAGTGTTGAAAGGGCTTCCTTCATTACTTCTGCTTTGATATCACATATACTGAAGGGTCGCAGGTGGCACACCAGTGTATATAGGGGGTGCTTTCAGTTTTCTCTCTGACTCCATCTGCTGGAGGGGAGGCATAACCCAGCTGTCTGGACTGATCCATGGTATTACTGGAATGAAAATTAGCAAAGGTAAGAACCTAATTTTCCTATGTCCACAAAGCCTGATCAAGTTGAGCGAAAAAAATCAGTTTACTCTTCTCTGATTCATGTGTTGCCTGAATAATAATCCTATGCCCTCCCTTCCTGTCTCTATCGTTTAACACATGGTGTAAAAGCATGCTGTCAGAGCGATGGCGTTATAGAAGTAGGAGAGGTATGTATGTGTGTATTATAATGTAGGGTTTAAACTGCATAATTCACCATGTTTACAGGTGCAAAACATTATGCCTAGGACATGGACTTTAAGGGAGGAGGTGTTACTAATCTGTATTTATAGAGGATTTTCAGGGCACACAGCGCTGAATAAAGTAAGATCGCACCAGCCTCTGGTCTGTAGAACGTCTGGGCCCCTTAAATGCCCAATATCGAGAGATTTTGGCATGTTGTCCCCTTTTTTTTTTTGCCCACCCCACTCGTGCTACAGAAAACCTTGCTCGAGGGATAGAAACCTTTACTGCTGGGCCAAGGCTTTTGTTTTTATTTTCTTTTGCACTTAACCAGATCTTTACAGAACTGATGTCTTCGGTTTTAAGGTTCCTGTCTCAAAGAGCTTACAACAAGTTTGCATGTGGGTGGAGGGGATTGAGTGACTTGCTGGAAGTTGTAGGGTGAGCGCCAGAGGTGGCGTTTGGAGCCTGCTTCATCATTTTGACAGCTCTGTCCTCGGTCTGTCTTACACGAGCAGGTGGGGTGTGTGCTTCCACGCACTGTTGTCTTCAGGCAATAAGGGCGGCTTTGGTTGTAATTCTCTGACCTAGGGTCAGGAAATAGCACACCCTGAGGTGTGTGTGTGTGTGTTTTGCTCTAGGGGAAAAGAGTGCACAGTTAATAATTTAATTTTTTTTTTTAACTGTTTGGTTAGTAAACTTGTGCTGCAGAATGCTACGCAGACCAGCTGCACACTTTAGTAGCCCAAAGGTTAAAAGTCTCCTAAAGTGTCATTCATGAGTTTGTTTTTTGGGGTAGTGTGTGGTTTTTTTTTTTTAAATCTGGCTGTGCATCACTTTTTTAAATCGGCCCCCATGCCAAATCCAAGCCCTGCCTTTCGAGATCTGTCTGACCTTGAAGAGTTAGCAGCTCCTGTAATTAGATATCATTAGCTACCCCGTAACATGTAAACAGTAATCAAAATGTTCCTTTTTTTTCCCAGGGAGGTAAGCAAATACCTATCCCATTTCTGCATGTGAACAAAGAGCAGATTTGAGTGTGAAGTTCCAGCTGGAGAAATGGGGCAAGGATCAGCTTAGAATTTAACAAGCACCTGTGTAGTTGATCGTGGGGTTTTTTTTGGGGGGTTTTTTTTTTTGGGGGGGGGGGGGATGGCAGCAACTTTTTCCCCCTCTGTCCACCCAGAGAGCAGCACCCAGTTAGGGTGGGGGGAGAGAGGTCCATTTCCAGCCTGCACCAGCAGGGCCATCATGCTGGGCAAAAAAAGAACAGTTTTCCAAAATGATGCCTGCCAGAGCTGGAACTGGAGCGCGTTTCTTTATTCCTCAAGGTGCAGCTTGATGGGAAGGAGCGTGGAGTGGTGCAGTATAATGCACTCGGGGTTTCGGGGGCGGGGGGTGAACAATCAATGAGCCAATTTTTTTTCAAACTGCTTCCATAGGTGCCTCATTTCAGCCTTCTCACAGTTACTCCTGGGGGAATTCTGCGCAAAAAAATGCAAAATTCTGCCAACTGTATTATTTTGACCAATATAAAATTTACATGACAGTCTTTAAATTACGTTTTAAATTAATACAGAAAAAAGTTATTAATTAAAGATGCAGAATTTCCCTAGAAATTCACTGTAAGAGTGTCCCTTCCTCTCGCTCTCCCTATTTCCCCTGGCCAGTTTGCCCTCTCAGGCCCCAACTCCTCCACCTACCAGTATCTCTCCCCTCCACCTCTAGGCTCAACCCCTTCCACTCTTTCTCCACTCCCAGAGTTTGACCCCGTTCTCAGTTCTGCCCCTCACACAGGCTCCCTCTGTCCCTCCCTCTCTCTAGTGCACGTACACACCCCCTCATACAGGCTCCCTCACTCTCTCACACACACACATCCCCCTCATACAGGCTCCCTCACTCTCTCTCACACACACACATCCCCCTCATACAGGGTCCCTCACTCTGGCGTGCACACCCACACAAGCTCCCTTTCTCTCTCACGCATAAACCCTTCACACACAGGCTACCTATGTCTCTCTCTCACGCACTCCTTCACACAGGCTCTCTCTCACATGTACACAATCCCTTCACACAGGCTAGCACCCTCACATACACCCGATCCCTTTTTCATACACACATACACAGTCCTTCTTCACAATATCATATAGGCTCACCCTCCCCTCTCCTCTCATATATACACACACATTCTCTCTCACTGGGGCCTTCATCTTCACCGCGAACAGAGCATGTCCCGCAGGACATGATCCGTTTGCAGCATGCTGGGGTCTTCTCTGCAATTTTCTGCGCAAATTATGCGCTCCACGGTAGCGCAGAATTCCCCCAGGACTACACAGTGCACCGAAACCAGTTTCAAAACAGTGCTTGATCGCGTCCTCTGTATTTCTGGATGTCCGAGGGCTGGTTTGCTTTGGAACTGGTGTCTAACCTCGTTTTGATTTAAAAAAAAAAGTTGACTGCAGTGCTGCTGATTGCCTGGATCCCCCTCCCCCATCACGATGTACATGGGCTCCCTAAATCTTGTAAGCTGTAGCTGGATGGGGCTGCGTCGCTGGTTGCTGTGTAGAAAAGCAGCCCCATTGGAGTCAGGGCAGTCTGCACATGTGGGGCTGGGCTGGCCTCCTCGGTGGCTTTTGAGATTTGGAATCTGTGTGAGAGAGCTGGATTCTTGACAGGTTGTGATCCCTTATCTGACCAAGATGAGGATCTTATGCTGCTGATGTGCCTGAGTTTTGAAGACTGCCTTAGTCGCTTCAGTTAAGCCCGGAGAAGGGAGAATTTTGAGCTGAGGTAACTTGGAAGCTGGATAGGTTGAAATGCCCCACTGCACTATACACACTCTCCTCGCCCCCCCCCCCCCCCCCCCCAAACAAAAAGAGAGGATTGTAGTGCATCTTCTAGTGGAACGGTACTTATTTTGGGCTGCTGGGATTGGAGAGAAGTGAGGAAACTTGTTCCTTTTTTTTGGCATTCCCTGAGCTTATCCCAGTTCTTTGTTTTATGCCTTTTTTTGTTGTTTTGGGGGAAAGAGGTTGATTGTACATACCAGTGGTGGAGAGGAGACTAACATAATCTCGTCTGAGTTAGGAGTTGAACACATTTTCCTCTTTTCCTCTTCCGTTATTTTATACATCCTCCCTGCTCATCGAGCCTCTTCAGAGACTGTCCCTCGGTGGCTCTCATAGCAGTGGTGGGTTGAGAAGGCAGCAAGGAAGGCTGTCTAACAAAGCCGTGGAGGCAACAAGATGAGAATTAAAGCCAAAATATCCAAATTTTTTGATTCTTTATTGAGGAAATAATTTCTCTAAAAAGCCCGACTCAGGCCGAGTTTCGCCCTCTCTCATAGCAGTGGAACATGTCGTCCCTCCCAGGTCTTTCGTGCGTCGCGTCCATGGCTTGCTCAAGCTCTGCTGGCCGTGTAGGAAGGCACAGAATTGCAGTGGCCTTCATAGTTATGGCCTAAGCTAGGGGTCTGGCCTCCAACTGCCTCAAATCCATTGGGAGCTGAATTCTTTTTCTTTTTTTTTGTTTATTTGGGGAGATTCTGAAATCTGTTAGGTGATGAATAAACTGAGTTGTGGGTTGGAAAAGCATTTTCTGATGTGTAAGACTCTCTTTAAACTGCTGCTTCTTAAAATAATGCACAAATAATTGATTACTTTAGATTATTTCTCATTGGAGCAGTGGGATATGTGTTTTTGGGGGGTAAGATTGACACAATCTTGTTCTGTATCTTTGCTTCATCCTGAGGGTAAAAGATGTTTGTTAATTTCACCAGTGAAAATAAGCCAGACTTTCGAGATAAAAGTACAATTTATCTGTGGTGCAATGAAATGGGGGCAGGATGGACGCCATCTTTAAATTCCAAGAGCCTGAAACTCCTGTGATGCTCTGCAGGTTATGTTGTCATACGATGCAGGCGAGGCATAGGAACATGGCTCATGGGAAAGAGACCAAACTGGAGCAGTAACTGAGAGAGAGAAGGTTGGAAGATCTTGGAAATGTGTGACCTAAGGCATTTACTTAGGCAGGAATGGTCAAATTAGAGCAATATTGTCATGATGAGGAATTTAATTCTTCTTCTGTACACTATGAAGGCATGCACATCAATCTGTTATGTCAGCTAGGGCAGCCGTTCTCACCAGTTTGTCGTCAAGTATATGCAGGTATGTCACCACGCTTCCCAGTCCCCCACTGACCCAACTGCCCCAGCGAAATAGGAGCTCATCCTCCACCCGGGCTTAAAATGCTGATAGCCCGGGGAGAGCTGGAGTCGGCGGCATCAGCATGGCCTCTTCTTCCCCCTCCCCCCGCGGCCCAGAAGAGGAAGTGGCGAGCAGCGGCCACACACACACGCGGGAAGAAGAGACCATGCTAGTGCGTGCAGCATCTGCTCGAAGAAGAGAGGCGCGAACAAATGGAAAGCCGCGTGGCACAAAAGAGGAGCAACGTCAGCCCCCGCAGCCGATGGGACTCCTTTCTTGAGGCTGCGAGGGCTGGAAGTGGAGGAGGCTGCTGCTGCTAGTTTGGTGGGGGGAGAGAGTGAATGAGTGAGCAACCATATGTGTTTCAGATCCTGTGTGTGTGACAGCATGTATGTAAGTGTATGATTGAGAGCCAGTGTATGAGAGAGAGCATGAATATGCGTATGATTTGAGAACCTGTAAGTGAGAGAGATCCTGTGTGTATAAGTAAGAGAGAGAGAGCATGTGTTATGTGAGTGATTGAGAGCCCAATGTAGGCGAGAGAGTATGTGATTGAGAGAAAGACGGGGATGTATGTAAGTGTGTGATTGAAAGCGTGAAAAGACAAGACAGCATGTGTGTAAACATGTGATTAAGAGCCCTTATAAGTGAGAGAGAAAAAGCCCATATACATGTGCATGATTGAGAGCCTACATAAGTGAAAAAGAGAAAGCATGTGTATATGTGAGCGACTGAGAGCCAGTGTGAGAGAGAGTGTGCTTGTGTGACAGAGGAGAAAATTGTAAGCAAACCATCCTTCCTCCTCCTGCGAATTCAAATGTTCTCAGGTATGCAGAGCAAAGCATTTTTTAATCCTTATTTTTCATTATTGGGTCTTTGTATCTGCTATTTTGAAATATTTTATTGGTATCTAGAAATTTTTTATACGAGTTTTTTTGATTATTGGACATTCATCAGCTGTTTTGAAATAATCTGTTCTTTTTGTTAGTATGCTTTTACTGCTACTGATTTTATATTTCTTGATTTGTTTTATAAGGATGGGTAATGTTTCTTTTTTTCCCTTTGTTGCACTGCATACAGAGACCCTGGCTTGTTGCGGTTTCCAATTCAGTTTTTTCTGCATGCTTCTAGTTATGCGTTTTTGGTCTCTTTATTCTTTGCTAGGCGAGGGTCAGCACATGTGATTCAGGTGAGGGTTTCTGTGTAGGGCTCTATAGCAGCCTGACTTGGTCCGTTTTCCTAATAGGAGATATGATATATTGGTGTCTTAAGGCCTGGTGTAATATTTTCAGTGTTGCCTTTTCTTAGGTAAGTGATTACTGTTTGAATGCTGGAAATTGGTGCTGTTTGGAGGTTTACTATTTATGCAGTTTTTTTTTTTTGTACAGGCAGTCTATGTATCTTTCCCTTGTCATTCATAACAATAAAAGTAATACTGGGCCTTTTATTTTTTATTTCCGCTGTGAATTGTAATGAGCAGTGTGTCCCTCATGTGAGCATGGTCTCAGGTGTCACGATGGGAAAAAGGTTGAGAACCACTGGTCTAGGGAATTAAATTTAATCTCATATGCCTCCAGGTACAACAGAAGCTCACCTGTAAAGGAGGCGAGCATAATTTTGGTTAGACTGAAAATGCTCCCAGAAGATGTATAGAACTAAACTACAGAGTACAAGGTTCCCTCAGAAGGTAAAAATAAAACCATTTTTTGGAGCTTCGGCTACCTGATTGCCTTCTGTGGGTGACCTCTCAGCAGAATGGGCAGTTCTTGAGACTGTCGTGGAGATGAAAACAGGAAGCGCTGGCTGGAGTCTTCTCTCACTTGTTGGGGAATATATTAAGACGCCAGTTGTGTAGCAGTTTGAACTCTTTCAGCATTTACTTAAGCTTGATGATGTGTCTGTGAGGGTTTAGTGGAAAGGTGCCGCACAGGGCTGCTTATCTTCTCCTCCGGTGTGGCTGACATTTCCCCCTTCAGATTTTCTGCTTTTTCCTTTTTTTTTCCTTAAGTTAACTCAGCAGTTGTAACGCAGGAATGCAGCAGGGACATTGTATCTGTGTGAGGCCTGCACGAGGTGCTTATTAGGATCGGCACAGCTGTGGTCTGATTCATCATGCTGGGGGCGGTTTTGCAGAAACAACTTTCAGGAAGGAAATTGTCATCAAAAGTTAGAGGAGGATCTTCATGCAAATAGTAATCAGACAAAAATCTATTTTTTGTTTAAGGTACTGCTGCCTTAAAAGTTAATTTCTCCTTTGAGGCTGTGTTGCATTATATTTTTAGAGCAGTACACTTCCGAGAGAATTTGTCAGTTATTCTTCAAATATGGTAGTGGAGGACTAGGGGACGCCAACTGATGCCTTCTCACTGGTTCAGTCTTTCTGTGTGACTTGCCCAAGCCTTCTGAAACTTTCCTAGACCAAGGAATGGATGCCGGTGGGTGGTTTAGATGTCCCCTTTCAGGTAAATACAGGCAGAAGCCCAGGAGAGACCCCAGGGCCTTTCTCAGCCCGTGTATTTTATAAGTTGATGGGAATGACCCTCGGGGCTGGTGTTAGACACGCTCGGGTCTGGGACAGTGCCAGGCGCAGTGAAGCTCTGTTACGCGATATCACTTGGCTTCACCATGTGGTGGGAGAGGGGCCACAGCTAGAACAGGCCCTGACACCTCATGATGGGCAGTGAGGGCCGGGAGTGCGTCCCCCCTATCTTGTGCACCCGAAGTCGGTGGGATTCTTTCTCTAGGGCATGGGATTGCTCGCTGCTAGGGATATGTATCCTTCCATCGTGGAGGTGGCTGCATGCCCCCTCTGGAATCTGAAATACAGGCGCGGTACTCGGGTGAAAGCCGCACTGTAACTTTTTGGATTTAAGTACTTGCCTTTCCAAGCCCGTTCTTGAGGTGAGGTACAATTTGGGTAGGCTGACTATCTCCAAATCAGTTCGTACCTAAGACAAGGGAGGGCTGTAGTGACCTGCCCAAGGTTGCCAGGAGCAACGGTGGGATTTGAACCCTGGTTTTCTGCTGCCGTTCTGCACACATTATCTTCATGCATCCCCGGTGAACAGAGAGGGGGAGGGAGACTTGCCCTTTTCTTTGGGGCCATATTGAGCAGGAATGTTTTTTGTGGTTTTTTTTAAGGGCCCCGTTTATTCCAGCTTGCCTTTTTACGTTAGGAGAAGGAAGTGTGCACCTTTTTATAGGGGTCTTGTATCTTTTCCCTTGAGCCTCCCGGTCCTAGATTGTGTTACGAAGCTGGGCTGCTGCGTTGTTAGAACAGATCCTCCACTTCCTCATTTTCTCTTAAGATTCTTCTCCTCCTCCCCCCACTACATTTCCAGAAGCAAAACTGCCCTAGGTGTCATGAGAGTTGCTTGCAGCGGGGTATGTTACTTTGCAGTGCTGCCTGCCTGGGACTGAAGTTACTTCGGCTTGGGGCGCCCGGTGTCTGCATTTCGGCAAGGGCCGCATGTGCTGCCGCCAAGCAGAGCCGTTCCTTCTGCGCCAGGCGAGCGAGGCAGGGCATTTCCTCCTGTGGTCCTCGTGAGCGCGTACTGGGCTGGTGACATCCACGTGCAGTGGAGACAGAGAAGCCTTTTGTGACCCTGCTGGAGAGCAAGACAAAGCCAAGCAGCACACTCTCCCTCCAGATTGAAAGATCTGGGAAAAGCCCCACCCTGCCATTTACTTTTTTTTAAATTATTTTTTAATTTTTTAGCATCTCAAAATAACACAAACACCAATTTGTGGACTCCTTTTTTTTTGTGCAATCTCCTATTGCGTGCACAAATTTTAAAAAGAGGGCTTTGTGTGTGCGGAGGCAGCATGCACAGCACAGCACATAGGAAACAGTCTACAACAGTGGAAATGTTGTTGTTTTTCTTTCCTCCTTTCCCCAGACTCTCTTTAAGTGTGGACCTTTTTAGACTTCCTTGCAAATGTCCTCCTGCTGCTCATTTGGCACAGAGTGCTTTTGGGGACTCTCCTTAAGGACTGGGGAAGATCAAGAAGTAATGAAGTCACTAGAGGTGACGAATGGGAGCTCAGTGTCCCCCTGTACAGTGGGGACATGAGTTCAACTTTTTTTTTAACCTATGCAATTATTACAAAACTTGATGATAAGAGAGAGAAAAGGGGGCTGGGTGTTGGCTTGATTGCTGATCTTGTAAGAATGACAAATATCATCCAGGCCTGAATGGCTTCCCAGCAGAGGCAGTGGATTCTGGCTGTGCTTGGGATAGGTATGGTGTGCACTGGTGGCGTAAGAGGGTTGAGAGGTCAGGTAAGACATGGGGCGGATGGAAGCTGGTACTGGCATGGCTATGGCAATTTATAAGCTCTTCTCTCCAAAGTGGAAGGCTCAACTGGGCAGACTGGAAGGGCCAGCCTTGGTCTCTATTTGCCCTCATTTACTATGCTACTGTGTCGACTGCAATTCCAAGGTTTTTTTTGTGACTGACTCTTATGGTTTCTCTGTATATTTAAGTCCCCCGTGGCACTTCCTAGCTCGCAATCAGTTATTCTATTAAAGTGCCGTTAGGGTATGACCCCATCAGCTTCTGCACGTCCATCCCGCCTGGGCTTGGTTCAGCATGTGGGATCACTCTTTAGATGAAGTAATAGAACCTTTTGTGAATGCTGATCAGGACTTGAGGCTCCAGGAATCGGCTGCCTGTGTGCTGGAGGCTCTGGTTTGCATTGATAGAGGAAATGATGAAGTCTGCCAGTGCTTGTGGAGTGAGGTTTGGTGGGTTGGGGGGTTTTTTTTGTTTAACACTATGACCATGTTCTCTTCTCTCTCTTTTTGCCCTCTGAAAAGCTATTTTTGGTAATGAATTGAACTCTCTTCCTGTTCTCCTCCTCCTCTTCCCTGGCAGAAAGCCGATGCCATTCGTCCTGAGGCATTTGCTTCATCGGCAGTGTGACTAAAGACCCCGGACAGCCTAGGTTTAGTCATCCTCTGGTTGCTCAGAGCTCCCTCATCTACCAAGACCTAGTGCTGCAGAAGGAGAGGGAGAGGCCTAGTAGTGAAAGGAATGTGCTGCAGATTCAGATCCCACATCTGCCACTGGTACTTGCCGTGACTCCGGGGCAAGTCCCTTTATCTCCCTGTTACTCAGCTACCTACTTTAACTGAAAGCTCTTCTGGGAAGGGGCTCGCTGAACCTGTATGCAGTTTGTTCTGTAGTGGATTAGAGGCCATACAACTGGTGGAATAAATTAATACATTATATCCATTTATTTAGGTAATAGTGCCTGCAGGAGGAGGTTGTTTTTTGTTAGTGTTTATTTTGACCTGCCAGTTTCTTGCTATTCCTTCTTCTTCTTTTTGCGCTTCCAGCTCAGTTGAGAGCAGGGCTGGGACTTGACATTATACTACTAATCTTCACCCCACCCCTCACGCCCACCTTAAAATACTTACAGGCCGATACGGAAAAACGCATGGGAGAGCCGGCGAGCGCCCAGGCCGCTCTCCTGGGCACGCGATTCACTAAACTGAGGCATGCAAATGAGGGCTCGCGGTAAAAGGAGGCACTAGGGACACTAGCGCATCCCTAGCGCCTCTTTTTTTGACAGAAGTGGCGGCTGTCAGAGGGGTTTGACAGCTAATATTCAATTTTACTGGCGTCAGTTCTCGAATCCACTGACAGCCAGGGGTTCAGTAAACGGAAGCCGGCATAATTGGGCGTCCGTCTTCCAACCCGCAGACCACGGGCAGATTTTTATGATATTAAGTCGGAGAGTGTACAAAAAAGCAGTTTTTTTTTTTTTTTCTGCTTTTTCTGTACACTTCCCCGGTGCTGGCCGAAATTAACGCCAGCCTTTGGTAGGAGTTAATTTCTGAGAGTAAAATGTGCGGCTTGGCTGCACATTTTACTTTCTGAATCGCGTGGGAATAACTGTGATAGGCCCATCAACCTGCATTTGCATGTTGCGGGCGCTATTAGTTTCGGGGGGAGGGTTGGCTGCGCATGTTCGCGCTATTACCCCTTACTGTATAAGGGGTAAAAATAGCGCGTCAAACGCGCAGCCAAAAGCGGGCTAACAGTGCGCTCCATTGGAACACACTTTACTGTATCGGCCTGTTAGTCTGGTCAGGAATAGAAAGTCACTGTAACTCTTTTTTTTTTTTTTTTTTTATAACTTGCAGATTTTGGGCATGCTTGGGACCGAGCTAAAGGACAGTGGTAGGAAAAGGCTGAGAGTTTGGATAAAAGATATGGGAGGAGGGGAAGGGGAGGGTATTGGTGTTGGTTTGCTTCTGGACGTTTATATGCTCATCTACCCAAAGGGGTAGGAAAAGCAGAGTAAGTCACTCAACTGGATGGGCCAATTGGTCTTCCTCTGCACTCATTTACTAGGTAAGTGATGATTCTCTTTCAGAAACCTTGGACTTCCCCTGGCCGTTATGAAGTCTGAAAAGAGAGTGAAGATAGAGGGAAATGGTATCGCAGAGGCCTGTGGTGACCGCCCTGTGGAGGTGATAAGGCTTTTTTAATTCCTCCGCTTGTGGCAGAGTACTTACCCTGAAGCTGCGTTCCCTCATCAACCAAGGGATCATTGGTGGGCAGACTTTGTAAGCCTGCAGCTTGTATACGGTAGATCATTTTCCATTGCCCATTTATAATCGTAAACTGCAAACAAATGCACTTTTAGAGCAGACCTCAAGACAAAGGCAGCAGCCTCCTTCCTCAATTCTTGGTTTATTGCTCGACTTCCTGTATTGGAAAATGAAGAAATTCTAGCAATAGAAACTGAAGTGGTATCTGAAAGGAAAGAAGAAACTGTATGCATGCAAATTCCATAAGAGAAAGCTCATCTGCTGGGAGACTCAGTCATCAGAGGCACTAATGTGGGGATTCTTTTCAAGGCGACCAGTATAGTTAAATGCTTTCCAGGATCCTCAGCTGATAGAAATGTAAATAGGATAGTCAATGCAATCAGTGAAGAAAGTAAGGACTCTGAAGTTAACATTATCATCCATCTGGGAACCAACAACCTTGCTAGAAACAGCATCCAAGTGATTAAAGAGAGATCTCCAGACCCTGGGGAAACAGATTATGCACATGGCGAAGACTATTACCTTTTCAGAAGTTCTTACCTGTTCATGGAAAGGGAAAGCATAAGCTAAACCATATAGATAACTTCAGTTCATGGCTATAACAGAGACATGGTTCCCGAAGTCTCATGATTGAGATAAGGCCATCCTGGGCTATAACTTAAAGGACAGAGAGGAAGGAAAGGGGGAGGAATAGCGCGTTAAGTCAAAAATAATATCCAAACAACTGATATGCAAGAGACTTGGGGTAAGGAAAGAAGCAGTCTGGGCTGTTAAAAAAATAAAAAATAAAAATGGTGCTTTCATTTAGATGGGTGTGGTCTACAGGCCTCCGACTCAGTCAGAAGAGCCTGAGAGAAATCTGATCGAACACATCCGAAAAGCGGAAAAGAAGGGAGGTTTTAATCTGCCGGATGTAGACTGAAGTATCCCTTCTGCAGAATCTACAATAAGTGGAGAAATAGTGGATGCCTTCCAAGGGGCTCTGCTCAAACAAATAGTAATGGAACCCACCAGGGAAGAGGTGATACTCAACTTAGTGCTCACTAATGGGGATAATGTCTCTAATGTCAGAGTAAGTGATCATCAGACGCTATGGCTTGATATCGAAAATAAGATTCAAGGAAGTTACACAAAGACCAAAGTATTGAATTTCAGAAATACGGACTTTGTCAAAATGGGGATGTTCTTGGAGGAAGAACTAAAAGACTGGGAGAAAATGGGTGAGGTGGAACAGTGGGCCACATTTAAAAGGAACTATTACAAAGGCAACAAATCTATATGTTAGAAAAGTAAATGAGTAAGAAGAAAAAGAAACAGATCTGATTCTTAAAGGAGGTGACTGAAAAAATAAAGGCAAAAGGAACAGTATTCAAGATGTATAGAGAATGCCAAAAAGAGGAACACAGGAGAAGAATACCTGGTGAAAGCGACTGAGACACAGAAAGAAATCAGGGAAGCAAAAGGTCAAGCGGAAGAAAAGATTGCCAAAGATGTAAAGCTAGATGACACAACATTTTTCAGATACATCAGAGAAAGAAGGGAGACCTGTAGTGGTATAGTGAAATTGAAAAGTGACTGGGAGCAATGTGTGGAGAAAGATGAAGAAATAGCAGAAATATTTAAACAAATACTTCAGTTTGGTGTTCACTAAAGAAGACCCTGTAGAAGGTTTGTTGTTGATTAACAAGACTGTGGATGGGAATGGAGTAGATGCAACCCCATTACAGAAGAGACTATATGGGAAGAGCTAGGAAAGCTGAAAGTGGACAAAGCCCTGGGGCCGGATGAGGTATATCTGAGGATGCCGAGGGAGCTCAGAGATGTGCTGGTGAGTCTGCTGAAGGACCTGTACAGTAGATCTCTGGAAACGGGAGTGGTGCCGAGTGATTGGAGAAGAGCAGTGGTGGTCCCACTTCACAAGAATGGTGGTAGGGAGAAGGCTGGAAACTACAGTCCAGTTAGCCTCACCTCAATGGAGACTCTGCTGAAGGAAAGGATAGTTCACTATTTACAATCTGGTGGGTTGCTGGACCTAAGGCAGCATGGATTCACCAGGGGAAAGTCTTGCCAGGCAACTCCATTAACCTTTTTTGATTGGGTAACTAGAGAACTGGATCAAGGAAGAGCTCTCTATGTGACTGACTTGGAGCTCAGCAAAGCTTTTGATACAGTCTGCGCAGGTTTGTGAATAAAATGAAAAACTTGAGTGGGTGCTGAAGTGGTAGAGTGGATTACTAACTGGTTGACTGACAAGAAATAATGGGTAATGGAGAATGGTGCTAAATGGAGTATCTGAAGGATCGGTTTTGGGAGCACTCCTGTACAATATGTTTGTGAGCGAAAATGTGGTGGGGTTAGAAGGAAAAGTTTGTCTTTTTTGTGGCTGATACTAAGATTCAACCGAGTGGACACGCCTGAAGGAGTAGAGAGAGAATGAAAACTTGAAGAGTGGTCGAAGTTTTTTTGCAGCTGCAATTCAATGCCAAGAAGTGCAGAGCTGTGCACCTGGGGGGCAGAAATCCAGAAGAGCTGTATGTGATGCGGTGAAAGGCTATTGTACACAGAGCCGGAGAGGGACCTTGGGGTCATAGTGTCTGGTGATCTGAAGGTGGAAAAGCAATGTGACAAGGCGGTAGTTAAAGCAGACAAATGCTGGGCTACACAAGAGAGGAATAACTAGCAGAGAAAGGGAAGCGATAACACCCTTGTACAGATCCTTAGTGAGGCCTTTCCTGGAGTACTGTGTTCGGTTCTGGAGACCGTATCTCAAAAAGGATGAAGACAAGATGGAAACAGTCTAGAGAAAGGCGACCAAAGTGGTGGTGGGATGGGAGTGGGGTCTGTTTCAGAAGACCTACAAGGAGAGGCTGGAGAAGAGAAGATGTGGGGGAGATATGATACAGACCTTCAGATATGTGGTAGGTATTAATGACACAAACTCAAAGCTTTTCCGCTGGAAAATAAACAGTAGAACTAGTGGTGATATGAAATGCCGAGGAGGAGACTCAGAATCAATATCAGGAAATATTTCTTAACAGAGAGGGTGGTGGATGCCTCAAATGCCCTCCAGAAGGGGCGGTGAAGAAGAGAACAGTTAATTCAAAAGGGCATGGGACAAACACTGTGGATCCTTTTTAAAGGCTTGAAGAAAGGGATGGTATAAAATTTCTGCATGAAGGTAACCTGCATGGAGCTGCAGTTACTACCGTAAGCAATGCTGGGCAGACTGGATGGACCATCTGCTCTTTATCTGCCATCATTACTGTTACTATGTTATTTCTGTAATTATAAGCATTGCCAGAAGACATGTTGCCTAGTCAGGGAACTGGTTAAAAATTCCCATTATTTAGCAGTTTTGAACGTTTATTAATTAGTCCAGTGTGTAGGCAGTGATGAGAAACTCTGAGGTGTCTCATAGTGCTATGGAAAGAAAAGAAGTTGTAAAATCCTTGGTTGTCGTGTGTGTGCGCTCCGAGCGAAGAAGATGTGTAGCGTTGATCCTTACCCAGCTGAGCCAGGATGAATGTGTTCTCTGGGGAGGAGGCCGTGAGAGAAGTCCCACCAGGTTCTCCCCAGTGGTTGAACACTACAGCAGCAGAGACGTTGCAAGGGCTCATTGCTCAGTTTTCTATCAGGCCTTGTCCAGTGTTTCATAAATCGACAGATGTTGCCTGAAAATCTAATTCCAGCAAGTGGTCCATCAGTAATCTTGACTGTCTTGTAGCACTGAATGGTACATTCCTATGGGCTGCGGTCTTGGAGGGGGCGGAAGGAGTCCATTATTGTAGACCAATTACGTTTCTATATTGGCGAGACTTCTCAACGAACTTGGCAGGAAAAGGAAAATCTGATGCTGGGCTGGCTAGGGGTCTTCCCCATCTGTGATCAGAGATGCAACACAATTTTAAGCTCTTGCTTTTCGTTCTTTCCCGTGGCAGAGGGCTAAACCTTAGTAGTCCAAACAGAGTATGTAAACCATGCTATTAATCAAGTTTACTTAGGGAATAGCCACTGCTATTAATTGCATCAGTAGTATGGGACCTTCTTGGTGTTTGGGTAATTGCCAGGTTCTTGTGGCCTGGTTTGGCCTCTGTTGGAAACAGGATGCTGGGCTTGATGGACCCTTGGTCTGACCCAGCATGGCAATTTCTTATGTTCTAATAGCACTACTCAATGTATGCACCGCTGTACAAACTACTTCACACATGACACATTCCCTGCTCAGTAGAGCTTACTATCTCATCAAGACAAACACACAGGTCAACAGACAATTGTTAAAATTAGAGGCTGAAGGTGAACCGACAGGCTTAAGTTTTAAAAGCAGCCTCTAAAAGGTGGGGTTTTAGATGGGATTTGTGAGAGAGGGAGCAAAACCATCAGCTCAGGAAGTCTATTCCAAGCATACGGTGCAGCCAGGTGGAAAGCACGGAGTCTGGAATTGGCGGTAGAAGAGAAGAGCACAGATAGGTGTGACTTGCCTGGTGAGCAGAATGCACAAGGAGGGGTGTAAAGAGAGAGAGAGAGGAGAGATGAGGAGGAGCTGCATAGCATTTGTAGATGAGTAGGAGGAGCTTGAACTGTATGCGGAATGGATAGGATGCTAATGCAGGGACTTCAGAAGAGGCGTTAGCTTTTGCCAAAGTTGCTACATCCTTCTAAGTTGCGCAGCTGAATTTAGGATGGATTGTAGTGAAGAGAGATGGCTCGCTGGGAGACCTGTGAGGAGCAGGGTGCAATAGTCTAAGCTGGAGGAGATGAGTGTGGATAAGGGTTCTGGTAGTGTGTTCAGAAAGAAAGGGATGGATTTTGGCAATGTTTGGGAAAGAAATGGCACGTTTTTAGCAGAGTTTTGGATCTGTGTAGAGGAGGAGAGGGATGACTCCTAGGTAACGGGCTGAGGGACCGGGAGAATTCCCATGTTATCCAGAGAAAGGAGGGTGAGGGGAGGTGGACTTGCGGGAGGGGGGGGGGGGGATGAGTTAAAATGCTTTCCACTGGTATATGGCTCTAACCTAAAACTTCCTACTGTGCTCTTGGAGTGAGAAAATAACTCTGGATTCCACGTTCTTCTGTCTGTAATTTGAGATTTAATGCACGCTGGCAGAATCCAGGCTTGGAACACAGGGCATGGCTGAGAATCAAGTCTGATCTGCCCTGTGGCAGCCTCCTGGCTCCTGGAGTCCACGCTCTGGATTGTGACATTGCAGAAAGATTCCAGCTGGCTGTCCAGAGAGGAAAGTTGTTTTTTTTGTTTTGTTTGTTACAATTACTGATGTCTTCCAGAACTGTTGCATGACCTGCTTTCTGGGAGGGAGTTGGTGATGTTTCATTTTATTTATTTATTTATTTATTTATTTATTTATTTATTTTTAACTGGCACTGGGTTTGGGACTTACATCCTCCGGGACATTTTGGTAGGGTTGTCAGTGCACCTAGGTTAACCCCAAATGGTTGGTCCAGTCTTTTGGTTTTTCTCTCCCACTGCATGCCTGGGCATGTAGCTTGGTTTTCCTAAGACATTGGCTCCCAGTTCCATCCTAGGAACCCCACAGCCAGTTGGCTTTTCAGGATATGCACGAGATCAAGCTGCGTTCACTGGAATCCCAGTAGATGCAGATCTTATCTCCAGCACGTGCACTCTGGATAGCCCCAGAACCTGACTGGCTATGGGGTCACTATGACAGATTTGGGAGCCCAGTGTCTTAGGAAAACCAAAACTACATGTCCAGGCATGCAGTGGGAGAGCAAAGCCAGGACTGGATCGGTCTCTTTGGGTTGATGTGAAGTAAGGTCAGGACCCTAACCTTGTGGTGGGCGTAGGCCCAGTCTTTTCTTCCATTTAAAACCAGTGATTACAGGTGCACAAAGGAGAGGTAATATAGAAAAAAAATCCCAGGAATCAGCCTCTGGTATCCTTCCAGAAACTGGCAGTTCCGCATTGTCCTGGCAGCAAAGAAAGGAATCGAAAAACACCTCAAAGAATGAGATGTTAGAGGAGACCTCTCGGGCTGGTTATTTCTCTGTTTGGTATTGCTGGCTGCTTATTGCCTCTCAGCCAAAGGGAAAAATGCAGCCGAATTGCATTGCCAACCCTTCACTGTCGAAGTAATGAGCCAACTCTCCCCTGCTGACATTGGCGTGCTGCATAACGCCCAAAACCCCACCCTGGTGTCTTCCATTGCCCCTGTGCACGAGGCCGGTACTTAACCCCGTCCCTAATGATATTTTTGGATTCTTTCCCCCCCCCCCCCCCCCCAACCTGCACTGCTCAGTCTCCCAAAATGATGCCAATGACAACATACTGGTTGGTTTCAAAGTCTAAAAACCATATTGTTAGCTGTATCTTCCTGTGGTCTATTTAAAGAGAATTTGCATGAGTAGATTTTTTTTTTTAAATTTGTATTTTCTTTCGTTTTTCTTTTAATCCCCTCTTCTACTGATTGGACTCTCCTCCCTTTCCAGTTATGTAGCCCAGGGTCCCCCCCAAATCCAGTCCTTCAGGGCTGCAAATTTCACACAGAATTTAAAATGAAAGAAATTGTTACGACTGGGCTCCGGTCAGGAGTCGTGAACACCACCCAGAAGGGTGGCTCCAGGTTGAGAGAGACAAGAATGGCTAGAACAGAGTCTGGGTCCAGGCTGGGTCAGGGCAGGCGGCAGATAGCAGTGTCTGGGTCCAGGCTGGGTCAGGGCAGGCGGCAGATAGCAGTGTCTGGGTTCAGGCTGGGTCAGGGCAGGCGGCAAGTAGCAGGGTCTGGGTCCAGGCTGGGTCAGGGCAGGTGGCAAGTAGCAGGGTCTGGGTCCAGGCTGGGTCAGGGCAGGCAGCAGATAGCAGTGTCTAGGTTCAGGCTGGGTCAGGGCAGGTGGCAAGTAGCAGGGTCTGGGTCCAGGCTGGGTCAGGGCAGGTGGCAAGTAGCAGGGTCTGGGTCCAGGCTGGGTCAGGGCAGGCGGCAGATAGCAGTGTCTAGGTTCAGGCTGGGTCAGGGCAGGCGGCAGATAGCAGTGTCTAGGTTCAGGCTGGGTCAGGGCACAGTAAGCAGGACAAGGCAGGTCAGAAGGCCCGTAGGCCACACATACACAGAAGGCCCGTAGGCCACACACCATAAGCGGGGCAAGGCAGGTCAGAAGGCCCGTAGGCCACACACACACAGAAGGCCCGTAGGCCACACACCGTAAGCAGAGCAAGGCAGGTCAGAAGGCCCGTAGGCCACACACACACAGAAGGCCCGAAGGCCAGGTATGAAAAGCAAGGAAAGGCCCGAAGGCCGCGCAAGGCAAGGCAAGGAAAGGCCGAAGGCCGCGAAGGAAAGGCCCGAAGGGAAGGCCCGAGCAGGGAGCCCAGGTGAGCTCGATGCCGAAGCACCGAGGGAACTGTCAGGCAGGGTTATAAGGGCAAACCCAGACCATAGAGTGGACAGAGGAGATGGACTGGGCCTGTCAGGAGAGCCAGCACTAGAGGGACCCCTGGTGGTGAGGCGGTTGCACTGCAGCCAAAACTGTAACAGAAATTAGCTTACAGTGGAGGCAGGGCATGCCGCCGATTCCTGGGCAATACTCATCGTGGAAGCCCTGCAAACCCAGCTAGGTTGCAGCCCTTGAGGACTGGATTTGGGGATCTCTGACCCTCGCTGAGGTCCCAATGGCCCCCTTTTGGCCTCTGTTCAGCTCCTGACCCACCCGGTTCTCTGGCTGGTAAATCCGGGCTCTGCGAGAGGCAGCCTGAGACCATCTGGGTTAAACTTCAGAGTGGCCCAATGGAGGCTGGTTAAAGGGGCAGTTCTCGCAGCATTTGAAAGAGGTGGGGGAGGAAGCACCTTTTTGATGATGTTTGGGAGGCGGTGCCCAGTTTGCTAAATGGGCCATTGTCTATTTATAGTGGGGGGGGGGGGGTGTTTGTGCGCACACTTTCCTTGGCTGCGTCAAGCCATCTGCTCTAGTGGTGGCTGCATGGATGAGTGTCGATCCTGCTTAGGTGAAAAGTGCTACTTAAGTCCATTTATTAAGAGAACAGATTTTATTCTTCAATCATGATTAATAAGCTTATTGCATATGTTGTAGGATAAGTTATCGTGCCTTTAATTGTTACATTTCTGGCAAGAAACTTTCTAGCCCCTGTCTTTTTTTGCTTTTGTTTTTCAGACACTGAGCACTGCTTGTGAAGCCACTGCGGTATGCTGAGCCCAGGTGTGGGACAGAATGAGTGTGAGAGTCCCTGGCGAGGCAGCTAGCCATGAGAAGGCGACCTATCACCTTCATATTTACCCCCAGCTCTCGCCAGCCAGCACCGCCTGCTGCAGGGTGGCTGCCACCAAGGAGTCCACCGCCTCGGAGGTCATCAAGGACGTCATTGGCCACTTGAGCCTGGATGGCTCCAAGTGCTATGTCCTGACTGAGGTGAAGGAGTCCGGGGGGGAAGAATGGATCTTGGATGCCAGCGACTCCCCTGTCCAGCGGGTGCTGCTGTGGCCCCGTCGGGGACAGGATGAGCACCCTCAGAAGGATGGCTACTACTTCCTGTTGCAAGAGAGGAACTCTGATGGAACCATCAAATATGTCCACATGCAAGCAGTATCCAAGGAGAAGGAGGCCCGGCGGATGGTGGAGAGGGGCTTCCTTCCACGCCGGCAGGAGGATTATGACGACTTGTGCAACCTCCCAAACTTAACAGAGACCACTCTTCTGGAGAACTTGAAAACCCGCTTTCTGAAACACAAAATCTACACCTATGCCGGCAGCATCCTGATTGCCATCAACCCCTTCAAATTTCTGCCTATTTATAACCCCAAGTATGTCAAAATGTACGAGAACCACCAGCTGGGCAAGCTGGAGCCACACATCTTTGCCATTGCCGACGTGGCCTACCACACCATGCTGAGGAAGCACGTGAACCAGTGTATTGTCATCTCCGGGGAGAGCGGCTCAGGCAAAACCCAGAGCACCAATTTTCTCATCCACTGCCTGACGGCGCTGAGTCAGAAAGGGTATGCCAGTGGGGTGGAAAGGACCATTCTCGGTGCTGGCCCAGTACTAGAGGTGAGTGTCACGGCCAGGGAACCTCCTTAAGTGCTAAAATTGTATTCCTTTAGACAAGAGGTCTCCTCAAGGTCACCGGCTAGCTCCATTTTGCCTCCTGGGCAAGCCAATCCCAGTCCTGGTTTTAACTCTGCTACGTTTACGGACTTTTCTGTAGAAAAATTGGACTGCAGCTACACAGAGGGATTGTGGCAAAATTAGGACTGGGCCAGCCTGTCCAGATTACATGGAGCCAGTTGGTAGCCCTCATAATAGCTTAAACCAAGGGTTCCCAAATCAGGTCCTCATGGGCTGCAAATCAGCCTGATGGTCGGATCTTCCAGAATGTGCTTCCACCATTGTATGCAGATGGGCCTCGTGCATATTCATTCTGGAAGTTCTGAAAACCCAACTGGGTTGCAGCCCTTGAAAACCGGGTTTGGGGATCTTTGGCTTAAACTGTGCTATGTTTTCAATAGAATTTTACTTTGTGGCTTTGTGTGTGAATTTCTGATGTCATCTCTTTCCTAGTTGTAAAAGTGTATGTGAAAAAATATGTATGTATGATTTTTTTTTTTTTAAATTATAAAAATGCACTAAATCTTCAGTCCTTCCAAAGGAAAAAAAAAAACAAAACCTGATGACAGTGCTTTGTTTTATGAAAACGTAAAACAAATAAATGATGGAATAATTTGTTTTTGCTGTGACAGCAAAGACAGTTCAGCTTGTAAAGGGAAGTCCTGGTGACTCACAGCTAATCAGGTTTTCAGGAGATAAATTTGCATACACATTCAGGCTGATGCAACATGGGCGCTCATGATCGAGTGCCCACTTTCCTAACATGTGCCCATCCCCCTCTCCTGGGCGCGCGCTGCAGTAAGCTAATGAGCTGCTGCATTAAAAAGGAGGTGCTAGGGGAAATTGTATGTCCCTAGCACCTCCTCTGCATCGGGCGCCCATAAGAAGTGGCTGTGTGCGGGTTAGAAAAATGGACACTCGAAATTGAGTGTCTGTTTTCCGAAGCTGACCACCATCAAAACTCCCCCCCCCCCCCCCCCCCCCCCCCGTGTTGCTGTTTTCTGTGGTTCTTCCGACTTAATATCACCAGGCACGTGGATGCACCGGCTCATTCTGTGATGCCCCCAAAGCAACCCCACAGAGAGAAACACCAGTCCTCCATCGGTGCCGGGGGTCTGCAGTGGTCTCCACCAGTCCTGATGCCAGTCACCAATCTGCTACATGGGTCCAAAGAGGATCTGGCCACCCCTTCTTCCTCCCAGTTGGTGCTGGCATCGGCATCGTTTGAAGAGAAGCTGGAGCGGCAACTCCAGCTGCCAATGGAAAAGGCGCTGCAGGACATCGGTCCTGTGGCACTGACTGCCATTGACAGCCAGTACCATCCGTCCTGGAACTGCTCCTGAAGAAACACAATACACTCATTTGTGCATTACAGACCCTACTGGCATCGATTCCTAGGGCAGCATCGGTCATTGCTGGCTCCTCCAAGGAGGAAGCTCCACCTAGGCTGGCAGAGATGCCAAGGCCTGTAGCCCCTCATCCAGCTTTGCTGGTGCCTGCACCTCTGGACAAAGGTCGAGCACCTAGGGCCCCATCCCCTGTGGCTTATAGTGAGCAATGAGGGTCTCTAATACTCCTGGGGGGATGATACCTCTTAAGTCCTCCTCAGAGTTATCCTCTCAGTCCCCTTTTCTTCCAGAGGAGCAAAGGAAGTCTCCACCTGAGGACTTAACCTTCACAGGGTTTGTGAAGGTGATGGCGGAAGCCATCCCATTTCAGTTGCTGACTGAGGAGGACGCCGGGCACAAATTGCTTGACATCCTCCAGTTCGAGGAGCCCCCTAAGGAGATTGTGGTGGTCCTGATACTCAAAATCCTTAAGGAGCTGCAGCTGAAGATATGGGAACACCCCCTCACAGTGCCTTCCGTTAATAAGAAAACTGACTGGTGTCTACCTCGTCCAGAAGTCTGCCTGATTCGATAAGCATCAGCTTCCTCACCAATTGGTGGTGGTCGAATCCACTCTCAAGAAGACCAAGCATTCTCAGATCTATTCCTCTGCGCCCCGGGGAAGGACCACAGAGCGATGGACGCTCCTGGGAATCGGGTATTTCGGGGAGCCATGCTCATTGCCCACATTGCTTCCTACCAGCTCAAGATGAGCCAGTACTCATGGGCCATCTGGAAGCAGGTGCAGGTGATGGCCAAGCAACTGCCTCAACAGCAGCAGGACACCTTCATGTCACAGGTGCATAAGGGCTTGGAGTGCAGGAAACATGTCCGAGCGATCTATGACATTTATGAGCTGGCATCAAGGGTCTTTGCAGCGGGAATCCGTGCCCACACAATGGCACATCTGCAGGCTTCAGATCTCCGACTGGAGGTACAGAGAAGACTCGCCGACAGGCCTTGTACTGGGGAGAATCTCTTCAGAGATGGGGTGAGGGAAGCGGTGGCCCAGCTCCAGGACCACCATGAAACCCTCAAACAACTCTCCACCAGCACTCTGGATGCGGCGTCCTTTTCTAAGAGTCTGGTGAGAAAGGGACAGAGGAAGTCTTTCTTTCACCAGAGGGTGTACTATCCTCCACCCCCTTGTTCCCATCAACACAATCTGGGATCCCGCAGCTGTTCCAGGCATCAGAGAGCCCCTAAGCCCCAACCGGCACCTCAGTCAACTCTAGGGATGGAGTTTTGATTGGGTCATAGGGAGCATAGGCGAGTCTACCTTTCCCGGGACGTTGGACCCTCCAGTCGGCAGCATGCTGTAGCTCTTTGTGAACCAGTGGCCCAGTATAACATCGGACCAGTGGGTTCTCTCCATCATCTATCAAGGGTACCAATTGAATCTATTGGGTGTCCCACTATATTGTTCTCCAAGCCCGTTTTGGGGGCCGGCAATGCATCAGGAGATACTATGAATGGCGCTCTCCTCTCTCTTAATAGCAAGAGCGGTTGAGTCTGTTCCACCAGGGCAAAGAGGGTGGGGATTCTACTCCAGGTACTTCCTGATTCCAAAGAGAACAGGAGGACTTGACCCATCCTAGAACAAATTTCTAAAAAAAAAGCAAAGTTCAAGATTTCCCTGTGCACCTTGATCCCCCTTTTACAAAAAGGGGACTGGCTATCTTCCCTCTATCTAAAGGATGCGTACACTCATCAAGATCTTCCCCAGTTACAGGAAGCATCACCGATCTGTGGTGGGAAAACAGCACTTCCAGTACCGGGTGTTGCCGTTCAGGCTAGTGTCAGCTCCATCAGTCTTCACAAAATGCCTATCTGTTTAATGATGCTTACAAATACAATAACTGATATCAATTTATACTGCTACTTAACCTAACTCTTTGATTTGATAACCTGTTAAGACTAACAAGTTTGTTTTATTATGTAGGTAGGTTTGTAAACCGCCTAGACTGACATGTAATTGCCCAAGTGTGCGGTATATAAAAAACTTTTAAATAAATAAAGGTGGTGGCACACCTCCACAGGCTGGGAGGTGCATGTTTCACTTATCTGGATGATTGGCTGGTCAAGAGCACATCTCAGGCAGGGGCTGTCAAGTCCATGCACTTGTTCATCCGGATGTTGGAGTCACTAGGGTTCGTCATCAACTACCCAAAGTCCCATCTTGGCCTGTCACCTCAACTGGACTTCATAGGAGCCCTGCTGGACATGGCTCAGGCCAAAGCCTTCCTGCCTTGTCAAAGGGGCCACTACCTTGACGACCATCGCAGCAGAGATTCAGCAAAGCCCGCAGTTGTCAGCTTGGCACATGGTGAGGCTATTGGGCTATATGGCTGCAACTGTCACTCCCTTAGCATGATTACATATGAGCAGAGTCCAATGGACCCTGAGGTCAAAGTGGTGCCAGCCCACGCAGAACTTCCAGGGCTCTATCCGAGTCACCCCCGTCTCTCCAGGACTCCTTGTGCAGGTGGCAGATACTTTCACATCTGGAACAGGGAATCTCTTTTTCAAATTCCTCTTACCCAAATTGTCCTAACACAGATACATCCACCCTGGGCTGGGGAATTCATGTAGATGGCCTCAGCACCCAGGGTCTCAGATCTGCTCAGGAAAGAAGTTTTCAAATCAACTTCCTGGAGCTTTGGGCAATTGATATGCATTATGGGCATTCAGAGATCAGCTACCTAGCAAAGTTGTCCTAATCCAGACTGACAACCACGTAGCTATGTAGTATGTTAACAAGCAGGGAGGCACGAGATCGTACCTCCTGTATCAGGAAGAGGTCCAGACTTGGTCATGGGACCTGTCCCATGAGATGGTGCTCTAGGCCATGTACCTGGCCGGGATGGAGAAAATGTTAGTGGAGAGACTGAGTCATGCCTTCAGACACCATGACTGGTCCATGGACCAGGGGGTAGTGAATCGGAAATTCCACCTCTGGAATGTAGCTCTGTTTGCATCCCCTTGCAACAGAAAGGTGCTTTGGTTCTGCTCCCTGTACAGATCAGACGACAAACCAGCCTCGGATGCCCTTGCCCGTTATTGGAGCAAGGGTCTTCTGTACGTGTATACTCATATTCCCTTAGTATCTAAGACTTGAAGCTTCACGAGGATAAGGAGACTGTGATCCTCATAGCCCCTCCTTGGCTGAGACAGGTCTGGTTTCCAATCCTACGGGAGTTGTAAATCCAGAGACTGATCAGTCTGGGGACTTCTCCGGATCTCCTCATGCAGGATCAAGGCAGGTTGCGGCATCCCAACCTCCAGGCCCTGTCGCTCAGAGCCTGGATGTTTGAGAGGTTAATTGTGCAACCACTTGACCTCTGAGGATGTGTCTCAGGTCCTGGTGGCTTCTAGAAAGCCTTTTATTAGAAAGTTCTATGGACTGAAGTGGAGAAGTTTTTTCTGTATGATGTGAGCAGAAGGCCCTAGATCAGTTTTCCTGCCCCACATAAAAACTGCTTGATTACCTTCTACACCTATCGTAGGTTGGTTTAAAAACCAACTCTGTTAGAATTCATCTCAGTGCAATTGGCGCGTACCACCATGGTGTAGACGGTACACCCAACTCTGTACAGCCTAGTTGTACAGTTCATGCAGGGCCTACTTCAATTGAAGCCTCCCCTAAGGCCTCCTGCTGTGTCTTGGGACCTAAAGGTGGTGTCAGATCAGCTGATGAAAGCTCTTTTTGACCCTTTGACCTGCAGTACCTGACCTGGAAGGTCATATGTTTGGTGGCAATCAGCAAGCTCCAGGCCTTAGCGACTTATCCATCTTACAGTACGTTTTATCATGACAGGGTGGTCTTGTGTACACACCTTAAGTTCCTGCCTATGAGGCTGAGTTCGATCTTAACCAGTCCATCATCCTGCCAGTATTCTTTCCCAGACTTCATTCGCCTCAAGGCGAATAAGCCCTGCACAGTTTGGACTGCAAGCGAGTCTTAGCCTACCTGGAGCAGACAGAAGCCCATAGACAGTCCACCCAACTTTTTATTTCTTTTGATAGGAATAGACTGGGAGTTGCCGTTGCCAAACAGAAGTTATCCAATTGGCTAGCAGACTGCATCTCTTTTTGTTATGCCCAGGCAGAGCGATGGTAGCATCTGTGGCCCTCTTGCGAGCAGTTTCTGTGGAAGAGATCTGCAAGGCTGTGATGTGGAGTTTTTTCCACACATTCACATCACCCTATTGCCTGGATAGGGTTGGCCGACGTGAAAGTAGCTTCGGTCAGTCTGTCTTTTGGAATCTGAGGTGTCAAACCCAACTCTCTCCCCGCATAGGGACCGTTGTTTTGGGTTCAGGCTGTCTCCCCCCTCTGTTACCACGGGGTAGCAGGCAGGTTTTGTGAAGACTACCATCCTGCTGTCCTTGGAGAACACCTGTTACAGGTAAGCAACTCTGCTTTCTCAGAGGACGAGCAGGATGGTAGTTGTCACATAGCAACAGGCTGCTCCCTAAAACAAAAGGGGACCTAAAGGCACCCAACCAGGGGCCAATGGGCACAACAGTGCTGTTGGTAACAGAGGGGGAAGACAGCCTGAACCCAAAACAACGGGCCCTAGGCGGGGAGAGTTGGGTGTGACACCTCAGATTCCAAAAGACAGACTGACCGAAGCTACTGTCACGTCGGCCAACCCTATCCAGACAATAGGGCGATGTGAATGTGTAGAAAAAAACTCCACATCACAGCCTTGCAGATCTCTTCCACAGAAACTGCTCGCAAGAGGGCCACATATAGAATTCTATATGTCCTAAGACCTGGAGAGGGACCCCATGTGGACATGTGGTTTAGGGCCTGCTCAGTGTGCTAAGTCAAAGTTCTAGAAACTTTGACAAGTTTTCCATATTGGGGCTTCATCTAATGTCACTTGTGTGAGGACTAACATCCTACTGTCCTTGGAGAACACCTGTTACAGGTAAGCAACTCTGCTTTATAGTATGGCCCATTGGTGATCTCTATTTTCCAGTTTCAATGTTTTCACCTCCCCCCCGCCCCTTCTCCCCTTTCCCGGTAAAATGCAAAGAATTGGGCAACCCTTGAGAATGGCAAGGAGGAAACCTGACCCTGGCCAGGTGTATGAGTTGGGTTATCACTGCCAGCCACATTGCACTGAGTTGCAGGGACAGTGAGACCTAACTCTGGGCTTGCAACCTTCTGCCAGCCCTGCTTCCCCTCCTCCCATAAGGTGGCAGGAGTGGCTGCATTTGCTAGTCACGAATATCATTCATATTTTTGCAAGCTTGCAAGTGTCCTCCTTAGGAATGGGTGGAAGAATTGGTATTGGGTTAGCTGTGGCTTTTTTTTTTTTTTTTCTCTTTGTTCCAGAAACATAGGCAGCTGAACTTTTTTTTTGGTTTTGGGGTACACAAGTTGTGTGCATTGAGATTTACGAACACTGAGGCAGAGCTGCGATGGTGCTCTCTACAGGGTGGCAGATTGTCCAGCATATGGCAGGATATTCTCCCCAGTTTAAAAACAAAATGACGCAGTAGAGTTGTCTGTTTTGAGATGCATAAACTGTGCAATTTAAGGAAGTGTTAAAGATTTCACAGACAAAGCCTCATGTGAACATTGAAGTAGAAACTGAAAGTTTTTGTCCTCCTGAGGCAGGAGTAGCTTCACGCCAAAACCTGACGGAGCGCACTGTTAGCCTGCTCTTGGACGCGCGTTTTCCCTTACCCCTTATTTAGTAAGGGGAGGAAAACGCGTGCCAACCCGCGGCACCTAATAGCACCCTCAACATGCAAATGCACGTTGATGGCCCTATTAGGTATGCACGCAGGATACAGAAAGTAAAATGTGCAGCCAAGCCGCACGTTTTACTTTCAGAAATTAGCGCCTACCCAAAGGTCAGCGCTAATTTCTTCCAGCACCGGGAAAGTGCACAGAAAAACAGTAAAAACTGCTTTTCTGTGCACCCTCCGACTTAATATCATGGCGCTATTAAGTCGGAGGTCCCGAAGAGTAAAAAAAAGTTTAAAAAAAAAAAAAAAAAATTCGGCCCGCGGCTGTCAGGCCGAAAACCGGACGCTCAATTTTGCCGGCGTCCGGTTTCCGAACCCATGGCTGTCAGCGGGCTCGAGAACAGACGCCAGCAAAATTGAGCGTCGGCTGTCAAACCCGCTGACAGCCGCCGCTCCGGGCTAAAAGGAGGCGCTATGGACGCGCTAGTGCCTCCTTTTGCCTGATTCTACCGCACCACCTCATTTGAATACTGTATCGCGCGCACTGGTGCGTGTGCCAGGAGAGCGGGCGTTTGTCCGCTCTCCCGCGTTTTTACTGAATCGGCCTGTTCATGATTTAAAAAAAAAAAACAACAAAACAAAAGTATGGGTAAATAATTACAACAAAAGCAGGCATGGATATGAGTGCTTAAACCACCCTTCCAAAAATAAAGAGGTTTTGGTTTTTTAATTTTTCCTATATTGTGTTTGGTTTTCTTCCTAGAAGGATTTTTTTCCACGGAGTTGGGTACTCCTTATGTAAATGTAATATTGTGTTCTGCATTTATTTTCCTCTCTAAAAAGAATGTGACAATATTTTAAACATTTCTGCTGTCCTGCCCAAAACGGTTTATCCAGCTTTGTGTCACAACCCTCCTTGATCCCACAAAACGGCCCTCAAAATAGCTATTGAAAGCTGTCCACCCCTTCCTGCTCCGAGCACTATGTGGTAAAAGCCTTGGAAAGTACTGATTACAAGGCTAATGCACTGCAAATGGCCCACAAGCAGCTTGGGACTCCGCCCCGTGAGTTCTTGGTTTGCAGAGCCTCTCTCCGCAGGGATCACCAGATCTAGAAATAGCAGCCTTTTTAGAATTCCCTTTCGTTTGACAAAAAAGGAAATCAGGCATAACATGGTAGGCCCTGGAGCATGGTAGTGTGAATTGGAGGTAAACTTTCTCAACTAGGAGAGATGCGCAGGCAGTGTTCTTGTGGTGGAGTATTGGAGGACTGGTCAGGAAGGATCTCTTAGCCTAGAACAGATGTTTTCCAATGCCAGCACAGTGCAGCGAGCAGCTAGTGCCTGAGTTGCACCCTGGTGGAGGGCCATGCCTCTTTCAGAAAACAAGTAGATTTAGGCATTTGTTAGTTTACCTTGCCCTCTCTATTCAGGATGGGTTGGGAGATCGGTGCTGGCTACAAAGGCTTAAATCCGGTCTCCAGAACAAGTACTTTCATCAGCTGACTGAGGAGTAACTTCATGGGGGAGCAGGTTTTAAAAGCAGGGGCTTGGTCCTAAGAAGGTGTCTGCTGTACATTTATTAAAGAACAAAACACATTACTAGGGCTTTTGCTTCTGGAGAAAATAGGGAGGAGACCTAGGAATAAGACTAAAAAGGCTAGATTGGAACCCAGAAGCAGGCTGAGCTTTTGTTTTTAAAGCTGCCCACTAGCATGTCCACTTCTAGGGGTGGGGGTGGTAGTGGGGCGCCTGGAAGACTTGCACAAACCTTTGTGTATTTGAGGGAAGTCACTTAAAGTCCTTGTGTTCAAGAGTAGAGTTGGGTCCCTGTGGTGCTTGCGCAGTGCAGTGGCATCGTATAATACAGACTATTTAGTGGGAGTTCTGCTGGGATGTGTGTGTTGGGGACAGGTTTGTGCACAGATTAGTGAAGACGCGGAGCACCACAATTAGAGTAACTTGTGTTATCTCCTTGGCTGCAGCCAGACATGACAAGCAGAACTGGAGGTTTGCTTCAGGCCTGGAGCTCCTGTACGTTTTTTTGTTTGTTTTTTTTTTCCTTTTTCCTTATTTTAAAACAATGTCTTCCATTAAGGGCCTCGTTTACTAAGCATTTTTGCCGTAGATACAGAATGGGAGAAAACCCTTGGTAAATCAGGCCCTAAGGGGGATATTTTCCAACTTGCGTTACGGCCTTTTCGCACGCGTTAAGGCGATGCGAATTTGGAAAAGGGGGAGGAGTTTGGGGCGGGATTTCTGTCCAAGTGGGCTGGCTTCGCAGTTTGTAAAGCCATATCGCACAGTCTTAACGCCAGAAATAACTACACCTTTTTCATTGGCATTAAGCTGTGCGTTGCACTTTGAGATCTTTTCGCAAACATGGGGCAGATTTTAAAACCTACGCGGGCTGCCTACATTTGTGCGCGCTACCCAGCTTGCACAAAAGTACTCCCAATTTTATAACATGCGTGCACAGCCACGCACGTTATAAAATCTGGGTCGGTGCGCGCAGGTGGGTGCACACTTGTGTACCTTGCGCGGGCTGAGCCCTAAGGGAGCGGCCTCGGAGGGAACTTTCCTTTTGGCCTCCCCCCCCCCCCCCCAGCTTTATTTTGTAAGTTACGCCTGCCGAGCCTCAAATGGCCGTCATGCTGGAGGCCTCGGTCCCGCCCCTTTCACAAAGCCGCGGGACATACACATCCCAGGGCTTTGTGCGCATCGCCGGGCCTATACAAAATAGACTCGGCGCGCACAGGAGCAGTTACGCGCATAAATCTTGAGGATTTATGCGCGTAACCCTTTTAAAATCCACCCCACAGTGTTTTGGGTATTTGAAGCTGTGGAGAGAGAGAGAGCTAGAGATGTTACCCAGGTAGAGAGTCCATCAAGTTAGGTTGAGAGAACATTGTTCAAATCTCATCATCTTTGTGTGAGCTTCCTCACTCCGAAGGACATTAAATCTTCACGAGAGAGCACTGTTCTGTTCGTATGTCTCACTCTGCATGTAAAAGTGGCCCCTAACCCCTACACTACTACCTAAACCTCACCTCGAGTTACTAAGTGGGTCTCCTACAGAGGTATAAATACCTAACTACTACAAGGGCCTTATAGTTAGAGGCAGGCTCTCTCGTTGTAGGTAAAAGAGAGCCTATTTGTCGCAAAGTGCGCTATTACCATAAAACATGCGCCTTGAACTTTTGCATGCGATAGTTTGATGAATCTAGCCCTAAGTTAGCAAATTTGAGGGTGTAATAATGGGGGAGACCCAAATCTGAAAGGTGGGGGATTGGAAGGCCTGCTTTAGGCAGTGGAGTAGCCTGTGGAGATTTAACTGTTTCGGGCTTTCTGGACTGCTGCATGGACAAGTTCATGGAGGAAAGGTTATTAGAGTAAACATCCAGAGGCAGGATTAAGGATGATCAAACGGCATGAGACAGCTTTATTTACCGCATTATTGTTTATTTCGATTGTTTTTATATTGCCTGTGTACATCACTTGGAAAGCTTTTATTGTATAGACTAAAGTGATTGATAATTTTTATAAATAAGCCTTTATTAAGATGGACTTAGGGAAATCCACTGGGATAAGCCGCTTGGAATCTACCTACCCCTTGGGATCCTGCCAGGTTACTTGTCAGCTGGCTTGGCCATTGTTGGAAACAGGATACTGGGCTTGTTGAACCTTTGTGTCTGACCCAATATACTTTGTTCTTATGTTTTCGGTGAACTTCAGGCATATTGTGATAAGAGCCCAGACCAAATGAGTGGGTTTGGATGTACTGTTTTAGTAGTGTTTGCAAGGAAGATAAACCTCCCCTTTCTTGGTGTGAAGCTTGAGCGCCCTGTTAAAGGCCCTTTTGATGCAGAAATATGGGGAGGAAGGAGGCTGGGGGTTTTTTTTGTTTTTTTTTATCCCTTTCCTGCAGTCTAGTGACACTAATTCCTTGTGGCTGACTTACTGGCTGCTGATAACATGAAGGGGGGTGGTGAGGACACCATATCTCCATAGGCCAGACTTTTAATAAGTGTACAGTACATTGTATTTTAACCACCACTGTGTCTGAAGCCATTCTGGGTGTTAAGAGCACATGCAAAAATGTGTGTGTGCGAGCAACGATCTCACCAGCACAGTAAATACTAGTCTGCAGCCTGTTTGAGGCCAGTTCCTGCATTCCCATCCATGATTCTCAGAATCAATAGACTGAGCAGCTAGGAGGAGGAAGGTGCAAGGTTGCAGAAGCCGAGGCAGCTTATGTGGGGACAGAAACCTGTGAGGGAGTCTGTTGGACCATTAGATGACAGAGAGGTTAAAAGGGATCTTAGGGAAGATAAGGCCATTGCAGAAAGACTAAATTAATTTTTTGCTTCCGAGTTTACTAATGAGGATGTTGGGGAGATACCAGTTCCAGAGATGGTTTTCAGAGGCGATGAGTCAGACGAACTGAACGAAATCACTGTGAACCTGGAAGATGTAGTAGGCCAGATTGACAAACTAAAGAGTAGCAAATCACCTGGACCGGATGGTATGCATCCTAGGCTACTGAAGGAACTAAAAAATGAAATTTCTGATCTATTAGTTAAAATTTGTAACCTATCATCCATTGTACCTGAAGACTGGAGGGAGGCCAGTGTAACCCCAATATTTAAAAAGGGATCCAGGGGCGAACCGGGTAACTATAGACCAGTGAGCCTGACTTCAGTGCCAGGAAAAATAGTGGAAACTATTCTCAGGATCAAAATTGTAGAGCATATAGAAAGACATGGTTTAATGGAGCACAGTCAACATGGATTTACCCAAGGGAAGTCTTGCCTAACAAATCTGCTTCATTTTTTTGAAGGAGTTAATAAACATGTGGATAAAAGTGAACCAGTAGAAGTAGTGCATTTGGATTTTCAGAAGGCGTTTGACAAAGTCCCTCATGAGAGGCTTCTAAGAAAACTAAAAAGTCATAGGATAGGAGGCGATGTCCTTTCGTGGATTACAAACTTGTTAAAAGACAGGAAACAGAGAGTAGGATTAAATGGTCAATTTTCTCAGTGGAAAAGGGTAAACAGTGGAGTGCCTCAGGGATCTGTACTTGGACCGGTGCTTTTCAATATATATATAAATGATCTGGAAAGGAATACGACGAGTGAGGTTATCAAATTTGCGGATGATACAACATTATTCAGAGTAGTTAAATCACAAGCAGACTGTGATACATTACAGGAGGACCTTGCAAGACTGGAAGATTTGGGCATCCAAATGGCAGATGAAATTTAATGTGGACAAGTGCAAGGTGTTGCATATAGGGAAAAATAACCCTTGCTGTAGTTACACGATGTTAGGTTCCATATTAGGAACTACCACCCAGGAAAAGATCTAGGCATCATAGTGGATAATACTTTAAAATCGTCGGCTCAGTGTGCTGCAGCAGTCAAAAAAGCAAACAGAATGTTAGGAATTATTAGGAAGGGAATTGTTAATAAAATGGAAAATGTCATAATGCCTCTGTATCACTCCATGGTGAGACCACACCTTGAATTCTGTGTGCAATTCTGGTCGCCGCATCTCAAAAAAAGATATAGTTGCGATGGAGAAGGTACAGAGAAGGGCAACCAAAATGATAAAGGGGATGGAACAGCTCCCCTATGAGGAAAGACTAAAGAGGTTAGGGCTGTTCAGCTTGGAGAAGAGACGGCTGAGGGAGGGATATGATAGAGGTCTTTAAGATCATGAGAGGTCTTGAACGAGTAGATGTGAATCGGTTATTTACACTTTCGAATAATAGAAGGACTAGAGGGCATTCCATTAAGTTAGCAAGTAGCATATTTAAGACTAATTGGAGAAAATTCTTTTTCACTTATGCACAATTAAGCTTTGGAATTTGTTGCCAGAGGATGTGGTTAGTGCAGTTAGTGTAGCTGGGTTCAAAATAGGTTTGGATAAGTTCTTGGAGAAGTCCATTAACTGCTATTAATCAAGTTGACTTAGGGAATAGCCACTGCTATTAATTGCATCAGTCACATGGGATCTTCTTGGTGTTTGGGTAATTGCCAGGTTTGGCCTCTGTTGGAAACAGGATACTGGGCTTGATGGACCCTTGGTCTGACCCAGCATGGCAATTTCTTATGTTCTTATGAAGCCTGGCAGCCCCAGAGTTTAGCAGGAGCCAGACCAAAAAAAAAAAGGAAAGTGCTTTTAAACTGGCAGGGAGGATAAATTCAGAAGACAGATGTAGAGGAAATCGATTCCTTGGGGTGTGTAAAGATGTTTTAATAGCCGTTTTTTGACATGTCTGTAAGAGAGACTGCTGCTGTAGCAGCTTTTGTAACATGTGGACTGAATGTAGCCGGGTCTCTGTAGATCTTACATACACATGTGCCGTGCTTTGGGGGAGGGGAAGAGAGTCCTGCAGTCTGCTCATGCACTGAGTGTTTCCAGATGCCTTGAGTTTAAGGTTTCTCTGCTGTGATCTGTCACTGGATGCCTCTTCTGATTTGTTTAGCCATCGCTGGCGTCTCATTGGACAAGCCCAAGTACAGCTGGTCCGGGCTGCAGGCCTCATGCCAAAGCAGAAAACTGCTCCAAATCCTAGCTTGTGTGTTGGTGACTGTATTGTGTCCCCTGGTGGTCTTATTCCTAGGCCTCCTTTCTTTTTTTTTTCTTGTGACATAGTTTCATTCTTTTTCTCTTTTTTTTGGGGGGGGGGGGGGAGGGATGAGTGGTGTGCATTTTCTTATCGCCATTTTTGTTTTTAAATCTCCAGATGTTGATCAGCATAGCTGCAGCACCTCTGCCTTATTTAGATTTGTCATGGCAATAGGAAGGTGCCTTCAAAGACTTTAAACATTTTGTACTATCTCCTCAAGAATGAAATGAAAACCAGAATTTAAAAAGAGAGTGTGTGTGTGTGCGTGGAGAGGGGGGGAAGGGAGTTTTCATAATTTTTGTTTTCACTCTCAGCTGAATTATCTACAGGAAATTGCTGTAGTGCCAGACTCTTTTTTTGCAGGAGAAGATGAGCTCCGCTGTCTCTCAAAACCCCATGTGTGGTTTTGAAACAAGTTGGAAAGTAGAGTAGATGTTGTGCGGGCCATAGCACCCTGTACTTGGGCGTACGTGAGAACTGTCCCAAGGTTTTGTACCCGGCTTGTTGACGACAGCATAGGGACATTCTCCAGGCGTGGCCTCAGCATAACTCCTTGATGTTGCTTTGGTAAAAGTTGGCAGGGCCCACCAACGTCCTGGGTTTCTCTCTAGGACCAGTGCAGACCCATCCGCCCTGCCCTAAAAGGCGGGAAGTGCACCCGGAAGCCTTCGGTGTCTCCTAAGAGAGGATCGCTCTGATGAGGTCCTTGGTTTACACTTTGACAGCATCTTCTAAACAGCTTGACTGTTTAGCTTTAAATTCTAGCAGTCCTTGGATCAGTTTCTCACTACTATTACCAGAGGGAGGAAGGGACTAATTCCAAACACGTTACAATTTTATGCTTTTACATAAAGGGCTTAAATTTCTTGTATTTAAGATTTTATTTTTTTTTACTTGATGTTCCTGATAGAGCTACATTTGTATAAAATTGACTTTTCTGCTTGCCTGTGTGTGTGGCTGCTCTGTGTCATCTTGCTGAGATCTGATCCATTAGCTGACCACCTTTTGTTTGTTGCATGCTGGAACACTGCATGGTTAACATGGAAGATAAAGCTCAGAATGTGGTGTAGTTTGTTTTTGTTTGTTTTTCTTTCTGTAGCTGATACCATCCAAAAATAGGAGGAGGGTGGTAATGGTGGTGGTTCATCCTTGGTACAGAAGGGAACACATGGTGAGCGGAGGAAAACTTATGGGGTTTTTTGTTTTTTTTGGGGGGGGGGGGGGTTTAGACTAAAGGGGGGTCACATCAAGCTCTCAGTGCCTGTATTGGCACGGGTTCGCTGTTTGTGGCACAGTGCTGTCCGCTCTGTGTAAGGCCCATGGGCTGGTGACAGCCTTTGTGGCTGGATGTTACACTATGGCCTTTGTTAGAGGTCTGTGAACGCTTGTGCAGTGAAAATGAAAGAAAAACAGGCTTTTTGTAAAAAAAATAAAAAAATTTGAGGAAATATGTACGGTGGCTGACTTTTTTTACTTTACCATAGACTTTAAGGGGGAATTGTGTATACCAGCACAATAAAAAAAACTGCTGCAGCCCTTCCCTCTCCTGACCTATTTTTTTTCCTTTTGATTTTTCTTTGAGGTTTTTGGCAAAAGGCTCGAGCGCTAGCTATGCTTTTTAGCTCACTGGCTCTTGAGTTGTGCATGCGCTAGGCTCTTACAGTGGGTATAATTTGTCTGTGAGAAGTTCTCTGCCTTCTAGGTGTGCATGCATGCTGCACTCGGTTTGGCTCCTTAACGCGTGAAGATCTCTCTGCCTCTCAGACGTGCCTGTGTACTGCACCAGGCTCTGCATCCAAGTGACTGAAATTTTGTGGGTAACCAAACTGAAAACCAAGGAGCCTCCTGCAGGCAGTGAGCAGGTGGTGTGCATGTGACGTGTGTCCTTACCTGTTCATCCTCCAAGACAGCCTGACCTTTGGGGATTGCAAACCCAGGGAGTTCTAAGCACCATGGCAAAACTGCCCAACCGTTTATGCTTAGATTTCTTATTTGCTGTTCCCTTAAGGCCCAACAGTCTGATGCAGCTGTCCTAAAATCTTCCAGTAGACTAACTTAATCCAGAGGAGAGCTGAATAAGAGGGTATAACAGTTTCAAATACCTGAAACGGGTAAATAATGCACAAGAAGAGAACCTTTTTCCACTGGAATGGAAGTTCTAGAGCAAAGGGTCTTGATACCAGGCCGGATGAGGTAGACTTGAGAATCGCACAGAAAATATCTCCCTGTTCACGGTGTAGTGGGTGCACGAAACAGCCTCCCAGTGGAGGTGGTAGGGGCAGAAAGAAGAACCGAAAACAAGATACTCTGGGGCAGGCACCACAGAATCCTTTTGGTGGTGGAAGCAAATGGGAAATGGGCGGACCAGATGGGCCTTGTCTTTTTCTGCTGCCATGCTCGATCTCCGTGTCCAGCGGCATGAGCTTCGGCACTAATGGGGTGTTCAAAATCATTGATGCGTTTTTCACAGTTTCCTGAAACATGCTAACGTGCTCCTGCCTGCCCCCCCCCCCCCCCCCCCCCAAAGAAAGAAAAAGAGCCATGTCACCAGTCACGTGGTGAAGAGAAATGGGCATAATGAGGAGAGACTGTAGGAAGTTCTCTCCAGCCCTGCCCGGGTCCCTTTTTATGTAATGAATTACTCCTTGGCTTCTGCTCAGCAGTCAGCTGAGCCGTGTGTAGTGCACCGGCCTCCAGAAATCGGCAGCATGCTGTGCCTGGGTTTCTGAGCCAGCGGCTGCAGGGGCCTTTTTTTTTTTTTTTGGAGTGCTTTCAGCAGAAGGCTCTTCCCTTTGCTGCCCTGCTCCGCCTGTTCAAACTTCCCCTTATGCTCTTCCAGTAAAGCTTTTCAGTTGCTTAAGAGACTGCCCGCTGAGCTGTGAATGCCTGGGTGCGCAGACACCTGCGGCTCGTAGGGAATCCATGCCCGGCGAAGGAGTCCGAAGCACCGGCCGCAAAGAGCTGCGGACGCTCTTGGTTTTGGAAGAGGCTGCCCATCCTCCTCGGGCAGCTGCAGCTTTCTCGGGGTCTAGGTGGTAGACCAGCAGTCCTCTCTGAATGAGGGACACTCGTCGTGGTAACAGTCCTCATTCTCCCATCCCAAACTTATGAGTCTGGGAAAAGGACACATCTTGAAAGTAGAGGGTTGCACCTGTTAGAAACCTCTTCTGTGCTGCAAATGATGTGTGTGTGTGTGCGCGTGCGTGCATGTAATCCTAGATAATATATACATTACTGCCACTAATGCACTGTGTATGTGTGTGTGTACGTACATATCTACACTCACACGATGTAGTATTCTCCTACGCAGAGCATGTGTCTGCAGGAGGAAAGGATTAAGACAGTTCAGTCATTAGGACTGTGGGCCATTTCATGGTCATGGAGTAAGTATTTTGAAAATCTGCTTTGGCCTCCTTCTGTTCAGTTTCTCGTTATTGTTGGAAATATATATGTCAATACAAATATGGGCATTCAGAAAATATTCAAGTGCTCAGTAATACACCAGGTAACTATGCAATTATTGCAAACACCAGTATGTATCTTTTTAACAGAATACCTCTCGCTTTATACAGCAGACTTCTTTATTAAACAATTTTTCTTTTACACTTTTTAAAAAAAATTTGATTTTTGTTCATATCCTATATTAAGTGCTCGGATGTCCTACCCCAAGCCACTTACTGGATCTAAAAATGTCCAAATATTAATTGAATTATTGTTAAATATAATTTATAGATATCTCCAGAGTTTGTGTTGCCAACGGGACACTAGATGTGGCAGCTAGAATGGACTGAAGCCTATCGCAGCACACTTGCAGTGCGCATATAAACTGCTTAGCATGTGGCTCAGGGACTCAACAGCGTGCTGGAGACATCTATAAATTATATCGAACAATAGTGCAATTGCTGTTTGGACGTTTTTAGATCCATTAAGTGGCTTGGGATAGGACATTTGAGCATTTAATATATGATTTTTAAAAGAAAAATAATTTAATAAAGCGTGATTGTATAAAGTGAGAAATATTCTGTTAAAAAGATACTTATTAGTGATAGGGATAATTGCATAGTTACTTGGTGTGTGTGTAGACAGGTAGATCTGCTCACGTAATGTGCAGCAGTAGGTAGGTATGCGCTGTGGTTTGGTAAATGACTGGGGAATTATGCCTATTTGTTTTGTGTCCCTTCCAAAACAATGCAAAAACTAACAAAATGGTTCATTTTAGCATGGTGCTAAAACAAAATAAAACCCCTAAAAAACATTAAGGAAAACCAAAACAAAAGCTTGTTTTTTAGTCATGCACGCCCCCCCTAGTTGACAGTAGCAATACATATGTCTGTACAATATGGGGAAACCTAATCCGATTGGTCACTCTTTCCCCCTCTGTTGCAATAATCTTTCGTGGTATATATTGCTTTCGGGGGGGACAAAGCAACCTGTTGAGTTCCTTTTGACTGTAGGAGCTATAACTCCTGAAAGTCAGTATTACCCCCGCTCTGGAAGAAACTGTCCTGAGAAATGCAGGGAAGGTAGCTTAGCGGTGGGGGCAATGCCTCTGTCCATTTACAAGCAGCTAAATCGCTCTCTAAATCCCATCAGAAGGCCCCGATTAAAACTTGGAAGGTTTTGGATCTGTTGGTTCATCCATCGCTCTCAGGCGTGGTGTGTCAGCTGTGGGCGTGAGAGAGCGCCAGTGACACTGCAGGCTCAGCGGCATACCTGGGAACACTTCGGTTGTGGTCATCCTGAGATTGCTGTTGGGTAGTGAAGGACGGTAAGGCATGGAATAATATGAATCGGCTTTCTCTCTACCTCCATCACTTGTTTGTCCTTTCCTCCAAGATGATCTCAGCATACTTTCCTTCTCCCCTCTCCCTGACCGCGCACTCTTGGCTCTCACCCCCTAGAAGTCGCAGCTCCCCGACATGTGCATCCTCTCCCTACCCTTCGCGGAGTGAGTGCCAAGTCTTGCAATTGCAGCTGCAGACTGAGTTGCGTGTGTTGCAGCCCCTGTCCAGTTTCTCCCCACATGCCGCTCGCCCCACTTCTTCTCCTGTTCCCTGCAGCCTTACTGAGGAAGGGGAGCGGCTGAGCTGTACACAGAGGCCCTGAGCTTTCAGCATTTGATGCGAATTCAGAGTCTCTGTGAAATCCGGAGAGTTCCCAGGTATGTGTAGAGGACTTGGCAGGGCTGTGTGTGGAATAGGTGATATTTCTCCCACAGGTCTTGACTTGTTGCTGTTGGGTTGAGTGTTTTTGTTTTTCTGCTGGAGGGGGGGAAGTCAGCATGAGGGAGGCCTCCCAGCGTGATGGAGCTAGCAGAGGATTGCAGACATGTTTCAGCACGGGAAGTGGCACGAGTCTGGGACGCTGAACAGGAGCTCAACAGAGGCTTAGCTTACTGGGGCTATGAGACCATGAATATCGAGCGCTTCTGTGACGGTTTAACTGAGATGACGTGCCCAGAGGTTTGTTATCTGTTTTATGGTTAAAAAAATAAAACCGTTGTGTTCGTCTTCCCATGAGAAACCTCTCCTCTTAACATATCTGTGTTAAATTTCTGACACACAGATGGGGGGCAGTAAGCATTCTCCGGTGTTCCCTGTGATCCATGGATCAGCAGGCTGCATCTCTTCTTAGCTCTGGCATCTGCCAGTAGGAGTCACTGCAAGTGCACCACTTGGCTGTCACATACCACTGTGCTGCCTCTGTCAGCTTGCAGCTAGTCCTTGGGCTCTGGATGCACCTGCAGAAGCAGTCCGGTGGGAGAATTTATTGGTGTCGCAGAAGAGCTTCTGGCTATGTTTCAGAAAAGGTTGATCCGATTCTAGTTTTATCCCATGGAATGCAGGAACTTGTTCTTCCAGTTTCCCTCTTGCATTTCCTGAGACAAGCAAAACTACAAGGCCCCGTGGGATTGTATGGTAAACCCAGGACCAGATCAACTTGTCCTCTGGATCCGGTTGGCAATCCTAACAGTACCTGCCTGACGGACAAAACAAGCAGGTTTTGTGACTGACAGTGTTCCCAACCCCCCGCCAGTGCTGTCGCTCAAACTAACTGATGCCAGAAAGCACTTGCTGAGGGCAGGAAATCTTCCAGATTCTGGGGCCAAGGGAGTTCCCTTCATTGAAGCTTGTGAAGATCTGTTCCCTTGTCCTACTTTTGGGCCTGGTATTTACAGAATCCATGACTTCCTTAGCTGTTTTTGTTACGGTGTACTGATGCCACCATAGGCTGGCAGCGATGAGGATTTGGCCTGGGTGCCTCTAGCCACCTCTCTCCTTGCTGGCGATAGGCTGCCCTTCTCAGTCTGTGAATAAGTCACTTATAATCCCTGCTCAGCTGCTGCATGTGCAGTGTTTGCTTCCTTGTTTCCTGTGGAATGTTACACAGGGAAGCCATGCGTCGTTCTGCGTGTGTGTGTGTGTGTGTGTGTGTGTGTGTGTGAAATCTTCATGGTGCCTCTTCATTTTTTTCCAGGCTGTCTGCCTTGCCCCTGGCCTTTAAGTAAAGTTTGCCCAGCAGTAAGCGGAGAACGCGTGGCAACAGCAAATCTTGAGCACCTACATGATTCACGCTTTGAAAAACTGCATGCTGGAAGAAAAAACAGGGGGGCACGACCCACTGCATGCATGTTTGTGCTCACCTCTGGAGAAACGTTTCTGACCTGAGTTTTCTGCGGGATGCATGCTTTCTGTCCCCTTCTTATGCTGCTGCTGTGGCGCAGATTGCTAAAAAAGCTGCAAATTTCTCCCTCCTCCCCCAGACAATGTACAGACACCCACAGGGAACTCGGTAGCCTCGCTGGATCCAGCCTCTGGCCTGTCCACAGTTCTGACTGACTATCTGTGACATCTGTAGCTTTTTAGTGCTATACCTCCCGTGATCAGGGCTATTCGTAAGCCTCCCATTTTGCAGCAAGTAAGCTAGCTTAATTAGGAACACTTGAGATTTGTGGTTAGGTTTGAAGTGGTAAAATGTTCTCCCTCTTTGGATGACGCTTTTAACTTTGAAATCCACAGTGGATTGAATGACCTGCACTAGATGAATGCTTTTTGTTATGTTTTGTAAAGTAATGGCATCTGCAGCATGCTTTCTCCTGGTTAGAAACATAGGCCATATGGTCTTTTCTATCTTGTCTGCCCAACCTCAACTGCTGAGCTCTACAATCCCTACCATTCCCTCACAGATGCTGTGTGTGTTCCCCTGCTTTCTGGAATTCAGATCCTATCTTTGTCTCCACCACCTCAACTAGGAGGCTGTTCCATGCATCCACCACTCCTTCTTCTGTAAAAAAAGAAAACAAACAACCCCTTTCACACTTATCCCATGACCCCCTCCAGTGTCTCCTCTCTGAAAAGGGACCCATCTCCTCTGTATTGATACTTCAGAGGTTATCTGCTTGTTAAGGTGCCTTGCATGGCCTTTTACAGAGAGGTTGAGGAAAACGTGGTGCGGTTGGTCAGATAATATTGTGTGACCAGGCGTCGTCGTGCATTAAGGAGCTTAGAGAGCTGAGAATCTATCCAGTGGCGTGACAGCTTTTTGGAGTTCTTGCATGCGAGCCCCACTGAAATTTCAGGTGGGGAGAATGTGCTGAAATCCTACTGAGGCTCTGTTTTGGCTTCCCAAGCACAGGGCCAGCAATCAGAGCTTACCATTTTAACAAATAATTGTTTCTGTTACTGCAGGTCAACAGTGAGTGGGCTTTCAACATTTGTGTAGCACTCTAGGTTGACACCAGCAGACGTAAGAGTGTAGAGAATTAGGGGAGAGTTGTGTCCTCTGCTGTTTGTTGTTGACGTCTTTCAAAGGATCCTTGGTCAGTGTAGTGACGTCTCCTGGCAAGATAAGCTCTTCATGGGGCAAAAATGGTTTGCAGGCCTCTTGTCCTTGAACATTATAGATAAACTGGCCATGAAAAACCTTAAGGAAAAACCCCTTGTCTTTCTGAGCTGAAGCTTCTGTGGATTTATGGGTGAGATTTGGATGGTTCCCAATCATTGCATCGTGTTTTGGATGGCCAGTGTGTACTGGCACCTGGTTGAACCAACTGGGCAGACTGGAATTGGCACATCTACTGTATTGTGCTAGGGGAAAAATGTGTTCATGGCCTTTCAAAGTGACCATATCTGAGCCTTCAACAGCTCTTGCCAGCCGACTTGTCTGACATCACCTTGTTTGATGTCATAATCCAGGTGATATCATCGTCCTGCTGGTGTGGTTCCTCAGTCACATACAAGTAGGTGTATTAGCAGAAAGCCCTGGATGTTTCTAGCTGGTCTTATTTTTGCCCTATTGCTGGTTATGGGGATGTGAGGCTGTCTGGAGCATCAGAAGCGATACTTGGGATTAATTATCAAGGTAAAATGACCATTTTTTTCAAATTGCTAGTACTGGTATTTGTTTTGGAGCACATTTTGGTGCCTTTATTTTTATTTTTTTTTTGTGGTGGGAAAGGGTTTATCCAGTAATGTATGATAGCTACTCTTGCATTTTTTTTTTTCTTTTTCTAGTAACTTGGGCTTTTTTCAGCAGTTCCTAAGTCTTTTTTTTTTTTTTTGTTTGTTTTTGTTTTTGTGTTTTTTTTGTGTTTGGTGGTAACCAGGTGCTCTAAGCCCTAGTGGAGCTTAAGATGGATCCCATGCTCTCATGGTTGCTTGCTGTTGAGCTTAAGACAAATAAGGGGTAGGAAGGACTCTATTTACAATTACAGCACCCAGGAAGGGGGAGACAGGGCTCCCAGTTCTGGGGTGTCTTCAGACACCCTAGGCACATGCCTATCCCTAAATCCAACCCTGTGGGTAGGCAGAGGGCAGTTGGGAGTTGGACATCCCGAAGCAAGCTTCAACCGTGGAGCTACTGTCTGGTTTGAGGTGGTTAAGAGGCCTGGAAAATCCCGGGGAAGGAAGACCAAATGTCACATTCTGGTATTCCCCTCTGATTTAACCCTGCAGTGCAGCAGAAGTCCCTCTGAAGCCTGGTGGTTATGTGGTCGTGTAAGGCATTTTTTATGGTCCTGGCTTGACCACGAGGGGACTGGATTTCTGCTTCGCTAGCTGGAAACTGTAAGGAAGGAAACTCTGCAGCAGGCACCCAACCACTCCCTTTTTTTTTTTTTTTTTTCCTGTTTCTGCTTTAACATCTTAAACCTTAATGAGTTCCTTCTCTAGTTTGAGAGATTTGATTTTTGCCCAGAATGTAACTTTCCTAGTTAGCTTGCTTGCCTTTTGCACACTGGCTTGGAACACCATGAGAGGGCCTGGGACATGTTCTCTTCTGAAAATCCTGTGCCAGGGTGGACGTGCCCCTCTGGCAGAGAATCTGGAAGAAGGCGCGTAGGATGGCGCCAGACCTCAGAGTCTTGCTGGAAGCTCTGGGTCTGGACTTCTGGTCTCCAGATCTGTTTTCCATTCACATTGGTTGCAAAAGCATGAATAATACGTTTTTTAGAGGGTGTAGTCTGCTTTCTATTTAAAGTAAAGCAGTGCTTTTCTTTCTTGCGGCATTTGCTCAGACCTTGAAAGTGAATACCATGTTAGCAAAATGTTGCCATTCCTTTTTCTTGACTTTGACCTGCGTTCCATTGGTGTTGTGAGATGTCTTTGTTACATCCTGGGGTTTGCTTGGGAATGTGAACCTTGCTGTTGAGAATGATACTTGTGTTTTTAGCAAAAAATAAAATATATAGATATGTCTGGATTGTATCCTGTGCATCTCTTCTCACCTTTGTACACTGTACTAGAGAAACATTATCAAAGCATGGAGAGTAGTGAGGGTTTTTTTTTTTATGTTAAGTAGAAAGCACTGCAGACATTGAAGCAGGTTGAAGGGTTATGAAAGATTCGTGTGTTGGGCTACCTAGGTATCTTAAAATGTGGTGCTTGCCTGTCAGGCCATGGCCAGGTGAAGGAGCTGCCAGTTGCAGAAAGGAGAATGCAGTGGGAGAAGACTGGAGGGAAGGGAAGAAAAGAGCAAAAAATGTCAAAAGAAAAACAGAAGAACAAAAGTTTAAAAAAAAACCCCACATTTTTTTTCTTCCTGTTGCGTTTTTTTTTTTTTTTTACACTTTCCAGTTTTGTACATTTCAAGTGGAAGGCGTCACAACCCGCCCAGAATCCAGTATTCTGTAACAAAGGGTAACGTCTGCTTTCATGCCTCATGCCCATGGGTTTTGTTTTGTCCTGTTGTAGGCAGATGAATCCGCACTGTAAGTGGCAGCAAATACGAACTCTGGTCAGGAGCTGCACCCAGCCCGAGACAGAGTGGTAGCCTGATAGGCGGGCACCGCCACTTAGGAATGTTTCCACGCTGTGTGGTGGTAGCTGCCTCCCTGAGCTAATGTCGTCAGGCCAAGCACCGAGGAGCTTAAAACCACTCTGCCATCTAGAGAAATAGCCCAGTAAAAGCTGAGTGGCTTCTTTCACCTAACAAAGGCATGCTTCATTATTATTTCTTGCCTGTAAAATGCTTTTGCTTTTTTGTTTTGTTTTTTATAGCGTTTCTCTTTCTAGGCAGTCCAGTGTGGTTTGTGGGCCATTTTTCTGCTTGCTTTTCTCATTTGCATAGACTCTGGTTTAGCCAATGAGAATGCATGTTGCATGTGGCTACAGAGTGGGGATAAAGAAGGTGGAGGTACTGGGCAGACGCTTTAAAATGGATCCTTCAGAATTACTTCTGAAAGTTTTTCTCTGTCCAGTCCAAGAGCTTGAAAGCTTCAGCTTAGATTTTGCCATCTGAGGAGTAGATCACACTAAACTCATTGGGGCTGATTCAATGCCGTGCGCTGGCTGCTGCGCCCGGCCTGACATGCAGTTGGACGGGCGAACATAACCCCTGATCCAGTAGGGGGATTAGCGCGGCCATATCGCTGCGTAGCTAATAGCGCTCATCACATATATAGATGAAGGTATTAGCTAACCCCCACAATCCAATACATTTTTCTTGCGGCCAATGCACCCATGCAAAGTGGCAAATTTTGTATGCCACACTCGAGGGCGCATTGGGGGAGGGGTGTGACATCCTGCTTTCTGAGATTCCTCCTAATAGTATTGTAGCGATACTATGTAGGAGGAACCAAATAAAGCAGTATGTATTTCAAAAAGAAAAAAATCTTTGGGGAAAAAAATGTTGGATGTCTAATACACACACACACACAAGGTACATGATCCAGGCCGTGTATCCTGTGTGTTTATCTGCCAGTAGCAGGAGAAAACGAACGCTCGTAGATTGTGTCCCTTTTCCCAACCGGCTTGACAGCCCCCAATCCGTTGCTCCCAATTCTGAGGAGGCACTAGGGATGCACATTTGTCCCTAGCGCCTCACATTTTAGTGGAACCACTCATTTTAATATTGGATCGTGTGCCTCGGAGAGGTAACTGGGTGCACATTAGGAAAATGGGCGCTCAACACTGAGTGCCCATTTTCTGTGCACATTTATTGAATCTGCCCCATAGTGCTTCCTGCTCATTTAAGCCCAAACAGGAGAGAATTCCATATTTCCTAGCGAGTAGCCAGATGGACTCAGGACCAGTGGGTTATGTGCTCTTCTGCTAGAAGATGGGAGACTGAGTCAGATTTCAAAGTTGATGTCACTCTAGATATACCACTGCAGTAACCTCAGCTCTTCAGTATCTCTCTGTCTCCTAGCCAATGTGGACACTATCTCACACACTAGAATAGTGTTAAGAATTACAGCAAGAAGAAACAAAATATACCTTAAAGAAGATTGAGCCCCTCTCTCCTCTGGGTCCCTCCCCAGTTGAGAATTCTTGAGGTGATTTCCGATATCCCTCAGAGGTGAGCCTTGTCCGGTAGCCAGTTCCCGGCGTGAACTTAGCCCCCAGAGTGGCTGAAAGGCAGCAGGTGCACAACCGAGCAGTGCGCCCTCTCCCCCTGCAGCTGGGACCACCCTGGTACTCGATCGGTAAAATCCAAGACCAGGGAAGCAGAAAACTTTAAATTCAGGTCTCCGAGGCTCGGATTGCCGTACCGATTCGGTTTCTTTGCCAGCGAGGTAAAAGGGAGCACCAATCGGGTTGAGCAGCCCTGGTTGGGCTAGGTCCCGATGCAGGGGTCCACGTGGAGAGACCCTCTGGAGCGCCATCTTAAACACGGGGGAGCGCCAGTGCCATCATCCCTTCTCGACTGGTGGTACGCATAGGGCAGGCCGGGCGGCCGATGCGCCTAACTTGTGCATGTCCAATACAGATGCGTGCGCAGACTCACGCACAACTGGGCCACTCGCACAACTATGCACGCATTGAAGTTAGAGGCAAGGGCACCGGTACCCAAGAAAGCCAGAAGGCACTCTCTTTGCACAGCCTGCCACATAAGAGCCACGCAGCCTGAACTGGAGTCCTGTCTGTGTCAGCATTGCGAGGAAACCCAGGGGGAACCAAAGCCTGGTCCTTCGCTGTCTGGGGATGGGTCTGGAACAACTACAGACGATAGTTCCCTGGATCTGTGCATCTCCGAGATGGCTTCTCCACAAGAGGGCACCACAGGGGCCCCTACTCTGACTCCCCCTGGGATTAACATGGATCCAGGGACCTTCTCCTGGTTAGAAATTTTCCAAGGGCTGCAAGCCTTTGTTCAGGCGCAATCAGTCCCAGCTGCACCCCGGGCTCAACCCCTGCTGAAGACATAAGATCCTCCCGGCCCTGTTCGGATGCCTCGTCTAACCAAGAATTTCCCTGACAGGGACTCTGACACCTCAGATGATGATGGCAGCTCCCTGGAAGAAGGAGAAATTTCTCCAGGCCTGGAACCATATCGAACCATGCTTCGCTTCTTCCACAAGGATGAATTACCAGCCTTTGTTTCCTAGTCTCTGAAGACTCTGGGTATTCCAGGCACGGACCCTATGGCGGAACCAAAGAACCACCCCATCCTGGTGTCCCTTCATAAAGCCTCATGCTACTTCCCAATGATGGAAACCATCCAGGAACTGATTGACCTGGAGTGGGATGCCCCGGAGGCCAGCTTCAAAGGGGGTCAGGCCTTGGAAGCCCTATACCCTCTAGAACCAGCAACCAAGGAATGCCTGCATTTCCCGAAAGTGGACGCCATGGTCTGTGCCGTCTCAAAGCGAACAACGATTCCCTTTTGAGGGAGGGGCTGCATTGAAGGATACTCAGGATAGACTATTGGAATCCATCCTTAAGCAGGCCTTCGATGCAAAAGCAATGACACTGCAGATTGCTTCCTGCTTGCTCCTTTCAAGAGAGACAAATAACTCCGGAACGTATACCAGTCAGACGATGGAACCTGCAGCAGCCTTCCTGACAGACGCAAACTCAGACCTGGTGCGTACCTCAGCCAGAGGCGTAGCCTCTGTAGTGGCAGCCAGAAGACAACCATGGCTACGGAATTGGTCTGCTGACGCGACATCTAAAGCGAATCTCACAAGAATGCCCTTTAAAGGATCCCTCTTGTTCGGAAGTGAATTGGAGAAGTTAGCCAGCAAATGGGGCGAATCCCCAGTGCCTCGGCTACCGGAAGATAGGAATAAAAGATCTCAGCACCCCTCCCCCAGAGGAACCAAGGGCAGAGGCTCGCAATGCTTTAGACCCTACAGGAACTTGCAGTTCAAGGCACCTCATCCCTCCGGAAGATCCCAGCCCTTTCGAAATCGACAGACCGAGAGGAGCAGGCCCGGGGACAGGCTCCAGCTGTGCTCCACAATGAGAATGGGCTGACACACCCACAGGAAGAGGAAATAGGGGTCAACTTGCCTTCTTCTACCAAAGATGGGTCGCTATCACATTGGACAAATGGGTACTAAACATCATACGAGAAGGTTACTCTCTGGAGTTCCGCAACATTCCTCGAGACAAATTAATGATGTCACCCTGCCACTCCCATACCAAGAGACTGGCAGTGGAAGCCACCCTGACAAGACTACTCAGTCTAAAGGCAATAACTCCGGTTCCCACGCTCCAACAAAATATGGGGCGCTATTCCATCTATTTTATCGTTCCCAAGAAGGAAGGATCATTCCGACTGCTCTTGGATCTCAAGTACATCAACAGTCATCTGCGGGTACTACACTTCTGGATGGAAACTCTTCACTCTGTCATAATGGCAGTACAACTAGGAGAGTTTATAACCTCCCTGGACATCTCCAAAGCCTACCTTCACATTCCAGTCTATCAAGATCACCAGCGTTTTCAACACTTTGCAATACTGAATCACCATTACCAGTTCAGAGCGTTACCTTTCGGCCTAGCAACCGCCACCAGAACATTCTGCAAAATTATGGTGGTCATGGCGGCAACCCTGAGGAAGGAAGGGATCTTGGTACACCCTTACCTGAACGACTGGCTGATCAGGGCAAAGTCTTTGAAAGAGAGCTGGCAGGTGATCAGCAGAGTCAAGAACCTACTGCAGCAGCTTGGTTGGTCATGAACATGGGCAAGAGCAGTCTGCAGCCCTTTCAATCTCGTAGCTGGGGGCCCGTTTTGACACCAAAGTCTTCCCAGAGGAGAAGGAAACTGATGGAACAATTATGACAATTGATAACCAATGCACTCCCCAAGATATGGGACTATAAGAACGTGCCATACTGGGTCAGACCAAGGGTCCATCAAGCCCAGCAGCCTGTTTCCAACAATGGCCAATCCAGGCCATAAGAACCTGGCAAGTACCCAAAAACTAAGTCTATTCCATGTTACCGTGGTTATTATCTAAGTCAACTTAATTAATAGCAGGTAATGGACTTTTCCTCCAAGAACTTATCCAATCCTTCTATACTAACTGCACTAACCACATCTTCTGCCAACAAATTCCAGAGTTTAATTGTGCATTGAGTGAAAGAACTTTCTCCGATTAGTTTTAAATGTGCCACATGCTAACTTCATGGAGTGCCCCCTAGTCTTTCTATTATCCGAAAGAGTAAATAACAGATTCACATCTACCCGTTCTAGATCTCTCATGATTTTAAACACCTCTATCATATCCCCCCTCAGCCGTCTCTTCTCTAAGCTGAAAAGTCCTAACCTCTTTAGTCTTTCCTCATAGGGGAGCTGTTCCATATTCCCCTTATATTTTTGGTAGCCCTTCTCTGTACCTTCTCCATCGCAATTATATCTTTTTTGAGATGCAGCAACCAGAATTGTACACAGTATTCAAGGTGCAGTCTCACCATGGAGTGATACAGAGGCAATATGACATTTTCCGTTTTATTCACCATTTCCTTTCTAATAATTCCCAACATTCTGTTTGCTTTTTTGACTGCCACAGCACACTGAACCGACGATTTCAATGTGTTATCCACTATGATGCCTCTATTTCTTTCTTGAGTTGTAGCACCTAATATGGAACCTAACACTGTGTAACTATAGCATGGGTTATTTTTCCCTATATGCATCACCTTGCACTTGTCCACATTAAGTTTCATCTGCCATTTTGATGCCCAATTTTCCAGCCTCACAAGGTCTTCCTGCAATTTATCACAGTCTGCTTGTGATTTAACTACTCTGAACAATTTTATATCTGCAAATTTGATTACCTCACTTGTCGTATTTCTTTCCAGATCATTTATAAATATATTGAAAAGTAAGGGTCCCAATACAGATCCCTGAGGCACTCCACTGCCCACACCCTTCCACTGAGAAAATTGTCCATTTAATCCTACTCTCTGTTTCCTGTCTTTTAGCCAGTTTGTAATCCACGAAAGGACATCGCCACCTATCCCATGACTTTTTTTATTTTTCCTAGAAGCCTCTCATGAGGAACTTTGTCAAATGCCTTCTGAAAATCTTCAAGTCCTCTGCCTCATGGCATCAACCCTGGAGGTTGTCCCGTGGGCAAGGGCCCACATGCGACTGCTCCAGCGCTCCTTACTGTCATGATGGAACACACTGTCCCAGGGCTACTCAATTCGCCTCTAACTACCAGCAGAGGTACGTTCTCAGCTTCAGTGGTGGCTACAGGAAGAACACCTAAGCATAGGAGTAAGCCAATCCCCATTGACCTGGATCTTGGTCACTATGGATGCGAGCCTGCGAGGGTCTGGAGCCCACTGTCAGGAGCTGACAGCCCAGGGACAATGGAACAAGGAAGAGGCGGAATGGAACATAAACCGCCTGGAAGCTCGAGCAGTCAGACTAGTGTGCCTGCGATTCAGCCACAGACTCAGAGGCAAAGCGATTTGAGTAATATCGGACAACGCTACAATGGTAGCTTACATCAACTGCCAGGGAGGAACCAGGAGCCAGCAGGTGTCTCTGGAGATAGACCCTCTCATGGCATGGGTAGAGATATACCTACAAGGGATCTCGGCCTCCCTCATCACAGAAAAAGACAACATCTCAGCAGACTTCCTTAGCAGAGAGAGCCTGGACCTGGGGGAATGGACACTGTTGACCACAGCCTTCCAACTGATTGTAAATCGCTGGGGCTTCCCAGCCATGGATCTACATAGAAATGAGGGCAGAAAAAGACCAATCGGCCCATCCAGTCTGCCCAGCAAGTTCCCACACTTATTTTCCCATACTTATCTGTTTCATCAACCACCAAGTTCAGGGCCCTTGTTGGTAACTGTTTGATTCAAATTTACTGCCATCCACTGTCATTGATGCAGAGAGTAATGTTGGAGTTGCATCAAAGATGAGCATAAGGCTTAATGGTTAAGGGTAGTAATCGCCGCATCAAGCAAGTTACCCTGATGCTTGGTTACCCAGACTGCACAGATCAATGCCTTGTTGGATAGTGTCTGAATGTAAATCCTGTTTTCCACATTTCCCCCTACCATTGAAGCAAAGAGCAGTGCTGTATATGCATTTAAAGTGATGTATCAGGCTTAATTGGTTTAGGGTAGTAACCACCGTATTAAGCAAGCTACCCCCACGCTTATTTGTTTACCCAGATTGTGAAGTTCAGTCCTTGTTGGTTGTTGTCTGAATGAAAATCCTGTTTTCCACATTTCCCCTTGCCATTGAAGCAGAGAGCAATGTTGGAGTTGCATTAACCGTGCGAAGGCTTATTGAGTAAGGGCAGTAATCATCAGGTAGTGGCCTCCACTCTAGTATTCTACCCCCATGGCTCTCCTCTTCATTCCCATCCTCTAGCCTTTATGAATCCACAGTGTTTATCCCATGCTTCTTTGAAATCCTTCACAGTTTGTCTTCACCACTTCCTCCGGAAGGGCATTCCGGCATCCACCACCCTCTCCGTGAAGAAATACTTCCTGACATTGGTTCTGAGTCTTCCTCCCTGGAGCTTCCAATCGTGACCCCTTGTTCTATTGATTTTTTTCCAACATAAAAGGTTTGTTGTTGACCATGGATCATTAAAACCTTTCAAGTATCTGAAAGTCTGTATCATATCACCCCTGCTCCTCCTCTCTTCCAGGGTGTACATATTTAGGTCTTCATAAAATGACTTATGAGGAGAGATTCCAATGATTCTGGACTTTCTATAGGACGGCATGAAGAAGGGGTTGTCACTCAACTCTCTCAAGGTCCAAGTAGCCGCACTGTCCTGCTTCAGAGCCGAAGTGGACTGTATCAGACTATCAACTCATCTGGATTTGTCCTGCTTCCTGAAAGGGGTTAAACTATGGAATCTCAATCTAGTATTAGACTTCCTAGTGGTGGCTTCCTTCAGACCAATGCACGTGCGGCCTGTCACTATGCCTCTTAACATTGAAGACTGTATTCCTGGTGGCAAAATGTTCAGCTCATTGCATCTCCGAACTACAGGCACTATCCTGTTGGGAACCATTCCTTAGGTTCACTCTTGGAGCCATACAGCTGTACACCATCCCCTCCTTCCTACCGAAAGTGGTTTCCGAGTTTCATTTGAACCAGGCCATCTCCGGATGAACATAAGGACTCTGAAGACTCACTACTTCTTCGCCATCTAAATGTCGGCAGACTCCTGGTGCGATACCTGGAAAGATTGGAACCGGTACGCAAAACGGATTGCTTGTTTGTTCTTCACAGTGGGAAGAAGCAAGGAGAAGCGGCCTCGCGGGTGACCATAGCCTGCTGGATCAAAGAAGTAATCAAGACAGCCTACATAGAGGCAGGAAAGCCCTTACTACTACAAGTTAAGGCACATTCTACGAGGGCCCAGGTCAGAAACCAAGCTGCTGTCGCCTGCCGAGATCTGTCGGGCGGCGACGTGGTCCTCCATACACACCTTCTCCAGGTTCTACCACATGGATGTTCAGGCCCGAGAAGATGCAGCCTTCACAAGAGCAGTATTAAGTGGGCCACAGGCAGCCTCCTGCCCTGTTTGGGAGTAGCTTTTGTACATCCCACGGGTCCTGAGTCCATCTGGCTACACGCTAGGAAATGAAGAAATTACTTAACTGATAATTCGTTTTCCTTAGTGTAGACAGATGGACTCAGCATCCCGCCCACGGCTGCCCCAGAGAAGGAGAACGTCAGAAAGCGAACCTTGAGACTAAGCAAATATGGGTAAGCCGCGCCTACTCCTAGTTCAAGACACCCACAGTTTATCCGGTGTTGGCGTTAATTGGTTGAGTGCACTGGCGATCTCCAGTTTTGAAATCAGTTGAACCAGTTCAATCAAGTTAATTGAGCAAAGATATATCCACAATGGCTTTTCGAAGAGAATACTGAAGAGCTGAGTGACATCAGCTTTGAAATCTGACTCAGACTCCCATCTGCTAGCAGAAGAGCACAATGTCCATCTGCCTACAGTCACTAAGGAAAACTAAATTATCAGTTAAGTAATTTCTCCATTAGAAAACAAGCTTTCTAATAATTTTTTTTTAAACTATTCAAGAAACCCCTTGTCTTTGGAAAGGTAGCTTTGTGTACTCTTTATTGATTTCTTTTCTTTTTTTAAAAAGTAAAATGTTATGCTTTTTAAAGACAGAATTCTCTCCTCTGTGGACTATGGTGAGTAATCGTCTGCATCCCGGGGCATGTCTGACCTTGTGTGTGGTAGAAGATTAATTTGAAGTGCAGAAATATTTGCATTTTTATAGCAAGGATGGAAAAATATGTAGAAAACAGGAGCTGGCCAAAATTGTTAGGAACCAGGGGGGAAAACAGTTTTTTTGATTTGTTAGCTTTTCTTTGCTTTCCCCATCAGCCTCCCCTCTTCCTTGCTGCCCTGGTAGTTGAGGATAGCCCCAGAACCTCGCTAGCTCTTCGTGGCCTGGAGATGCCCCATCTATCAGACTTTTACAGTCCTTTGCCCGCAAACAGCACCCTTCCAGCTCCACATGCATGCATAAATACGTGGCATGCAGACTGCCTCCTCTAGGGTGGCTACTATAAGGGAGGAGGAGTGATGTTGCTCGTCAAACTTAAGTCGGGTAAACTGAAGCACAGGGAGCTCACGAGAGGGTGGGGTTTCAAGCAGCAAGAGCGGGATTTAATATGGAGTTAATATGGCCTTCCCTGGTGACTCTGTCTGCCTTTGCCAGAAAGCAGAGTAGCCTAATGGTTAGAGCAAGGAAAAGCAGTGTTCAGATCCCTACTTTCCTCACTAACCTGCCTTGTGGCCTTGGGCACGTCTCACTTTCTCTCCTGCTGCCTCACTTAAATTGTAAGCCCATTTACAGCACTGCATACGCCCAGTAATGCTGGAAAATTAGTAGTACTACTGCCAGGTAGTTGTAATACTGTCATTGTTTACACTCTAAGTCATAATTTTATTAAGTTAATCCAAGAGTCCAGAGTGGCAGTGTGGGGTCTGGAAAGCTGATGTTTTCCATTGGCTCCTAAGAGGATATTGCAGCCTGCATATAACATTTTACCTTGAGCTAGAATATCATGTAATGTTGGTTTTTTTTGTTTGTTTTTTGTTATCTTGAATATTTTTTGGGGAGAGGAGGGGGGTTAGTGATGGGAAACATGTTTACAGTATCTATTTTTTTTTCTTTAGGGCTCCAATCTCTGCTGAATCAAATTTTTTAAAAAAACAAAACAAAAAAAAAAAAACTGTGTGAAATTATAAAGGAAGATGTCTGTTAGCGTTTCCCGTTCTTTGTTAAGCCAATTTCCTCTTCTACAGAGGAGGATGGTTGCACATTTTAATTTTCTTTAAAGACTGTGGCTATCAGAGGGTGCTCTGGTGGTTCAGACGAGACCTAGATTCAGTTGTACCATTCATTCAGAAAAACAGACTAGAAGATGTAGAAATATAAATATTGTTTCCTGCGTGATTTTTTTTTTTTTTTGTGCATTTCTATCTCCCTGCTGTGTTCCATAAACTGCCCCCACCCTGCAGAGTGCTACTGAAGGGGTCAGTGGAGGGGGGGGGGGGAGGAAAACATCCCCCCCCCCCCCCCCATCTCCTGTCTTTTGAAGATTTTGTCATCAATCTGTAGATGGTTAGCTGAAACCCTATCTACTGGGGCACTGACCCTTTAGCCTTCTGTTAACTTTGACATCTATTTCTCCATTAAAAGAGAGTAAGATTTCCAAGTCTAAAGATGCAGAAAGAGGCTTCTTTTTTTTTTTTTTTAATATCTCTCTGGGGAAAATGTTCTGGTTTTAGACCTCGCATACCAGACATATGAGCTCACTGCAACCCTTGTTACAGTTTTAAACTATATACATACAAGGAGTTAATCCCTTAACTTCCAAAAAAAATAACTTTAATACATCAGGATTATAGGGTTTCTCAAAGCACAAGCAAGAATGGTAGTCCTCACACATGGGTGACATCAGATGGCGCCCCGATGTGGAAAACGTATGTCAAAGTTTCTAGAACTTTGACGAGGCACACTGAGCAGGCCCAACATGCCCTATACCACATGTCCATGCAGGGTCCCTCTCCAGTCTCTTTTCTTTTTTCCGTGGAGCTGTAAACCTCATGGTGTGAGTGAGCTCACTTTCGCTGGGTTTTTTTTTTTTTTAGCCTTGTGGAAACCTTTCCTCGTGTTTTTCACGGATTTTTCTCATGGTTCCGTTGCCGGGTCCCTGGTGATTCTGGTAAACTTCCTTTCGTGGTCAATTCCACCACGGCGACAGTGCCTCTGCCCGCCGCCCACCACCATTGAATTCAGTTTTGTGGCCCTTTTATTTTGTCCTGACATGGCCGCACTCAGTTTTCAGCGATTACCCGAGGAACATATCAATCACTGAGATAATCAAATTTGCAGGTGATACAAAATTGTTCAGAGTAGTTAAATCGCAAGCAGATTGTGATAAATTGCAGGAAGACCTTGTAAGACTGGAAAATTGGGCATCGACATGGCAGATGAAATTTTAATGTGGACAAGTGCAAGGTGATGCATATAGGGAAAAATAACCCATGCTATAGTTACACAATGTTAGGTTCTATATTAGGTGCTACAACCCAAGAAAGAGATCTAGGCGTCCTAGTGGATAACACATTGAAATCGTCGGTTCAGTGTGCTGCGGCAGTCAAAAAGCAAACAGAATGTTGGGAATTATTAGAAAGGGAATGGTGAATAAAACGGAAAATGTCATAATGCCTCTGTATCGCTCCATGGTGAGACCGCACCTTGAATACTGTGTACAATTCTGGTCACCACATCTCAAAAAAGATATAATTGCGATGGAGAAGGTACAGAGAAGGGCTACCAAAATGATAAAGGGAATGGAACAACTCCCCTATGAGGAAAGACTAAAGAGGTTAGGACTTTTCAGCTTGGAGAAGAGACGGCTGAGGGGGGATATGATAGAGGTGTTTAAAATCATGAGAGGTCTAGAACGGGTAGATGGGAATTGGTTATTTACTCTTTCGGATAGTAGAAAGACTAGGGGGCACTCCATGAAGTTAGCATGTGGCACATTTAAAACTAATCTGAGAAAGTTCTTTTTTACTCAATGCACAATTAAACTCTGGAATTTGTTGCCAGAGGATGTGGTTAGTGCAGTTAGTATAGCTGTGTTTAAAAAAGGATTGGATAAGTTCTTGGAGGAGAAGTCCATTACCTGCTATTAATTAAATTGACTTAGAAAATAGCCACTGCTATTACTAGCAGTGGTAACATGGAATAAACTTACTTTTTGGGTACTTGCCAGGTTCTTATGGCCTGGATTGGCCACTGTTGGAAACAGGATGCTGGGCTTGATGGACCCTTGGTCTGACCCAGTATGGCATGCTCTTATGTTCTCATGAGATATGTGTCCTCTGCAAGGGGGCATGACGTCTGAGGTTTCCGCTTATGCGTCCAAATTATCCCAAAGGGATGTCTGCTTTGACTTGACAAGATGGAACAGCTCTTGGAGTCTAAGTCCAAGCCTTCAGCATCAGCGGCATTGGCATCGATGGACCTGAGAGCTGCACCAATGGACACTGCACCATCAACATTGGTGGGACAGTCAGCGCTATTGGTGGATGGGGCGCCGGAGACCGACCACAGTCTATCTCCTCCAGGCTGAGGACATTGGGTTTCTCGTCATCGGTCTCAGCACTGGGGAAAGCCGAGCCGAGCATTGAGGGAAGCCAAGGAAGCATTGGCACCAGTCCCCATCGATGCATGGAGTTGCACTGGCTCATGCCGTGATGCCCTCGAAGTGACCCTCACGGCAAGGAGTGCCGGGGGTCTGCGACAGTCTCCACCAGTTCTGATGCTAGTCACCAGTCAGCTTTGAGGGTCCAAAGAAGATCTGGCTACCCTTCCTTCATCTGTCTGTGTTGGCATCTGCAACGTTTGAGGAGGAGCTGGAGTGCAAAGTCCATCTGGTGGTGGATAAAGTGCTGCAGGGCTTTGGTGCTGTGGCACCGAAGGCACTAGACCAGCGACACCCATCCTTGTACTGTTGCTGGAGAAGCTCAACATGCTCGGTGCATTACCAACACAGCTGGCATCAGTTCTTGGGACAGCATCAGTGCCTGGTGATGCACCAATGCCTCCCCCCTACTAATATGGTGGTCGTTGCAGGTTCCTCTGAGGAAGATATGCCAAGGCATGCAGTCCCTCAACCAGTTTTACCAGTACCTGCACCTCTGGACAAAGGCAGAGCACCTAGGGCCTCATCCCCTGTAGCTTAAAGTGGGGATCAGGATCCCTAAAGAGATGATGCTTTTGCAGTCCTCCTCCAAGGGACCTGAGGGTCGTCCATCAGACCCTTCTTCTTTAGAGGAGTGAAAGAAGTATCCACCCGAGGACTTCATCTTTGCAGGTTTTATGAGGTGTTGGCAGAAGCGATCCCATTTCATTGTTAATGGAGAAGAATGGCAGGCACAAAATGCTTGAGGTCCTACAGTTCATGGAGCCTCCTAAGGAGATCATGGCGATCCCGGTGCATGAGATTCTCAAGGAGCTGCTGCTGAAGATATGGGAACACCCCCTCACAGTGCCTCCTGTTAATAAGAATGTGGACAGGGTGTACCTCATCCAGAAGGCTGCTGGAATCGATAGTGTCAGCTGCCCCACCAGTCCGGTTGTGATTGAATCAGCTCTTAAAAGACCCAAGCGTTCTTGGATTCATTCCTCAGTGCCTCCAGGAAAGGACCACAGTATGATAGATGCTCTTGGGAGGAGGGTTTTTCAAGGCGCCATACTTATTGCCCACATTGCTGCCTACCAGTTCTATATGAGCCGGTACTTGTGGGACATCTGGAAGCAAGTGCAGGAAGTGGCCAAGCAGCTGCCTCAACTGCTGCAGGATACCCTCCTGTCACTGGTGCATAAGGGCCTGGAGTGCAGAAAACACGAGGTCTGAGTGACCTACAATGTTTGAGACTGCATCCTGCAGCAGGAATCTGTGCACACAGAATGGCATGGCTGTGGGTCTGGGATCTCCGACTGGACGTACAGGAATGACTCGCTGATGTTTCATGTACTGAGGAGAATCTCTTCGGAGATAGGGTGAGGGATGCAGTGGCCCAACTTTGGGTCCACCATGAAACCCTCCAACTCTCCGCCAGCTCTCCGGACCTGTCCTCTTCTAGGAGGTCAGTGAAACCAGGAGCAAAGGAAGTCTTTCACCAAAAGTACTATCCTCCGCCCCCTCACTCCTGTCAACACTATCAGGGCTCCCATGGCCGACCCAGGCAGCAGAAAAGCCCCCAAGCCCCAACTGGCACCTCAGTCAACTCCAGGGATGGGCTTTTGACTGGTTCATAGGGAGCATAGGCCTGTACCCGGGTCATTGGACCTTCAGGTCGGGGGCAGGCTGCGGTTCTGCGTGAACTAGTGGCCCACTATAATATCGTAACAGTGGGTTATTTCCATTGTATGTCAAGGGTACCAGTTGAACCTATAGGGTGCCCCGCTATATTGCCCTCCATGCCGTTTTGGGGGCGGGTAGCGCATCAGAAGGTACTGCTAGTGGAGCTCTTCTCCCTCTTAACGGCCAGGGCAGTCATGTCCGTACCACCAGGGCAAAGAGGGTGGGGATTCTACTCAAGTACTTCCTGATTCCAAAGCAAAAAGGACTCGTCCCATCCTAGACCTAAGGGCCTTGAACAAATTTCTTAAAAAAGAAAAGTTCAAGATGGTTTCCCTGGGTACCTTGACCCCTTTTTACAATAAGGGGACTGGCTATACTCCCTTGATCTAAAATATGCAAACACTCACATCGAGATCTTCCCTGGTCACAGGAAGTATCTCCGATTTTGTGATGAGGAAAACAGCAATTTCATTTGGGCTAGTTTCAATCCCATGAGTCTTCACAAAATGCCTGGCCATGATGGGGTTGTATCTCCGCAGGTTGGGAGTGCATATTTTCCCTTATCTGGACGATTTTTTGGTCAAGGCCACATCTCAGGCAGGGGACACCAGGTCCATGCGTTTGACCATCCGGGTGTTGGAGTCACTAGGGTTCATCGTCATCTACCCGAAGTCCCATTTCAGTCTGTCCAGTCAACTGGACTTCATAGGAGTCTTGTTAGACATGGCTCAGTCCAAAGCCTTCCTGCCTTGTCAAAGGGCCGGCACCTTGACTACCATCATGGCAGAAATTCAGCAGGTGTCAGCCTGGAACATGTTGAAGCTGTTGGGCCATATGGCTGCAACCATCCATATCACTTCCTTGGCACGTTACACGTTGCCCTGGTGATGAGTACTTTCAAATCTGGAATTGGGGATCTCTTTTTGAAGTTCCGCCTACCCAAATTGTCCTAACCATAGATGTGTCCACTCTGAAGTGGGGAGCTTATGTAGATGGGCTCAGCACCCATGGTCTCTGGTCTGCTCAGGAATGCTCTTGTCAAATCAACTTCCTGGAGCTTTTGGCAATCAGGTATGTGCTAAGGGTTTTTAGAGATCAGCTGTCCAACAGAGTTGTCTTTATCCAAACAGACAACCAGGTAGCCATGTGGTATGTCATCAAGAAGGGAAGCACGGGATCATACCTCCTTTCTCAGGAAGCAGTCCAGATCTGGACATGGGCCCTATTTCATGGGATGGTACTCAGGGCCATGTACCTGGCTGGGATAGAGAACATGGCAGCAGACAGACTGAGTTGTGCCTTCAGACCCCACGAGTTGTCCCTGGGCCAGGGTGTAGCGAATCGGATATTCCGCCTCTGAGGGAGCCTAGACCTAGATCTGTTCGCGTCCCTCTGCAATAGGAAGGTGCCTCCGTTCTGTTCCCTGTACATGTCAGGAGCAAACTAGCCTCTGACATCCTTGCCAGTCATTGGGGCAAAGGTCTTCTGTACAGGTATCCTCCGATTCCCTTAGTGGTGAAGACTATCTTGAAGCTTCACGAGGACAAGGGGACTATGATTCTCATAGCCCCTTTTGGCCGAGACAGTTCTGGTTTCCACTTCTAGAGGAGTTGTCTATCTGGAAACTGAGCAGTCTGCTACTTTCATAGTTCTCAGCACACAAGATTGAGGCAGGTTGCGGTATCCCAATCTTCAGGCCCTGTCACTCAACAGCCTGGATGTTGAGAGGTTATTCCTGCAACCACTTGATCTCTCAGAGGATGTGTCTCTCTCTGGTCCTAGTGGCTTCTAGAAAGCCTTCCACTAGAAGGTCCTATGGACTGAAGTGTGGAGGAGGTTTTCCGTATGGTGTGAGCAGAAGGCCCTAGATCCGTTCTCCTGCCCCCATACAAAAACTGCTTGATTACCTTCTACACCTATTGGAAGCTGGCTTAAAAACCAATTCCATTAGAGTTCACCTGAGTCCAATTGACCCTTCTCTGTACGTTTCATGTGGGGTCTGCATCAGTTGAAACCTCCCCTAAGGCTTCCTAGGACCTCCAGCGTGGTGTTAGCTCAGCTGATGAAAGCTCCTTTTGAGCCACTGTGCACCTGTGACCTGAAGTATCTGACCTGGCAGGTCATACTTTTAGTGGCGGTCACCTCAGTGCTCAGGGTCAGTGAGCCCCAGGCCTTAGTAACTTATCCAGCTCACTCTTAAGTTTTAACATGACAAGGTGGTCTTGCGTACACACCCTAAGCTCCTGCCTATGGTGGTGATGGAGTTCCATCTTAACCAGTCAAATCATCCTGCCAACATTCTTTCTTTTCCAGGCCCCATTTGCACCAAGGCAAATGAGCCCTGCAGATTTGGACTGCAAGAGAGCCTTAGCTTTCTTTCTGGAGTGGACAGAAGCCCATAGCAGTCCACCCAACTTTTTATTTCTTTTGATAGGAATAACTTTTGGGAGTTGCCTTTGCCAAACAGATAATATCCAATTGGCTAGCAGATTGCATCTCCTTCTGTGGGACTGCATCTTGGGGGTCATGTCAAGGCTCATTCTGTCAGAGCCATGGCAGTGTCAGTGGCCCACTTGTGAGCAGTTACCATGGAGGAGATCAGCAAAGCTGTGACGTGGAGTACTCTCCACACATTCACATCTCACTGTTGTCTGGATAAGTATGGCCGATGCAATAGTTGGTTTGGCCACTCTGTCCTTCGGTACCTGTTTGAGGTGTAGAATCTAACTCTCCTCGCCTAGGGCCCATTGTTTGGGTTCAGGGCTCAGGCTGTCTCCCCCCTCTGTTACTAACAGCACCATTGTTGTTGTGCCAGTTAGGCACAGCTAAGGCATCGGTGGAAGCACCGAAGAAAAAGACCCGCACGGATGAGCCACCATCTTCCTCCAAGCAAGGGTCACTGAGGCGTTCCCCACCTCCAGTGGGGCCGGGAGCCGAGATTCCACTTTCACTGGTGGACCCTCCGGCGACGCCAGTGCAGCCTCCAACTCCGGAACTGGTCCTCCAAGCACCAGCCTTCCATGAGGAATTGAACCGGATGGTTCAAGAGGGCAGTCATCCAGGCACTGCAAGGACTCCCGCCTCCATCGCACAGACTCCAGTTCCAGCCACCGACCCGATGCCCATGGTGCTGGCTCCACTCCTGGACAGGTTGGACACGCTCATTGGAGCGCTTCCACCGGTGCCTCCGAAGACACCGGTGTACCCATCGACGCTGATCCCCCTTTCATCAGAAGATGAAGAAACACAATGCTGGAGCCTGTCCGAGGACCATCAGGAGTTCCTCCACCGAGGTCACCAGTCCTTATCTCTTATTCGGTGCCACATCGGCCTGCCTCAGTTCCTCTTCCAATGCCGTCTGTGCCACCTCAGATTCCTTTGGTGCCAAGACCGGATCCATCTGGGGTAGACCTTTTCCTCCCTTCAGGAGGCCTGCCTAATGCAGGAGACCAGCCATATCAGCCCTGGTCTGAGGATACCTCGGATTCCCAGGATACTGAAGATATTCCTTCTGAGCCATCTCTTCCTGAAGAGAGAAGACATTCTCCCCCAGAGAATTTGTCATTCATTAGCTTTATTAAGGAAATGTCTGAGGCCATTCCTTTTTAAGTTTCAGACTGAAGAGGATTCCAGACACAAAATGCTTGAGGTTTTCCAGTTTGTGGATCCTCCCCCAAGGAGGTGATGTCTATATTTGTGCACAAAGTCCTCTTGGAACTTCTCCAACGCAACTGGGAACATCCAGGTGAATTGCAAGACCGACGCCACCTACTTAGTTCAATCTGCTCCTGGGTTCCAAAAGACCCAGTTGTCGCACCATTCTGTAGTGGTGGAGTCAGCCCAGAAGAAGGCGAAAAGACCTGGCCTCATTCTTCCACACCTCCTGGGAAGGAGCAGAGATTCCTAGATGCCCTGGGGCACAGGGTATTTCATGGCTCCATGCTCATTTCTCGTGTTGCAGCTTACCAGCTTTACATGACACAGTACACGAGAAATATTTTCAAGCTTCTCCAGGACTTCTCTGACTCCCTGCCAGATGAATTCCAGGAACAACTCAATGCCATCCTCAAAAAAAAAAAAAAAAAAAAAAAGCCTCTGCTGGAAAGCACGAGGTCTATGCAGCATACAATATATTCGACACATCTTCTAGAGTGGCTGCAGCTGGTATAAGTGCCAGAAGATGATGGGCTTGGCTCAAATCCTCGGATTTACGGCCTGAAGTTCGGGAGCAATTGGCAGATCTCCCCTGCACTGGTGATAATCTTTTCAGACATAAAATTCAGGAGACTGTCAAACAGCTCAAGGACCACCACGAGACATTACGCCAGCTCTCGTCTTTGCCCTCTGATTTTTCCTCCACTTCAAAACAGCTGTTTAGAAGGGAGCCTAAGAGGACAACCTATAAAGCTCATAGGTGGTATCCTCCCCCCATCTCGTAGTCGCCCAGCCATACCATACCAAAAAGGTCAGGCTCGCCAGTCCAGACCCCAGAAGACCCAGCTCCACAGCCTGGCCCTGCATCAGGGTTTTGACTCCCAGCTAGAGAGTAAGCATCAACCTCCGTTACCGTCTCTGCCAGTGGGCGGCTGCTCATGCCATTTCATCACCATCTGGCACACGATCACAACGGATCAATGGGTCCTTTCAGTGGTGTCTCAAGTTTACCATCTCAACTTCTTTTCAGTGCCATCGGACTCCCCACCTTAGCTGGGGCGGGGCTTATCTGACCACTCACCACTTCTGGAGGAGGAAGTTACAAACCTCCTCCAATCCAATACCATAGAACCAGTGCCCCCTCTACAATGGGGAAAAGGGTTCTATTCTCGGTATTTCCTAATACCAAAAAAATCAGGAGGCATTCGTCCAATATTGGATCTACGTGCCTTAAACAAACATCTACAAAAAGAAAAGTTCAGAATGGTAAACTTGGGCTCCCACTTCTCCAAAAGGGAGATTGGCTTTGTTCTCTACACCTACAAGACACATACACGCATATAGCGATAATACAGTCTCATCGAAAATACCTCAGTTTCCTGGTCGTACACCGGCACTTCCAGTACCAGGTATTACCATTCGGCCTAGCATTGGTGCCTCGTGTCTTTACAAAATGCCTGGCGGTAGCAGCTGCATAACTTCGACGGCAGGTCATCCATGTCTACCCCTGCCTAGACAACTGGTTGCTAAGGGTCCCATCAGAGGAGGAGGTACTACACTTCCTCCATCTAACCCTACAGCTACTACTGTCACTGGGATTTCTAGTGAACTACCAAAAATTTAATCTAGTTCCATCACAGGTCCTCTCCTTCATTGGAGCGGACTTAAGACACCATACAGGCAAAGTCTTTTCTCCCAAGGGCTCGTGTGCGTGCTCTAGCTACCCTTGCAACTCTAATGCTACCTCGTCGTTTCATGACTGCTTGCCGATTCCTCACCTTGTTGGGTCACATGGTGTCTTTAGTACATGTGACTCCTATGGCTTGCCTGGCCAGGAAGGTGTCCCAATGGTCCCAGGCCCATCATACAATGTCCAACATTGTCCACGTCACCAAGCAGCTTCATCTCTTGTTAGCATGGTGGAGTCAAGAGTCCAATCTTCTCAGAGGACTGACTTTCCAATCCCCAATTCCTCAGGTGACATTAATGACTGATGCTTCCAACCTCGGTTGGGGAGCCCATGTCAGCAACCTGCAAACTCAAGGAACCTGGTCTGCAGAGGAGTCTCAACTTCAAATAAATGTTCTAGAGCTCAGGGAAATAAGAGATGCCCTAGTGGCTTTCCTGGATTGCCTATCCAACAAGACAATCCTAGTACAAACAGACAACCAGGTAGCGATGTGGGACAGACTCATACCTGCTATGTCAAGAAGTAGCACAGATATGGTCCTGGTCTCTCTCCCACTCCAGGCTTGGACAATGTACTTGGGGACAAGTTGAGTTGAACCTTTCATCCCCCACGAATGGTCCTTCAATCCCACTATGGCAGATGACATCTTCCAGCGGTGGGGCTATCCGCACATAGACCTCTTTGCGTCCATTCACAACTGCAAAGTGGACAATTACTGCTCGCTACATCGCAGTCACAAGATGCCACCAAGGGATGCTTTCACCCTCTCGTGGTCCCAAGGTCTCCTATATACATACCCTCCACTTCTGCTCATCAGCAGGACTCTCGTGAAGTGACGACAGGACAAGGGCTTAATGATTCTCAGCCCCTTATTAACCACGGCAGGTGTGGTTTCCCATCCTTCGCGACCTCTCAATTCATCCTTATATTCATCTGGAAGTGGATCAGTCTCTGATATCTCAGAACAATGGGCAGCTCAGCCATCCGAACCTCCAGGCCCTGTCACTGATGGCATGGATGTTGAAAGGCTAATTCTACAGCCACTAAACCGACACCGTATCCCTAGTCCTCGTAGCTTCACGGAAGCCTTCTACCAGAAAATCTTATCTCTCCAAATGGAAAAGATTTTCCTTATGGTGCATGTCGAAGGAAATTGATCCCTTTACCTGTCCCACTACGAAGTTCCTAGGCTACCTCTGGTACCTGTCGGAAGCTGGTCTGCAAACTTCCTCCCTCAGGATCCATGTCAATGCTGTAGCCACTTACCATAAGGGCATAGGAGATGTCTCTGTATAGGCACAACCCTTAGTAGCATGCTTCATGAGGGGCTTACTACATCTGTTATTACTACATTATTAGTTACTTCAATATCTTAATTATATGTTAAACACTAATGGATGGTCCACGGTCTGTACAGCCTGTTTTCCGTCAATCCTGTTATTTGTAATTTATTCTAATTAACACTTATTAATAATGTCAATTGTAAAGCCTGTTGCTAAGTTATTGTTAAATGTAAACCGCGGTGATGTATATCTATACGTACTGCGGTATATAAAAATCTATCAATAAATAAATAAATAAATAAAATCTAAAGCCCCCACTGCGTCCTCCGGCCCCTGTTTGGGACCTCAATGTTGTATTAGCACGGCTCATGAAACCTCCATTTGAGCCTCTCCACTCCTGCGAGCTGCGTTATCTCACTTGGAAAATGCTTTTTCTCCTAGCTATAACATCAGCTCGCAGAGTTAGTGAGCTACAAGCCCTGGTAACATTACCCACCTTACACAAAATTTCTCCATGACCGAGTGGTGCTTCACACTCATCCTAAATTTTTACCAAAGGTAGTATCTGAATTTCTTTTAAATCAATCCATTATACTCCTACTTTCTTTCCAAACCTCACTCGCATCCAGGTGAGCAAGCGCTGCATTCCTTGGACTGCAAACGTGTGTTAGCCTTTTATTTGGAACGCACTGCAGCCCGTAGGAAATCCACCCTGCTGTTTTGTCTCTTTTGATAAAACTAAACTGGGAGTTCCGGTGGGCAAGCAGACCTTATCCTCCAGGCTAACGGACTGTATTTCCTACTGCTACCCGCAAGCAGGCCTCCCGCTACAGGATCGTGTGAAAGCACATTCTATAAGAGCAATGGCAATCTCAGTAGCGCACCTCTGTTCGGTACCCCTTACTGACATCTGCAGGGCTGCTACATGGAGTTCTCTCCATACCTTTGCAGCTCACTATTGCCTGGACAAGACTGGCAAGCAAGATTCCATCTTTGGCCAGTCTGTTCTACGCAATCTATTCTCAGCTTAATACCCAACTTCCTTCTAGCGATCCACTGGAATGTCAGGATGCCCACTTACCCAAAAACCCACCTCTGTTGTTGTGCCTGTTGCACGTCTTTGGGTGTTTTTGGTACATTTACTCGGGCATCCTCAGCTCGCTATTCACCCATATGTGAGGACTACCATCCTGCTTGTCCTGTGAGAAAGCAGAGTTGCTTACCTGTAACAGGTGTTCTCACAGGACAGCAGGATGTTGGTCCTCACAAAACCCGCCCACCACCCCGTGGAGTTAGGTTCACTTACGATTTATTATTTTATTTTTCGCTCCTACTTTTTCTATCTATGAGACTGAAGGGGGACCCCTGCTGGATGCAGGATTAGGTGGCTTGCTGAGCATGTGCCAAGTCAAAGTTCTAGAAACTTTGACAGTGTTCCGTGAGGGCTCCATCCTGATGATGTCACCCGTATGTGAGGACTACCATCCTGCTGTCCTGTGAGAACACCTGTTACAGGTAAGCAGCTCTGCTTTGTATTGCCTGGGAAGCAGGGGTGACATTCTGTTTTTAACTGGGTAACTTCTAAGGCCCAAGAAGCTAAAGGCCTCATTTCGTTAAAGCCAACTTGACTTTTCCTAAACCTCTCTGCCAGAGTTCACTTTCTTTATGCAAAGAAGTCGAGAAATCTTGGTTACGACAGACATTTGTATGAACCTGAACAGACCTCTTGGCTAGGTTTTTTGTTTTGTGTTTTTTTTGTGTTTTTTTTTTTTCATGGATTTTTCTGTTTCGTTGCAGGCATTTGGAAATGCAAAAACTGCTCACAACAATAACTCCAGCCGTTTTGGGAAATTCATTCAAGTCAACTACCTGGAGAGCGGCGTAGTCAGAGGGTAAGCCAAGCCTGCAAAATCAAATGCACTTGATTTCTAGTGAACTTGGACTAAATTGCTTTAAAATGCAGCTGCTTGACTTTTTTCTTTTTTCTTTTCATTAGTTTTTTATTTTATGTCTGTTAAAATCTTAAATTTTATAATTACCCAGACACACCAAACAGAGGCCGGGAACAAGCAACATAATCGTGGTGTGGCAATGTGATTAGAAGTCGCACCCCCATTACCTGCCCTGTGTGCTGTGTGATCATAGAATGATAAGGCTGGGAGAGAATGCAAGAGGTCAACCGATCCAACCTCTGAGTCCAGACAGAATCTAAATGCAGCTTCCTAGATGTGCATCTAATCCGCCCTTGAAAAGCAGCCTCCCATGGCTTGGGCCATAGAGCTGAGTGCTGTGGCAGAGAAGACTTGGGTTTGAGCCTGCTTCTGTTTTAGGGGTTTGACTTGGGCTGGGCCTGCCACGGTTGACAGTGCGCCTTATTCCAGGGAGAGAGAAGGTGGCTGCCACTACTGCACCAACTCCTACCTGCCCTGTAGAGAGAGGTGTTGGGGATCATAAGAAGAGCCATGCTGAGTCAGACCAAAAGTTCATTGAGCCCAGCATCCTGTCTGTGATGGTGGATGATTCAGGTCTCTAGGAAGTACCTGGTAGATCCCAAAGAATAGGTCTATTCCTTGTTGTGCCCTCCCAGAAGACATCCTTCTCGCCCTCCATGCCAGTTGGGCTTCCCCGGGCTGCCCAGGTGTGCCATCGGGGGGGGGGGGGGGGGGAAGAGGAGGCATGGTTTGTAGAGGGTAGAAGGAAGTTAAAAATAAATATATAAAGAGTCCCCAAACAATCCAATGGCAGATTACATCACCCCCCTTGGTAATGTTCTCTCTTTAAAATTAGAATGTTAGTGCCTTCTCTTAAAGTTAAAGTTATTCCTAAATTCTCCCTTGATGCATTTTAAGCCTGTTACTACAATAGAAGATCTAAACAAAAAAGTATTGTTCTCTCAGATACTTCTAAGTATATAATGTAACTCCTCCTCATTTCCAGGCTTGGGGTAGTTTGTATGTCACTTTGAGTGGCGTTTTTTAGCTTAGTCATAAGCAAATGCAAGTATATGGTTCTGTCTCTGACAGAAATGTAAAAGTACAGTTTGCATCCACAGGAACCCCCCTGACCCACAATTATGGATATAAAGCAGAATTATGACATTCCTCGTACAATTCACCTTACAAAAAATATATTCTGGTTCTAGTGTCATCTCAGTAACAGCAACACAAACTCCAGCTACCAGGCTCAATAGCCCTACTTATGAAAAGACAGCAGTTTATCACTACTGCATGTCCTCTTGATAAAATACAACAAATAAGACTGATACAGTAAAATACCTCACCTCTCTCACATACACAGAACAGTCCTAACATACTCCCAGGATCTGCAGTAATGCACATAAACTAATCCGCACACAGTTACACTTGTATTATGGAATGTACTCAAAAAGTTACAACCCTATCTTTGAAAAGGCAACACTACAAATATTAAATCAGGCCCTAAACACCAATACACCTCCTATTAGGAAAACAGAACTAGGCAAGCAGCTATAGATCCCAACACAGAAATAATTGTATAACTACTAATAAGCAGAATACATGTTTCACAACAACTATGAACAGAATAATATCAAACAATTAAAAACTCATAAAAATTATTTTCCTAGCGTTTAGCAGATGGACTCAGGACCAATGGGTATAGTGTGCTCCTGATAGCAATTGGAGACTGAGTCAGATTTCAATCTGACGTCAGCCCTACATATACCCTTGCAGGAAGCTCTGCTCTTCAGTATTTCTCAGTCTCCTTAGCAGTTTGGGACTCTACACACACTTGCACAGCGCTAGAAAATCCAAACCCAAAGAAGAAAGAAAATTCCAAAATCTTACCTCTACAAAACGAGCCCCGCTCTCCTGCGGTGATACCTAAGGGTCCCTCCCCTAGACGAGAATTCCTGAGGTGATTTCTGAGATCCCTCAGAGGTAAGCCTCTGTCCGGCAGCCGGTTCCCAGCGTGGACTTAACCCCCAGGAAGGAGCGGCAGAGTGGCAGCGGGTGCAAGACCGAGCACGGCAGTGAAGGTATTTTCCCTCTCCCCCCGCAGCCGGAGACCGCCTGGCACGAGACCGGGAAGCACCGAGACAAGTTAAGGTAGAACACTTTCTTATGTCTCTGAGGCTCGGATAGCCACACAGATCGCCTGTCTGCATCCGTCCCATCGGGTTGAGCAGCCCCTTCCAGGCTAGACCGGCTCGAGGGTCCTCCCACGTGGAGATCCTCTGGGGGGTCGCCATCTTAATCGCGTGGTCGCCGATGCCATTTCCCCCCCTTGTTCACCGTACTGTCTGCCTAACTGAGCTGTGCAGCACAGCGGCGAGCCAAGCGCATAACATAGTTGTGCGCACAGCGAGGTGTGCGCATAGGTGCCGGGCACACAAGTTCAGCTGCACGCACAGTGGCGCGCGCATCCCTGTAAGCGCACAGACCGGTCTGCACGCATATCTTCGCAGCCTGCATGCACACCTTCGGTGTACTCTGAGTTCATATCTAAGCCTCCCGGTTTGCATACAAACGCGCAGACCGGGTTTGAATGCTCCTATGCGCACAAATCATGGCACCACCGGCCAAGAAAGCCAAAGCACAAGTCCTCTGCCCAGCCTGCCACATAAGAGCTGCGCAGCAGGAAGAGGCTACTGCCCAGTGCCTACAGTGCGAGACAGCTCTGGGAGAACCAAGGCAAGGTCCCCCTAGCCAGTATAGGAATCCAGATCCACTGATAGTACCCTGGACCTCTCTATCCCCAGCTCGGCCCTCCAGACGGGGCCCTCAGGGATCGCCGTTGGGTTCAATATAGACCCAGGAACCTTTTTCCTGGGTGGAATTCTTTAAAGGTCTGCAAACCTTTGTCCAGACGCAATCGGTGCCACCGATGCCATAGCCTCCACTATAGGACCTTAACCTCCCAGGCCCTTCTTGACCTCCCAGAGACGTGCCTTCTTCGGACAAAAGCCTAACCTTAGGCGACACGGACACCTTGGAGGAAGACCAAGGCTCCCTGGAGGAAGGGAAATCCCTCCAGGAACGGAACCATACCAAACCATGATGCGTTTCTTCTCCAAAGACGAACTACCAGACATTGTGTCCGGGAGTCTGAGGGAGATGGCCATCCCAGACACAAGTGCTTCAGTGGAGCCAAAGATGAACCCTCTTCTGGTCAAGCTCAGTCAGGCCTCACGCCATTTCCCATTGCTGCAAGCCGTACAACAGCTGATCGACCTGGAATGGAATGCCCCGGAGGCCACTTTCAAGGGAGGACGGGCCCTAGAAGCCCTATACCCACTGGAACCCTCAGCCAAACATCTCCTGGGGTTCCCCAAAGTGGACGCCATGGTCTGCACAGTCACAAAGCGCACCACCATTCCAGTCGAAGGAGGAATGGCACTCAAGGATGCCCAAGACAGACGTCAGGAGTCTATTCTTAAGCAGCCATTTGAGGCAGCAGCTATGTCACTGCAGATCGCTGCCTGCTGTGCCGTGGTGACACGCGCATGCTTGTCACAGGCCAGGAACACAACCACGCCCGTCGAAACATTAGAACCAGCAATATCCTTCCTCACAGATGTGACCTCCTATCTGGTGCGCACTTCAGCCAGGGGAATCTCATCCATTGTGGCAGCCAGACGGCAACTCTGGCTCCGAAACTGGTCGGCCGGCGTGACATTCAAGATGAAACTCACGAGAATACCGTTTAAAGGAACCCTCCTGTTTGGCAGCGAACTGGGGAAGTTAGCCAACAAATGGGGTAAATCTCCAGTACCTCTGTTACAGAGGACAAGATCAAGAGAAGCCAAAGCACATCTCCCCGGACATACAGGGGCAGAGGATCACAGCATTTCAGACCATACAAGAATACATACCAAGCTCCTCGCCCTGCAGGCAGGGGCCAGTCTTTTCAGAGCAAACACAACAAGAGGGGAGCCGGCTCAGGTCCAGACCTCAGCCACACCCCACAATGAGAATCAACAGACCCATCCACAGGAAGAAGCCATAGGGGGCAGACTTGCCCGATTCTACCAAAGATGGGTCGAGATAACGTCTGACAGGTGGGTCCTAACCATCATTCGAGAGGGACACTTTCTGGACTTCCATAGCATCCCTCCAGACAAATTTGTGAAATCTCCCTGCCATTCCCCCTTCAAGAGGATGGCAGTGGAAATCACACTAACCAAATTGCTCACCTTAAATGCTATAACACCGGTGCCCACGCAACAGCGAAATACTGGACACTATTCCATCTATTTTATCATTTCCAAGAAAGAGGGAACGTACTGGCTCATACTGGATCTCAAGTCTGCCAACTGCTACCTGAGGCTACCCAACTTCCGCATGGAAACCCTATGCTCGCTCATAAGGGCGGTACAGCCGGGAGAATTTCTGACCTCCCTGGACCTGTCAGAAGCCAATCTGCACATCCCAGTCCATCACGATCATCAGCGCTTCCTAAGCTTCGCGATCCTGGACCATCACTACCAGTTCCGAGCACTACCCTTCGGGCTAGCTACAGCCCCTCGGACGTTCATCAAAATCATGGTCGTAGTGGCGGCGACGCTGAGGAAAGAAAGAATCCTTGTTCACCCATATCTGGACGATTGGCTGATCAGGGCAAAATTCCCAGAGGAAAGTCATCAGACGACCACCAGAGTCGAGAACCTCCTGGAGAACCTCGGATGGGTTGCCAAAGCAACCAAGAGCTGTCTACAGCACTACCAATCTCTGGAATACCTGGGAGTCCAGTTCGACACCCAACAGGACAAGGTCATTCTTCACCCTACAAGGAGAAGGAAATTGATGGACAAGTTGAGAACTGTTGAACGGTGCTTGCCCCACGTGATGGGACTACCTACAAGTCCTTGGACTCATGACATCAACCCTAGAAGTCGTACCATGGGCAAGGGCCCACATGCGACCACTACAACGCTCCCTACTGTCATGATGGAACCAGATCTCCCAGGACTACACTGTCTGCCTCCAGTTGCCGGCGGAGGTATGGACCCAGCTCCTATGGTGGCTACAAGAGGAGACATCTGAGCAAGGGAGTAAGACTATCCCCACCAACTTGGCTCTTGCTCACTAGGGATGCGAGCCTGCGAAGGTGGGGAGCCCACTGTCAGGAACTGACGGCCCAGGGGCAATGGGACAAGGAAGAGTCGGGATGGAACATAAACAGACTGGAAGCCCGGGCAGTCAGACTAGCCTGCCTACGATTCAGTCACAGACTCCGAGGAGAAGCTGTCAGTCATGTCGGACAATGCCACAACAGTGGCCTACATCAACCGCCAGGGAGGAACCAGAAGCCAACAGGTGTCCATGGAGATAGACCCCCTAATGATGTGGGCAGAAGCAAACCTGCAAGGGATCTCGGCCGCCCACATCACGGGAAAAGACACCATCACTGCAGATTACCTCAGCAGAGAAAGTCTAGACCCAGGGGAACTGAGGCTGTCATCTACAGCCTTCCAGTTGATAATAGAGCACTGGGGAACCCCAGCCATGGATCTTTTGGCAACCCGGTCCAACACCCAAGTTCCCAAGTTCTTCAGTCGCAGACGAGACCTGCAATCCTAGGGAATCGACGCCCTCGTCCAAAACTGGCCACAGGAAGACCTGCCGTATGCCTTTCCTCCATGGCCACTATTGGGCGGGATCATCCGCAAGATAGAACACCACAGGGGGCTAGTACTTCTAGTGGCCCCGGACTGGCCAAGAAGGCCATGGTATGCAGACAAGCGAAGACTTCAGGTGGGGAACCCCCTGTGTACCTCCACACAGGGACCTGCTCCAGCAAGGACCGATCCTCCACGAAGACCCAACTCTATTCTCTCTTACGGTCTGGCCATTGAAAGGACTTGCCTGAAGAAGAGCGGATACTCGAGGGCAGTAATTGACACCTTGCTCCAAGCACGTAAGTTTTCCACATCCTTAACTTTTATATACGAATTTGGAGAATATTTGAAGCCTGGTGTGAAGACCGCAACATCCTTCCGCGGACAGTCAAAATTCTGCAGGCATTCCAGGATCATGGGGACGGCCTGAAGAAGGGGTTGTCTCTCAACTACATCAAGGTTCAACTGGCCGCGCTGGCCTGCTTCAGAGCCAAAGTGGACGGCATCAGTCTATCTTCCCATCCAGATGTCTCCTGCTTCCTGAGAAGGGGTCAAGCAAATCTGACCAACACTAAATTGGCCAGTACTCCTATGGAACCTCAATCTAGTACTCGACTTCCTAGTAGGAACTTCCTTCAAAGTTACATGCGGTCTGTCCCTACGGCTCCTGACCTTGAAGACTGCATTCCTAGTGGCAATATGTTCAGCCCTTCGCATCTCTGAACTTCAAGCACTATCCTGCCAGGAACCGTTACTCAGATTCACACTGGGATCCATAGAGCTACGCACTGTCCCCTCCTTCCTTCCAAAGGTGGCTTCTCATTTCCATCTAAACCAAACCATCTCGCTGCCATCTCCAGACGAGAATAAGGACTCTGAAGACTCACACCGCCTACACCATCTTAACGTCTGCAGACTTCTAGTCCACTACTTGGAAAGATCAGAATCCGTATGAAAGACTGATCACCTATTCGTCCTTCACAACGGGAAGAAACAAGGAGAAGCAGCCTCGTAGGCAACCGTAGCTCGCTGGCTCAAAGAAGTAATCAAGGCGGCCTACGTAGAGGCAGGCAAGCCTCTACAAGTCAAGGTCCATTCCACAAGGGCCCAGGCAGTGTCCTGGGCAGAAACGAAAATGCTGTCACCCGCCGAGATCTGTCGGGCGGCGACATAGTCCTCCATTCACACCTTCTCGAGGTTCTACTGCCTGGATGTCCAGGCCAGGAAGGACACAGCATTCGCTAGGGCAGTACTAAGTGGGCCACGGGCAGCCTCCCACCCAGTTCAGGAGTAGCTTTTGTACATCCCATTGGTCCTGAGTTCATCTGCTACACGCTAGGAAATGGAGAAATTACTTACCTGATAATTTCGTTTTTCTTAGTGTAGACAGATGGACTCAGTATCCTGCCCACGGCTGCCTCATAATATGGAAACCTCGAGTGACAATCCCCGAGAGCAAGACCAGCACGGGTAAGCCATGCTTTACCCCTAATTAGGACACCCATAGTTACCGGGTGTCGGCGTTTCTCGGTTGAGTGCACTGGCGGTCTCCAGCTAAAATTCACGTCAACCAGTTAAAGTTAATCAATTTAATCAAACACACATATATCCACAATTACTTTTCGAGGAGAATACTGCAGAGCTTCCTGCAGGGGTATATGTAGTGCTGACATCAGATTGAAATCTGACTCCATCTCCAACTGCTATCAGGAGCACACTATACCCATTGATCCTGAGTCCATCTGTCTACACTAAGGAAAATTAAATTATCAGGTAAGTAATTTCTCCATTAAAATTCTCCAAACACAAATAAAATATTTCAAAACAGCAGACACATCACATAATATTCAGTAATTAAAATGGCAGTCAATCAAGAAAAATTAACTTAAAAAGCCACCTTTACTAACCCCCTCCAGCAGCTCTCCTACTCCTCTTCCATGCAGGCCAGTAGCACACACCAGAAGCAGTAGTGGCTGAAGCTCTGTACTCATGGTCCTCTTCCTTAGGGCCCACGACCAGTCTGTCTCTCACACACACACATACCAGTTTCTGTCTTTCACACACCAATCATCTCCCGACCAGTCTTTCTCTTACATACACACCAGTCACCTTCCCGATCAGCCTCTCTCTCTCATGCGCACACACACAGGCTTCCCACTTCTATGTTCTATCTTACATATACAGGCTTCTGACTCCCATGCTGTGTCTCACACACAATCAGGTTTCTCACTCCTATGCTAGCTCTCGCCACATGCACAGGCTTCTCATTCTCATAATCACTTTGACATACACACACACACTCCAGTCAACTCCCTGACCAGTCACTTCCATTGTCTTTTCTATATACACACATCACCTCTCTGACCAGTTTCTCTCAATCACAAATGTGCTCTCTCTCACACACTTTACATAGATGATCTCAATCAAATGCTCTCACTTACACACAGGCTCTCAGTCACACTCTCAATCACACATACATGCTCTCACAGACTGGCTGTCTGCTCTCTCTCATTTCCTGCTCCCCCCCCCCCCCCCAAGCACAAATAGTAGCTGTAGTAGCCGCCTCCTCTAGCCCCCCGCAGGCCAAGAAAGAAGAATCCCGTCTGCCACAGGAGGCTAATTCTGCTGTCTCCTGTGCTGATTTCTGGCTGCTTCTGATTTTGCTTCGGGCCGATGCTACTGCTAGGGGCCACTGCTGCCGCCGCTACTTTTTCATGCAGCATGGCTCTTTTCCCCCACACCCCACTGCACATCACTTCCTGTTCCGGAGCAGGTGTGGGAAGAAGAAAAGGCCCAGCCGCAGTTGCCAGCCTCCACTAACACTGCTGCCGTTCCCATCCGGGCTTGAACGTGCTGATAGCCCGGGCGGCAACGGCAGCAGTGGAAGATTGTCTCTCTCTCGCTCGGTGAAGGAAGAGGGGGGAAGAGCAGTGGGAGACCGGTAGCACGCGACCCACCGGTTGAGAATCCTGGATTCTCTACAAAGAGAATTGCTATATCAGCTGGTAAGAGAACCCACATGGGAGGATGCAATACTGAACCTTGTGCTTATCAATGGGGACAGGGTTCTGATGTTCTGGCAGATGATTATCTGGGATCCAATGATCTCCGGATAGTGCTTTCAGTATTAGAGCACAGGCAGTAAAGGCTTATTCAAAGGCAAGGGTCTGGACTTCAGGAAAACTAACCTTGTTAAAATGGGGTGAGTATCTAGAGTCATTAGCTGAATGGGAAGATTTAGGGGAAGTAGAAGAGCAGTGGACAAAACTAAAATGAGATACAAAGACAACTACTTGTTCATTAGGAAAATTAATAAAGAAAAGAGGGGAAAAAGGCTGCTATGGTTTGCTAAAGAAATAGCTTGAAAGGTAAGGAAAGAAGTGTGTGTTTTATTTATAAAAACTTAAAGACCATAGATTACAAATAAATTGTTCGCACAAGGGAATGGTAAAAGCCATTCTTAAAAACAAAATCACTGGCCATATAGAAAGACATGATTTTAGCAAGGGGAAGTCTAGAATTTTTTGAAGGTGTAAATAAACACATAGATAGAGGTGAGCAGGTTCAGATAGTGTATTTGGATTTTGAGAAGACATTTGACAAATTCCCCTCAGGAAATGAAGAATATTGGTACAGGAGGCACTGTGCTATTGTGGATTGGTAACTGGATAAAAGGCCAGAAACAGAGGGTAGGACTAAAGATGTGATGTGCAAACAAACATCTGTATAGAAAAGCTACAAATAGAGTCAGCTTTCCAAATGAAGAAAGGTGGTTGGTGGAGTACCACAGGGATCAGTACTGGGACCTGGGCTCTTTTGCGAATTCATAAGTGGCCTGGGAAAGGAGAAGATGAATGAGATGGCCAGATTTGCAGATAAGAACATAAGAAATTGCCATGCTGGGTCAGACCAAGGGTCCATCAACCCAGCATCCTGTTTCCAACAGAGGCCAAACCAGGCCACATGAACCTGTCACAAAATTATTCAGATTTGTTTAAACAGTGCCGAGGTACTGCAGAGGGACCTTGGGAGACTACATTTAATGTGGAAAAGTGCAAAGTGATGCAGAGAGGGAAAAATAATCCCAACTGTAGGTACACAGTGCTGGGTTCTGTACTGGGAGTCACCATCCAGGAAAAGGACCTTGGAGTCCCTGTGGACAATACATTGAAATCTTTGGCTCAGTGCACAACGGCTGACAAAAAGGCAGATAGAATGTTAGAAATGATGTGAAGTGGAATGGAGAATAAAATAGAAAATGTATCATATTACCTCAGTATCAAGCCATGGTGCGACCGTACCCAAAGTACTAGGTGCAGTTCTGGTCGCCCCATCTCAAAGAAGACCTAGCAGACATGGAAGAGGCACAGAGGAAAGTGACAAAAATAATAACCTATGATGAGAGGCTATGCAGGCGAGAGCTTTTCAGTTTGGAAAAGAGATGGCTGAGAGGGAACATGAGAGATGTTTATGAACTCATGACTGGGGTGGAATGGGTAAATAAAGGACGGTTATTTACCCTTACAAATAACACTGATTCCCTGTACGTACCTGGTTCAGTCCAGACAGTGGGTTATGTCCCCAATCCAGCAGATGGAGTCAGCACAAGCTTTGAGGGGGCGTATCCATATATACTACTACCCACTCTGCAGGAGTTCAGTATCTTCTGACTCCAGCAGATGCGAGTAGGGGAATCAGGCTTCCCCTCCTTTTCCTTTTTCTTCACTTTCTTGCTTGATTATGGCTTGTTGTTGTCTTTTTCTGTGGATCAAGTTTGTATCAAGTTTGTATTAAGTTTAAAAAAAAAAAAATAAAAAAGTAAGGCAGAGTTCTTTCAACTTCTGGGGAGTGGCTTATCTTCCTTGTCTCTTCTCGGCGGCCTTGCTGTTTATTTCTCGTTGCAGCCAGGGGTAAGTTTGTTTTTCCTTTGTAGTTTTTTCCTTCACAGCTCAGCCCCCGGTGCCCGCGAAAGCCGGTGGAGCCGGCCTCTTCGCTCTTTACTCCCTCACCCGCGGCCATTTTACAGCTCCTCATGGGCTGCTGAGCCATTTAGGGAAACATGTCTGGGGTGGGTCGTGTGGCCGGGAAGGCCCCCCCCGCGGCACCCTCCTCTATTTTCGGACAGTGGGCAGTGCGGGCCGACCGGGCCCCCCGTGGCTTTTTCTTTTCTCCTACAGCGATCCCGATGCCGCGGCCGTCCCGCTGTGCGGCCTGTGGAGACCCGGGGTCCCGGATTTCCCGGGAGGGCATCTATGCACGATGCCTTCCCGGGGAGGAAGGTACCTCACAGTCCCTGACTGATTTCTCTTTTTTGCCTGGGCGGTGCGGGCCAGCCACTCCGCCATTTTTGGCGGGAACGGCGGCCATTTTACATTCTGAGCGCCCTGAGGCGCAGGCCATGAGGGGGAACGGATCCCTGGAGGCCACGAGGGAGAACGGATCCCTGGAGGACTCTACCAGTGGGGGTGTTCCCCCGATTTTGGTGCAGGAACCAAGCACCCAGAGCCAGGGAGCAGGAACCACACCGCCCCCGAAGCGCACCCGAGCAGGCCGGGGTTCTCTCCGGAGTTTATCCTGCTCATGCATACCGCTTATCTGCAGGGGCTGGAAGCACCTGTGGGACCCCCCCCCCCTCCTAAGATCCCTTGGATGTCGCCCTCGACGCCGGCCCCCCCCCCCGACCCTCCGGGAGTGGGGGCCTCCCGCCTTCCTACCCGGGTCCGATCCACGCCCGCGGCAGTGGGGGCGGTGCCAGACTCAGCGGGACATGGACTTGACCTCCCGGACGGGGGACAAGGGGACGGCACGCAGGAGGGGGATGATCCGCGTACCCTACGCCTCTTCCAGAGGGAAGAGCTGGACGACCTCATCCCGCAGATCATCCAAGAATTAGATTTGGACCCGCCACCAGACCCGCCTGTCCCAGTAGCTCCCGCTGTCGTCACTTCTTCAAGGAAGGGAGATCCTGTCCTGGCGGCACTCCGGCTGAGGGCTCGGGCTTTTCCCATTCATGACTCGTTTTTACAACTTCTCACCAGGGAATGGGCCACCCCTGGAGGCCTCCCTGAAGAGCAGCCGGGCTATGGAAAAGCTGTACCCGCTCCCCGAAGATTTCTGGACCTCATCAAGGTCCCAAAGGTGGACTCCGCAGTGTCGGCGGTCACGAAGAGGACAACTATCCCAGTGACGGGAGGTGCGGCGTTGCGGGACACACAGGATCGTAAGTTGGAAGTTTTCCTTAAGCGGGTTTTCGAGGTCTCACTCCTCACGTCTCAGAACCTGCCGTCCGATGAGGCTGCCCAGGCAGATCGGCTAGAAGCCGCAGTGGCGTATGGGGCGGACGCCTCGTACGACCTTTTTCGGGTCCTCGCAAGATCCATGGTTTCGGTAGTGGCAGCACGACGACTACTGTGGCTACGCAATTGGGCGGCTGATACGTCCTCTAAGTCGAGTCTGGGCTCTCTTCCCTTCAGGGGCAAGTTCCTCTTCGGGGAGGATTTGGACCAGATCATCAAGTCCCTGGGGGAGAACGCTGTTCATTGGCTGCCAGAGGATAGGTTTCGACCATCCAGAGCATTTTCTTCTTCTCGGACCAGAGCCAGAGCGTAATGGCGCTACAGGGGATACAGACAGGCGGGCTCCCGGTCATCCGCCCCCAGGTCTCAGCCCTGGTCGCGCTCCTTTCGCGGGCGTCGGTCCGCACGCACTACTCCCGGAACCGGGAACCCCTCTACCAAGTCTTCACAATGATGCCAGTCTCGCCCACTCCCCTGTCCCCAGGATTGGGGACCGACTAACGTATTTCTATACGGAGTGGGCACGGATCACCTCGGACCAGTGGGTCCTGGATACCATAAAACACGGCTACGCATTGGAATTTGTCCGCCCCCCGCAGGGAAGGTTCATCTTTTCCCCCTGTGGCTCGGACCTCAAGAGAGGAGCGGTGCCGCTGACTCTGGACAGACTCCGGGAGATAGGCACTATTGCGCCCGTGCCCTTCGGAGAGGTGGGCTCGGGCCACTATTCCATCTATTTCGTCGTACCAAAGAAGGACGGTTCCTTCCGGCCTATCCTAGACCTCAAGGAAGTCAACAAATCCCTTCGAGTCGTTCGGTTCCGCATGGAAACGCTCCGGTCAGTGATTGCGGCGGTGCATCGGGGGGAGTTCCTCTCCTCCCTGGACTTAACGGAGGCCTACCTGCACATTCCCATCCGCCCGGACCACCACCGTTTCCTTCGTTTCAAAATTCTGGACCAGCATTTTCAGTTCACGGCTCTCCCGTTCGGATTGGCGACGGCGCCGCGCACCTTCACCAAGATCATGGTAGTCGTGGCGGCAGCTCTCCGGAAGGAGGGCATCCTGGTTCATCCTTATCTGGACGATTGGCTCCTCCGGGCGAAGTCATTCGATCATGGACGCTCAGCGGTGACTCGAGTAGTACGGTTTCTACATTCCCTGGGATGGGTAGTGAACTTCTCCAAGAGCTCCCTCATGCCCTCGCAACGCTTGGGTTTTTTTGGGGGCGACCTTCAACACCCTACTGGGCAAAGTCTTTCTGCGCCAGGACAAAGCTCAATCCTTGCGGGATCACACACGACGGTTCTCTTCGTTACTAGAGCCCACCTCCTGGGACTACCTGCAACTCCTGGGAGTGATGGGGTCCACCATCGACCTTGTACCTTGGGCTTTCGCGCACATCAGGACCTTACAGTGGGCGCTCCTCTCCCATTGGAAACCAGTATCGCAGGACTACCAGATGATTCTCCCGCTCCCACAGAATGCCAGGGACAGTCTGGGCTGGTGGTTGGATCCGCCGAACCTGGCCCGTGGCGTGTCCCTCGATCTGCCAAATTGGGTGGTGGTGACCACCGATGCCAGTCTAGCAGGCTGGGGTGCAGTCTGCGATCGAAGCGCCACTCAGGGGACGTGGTCCACGGTGGAGGCGAAGTGGTCAATCAACCGTCTGGAAACCAGAGCGGTCCGGCTAGCTCTGCGACATTTCCTCCCGCTTCTTCGGAACCGGGAAGTCAGAATCCTATCGGACAACGCTACCACCGTGGCCTACATCAACCGACAAGGAGGCACGCGCAGCCTGCAGGTCGCGCTCGAGGCGGCGCTGCTGATGCAATGGGCGGAGCGTCATCTCGTCCGGCTAGCGGCCTCGCACATCGCCGGTGTGGACAACGTCCAGGCGGACTTCCTCAGTCGTCAACTGCTAGACCCCGGAGAGTGGTCTCTCTCCGACAAAGCGATGCAACTTCTCGTCCATCGGTGGGGGGCCCCCCACTTGGATCTGATGGCGTCCGCTCTCAACGCCAAGGCTCCACGCTTCTTCAGTCGCCAGAGAGAGCGCGGCGCGGAGGGAGTGGATGCCCTGGTCCTCCCGTGGCCGCCACATCTTCTGCTCTACGCTTTTCCACCATGGCCCCTGGTGGGCAGGATACTCCGCAGAATAGAAAGCCATCAGGGGACCGTGGTTTTCGTCGCCCCAGAATGGCCCAGGCGACCCTGGTTTGCGGACCTGCTACAGCTGGTGATCGACGGGCCAATCAGGCTGGGGCACCTCCCCCAGCTCCTACATCAGGGCCCGGTATTTTTCGAGCAGGCAGAACTCTTCTGTCTTGCGGCCTGGCTTTTGTGAGGCGCCGCCTCCGGCGTCGGGGCTACCCGGAGGCGGTAGTATCCATGCTATTGCGGGCACGAAAGACATTGACGTCAGCAGCCTATGTTCGAGTCTGGAAGGTGTTCGAGCTGTGGTGTACCAGCCAGGCCACGAGACCCGCTAAGGCTTCTGTACCTCAGATCCTTCAGTTTCTACAGGCGGGGGTGGAAAAAGGGCTCGCCTATAATTCACTACGGGTTCAGGTGGCCGCCCTTGGTTCGCTGTTGAGCGATGGGGGCTCTCTTCTACAGTATCCTGACATTGCTCGTTTTCTCAAGGGTGTCAAGCATATGCGTCCTCCGTTACGGGACCCTTGTCCCTCCTGGAGTCTTAACCTTGTGCTTCGCTCCCTGTCGGGACCACCGTTCGAGCCGCTGCGCAGTGCAACGATAAAGGATCTCACTCTCAAGACTGTATTTCTTGTGGCCATCTGTTCCGCTCGACGCATCTCGGAGCTGCAGGCTCTGTCGTGTAGAGAGCCCTATCTCCGTTTCTCCGACTCTGGAGTTTCGCTTCGCACCGTTCCCTCCTTCCTTCCGAAGGTGGTTTCTGCATTCCATGTGAACCAGACGGTGGAGTTGCCGTCCTTCTCTTCCTCAGAGCCGAAGTCTCTCCGTCTCTTGAATGTCAAGTGCACTCTGCGCCTCTATCTGGAGGCTACAAATGAGTTCCGGACCTCTGACCATCTCTTCGTACTCTGGGCCGGTCCTAAGAAGGGGTCTCAGGCCTCGAAGACTACCATTGCCAGATGGCTAAAGGCCGGCATTGCTGCTTCCTACATTGGGGCGGGTCGGACTCCCCCACCCGGAATCGTAGCGCATTCTACACGTTCTCAGGCGGCTTCCTGGGCGGAGGTTCGCTCGGTATCCTCGCAGGAAATTTGTAGGGCAGCCACCTGGAAATCGTTACACACGTTCTCGAGGCACTATCGTCTGCACCTCGCCTCTTCGGTCTCTGGACACTTTGGCGAGCAGGTTCTCCGAGCAGGCCTCGCAGGACCCCACCCGATTTAGGGAAGCTTGGGTACATCCCACTGTCTGGACTGATCCAGGTACGTACAGGGAAAAGAAAATTATTACTTACCTGCTAATTTTCGTTCCTGTAGTACCATGGATCAGTCCAGACGCCCACCGCGTTTGGGTTCTTGATCCTGCTCATCTCTGCGCTACTTCTTGCTCGCAGTGTTCTGTGTCTTCACAGTCGTTTCTTTTCGCTTTTTTTCACAGCTCCCTACAAGTTGGTAGGATGTTTGCAGTTACTTGTTGCGGTTACAATTGTTTTCATTATCAGTTTCCACAAACTTGATCCTTCGGGGGTTTCTACTCGGGCTTTGATATACTCGATACTGAACTCCTGCAGAGGGGGTAGTAGTATATATGGATACGCCCCCTCAAAGCTTGTGCTGACTCCATCTGCTGGATTGGGGACATAACCCACTGTCTGGACTGATCCATGGTACTACAGGAACGAAAATTAGCAGGTAAGTAATAATTTTCTTATCAAGGGGACACTCCAAGAACCTAACCTCCAGCAGATTCAAAACATCATAGGAGGCACTTTTTCACTTGGTGCACAACCAAGCAGTGGCATTTTTTGCTAGAGGACGTGATCAAGGAGGCTAGCACAGCGGGGTTTAAAAGAAGTTTGGACACAGTTCCTGGAGGAAAGCCCATAACATGTTCTTAGCTAGATAGATTAAAGCAAGAGTTCTCAATTCAGTCCTCAGGACACACCTAGCTAGTCAGTTTTCAAGCTATCCACAATGAATATGCATGAAAGATGTTTGCATGCACTGCCTCCATTGTATGCAAATCTCATACATATCCTGAAAGCCTGCACTATTTTTGACTCTTGAGGACCAGAGTTGGCCACCCCTCATCTAAGAAATTGCAGAAAGAGGAAAACATTATCTGGGAAAGTAATCAGGGATGTAAAGATGCAAATGGAAGAAAAATTACAGTAAAATGGAAGGACAAGAGGGTTGTTTATTTTTTTAAAGATGTTAGTGATAGGAGAACGTGCAGAATTGGCATTGTGAGATCCTGAGGTGTGAAGGGGAGGAATATGTAGAGAGGCTGATGAGGGAAAAGCAGAACTGTTTAACAGATATTTCTGTCAGTGTCCATTGTGGAAGGGCCTGAGGCAGGACCACATAAAATGAACATAAATAGGATTAGAAGTGAGGTAAGCGTCAGTCGATTTTTAGAAAAGTGTGTACATGAGGCTAACTAAACTTCAAGTGGATAAAGCAGTATGTCCAAATGGGATACAGCCAAAGGTATTAAGGGAGTTTAGAGAAGTGCTGGCAACTCCACTGGCTGATATATATATATTTTTTAATGCTTCTTTACCATTGAGAGTAGTTCCGGAGGACTGAAAACAGGTGTGGTTCCTTTTTCAGAAAAGTGGAAGTGAGGAGGCTGGGAACTACAGGCCAGGTAGACTTCTGTAGTGAATAAATCAATGGAATTTCCGCTAAAACAGAGGATAGTGCAGTTTCTGGAATCAAATGGATTACAAGATCTAAAACGGCATTATTTTTTGGGGTGGGGGTCGGGTTTGTTAAAAAAAAACAAGAGGTAGGTCTTATCAAACCAATGTGAGAAGTGTCTTTGGGTAGTCAGAGAGTTGGATTAGGAGAGTGCTAGATATATGTACTTGTATTTCAGTAAGGCCTTTTGATGCTGTGCCGCATAAGGGACTTATAAATAAATGGAGTGCCCGTTTGTATGGGCCCTGAAGTTACTGACTGGATTAGAAAGTGGTTGAGTGGGAGGTGAGCCAGGGTAGTGGTGGACTGAACTCACTCAGATGAGAGGAGCATTACTAGCAGTGTGCCACAGGGATCCGTCCTTGAGACCAGTTCTTAGCAATATTTCATGAGCAACGTTGTGGATTGTCGGGAGATGTTTGCTTTTTTTTTTTTTTTTTTTTTTGTGGATGATACCAAAATCTGTGACAAGTGTGGGAAAACAAGAGGGGGAGGGATCTAGCAAAGGCTGAGGAATGGTCTAGTTTGGCAGCTAAAATTTAATGCTAAAAAATGTAGTCTTGCATTTTGGCTGCAAAAACAAAGGGGATGGCACATTATAAGGGGTGAAATTCTAAGCAGGAAGGAAGCAAGGGATCTGAGGGTGACTGTATCTGATGATCTTAGTAGATAAGCGATGGCAAAAGCCCAAAAGATGCTTGGGCACATATAGGGAGGAATGGTCAGCTGAAAAGAGGTGATATTGCTCCTGTATGAGTTCCTGGTAAGATCTGATTTGGCATACTGTGTGCGGTTCTGGAGACACCACCTTCAAAGAATATAAACAGGCTGGAGTCTGGCCCCATATGCCTCGGAATGAAGACCCCTAACCCTTTTAGTAGCCACCCTCTGGACCCACTTAAGGATAGGCCTCTCTCACCTCGGCATTAAACCATGCTGACAGTTGTTTGGCCTTCCTTCAGCCTTTTTTTTTTTTTTTTTTTTAATGCATGGGAATATATTTGTCTGAGCTACCAAGATAGTATTTTTAATTTTGATCACAGTCTCTGTGTAATAATGATGGAGGCCAAGGGGTGGACCCCACCATTTGTATTTAAGAGAATTGTTCCCTCCATGTACTGTGCAGTGTTTGATGTTTTCTGCTATGTGTGCATTAGTCACCCTATGCAAGCTGCTAGGCGCTGTGTCATCTGGACCGGCCGAGCCTGATCCAGTTTTTACCCTTAGAGCCTCCTTGGAATTGTAGTTCGTTTCTCTTAAGAATGGGTCCTGTGAAGTAACCCATGTGCATCCAAGGGAGCAAGGAAATTGAGGTAACAGGGAGAGGCAGCTTAAAGACCTGTCGACATTATTACATAAAAGTAGCTTTTATTCAAGTTTTCATTGCACCTTGTGAAATTATGCACAGTACAGCATGGGGTGCAGTTCATTTTTTTTTTCTTTTCATATGATATTCCCTGACTGGACAAATTTCTGGTATGGCTTAAAAAAAAAAAAAGCGTTCTTAATCCACGTTTATTACTGAGTTTTTGGCCTTGGTCCCTAAACTCATTTCCTTCTGAGCTAGAATTGGCAGAGCTCCTGGGTGCAGTAAGGTAAAAGTCACGCAGTGCTGGCTTGGGGAGGGCTGGGATGTGCCGGTATAGGCAGAGGGGTGGAAGTGGTATGGAAATGCCGGCTTCCTTCCTGCTCTCGTCGGGTGCCTTTTTCTGACATTCTGACCTCATCCCACGGAAGGAGAGCGGAAAATCCGCTCTGGATGTCTTAGCTGCTGGTAGGTCTCCTGGATAGTCTTAATACGATTCCCACGAAACTAAGTGGTGATTGCCTCAGGCCTGTTAACTTTGGCCTTGCTGCAGAGCACAGTTTAAAACAAATGGAATAAAAAGAAAGCCAGTAATCTTATGAATTCAGGAAGTTGTGCTAAGGCCAGGAAACATCTTTTCTGGCTTGGCATGTTTATATTAAAAAAAAAAAAATGCAGGAACTGGCAAGATATTGTACACAGTCTGCAACAGAAAGGATAGACATAGGGAAGATGTTGTGGCCACATCTGAAGAACACAGACCTGTTCACTGTTGGAAATCAATCTACCACTATCATCTTTGGGTAACCCTTGCATTGTTCCGATCAAAAGTATCACAGCTTAAGCAGAATTCTTTCTAGGAATGCCCTACACTTTTACTCTAAATCACAGCATTGCCTGTTTCAGAGGCCTGGTGAATGGTGTTTCCTTGTCTCATCCTGATGTGGCCTGTTTTTCGACTGGAGTGAAGCACTTTAAGCCTCCCTTGAGGTTTCTGGTTCCATTGTGGAGTCTTAGTTTGGTGCTGGAATCTTTGGCGGGCCCTACCTTCTGACCACTGCGTAGCCTTTCCTTATGGTTGTTGACGTTATAGACTTTGTTCCTGGTGGCTGTATGTTCTGCGCGTCAGATTTGAGTTGCAGGCCTGATCTTGCCGGGAGCCATTCCTTTGTGTGATTCTGAGGGCGTTACAGCTGTGTACTGATCCATAAAGGTCGTCTCGAACTTTCATTTGAATCAGTCCCTCTCTTGCCATCCCTGGATAAAGTCAGGGATGCGGAGGAGTTTTGCCTTTTGTGCTTCTTGGTTGTTAAGCGTCTTGTTATGTGGAATCTGGAGGTCTCTGGGTCTGTTTGTTCTCCATAGTGGGAGTAAGCAGGATGCTCTGGCTTCGCGGGCTACCATAGCTTGTTGGATTAAGGAGGTGGTCATGGCTGCGTATGTGGATGCTGGAAAGCTGTTGCCTACTCAGGTTAGGGTTCATTCCACTAGGGCTCAGGCAGTGTCATGGGTGGAAGTTAGATTGTCACATGTCGATATCTTCCAAGCTGCGACGTGGTCCTCCTTACATACTTTTTCCAGGTTTTATCGTCTGGATGTGCAGGCCCAGGAGGAATGCAGCCTTTGCATGTGCAGTGTTGACTGGACCGCGGGCAGCTTCCCGCTCTGTTCGGGAGTAGCTTTGGTACATCCCACTGGTCCTGAGTCCATCTGTGTACACACTAGGAAATGGCGAAATTACTTACCTGATAATTTAGTTTTCCTTAGTGTGGACAGATGGACTCCGCTTCCCACCCTTGGCTGCTGCATGAGTGTGTCAATAGTCCTCCTGTGGGGCTCCGGGTCCCAGGGGATTACTGGTAAATGTTCAGACCCTAGATTGGGGTACCTGCGTTCTTACTTGAGTACAGTTCTGGTTATCTGTTTTTAATCGTTTTTTGCTAGTCTGTCCACAGTTTCTTTTGAAGAGAATTCTGGCAGGCTGGGGTCACTGCAGGGTTAGGTACACTGAGACATCAGCTTCCTCTTTCTCCTTCTGCTGGCAGGGGAGCATAAACCCACAGGGCTTGAGTCCATCTGTGTACACTAAGGAAATCGAAATTATCAGGTAAGTAATTTCTCTACTCTCTCCCCACCCTTTCCTGCTGTGTTGTAGGATGCAAAACCTCATGCCTCTCTGTGTCACTGTCCTTAACTGTAAATCTCTGCCTTGGATCGGGTAACTGAGGACTAATGGAAGTAACCCAGAGCCTGTTTCCTAAAATTAGGAGAACTTGAGGGACCTCTGTGAATTTGCCCTGGAGGAGAGGGGTGAGCAGTATGAAAAAGACATTCCGATACCTAAGAAGGTATAAATAATGCACAAGAGACGAGCACTTCTCAAAGAAAAGGAGGTTCTAGAACAGGCCATGAGAATAGATCCAGGAGTAACATCAGAAAATATTTCTTCACAGAAAGAATGATTGGTGCATGGAACGACCTCCCAGGGCAGGTGATGGAGGCAAAGTGGTAGTGAGATTTTACCATGCCAAGATTACAGATAAAGCACTTTTCAGGGATAATCGTACATTTATACAGGAGCATTATTTAACACAGAAATGTGGGCGTTATGAATCTACAGATCTATAATTGTGTATCTTGAAGACATAAGTGTCAATGTTAAGTAATGCCAGTGTAAAGTGAAATGGATAATTCTGCAGTTCAAGCAAAGTAAATATTAGAAATGGTAAAGCATCCCTTAGACTTTGGTGGATGCACAAATGAGCCACCTTCTGAGGCTGCAAGAACATCTCAGGGGGCTCAAAAGGGAACACATTTTAGTAGCAAATAGGAACTGGTACAGGCCAGTTTCAGGAGTGGGGGAGGAATGGGTGGGCCTGGGTCTTTCCTGGCAAACCACATGCGGGGAGTTTATTATTTTTTTACTCTGTGTATACTTCCCGGCATGGAGTTTGCCCCTGTAGGCTCTGCTGGTGCTTTGGTCACCACAGTGCCCTGCTGAGGAAGGGAGATTCCCCTTTGAAAATCAGCTTGCAGGTGCTAAGTACCCCTGGGCCAACCGGCTACCCAGGGGGCTGAAAGTTGCCCAAATAATGCGCAGTTGGTTAATGTTTGGAGAATTAAAGATTTATTTATTTATTTATTTATTATTTTTATTATACCGAGTTTCATGATATGAATCACATCAACCCGGTTTACAATTAACAATGTGAATAACTGCAGAGAGTAAGATGCAACGTGTATTCTGAAAATAAATGTTCAGAAGGCTTGTCGGTAGCTATTCTTAGTGAAGAGGAGAGAGAAGAAATGTTCTGTTTCACAGTCTTCTGAAATCCATGGGGAGCTCCTCCCACGGTTCTCATCTCCTCGCCAAGAATCCGTTACCTCCACGCCACAATCGGTGGTTCAGGGCCAAAGGTATAAAGTCTCTTTCATGGCTCGGCTCCTGCCTGAGGGACTCTGTTCCAAAAGAGCCTCTGGCGATGAGAGGGTTCCTAAATTAGAGAGGGCTGGGCAAGGACCCAGCTGTTTTCTCTAGCCTTCAACTGTTACTTTGTTTTCTGAGCTCTGTTTGTTGAGTTCTTAGTAACATGGTAAATGACAGCAGATGAAGACCAAAAGGCCGATCTAGTGGGCCCAGCAGTGATTTTATGCACATTTTACCCAAAGATCATCAAATTCCCTCATGGAACTCAATCCGTTTGCATCCTCTTTAGAGTTGTGACTGCCGCTCTGTGCAGATCTCACCTTGTTATCCAGGCAGCACAATGCAGCTGTATCACTGCTGCCCCGGGCTGCAAACATCACTTGCTGAAGGCTGCGCAGTTCCCGCGTTACCCTTCTCTTGCCTCCAGGGATTGTCTATGTTTCTCTTATGCTTTCTTGAAGGCAGCCACCATGCTTGTCACCACTTCCTCCAGGAGGGCATTCCAAGCATCTACCACTCTCTGTGAAAAGAAAATACCTCTTGATGTTGTTCCCTTTGGAGTTTCATATTGTGACCCCTAGTTCTACAGCTTCTTTTCCATTGAAAAAGCTTGGCTTTCTGTGCATTAATACCTTTCAGGTATTAAAATGTCTGTATCATATCCCTCTGTCTCACCTCTCTTCTAGGGATTCCCATACAAACCTTGCACTATTCTGGTTGCCCTACTTTGGACCATCTCCAGCCTTTCTATATCTTTTGAGATGTGGACTCCAGAATTGAGCACAGTACTCCAGGTGAAGCCTCATGAATGACCTGTAAAGAAGCATAATTACCTCCTTTTGTCTTTTACAGATCATGCCTCTTCCTATATATCCAGACATCCTCCCAGCTCTGGCCACCATCATATCTGGTTTTGCTACCTTAAGATCATCCAACACTATCTCATCTAGGTCCCTCTCCTGCTCCGTGTACATCAGTTCCTCATCTACCACATGCCACTCCCATTGGTTTCCTCACCCCACGTGCTTGACTGTACTTTTGGCATTAAATCTTAACTGCCAAGTATTAGACCATTTGTCAGACTTTTAGATCACTTTTTCATTCTGCCTTCTTCTTCAGGGGTATCCACTCTGTTGCAGATCTTGGTGTCGTCGGCAAAAAGGCAAACTTTCCCTCTTAACTCCTCATTATTGCTAATAAAAATACTGAACAGACTGGCCCTAGGACCAGTCCCTGAGTTACTCCACTTATCAACCTTCCCTGTTCAAAGTGAATTCCATTTACCATTACCCTCTGCCTTCTATGACTCAAATCAGTTTCTCATCCAAGCTACTATTTTGGGACCCACCCCTAGGCTGTCCAGTTTATTAATGGGCCCCCTATGCAGGACAGAGTCAGAAGCCTTGCTGAAATCCAAGTAAACCACATCCAGTGTATTTTCTTGATCTAATTCTCTAGTCACCCAGTCAAAGAAATCAATGAGATTTATCTGACATGATCTCCCCACAGTAAAACCATGCTGCTCCTGAATCCTGCAAAAAACTGGATTATAGCTAGTCCTTTATCCTTTCCTTCAGAAGAGTCTCTGTCAATTTTTCCCATCACTGAAATAAAACTAACCGGCCTGTGTCCTCTCTGTTATCTTTCATGAAGAGGGACTGTGCCCCCCCCCCCCCCCTTCTCTAGTCCTGTGGGGATCATGCTGACTCTAAAGATCTATTGAATAAATCCTTAGTGGACCCACCAGGACATCTCTGAGCTCCCTCTGTATCCTAGGATGCATCCCATCTGCCCCCATGGCTTTGTCTCCTCTGTTTTGCCAGTTGCACACAGACATTCCTTTGTACAGACCCGGCGCAACTGGGTTTGCACACCATGCATTTGCACGGGGCGGTGGTGGAGCCCAAACCGCCGGCTGCTGAAAATGAGGAAAGGCCAGGAAGAAGAGAGGTGGGTCACCAGCGGGTTAAAGAGAGACTGTGGCGGTTTTCTCTGTTAGCCGTGCACGGGCGCAACACAGCTGGGCTTCTGCTTTCCTCCCCTCCCCCTTCAACTTGGCTGTAGTCCCCCTCAGCCAGGGGACTACAAACCACTGCTTTCCCTAGAACCTGTCTAACATGGGCTCCAAGTCTGGCCAGTGCACGACAGGAGCGGCCCCTCTAGAGGGAGTCTGTGAGCACTGCCTCAGCAGTATCCCACAACCTAGGGAAACGCAAGACCTGAGCCGGGAATCAAAGCCAGATCCTGCCGCATGGTGCTGCACAGTACTTGTTGCTGAGCCACCAAGCCATACCTCATTCTGTTATTCCTGATGGCTGGCTGTGGCTGTGACAGTGCAGACTGAGTTAGTTAGGTTGGGGGACGAGGCAGCCATTTTAGGACTATCACCAATTCTTCTCCAGTCCTGGAATGTATAAAGGTTTTTTGCCTCCAAGGCTTATAGGCACATGGACCATTTTCAGAACGATGGTGGCCTCTGGAGAAGGATTATTCTTCAAGCCATTAGTCAATGAAGGATGTAGGGCAGATGGCACAATCCGTTAACATCCATAGCAGGAAATCAAAGGGGGCTATGCACGATTATCTTGCAGAAGCAGATTGCCTATATTTTTGCCTGGGGGGGTTGTATGGTTAAATCTTTTTACCACATTCTGCCTCCTCATTTTTTTTATTATGTGGTATATGCACATTTTTTGCCTCTCTTTATTGATACATTTCCTAGCGTGTAGCAGATGGACTCAGGACCAATGGGTATAGTGTACACCTGATAGCAGTCTGACGTCAGACTACATACCCGTGCAGGAAGCACTGCTCTTCAGTATTTCTCAGTCTCCTTAGCAGTTTGGGATTATACACACGTTTGCACAGCGTTAGAAAATCCAAACCAAAGAAGAGAGAAAAAAATCTTACCTCTACAGACTAGACTCGCTCTCCTGCGGTGATACCTAAGGGTCCCTCCCCCAATTGAGAATTCCTGAGGTGATTTCTGAGATCCCTCAGAGGTAAGCCTTGGTCCGGTAGCCGGTTTCCGGCGTGGACTTAGTCCCCAAGAACGGGAGTGGCTGAGAGGCAGCGGGTGCAATACCGAGCACGGTGGTGAAGGTAACTTCCCCTCTCCCCCCGCAGTCGGAGACCACCTGGCACAAGACTGGGAAGCGCCGAGACAAGGTAAGGTAGAAAACTTTATTTAAGTCTCCGGTTTCAGAGACTCAGTGAGCTGCTCAGATCGCCACCCGGCGTCTGTTCCATTGGGTTGAGCAGCCCTGTCCAGGCTAGGCCCCGAGCCGGTGCGAGGGTCCCTCCACATGGAGACCCTCCGGGGGGCCCATCTTGCCCATATGGTTGTCGGCACCATTTCTCCCCCCTTGTCGCCATATTGTCCACAATACTGAGCCGTGCGCGCATCTGTGCCGTGCGCACAGCTGCGCTCGCTCCTGTGCCGAGCGCACAGAGATAAACCTGTGCGCACAGTGGCGCGCACATCTCCTTAAGCGCATGCACGCACATCTCTGGCATCTTGCACGCACAGCATCGGCGCATCCGGAACGCACAAATAAGCCTCCCGGCGCGTGCACTTGCGCACATAGACTAGTTTTGAACTGCTCCACGTGCACAAATCATGGCACCGCCAGCCAAGAAAACAAGGGACAAGCCCTCTACCCAGCCTGCCACCTGAGAGTGGCGCAACACGAAGTGGCCTCTGCCCTGTGCCTACTGTGCGAGGAGGCTCTGGGGGAACCGAGGCAAGGCCCCCCTCAGCCAGTAGAGGAATCCGGCTCTACTAATGACAGTACACCGGACCTCTCTATCCCCGGCTCGGGCTCTTCTCAGATGGACTCCTCGGGGAACACCGCAGGATTCAATATGGACCCAGGGACTTTTTCCTGGGTGGAATTCTTCAAAGAGCTGCAAACCTTCGTCCAGGCACAAACTGTGCCACCTGTGACACAGCCACAGTCTCCGCCAGAAGAGCAAAACCTTCCAGGCCCCTCTCAACCTCCTCGGGATGTGCCTCCTTTGGCTCTTCCTCAGAGCTGTCTGTGTCCCTAAATGGGAGGGTTTTGTCCAGACTCCCTGGAGGAAGGGGAAATCCCTCCAGGGACGGAACCATGATGCATTTCTTCTCCAAAGACGAGCTATCAGATCTCGTGTCTCTGAGCCTGAAGATGCTGGCCATCCCAGGCACAAGCTCCGCAGCGGAACCAAAGATGAACCCGGTTCTGGTCAGGCTCCATCAGGCCTCATGCCATTTCCCAATGCTGCAGGCCGTACAACAGTGGTTCTCAACCCTGTCCTGGGGACCCCCCCAGCCAGTCGGGTTTTCAGGATATCCACAATGAATATGCATGAGAGAAAATTTGCATACACTGCCTCCATAACATGCAAATTTTCTCTCATGCATATTCATTGTGGATATCCTGAAAACCCGACTGGCTGGGGGGGTCCCCAGGACAGGGTTGAGAACCACTGCCGTACAACAACTGATTGACCTGGAATGGAATGCCCCGGAGGCCAGCTTCAAAGGAGGATGGGCCCTAGAACCCCTATTCCCCTGGAACCCTCTGCCAAAGAATTCCTGGGGTTCCCCAAAGTGGACGCCATGGTCTGCACAGTCTCAAAGCACACCACCATTCCAGTCAGAGGAGCTGCACTCAAGGATGCCCAGGACAGACATCAGGAATCCATACTTAAACAGTCATTTGATGTCTCAACTGTGGCCCTGCAGATCGCTGCCTGCTGTGCCGTGGTGACACGTGCCTGCTTGTCGCTGTCCAGGGACGCAACCACGTCTGTCAAAACTTTAGAACCTCACGGATGCGATCTCCGACCTGGTGCGCACCTCAGCCAGAAGGCAACTCTGGCTCCGAAGTTGGTCTGCCAATGCGACTTCCTAGAGGAAACTCACGAAGAATGCCTTTTAAAGGAGCCCTCCTGTTCGGAAGCGAACTGGAGAAGTTAGCCAACAAATGGGGCGAATCCCCAGTACCTCTGTTACCAGAGGACAAGAACAAAAGAAACAAACGCCCCTCTCCCCGAAGATCCACGGGCAGAGGATACCAGCGTTTCAGACCGTACAAAAACACATACCAAGCGCCCCGCAGGCAGGGGCCAGTCCTTCTGGAACTGGCACAACAAGAGGGGAGCCGGCTCAGGTTCAGGCCCCAGCCGCACCCCAGAATGGGAATCAACAGACCCATCCACAGGAAGAAGCCATAAGGGGCAGGCTTGCCCTATTCTACCAAAGATGGGTCGAGAACTTCTGACAAGTGGGTCCTAACTATCATTCGAGAGGGATACTACCTGGACTTACACAGTATCCCTACAGACAAATTTGTGAAATTGCCGTGCCATGCCCCCTCCAAGAGAACAGCGGTGGAAACCACACTGACAAAACTACTCGCCCTAAGGGCGATAGCACCGGTGCCCACGCACCAACAGAATTCTGGGCACTATTCCATCTATTTTATCGTCCCCAAGAAAGAGGGAACGTTCTGGCCCATCCTGGACCTCAAGTCTGACAATCGCTACCTGAGGGTACCACACGTCCACATAGAAACCCTGCGCTCAGTCATAAGGGCAGTACAGCCGGGAGAATTTCTGACCTCTCTGGATCTGTCGGAAGCCTATCTCCACATCCCGGTCCATCACGAACATCAGCGCTTTCTCCGCTTCGTGATACTGGACCATCACTACCAGTTCCAGGCACTACCCTTCGGACTAGCTACTGCCCCTCGGATGTTCACCAAGACCATGGTAGTAGTGGCGGCGACACTGAGGAAAGAAGGAATCCTCGTACATCCATATCTGGACGATTGGCTGAACAGGGCAAAATCTCCAGAGGAAAGTCACCAGGCGACCACCTGAGTCAAGAATCTACTGCAGAATTTCGTGTGGGTCGTCAACACAACCAAGAGCTGCCTGCAGCCCTCCCAATCACTAGAATACCTGGGAGTCTGGTTCGATACCAAACAAGACAAGGTTTTCTTCCCCTTACAAGGAGAAGGAAACTGATGGACCAGTTGTGAAACCTGTTGACCTGTTTTTGCCCCAAGGTATGGGACTACCTCCAAGTCCTCTGCCTCATGACATCAACACTAGAAGTCGTCCCATGGGCAAGGGCCCACATGCAACCACTACAATGTTCCCTACTGTCGCGATGGAACCCGATGTCCCAGAACGACTCCGTTCGCCTCCAGCTACCGGCAGAGGTGTGGACCACTCCAATGGTGGCTACAAGAAGACCACCTGAGCAAGGGAGTAAGGCTATCCCCACTGACCTGGGTTTTGCTCACCACGGATGTGAGCCTATGAGGTGAGGAGTCCACTGCCAGGAACTGACAGCCCAGGGGCAATAGGACAAGGAAGAGTCTGGATGGAACATCAACAGACTGGAAGCCCGAGCAGTCAGACTAACCTGCCTTCGATTCAGTCACAGACTCCAGGGCGAATCGATCAGTCATGTCGGACAACGCCACAACAGTTGCCTACATCAACCTCCAGGGAGGAACCAAAGGCCAATAGGTGTCCCTGGAAATAGTCCCCTTAATGGCGTGGGATCTCAGCCGCCCACATAGCGGGGAAAAGACAACATCACTGCTGATTACCTCAGCAGAGAGAGTCTAGACCCAGGGGAATGGATGCCTTTGACCACAGCCTTCCAAAACTGCTGGGGAACACCAGCCATGGACCTAGCAACCCGGTCTAACGCTCAAGTTCCCAAGTTCTTCCGCCGCAGACAAGAACCGCAATCCCAAGGAATCGACACCCTCGTCCAGACCTGGCCACAGGAAGACCTGCTGTACACTTTTTCCCCATGGCCACTACTGGGCGGGATCATCCGCAAGATAGAATACCACAGGGGGCTGGTACTTCTAGTGGCCCCGGACTGGCCAAGAAGGCCATGGTACGCAGACATGCGAAGACTTCTGGTGGGGAACCCTCTGTGTCTACCCCCACACAGGGACCTGCTCCAGCAAGGACCGATCTTCCTCGAAGATCCGATTTGATTCTCTCTTACGTTCTGGACATTGAGAGGACACACCTGAAGAAGAGTGGATACTCGGGGGCAGTGATTGATAACTTGCTCTCAGCACACAAGTTTTCCTCGTCTCTAACTTACATATGAATATGGAGAATATCCGAAGCCTGGTGTGAGCACCGTGACATCCTTCTGCGAGCAGTCAAAATCCGCATGATCCTGGAATTTCTGAGGACTGCTTGAAGAAGGGGTTGTCTCTCAACTCCATCAAGGTTCAGGTGGCTGCGCTGGCCTGCTTCAGAGCCAAAGTGGACGGCATCAGTCTATCTTCCCATCCAGACGTCTCCCGTTTACTGAGAGGGGTCAAGCAAATCCGACCACCATTAAAGTGGCCGGTGCCCCTATGGAATCTCAATCTAGTACTAGACTTTCTGGTGGGAGCTTCCTTCAGACCTACACGCGGTCTGTCACTACGGCTCCTGACCTTGAAAACCGTATTCCTGGTGGCAATATATTCAGCCCGTCACATTTCCTAACTTCAAGAACTATCCTGTCGGGAACCGTTCCTTAGATTCACACCAGGATCCATACAGCTCAGCACTCTTCCTTCCTTCCTTCCTTCCAAAGGTGGTTTCTCATTTCCATCTAAACCAAACCATCTCGCTGCCATCGCCAGACACCATAAGGACTCAGAAGACTCTCGCCTTCTACGCCATCTTAACGTTGGCAGACTCCTAGTCCGATACCTGGAAAGATCGTAATCCGTACGAAAGACGGACCATCTATTTGTCCTTCACAATGGGAAGAAACAAGGGGAAGTGGCCTCACAAGCAATCATAGCCCGCTGGGTCAAAGAAGTAATCAAAGCGGTCTACGTAGCGGCAGGAAAGCCTCCACCTCTACAAGTCAAGGCACGTTCCACAAGGGCTCAGGCAGTATCCTGGGCAGAAACCTAAATGCTGTCACCTGCCGAGATCTGTCGGGTGGCAACGTGGTCCTCCATTCACACCTTCTCGAGGTTCTACCGCCTGGATGTTCAGGCCCGGGAGGACACAGCATTTGCAAGGGCAGTACTAAGTGGGCCACGGGCAGCCTCCCACCCAGTTTGGGAGTAGCTTTTGTACATCCCATTGGTCCTGAGTCCATCTGCTACACGCTAGGAAATGGAGAAATTACTTACCTGATAATTTTGTTTTCCTTAGTGTAGACGGATGGACTCAGCATCCCGCCCATGGCTGCCCCAAAATTTGGAAAACTCGGATGACAATCCCCGAGAGCAAGACAAGCACGGGAAAGCCAGGTTTTACCTCTAGTTAAGACACCCATTGTTGCTGGGTGTCGGCGTTTTTCAGTTGAGTGCAGTGGCGGTCTACAGTCAGAAAATTAGTGCAACCAGTTCAAGTTAATCAAGTTAGCCAAATTAATCAAGTTATTAAAACACACATATATCCACAATTGCTTTTTGAGGAGAATACTGAAGAGCAGTGCTTCCTGCACGGATATATGTAGGCTGACGTCAGATTGAAATCTGACTCAGTCTCCAACTGGTTTCAGGAGTACACTATACCCATTGGTCCTGAGTCCATCTGTCTACACTAAGGAAAACAAAATTATTAGGTAAGTAATTTTTCCATTGCAGGCAAAAACGGTAACAGAACTCAAGACAGCATGAAATAAGCCCAGCGGATGCCAGACAGGAAACTATTAGTTTCATAAATTTGTTGAAAGCCTGGTTAGATGCAGAAATTTTCAGAGAAGTAGTGATAGGACAAATCCATTGCTTAAGGTTGTAGGAGTAATTAGGAGTTTGTTAGAAGCTCTTTCAGGTTTTTATGATGAGATATTTCTGCTAAGTCTGGAGAGCAGTATGTGAGTCTGGTTTTTTTTGTTTTTTAAACATGTTTATTGAGCATAAACATCTCAGAAAACGTACAACTCTTCACTCCAATTTTCATGCATGTCTTCCTTCCCTACCCACCCAATAAACACCAAAAATAAGACACCATAAGAACATGCCATCCTGGGTCAGACCAAGGGTCCATCAAGCCCAGCATCCTGTTTCCAACAGTGGCCAATACAGGCTATAAGAACCTGGCAAGTACCCAAAAAGTCTATTCCATGTTACCGTTGCTAGTAATAGCAATGGCTATTTTCTAAGTCAACTTAATTAATAGCAGGTAATGGACTTCTCCAACAACTTCTCCAATCCTTTTTTAAACCCAGCTACACTAACTGCACTAACCACACCCTGGCAACAAATTCCAGAGTTTAATTGTGCGTTGAGTGAAAAAGAACTTTCTCAGATTAGTTTTAAATGTGCCACATGCTAACTTCATGGAGTGCCCCCTAGTCTTTCTATTATCCGAAAGAGTAAATAACCGATTCACATTAACCTGTTTTAGACCTCTCATGATTTTAAAGACCTCTATCATATCCCCCCTCAGCCATCTCTTCTCCAAGCTGAAAAGTCCTAACCTCTTTAGTCTTTCCTCATAAAGGGAATGGAACAGCTCCCCTATCATTTTGGTTGCCCTTCTCTGTACCTTCTTCATCACAACTATATCTTTTTTTTGAGATGCGGCGACCAGAATTGTACACAGTATTCAAGGTGCGGTCTCACCATGGAGCGATACAGAGGCATTATGACATTTTCAGTTTTATTCACCATTCCCTTTCTAATAATTCCCAACATTGCTTTTTTGACTGTTGCAGCTCACTGAACCAATTTCAATGTGTTATCCACTATGAAGCCTAGATATTTCTTGGGTGTTAGCTGCTAATATGGAACCTAACATTGTATAACTATAGCATGGATTATTTTTCCCTATATGTATCACCTTGCACTTATCCACATTAAATTTCATCTGCCATTTGGATGCCCAATTTTTCATTTCCACCAAATCCATTTTAAATGCTACAGCAAAGATACTGAACAAACAGTAATTATCATAATCTTCTTCAAACCGAGACTTCCACTATGGATTATCAAAGCCAAATAATAAAGCAAACACATGTGGCAAAGGGATTTTAAAGCAACGGATATAAAGACTGAGGGTCGGCTGGCAGTGACTCTCGAAACAGTCCCCAGATAACTCCCCAAGTCTGAAAGTCTCTTCTTTGTTTTCATCTGCTACAAGGTATATTCCCTGCTAAAGAGCTGAAGCATTTGTAAGCGCCACATCGCCAGCGTGGGAGGTTCTTCTGATAGCCATGTTATCTTTATAAGTCTCTTAGCAATACAGCAAGCTTTAATGAAAAACCATGAGATTTCCCCCAAAACTGCCCGGGTTGTCTATATCCCAATGGAGCAAAAGCAGGATGTATACTTTATACATTTTTTCAACTTCAACAATAATACACGAGACAGACTCTCCCAAAATTGAACAATCTTTGGGCATGACCAACAGCAATGGAAAAATAGTGGCTCCCTCAGCTAAACATATAAAACATCGTGACAAATTAGTAATTCCCACGTTACCGGCCTGAGCAGAAGAAATCGGGGTTCTCTTTACTACCCTATATTGTAATTCCCTTAAGTTAACATTCATCACTGCTCCATTTAAAGAGATTTCACTAGAATTTTCTTGACAATAGTTATTCCTAAATCCTGTGCCCGCGTTTGCGTTAACTGTAAATCAATCTGGTGTCCTTGGTGTAATTGCGAGAACTTCTATAAGTGAGATAATAGCCCCTTAGGAGGTTTAAACTGCCGCAGAAGAGCCATTAAGGAAGGTGACGAAATAGGGAAATTTAGTGGACTTCATCATATAACCATAAAAGTGTTTGATTTGCCTATAAGGTAAATAGTCTGAAGCCCGGAACTCTTTTTGATCTGTACACGTCTGAAAGGATGCAAAGTGCAGCGTGTCAGTAGTAAGAAAATCTCACGACCCAGGAGGCGGTGGGAACCCTTCCATCGAATTGCCCTATTACCAGAAGGAGGCAGAAAAGGAGGTATACCCCCCATCCCCTACCCTGCAAGCGACCTCCAGCCTCTCAGAACCTGCCATGCCCGTATCACAGGCCTTATCCCTGGGGGTAAATCGCTCCATAAGCAGTGGAGCACTTCTTTCAAAGTCCAAGGGGGCACCCATCTCACCCACATCATCTACATCAGTAAAGTTGTTTTGGTTCGGCAACCAGCCCCCTCCCTCGTTCTCAATGCAACCGCCGTGCGAGGCTCTTTTTAAGAAATGTTTATATCAGTTTCTTTTGGGCAGTAATGCAAGACTTTACCAGGAGAATATTTATTGTGCAGTTTGTTCTGTATTAGTTGGGTTTCTGGAATGATGGAGGGGGGAGCTATGGGATCCTCTTGAGTTTTAATTTTTATGATAAATCGCTTTGAGATTTTGTTAGGTGGTTTAGCAAATTGAATTGATATGAAGAAGTGAGGGGGTCACCTAGGGGTCTGTGGCATTGTACCGGGAAGGAAGTTTAACTGACTGGATGAGCCCTACGGTCCTTATCTGCTGTCGTCATCCATATTTCTAGAAGGCTTTTGTTTCTTTGTGGAATTTGCCAATTTCCTGCAATGTGAAGTGTTTCAGCGGCCACATTGGTTAATAAAGGTTTGTTTAATTTTTTTTTTAAATTAGATTGTGTTTTATTTCAAGGCAAATCCTTGTTGAACAGGTAAAACCAGTCGGGCTGCTCCTTTTTTTTTTTTTTTTTCCTGCTTTAATATAATTGACTTAGTTTGTTTTTTTGTTTGTTTTTTTTAAATACTAGGGCAGTTGTGGAAAAGTACCTACTTGAAAAATCTCGCCTTGTATCTCAAGAAAAAGATGAAAGGTAAGACTGGATCTCCATGCCACCGTATCGTTTGCAGAGCAAATCACAAGCAGTATTTCCTTAACCTTCAGGTATGCTGTTGACTGGTTTCAAGTATAGCTGCTCCCCTTCCCCCACTCTGCCAGTGCACCTTATTCCTGCTTGTCACCCTTGCTCTTCCAGTATGATTACCCTATTCACAGCTCTGCCAACGTGCTTCACTCCTGCCCTGCGTTAGTACTGTCTGTCTGCCCAGAACAGACTCCCACCTTACTGCCACGGATCCGTACTGGATTGTATGGCCCTAACTGGTCCTAATTATGTAAAAGCACAGCAAGGCACATGGGATGTTTGTTCACTCACCTTATGCCTCTGTGCCGTTGGCTATAACACTATCCCCCTGCTTTTTGAGTCATCATTAACCTATTCAATTAAACAAATCACGCTGTAAACTGTCGTCATTCTTCTTTTCTTGGCAGTTTTTATAATTGCCGTTTTATCTATTCACCTTGCATCTTACACACAAATCCGCAAAGCATTATTTGTGTATGTTGTGTGTGCATACGAAATTGCAGGCATCTCAAAACAGTTGTTTGGGGTTGCCGTAGCTCTTAATTGCTTCACCTCATTTTGATATTTTGGTAGTGATTTTACTCTCTAAAATGAAGAGCAATCTGTAGGAGCATATGATTCTGCAGTTTTAATCCCAGGTACCACTTCTGTCCCTGACTTTTACCTGCAGGAACTATCATGTGTTTTATTATCTGCTGCTGGGGGTCACAGAGGAGGAGAGGCGAGAATTTCAGCTGATGCAGCCTGAAGACTACTTCTACCTCAACCAGGTACAGCACCCTATAATGTGGCTGGGCCAGCCTGGCAGATGCCAATATCAGCTCTTCCATCTGATACGGCACCCCGTAATGTAACAGGGCCTGCCTTTTGTACCCATATAACACTTCCGATGTACCAGTATTATTTATTTATTTTATTTTAAACTTTTCTATACAGACATTCGTTTGCACATCACATCGGTTTACATAGAGCAGGTATAAAATAACTTTAGAAAGAAAGTTACATGGAACAGGAAGTTAAAAAGAAACATTGATAATATAAGGAAGAAGGAGAAGAAACATCTCAAACAATAACTGGGTGTTAAGAGGTTAAAATTAAGGAATAAATAAACATGGTGGTTAAATGTTAAAAGGGAAAGGAAAAGGAGCAGAGGACCAGAGGGGGGAGGATGAACGGTGAATAAGGGTAGATTAAGGGAAGGAAAATTAGTACTGTGGCGAGTACAATGGGAGGGGAAGGGGATTATGTAAAGGTCTATTTGAATAGCCAAGTTTTTTGTCTTTTTTTTTTTTTTTTAAATGTCTCGATGCAGTGTTCTTGGCAAAGGTCGGGGGGCATAGAGTTCCAGATTGTAGGTCCGGCTATGGATAGTGCACGTTCTTTCATAGAGATGTGAAGTGTAAGTTTGGGTGAGGGTGTGTAAAAAGATCTTTTTGTAGGCAGATCTGGTGGGTCTATTTGAGGTATGGAAGTATAGGGAGTCATTTAGCCAGTGAACATTCTGGTTGTGTAGTGTCTTGTGTATGATTGTGAGACTCTTATGGAGAATTCTGAAGGGGATTGGGAGCCAGTGGAGGTCTTTAAGGATAGGCGTAATATGATCTTTTCTGTGGGTATTAGTGAAGACTGGCAGCAGCATTTTGCAGCATTTGGAGTGGTTTAATGGTGGTTGTGGGGAGAACTAGGAGTAGGGTGTTGCAGTAATTGATTTTGGAGAATATTGTGGCTTGAAGGACAGTATGGAAGTCATTGAAGTGGAGGAGGGGTCTTAGTCTTTTTAGCACATGAAGTTTGTAATAGCAATCCTTCATTGTGGAGTTGATGATTTTTTTTAGGTTCAGTTGGCTATCTAAAATGACGCCTAGGTCTCTTACATGTTAGGAGATAGTTGCTGAAGGGTCAGAGGGGGTAGAGTGGTTATGGTTAGGTGAGATAAGGAACTCCGTTTTGGACGTGTTAAGGGCGAGATTGAGGTTTGGGAGTAGGTGGTTAATCGATGTGAGGCAGTTATCCCAGGTCTTGAGGGATTTGGAGAGAGATTCTGTAATGGGAATAAGGATTTGGACATCGTCAACGTAGATAAAGTGGGTGAGACCTAGGTCAGCAAGGAGTTGGCATAGGGGCAGCAAGTAAATATTGAAAAGAGTAGGGGAGAGAGATGAGCCTTGGGATACGCCACAAGTTAAGTTGATGGTTCTAGATTCACTATTACCTATTCTGACCTTGTAGTGTCTATTATCCAGGTAGAATTCAGCGAAGGGCGGTTCCTGTGATGCCAATTTCGGAGGGTCGATTTAGTAGAATGTTGTAGCTGATGGTGTCAAATGTGGATGAGATATCTAGTATTGCCAGAATGTAAGATTGGCCCTTAACTAATCCTTTGAGCAGGGGGTCCGTGAGGGAGATTAGGAGGGTTTCAGTGTTGAACAATTTGCGGAAACCAAATTGGGATGGGAATAGAATATTATGTTTTTCCAGATGATCAGAGAGTTGGAGGTTGACTACTCTTTCCATGAGTTTTGCTAAAAAGGGTAGGTTTGAGATTGGCCGATAGTTTGCAGGGTCGAGATTAGGTTTCTTCAGTATGGGTTTGAGAATGGCTTGTTTCAATGAGGCAGGGACATTTCTGAGGGAGAGGGAGCAGTTGATGATTTCAGCTAGGGGTTTAGCTATGTTTGGGATAGTCAGTAGTGATTTTGTGGGGATGGTGTCGGATGGGTGTGATGAGGGTTTCATTTTCTTTGAGTGATTCAATTTCAGAGGAGGTGGTTTCGAAGGAGTCAAGGGTAGCGATAGGATTTTTTGGGATGGTGCTGAGGTGAGGGGTGGATGGTGAAAAACATAACATAAGCTTAAAGATTTTGTCATAGAAAAAGTTGGCAAGTTCGTCACATTTGCTTTTGGAGTCCTTGTCAGAAATGAGGGGTAGGGCAGTTTTCGTGAGTTTAGAGACATACGAGAAGAGGGTTTTGGCATTGTATTGAAAATTGTGGATTTTAAGGGCGTAGAAGTCTCGTTTTGTTTTAAGGATTGTAGTTCTGTAGGTGTGGAAGGTGGATTTGTATGAGGCTAACTGGGTAGAGGAGGGATCTTTGCGCCATTTCTTTTTCTTAGCTCTTAGGTCATGTTTAAGTTTTTTTTAGTTCGGACGAGTACCAAGGTTTTTTGGTGTTGCGTGCAGGGTTTTAGTTCTTTAGAGATTAAAGGGCAGATTTTGTCGGCAATGTTGTTTGGTGATATTATTCCAAGAGGAGAGGGCAGATTCAGCATTAGATAGGTCGAGATTATCGAAGGTCATCCTTGGAGCAGGGTTTTCTGAAATGTATAGTGTTGTTGTGTGAGGGACGTGGGCTAGTTATTTTCTTTATGGAAAGTTTTTGGTTTTTATGAGTGAGTGGTCAGACCAGGGGACAGGGGTGCAGGAGGGGGTTTCGGCGGTGAGCATGTGTGAATTTATAAAGATTATAGGGAGTACCCTGCTTTGTAGGTGGGGCCGGTTATAATTTGTTTAAAACCCATAGCTTTAAATGAATCCAGCCAATACTATGCCCCACAATGCACCGGGGCAGGCCTCTAGAAAACCCATATCATGCTCCTGATATGTAAACTAAGTTGGCCAGCTGCAGTGGAGGCAGCATAGGGTATGAGGAAAGGGATTTTAAAAACGAGAAATTTCATGCGAATCTGACAGAGCCTACTTTCCAGCTTCTGTGTATAACCGAATCCAAAAAATAATACCCCTGTAAGGATCCTCTTAGACCCTCCTTCCCCCAAGATATGCTGATTGGATGCTAAACGCATGCCTCATAGCCTACCTGTTGATCTTCAGGAAATCATTGAACATAATCCACAGCCTTTCCTTAAAGCATCCCGAATGTCTTCCCAGAAGGAAAGAAAGTGTACGCTTAGGAAGTTGCCCTCCGTTTTTTTTTTCTTCTCCTCTGTCTCCCCTGAGAGAGGAAAGTCCTAGAATGCTGTATCCAGTGTCCCTTCTGTACCCTGAACTGTGCACTTATGCAGAATTCTTCCTAAAAGTATTTCCATGCTAAAACAAGCAGGGAACATGTTACCTCATCCTTTTATGGGCGACTGTCACTGGCCTCAGTCTGTTTTTGTGCATCAGTCACTGAGAAAGTTTTGGCATTCTGTGATTATCCGGTCCTGCTGCTCTCACCTGCTCACTGCCCAGGGCACAGAATTTCGCTAGGGTTAAATCCAAATATTCCTCTATTGCGGAACCCAAAGTTTATTAGTTCCTGTGCAGTCCCAGCTAAATAGTTGACCAATGGTGAGATTTTCAGGTTCTACACCTGTGCCTGCTCCCTACCTTCCAGCTGCTCATTTCAGTGACTGGGCCAAAAATCTTATTTTGCAGGTGTTTTGTGTATATGTACGCCATTAGCTGAATTAACAAATGTAGTGCAGAGATTTCATGCTTACAAAGTGACATCCAGGAGATAAGCTATAATCTTTTATTTTAATAAAACTACACTGGCACACCATAGGGTTGTCTGATGACTCCCTTTTTTTCCTATCTCCTCCTGCTTCTCTTCAGTAAACTGATCGAGTCCTGGTTTTATCTTGCGACGTACAAGTAGTTCATTTTGTTTCTGCTCTGCAAGCCCATGTGTGCCTTGGGGTAAAACCAGGACTGGCTCAGTGAGTTTTGGAGCAGTAAAACCAACTGTGGCACCCAGTGAAAGCAGACCATCATCTGCCAATGACATGACTGATGGTGTGTGCACAGATCAGAACACACATCATGTCAGCTCTGGGAGGGCCTGTCCCATCTAGGCCCTGCCGCGCCCTGATTTTTGTGAGAAGACGAAATGCTCAGAAGTCGCCCGCCTTCTTTATTTCCCCTTTTCCCGCCACGGTCGTTAAAATGGCTCCTTCTTGCTCCACAGCACAACTTTATGATTGAAGATGGGGAGGATCTGAGGCATGACTTCGAACGACTGAAACAAGCCATGGAGATGGTGGGCTTTCTGCCGGCCACTAAGAAACAGTAAGTAGTGTGCTTCAACTCTGGCCCCACAGGAAGGGAGTGGGACCTGGGACAAGCCGTGTTGCCTCTTTGCTCAAATGTCGACCATAAGTTGCTTGGGACAGGGGCATTGCAGCTGTTTTAACATGCTGCTTATGCGGAGGGTATATAAATAATCAATAATTATTTACTATAAAAGTAAGTGGATCTGAGTTCAGCAAGATGTTTATCCCTGCTTTACAGTACTTTAGCTTGTAATGATGCCATTTTGTCCTGAAGAATACCTGCAGCTGAAGTTTAGCATTTGATTTGTATTGTTTTTTTAATCATATTCCATGGTATTCAAAGATTTATTCTGCGCTTGTCAGTATTAAAGCCAGAAGTAAAGTCCGCTGAGGGGATTGGGGATGGGATTTGTAAAACCATGACTAGTTCAAGACAGGGGGTGTTAGCCCTGGGCACATGGGGCACGTACCCAGAGGCTCCTTCAGCAGCTGTCAGGAGCGAAGAAAGGAGAAGGCCCAGTGGTGCCACTGCGGCTCATATCCCACAGTGGGCAAAGAGGCCTGACAGGCTGCTGCGGACCCTGTTCTGCGGTGGCCAAAGAAGCGGCTCAAAAGAGCGAGGGAATCCCAGAATGGGAGCCCGTGAGAGCCTAAGAGATAGTGTGTCTGTGTGCCTCTGAAATTGAGAGCCTGTGTCTGTGTGTGGGAGTGAGAGCTGGTGGGTGTGCATGCATGTGGTCCCACTCTACCCCACCAATTCCAAGATATCTCAGGGTGAATAGAAATCAAAATGTTCCCAGGTATGGACAGTAGGGTGGGGGAGAGATTTTATCCTTATGAGTTCTAATTATTGGGTGGTGGTTGTGTTTGCTGTTTTGAAATATTTTGTTTGGAAAATTTTTAAAAACTTTAATTATTGGATGGTTATTCTTTGTCAGCTGTTTTGAAATATTCTTTTTATTAATATGATTCTACTTTTAGGATTGTTTTAAATTTCTTGATTTCATTTTTGTTTTTATGAGGAATGATGGTGATTCTGTTTTTGGGCAAGTTCCTGGAGACAAGTCCATAAATCATTCTCAGAGTACAAACAGGATAGTAGTCCTTGCACATGGGTAACATATTCAGATAGAGGCCTGGCACAGAAAACGAATTTCAAAGTTTCTAGAACTTTGACTTGGCACACTGAGCATGCCCAGCATTCCTTATACCACGCATTCATGTGGGGGTCCTTCTCCAGTCTCTTTTCCCATGGAGCTGCAGCATCGTGGTTTGTGAACTCTAATCTTGGCCTTTTTAGCCTAGTTTTGGGAAAACTTTCTTTTTGCTTTTTTGCGGGTTTTTTTTCAATGTTCGACGCTGGGTCCCTTTCGGAACATCCCAGATAACATTCCTAGTCAGGGTTTTCGTCGTCTATCCGTAAGTTTCCTTTAGTTATTTATTCCCCCGTGGCGGCGGTGTCTCCTCTGTGCCTGCCAGCAATCGCCGCCCGACACCATCAGTTTTGATTTTGCGTCCACTTTCATTTTGTCCCATCATGGCCACATCTGGTTTTAGGGGATGCTCGTAGTGCTCGAGGACCATATCCATTATGGATCCACATGAGAAAGATGTCCTCTGTCTGGGGGCATCGCAGGATGTCCTGGGTTGCCACTTGTGCGCACAAATGACCCTGAATGGATGTCGTCTTAGACTTTGACAAGATGGAACAGCTCTTTGGGTCGAGGAAGACTGAGCCATTGGCATCAGCATTGGTGTTATCGGCATTGATGGACCTGGGAGCTGCATCAATGGACACCGTGCCATCGACAGCAGTGGGACCATCTGTTCTGTTGGTGCCATTGGCGGATAGGGGCTCCAGAGACCGACCACCGATTTTCTTCCAGGCCAAGGACGTCTGGTTCCTCAGCATTGGCCTTGGAACCAGGGAAAGACCAGGCCAAGCATTGAGGAAAGCTGAAGAAGCATCTGCACCAGTTCCCATCGTTGCACGGGGATGAGGCGATGCCCCCAAGGCGACAAGTCCTCCATCAGTGCTGGGGTTCCGCGACGGTCTCCACCAGTCCTGATGCCAGTCACCAATCCGCCTCACGGGTCCCAAAGAGGATCTGGCCACCCCTCCTTCCTTCCAGGCGGTATTGGTATCAGTAACATTCGGGGAGGAGCTTGAGCAGTGAATCCAGCTGGCAGTGGAACAGGCAATGCAGGGCATCAGTCCTGTGGCACTTTACCATTCGTCCTGGAACTGCTGCGGGAGAAGCTGAATGCACTTATCTGTGTGTTACCGACCCAGGTGGCATCAGATACCAGGATGGTGCTGGTGCCCGTCAGAGCACCACAGCCTCGCCTTACTGATACAGTGATCGTTGCTGGTTCCTCGGAGGAGGAAGTTCCATCCAGGCTGACAGACGCAGAGACCTGTAGCCCCCATCCAGCTTTGCCGGTGCCTGCACCTTTGGACGAAGGCCAAGCACTAGGGCTCCATCTCCTGTGGCTTACAATGAGGATGAGTGACCCTACGATCCCTTGGGGGATGACACCACAGAGTTGTCCTTCGAGGGCTCTGAGGGTCTCCCATCAGACCCTTCTCCAGAGGCATGAAGGAAGTCTCCTCCTGAAGACTTAACCTTCACAGGGTTTGTCAGGGTGATAGTGAAAGCCATCCCATTTCAGTTACTGACTGAGGATGCCAGGCACAAAATGCATGAGCTCTTCCAGTTTGTGGAGCCTCCTACGGTGATCGTGGCGATCCCAGTACACGATATCCTTAAGGAGTTGCTGCTGAGGATATGGGAACACCCCCTCACAGTTCCTCCTGTTAACAAGAAGGCTGATGGGGTTTACCTCATCCAGAAGGCTCCCGGATTCAATAAGTGTCAGCTGTCCTACCAGTTGGTGGTGATCGAATCCTCTCTCAAAAGAGCCAAGAGTTCTTGGACCCATTCCTTGGCGCCCCCAGGGAAGGACCACAGAGCGATGGATGCTCTTGGGAGGAAAGTGTTTTGGGGCCATGCTCATTGGCTGCATAGCTTTCTCTCAGCTCTACATGAGCCGTTAAGAACATAAGCCATACTGGGACAGACCAAGGGTCCATCAAGCCCAGTATCCTGTTCCCAACAGTGGTCAATCCAAGTCACAAGTACCTGGCAAGTACCCAAACATTAAATAAATCTTAAGCCACTATTGCTTATTAATAGTAGTTTATGGATTTTTCTTCTAAGAATGTATCCAATCTTATTTTAAACCCAGTTACATTACTGCTGTAACCATATCTTCTGGCAATGAATTCCAGAGCTTAACTATGTGCTGAGTGAAAAAGAATTTTCTTTGGTTTGTTTAAATGAGCTACTTGCTAATTTCATGGAGTGCCCCCTAGTCCTTCTATTATCTGAGAGAGTAAATAACAGATTTACATTAACTTGTTAAAGTCCTTTCGTTTATTTAGGCTTTTATATACCATCGTTCCAAAATCAGATCACAACGGTTTACAATAACAGATACAGCTTACAGTTGGGTCAACATTCCCGTTCTGTTTCAATGCTCATATTCTAGATAGTTATAACAGCATATACATTTTCTAGTAAATATATTTTCTGGCCGGGACAGAGAAAGTGGTAGCAGACAGACTGAGTCTTGCCTTCAGACCTCAGGAGTGATCCCTGGACCAGGAGGTTGTGAATCAAGATATTCTGCCTCTGGGGGAGCCTGGATGTAGATCTGTTCATGACCCCTTGCAACAGGAAGGTGCCTCTGTTCTTCTCCCTGCATAGGTTAGACATCAAAACAGGCAATGACTTCTGAGGCTATCATTGAGGCAAGGTTCTTCTGTATGCCTATCCTCAGATTCCTTTAGTGGGAAAGACTGTCTTGAAGCTTGTTGAGGACAAGGGGACTAAGATCCTCCTAGCCCCTTTATTGGCCAAACCAGATCGGGTTTCCACTCCTATGGGAGTTTTTCATCCAGAGACTGATCAGTCGGGATTTCCCCAGATCTCATCATGCAAGATCGTAAAAGGTTGCAACATCTTAATCTCCAGGCTCTGTCGCTCACAAACTGGATGTTGAGAGGTTAATTCTGCAACTGCTTGATCTCTCGGGGGATGTATCTCGGGTCCTGGTGGCTTCTAGAAAGCCTTCCACTAGAAAGTCCTATGGACTGAAGTGGAGGAGGTTTTCCATGTGGCGTGAGCAGAAGGCCCTAAATCTGTCCTCCTGCCCCACACAAAAACTGCTTGATTACCTTCTACACTTATTGGAAGCTGGCTTAAAAATCAAATCCGTTAGAGTTCATATGAGTGCAATTGGCGCATACATCACCATGGTGTAGATGGTATGCCCATCTCTGTACAGCCTGTAGTTGTACGATTCAGGCGGGACCTGCTTCAATTGAAGCCTCCTCTAAGGCCTCCCAATGTGTCTTGGGACCTTAATGTGGTATTAGCTCAGTTGATGAAAGCTCCTTTTGAACCGCTGCGCACTTGTGACCTGAAGTACATGACCTGGAAGGTTATATCTTTGGCGGTCAGCGAGGTTCAGGCCTTAATGACTTATCCATCTTACACTAAGCTTTATCATGACAGGGTGATCTTGTGAATGCACCCTAAGTTCCTGCCTAAGATGATGACTGACTTCCATCTTAACCAGTCAATTGTCCTGCCAACATTCTTTCCCAGGCTCCATTCGCACCAAGACGAACAAGCCCTGCACAGTCTGGATTGCAAGCAAGCCTTAATCTTCTTCTATCTGGAGCGGACAGAAGCCCAAAGACAGGCCACCCAACATTTTATTTCTTTTGATAGAAATGGGTTGAAAATCACCGTTACCAAACAGATACTATCTAATCAGTTAGCAGATTGCATCTCCTTCTGTTATGCCCAGGTGAGACTGCATCTTGGGGGTCATATAAAGGTTCATTCTGTCACAGCCATGGCAATGTCGATGGCCCACTTGCGAGCAGTTCCCTTGGAGGAGATCTGCAAGGCTGCGACATGGAATTCTCTCCACACATTCTCATCTCATTATTGCTTGGATAGAGATGGCCAATGCAGCAGTAGGTTTGTCCAATCTGTCTATCGGAATCTGTTTGAATTGTTGAACCCAACTCTCTCCCACCTGGAGCCCATTGTTTGGGTTCAGGCTGTCTCCCCCTCTATTACCAATAGCACCATTGTTGTTGTGCTCGTTGGCACGTGGTTTGGGTGTCTATTGGTCCTGTTTTGTGTTGGGGAGCAGCCTGTAGCTAGGGTTTCATCCTTGTGTGAGGACTACCATCCTGCTTGTCATTGGAGAAAGCAGAGTTGCTTTCCTGTAACAGGTGTTCTCCATTCTGTGGAATGGAGTTTCTCCTATTTCTTGATTTTATATGTATGAATATGTAAAGAGAGATATAGATAGATATCTCTATATCTATATCTATATAAAGAGAGAGATCATAAGACCTGGAGAGGGATCCCACGTGGACATGTGGTTTAGGGTATGCTGTATGTGACAAGTCAAAGTTCTAGAAAGTTTGACAGTTTTCCTGTGTTGGGGCTCCATCTGATGTCACCCATGTGTGAAGACTAACATCCTGCTGTCCTCTGAGAACACCTGTTACAGGTAAGCAACTCTGCTTTTCTAAGGTAGACTGGGGGAAGTCCACTGCTTATCCGTGGGATAAGCAGCATGGAATCTGTTTACCTTTTGGGATCCTGTCAGATACTTGTGACCCAGATTGGCCACTGTTGGAAACAGGATAATGGGCTTGATGGACCTTTTGGTCTGACCCAGTATGGCAAACATTAAATTCTTGTTGCACTGCATACAGAGTCTGGTTTCTTGCAGTTTCCAGTTCAGTTTTTGTCAGCACGTTTTGTATTTCTACTTTAGGGTCTCTTTATTCTGTATTTGGTGAGTCTCTCTGTTTTGCATGTGTGACTGAGGTGAGGTATTCTTCTAGCTTGTAGTTTCTGTATAAGGATTTATGGCAGCCTGGTTTGTTCTGTTTTCCTAATAAGAGGTGAATTGGTGGTTTTAGAGCCTGGTATTATATTTACAATGTTGTCTTTTCAAAGGTAGGGCTCTTACTGTTTGAGTCTAGCAGTTATGATGTTATATTATGGCAAGTTTTCTATAGTTTGCCGGATTTTGTATTATACAATGTTCTGGCAATGGAGGGAGTTTGTGTTGCTGTTACTGACGTGACACTAGAATCTGAATATTATTTTTCTACATTGAATGGTTTGTCGGTGGAGTTTCTGTGAACGCAGGGAATTGTAGAACTCAAGGTGCAGGTTTTATATTGGGATGCTGTCCTATCCTGTATAGACCTCTGACTTCACTTCCTTGTAGAAGAATTTGATTTTAGTGTAAGTTTTTTTTTTAGTAAACTGTTCAAACTGGCCAGGGGTTTCTTTGTTACGTAGAAGGTTCTTCTATCTAGAGTATTCTATATGGGAACGGAGCTTAGTCATTTGGGTGATGTCCAATTAAGTATTTTTATAGGATTCTTTGCAGGAGGGGAAGCTGCTGATAGTGATTGAGTTAATTATCAAAATCTCTGGGGGAGGGAGGGAAAAAGAATAATGGGCCTATACCCTGGACCTATTAGGTCGCTAGCAATGCCTCTGGCTCAAGCTTTCCCATCCAGCCTGGAGTGAGTGAGCTAGCAAAAGCCATAGGAGAATTCCACCTGCCTTCCTGTACTCTGTTCAGCACCTTTGCCCTCACCATAGAAGTGTCAGGTTTGTGTTTGGAAGAGAGGTCAGAGGGGCAGGGAGTCATTCCTCCCTCCTCTTCCTCCTCCAAGGGAGGACATCTTCTTTTATTAAACTTGATTGGAAGAGTTCACAGCATGTTGCCCTCGTAATGAGAATAAAAGGCACTGTATGTAAAATAGTGCACAGTGGTGATCCTGGGACACCCCCTACCTTCCCTGTTTGACTGCCATTTTCAGTTTGAAGTTAGTTGCGTGAGGACAGTGAAGGGGAAGTGAGAATTTCAACATCCTGTAAGTTCTGTTATCCCACTGTGTGCTGAAACTTAGGGACCGTAAGTGTAAAAAAAAAAAAAAAAGTGTGCTAAAATTTAGCACTTTTTCTTTACTCAGGCTGAAAAGTGAGAGATCCCAAGTCACTAAGCTAATGGTATGCAAATGTGTGCACATGTGAATAAAAATGCATGCTTAGCCTTATTACATCATCCCCCAAATGAGTATATGTACAAAAGTGCTATGTGTACCGTAGACAGGCATCAATTGACCTCGGGCAGGGTGGATTAATGGGTGGGTGGGTGAGTAGATAGGGGAGAGGGCTAGTGAGTGGGCGTGGTGGTAGGAGGTTTCTGAGTGAATAAGTAAGCAGGTTTGGTGGCAGTTCCAGGGTAGAGGGTCCTCTGGCTCAGGGGTTTCTGATTCAGGTAACCCCCGTGCTTAGCTCACATCTTTCTTTTTAGACTTCGATTTTCTGGGTCAGAGATGGAATATTGGTTAATTAACATTTCTGGGGCTAGTGGTGCTGTGCCAGCATGGTCCACCAGGGAGACCCAAGTTCAGGATCCTCACACTCAGGGGCTCCAGGTCTGGGATCATACTGGCACAGACAATAGACTTTAACACTAGCCCCAGAATTATGACTGGACTTTTTTTTTTTTTTTTTTTTAAGCACTAGAAATGTAACCCTTGGGTCAAAAGTGGAGTGAAGGGCCTAACACACTTCCCTATATTGGGGAGTTATAGCGAATACCTTCATTAACATGGGATTTGCATGAAAGGGTGCTAATTCATGCATATGGTTTTTATTCATGTTCATGTGCACATATTTCGTGCACTAAAATCCTTAGGAGGCGGCTCATTTTATAATGGTCTGTGAGAACTTTGCACCCGCAGACATTAAACCTGATTTGTCAAAATGGTGCACCTAAGGCTGCTTTGAAAATTCATGGCTTGGCTCCTGAGCAGATGTACATTTGCATGCATACTCTCAAACATTTGGGCATAAATATGTTCCCTGCTCAGACTCTGCTCCTGGAGCGCCTCTTCCTAGTGCAGGTAGAAGTGCACACGAAATGGGATTTCTCGTGTGTACATTTTATGTGCACAACCCCCTAACTGATTTTTCAAGTGCCACTTAACACGCATTAAAGTGGGTTTTATGTATGCAAGTTACTTTGAGAATCGGGCTGTATATTGTAGGTAAAATTTAGGCAGGTAAAAATGTCTCGCACGCCTTATTACGTTGCTGCCGTAGTGACCTCCTGGGTTTCTTGTGGCTTTTTGGCTGGTTTTAAGCGGTGAGTCGGGAAAAGGTATTGGAGCCCATGGTGTGTTACCACATAAATGGTTGGGTGCTTGTTTCTAGCATTGGCCCAGCAGCAGAGAGAGAAGTAAGCAAAGGCGAAAGGCTTGGAGGCAACTTTTTCTTAAATGGACAGATTATGTTGCTTCAGTTACATCTCCCATGCCATTGTATCACAGTTGTAAACATTGACCGCATCTGTCAGCCTCATTTCTCAAGACCTGTTTTGAAAGCCGTTTGGGATAAGAAGAGGGTAACTGTGCACTGCCTTTTGCAGCACTCTTACTGTGCAATGACCCAGCTGCTTGTGTGCTCCCTTCTCATTTGTGCCCTGTGATAACTTTTTTTTTCTTTTCTCCCTTCCAGGATTTTTTCGGTACTCTCAGCGATTCTGTACCTGGGTAATGTCACTTACAAGAAGAGAGCCACGGGTCGGGAGGAAGGACTGGAGGTGGGACCACCCGACGTGCTGGACACCCTCTCTCAGCTCCTCCAGGTTATTATCATTGTGGCATGTTTTTTCTTGTGCTTGGGCATCCTCCCCCACCCCCCTTGCAGTAATGGCAGCTTGCACTGCCACCCCCAGCTGTCCCATGGTTAATAGGAGGGGGGGAGATCGGAGGAAAACAAAGTGCAGGAGATTATGAATACAGGGTGGTGTGGGGGAGAGGAGAAGCTTTGCATTCCCCAGAGTATGATTGGGGATAGAAGGGATCTGGGATAAGAAGGTGAAGAGAGTATCCAAGAAGAGAAAAGAGTTCCCCTACAAGCCCACCCCTCTTCAGAGTAAAAAAAAAGTCATTTGTGACTAATGAAAGGCTTATAAAATATGCAGAGTTCCTGTAACTAGACCATAAGTGTGGCTTTATAGAGTAAAATGAATAATTAGTATACAAGGCATGACTGGCCTAGATCACTAGCTTACGAGGCTCCCCTCTCCCATCTGATTAGGACTAACCGTAACAGTTATCACCTTTTTATATCTTTCTACACAAAATCAACCCTTTAGGTGAAGCGAGAGATGTTGGTAGAGGCACTGACCAAGCGAAAGACTGTGACCGTGAACGAAAGGCTGATTCTGCCCTACAGTCTGAACGAGGCAAGTATGGAACCGGGTTGACTTACTGCGGGACAAGGGTCAGTTTAGACATTCCCAAAGTTAAGCACCTAAACCCTTTTAAGCATTGATCATCAATGCCTCGCTTCAGTTTTTATCAAGAGACGTAGGGAGCTGAAGTGGCTCAGCTCAAGGCCTCTTCCTTTTTTGAAACTGAGGCAAAAGCCAGTGAGGCCCTTCTGGTTTTTCTGTATTGGGTTTTGCATACAGCGCAACAACAAAACTAGTTTCACCTGCTAGTGATCTCCTTTACAGGAGATGGATTTGGCAGTGCAATTCTAATCCAAGAGCAGATGCAAATTCACTCTAGACTTTACTAGACGTTTGGTCACAATACTTGGTGGGATCAGAGAGCAAGATCCATATTTAATTCTAGGGTAAGTAATGCTACCCAAGGAAGTGGGATCACTTATTCTTGGAGAAACTACTGCAGGATTAAAAATTTGTGAGGTAGACATTTTGCAGCCAATTCTAGTACCAGGTGAGCAAACCTACATTTTAAGCCTAGAGGAATTCCCAAGGGTTAACAGGTAAGCGAGTCTGGACTAGGTAATCCAGAAGTAAACCCTAGAGTAGCTAATCCAAAATCAGAGGGATCTGTATGCCTGAAAGAGAGCACTAAGGAACTGTCAGGGAGCAAGGAGGTAAGCAAGGAGAGGACAGTTTTCTGAGTTGCACTGCAGTCACCAAAGCAAAAGATCAGAGTGTGTCTTTTAATTTGCAGGCAGTAACGGCCCGAGATTCGATGGCAAAATCACTCTACAGTGCCCTGTTTGACTGGATCGTCCTACGCATTAACCATGCTCTCTTGAATAAGAAGGACATGGAAGAGTCTGTTACGGTAAGCCCCTTAGAACATAAGAAGTGCCATGATGGGTCAGAGCTGGGTCCATCAAGCCCAGCATCCTAACATAGTAATGACAGCAGAAAAGACCAAAAGGTCCATCCAGTATGCCCAGCAAGTTTCTTATGGTAGTAACTGCCACTCCATGGTACACTCTTCTCCTAACTCTCTAACCCCAAAGTTGAACTAGGGCCATCTAGTGGAGACCTAGAGGGTCTCTACAACAAGAAGGGAGGGGCAGGAGCAGGGAGCCCACACAGCTGCAATGAATGTGAGAGAAGAGCCTCTGCTCCCTGCTCCCATGCAGTTACCCCCAAGCCTTATAATAAAGGTAGTAATATTCACAATCAGAACCAAGCAATTGTCAAACCCACAACAAAGATACTTCTAGCAATATTTTTATAGGGTGAGCAGCCTTCTTGATAATTCATACAAATGCTGCTTGAATGTGCTTTGCCTTATTGGGAGTAGAAGCAGTCCTGTGCTTTTTTTTTCCCTAATGTCTGCTTATTGGTGCCCCAGACCGTAAAAGTCAGGGCCCAGCGTTGGCTGTCATCTGAATCCAGATGGACTCAGGCCCAATGGGTTATGCTCCCCTGCCAGCAGATGGAGACAGAGTAAGGTGCAAAATTGACATCACAGTACATATACCCCTGCCATGACCTCAGCCCTCCAGTATTCTCTTCAAAAGCCACTGTGGACATTCTTGTGAAAGGACTTGATTAAAAATAGATAACCGTAACTGTACTCAACCAATCATAAACACTGAACTCCAGTAAAAGTATAGGTACCCTAATCTAGGGACCAGATGAATACTTACCTGTAATCCCGTGGATACGAAGCTCATGCCACAGAAGAACCCATGGCATAGTCCTTGGGCAGCCGAGAGCAAGATGCTGAGTCCATCTGTCTACACTAAGGAAAACAAAATTATTGGGTAAATAATTTCTCTATTTCCTAGCATGTAGCCAAATGGACTCTGGACCAATGGGATGTACAAAAGCTACTCACGATCGGGGCAGAAGGCTGCCCATGGTCCGGTCAGCACTGCCCATGCAAAGGCTGCATCCTCTCAGGCTTGTACGTCCAGGTGATAAAACCTGGAGAAGGTGTGCAAGGAGGACCACTTCGCCGCTCAACAGATATCGACGGGCGACAGTAGTCTAACTTTCGCCCATAAGACCGCCTGAGCCGTATTGGAATGAGCTCTAACCTGAGCTCTTTCCAGCCTCCACATAGACTCCGTGACCACCTCCTTAATCCAGCGAGCTTTGGTAGCCCGCGAAGCTGGTTCGCCCTGCTTCCTTCCGCTGTGAAGGACAAACAGGTGGTACTGAGACTTCCAGATACCCCACTAGAAGTCTCTTAACACCCAAATGGCACAGGAGACGATATTCCTCCATGTCCTTGGATTTATCTAGGAATGGCAACAAAGTGGACTGATTCAAATGAAACTCCAGTACTACCTTGGGCAAGAAGGATGGATCAGTACTTTAGCTGTAATGCCCCTGGAATCATCCAGAGTAACGGCTCCCAGCATGACAATGCCTGCAGTTCAGAGATGCAACATGCAAACATATAGCCACTAGGAACACTGTTTTCAAAGTCACTCTTAAGAATCCTCAGAATGAGGGTGGTGGTCTCACTACCAACACCACAGGAAAGTACCGGGGATTTTTCAATTTATTTTGTCGTACGCAAAAAGGAAGGTTCCTTTTGCCCTATTCTGGACCACAAGAGCGTCAATTGTCACTTGTGAGTAACTCATTTTCGCATGGAAACCTTATGCTCTGTGATAATGGCCGTACAACAGGAGAGTTCCTAACCTCCTTTGATCTATCCAAAGCCTACCTACATTTTCCAGTCCAGCAGGAACACCAACCAACATTTCGTACGCTTTGCAGTGCTGGGTGGTCGTCATCATTGCCTCCAGAACCTCTCCAAGATAATGGTAGTCGTGGTGGCAGATTTAAGAAAATAAGGGACCCTGATGCACCCATACTTGGACGATTGGCGGATCCAGGCCAAGTCCATGGAAGAGAGCCTTCTGGTAACCAACAGAGTGATCTTTCTGTTAAAGAAACTCAGCTGGGTAGAAAACCTCAAGAGAAGCCTCAAGCCACCACACGGATACAGAAGTTGATATACCAGTTGTGTCACCTGGTGAACACAGTATTCCCAATGGTGTGGAGCTATCTCCAAGTTCTCTGGTTGATGGCGGCAACCCTGGAAGTAGTGTCATGGGCGAGGGTCCACATGTGTCCACTTCAACACTCTCTGCTATCACATTGGAACCTACAGACTCAAGACTATTCGGTTTATCTCCACCTACCAATGGGAGTCTGCTCTCACTCCAGTGGTGGTTACAGGAAACCCATCTGAACAGGGCTGTGTCCCTGTCCTACCCGGAGTGGCAGGTTCTCATGACAGATGTGAATCTCCGGGGCTGGGGAGCTCACTGTCAGGAACTGACAGCCCAGGGATGGTGGACAGAAGAGGCTCACTGGAACATCAGTTGCCTGGAGGCCCAGGCAGTCAGATTGGTGTGTTTACAGTTCAGCCACAGACTACAGGGCAAGGCAGTGGACAACGCGATGACGATAGCCTACATCAATTGCCAGGGAGGAACCAAGAGCCAACAAATATCACAGGAGATAGACCTCCTGATGGACTGGGCAGAAGTTAATCTACAGATGATCTCAGCCTCCCACATCACAGGAAACAACGTTAGAGCAGACTTTCTAAGCAGGGAGAGTCTGGATCCAGGAATGTGGGAATTGTCGGCCAAAGCATTTCAACTGATAGTAGATTGTTGGGGCCTCCCGTCAATTGACCTACTGGCCACATCCCATAATGCGAAGGTTCTTCGATTCTTCAGTTGCAGAAGAGATCCATGGACCCTGAGAATAGACACTCTTGTCCAGATCTGGCCAGAAAACAAGTTGCTATATGCCTTCCCTCCATGGCCCCTGCTGGGCAGGGTCATTTGCAGAGTCGAACACCACAGGGGACTAATCCTGCTGGTAGCTCCGGATTGGCCCAGGTGTCCACAGACTGCGGACATGTGGAGACTCCTGGTAGGGAATTCCCTGCGTCTCCCACTGCTCAGGGACCTGTTACAGCAGGGACCAGTCCTTCACAAGGATCAGACTCAATTCTGTCTTATGGTCTGGCCCTTGAGAGGGCTTGCCTGATGAAGCAAGGATTTTCGGCAGCAGTGATTGTCACCTTACTGCATGCTTGCAAGTTTTCCACTTCCCTAGCGTACATGCGTGTCTGGAGGGTATTTGAGGCCTGGTGCAAGAATGCAGTGTCGACCCTCAGGCGGTCAAAGTCCCACTTATTCTGGAATTTTTTCAGGATGGTTTGAAGTTTGGCCCTTAAATCCTTGAAGTTACAAATAGCGGCGCTCTTCTGTTTCAAGGGTAAGGTGAATGGGGCTTCCCTTTCAGACCACTCTGACATGGCCCATATTCTGAAGGGAGTGAAGCACCATTGACCTCCCTCACGGTTACTGGTCCCCTTATGGAATCTCAATTTAGTACTGGCATTCTTGGCAGGTCCTTCACTTCGGTCGCTCCAGAGTTAGACTGCTGTGTCCCATTGATATCTGCCAAGCAGTGACGTGGTCCTCCTTGCACACCTTCTCCAGGTTTTATCGCCTGGACATGCAGGCCCAAGAGGACACAGCCTTTGCACGGGTGGTGTTGACCGGACCGTGGACAGCCTTCCGCCCCGATCAGGAGTAGCTTTTGTACATCCCATTGGTCTTGAATCCATCTGGCTACATGCTAGGAAATGGAGAAATTACTTGCCTGATTTTTTTTTTTTTTTTTTTTTTAATTTATTTGCCTGATAATTTTGTTTTCCTTAGCGTAGACAGATGGACTCAGCATCCCACCCTTGGCTGCCCAAGAATTGTGCCAAGGATTCGCCCGTGGGGTGGATATTGAATCCAAAAGATTAAGGCTAAGCCTTCGCCCAGTCCCTAGATTAGGGCTCCTATATTCTTACTGAGGGACAGTGTTTTATGTTTGGTTGAGTAAAGTTATGGTTATCTGTTAATCATATTTTTTTTTTTTTTATTTATAATTTTTATTAATTTCCAACAAAAACAAAGATATACAGAACTTTCTGGTTCGGAAAAATACATCTAGTATAGGGTTATAAAAATCAAACCGTTATCCATTACATCAAATAAAGTAATTGTATAAACCCTTATCTAGACTATGTTAACAGGCAATCGTGGGGACAAGATGTTATATAAGCAGAGTGCACAGGAAAATCTTTAAAGAAAATTTAAATGCCTTTGAGTTAACTAAGGTTATCTTCTTGTGCCAACCCCCCCCCCCCCCCCCCCCCGCAGGTTCAATAGGGTGGGAGTCTAGAAACGTACGCAGTTGACCTGGTTCTCTAAATACATATCTGGCATTATTATACACAAGCAAACATATACATGGAAAACGGAGAGAATACTTAGCTCCCTTCACCCGTACTTCCTCCCTCATCTCAAGAAATTTTTTCCTCTTAACTTGAGTACTCTTAGTGAAATCGGGGAAGATTTTTATTGGATATCCATAAAATTTTGAGGATTGATTTCGAAAAAATGTTCTCAAAATTAAATCCCTCTCTGTAGGAGTAGAAAGTTGAACAAACAACGTTTCTTTCTCTTCAACAATAAGCTCTTGTGATTGTTCCAGAATTGCTGTTAAATCAAATGTAGCTTCCTGATTTCCCCTTTGTTCCTCTGTGTTTATATCACCTCTAGCTTGAGAGAAATAATATATCCTTTCAATCTTTGGCAGTTCATTTTTAGGAAATTTTAATATGTTTAAGAGGTAACCTCTGAACAATTCACGATGTGAAAGTAATCGCATTTTAGGAAAGTTTATAATCCTTATGTTATTTCTTCTCAGCTGATTTTCTAAGGCCTCCATTTTCGTCGTTTGATAATTCTCAGACTTTATTAAATTAGCTTGAATTTTATCCACATCAGTTAACTTCTTTTCTATTCCTGCAATTTCAAATTCTATTTTCTCAACTCTTCCTTCTAAGAGCTGGTTTTTTGAAATGCTCTCCTTTACCATAGAAGTTAGGGAGACTATCGCCTTCTCCATTGAAGATATTGCTTTCAGAATTTCTTCCAACGTCGATTTAGATGTCATAGGTTTTGAGATCACAGATCACTTGTATGTTCCCTTCACCCTGCTCTCCCTGCAGGGGGTTAGCACCCACCGTGGTTCGCTGCAGCACTTCATCCGGTTGATCCCTGGAGCCCGATCTACCAGGGCTCTCCGAGGGCAACGAGATCTCCACGTTCCCTGTACGTACCTGGATCAGTCCAGACAGTGGGTTATGTCCCCAATCCAGCAGATGGAGTCAGTCAAAGCTTTGAGGGGGCGTCACCATGAGTGCTACTACCCCCTCTGCAGGAGTTCAGTATCTTCTGACTCCAGCAGATGCGAGTAGGGAATCCGGGTTGCTCCCGATTACCTTAGGCACTTCTTGTACTTCTTTATCTGGTTTTCTTCTCTCTGCCTACTTCTTTTGGATCAAGTTTTGTTTAAAAAAAAAAAAAAAAAAAAGTGTAAAGTGAATTAGAGGGTTCTAATTGGGAGGCGTGGCTTCCCTCTGTGTTTGTCTGCTCTCTCCTTCTTCTATCGTTGCGAGCGGGGTAAGTGCAGTGTTGTTTTGCTTCTTTCCCTGCAGTTTGCTTCGACGGAGGGTCTCGCGGAGGCCAGTAGGACCGGCCTCTCCGCGTTCTCTCTCTTGCCTGCGGCCATTTTCGCGGCTCCTCGTGGGCTGCGGAGGCAGGCAGGGAGGTCGTCGTCGGCGGGTCGCGCGGCCAGGAAGGCCCCCCCGCGGTGCCGTTTCGTTCTCGGCGGGTTGTGCAGGCCGTCCGGGCCCCCCCCGCAGCGGCGCTTCCGTTCTCGGCCCCCCCCCAAGGCTCTGCCGGGTGGTTTTTTACCTGCCGGGCCTGTTTTCTTCACAGCTCCGATGCCGCGGCCAGCGCGCTGCTCTGCTTGCGGCGAGCCGGGCTCACAGATTTCAAGGGAGGGCATCTGTGCGAGGTGTCTCCCCGGGGGGGAAGGCACCTCGCGGCCCCTCATCGATTTCCCTCGTCTAACAGGCTTGCCCGGGCGGCGGGGGCCGGCCCCTCCCCCATTCCTGGCGGGAACGGTGGCCATCTTACATTCTGCACGCCCTGAGGGGGAACAGGCAGCGCTTGTGGCCGGGGATGCTGGAGATTCTCCGCCACACTTACTTCCGGAATCGGACCCGGAGACGGGCCCACAGGGGCAGGGTTCCCCGGGGCCCCCCCCTCGGAGCCCCCCTCGGGTAGACAGGGGTTTTCCCCAGAGTTTATCCTTTTGCTGCACACTGCATATCTGCAGAGCCTTGAGGCTCCCACGGGACCTCCTCCAAACAAGATACCGCGGCCCTCGCTGCCTTCCCCGGCCCCCCCCGCTCCGGCGGGTGTGGGGGCCCCCCTACCCCCCGCTCGCGCCCGGCTCCCGGGGGGCTCGGGGACTGCGGGCACAGGACCAGGTTCCCCTGGATCGGACCCGGCGGATCCGGGTCAAGGGGACTCCACTTCAGAAGGTGATGATCCGCACACACTGCGTCTGTTCCAGCGGGAAGAGCTGGATGACCTACTTCCACAAGTTATTAAGGAGTTGGACCTCGATCCACCGCCGGAGCCGCCCGCGCCCGTAGCGCCCGCTGTGGTCACTTCCTCAAAGAAGGGGGATCCGGTCTTGGCAGCCCGGAGGCCGAGGGCTCGGGCTTTCCCCATTCATGAGTCTTTCCTTCAGCTTCTCACCAGGGAGTGGGATGCCCCGGAAGCTTCCTTTAAGGGCAGCCGGACCATGGAGAGACTCTACCCGCTGCCTGAAGATTTTCTCGATCTCATCAAGGTACCTAAAGTGGACTCCGCGGTGACAGCGGTCACGAAGAGGACAACCATCCCAGTGACGGGGGGAGCGGCCTTAAGAGACGCGCAAGATCGCAAGTTGGAAGTCTTCCTCAAGCGGGTCTTCGAGGTCTCCGCGGTAGGGTTGCGGGCGGTGATGTGTAGCTCGCTGGCACAGCGGGCCAGCCTTCTCTGGGTCCAACAACTGCTCACCTCTCAGGTCCTACCGGCCGGGGAGGCCGCCCAGGCGGATAGACTGGAAGCTGCGGTTGCGTATGGGGCTGACGCCTCCTATGACCTGTTTCGGGTCCTCGCCCGCTCCATGGCCTCGGTGGTAGCGGCACGTCGCTTCCTATGGCTCCGCAACTGGGCGGCGGACACGTCCTCCAAGTCGAGTCTGGGCTCCCTGCCATTCAGGGGCAAGTTCCTGTTCGGGGAGGATTTGGATCAAATCATCAAGTCGCTGGGGGAAAACGCGGTTCATCGCCTGCCGGAAGACAGGTATCGCTCCACCAGGGCGTTCTCGTCCTCTCGGACCAGAGCCAGGGTGCAACGGCGCTACCGGAACTACAGACCGGCGGCAGCCAGGCCCTCTGCCCCCAGGTCTCAGCCCTGGTCTCGCTCCTTTCGCGGGCGCCGCCCCGCGCATCCCGCTCCCGCAGCTGGACAACCCTCTCCCAAGTCCTCGCAATGATGTTCAGCTCGCCCACTCCGCCGTCCCCAGGATCGGGGGGCGACTGGCGTTATTCTACGAGGAGTGGGCGCGGATCACCTCGGATCAGTGGGTCTTGGACACCATCGGACAAGGTTACGCGTTGGAGTTTGTCCGCGCTCCAAAGGGACGGTTCATATTCTCCCCTTGCGGCTCGGACACCAAGCGACAGGCGGTACAGTTGACCCTGGACAGACTTTGGGAGATTGGCGCCATTGCGCCCGTGCCCTTCGGAGAGGTGGGCTCGGGCCATTATTCCATCTACTTCGTGGTGCCAAAGAAGGACGGATCCTACCGACCCATTCTGGACTTGAAGGAAGTCAACAAATCACTCCAGGTGGTTCGGTTCCGCATGGAAACGCTGCGGTCCGTGATCGCGGCGGTGCATCGCGGGGAATTCCTGGCCTCCTTGGACCTGACGGAGGCCTACCTCCACATCCCCATTCGCCGGGAGCATCACTGTCTTCTACGGTTCAAGATCCTGGATCAACATTTCCAGTTTGTGGCTCTCCCGTTTGGGCTGGCAACGGCTCCGCCCACTTTCACCAAGATCATGGTGGTGGTAGCGGCTGCCTTGCGGAAGGAGGGGATTCTAGTTCATCCTTACCTGGACGATTGGCTCATTCGAGCGAAGTCTTTCCGGCATGGACAGGAGGCTGTGGCCAGAGTCATAGAGTTTCTGCAGTCCCTAGGATGGGTGGTGAACTTTTCCAAGAGCTCCCTGGTACCCTCGCAGCGCTTGGATTTCGTGGGGGCGACCTTCGACACCCGTCTGGGCGCGGTTTTTCTACGTCAGGACAAGGCGCAAGCCCTGCGGGAACACATACAACGGTTTTCTGCGTTATCGGTTCCCACCTCCTGGGACTATCTGCAGCTCCTAGGGGTGATGGGTTCCACCATCGACATGGTCCCTTGGGCATTTGCGCACCTCAGGCCTCTACAGAGAGCGCTTCTATCCCGTTGGAAGCCGCTTTCGCAGGACTACCAGGTGCTCCTTCCTCTGCCGCTGTTTGCCAGGAACAGTCTGACCTGGTGGATGAATCCGGAAAATTTGGCCCGCGGCATGTCTCTCGATCTGCCAAATTGGGTCGTGGTAACCACCGACGCCAGTCTCGTAGGATGGGGAGCGGTCTGCGACCGCAGCGCCACGCAAGGGACGTGGTCCGCGGAGGAATCGAAGTGGTCCATCAATCTACTGGAGACCAGAGCGGTCAGATTAGCGCTCCAGCACTTCCTGCCACTCCTCCGGAACCGGGAGGTCAGGATCTTATCGGACAATGCGACGACGGTGGCCTATATCAACCGACAGGGCGGCACCCTCAGTCCACAGGTCGCGCTCGAAGCAGAGATGCTGATGCAGTGGGCGGAGCGGCATCTGGCCCGCCTGGCGGCCTCGCACATTGCGGGCGTGGACAACGTACAGGCGGATTTCCTCAGCCGTCAGCTCTTGGACCCCGGGGAATGGTCCCTGTCCGACGAGGCGATGCAGCTGCTCGTTCGGCGGTGGGGATCCCCCCACCTCGATCTCATGGCGTCCGCAAGCAACACCAAGGCTCCCCGGTTCTTCAGCCGCCGGAGAGAGCGAGGAGCGGAGGGCGTGGACGCTCTCGTACTCCCGTGGCCGGCCAACCTTCTTCTTTACGCGTTCCCGCCATGGCCACTGGTGGGAAGACTACTCCGCCGCATAGAGGTCCACCAGGGACCGGTGATCTTCGTCGCTCCAGAGTGGCCAAGACGACCTTGGTTTGCGGACCTGCTCCAACTGGTGATCGACGGACCCATCCGTCTGGGACATCTCCCCCGCCTCCTTCACCAAGGCCCGGTATTTTTCGACCAGGCAGAACTCTTCTGTCTTGCGGCCTGGCTTTTGAGAGGCACCGCCTCCGGCGCAGGGGCTACCAGGAGGCGGTAGTCTCAACGCTGCTGCGTTCTCGAAAGACTTCGACGTCGGTAGCCTATGTGCGAGTCTGGAAGGTGTTCGAGCTGTGGTGTGCCGGACTGAACACGAGTCCCTCTGAGGCTTCGGTTCCTCAGATCCTTCAGTTTCTGCAAGCAGGGGTGGACAAGGGGCTTGCCTACAACTCACTCCGGGTTCAGGTGGCCGCCCTTGGCTCGCTCCTGCGGGACGGGGGTTCCCTGCTACAACACCCGGATATTCTCCGTTTTCTCAAGGGTGTCAAACACATGCGACCGCCGGTGCGGAATCCTTGTCCCTCCTGGAGTCTCAACCTGGTGCTACGGGCCATGTCGGGACCTCCGTTTGAACCACTGCGGAATGCGACGATCAAGGATCTCACTCTCAAGGCGGTGTTTCTGGTGGCGATCTGCTCCGCTCGGCGCATCTCGGAGCTGCAGACCCTGTCATGCAGGGAACCCTATCTCCGGTTCTCGGATTCCGGGGTTTCGATTCGCACTGTTCCCTCCTTTCTCCCGAAGGTGGTGTCCGCGTTCCATGTGAATCAGACGGTGGAGCTTCCTTCCTTCTCCTCTTCGGAGCCAAGGTCTCTCCGGCTTCTGGACGTCAAGCGCACCCTGCGCCTCTATCTGGAGGCTACGAATGATTTCCGGACTTCTGACCATCTCTTCGTCCTCTGGTCCGGCCCTCGGAAGGGAGCTCAGGCCTCGAAGACGACCATTGCCAGATGGTTGAAGGCTGGCATTGCCGCTTCCTACATTGGGGTGGGGCGGACTCCCCCGCCCGGTATTGTTGCGCATTCTACACGCTCTCAGGCGGCCTCTTGGGCGGAGACCCGCTCGGTCTCCTCTCAAGAAATCTGTAGAGCGGCCACCTGGAAGTCGTTACACACGTTCTCCAGACACTATCGTCTTCACCTCGCTTCCTCGGTCTTTGGACACTTTGGTGAGCAGGTTCTACGAGCGGGTCTCGCAGGACCCCACCCGGTTTAGGGACGCTTGGGTACATCCTACTGTCTGGACTGATCCAGGTACGTACAGGGAAAAGAAAATTATTCCTTACCTGCTAATTTTCGTTCCTGTAGTACCATGGATCAGTCCAGACGCCCACCGCATTTGGGTCCTTCTCCTGCTCGACTGGTTTTTCCTCTACGGGACGGTAGTATTTTCTGTCTCTCACGATTTCTCAGTTTTTTCACTGTTTGTCACAGTTCCGTTTTGGGGTTGACACTCTGACCTTTGGTCCTCCCACCCGTTGGTGGGGCGGGCACGGTTTGGTTGCTTAGGTCATACGGCTGATTGTTGCCGTTCCTTAAACTTGATCCAATTTGGGGGTTCTTGGTTTACTCGGGCTTGGATATACTCGATACTGAACTCCTGCAGAGGGGGTAGTAGCACTCATGGTGACGCCCCCTCAAGCTTTGACTGACTCCATCTGCTGGATTGGGGACATAACCCACTGTCTGGACTGATCCATGGTACTACAGGAACGAAAATTAGCAGGTAAGGAATAATTTTCTTTTCCCTCTCTGGGGTTCCCCCTCGGGTGAAGTTCCAGATTTAATTTCGTGCAGAGCTGCTGGTATTAAGATAGGATCTCTCCTCTCACTCGGTGGGGCCGGGGTGGTTGGCGCGCCGGGGCTTAAAGAGATCTCCGTGGCCTGGGAGCTCAGCGTCTGCTCTTCGCTGAGACCTCCAGCGGCCCCTCTCTCCGGCGTCAAAACCGCTAGTCCGGAAAACGCTTCCTCTATCCGAGGTTGTCTTGCTGATGGAACCGGAGTTGAGGTAATATTCTTTACTTTGGCTTTACGTTTAGTATGGGGCATAATGCCAGCAGGAAAACAAGTATTTGAGGAAATATTCACCACGGGAGCTCAGCACTTCCGTTCACTCCTCGGCGGCCATCTTGTCCCCTCCTTAATCATATTTTTAATCTAGTTTTTTTTTCACTAGTATGTCCTCAGTGGCTTTTGAAGAGAATACTGGAGGGCTGAGGTCACTATAGGGGTGCATGTAGGGTGATGTCAGCTTTGAAACCTGACTCAGTCTCCATCTGCTGGCAGGGGAGCATAACCCATTGGTCCTGAGTCCATCTGTCTACACTAAGGAAAATGAAATTATCAGGTAAGTAATTTCTCTAATATCTCTCAAAATCAGGGCTAATACTGCTTGAGAATTCTAAAATTAGAGATGGATTTGCACAGTTTTATGAGGAGCTTCATAAGCAAGATCTTTCTGTTTGTGATGAGTATTGAGATCTATCTGAGCTTACCAGCTATTGCTCCAGAGTCACAAGCAAGGTTGAATAAGGAAATTACTGAATTTGAAGTTTCACAAGTTATCTACACTTTGAAGTTTTTTGAGGGCATAAATAAACGTGGATAAAAGTGAGTCAGTTGATATAGTATATCTGGATTTCCAGAAAGTATTTAACAAACTCCCTCATGGGAGACTTCTTAAATTAAAAAAAAAAGTCATGGGATAGGGGGCAGCGACCTATTGTGGACTACAAACCGGTTAAATGAGAGAAAATAGAGAGTAGGGCTAAATGGTAAATTTTCCCAGTGGAGAAAGATGAATAGTGGAGTAGTGTCTCAGGGATCTATTCTGGGACCACTGCTTTTTAATATATTCATAAACAACCTGGAAATGGGAATGAGGGAGGTGTTCAAATTTGCCGATGACACAAAATTATTCAAGTTTTTAAATCACAAAAAGATTGTGAGAAATTGCACAAGGACCTTGCAAAAGTGGGAGACTGGACATGCAAATAGCAAATGAAAGTGGACAAGTGCAAAGTGATGCATTTAGGGGAAGAGTAACCCAAATTAAAGCTACATAATGCAGGATTGACATTAGAATTTGCCATTCAGGAAAAGGATCTAAGGCATCATTGTTGATTATGTGTTGAAATCTGCTCCGGGTGAAGCAGCTGCGACCTCATCTGAGTATTGTGTGCAGTTCTGGTTACCACATCTCAAAAAGATATAGCAGAACTAGAAAAGATACAGAGAAGGGCAACCAAAATGATAAAGGGAATGGAACAATTCCCCTATGAGGAAAGGTTAGGATTCTTCATCTTGGAGAAGAGAGGCTGAATTGAGATATGATAGAGGTCTATAAAATGAGTGAAGTGGAATGAGTAAACAGTTAATTGGTTATTTGCTCTTTCAAAAAGTACAAAGACCAGGGGACACATTGAAGTTACTAGGTGATACATTTAAAATTAATAAGAGAAAATACTTTTTTACTCAATATAATTAAGCTCTGGAAATAATTGCCAGAGGATGTGGTGAAAGTTATTAATGTAGCTGCCTTTAAAAAAGGTTTGAATAAGTTCCTGGAGGAAAAGTCCATAAACCATTAAGGTGAAGTTGCAGAAATCCACTTCCCTGTACGTACACAAATCTGTCCAGACTCCTGGGTTTATGCATCCCTGCCAGCAGATGGAGGCAGAGAAAGTTTCACTGACACTGCTTCATAATCCCTGGTGCCACCTGCAGTTCCTCAGTATTGACCTGAACCAGAGCAGAAAAACACTTGCAAAACTTATAAAAGCTTTTTCAGCAAGTCTGTATTCCATATCCTGAAAAATTTGTAGATTGTACAAAAAAAAATTACAGCAGAGCAGACAACTCTCCACCTCCATAGATTGGGCGGGTTCTGGACTGATCCATGGTACTACAGGAGCGAATGTTTAGCAGGGAAGAACCAATTTTCCTTTCTTATCCCTGGGATAAGCAGCATGAAATCTATCTACCCCTTGGGATCCTGCCAGGTACTTATGACCTGGATTGGCCACTGTTGGAAGCAGGATGCTGGGCTTGATGGATCCTTGGTCTGACCCAGTATGGCAGATCTTATGTACTTATGAAGTTTGGTAAGTTTCCAGGGTTGGATGACTTCTCTGCAAAGTTCTATAAGATATTTAGAGAGGTACTGATAGGTCCCCTGCCTCGCGTGTTTTTGCTTTATTCTTGGATAGTGACATTCCCCCCTTCTATTAATATAGCGGGTATAGTAGTTATACCTAAAGAAGGGAAAGATACTTTGTGGGTCATTTTAGACCTATTTCCCTAATAAATCTAGATATTAAAATATTAGCTATACTATCGGCATTACGGTTAGAAGCTGTCACTCCAACGCTAGTGTACGAAGATCAATCAGGCTTTATACCTGGTAGACAGGCTATGGATAATGCTAGGTGGTTATTGAATTTTTGTATGGGGTGCCCAACAGTTGTGACAAGGTGATAACTAATGTAGAGGGATACTGAGGCATAACGAGCAAGAAAAAGGAGATGGTAGTGCCCCTGTAGAGGTCCCTGGTGAGGCCTCACCTGGGATACTGTGTTCAGTTCTGGAGACTATCTAAAAAAAAAAAGAGACTGGATGGAAGCAGTCCAGAGGAAGATGATCAAAGTGGTGTGGGGTCTGCACCAAAAGACTTGAGATGAAACTGAAGGACCCAAACATATTTATATCCTAGAGGAGAAGGGGACGCAGGGGAGCTATGATAGACTTTTTAAATACCTGAAAGGTGTTAATGATGCATGGGAATCAAGCCTTTTCCAGTGGAAAGAAAGCTGTAGAGCCTAGGGGGACTTAATATGAAGCTCCAAGGGGGAAGATGCAGGCATGACAGACAGGGTGGTAGATAATATGGCATGCCCTCCTGGAAGAGGTAGTTAAGACAAGAACAGTCATGGAATTCAAAAGGGTATGGGATAAACACAGAGGATCTCTAATGGCTAAAGGATGGAAATGAAGAAAAGGGGTAACCTGCATGGAAGGGCAATTACTACCCTTACTGCAGGGCACAGGGGTAATCTGCATGGAGCAGTTTTTACCATCCTAAACAAAAAGGTTGCTGGCCAGACTGGATGGACCAGTGTGTCTTTTTCTGTCATTTACCATGTTACCATGAATGGTGGCTAATCAGATAAATTTAGAGTTGGTAGAAGAACTGGACAAGGTTGCCCATTATCTCCCCTTTAATTTGCATTAGTTATGGAATTTTTTGAAGAGGAAATTAGGGGGAGTTTAGGTAGGGGCTTTAACATGGGTCCTGAATATAAAATTTCACTTTTTACAGACTATCTTATGTTTACTTTGGAAGATCTGCCAGTTTCCCTCCCTGTTTTGCTTAGTGAAATGAAGGATTTGGGGGAATGTATCAAGATTTAAAGTAAATATGGATAAATCGGAGATTTTAAGTATTAACCTTCCAGACTCAATGCTTGCTCATTTATAGAGAATGTATTTTAAATGGGCTAAGAATCACCTTAAATACTTAGGTGTTAAGATTGGAATAACTCCTGACAAACTTTTTCAGTTGAACTATGCATCTCTAAATTTTTTTTAAATTATATCTTTATTAGTTATTTATCATTTACATGAATAAACAAAAGTTCCCTGTACGTACCAGGATCAGTCCAGGACACCTGGGTTGTGACTCCGCACCAGTAGATGGAGACAGACTAAAACTTGTGGGCGGAGCAAAGGTATATTCTGCACATTCAAATAAGATTTATTCTTGTTCTTTTAAGTTAATAGGAACCTCACTAAATGTAAGCGGAATTCTAGTTCACTTCTTGGGGAAAAACAAAGGATAAAACAAATAAAAGGAAAATGATATCTCAATTGTTGCAGTTGTATTACATTCATATGACTACTAACCCCTGCTAAGTAACTTGATATTCAGTATTCATAGATTTATCCTTCAAAAAAGTCTCCAAATGGGCTGGATCAAGGAACACACATGATTTCCCTTGGTAGGTTACTAAACACTTTGAGAGAAACTTAAGGAAAAAAGTAGCCCCAAGAGAAATTGTTTCTTTCTCATAGCGCACGATCTTCTACGATATTGTGTTTCACGACAGACATCTGGGAACACAGAAACCTTTTGACCACAAAATTCAACAGATTTAAATTTAAAGTATTGTTTAAATATTAAATCCTTATCTATATCTGTTACAAAGGTAACCAACAAAGTCGCTATCTTAGGTATAATATCTTGAGTCCTGGAGAAACTCAGATACATCGAGACTGTTAGACAAGATTGTCATAACCCCCCACAGATTTAAACTCCAGAAGATAGTAACATTTAGAAAGCTTAATCTCCCTATCCTGAGCAATCTGTAAAATTTCAAAAATATACTTCCTGAACAATTCGACTGGAGAAAATCTAGTTTTTGGAAAATTCACAAACCTTAAATTCTTATCTCATTAGATTATCTAACTGTTCTATTCTATTATGTAAGAATAGGCTATCTTTAATGTTGGATTCTAAAACAGACTGTATGTTATTAGTAGCCTGATTTGTAGTAACCAATTATCCCTCAATTGCAGAAACTCTGTGATCCAAGTCCAGAAACATTTCTGATGCTTTTATAGAGTAATAACATAATTGAAAGACAAGTTTCGGATAATGCAGTCTCAGTCCGCGAGACTACTCTCCATGTCTCTGTTACATTCTCTGGTTCTTCCAGGTCACGCAATGATTGTGACCTATTCTCAGAAGTCAAAACAATAGGTTCTGGAAGCGGGGCTCTCAAGCCAACATATTCATCTTCAGTATGAAGGTCCGAATTAGGTGAAATATCCATAACTTGACCTGAAGATGTTGGAGTACTAGTTGAAGTTAAAGCAAAACGACTATCTTGAATAGGCTTTTGAGACATCAAATCCAGTGAGTCTGTGTTGGAGGGGTACCCAAAAGACATTAAACCAACTGGTGACTCTTAAGTGAGGTTCAGGGGGAGGAGTCCTACCACCTATACTTAACGATAGCTCACCTGAATTTCCAGTTCCTTGTACGTACCCGGATCAGTCCAGACTCCTGGGTTTTGCCCCCCCTCTAGCAGATGGAGACGGACGTTTACAAACCAAAACTCCACCTATATCTAGGCGGAGGGCCACCTACAGTCTGGCAGTATTCTTCTGTCTCCTAGCAGGTGGAGGGGGTGCAAAACCTACAGTCTGAGCTGTTTTAGGTGATAGTTTAAAAAAAAAAAGGGATAGATATTAAGTGTAGTTTTAAGGACCACAGAAGCTTGCCTGCTGGTTCGGGATTACGCCTCCCAGGGGGTTGCGAGGTCCTGAGGGGACCATCCCCCCTGGTTTCAGAGGCCACTGAAGAGTGGGGGATCCCCATATTCTGACGCTCTATCGACACTGGGGGTGACACCAGGGTGCCTGGCTCACTCCCCCCAGTTGGACTCGGACCCAAAGTGACCGGTAACGTTGTTTAAAAAAAAAAAAAAGCAAAAGAAAGGTTTAAGTTTTCAGTTTTACTTGTTCTGCTCGTTCTCTCTGGGTTCCCTTCTTTCCTGCGGGGGGGGGGGGGGGGGCCGAGTTCCGTATCGCCATCGAGGGAGGTTTATTGTTTGTTTTTCTTTCTTTCCTTTCCTCGCCGAGGCAGAGCATGCCGCGGCGGTCTGCCTGTCGGGCCTGCGGGTCCGCGCAGGTGCGGCTGTCCAGGGACAGCCTTTGCTCCTCCTGTGTCTCAGGAGGTGAGGGAGGGAGGGTCTGCGGCCCCGATTGGGACTCGGGGCGGTAAGCTTTCGTGCGCCGGGTCCTCCGGGGTCAAGTCGGCGGTTAGCGGTGGTCCATTCCCAGGGAGCCCGGGAACAGGCGCCATTTTGAATCCTCCTAGTTCAGTTTCGGAGGGAACGGTGGCCATTTTTTCACCTCGGGGAGCCGAGGCGCCCGCGATTCCGGTGGATCGGGGGGAGGACGACCCTCCTCCGTGGTTATCCTTCCCCCCCCCCCCCCCCCCCCCCCAGCGCAGGGTCCCTGTGGGGGACTAATCGGCGAGGCCAGTGGATGTCAGGATATCGGAGGGGGATGACGACGGGGCATCTTCTGATTCGTCATTCAGATCCGAGTTTGTCCTATTAATGCACAAGGCCTTTAAGGCCTGTAGGCTGGCCAGGAAAAGGCCTCTGGATAACCCTACTCCGGACACTAGACCTGGAGCTAGGAAGCAATCAAAGGTCATCCCAGTTACAGGGGGCCCGGACAAGTCCTGGCCTCTCCGGCCTTGGACAGCCAGGGGAGATCCAGATACCTCCACGGATACAGATGAGCCGGAGGATCCTCAAGGGGATCAGGACCTACTGTCCCAGCCTCCGAGGGGGGGTTGATGGGGACGGAGATCAGGGGCCCACGAGTACCCGTGGTTCACAGACAGAAGGGGATGACCTGAAGGTAATTCGGCTATTCCAGAAGGACGAGCTGGGCCCCTTATCCCTGAAATTCTGGGGGAATTGGGGATTCAGGTGCCGCAGGAACAATCTAGTCTCGAAGCGACGGACCCGGTTGTCTTAGGACTTCGGGGCCGTCCTTCCGCTTTTCCCTTACATTTTTCTGCCTCCGATTTGCTTTTTAAGGAGTGGGACACTCCTGACTTGGGGCTGAAGGTGGCAAAGGCAATGGATAAGCAATATCCCTTGCCAGAGGATGCACTGGAAATGTTGCGCATGCCTAAGATAGATTCCGCAGTTGCGGCGGTCTCGAAAAAGACCACCATCCCGCTAACCAGGGGTACTGCGCTTAAGGATTTACAGGACAGGAAGCTGGAAATACAGCTCGAGGATTTTTGAAATCTCGGCATTAGGAATTCGGGCGGCTATTTGCAGTAATTTTTCCTTACATGCTGGCCTTCGGTGGGCGCATCAATTATTGGCTAACGAATCTCTATCGTCTGAGGAGGCACGCCAAGCGGGGCGCTTAGAAGCGGTAATTGCGTATAGCACAGACGCCTTTTATGATTTACTGCGCACATCGGCCAGAACTATGCTGTCCGTGGTGCGTCTGCTGTGGCTCCGTCATTGGTCGGCGGATGTGACATCTATGGCCCAGTTGGGTTCGTTACCCTTTAAGGGCAAGCTATTGTTTGGAAAAGAATTAGAAGATATGATTGAGTCTTTAGGTGAGAATAAGGTGCATCGGTTGCCAGAGGACAGACCGAGGACCAGGGGGGGTTCCGGCTTCTCTCTTTCGCGGTGGTCGTCTGCCTCGGGTCTCTTGGGGTTCGGTTTCCTCCTTTTGTCACGGTGCAAACCGACAACAGTCTTACTCGCAGTCCTTTCGTGGGCGCCGTTTCGGTCGTCCGGGAACTGGTCAGAATGTACAGGGAGGCAAACCTGCACAATGATGTGCGGACGGTCCATTCCTCCGTACCGAGAATCGGGGCCAGATTAGGTCGGTTTTTCGAGGAATGGACCAGAATCATGTCAGATCAGTGGGTTCTAGATGTGATAAGACATGGTTACGCATTAGATTTTTTACGCCGGCTGTGTCGGTGTTTCCTAGTAACGCCATGCGGGTTTTCAGACAAACGCCGTGCGGTACGGGCAACTCTGGGTCGGCTCCGAGATCTAGGAGCGGTTGTCCCAGTACCGGCCGGCAAACTGCGCAGGAGCCGTTACTCCATTTACTTCGTGGTACCAAAGAAGGAAGGAACCTTTCGTCCTATCCTCAATCTGAAAAGGGTCAACCGATGTCTGCGGACTCCTCATTTTCGCATGGAGACTTTGCGATCAGTAATCGCGTCCGTAAGGCAGGGAGAGTTTTTAGCCTCCTTGGACCTCACAGAGTTGTATCTGCACATCAGTATTCGGAAAGAGCACCAGCAGTTTCTCCGGTTTGCAGTGTTAGGGCAGCATTTTCAGTTTCAGGTGCTCCCGTTCGGATTCGCGACTGCGCCTCGCACTTTTACCAAGATCATGGTGGTAGTGGTGGCGCAGCTCCGCAGGGAAGGTCTGCTGGTGCACCGTATTTGGACGATTGGCTGATTCGCGCCAAGTCGGTGGCACTCTGTCAAACGGCGGTTCAGAGGATGCTTCAGTTGTTGCACGCCCTGGGTTGGATAGTCAATGTCGCCAAGAGTCATCTAGTTCCTTCTCAGTCGCTGGAGTATTTGGGAGCTTTGTTAGACACCCGTCAGAACGGTATCCCTAATGCAGGAGCGAATAGTCAAATTGCAGGGGCAAATTCGAAGATTGTTATCCAAGCCGGTACCAATCATCTGGGACTATTTTCAAGTGTTGGGATCAATGATTTCCACGCTGGAATTGGTCCCCTGGGCTTTCGTTCATATGTGGCCTTTACAGTCAGCGTTGCTCTCCCAGTGGAACCCAGTATCTGAATAATTTCGCCTACTGTTGCCACTGACCCAGGCGGCCCAGGAGAGCATGGATTGGTGGTTGTCACCGAACAATTTGAGTCGCGGAGTGCCCCTGGAGATCCTGGCCTGGACGGTAATCACGACGGATGCCAGCCTGTATGGCTGGGGAGCAGTCTGTCTCCGGAAGTCTGTACAGGGTCAGTGGTCCCCGCAGGAGGCATCTTGGTCCATCAATCGACTGGAGACTAGAGCGGTCCGGCTGGCTCTGCAAGAGTTCCTCCCAATGATTCGGCGCCCGTGGTTCACAGATCTACTGAATCTAGCAGTGGAGGAACCCATTCGCTTCCCGTATGTGCCGGATCTACTGCATCAAGGTCCCGTTTTTGTTTCGACCAGGTCGATCACTTTTGTCTAGCGGCATGGCTTTTGAGAGGCAAAGGTTAAAGTCCAAGGGATATTCGGATGCGGTGGTAACTACTCTTCTACGTTCCCGAAAAGTCTCTACATCGTTGTCTTATGTGCAGGTCTGGAAGGTATTTGAATCATGGTGCCTTACCAGAGACGTGCTTCCTACTCGGGTGGTCGTGTCTGAAATCCTACTTTTCCTGCAGGACGGTTTGACTAAAGGACTTTCGTGTAGTTCGTTACGGGTGCAAGTAGCGGCACTGGGATCCTTGCGTGGTCGGATTCAAGGGGCGTCATTGGCGGCTCATCCAGATGTGGTGCGCTTCCTTAGGGGGGGCGAAGCATTTACGTCCCCTGTTTCGTCAGCCCTGTCCATCATGGAATTTGAATATAGTCCTTAAGGCATTGTGTGGCGCTCCTTTTGAGCCTATTCGTAGAGTCACCTTAAAAGATCTAACTCTGAAGGTGGTGTTTCTGGTGGTTATTGTCTCGGTGCGAAGGATTTCAGAACTGCAGGCTTTATCATGCCGGGAGCCCTTCTTGCGTATTTCCGAGTCGGGAGTGTCATTGCGTACGGTTCCCTCCTTTCTGCCCAAGGTGGTTTCTTCTTTTCATGTGAATCAGACGGTCGAGCTGCCGTCATTTTTGCAGCTAGACAGTTCGGATCCATTGTCTAGGGATCTCCGTAAGTTGGATGTGCGGCGAACGTTGCTGCGCTACTTGGAGGTGACCAATGCGTTTGGGTCTCTGACCATCTCTTCGTTCTCTGGAGTGGTCCTAGATGGGGTAATGCAGCTTCTAAGGCTACCATTGCTCGTTGGTTGAAAGAGACCATCAGTTTGGCGTATATGGTCCAGGGACAGTCTCTGCCGTAGGGTCTTCGGGCTCATTCTACTCGCTCACAGGCCACGTCCTGGGCGGAATGTCACCATATTTCTACGGAGGAGATTTGTAGGGCGGCCACCTGGAAATCGTTGCATACGTTTGCCAGACACTATCGTCTGGATGTCAAGGACCAGCGGGGTTTGGAGAAGGAGTGCTCAGAGCAGGCCTCTCCGGATCCCATCCCAAGTAAGGTAAGCTCTGGTACATCCCAGGAGTCTGGACTGATCCGGGTACGTACAGGGAAAAGAAAATTGGTTCTTACCTGATAATTTTCGTTCCTGTAGTACCACGGATCAGTCCAGAGTCCCGCCCGGATGTATTGCTGATGCCGAGAGAGGCAGTACTGTATGTGTGTTGTACATTTTCAGTCAGAATGTGTTGCAGTCTTTTTCAGTTATCGGTGACATGGGTTCTGTTCCCAGTTGGGGGGTTGTGAACAGGTATCGATGTTACTAGTTATATAGTTAGTTGGAGATGTTTGAATTATTCTGCTTTGACATTAAGTAATACTGCCAGACTGGTGGCACCAGCCTAGATATAGGCGGAGTTTTGGTTTGTAAACTTCTGTCTCCATCTGCTAGAGGGGGGGGGGGGGGGGGCAAAACCCAGGAGTGTGGACTGATCCGTGGTACTACAGGAATGAAAATTATCAGGTAATAACCAATTTTCTTTTACTTCCAGTTCACTTTTCATGAGAAGTCTAGAACGGGTTAATGTGAATCAGTTATTTACTCTTTCGGATAATAGACTAGGAGGCACTCCTTGAAGTTAGCATGTGGCACATTTAAAACTAATTAGAGAAAGTTCTTTTTTACTCAACGCGCAATTAAACTCTGAAATTTGTTGCCAGAGGATGTGGTTAGTGCAGTTAGTGTAGCTGTGTTTAAAAAAGGATTGGATAAGTTCTTGGAGAAGTCCATTACCTGCTATTAATTAAATTAAAATAGCCACTGCTATTATTAGCAACAGTAGCATGGGATAGACTTAGTTTTTGGGTACTTGCCAGGTTCGTTCTTTATTTATTTATTTAGAGTTTTTATATACCGACATTCTTGATAAAAAAATATCAAATCATATCTGTTTCCATTGAAACAGAACAGTCGCAGCTATGACGTTACATTGAAACAAGTCGACATCGTTAAATAACAGGTGAATATAGAATATAGGTTCTTATGGCCTGGATTGGCCACTGTTGGAATCAGGATGCTGGGCTTGATGGACCTTTGGTCTGACCCAGTATGGCATGTTCTTATGTCCTCCCTCTGAGCTGTTTTTCTAATATGTTGATCCATAGTCCAACTATGGGTGAATTTGTTGGGGGAGTTGAAGTCTGCTTCCCCTTTCTTTTTTTCCCCATAATGACGAAGGGAGAAACATTGTCAGAAGGGGTGTGCTGGCGGCGGCGCGCCACAGGCACGCCGCTTAAGTCCTGTTGCACAGGACCCCGGTTGTTCTCCTCCATGTCTGATAAAAGGCCAGAGGCTCAGCTGCAAAGATGGTAAGCAATCCCAGATGCATCTCTAATTTTTAATGTGACACGAGTTGAAAAAATGGGCACAATATCAATTGTTGTAGTTTGGAAGACTAGCAGCAGTGAAAATATCCTCGTTGCTTTGGTTGTGCTATCTTTTCAGATTCTGCCAATTCAGATTTCAGATAATATTCTTAAACCCTTAAAGAGGAGGGTTTGTTTGTGGGGGGGGGGGGGGGGGTTTGTTTGGTTTTTTTTTTTAATATTTGGAGTTGACCCTCAAAGGTGGCTAGATAAATTTTATATCAACCTGAAGTGCATGGGGGATTGGGAATCCCTAGTCTTAAAAAGATATTTTGTGGCCTCACAACCACATGTACTTAGATTGGTGTTGTAAATATAAACCTAAACAGTGAGTACAAATAGAGCAAGCTTTTTGGGGATTAATTCTTTTACAAGCTCATCAGTGGCTACCCAGATGGTTACAATCTCCAAGAGTCCCAAGCTGCCCATGTATGGCAGGTTGGGACTTATGGAAATCATGCTGGATTGGTAAGAAGGAATATTCTTTTCTTTCTCTAATTGGTTATAATAGGGAATTCTTACCTGGGTTGGTTTCTGGTGTCTTTAGATGTTGGGGAAAGATTGGGGCTTAGTTGCTTAGGACAGCTGTGGAGTTTTGAAAGTTTGAGAAGTACCACCTAAAAGGCCTGGATTTAGGAAAAGGAAACACTGACAATTGCCTAGGATGCCAGATTTTGAAGGCACCAAATACCCAAGCCAAAGAGGAGTGCAACTGTGTCAGGGAGAAACTTTCTCAAACAATCCACTTCAAAGGGGCACTGCTATGGGACTCTGGATGGGAGTGGAGGTAAAGGGACTTCACCCACTCTCTCATCTCCAGAGTCTCCAACCCCCCACTCTCCAATCCTACTTATGGATGCCCAGATCCTAAATCTAGCCCTGCACCTAAACAAAAAGGATAATTTCTGTTCATTCGAGTGAGACGTTTCTTGATGGGAGTGAGGTTAGAGGTGATATGTAGAAGGAGAAGACTGTTTGAAGGTACGTAGGATAAATCCTGCAGGTCTAAGGGGGCTTAACCCTAAAATTAAGAGAGAAAGTGAAAGCATGGTTATTTCCCAGTATGAATTGTTGATGGCAATGTCTGTGGTTATGGGGATTCCTAGCCTGTTTATTCTCTAAGAGTGAGCTCGCAGATTTATGTTTTAACAATTTGTTATTTTTGTTTATTATTTTATATATCTGTTTATTGTGGATTTTGGTTATTGTTGTGCACCATTCTGATCAATCTGGTACTAGGTGAACGGTATATAAAACCTGGAAATAAATAACCATCTAACTAGATAAATGAAGCTTGACCGACGTGCCCGCAAATGCGCAGTAGAGAGCAGCTCTACTGCGCATGTGCGGGCGAGCACGTCAGTCTTAGGCAGCGTCAAAAAAAACCAAAAAACATGGCAGCAGCGGTGGTAGCAGCGGCAGCGGGCAGCGGTAGCGGGCGGCAGCGGTGGTGGGCGGTGGCGGTAGCGGGCGGCGGCGGTAGCGGCAGCGGGGGCGGCGGCGGCGGCGTAGGGCGGCAGCGGAGGCGGTAGCGGCGGCGGCGGTAGCGGGCGGCGGTGGCGGGCGGCGGCGGTAGCGGCAGCGGCCATAGCGAGGGAGGGAGGAGAGAGAGAGAGGGAGGGAGGGACGGACTAAGTGGGAGGGACGAAGAGAGAGAGTGGGAGGGAGTGACTGAGTGAGAGGGAGGGATTGAGTGAGGGGGAGGGACGGAGTGAGGGGGAGGGACGGAGTGAGGGGGAGGGACTGAGTGAGGGGAGTGAGCGGGACTGAGGGAGAGGGAGGGAGTGAGTGGGACTGAGGGAGTGAGTGGGACTGAGGGAGGGAGTGGGACTGAGGGAGAGTGAGTGGGACTGAGTGTGAGTGAGAGGGAGAGAGGGGGAGGGAGTGAGTGAGACTGAGTGGGAGGGAGGGACTGAGTGAGAGGAGAGGGAGGCTGGGGAGGAGTGGGTGAGTGGGTGGGAGGGAGGTAGGGGAGAGAGAATGAGGGAGGTAGGGGAGAGAGAATGAGGGGGAGGTGAGAGACAGAGGGATGTAGCCCGTTTTAACGGGCTTAACGGCTTGTTTATATTATATTAAATGGAGAGCTGTTTCCAGAAGCCCAAGCATATTTGCATGGGAAAAAGATCTTAAGGTTGAAATAGAAGAGAATCAATGAGGGGGTTTTTTTTTCTGTATTGAGAAAAGTCAGTCTCCACTTATCAAGGAAATTGGATATAAATTGCTATATTATACCTGAAAGACAAGCCGTAAAGCCCGTTAAAACGGGCTACATCCCTCTGTCTCTCACCTCCCCCTCATTCTCTCTCCCCTCACTCTTCACCACCCCCCTCCCCCACCCACTCCTCTCCACCCTCCCTCTCCTCTCACTCAGTCCCCCCTCTCCCTCCCTCCCACTCACTCAGTCCCCCTCTCCCTCCCTCCCTCCCTTCACCCACCTCCATTTCCTCCCGGCGCCGTAAGCGCGACTTCCCGCAACCCTCACCCGGCTCCATTAACTCCTCCCGCTCCTGCCGGCAGATCTCGGGGGGGGTCACTCCCCCGAGATCTGCCGGCAGATCTGGGGGCAGATCTGGGGAGGAGAAGCAGCGGCACCGCGCGCGCGCGCGGCGCCGCTGCTTCTCCTCCCGCTCCTGCGGCCCCACCGCCATTTTTTTTTTCTGATCGACATCCTTGCCCGCACATGCGCAGTAGAGCTGCGCTCTACTGCGCATTTGGGGGCCGTCGGTCACAGGCCATTTATAAGGTAGATTACATAGTATGTACCCTAATGTGGGGGATGCATGTTGGAGAAACTGTAGTGTGGTGGGAACTTTTTTTCACCTATGGTGGGACTGTTAATGCAAAATTACTGGGATATGGTAGTGGATTTAATTAATGAAGTAACTAACCCCTAGATTGATCAAAAAGTGTTAACGCATTGATAACGCCTGCATTAAGAAAAAGGGGTGTGTTTTTGGAAATTTTACAGTTACATTCTCTCTCTCTCTCTCTCTCTCTCTCCCTTCTCCCCTTCTCCCTCCCCAAGCCCAGAAATGGCCAAAATACAATTTCAAAAATGTATCGCAAATTGTGTTATGGCTATTTCGGCTATATCACACAGCTTAATGCCAGGAAAAAAGGTGTAGTTATTTCCGGCGTTAAAACTATGCAATAGTAGGCGTTATGCTATCGCATTGTGCGATATTGCCCCTCATTTAACTAAATCCTGCCCAAACTCCTCCCCAATCCCACCCCTCCCAAAAATTTGCATTCGCACCGTATTAAAATTCGTTTTGCATGCGTTATGGCGTTAATGCATTATCGCGTGCATTAACGCCATAACGCATTTTCGTGAATCATCCAGTAAGATTTAAAGTAGTGAAAGATCCCAAAATATTTTTTATTTGATTTTCTAGACTGTAATATTCCTTCCAAATTGATGAAACTGTTCTCCCAAATTATAATACAACAAGATTAGAGATTGCATCTGTTTGGAAGAATGTATTTTTATCTCATTTGAGCTCATTACAATAGTATATTTGGGAGATGTACTATTTGAGCAAATTGACTGCAATAAATAGTATTACAAATTTGAATATTTGAAAGCCCTTTGATATTTAATGCTAGTTAAACTGGATATTGTGTTAAGAGTGGTCTAACCTTGAATCGTAGGGATTTATGTGTGGGAGGAGATTGAGGGAGGGTAGATAGGGAGGTTGAGGTTAACTGGGGAAAATTGGAACCTTGGATTGTTAGGATCTATATTCTCTTTATTATACGTTTATTGTTATTATTTGGTTCAATAAAATTTAAATTGAAAGGGGGAAAAAGAAAAGCCAAAATGAGGCGGCTGTTATTGGGGGGGCTTGCTGCTGCCCAAAAATGTTACCACTGGAGGGAGCCACCCCTCCCTACCTAATTATAAAGCCGTCCCTGTCCAGCCCATTTGAACACATCTGCATACATATTAGGGATAGGCTGAAAATATCAGGCCGGCTGGGGTGCCCCACAATGATTGAGAACCACCACGCATACTTTGTACTGATGAATCTCGAACCCGGGAGGCAAATAAGAATCTCTGGAGTGGGGGGGGGGGGGGAGGAAAAGAGGCAGTCCAGAGGGTCTTGGAGACCTCCAGTAGGAACTGGAAAACTCTTGGGAGCCACCAGCCAGCCACTTTGGATTTCTGGGTGCCCACAGTGGGTGACTGTGAAGTCTGCACATGTAGGTCTCATGGCCTCCATTACTATTGGCAACACTGTTGTTTCCATCCTGCGATGCCTGGTACAAGCTTTTTTTATTTTAATGTTTTATGAAATGAAATCTTTGTGGGCTCTTTAAAAAAGATTTTAAAAAATACTGCTTAGAATGGGATAAAAAAAAAACCTTTTTTTTTTTTTTCTCTTAGTGTTTATCCATTGGGGTTCTGGATATATTTGGATTTGAAGATTTTGAAACAAACAGCTTTGAACAGTTCTGCATCAATTATGCCAATGAGCAGTTGCAGTATTACTTCAATCAACATATTTTTAAATTGGAGCAGGTAAGAAATTGTATCGCAGAGAGAGAAACCTGTACCATGGGGGGGGGGGGATTGAAAGCAAGAACTGGCTCCCCCCCACACACACACGATAGGGGGTAGAAGAGGAGTTTAATATAACATGTAATATATTTGTGTGTACAGTGCTAAAATCTAATATATATGGCCCGCAGAGGAGATTAGACTGCTGTTGGGTTTTTTTGGCCTAGGTGCCTGCTAAGTGGGTCTGTCTTTTCCATCCCAGTCCTTAGTCTGCTAGACTGATGCATTCTGGTGTACGAGAGGGTGGGAGGTGATCATAGGGTTTAGGGGTAAGTTCTGAATCATTAACCAACCTTGTTATCAGCTCTGCCCTCCCGCAGCTCAGTGAAAGGGCCAGCAGTCTGTGAGAAAAGCTCATGGTGGGGGCGAGGGATGGAGCCGGGGTAAGGGAAGTCTTTGGCAATCTCCAACTTCTGATCTGAGGAATTTGTTTCCTGATCAAAAACAAAGTGTGAAAGCTGAAAGAGCCCTGTCCAGCCCCTTCCCCACTATTATCCACAGAATACTACTACTTTATCTTGCATAGCTAGGTCTTCAGGAGCAGGGACAGAAAAGGCAGAGAGTGTATGACCCTGATTGCTTTAAAGAAAACAAGGGCTTGGGGAAGAGACAATAAACCAAAACCTGGGTTGCATTGAGAGGGAAGGGAGAGGCGGCTGACCCACTGGGCCTGCTGGCATCAAGAAGTTCCTGTCCCGGCTCCCTCTTGCTCCATTACCTTGATGAGTTGTGACAAGCTGTGCAGAGCCTCTGCAATGGCTAGCTTTAGCATTCTGCTGGGTGCGTTGCTGTTTTTATAGCAGGGATTCCAGAACTTGGGGGGGGGGGTGGGGGAGGCTGATGTGTTTTCCATGGCAGACCTGAAATTCCCCCTTCCATGACCACCACCACTTCCCCCCCCCCCCCCCCCCCCAACTAAAATAGTAAATCGTCCTCTTCCTAGCACCTGGCAGCAACACTTCTGTGACCCAGGGACAAGAGCTCTGTAGATCGATTATAGGGATCTTTGTAGCGTGACCTCTGGGGCTGTGAGCAGTGCCTAACACCCCCCCCCCCCCCCCAGATACAAGAACCTGCGCTGTGGGAGCTAAGCTGGTTCTCTTGCAGATCAGCTCCTATGGCCTTTTTGACCTGCCAACTTAACTTATTCCTTTCTTCCCTGTACTTACCTGGATCAGTCCAGATACCTGGGTTTATGCATCCCTGCCAGCAGATGGAGACAGAGAAAGTTTCACTGACACTGCTACATAATTCCCAGTGCCACCAGCAGTTCCTCAGTATTTCTCTGTCTCCAGCAGGTGGCAGAGGGTGCGAAACCTGCAGTTCTCCAGTTTTTGGATGATTTTTTCCTTTTGAGCTTTCATCCTGGGAGTTTTTAACTTTTTTTTTTCTGGAAGGAATCCTTTTAGGTCCTACTCCGTCCGGTTGAGGTGGACGGGCCGGGGGTTGTTACCCTTCTGTGCGCCTACGGAGTGTAAATCTGGTTGTCCAGATCCCTCTCCTTCACGAGGCTGCCCAGGCAGCTGCAGGCTCCACAGGAGTTTTTTTGGTCCCCTATTCCTCAGAGGTGCCATGTTTCTTTTAGGCTTTTTCTCTCAGGGAGATAAAGTTTTGTTGGGGGGGAAAAAAAAAAGAAAGGAAGGCAGTTAATTTGCTGCAGTCATGCCCAGCACTGCTGTGTGAGCAACTTTCCTGACCTTGCGGTCCGTAATAGCAGCAGTTCGCAAAGGGGAGTTTCTGGCTTCCCTGGATCTCACAGAGGCCTATCTACAGATGCCAGTCTCTCTAGATGGGGAGCGGTGTGTCAGAATCGCTCAGTCCAGGGTACTTGGTCTGTACAAGAATCTGCATGGTCTATAAACTGGTTAGAGACCAGGGCGGTCCGTCTAGCCTTACAAGAGTTCTTACCATTGGTGAAGGGTCGAGCGGTGAGAATTCTTTCGGACAATGCCACAACAGTAGCTTATATCAATCGGCAGGGCAGAACAAAGAGCCAGGCAGTAGCACAGGAAGCTCATGAGTTGATTCAGTGGGCAGAGAGACACCTGGAACGCATAGCAGCATCCCACATAGCTGGGGTTGAAAACGTTCAAGCGGATTCCTTGAGTTGGATCAGTTAGACCGTGGCGAGTGGGTGTTGTCAAAGGCCACGATGAACCTCATCTGGGATCAGTGGGGTTCCCCTCACGTGGATTTGATGGAGACTCGTCACAATGCGAAGGCGTTTCGATTCTTCAGTTGACTGTGCCAGCACAGAGCCGAAGGCGTCGATGCTATAGTCCTCCCATGGCTGCAAGGAGTCCTTCTTTGCTTTTCCACCTTGGCTATTAGTAGGCAAGGTGTTGGGTCGTATAGAAAAACATCATAGCGAAGAGATTTTGGTCGCTCCGGAGTGGCTACGTCGTCCCTGGTTTGCGGATCTGGTCAACTTGGCAGTGGACTACCAGATTCACTTCAGCGAACGTCAGATGCGTCAGGTCCCATATTTTCAGGCTGCTCACTTCTATCTAGCAGCCTGGCTTTTGAAAGGCAGCGATTAAGATGTAGAGGTTACCCGGAGTCGGTTATAACTACATTGTTACAGGCCAGAAGGAAATCCACTAATATGTCTTGCATTAGAATCTGGAAAGTGTTTGAGACCTGGTGCATGGATCATGGGGTCTAGGCTCTCAGGTCTTCCATTGCTGACATTTTGTCTTTTCTTCAAGACTGTTTTGCTAAAGGACTGTCCCCTAGTTCCCTTAGGGTACAGGTGGCAGCTTTCGGCTCTCTTCGTGGGAAGATTGACGGCTCCGCTATTTCAGCTCATTCAGATGTTCTTCGATTCCTTAGAGAAGCCAGGAATTTCTGCCCACTGATCAGAAGGGTTTTCCATTCTGGAACCATAATCTGATTCTCCAAGGTTTGTGTACGGCTCCTTTTGAACCTCTGCAGCGAGTGACTCTGAAGGACTTGACTCTCAAGGTGGTTTTTCTCATTGCGATATGCTCAGCGAAAAGGATTTCAGAATTGCAAGCGTTATCCTGTCGGGATCTATTCCTCCAGATTTTGGATTCTGGGGTTTCGTTAAGGATGGTGCCTTCTTTTTTGACGAAAGTGGTGTCCACTTTTCACATGAACCAGACTGGAGCTTTCAGCCTTTCCTTCGGTAGATTCTTCCGCTCCTCATGCAAAGGAGCTCAAGCGGTTAGATGTGCGGTGAGCTCTATTGCATTACTTTGATGCGATGAATGATTTCAGGAGGCCAGATCACCTTTTTGTTTTGTGGAGTGGCGCGAAATGCGGGTTCAAGAACATAAGAAATTGCCATGCTGGGTCAGACCAAGGGTCCATCAAGCCCCAGCATCCTGTTTCCAACAGAGGCCAAACCAGGCCACAAGTGCCTGGCAATTACCCAAACACCAAGAAGATCCCATGCTACTGATGCAATTAATAACAGTGGCTATTCCCTAAGTAAACTTGATTAATAGCAGTTAATGGACTTCTCCTCCAAGAACTTATCCAAACCTTTTTTGAACCCAGCTACACTAGCTGCACTAACCACATCTTCTGGCAACAAATTCCAGAGCTTAATCGTGCATTGAGTGAGAGAATTTTCTCTGATTAGTCTTAAATGTGCTACTTGCTAACTTCATGGAATGCCCCCTAGTCCTTCTATTATTCGAAAGTGTAAATAACAGAGTCACATCTACTCTTTCAAGATCTCTCATGATCTTAAAGACCTCTATCATATCCCCCCTCAGCCATCTCTCTTCCAAGCTGAACTGCCCTAACCTCTTCAGCCTTTCCTCATTGGGGAGCTGTTCCATTCCCTTTATCATTTTGGTTGCCCTTCTCTGTACCTTCTCCATCGCAACTATATCTTTTTTTTGAGATGCGGCGACAAGAATTGTACACAGTATTCAAGGTGTGGTCTCACCATGGAGCAATACAGAGGCATTATGACATTTTCTGTTTTATTAACCATTCCCTTCCTAATTAATTCCTAACATTCTGCTTGCTTTTTTGATTGCTGCAGCATACTGAGCCGATTTTAAAGCATTATCCACTATGATGCCTAGATCTTTTTCCTGGGTGGTATGGAACCTAACCTAATATGGAACCTAACATTGTGTAATTACAGCAAGGGTTATTTTTCCCTATATGCAACACCTTGCACTTGTCCACATTAAATTTCATCTGCCATTTGGATGCCCAATCTTCCAGTCTTGCGAGGTCCTCCTGTAATGTATCTCACTGCCTCCCAGATGCTCCTCTCTGTCAAGGATTCTAAAGCTACTATTGCGCATTGGTTGAAAGAGGCGATTACGTCCACTTACATCACTAGCAGTCATGCGATCCCGGAGTGTTTGCAAGCTCATTCTACGCGTTAGCAGGCAACCTCCTGGGTGCAACTGGTGTCTCCTCAAGAGATTTGCAGAGTGGCGAATTGGAAGTCGCTACATACTTTCACGAGACCCTATCGCCTAGATTTGACAGATTCAGACTTCCCTTTGTTGCATCCATCTGTCGCAGACGGAGGCGACCGCTCTGCTCTGCCTTACCTCTTTTCTTCTCTTTTCCTCCTCCTTGGGCAAGATAGCTGCCTCTGGTGACGAGGGCCTCTGCATCTCCAGCTTAGCATGGGCGTTCCAGTCCGCCATGCTCACTCTTGTGGCCTCCTAGGGTGTGCACATGCACCTCTCCTACGCTCAAATTCACGTCATGGCGGGAACCTCGGGGGCGCCCCCACCGCATGACATCAATACCTCCGGGTATTTAAAGCCTCCACTTTGCTACCACCATTGAGTTAGCAAGGACTTCGGTTTAGCTACTCTGATTGCTCTAAGCTGCACCCTTAGATGCTGCTTCACTATCCAAGGGCCTCTCTCCTCAGAAGTTCAAGGCACCCACTCCTCGGGGGTCTCTCGCTTCCAACTCCCTTCGGGGCCTCTACTCACTAGACAACCGCTCCTCGGGGGTCTATCTCTCTTATTCTTTTCAGGATCTCCAGACTATCAGGTACTTGCTCCTCGAGGGCCTACCAGACTATGTATGTATGTATTTATTTATTTATTTTTAACTTTTATATACCGACATTCCTATATAAAATACAAATCACACCGGTTTACAATAAAACATAACTTCGCCTGTGAGCATTACATAGAACAATCAACAAATTATACTAAAAAGCATACATTACCTTTGTCAGAAATGTAAAACAATTATAAAAAAAGAAATTGTTAACAAGGGATAAAAGATAACAAGGGGAATATTTAAAACTAGGGGATGCACGAAGGGGTGCACAAAGGGAAATGCCCCTTTGTTGCGCCCCTTTGGCGCACGACGTGCGGCGCCTGCTGGCTTGGCGCTTTTAACAGATCAGTTCCGTGAGCGATGACGTATCCTGTACTACAGACCTTCGGTCCCACCATCGCATTACCAGGAAGACACCTACACTCTTGTGAGTACCTCTATGATCCGGTGCTCAACTCCACCCACCAGGCTCGGCATTGCCCGCACCGCGGGTCCACCATCTCTCTTGAACACCTGGGTGAGATTCTACATCTGAGAATGTTGAACATATTGGCACCTTGCGGACCTCAGTGCCTTACCTTCCTGCTTCATACCATTTATCTCCAGCAGTATAATAAAGCCCTCCATTCAGTCGGTGTCTATCTGAGTTCAGCCTATCTTCTGTGGTTCCCCACGGGGCCCCTCCCCATGGGTGGAGTTAGAAACATATAGAAACATAGAAATGACGGCAGAAGAAGACCAACGGCCCATCCAGTCTGCCCAGCAAGCTTCACACATTTTTTTTTCTCATACTTATCTGTTTCTCTTAGCTCTTTGGTTCTATTTTCCTTCCCCCCCCACCATTAATGTAGAGAGCAGTGATGGAGCTGCATCCACGTGAAATATCAAGCTTGATTAGTTAGGGGTAGTAGGGGAAGTAACCGCCGCAATAAGCAAGCTACACCCATGCTTATTTGTTTTACCCAGACTATGTTATTCAGCCCTTATTGGTTGTTTTTTTTCTCCCCTGCCGTTGAAGCAGGGAGCTATGCTTGATATGCGTGAAGTATCAGTTTTTCTTCTCCCTTGCCGTTGAAGCAGAGAACTATGATGGATATGCGTGAAGTATCAGTTTTTCTTCTCCCCTGCTGTTGAAGCAGAGAGCTATTCTGGATATGCATTGAAAGTGAAGTATCACGCTTTTTTGGTTTGGGGTAGTAACCGCCGTAATAAGCCAGCTACTCCCCGCTTTGTGAGTGCGAATCCTTTTTTCTTCTCCCCTGCCGTCGAAGCAGAGAGCTATGCTGGATATGCGTGAAGTATCAGTTTTTCTTCCCCCTGCCGTTGAAGCAGAGAGCTTTGCTCGATATGCATTGAAAGTGAAGTATCAGGCTTATTTGGTTTGGGGTAGTAACCGCCGTAACAAGCCAGCTATCTCCACAGTGACCAAGTGTCCACAATGCCACAAACACAACACCCTTGTTTTGGCAAAAGTGTTCTGCGAGTGGGACTCTCCAGGTCCCACCCTAAGTAAAGGGATTTGGTACATCCCAGGCTTCTGGACTGATCTGGGTACATACAAGTAAAGGAAAATTGGTTCTTACCTGCTAATTTTCGTTCCTGTACTACCACGGATCAGTCCAGAACTCGCCCAATAGGTGAAGGTGGAGAGTCGACCACTCAACTGTCTTGTTTTTTTTCTCATGCAGACTTTTTGGAAGCAGTTTAGTACTTTTCAATATTTTAATTAGTATAGTTTTCAATTAGTTGCGGGGTACCGATCAATACTGAGGAACTGCAGGTGGCATTGAGGTCTATGAAGCAATGTCAGTAAAACTTACTCTGTCTCCATCTGCTGGCAGGGATGCATAAACCCAGGCATCTGGACTGGTCCATGGGACCACAGGAACGAAACATAGCAGGTGGTATCCAATTTTCCTTTTGCAAAGCCTGGGTGCACACCACGGTTTAGAGTGAAGAGCCCTGGGTGAGCTGGGAATAACTAGCAGCAGTGCTCCTTCCTGAGTTCTGCTTGTACGTTCCTTTATGGTTAAATCTTGGAGACCAAGCTCATGGGGAAAATTGTTTTCAGTTGCACTGACAGATAGATAAATCAGGGCTGAGGGGGATAAGTACATGCTTGGATTTATATACCCAGTTGTTGGCTGTCTGTCTTTAAAGGAATAACTTTCGTGTAGCTCTGCTGAGGGGAAGCATCATCCCAGGCGCCTGTCAGCTGTAGGATTGAAAAAATGTGAACATGTCACTCCTCAGCCAGTGACCCTCTGTTTCTCCCTCCCAAGAGCTATCCATAATATGATCTCGCACCCCATCCATCCCTGCCCTTCAAGCCCACTGGACGGGGCCCGGAGGAGCAGATCGTCTCTTCTCTTGAAGCTGGCTTCTAAAACAGATGTTCCCGGCAGTGGATGAGACTGATCCCCAGGCCTTGAAAGTACAGGGAGTTAGCGGTGCTGGGGGTGGGGGGAGGGAGGGAGGTTGCCAGAAGATTGCCCCTTAAGATGAAAGTTAAATTCTTGGTGCCTTAAGAACATGAATCATTTGCCTTCTGGGCTTGGGTTAGAGTTGATATTTAACAGACATGATGGGGCAAGGACAGGTCTGATTGTATCTCTGAAGCAACTGAGGACAGAGCTGGCCAGGAGTTTCTTGGGCCACTTTTGTCTGCAGACTGCACAGACATGCGATAGCATCGAGGTGTGCTTGATCAGTTGCTAGTGCAACTGGCCGCTTGGCTGCCAAGAAAACATTTTACTTTTCTGCTTTGTACTGTGATTCACTGGTGACTCGGCACCATTTATCAGAAGTGACAGATCATCAGTCTGGAGATGCCTGGGATGTGTAACCCAAACCTCAAGCCTTGGGGGGCCTAGCTCTGGAAAAGGGATAAAACACTGGGCATATTGTTCTGCATCTGTCAGCAAGAATATAACCACAGTATGTCTTGAAAATCGCTTCTTGAAGTCTTTGCAGCACTTAAAGGGGAAACCATGCAGCCTGGCTCACATGGCAGCACTGAAGCCAGATTTAAAGGGGAGGACTGAAAAAGCAAAAGATGTTAGATGCATTGAATAGGAAACAGGTAGCTAATGCACTCCTGCAAGAAACGCATCTTACAGACAGAACATAACAAACTGAAAAGACGATGGGTTGGCAGCGTGTTTGGTTTCTGCTTCCGCTAAGAGAGTGGGTGTTGCAATTTTGGTGAGTAGGTCATGGCGCTAACGGTGACAAAGGTTATCAAGGACCAAGAGGCTGTTTTTTGATTCTGGAAGCAGATCTTTATGGTCATCCTTCGTCCTGTGCAGGATTTATGTACCAAATTCTTCTGATCATTCCTCTTTTTCCCTAGGCTTTTGGAGAAGCTGCTTTGTAGCAAACCCAGGGTTGTGCTATTGGGAGTAGATTTCAGTTGCATGCATGATCCAGTTTCGGACCGTAACTGTGATCCCCCAAACTGGGGCAGGACCCCATATTTCCTGGATTGTATTGACCTATTTCTCTATTAAATTGGGATGCCAAACTGTTGGCAAAGAATACTGGTTGATTCTTCCAGATTTCATTTCTAAAAGTCAAGTAGGCTTTGTAAAAGGGTAGATAACGCTGCAACAGAAGAGATTACTACATTAAAAACCCCATCTTTGCTGATTAGTTTAATGCCAAAAAGGTATTTAACTGCGTAGAATGGCGTTACTTTGGGGGTTTATTTGTCCTAGATAAAATGAGCTTGAAGGGACATTTCCTTGAAGCAATTGTTGCTATACACGGATCCTTAAGCAGTGGTTTTGACTACGGTGAATGCTCTGGTGAATTTCCTTTGGCAAGGGGAACTCGTCAAGATTGTCCTTTTATGGCCTTTATTTCTATCATTGGAACCTTATAAAGCAATACAGAAGAATGATGGTATTGAAGGAACTAGGTGTGGGGCCCTTGTTGGGTTAAAATTACAGCATTTGCTGATCATTTGCTGGTATTTGTCCACTCCCAAATTCTCCCTCTTAACTTTGCAGAATATTTTGAGCAATTTGGGCAGTAATCTGATTTTAAGTTAAAGACAAGCCTGAAACGATGGCATTTCCAAAATCTGTGCAAACTTTGTGGGGACAGAATTCTGCTTTCAAGTGGGTATCTACTTTTACTTATCTGAGTGTACAGATTCCAATAGATCTGAAGCATCTGTACGAGTCCAGTGTTTCATCTTTATTGGAGTATTCAAAGCTCTAGCAGTGGCATAATTTGCCATTTTCTCTGTAGGTGGAATTATTTTATTTACGATAGTGGTATTTCCCAGGTGGCTATGTCTTTTTAGCTTTTTCCCATTCAAGAGTTAGAGGAAATTAAAAACTTTGGATGCTGTCTTGTAAAATTTAGTATAGAAGGATTCTTAGTGTGTCGCTATGTTGGGTCAGGCTAGACTGGGATCGAGAAGGTCTTGCACTCCCTGATCTTAAGCTTTACAATGAGGCTTGTCTTGCTTGAATTCTTCTGGATTATTAATTTCTCCATGGAATCTGCAGTATCTGCCCTGTTTTCTTTATGTAAAGTGTTACAGGCAAATAACAAACAATTGGGAAGTAATATTAGGACAAGTGTGTTAGTGGCTCCTTTACAGTGAATGTGGTATTGGGCTACAAAAACTTTAGGCTGTGAGCCTAGGTGTCTCCCCTCTTGCCTGTTCAGGGTAGCCATGACTTGCCCCTGAGATAGCAGGTAAAAACTTTCCTAGCTTGGGTTCCCTCACCTCCAAAATGTATTAGGGAACAATGGTACTGTGTTATCTTTCCAGCAACCAAAAGAGCAGTATCGGCTAGCTAATGAGAATTTGCTTTTCTGCAGTTGCGGCATTAAGTTACCCCTCGAGGTAAGCATTATCTTAACCCTTCTTTTAAAGCAAGAAATTTTCTTGACGTAAGAAATGGAAGTAGTGTTGATATCGAAATTTACAAAAAGCCGATTGAACCAACTCCTATACTGAACTAGCCAGCTCTGGGAACAGGGACTTGCCTTCAGTTCCTACATGGGAGACGTTTATGGAGTGTTGCGAATGAATAAAGGCACTTTCAGGTAATGCGTATCTGCGGGAGATGTCTTTTAAATGCCTAGGCAGAGCTTATATAACACCAGTTAGAGCTCATACGGTGCATTTAGTGAATTCGGATCTGTGTGAGAAATGTCGGATAACCCCCGGGTTCATCTGCGTATGCTTTTTGGAGCTGTCATGGGGTTCAATCCTTTGGGAAGAGGGTTACCAGCTTTCTTGGTTTTCTCCTGAATCAAACTATACAGTTAGATTCTTTTTTCTTTGTAGCAATTTAAAGAGAAAGGGGAAAAGATGCGTGTGAGGAGAGCCTTTCTTTTGGGTAAAAAGGCGGCTTTGGCTGTATGGACCCAAAAGTAAGGCCCATCATTCCGGCACTGGCGCCCCCAGTTTTATTTCATGATGCAAATAGAAAGCTTGGCTAGTCGGTCTTCCTAGCCTTGCGGAAGATCTTTTTTGAATATTTGGCACAGTTATATTCAATTGATAGGAGTTGGGTACTCTGTTTTTGAACTGATGTTTACCCCCTTCCCTCTTATTTTATTGAATTGGTTGGACTGTCCGGGCTGATTGGTGCTAGTAAATGGATGATTTTCTGTAGGGGTGGGGATGGGAGGGATTGAGGGCTTGAGGGGGTACTCATTGGAGAGATACTGCTTCGTAGTTATTGTCGTAGCCATGGGGGATGGTGGGGGCATAAGGAAAATTGTGCCTCGTGGTTTCTTCCATGATACCATTATTGTGATTTATGCAAAAATTCTTGATGATGCGAGGTGTGATTATATTGCCAAACTTCGGGGACTTGGGACAGATTTGGGATTGTGGGGGGAAGAAAAGTTGTAAAACGGCATGACTTGGGCTGCTATGAATGTTTTGTATAATCCATAAGTTGACGTGCAGTGGCTTTTCTGTGTTTAATATTTCTTTTAATAGTTTCAATAGTAAAGGGGAGGACTCGGGCCTTCTTATCGGGTCACCCCTGATTTTAACCTTGCTGCAGTCATAGGGGATGGGGAGAAGGAGAGGGATTCTGATTTTGCAGGTAACCATCTCTTTTCAGAGTTAAGCCTTCAAGTCATAGTGTTGAGAAGTCCAGTGCCATCTTGCTCCCTTTTCCAGTATGTCTGGGGCGGAGTCTGATAGAACCATGTGACAACAAACCATTATTTAGGTTTGTTTCCAAGTGCTACTTGTGCATGCAGCTAGGAAGAGAATTTATTACCTGGACTGACGAGCCCTTTCATGTTGCTCCAGTGACCTCGGGGTCGGCCCCTGCTCAGGCTCCAAATAGGTACAAATTAATTCATTCCATTGCAGAGATTTGTTTTGAGTTGGGAACGCAGGGGCGAGGCAAGCAGCCTGCACAGAGGGGCCAATTGGGTGCAGCTGTGCCATGATAATAGTGATATAAATATTTATATATCAGGGCATCACTATAGACAGCACTTCACAAGATAACTCCCCCCCCCCCCCCCTAAACTGAATCACAGGTAGTTTAATTGACTTGCTCAAGGCCATGTGGGAGGTGAATAGGGGAATGGACTGCAGTTTTTTTTAATCTCACTACCACACTACACTGCCAGGCAAGAGCTCAGATACACTGTGGATGACCTACAGCGGCAGCAGCAGCCTGCCGCCTTTATTTTGTAAGGTAAGTGGGGGGATGAGGGGTTTTCTGCCTACCTGGTGGCTGTGGTACCTTCCTAGCTCTTCTGGATTTGAGGTTTATGGCTTCCGACCATGTTCCACTATGGGAACGTCTGTATTGGGGAGATGCCTCTGGTCCAGTATTCCTTCTGTCTTTGACAGTTCCCATGTCCTTGAATCTTGCAGGAGGAATATCAGAGTGAAGGGATCACCTGGCACAATATTGACTACACCGATAACGTGGGCTGCATTCACCTGATCAGCAAGAAACCCACCGGCCTCTTCTATCTCTTGGATGAGGAAAGCAAGTAAGCAGGGTGTGGATGTGTGGTGGGAGTCCAGCCATGTGGATACGCACTAATGCCTCTGTCAGCTACCCTGTCTTTGAAAGCAGCATCAGAAGTAGCAATGTAGTTACGCTCATGCACTAGACAGATTCACTTTTGAATCCACTTTTGAGGCTTTTGTGCTGTCTGGAAACTGAGAATTTTCTGTCAGGTTCCTGAATAATTAACTGTTTAGGGTAAAATAATGCTGTTTAGGGTAAAAGGTAGAAAATAAGTTTGGGCACTTATTTGTCTGCACTCCTGTGAGATTGGGGCTCTCCCTGCTGAGAGTGATGATGATAGAGATGGTGATGGTGGTGCTATGTCTGTACAGCACTGTGTATCTCTTGTAGTACTATATACATGTTTAATAATAGTAATGGAACGCTGTACCTTTTGATCTTTGTTCAAGATTTTATTTAAGTTTTAGGAAGCAGGGTGAAAGCCTGGCTATTTGAACAAGCTTTCGAAGCCTGATTTTTTTTTTTTTTTTTTTTTAAATCCAAATGTCTAGACTATTTTCCTTCCTTGATATTTTTTGTTTTATGAGTTGTGGTTTTGGGGTTGTTTTTGTTTTAATTCTAGTTTATGTATTTGACATCTCTTTATTGTCAACCAAAAAAATATATAGTGGCAAAAAACAATATATAACATCATCCACAATCAGTGCAAGTATTAATTCTAGTTTTTATTCTTTTTCTGGGGAAAAATGGGTGTTTGGGTGACTGTTGTATATTTGTTTTTGTATTTCTTTTTTTAGTGTCCTATTTATCACATTTGATCCTGCTCTGAGGGATTTGTTCTGTTGAGCAGTAATCAAGTTGGTGCTGATACTAGTAGTAGTGGCAGCTATGATGGTAGAAGTGGTCATGGAGAAGAAAGTAGTGGTGGTTAGTGACCATCTTGGTAGCGGTTGTGGTGGTGGTATTGTATTTATTTAGAGTTAGACCATATGACATTCAGGTATAGTAGGTATTTTAGTGTTGGTAGTGGTGATGGTGTAGGTGGTGATGATAGTGACCAATATGGTGATGATCCTGGTGGTAAGTGAGGCCATCAGCCTGGCTTGGTGTTCTGCTCTGCACAGTCTTTCCTTGGGTATTTTTATCTTTTATGGCTTGCATTAAAAGACACTTGCATGGGAGAGAGCAGTACCGAATATACTGTCCTTATGAACTTCGTATGGTAATTGACAGGAACTGTTAGGCTATGTTAGAGCACCTAAGAAACATTTATGAGCTGCCCAACACTGTGATCTCACTTTTATTTTGCTTCAAGACCCTGGCTGGTCTGGTTAAAGACCAGATGGCCTTAGAAGCTGAATTCCACTTCCCTACTCACCCTAGGTTTCTCCAGAGCAGAGCTGAGGGGGCAAGACCAAGCAGGAGCTTGTACTAATACTAGCTGTGCTTTATAGGTTCCAGGAAACTTCACTTTCCAGCTGTGTCACGTGAGCACCTTTAAACAGATGCATACATTCTTAAAGGTCAGATTTAAACGAGGATTCCTGCCAAAGAATGGGGCATGCTAAATAAAACTTCCTCTACATGCAGGGGAACGATCCATTACCATTTCCCCTTACGCAAAAGCGTAGCTTTATGCAGGATGAAAGTCTACAATGCTCAGCCCATGAAGTGATCCGATTTACCTTGTAAAACATCCACTCTTAGGGGCTTAGAAAGTGTATCTGGCAAAGGTCTTTCATTTCTGCTTTTCTTTTTTTTTTCACTGCAGTTTCCCTCATGCCACGCACCAGACGCTGCTTGCCAAGTTCAAACAGCAGCATGAGGAGAACAAGTTTTTTGTGGGGACGCCGGTTATGGAACCCGCCTTTATCATCTGGCATTTTGCGGGGAAAGTAAAGTACCAGATCAAGGTAGGTGCCCTGGCTGTGGCCGGGCCTCATGCCTGTGTCTCTCGCTTTTGCTCTTTCTCTCCCAGCGGGCCCCTTTAGAGGCCTACATGCAGCAGCCTCCGGTGTGAATGCCCCGAGCAACACGTTTGTGAGGACTGGGCTGACTCCGTTTTCTAAAGAAGCAGAGGAATTGCGTTGCTGTTTCTGTTTCTTCGCTATACTAATGCTGAGGCACAGAGACTTTCAGCTTATTTTTTTTTAAATAGGTAAAAGATCCACAGGATTAGGAGTCATTCAATTGTTTAACGGCCCTAATTTGCTCTTCTAAACAAAGAAAGCAGCTTTTCAGGTCAGCTGTGCATCTGAATGTAAATATCCATCATGTAGGTCTGGACCTAAAGCGGTAGTATCGGTCTTCCATTGGCTGGTAGAGGGCTGAAGCATTAAATGTCACCCCACAGTCATCGCGGGGTATCCCCAAGTTATAGCCACCAGCCCTTCACACGCACCGCTGCCTTATGTTGTGGCCTCAACCGCTGGTAGTCTCCCCGGCACTGTTACGGGTTTGCTAATGGTTACCGAGGCGATGCACTAGGAGGCCCTCTCGACCTCTGAGGTGGTATCCACGAGCTTCTCTGACAAACCTGCTGAATGCTGTGGGCTGCCAACGCAGCATGGGGACTTCCACTGTATTTGCCAAAGCTCTGCTTGGAAGTTCCGTGGGAGAGTCGCTGGAGGTGGCGAGAGGTACAGGGTGGGTGGGGGGAAGAAAAGAAAAGAAAATCATCAAAGCAGTTAGGTAGACTTGAAACCTTTATGAGGCTAACAGATTGCTGATGATGCAAGCTGTCCATCTACCCAAGGACCCTGCTGGGTGCTGCCTGAAGAAGGGTCCTTGTTTGTCCTACGAGCCCACATCTTTAGTTCCCTGTATATACCCGGATCAGTCCAGACTGCTGGGCTTTGCCTCCCTTCTAGCAGATGGAGACAGAGAAAAACTTGTAAGCCACCCCCTCTTACGTGCTACCCGCATCTCCTCAGTATTTCTCTTTCTCCAGCAGATGGAGGTAGTGCAAAACCTGCGATTTGCACTTTTTTATTGATGTGTAGGCTAATCTTAAAAAAAAAAAAAAAAAAAAAAGAGGATAGTGACAGGAGAGTAAAGTTTTTTTACCAAAAAAAAGCAAAGGAGAGTTTTTTGCAGATCAAGCAGAGCAGTGGATCCAGCCTCCCAGGGGGTAGGCAGATCTCAGGGAGACCATCCCTCCTGGTAGCAGCCAATTCTGGAGCTGGGGTTGGTGATCCCACGTGGCTCCACTACGATAAGACTCTGGGAGTGATACTGATAGTCTGGTCCCTCCCCCTCGGTCCTGGTCGGCTCGACACACATAAAAAAAAACAAAAACCCAGCAGCCGCCTTCGGGTGGTTCAGCGGCTTTCAAACAAGAAAAAAAAGAAAAGGAACAGAGCAGCCGGACCGGGTCTAGGCATAACGCTTTCACGCGGGAGTGCTCTGCCGGTGGGGTGCACACTTTCGGCTTCAGCCACAGTGCTCGTGCCGTTTTCTCTTTCCCTGTACATACCCGGATCAGTCCAGACCATGGGTAGAGCGCCCCCCCCCCCCCCGTTCCAGCAGGTGGAGACAGACCAGAGTTCTAAGGGTAACCTATATAAGGACGGAACCCACCCTGGAACCCTCAGTATTTGTCTGTCTCCAGCAGGTGAAACAGCTCACCCTTTGGTTCCCTGTTTAGCTTGCCCTCTGTGCTTTTTATTTATTTATTTATTTATTTTAATATTTTTATATACCGATAACCGTTTGCACATCGTACCGGTTTACATGCAACAGAATGGAGGTGCCAGGGAACGGGAGCATCCTTTACATAGAACATAAAACAGTAACGGTAACAATAACCAATTATATTATTTGCAGCGTTAAAGAAAGTGGAGAGAGCAATTTAGGAGTTAACAGTAGCTACGGGGCAAAGATAGGATAATTGGACAGTTAGAGTATATTTACAGGCTATAAATAGAATATCTAGAATACATCTTCGAAAGATACTCAATAACATGGCATAATGCAAATTTGTATATCATTTCCTTTCCTTTCTCTGGGGCAAGCTCACGCAAGTACTCTTTAATTTACTTCTTAATTTTAAAAATTAAAAAAAAAGATTTTTTTCTCTGACTGCCTGTGTCAGGGCAGACAGTTCTGTCTCCCTCGCTCTTGGGGTTCCTAGGGGGGCTTTGCCCCTTGATTTCTGTCAGCCTAGGTTCCCTTCCCGGTTACCTAGTGTGGGTGATACTGGTGGTGCCAGTCCCTCTCCCCACGTTTGTATCTGCTGTTGTGCCCCGAGATGCCCATGCCTCGGTGGAGCTTCAGGGAGGATTATCATACCCCTGCAAAATAAAACAGGCAGCAGTTTTATTTTGTGAGGAGGGAGCTCCTTATGCACAAAGCATTTCTTGCCACTCAAGCACAACAGAAGGGAACTACAGTGCAGGGTCAACCTGAGGGTCCCCCAAGTAAAGTTCCTAGGCATCAACACCCCCCAGGGATCTCTACAGGTAAAGAAGCTTCTGGGCTGTACCCTTCCTGGGGCTGGAGCCTCCATGACCGACCCAGTGGGAATGGGCCAGGCGGATGCGTCCCTGGCTCCTTCGCCCCTCCCGGGGGGGGGGGGGGAGGGACACCTGGATGAGGACCTTGGCAAGGTGTGTCTCCTCTGGGAAGGCGATGATCCTAAGGTAGTCCACCTGTTTCACAAGGAGGAATTGGACCTGCTTATTCCGTGGGTCTTGGCGGAGCTCAGAGTGGACCTTCCTCAAGCGCTTCCACAGGGTTCGGTGGATCTGGTCCTATCTGGGTTGTGGGATCCTTCCAGGACTTTTCCTCTGCATCCCATGCTCCAACAGTTGATTACTCGGGAGTGGGATGTCCCGTATGCCAGCCTCCGAGTGGGACACGTGATGGAAAAGTTGTACCCATTGGCCGAGGAGATTTTGGAGCTCCTGAGATTTCCCAAGGTGGATGCTTCTGTGTTGGCAGTCACAAAGAGGACTACGATCCCAGTTGCTGGGGCGGCAGCCCTGAAAGATCTCCAAGACACAAAGCTGGACGTTCTCCTGAAGAAGACTTTTGAGGTTTCTGCCCTGGGCACTAGGGCGGCCGTCTGCAGTAGCTTTATGCTCCGGGGCAGTTTGGGTACAACAGTTGTTAGCTTCTCAGGAATCAGTTCAGGCAGAGTGCCTGGAGGCGGCGGTCGCATATGGGGCGGATGCCTTATGTGACCTCCTGCGGACGTCTTCCAGGACCATGGCGTCGGCAGTCTCAGCCAGGAGACTTCTTTGGCTACGCAATTGGTCCATTGATGTCTCTTCTAAGGCCCAGTTGAGCTCTTTACTTTTCAAGGGAAAGTTCCTCTTTGGAGAGGATTTGGAGCAGTTGATCAAGTTGCTGGGCGAAAATAAGATTCATAGACTTCCGGAGGGTAGGCTGAGGCCCTCCAGGGGATTTCATACGGCCTGTACTCTGTTTTGGGGCCAAAGAAGATTCCAGCTGAATAGGACCCCGGGGGCGACTCAGCGGCTACCCGCCGGTAGGGCCTAGCCCTGGTCTCATTCCTTTCGAGGCAGACGGACCACTAGGGACGGTGCCGGTTCTGCTTCCCTTCGGGCCAAGTCAGCTCAGTGAGATGCGGTCTACCCATTCCTCTGTTCCCAGAGTGGGAGGCCGGCTGTCCAGCTTTTACGAGGAGTGGGTCAAGATAACCTCCAACCAATGGGTTCTCGATGTCATAAAACACGGTTACACACAAAAAAACATATCCACCTCAACTTGTATTAATAATTTAAGGGACCTTCATATCATTCCCTCACTTTGATATCTTTCAGAGCCTTACGTAATTCTCTATCGATAAATCAAAGGGATATTCTTTTAATCATTGGTCCAGTATTTTTAACAATTTTTGTAAAACATTTTTACAAAAACTTTTGAATATTAAAAAGTGCACTACTTCTCCATTTTTTGGAATATGCTGATTCTAGCCCCTGAAGCAGCAGTTTGCGAAACATGGTACCGTGTTGGGCATGAATTAACTTAAAAAAAACGGGGAAGTAGTGCACTTTTTAATATTTAAAAGTTTTTGTAAAAATGTTTCAAAAAAATTGTTAAAAATACTGGACCAGTGATTAAAAGAATATCCCTTTGATTTATCGATAGAGAATTACGTAAGGCTCTAAAAGATATCAAAGTGAGGGAATGATATGAAGGTCCCTTATATTATTAATACAAGTTGTGGTGGATACGTTTTTTGTGTGTAATTGTCAAATCGTATTGCCCATTAAGGCTTTTTTCCCGATATTATAAAACACGGTTACACATTGGAATTTGCTCGACCCATCCAAGACCTGTTTCTTGTGGCTCCTTGCAGTTCTCACACCAAATGACTGTTCGTGCGTCAGACCCTCGACTGACTCCTGAGTCTGGGGGCCATTGTAGCCGTCCCCCAGACAGAATGCACGAAAGGGAGTTATTCCATTTACTTCATCGTCCCCAAGAAGGAGGGATCATTCCGGCCGATCCTCGACCTGAAGAAGGTAAACAGGGCCCTCAAGATTCCGTATTTCAGGATGGAGACCCTGCGCTCTGTCATAGCGGCAGTCCGCAGTGGCGAATTCTTGGCTTCCCTGGACTTGACCGAGGCGTATTTGCACATAGCCATTCGCAAGGATCATCAGAGGTTTCTTCGCTTCAAGATTCTTGGCAACCATTTCCAGTTTTGTGCGCTGCCGTTCGGGCTCGTGACAGCGCCTCGTACGTTCACCAAGGTGATGGTGGTAGTGGTAGCAGCCCTTCGGAGGGAGGGTGTGCTTGTTCATCTGTATCTGGACGACTGGCTCATTTGGGCGAAGTCTAAGGAGCTGTGCGAGGCAGCGTTTGGCAGAGTTGTGGAGCTCCTGGAGTCGGGATGGGTAGTCAATCAGGCGAAAAGCAACCTTCTTCCGTCTCAGGTGTTGGATGTCTTGGGAGCCCAATTCAATACCCGGGTAGGAAAGGTTTTTCTCCACAGACAGGATCACCAAGTTGACACAACAAATCCGCCGCCTGTTGTCGCTTCCGATCCCCATGCCAGCCTTTCAGGTTGGGGAGCGGTCTGCCAATCACAGGTGGTCCAAGGAACCTGGTCAACAGAGGAGTCGCAGTGGTCCCATTAATCACCTGGAGATGAAGGCAGTCCATCTGGCGCTACAACTGTTTCTGCCGATTGTACGCAATCAGGTGGCACGGGTGCTGTCCAACAACGCGACTATGGTGGCCTACATCAACCGTAGCCGCAGAGGCGGCACAGCTCATGGACTGGGCAGAAAAGCATCTCTCCATTCTGGCAGCATCACACATCGCAGGACTCTGGCAACGTGCAGGCAGATTACTTGAGTCGACAACGGATTGATCCCGGGGAGTGGGAGCTATCCAAGGAGGCAATGGCCTTTATCATTTGCAGGTGGGGCTTCCCCCCATCTGGACTTGATGGCAACTCAGAGGAACGCCAAGGGCTCCTGCTTTTTCAGTTGCAGACAAACACAGAGCAGAAGGGGTTGATGCCTTGGTTCTTCCGTGGCCGACCAAGATTCTACTCTTGTCTTCCCCCTGTGGCCACTGGTCGGCAAAGTTTTATGCCGCATAGAGGATCACCCAGGGAAGGTAATCCTGGTAGCTCCGGAATGGCCTTGGCGCCCGTTGTTCGCGGACCTAAGTCAATCTGGCGGAGGACGGTCCCCTCAGGTTGGGTCATCTTACCCATTTGCTACGTCAAGGCCCTATGTTTTTCGATCAGGCAGATCGCTTTTGTCTTGCGGCCTGGCTTTTGAGCAGAGGCAATTGAGGAAGAAAGGTTATCAGGACGACGTTATCACTACCCTCCTACAAGTTCATAAACCTTCTACCTCGTTGACATATGTTAGGGTATGGAAGGTGTTCGAGTCATGGTGCAAGGAGCAGGGTGTCCTTCCCCCAATGTTCTTCAGTGCCGCAGATTCTGGCGTTTTTACAAAAAAGCTTAGCTAAAGGATTGTCCTTCGGATCCAGGTGGCAGCTTTGGGATGTCTCCTAGGCAAGCTTCATGGCAGTTCCCTCGCGTCACATCCTGATGTGGTCCGTTTTCTTTGAGGGGTGAAACATTTGAATCCTCCAGTCCGTCCAGTCTTTCCGTCTTGGAGCCTGAATTTGGTACTTAGGGTCTTGTGTGATGCTCCTTTTGAGCCTCTTAAAAGGGCTCCTTAAAGGACCTCCCCCTAAAGACTGTGTTTTTGGTGGCTATTTGCTCAGCTTGCAGGGTGTCAGAGCTTCAAGCCCTTTCTTGTCGGGAGCCCTTTCTACGCTTTTCGGATTCGGGGGGGTCTCTCTTAGGACCGTTTCATCTTTTTTGCCAAAGGTGGTTTCGTCGTTCCATCTAAATCAGTCTGTGGAACTTCTGGCATTTTTGCGCATTGATTTGGAGGTGCCGCATGCTAGGGAGTTGAAGCATCTAGATGTAAGGAGGGTTCTCCTGCGCTATTTGGAGGTCACAACTTCTTTCAGAGTTTCGGATCATTTGTTCGTCTTGTGGAATGGCGCTAAGAAAGGACAAGTGTCCAAGGCGACTATAGTCCGGTGGTTGAAAGAGGCTTACATTTGTCGTGGCCAGCCAGTTCCTGAGGGCTTGAAAGTGCACTCGCTGCGCACTCAAGCCTCTTCTTGGGCTGTGTCAGTCGGTGTCACCGCAGGAGACTTGCAGGGCGGCGACTTGGAAGACACTTAACACTTTTGTTCGTCACTACTGTTTGGACGTTCAAGCTCCAGATGACGGCAGTTGTTTTGGCAGATGTGTTCTTCAAGCAGGACTTGCAGCGTCACACCCTGTGTAGGGAAGCTTTGGTACATCCCAGCAGTCTGGATTGATCCGGGTATGTACAGGGAAAGGACAATTAGTTCTTACCTGATACTTTTCATTCCTGTAGTACCACGGATCAGTCCAAACACCTTACCTTAAAGGGGTTTATCGTGAGAGTCCGCTCTGATAGTTAATTTCTACTGAAGAAACCAAAAGAAGGCTACATGTTTGTTCGGTTTTATTAATCAGTTCAATAGTTTTCTGGTTTGGTTTTTGCTTGATTTGCAATTTTGCTGCACTTTTATCCTCCAAGTTGTTTCTGCTTTGATATTGTTTATACTGAGGAGATGCAGGTAGCATACCTGGTTAAGAGGGGGTGCCTTACAAGCTTTTCTGTCTCTCCATCTGCTGGAAGGGAGGCAAAACCCAGCAGTCTGGACTGATCCGTGGTACTACAGGAACAAAAATTATCAGGTAAGAACTAATTTTCCTATTCTTGCTAGCCTTATGGAGCTGGCCAAGGAGCAAAAGTGCTATGTGCTGCCATTTGAGAGACCCAAGTGTGATTTCCAAGCTGGGCTGCCGCCCCTCAGCTCGCCCTGGTCTGGGGATGCCACGGAAGCAGCAGTCGTGGCCCTTGGAGAAGGGAATCCCAGTCATCACTTGGTGGCAATGCCCTCTGGCCAAACTCAGGGGTGTACACATTCTGCAGGGAGCCACGGTCTGTGGCCTGTGATTGGGATGCACAGGAAAAGGCTGAAAAGTGAGGGACATAGAAATCCAAGCTCATGGCATTGTAGTCCCAGAAGTGAGCAGTTCTTATCTGAGTTTTTTGTCTAGAGGCGTAGAATGAAACTGCCAAGCCAAAACATTTTTAGTAATTTGTTAGTCTTCTAAAGCTGTCCTTTCTTTCCAGCCACTCTGCTGGTTTGTTTGTTTTTTGGGTTTTTTTTTTTAACTATTTGCTTTGGCCTCTGATCACCTAAATGGATTCTTGATTACCAAAAACAGTGGAAATGCCAGTAAAACAGTGGACCCTGGGTGCAAAAATTGCTGGTGATATCTGCAAAGTCCCAAGGGGAGGGGGCTGGGACTTAGCGGGTGGGACCTCACTGTGACTGTGGGACAGGAGATCTGACCTGGAATTGCTCTCAGGCCATGCCTTGACCTTTCTGGCCCTAGGATTTCCGGGAGAAGAACACAGACTACATGAGGCCGGACATCGTGGCCTTGCTAAGGAGCAGTGACAGTGCCTACATCCGAGAGCTGATCGGCATGGATCCCGTGGCTGTGTTCCGCTGGGCAAGCCTCCGGGCTGCCATTCGAGCCATGGCAGTTTTGAACCAGGCTGGGAGAGAGAGGGCTCAGAAAACTGCAGGTTGGGTTTATGTCTAAGCTCTCACTGTAGCACTAAGTTCTGGTAGCTATGTTGATTCAGGGGAAAACTGGACACCAATATTTTATTTTTATGTTTTTAAAATTTTGATTTTGTTTGTTAGTTATTGGACCTGCATGTACCTCCGATTGTATTTGTTTTGTACTTGCCCAGAATCTCTGGGCTTCTAAGTGGGGGGGGGGAAAAAAATTCTGTACATGGGCCTTTGATATTGGAAAGGACCGTCTGAAGAAGGGACTTGTGTGTTCTCAAAAGCTCATGTACAACATTCATCCTCAGATAATTATTTTTGTCCAATACAAGGTCAAAAATACAGACCCGCCATGTATCCCTTAAATGGCATCAACAAAGGCATATGTTGCTCCAGACATGGGCTATGGAGGCGAGTTTATATGGAAGAGCATTACTCGTAAGGGACACAGAGAGTTATTCTTTAAGTTTGAATGTTTCTAACCCAGTTCATAGCAGAGTATGTGCCATCCATTGTTGTCTGAGCATGCTTTGCCACACTTGTCTTTTTAAAGCATCTCTGGTTCCTTACTGTACCGACAGGTGTGGTGCGAAAGGGTCCCAGAGTTCCACTTGGAGAACTTCAGAGAGCCAACATTCAAGCGGAGAAAGTTTACCGGTGAGGAATGCAAGGGCGCTTGGTGTACCTCAAAGCCAACGGGGGGGATTTGGCATCGATCACCTGATGCCAGGCCGATGGATACAAGCACCTGGCTGCCAGGAAAGCCATGGGATTGAGATCTACGGCATCTTCATGGCTACAATAACTACATCATTGCCTTTTTATGGTTTGCAACTTACAGCGTGAAGAAGCCTTGGAGAGTCAATAGAGTTCTTCATGTCCTCCTGCAGCTTACTGCTTTTAGTGCACCCTCTGCTGCATCCTTTGCCCTGTTAATGCTTATAAGATACCTTGCCTTGACTAATGAAGGGGTGTAAGCTTGGCAACTATTTATAGTCCTCATTCCTGCCCAACAAGAATTCTTAGCAAAACAAATCCATTTATTGCAATACTCTATACATTTGCATTATTTTTATTTTATTTATTCAATGGCATTTGTTTATCACTTTCCCAATTAAAAATCGCTCAAAGCGATATGCATTCTTTAAAGGAACGATGGTGCTTTATCTGACTGTTAAAACACGTCCAGAACCTACATGGCAAAAGCCCCAACGTGCACTGGGAGTCTTAACTTTTTTTAATGTCACGTCTGCACTTTCACTGAGCGCGACATCACAAAGGCAGTTCTGCTGGCCATTCAGACTGTGTCTATCACCCATCAGCATTTAAGAATGCATGAAAGTAATGTCTGGATGCTGGCGACATGCGCCCAGGGAGAGTGCACCTCCCACGCTGGGTTGCAGGCCCTCTATCTACCAACTGCAGGCATCTAATGATGTAAACCAGCAAAGGGGCCAAGTTCTACTGAAGATCCAGATTGGATTAACTTGGCATACTGCTCTTCATTAAAATATCAAAGCAGGCTACAATAAATTTAAAAGATAAAAAAATAAACAATATACATAACAAATCAACAGTAATGTAAGTTATTTTATTTACATACAATATAAAATAACAGAGAGAAATCCTCCCCTTCTGCCGCTCCGGCTTAGTTAATCTTGGTGTGTGCACCTCCGTGGGTTTGCGAATCCTTTATCGGTGCCCTCCTTGTTCCAGGGGAGTTACTTGCTTTGCTTTCCTGCTCTTGACGTGTCGCTGAATTCCAACAAGCCAACCCAAGTTCACCGCCCTCTGAAAATGAGAATTTCCTGGTGGGAGGAGCTGGGGTGCCCATACAATATCCAGAGGATAATTTTCAGAAGATCTTAACTGGCTAACTAACCAGTTGCCCAGGTAAAATTGGGGGGGTGGAAAACGTGCCCCTGCCTCCCCTTCCCCCAGGGGTTACCAATGTTGCAAAGAGGCGGGGAGGGCAGAACCAGCCGGTCATTCATCTTCAAAGAGAAATCCTTTTAAAACGTGCTTTTACCTGCCAGCTTCCCATGGAGTTTTGATGTTGAGGTGTATAACAGCCAGAAATCCCCAGCGGCTCCGAGCACCGCCCGCTCCCTAGCTTTGTGCTGGACCCTTCCGCACTGTATTCACTGTAGGGTGTTGTGCGTTTTCCCTTTCCGCAGCCGCTCTGTGCTTGATTTCTCATTTGATTGCACCGAGGATTTCGATATTGATGTTTTTGAAGACATCATTACGTTTTACGAAAACAAGAAGTAAGTGGGAAAAGCCGGAGGTGCCGCAGCCTGAGATCCAGGGGAGGGGGAGGGCGTGAGGCTCTCCAGGGGTTATTGACAAAAGCCTTTGAATCCGCCCGGCACACAGAGAGCAAGAGACGCGGACCCCAGGGAGGTATATGCTGAGAGTTTACCCCCTTCACTCTGAGGCCCAAAAATCATTTATTTTTTCCACACAGATGTGGTAAATGCATCTGTCATCCTCTGCACGCTGGGGAAAATTTAACTCCAAACGGGAGACCTTTGTCTTGCCAAACCTTTACCTTCATTCAGCAATAAGCCTGGGTGGCTTCTAAAGTGACTTTTACATCTTTTTTTTTTTAACTTAAAATATTGGTCTCTTTCTGTTGGATTTCCCAGCGACGTTCTCCCAGGTGTAGCCACTCAGAATATTCCACCATCCTCCCCCAAACAAAACACATTAAAATGGAAAGCAAGAGCAGCGGGGCTATTGAGACGGGGTCTCCGAGTGGATTTGCTGCGGTTGGCTAAACCAGCCCATGCACACTTGCTAACTAACCCTCTGTGCTAAACTACAAAAAAAAGTACTTCCCTGTACGTACCAGAATCAGTCCAGACTCCTGGGTTTTGCCTCCCCTCCAGCAGATGGAGACAGAAGTTTTGGCGGACTTGTCTTAAACCCTGCAGTGCTACCTACAGTCCGCCTGTATTTCTCGGTCTCCAGCATATGGTGGAGGTGCAAAACCTACTGTCTGGTCTTAGTAAAAAAAAAAAAGAGACAAATGTGGTTAGTTTAAAAAAAAAAACAAAAAACCCAACAAACTTTATTTAATTGTGAACAGGTCAGAAGGACTTCAAGTCTTCAGACCCTCCCAGGGGGTTGGCAGGTCCCGAGGGGACTATCCCCCCTGGTATTTGAGGCATTAGGAGCATGGGGTTGAGAACCTCCAGGACTGCTCTGCCCCCCCCCCCCCCTCCCCAGGTCTGGGGTGATACTGGGGAGCCCGGCTCACTCACCCTCTGAGGCAGAGGACCCAGGACGACATCAAGCAGGTTATTAAAAAAAAAAAAAAAAAAGTTTTTTATTGTTTCGTTATTTCCTGCTACAGGGGCAGAGTATCTCGCTGTGTCAGGTCTCCCTCCGTTATTGGGCTGCGCTAGGGGCAGGCGTCTTACCCGGTTGACGATTCTTTTCTTCGGTGCAACTGTTTGCCTTTTCTTCATGCCGCGGCGAGCGGCCTACAAGGCGTGTGGAGACGCGCGCATGTCTCCAGAGATGGCCTTTTTTTCCGCCTGCCTCCCCGGGGAGGGGGGGGGGGGGACCATCGGCCGCCGCTGGCAATGGCATTTCTAAACCACGCCACAAGCCGGGAAGGCTCGGGCGGATGCAGCAGAACAGTGCAGATCCATTCCCGCTCAGTGCGGGAATGGAAGCCATTTTACAAACTTTTCGCACGGCTGAGCTGGCCGCGCTGGGGGAGGGGAATTTCCCCCCACCTTTGTCGCCATATTTTCAGGCCCCTGTGGGGGGCAAGCGGTCAGAGTAGAGGGACAGAGCCCTGAGGGGGATTCTGACTCCTCCTTCTCATTTTCTTCTGTTCATTATGCTCCTGCACAAAGCTTTTAAAGCCCGCAAAGCTGCCAAGAGAGGGGCAGGACCTGCCTCATTGGTCTCTGGGGTGCGTGGTCCCAAGCGACCTTGGCTTCCTGAGAAAGGGGACGCACTGGTATCCCGATCCCTCCGCCGTTTTGCCCCGTCTTGTCCGAACGGCGATGTGTCCTCTCCAGATTCTGACCCGGATGACCCGAATTCAGGGGACAAGCCCCCGATTGGGGTGGATCTTGACAATGAGTTGGACCAGGTCAAGCCACAGGGCATGGACGGAGATGACCCTAAGGTGGTCCATCTCTTTAGAAGAGGTGAGTTGGACCCGCTCATTCCGGCGGTTTTGGAAGAATTAGGTATTGAGGTACCTAAAGAAGATTCCCACCTGGGGAACATTGACCCAGTCATGGTGGGTCTCCGGGGGCCAACAAAGTCCTTTCCCTTTCATTTGTCTGTCACCGATTTGCTTTTCCGTGAATGGGTTAAGCGCATTTTCGAAGTTTCTGCGCTGGGGGTCCAAGCCGCTATGTACAGCAGCTTTTCTTTGCATGCAGGGCGTCATTGGGTCCAACATCTGCAGAATATTACATCTCTTTCTCAGGAGCAGGCCATTCAGGCAGGACACCTAGAAGCCGTGGTTGCTTATAGCGCTGATGCCTTGTATGACCTGCTTCGGACATCAGCCCGGTCCATGGAAGCAGCTGTCTCTGCCTGCCGCCTACTTTGGTTGCGGAACTGGTCGGCTGATGTCTCCTCTAAAGCTTAGTTGGGTTCTTTGCCATTTAAGGGCAAGTTCCTGTTTGGAAAGGAATTGGAGGACATGATCCAATCCTTGGGTGAGAACAAGGTCCACCGTTTGCCGGAGGATAAGCCCAGACCGAGGAGTACCTTCCCTTCCCCGACTTATTTTCGAGGGAATCGCCGATTCCGAGTTTCTTGTTAGTCAGGCTCTTCTTCCAGGCCGGCTCCCAGCAGGCAACAGTCATGGCCACATAAGAACATGCCATACTGGGTCAGACCAAGGGTGGTCCATCAAGCCCAGCATCCTGTTTCCAGCAGTGGTCAATCCAGGCCATAAGAACCTGGCAAGTACCCAAAAACTAAGTCTATTCCATGTTACCGTTGCTAGTAATAGCAGTGGCTATTTTCTAAGTCAACTTAATAGCAGATAAGAACGTAACAGTCGTTTCGTGGCCGTAGATTCGGCAGATCCAGGGCCTCTCAGTCCACAGGAGGAGTCAAATCCTCCCAATGAAATGCAGCTGGTCCATTCCTCTGTTCCACTAGTGGAAGGCAGACTGTCTCATTTTTACGAGGAATGGACCATCGTGAGGACCCGATTAATGGAGGATTAATGGGTCCTCACGGTGATGAGACAAGGCTACGCTTTAGATTTTGCTCTGTGCCTTCAGGATCGCTTCCTGATCTCCCCTTGCTCGTACAAAGAGAAGTGTCAGGCAGTCAGGGGTCACTGTAAGTCACCTTATCGATCCGGGTGCAATAGTTGAGTTCCCTCCGAGGGACGGAGAAAAGGCCGTTACTCCATTTACTTTGTGGTTCCAAAGAAGGATGGCACCTACCGACCTATACTAGACCTGAAGCAAGTCAACAGATGCCTTCGTGTTCCACGCTTTCGCATGGAGACTCTGCGATCGGTCATCGCCTCGGTCCACAAGGGCAAGTTCCTAGCGTCCCTCTGAACTCACCGAAGCATATTTGTTCATCGGCATTCGTCCAGACCACCAGAAGTTCCTGCAGTTCTGTATACTGGATGATCATTTTCAATTTTGCAGTCTTCCCTTCAGCCTGGCTAGGCACCCAGGACCTTTACCAAAATCATGATTGTAGTGGCGGCGCACCTGAGAAAGGAAGGCCTTTTTGTGCATCCCTATCTGGACGACTGGCTGATTCGGGCAAAGTCAGAGGATCTTTGTCGATCGGCGGTAAGCAGAGTGGTTCAGCTACTACAGTCTCTCAGATGGGTAGTCGATCCTGCCAAGAGTCACCTGAGTCCCTCGCAGTCTTTGGAATTTCTGGCAGCTTTTTTCGACACATGGCGCGGGCGAGTATTTCTCACAGAAGACCACATTGTAAAACTACAAGGACAGATTCAAGACTTGTCCAAGAATCCTCCAAAAGTATGGGATTACTTGAGGGTCCTTTGTTCCATGGCCTCCACTCTAGAGTTAGTGCCATGGACATTTGCTCATATGAGACCTCTGTAATCAGCATTGCTTTCCCATTGGAATCTGGTGTCCGAACATTTTCACCACCTTCTTCCTCTCACGGATTCTGCTCTGTCCAGTCTCGACTGGTGGCTCCTCTCAGACCACTTGAACCGGGGTATGCCTTTGGAGGTGCCTGTTTGGACGGTGGTGACCACAGATGCCAGTCTCTCTGGCTGGGGAGCGGTTTGTCAAGGCAAATCGGTTCAGGGCCTCCGGTCGCTGGAGGAATCCAGGTGGTCAATCAACCGTCTGGAGACCAGAGCAGTGCGGTTGGCATTGCAAGCCTTTCTGCCGCTTCTGCAGGGGAAATTGGTAAGAATCCTGTCTGACAACACAACAGTGGCTTATATCATTCACCAAGGAGGAACCAAGAGCTCAACTGGTTGCGATGGAAGCTCAGTTCCTGATTCATTGGGCAGAGCAGCATCTTGTCAGTATAATGGCCTCTCGTATTACTGGGGTCGACAATGTTCATGCCGACTTTCTCAGTTGCCACAGTCTCGATCCCGGAGATTGGGAACTCTCCACAGAAGCTTTCCAGATGATATGAGAGGTGTGGTCCAGACCAAGCATGGATCTCATGGCGATGTTCCGGAATGCCAAGGCTACTCGTTTCTTCAGTCGGCGATGGGGGCAGAAGGCATGGATGCCCTGGTTCTTCCTTGGCCGGATGTCCTGCTGTATGTGTTCCCGCCCTGGCCACTGATCGGAAGAGTTCTTCGAAGAATAGAGACTCATCCGGGGGATGTGGTCCTAATTGCACCAGAGTGGCCGAGACGTCCCTGGTTTGTGGATTTAGTTAACCTAGTGGAGGACGGTCCACTGCGGTTCCGAGAGTTGCTGAATCTTCTGCATCAGGGGCCCATTTGTTTGGACAAGGCATATCGCTTCTCTCGCGCGGCATAGCTTTTGAGAGGCAACGTTTGAAGAGTAGAGGATATTCGGATGCAGTGATAGCTACACCTTTTTGCGGTCGCGGAAGACTTGGGAGTGTGGGGAATTTTTGAGGCCTGGTGTATTCAACACAGCATAGAGCCTACTCGAGCAGTTGTTTCGGATATTCTTTCCTTCTTGCAGGCGGGCCCAGCTAAGGGCTTGTCCTGCAACTTGCTATGTGTGAAGGTGGCGGTCCTTAGTTGTTTCCGTGGTAAGTTACATGGAATCTTCTTGGCCGCTCATCTGGACGTGGCACATTTTCTTAGGGGAGCGAAACATCTACGTTCTCCACTCAAGCGGCCTTGTCCGTCATGCAAATTAAACTTAGTTCTTAAGGCTCTATGTAACGCTCCTTTTGAGCCCATAAAGAGGGCTACTTTGAAGGATCTTACTTTGAAGGTGTCATTTCTCGTGGCCATTTCTTCGGCCCGCAGAGTGTCAGAGCTTCAAGCTTTATCCTGCAGGGAGCCCTTTTTGCGGATTACTGATTCGGGAGTGACTTTATGGACGGTTCCTTCCTTTCTTCCAAAGGTGGTATCCTCTTTCCATTTGAATCAGTATGTGGAACTTCCGTCCTTCTCTGACTTGGATCGTTCTGATCTCCAATCTACTGATTTACGAAAGTTGGACGTCCGGGCCTTGTTGCGATATTTGGAGGTTACAAATAGTACAAACAGTCTGACATAAAACTATGGAGTGGTCATAGGAGAGGTCATGAAGCATCTAGGGCTACTATAGCCCGTTGGTTAAAAGAGGCCATTGGCTCAGCATACCTCCTTTGTGGTCGTCCCCTCCCGGAGGGTCTATGAGCACATTCTACGCGTTCACAGGCAGCCTCTTGGGCTGAGTGCCAACAAATTTCGCCGCAGGAGATTTGTAGAGTGGCCACTTGGAAATCTTTGCACTCTTTGTTCGTCATTACCGATTGGATGTCCAAGCCCTGGACTCAGGGAGTTTTGGGGAAGGTGTGCTTCAAGTAGGACTCTCAGGGTCCCGCCCGGGTAGGAGAGCTCTTGTACATCCCAGGAGTCTGGACTGATCCTGGTACGTACAGGGAAAGGAAAATTTGGTTCTTACCTACTAATTTTCATTCCTGTAGTACCACGTTCCCTGTACGTACCTGGATCAGTCCAGACAGTCGGTTATGTCCCCAATCCAGCAGATCCTGGTACGTACAGGAAAAGGAAAATTTGGTTCTTACCTACTAATTTTCATTCCTGTAGTACCACGGTTCCGTCCAGAGTCCCGCCATTTTCAGCGTAGGGATAACTGAGAGTCCGCTCGTTCAATTCTTGGTTAATTTGCTCTGCAGATAAGTGCTTACATAATTGGAATATTTTATTGATGTTTTCCAATCTTGTTACGGGCTCTGCTACGTTTGGATTAGTTCGCCTGGTTTCTGTGGAGTTGAACCCAGTTATAGCAGATAGCTAGTTAAGTATGGTTTTGGATCATTCTGCTTTGATACTTTGAAATACTGACGGACTGTAGGTGTTACCACAGGGTTTAAGATGGAGTCTGCCAAAACTTCTCTGTCTCCATCTGCTGGAAGGGAGGCAAAACCCAGGAGTCTGGACTGATCCGTGGTACTACAGGAACAAAAATTAGGTAAGAACCAATTTTCCTTAATTCTGGGACTCCATGGCCTTGCCAGGAGTCCATAAACATGTTTTTTTTTAGCGTAAAATAGTTCTGTGGCTCTGGCTATCTTATCTACCCAAGTAAAAATGTAAGTTTTGTTTTTTTTATTCTTCCCCACCCCCTTCCCCCAAGAAAGGGTAGATAATAGGATCTTCCCTTTGTTAATCAACACATTCCCTTCTTTCTGATGAAGGAATGTCCTCAGAAGCTCATAACCAAAATAAATCAGTCTTATCAGGTGCCCCCAGCCTCTTTGTTGATCTTAGTGTAGAGAGAGTGGCTTGGGTATGATTCAGTAATGCTCAGTTATTGTAGTAGTAGCCATAATAAGACACACACCAAACAAAAGTGGGGATTTTAGAAGGCTGGAGAAGAGAAGCCACGGCAGGCTCCGAGATGTTGCGTTTTGGCTCTCTGCGTACTGGAGGCTGACTCTCTCCTCTCTGTATCTCGGGCTGGCACCTCTAGGAGGCGGGTAGAAAGGTAAGTGGCGGTGCATGGTGCTGGTACTGACCCCACACAAGAGTAACGCATGGCGCATGGGATTTGCTCACTGGAGCAGCCACTAATCAAAGCTCTTCTCCCAGGCTCACCCTCCCCCCAATTTTATTTTTTTTTTAAAGTAACTTGCTTTGGCAATTTAAACAAGGAAAACACAAGTAAAAAAAAAAATTGGCACTTTTACAGAATAGCCACCCACTATGTTTTTACAGGTCTCCCCACAGCTGCCCACCTTTTGTTGGTTTACAGTCTGCACAGTTGCAAGATGATGATAGTGATCTAGTGGCCTCAGCAATAAGCTGAGAGCCAGGGAAACCAGGGTTCAGATCATGCTTCCCTGACTGACACTCCTTGTAACCTTGAGCAAATCATTTTATCTCTCCTTGCCTCCATGCACGTACTTAGAATTGAATGTCTTTGGGGCAAAGACTTACTGTGCCAGAATTCTAAAAACAATATTGTAAGCTGCCTTGAGCGTTAATTGCAAAGGCAAGCTAAGAATCCCCAAATTGTAAAATTATTCTAAATGAAGAGGATTTTAGCACAGTTTCCAAATTCATAATTGGCCAACGCCAGTAATGCACTTTGCGTGCTGTACTATGTTCAGCAAATTGGATTGCGGGGTTTTCTCAATCCTTTTTATACCCCGAGCAGTCGGTGGGCTCTGGTGATACACAACCTGGTGCTGTTAAGAGGTCAAAGTGATTCAGTTTTTGTTTTTCTTTAAGGATGTCTCACCAAGTCGCTGCGTTATGGGTGTGACATGAGAAAGTAGCCTCAGTCAGCCAATTGCAATGCAGCATTCAGCTAGTGCCACCCAATTGCCATACCTAACCTGCAAAAACTGTTATAAAAGCAGCCTTGGACAAGAGCCTCCTGTTTCACTGGGGAAGAGGGACTCTGGTTTTAATGCCTTATTTTCTTTCATGATTCTCTTTCCCTCTCTTTCTCTCTGCCTTTCCTTCCCATCCTCTGCGGCTCAATCAGGGAAATGCATGCCCAAATCATCAAGAGTATCAAAGGACTGCCCTGGCAGGACGAGGACCCTGGCAAGCTGCTGCGATCCCTGACCCGTCTCCAGCCCTCTCGCTTCCAGCTCCCGTGAGTGTTCCTGCTGGTGCGGAGCGGCGTCTTTGCGTGGGCAACAGTAACTGAACGCGCTTTGCTTTCTTGCCCTCGCCCCCACACACCCCCACCCCCGCACGATGCAGTCACTGTATGTAGGGGAAGGGGGAACAAAGCAAATCATTTCGGGAGAAGACAGGATCATAGGGGTGAAACACTTTGAGAGCCTTCCATTTTTGGTCAAAAAGCAAAACCTGCTTTCCTTGTTTTTGCACAGAGAGAGCGCCGTGTTGGCACAGGTGTGAGACTCGTGAGCCTGTGGTCAGGGCTGCAGATCACATCGTCGCATCATTCGCTCAACCTACATAATCCTTCCGTTCACACATTGGGTTCATGAGTGCAGGCAGGCAGTGAGAGATTCACCAGGAGAGGTGGAGAATCTTTCCTGAGCATTTAGAAATTCACACAGGGTGGAGAGGAGAAACTGGCAGAATCCATGAAGTTTGATTCTTTCTATATATTGTCATTTACACCCTTCTGTGTGCTTTAAAATTTCTGAGCACCCTCATGCTCCCATCATTCACCTGCCTCCACAGGCAGAAGTGGCTTCCCCTTGCTCCTGTTCCCCCCTCCCACACTCCCACACACACACAAATTCAGATTTCCTAGCGTATAGCCAGATGGACTCAGGACCAATGGTTTATGCTCCCCTGCCAGTAGATGGAGACTGAGTCAGTTTTCAAAGCTAATGTCACCCTAGATACACAACTGCAGTGACCTCAACCCTTCAGTATTTCTCTGTCTCCAGCAGATGGTGGATGTACCTCTCCCAATGGGGGATTGCTGTACTTTTTTGGAAGGAGTAATTCTACATTTAAATTGAAGAAAAAATTGAGCCCTGTTCTCCTGCGGTGACACCTAAAGGTCCGTCCCCCAGTTGAGAATTCCTGAGGCGATTTCAGAGATCCCCCAGAGGTGTGCCTTGGTGGTGCAGCTGGTTCCCAGCATGGACTTTGCTGCTTAAGCAGCTGAAAGGCAGCGGGTGCAGGAAGCCAAGCGCAGTGGTGACTGCCAAAGCACTCTCCTCGCAGCTGGAGACAGTCTCTGTACTCATCCAGAAAGAGCTGAGCCCAGGTAAGTTTAACAAAAAAAAGATTTACCTCCCCTTTCAGAGACTGTTTTTGAGAGGTTTCAGTAAGACTTCCTCTGGTCTCCTTGCTTGGCGCACCGCACCGACATCATTCCCAATCCCGTTGGGGTATGGAGAAGTGGGCTTCCAAGCGAGTTGAGTGGCCCCTCAGTGGGCTATGCCCCGCTTTAGGCTTGGTTGGCACATCGCATGGTAGATCACGGCGGTGCGATGTTGCACGTGTCTTTGTGCATGCCATATTTCCCTCCATAGAATATCTGTACGCGCAGTGCATCGGCTCTGCGCACGTAGCATGCATAACGTCACGTGCATACAGGGAAAGCCGGGCATATCATTGCGTCCCATGTAGGCGCATAAAATTTTACGCGTGAGCCGACAGAACACACAGTTACCTCCGCCAGTGGCTCTGGCAGCCAAGAAAAATAAACGCCTTTCTCTGTGCTGCTTGTTATATTAGGCCTTCACAGTCTGAACTGGATTCCAACTTATGTCAGCACAGTGAAGAAGCCCAGGGAGAATTGACCTCCCTGGATTTTGCTACGCCCGGCTCCTCCCATTCGGAGGATGGGTTAGCCACAGCCTTAACTGGAAGTACGCCCGTGACTAGGACATTCATGGGAGAAGGAAATTCAGTGGCGCCTACCCCAGTACCTCCTGGGCTAGGCATGGAACCCGGCTGCCTTCTCTTAGGTGGAATTTTTCCAGGGCCTTCAAGCCTTCGTACAGGCGCAGTCTGCTACCTCACTTGCTCCTGTCTGGATGGAATCTCAGCCAGTAAGCCCTCCCTCCCCCAGTCCTATTGGCAGACCTCGAGGCATGCCCCGCCTCACCAAGGGTATCCCTGGCAGGGACACAGATGTCACGGATGAAGAGGAGGATATGGATTCCTTGGAAGATTGGGACATTCCCCCGGCTTAGAATCATATCAGACCATGTTAGTTTTTTCATAGAGACGAATTGCCAGCCCTGGTTTCCTAGACCCTGAAGATGCTGGGAGTTCCTGGGGTGGACTCTGACAGAACCAACGAAGAATCCCATTCTGATTTCCCTACAGAAAGCCTCTTGCTACTTTCCAGTACTGGAAGTCATCCAAGAGTTGATTGACCAGGAATGGGATGCCCCAGAAGCAAGTTTTAAAGGGGGACAAGTATTAGAAGTTCTATACCCACTGGATCCAGCAGTGAGAAAGCATTTGCATTTCCCTAAAGTGGATGTGCTGGACTGTGCCATCTCTAAGCGAACTATCCCAGTGGAGGAAGGAGCAGCCTTAAAGGATGCGCACGATTGATGGATGGAGTCCATCCTTAGGCCTTTGACGCAGTAGCAATGAACTTAGATTGCTTCTTGTTGTGCCCTGGAAGCTCATTCGTGCCTACTCTTCTCTCTGAAGATAGATGATTTGGAGGTGAATTCCAGAGCGGTTAAGGAATCTGCCGCCACCTTTTTAGCTGTCATGGGTTCAGATCTAGTCCATACTTTGGCCAGAGGAGTGACCTCAGTGGTGGCAGCCAGAAGACAGCTATGGCTGCGGAATTGGTCAGCAGATGCAACCTCCAAGGCAAATCTTACAAAGATGCCCTCTAAAGGATCACTCCTTTTCGGAAGCAAATTGAAAAAGCTGACTAATAGATGGGGCAAATCTCCAGTTCCCCGGCTATCAGAAGATAGGCGAGGGGCACTGTAACTGCTTTCGCCCCTACAGAAACTCGATATTTCAGAGGTCTCAGTCCTTTCATAGTCAGCCCAAGAGAAGGGCAGGCTTGGGTTCAGGTTTGTCCCGAACCCGCCACTGATGATTTACCGACCCACCCTCGGAACAAGGTGATATGGGATCGACTGTCCCTCTTATACCTGTGGTGGATCGAGATCACTTCAGACAAATGGGTATTAGAGGTCATACAAGAAGGATATGCGCTGGAATTTAACAGCACTTCTCAGGATATATTCATGATGTCTCCTTGCCACTCCCAGCACAAGAAGCAGGCAGTGGAGACTATTTTTTTTAAGGCTCCTCAGGATGAGGGCTATAATCCCAGTACCTGCACCCCAGGAAAATATGGGGCGTTATTCCATCTATTTCTTCATACCCAAGAAGGAAGGTTCCTTTCGCCCCATCTGGGACCTCAAGAGCATCAACTGATATCTACGAGTGAATCATTTCCGCATGGAAACCCTACACGCCTATCCGAGGCCTACCTACACATTCCAGTCCATCAAGAACACCAAAGTTTCTTACATTTTGCAGTACTGGGTAGCCATTATCAGTTCTGGGCACTGCCCTTTTGCCTAGCCACTGCACCTAGAAGACTTTCCAAGATTAGGGTGGTTGTAGCAGCAGCATTGAGAAAAAAGGGAATCTTGGTGCACCCGTACTTGGACGACTGGTTGATGCGGGCCAAGACCATGGAAGAGAGTCTCCAGGTGACCAACAAGGTGACCTCCTTGCTTCAGGAACTCAGCTGGGTTGTAAACCTAGATAAAAGTCCTTGGAATATCTGGGAGTCTGATTAGACATCAAGAAGGGCACGTGGATAATGAAGTTGATATCCCAAGTGTGTCAGTTGATGAGCATGATACGCCCTGTCCTCCTCGAACTGGCTGGTCCTCGCAACAGACGCAAGCCTCCTGGGGAGCTCACTGTCAGGAACTGACAGCACAGGGACGTTAGACCGAGGGAAGAGGCCCTCTGGAACATAAACCACCTGGAAGCCCAGACAATCAGATTGGCATGTTTACAATTCAGCCACAGACTTCAGGGTTAAGTGGTCCGCATATGGTCGGACAATGCAAAGACTGTAACCTACATCAACCGCCAGGGTGGAACCAAGAGCCAGCAAGTGTCACAGGAGATAGACCTCCTTATGGAGTGGGTGGAAGTACATCTACAAATGATCTCGGCCTCCAACATTGCAAGAAAAGACAACATCTGAGCAGACTTTCTAAGCAGGAAGAGTCTGGACTTACAAGAGTGGGTGGTGTTGACCAAAGCGTTTCAACTAAAAGTAGATTGCTGGGGCTTCCTGTCAATTGACCTGCTGGCCGCATCTCACAATGCGAAGGTTCCTTGATTCTTCAGTCACAGAAGAGTTCCATGGTTTCTGGAAATAGACACACTTGCCCAGACCTGGCCGGAAGACGAGTTGCTATACAACTTCCCTCCATGGCTCCTTCCTGGCAGGGTCATTCGCAGAATCGAACACCACAACGGACTAATCTGTTATTAGCTCCAGATTGGCCCAGGTATCTGTGGTATGCAGACATGCGGTTCTCCTGGTGGAGAACCCCCTGTGTCTCCCACCGCACAGGACCTGTTGCAACAGGGACTGATCCTTCACGAGGATCCTACTCAATTCTGTCTTATGGTCTGGCACTTGAGAGGGCTCGCCTGATGAAGCAGGGATATTCTGCAGTGGTAATCGGCACCTTACTCTGCGCTCGGAAGTTCTCCATATCCCTAGTGTATGTACGGGTCTGGAGAATATTTGAGGCCTGGTGTGAGAAACAAGGTGTCTTCTCTCGGGCGGTCAAAATTCCACTTATTCTGGAATTTTTGCAGGAAGGCTTGAATAAAGGGTTGGCCCCTTATCTCCCTGAAGGTTCAGGTAGCAGCTCTCTCCTGTTTCAGGGATGAGGTGAACGGGGCCTCCCTGTCTGCTCATCCTGATGTGACCTGTTTTGTGAAGGGATTGAAACACTTTATGGTTGCCGGTTCCCTTGTGGAATCTTAATTTAGTATTGGAATTTTTTGAAGGTCGTCCTTTTCAGCTACTAAGCAGCCTTTCCTTGCATTTTTTTACCTGAAAATCAGTCTTCCTGGTAGTTATATGCTCGGCACATCGCATCTCTGACCTGCAGGCATTGTTGTGCCAGGAGCAGTTCCTCCAGATGACTCCAGGGGCGAAATGGCTATTTACTCTTCCATCTGAATCTGGCTATTTCATTGCCATCCCTAGACAAACTTAACGACGTGGAGGAATTTAGTCTCCTCCGTCATTTGGATGTCAAGAGACTTCTAGTGCGATATCTGGTCCGAAAGACAGATTGCCTGTTTGTCCTTCATGGCAGAAGGAAGCATTGCGAACCAGCTTTGTGGGCTACCATAGCTCACTGGATTAAGGAGGTGATCACTGGAGCCTATGTGAAGGCTGGAAAGCCATTACCTTCTCAGGTTAGAGCTCATTCCACTAGGGCTCCGGCGGCCTCATGGGTGAAAGTAAGACTGCTGTCTCCCGTCGATATTTGCTGAGCGGCAACGTGGTCCTCCTTGCACACCTTCTCCAGGTTTTATCGCCTGGATGTATAGGCCCGAGAGGACGCAACCTTTGCAGAGGTGGTATTAACCCAACCGGGGTCAGCCTCCCTCCCTGATCAGAAGTAGCTTTTGTACATCCCATTGGTCCTTAGTCCATCTGACTACACACTAGGAAATGGAGAAATTACTTACCTGATAATTTCAGTTTCCTTAGTGTAGACAGATGGACTCAGCATCCCGTCCTCGGCTGCCCAAGAACTGTGCCACAGGTTCTCCCGTGGAGTGGGCCTTGAATCCAAGGGATTACAGGTAAATGTTAATCCAGTCTCTAGATTAGGGTACCTATATTCTTACTGGAGTTCAGTGCTTATGTTCAGTTGAGTATAGTTATGGTTATCTGTTTTTAATCATATTTTTAATCAAGTCTTTTCACTAGTATGTCCTCAGTGGCTGTTGAAGAGAATACTGGAGGGCTGAGGTCACGGCAGGGGTGTGTGTAGGGTGATGTCAACTTTGCAGCCTTGCTCTGTCTCCATCTGCTGGCAAGGGAGCATAACCCATTGGTCCCAAATCCATCTGTCTACACTAAGGAAAACGAAATTATCAGGAAAGTAATTTCTCCATTCCTTACCTTAATACCAAGAGTACCTATTTTGTCTGCCCATAAATACTTTCCCTGCCTGCGTGTTCTGTTTATTGTTTGGACTGGGGAAATGTCACCTAAAGTGTCTCCGTCTCTCCCATCAAGATGCACCCAATTGAAGGGGGGGGGGAGATGCCTGCTCCACATATGCGCAGATTGTGTACCTCCTAAATGTGTCAGGGCAGAACCAGCTGTTGGAGTAGTGGTAGTGGCATTGGTGGTTCTGGCGAATGCTTAGAGAGAGGAGCAACTGTAGCGGAGAGGATCTCACCCACGAGTGTCTATGCCTGGGTGGCTGTGGCGCAGGTTTCCTGACCAAATGCCAGTGGCAATTTAAAAAAAAAAAAAAAGGGGGGGGGGTGTTTCTAAGTTGAAAACCAAGGCCCATATCCTGGATTGGAACACTCCGATTTCTAGCCATGTATGTATGACAGCGCAGCACCCCGTCCTCGGTCTGTATAACCTGAGATTGTTGGGAAGCACTGGTCATTGTACTTTCAAAGTTTAAAGGTGTGAGATGCATGGCTTCTGGGAGATTTGTCTGGTTTGGGTGTAACTTGCATGCGTAGCTTGCTGGAACTAACCTTTTACATTGAAACAAGCCAGTATGAAGTAGGTACTTGTAACACGCTCCCCTTGCAGCTGATTCTTGAAAGAGCAACTATCCAAGTAGTTTGCTCTTTCAAAATTAGTAAGTGAAAAGTGCATGTGCTAAAAGCGACCATCACTGTTTGTGCGGGCAGAGGGAGGGGGGAGGGGGGGAGCAAAACAGTGGATGTACTTTTTTTTTTTTTTTTTTTTTTAAATCTCATGTACATGGGCTGTTTTCCTCCCTACAACTTAAACGGCCTCCCCTGCTAGCCCTTTTTTTTTTTGTTTGTTTTGGCTAAATGTATGCACGCTACAGAAGCCAGCACAAAATTATTGCTGAACTGGGGGAGGGGGCAGTTTTCAGCCAGGCCAGAATTGCCCTCCTTGCTTTTTTTTTCTTTTTTTTTCAAATCAGTCTTCTTTTGATACTTTAACAGGAAAACCAAAGGTATCCGCCAGAAGCAGACCATTCCCAAGGTAAGCCCTCCTATTTCAACTGTTTGTCTACAAAGCTACGGTGAACTTCTTGGTCCAAGAGCTGCCTTGTATCTTGGTAAAGCAGTCTGCCTTTTTATTTTATTTTTCTTTCTCCAAACAAGAAAATGCGCAGTGAGGCAGACGCTTTTCAGAGAGAGCCCTGCTGTATTGCATTTAGCACCTACGTCTCTTACAGCAGGCTCCTTGCATTGCGTTCATCTGTCTTCTGACTTTTATTTAATCCCTGAGGAGACATTGGTATTAAATATTCTTAAAGGTTTCCTGCTTGGCAGCTTGCGCCGTGATGGAATTTAAATCGGAGGGGCACAGTCCAGCGGCGGCGGTGATCTGATTGTTACATGGAATAAGGCAAATTGATCTGTTCGGACTTTCTGTTTTTAAAAATCCATTTTTTTTTAAATTCCTGCTGCTTCTAGAACCTGCTCGATTCGAAGTCTCTGAAGCTCATAGTCAGTCTGACGCTGCACGACCGGACCACAAAGTCCCTCTTGCACCTGCACAAGAAGAAGAAGCCTCCGAGCATCAGTGCGCAGTTCCAGGTAAAGGTGCAGATCAGCCGCTGGCCGCTGCAGTCCCGCGAGATCTTGCACACTTCCGGCGAGCCACGGCAGATCGCTTCATCTTTTACGGGGCAAAGAACTGAACGTGCTAACCCCCGCCTTCACTTCTCTTATTTTGTTTATATTCATCTATTTTTATATTCTGCTACCTCCATTTTAGTTCGGACTGGATGACAAAGTAAAACATTCATAACTCCCATAAAATTAAACGCAAAATAACAGGCGAATATCAAACTAAAAAACCAGTACTTTAAAGCGATGCATATTACTGAAACGTCTTCCTATGGAAAATTGCTTATAGCTTTTGCCTCACGCTTTTCAAATCAACTTCCTTTGTGAGTTCAGCTGGCTTCTTGTGTGTCTTGACTAGACTGTGAGCTCCAGAGGGTGGGAGCTGTCTCTTACATGTGTCTATACAGCGCTTTATCTGTCTTGTAGCTCTAGATAGTCATCGTTCGGAATAGTAGCATCGAAGATGGCTCAGGAGGGGGGGGTTTCCCGTTCTCACTGAGCCAATGCTGAAACCAAATTCACAAAACCAAGCTCCTGTCTCCATACATTTTTAAAGACCACCAGTGTATACTCAGCGGAAGTAAGGATCTTAATCCCAGTCAGTCCGATGCAATAAAAGGTGCAGGAGAGCCGGTGCCCCGAGTCAAGCACCTGCTTTTCCGACGCGTGCCCAGGCACCTCTCCTGGGCGCATGATTTTGTATTCAAATGAGGCTGCGTGCTAAGGAGGCGCTAGGGACACTAGCACCTCCCTATTAGCAGAAGCGGTGGCTGTCAGCGGGTCTGACAACAGACATTTAATTTTACCGGCCTCAGTTTTCGAACTCGCTGACAGCCACAGGTTCGGAAAACGGACACCGGCAAAATTGAGTGTCCGTTTTCGAACCCGCCAACTGGCGGGCAAATTTTTTTAAATTTTTTTGGTGCCCCCGACTTAGTATCTGCCTGAGTGTCAGGGATAAAGTGCAGCCAGGCTGTACCTGCCGCCCATTCCTTTTCCATGTCAAAACACCCAAATCTGGCCCAGAATTGTCTCTGAAGCATGCTGCTCTGCCTTTTTCCCCTCATCAATTGAATTAGATATAAATAAATGATATGCTAATATTTTATAGTACAGAGAGGGCGTGACTAGAAGAGTGCTTGAGAAAAAGAAATAAGAAAACGTGTAACTTCTTCTGGTTTGGGATTTCCCTGGGACTGGAAAGAGAAGGCATCTCTCTCGGCACGATAAAAAAATACTTAAACTTGAGTATAGCAAATTTACTTGTGGCTTGGGCTAACTGAAAACACTGGGAACCTTTCTCTGTGTATCTGTAATGCATAGGTACGGCTGTATTTCAGCAGGCAAAACTAAATGCATGTAGCAGTTTGATTTTAAGCAGCTTTCCACTTTCAATTTAAGAAGTTTTTTCAAATTGCAGAATGAATTTTTTTTTTTTTAATGAATATTTGGGTACCATGAAGGAAATACTGGGGTACTTATGGGAGAGGCAGAGTACTTTGTTCCCGCAGATTTTTAGCCTGAATGTTTAAAGCAGACGTGTGCGCCTAAGTCTGCTTTTTGAAAATTGCTGGGTTGTCCTGGTATGCACCCAGATGTACATGTAGAAGGTTACCCCTGTTCCATGCAGGTATGACTTTGTGTGGGTAAAGGTGTGCACTGAAGGGGGTCTTGTGTGTACTTTTACGTGTACAAACCCCTAAATTGATGTTCACAGCTCCACTTGCATGCATAAGACAGGTTACATAAGTTGCTTAACTTTAACCTCCCAGGCATTCCCTGATCCACACATTAGAATTGTCCATTCTTTAATATTGACAGGGCAGCTAAACGTCGCACAGTGCTGTGCACACCGACCTGGAACATAAAATGAGCCAGAAAAGGGTGCTGGGTCTCTACTCTGGGTTTTTAATTAAGGAAGGTGGGATAGCAACATCTACACAAGCTTGTTTTGCTATCTTTGGGGTACTTATAAACCTTTGGAGTGTGGGGATGTTATATCAAAAGTCAGCAGGAATGGGTAAAAGGAAGATTTATCCCAAGCTGTTACAGGTTTTGCCAAATTCCTGTATCCAATGACTCCAGCGGATGTTTGGAGACTGACTACCGTTAATCATTTTCTTCCATTTCAGGCTTCTCTCAATAAGCTCCTGGAGACCCTAGGAAAGGCTGAACCCTTTTTTATCCGCTGTATTCGCTCCAACTCCGAGAAGGTAAGAAAAATCTCAGGTAGCAGGGACTACTTGATTCCAAATGCACTGCAGTTTGTGCCATTTCAGCTTTTACTTAGTTTGATCAGATAGGTTTGAATTTTATTTTTTTTTATTTTAATCTGCCAGAGTCTAGGTAATGGCTTCTTTGCTTTGGCTAATTAAACTCATTGTATTATTTTCCCAACTGTAGTTGGTTAAACTGAGGCAGAGGGGAGATAACATGACTCAGAGCCACACTAGAGTGTCCCAGTATTTCTCCTGTCCCAATGGTGATTCTTACCTTCACATCAGGAGCTGGTCTGGTCCAGAACACTGTGTAATAATCTGTTTATCAAGGGGACGATTGTCGTGACCCTCTTCTCTCCTACCTTTTCTTTTGCATGTGCTGCCTTTCCTATTATTCCTCTTGTCCTCATTACATTGGGCTGCGATATAACCAGTTTAATGCCATTTAAAGGGTTGTGTGGTTTACCAGAGTCAGAAAATTTAAAATAGCTTTTTTCCCACCACCTGTTTGTGTTTTTTTAACAAACTTGTTTTTCTTGTCTTTGCCCAAGATGGAGCTCTGTTTTGATGAGGCTTTGGTTCTGCAGCAGTTGCGGTACACTGGGATGCTGGAGACAGTGAGAATCCGGAGATCTGGCTACAGCGCCAAATACACGTTCCAGGTATGGTGGCGGGCTTGTCAAGTGGTGGCAAAGCTGTGAAGATCTGAAGAAGCATGCTTGGTCAGTGCTGAATCTTGCACCTGAAGGTTGAAGTCAGTCTGAAGGATCAGTGCCTCTGGATTGTGCCTTGTTAATGGTTCCTTCTTGAGCCAACTTGCATCAGATGTTTTACTTCGATGCTCCGTGTACTGAAGTAAGCAGCTTCCTGGCAGCCATGTTCTAAACAGTGTGGCAAGTGACCTTACATGGAATGGCATCTGACGGGTTTGCACAGTGTGCATTGTGATATCACAAACCAGCATGAACCAATCAGATCACATGAGGTTATCTGACACTGGTCAGCCTGACTGCTCTCAGTGGCGCAAGGGATTTGAATGGCAGGTGCTTTAATCATAAAACTTAAAAAAAAAAAAAAAAAAAATACTCATGCCACTTTTAATTTGTGCAGAATGAATATTGCTTCTTGCTAGAATAGTATAGTTTTTTGAATAGTTGTAAAAGAAAGCTATATATATATATAATTTTTTTTTTTTTTTAATATAATTCACATTCCCTGTATGCCCCCGGATCAGTCCAGACTCCTGGGTTTTGCCTCCCTTCCAGCAGATGGAGACAGAGAAGTTTTAAAACAAACTCTGCCTTATGGTGCCACCTACAGTCCAGCAGTATTTCTCTGTCTCCAGCAGATGGTGGAGGTGCGAAACCTATAGTCTGCTGATTGCTTAGGATTTCATAGGATTTAGTCAGAGTTAGAGATTTTGTCCTTTAAAATTTTACTTTGGAAAAAAAAAAAGGAGCAGTTTTTGTCCTTAGCCTCCCAAGGGGTTGTGAGGTCCTGAGGAGACCATCCCCCACTGGTTTTGAGGCAGCTGCATCACCGGGTCGAGGGCCCTATTACTCCCATCTAGCAGCTCTGGGTTTGATACCAGGGAGCCCGGTTCACTCCACCCAGCAGGATCAGGACCTTGGACCACTGCTGGGCAAGATGTATCTGAAAAATGTTTTGTTACCATTCTTTATCTCCTTGGCAATCCTCTCTTCCGCTTGACTTTTTTCCGACTTGATTAATTTCTTTGTCTCCCTCAGTTGAATCAAATATTGTTCTTTGTGCTCCTCCCTTTGGGATCTTTTATATTTCTTGAATGCTGTTCTTTTAGCCTTAATTTTGTCAGCCACCTCCTTTGAGAACCAGATAGATTTCATTTTTCTTTTGCTTTTCTTTACACTTCTAACATATAGAGTCGTTGCCTTGGTAATTGCTCCTTTTAGATTGGTCCACTGCTGATCCACATCTCTCTCGTTCTCCCAGCCTTTTAGTTCTTCCTCTAGGTATTTCCCCATTTCTTCAAAGAGTGTTTTTGAACTGTAAAACTTGGGTCTTTGTGCTTCTTTTCCATATTCTTTTAGTGATATTAAAACCATACCGTTTGATGATCACTGGTGCTGAGGTGGGCCACCCACCTGGACATCAGAGACATTATCTCCATTAGTGAGCACTAAGTCGAGTATAGTTCCTTCTCTAGTGGGTTCAATTACCATTTGTTTGAACAAAGTTACTTGCATGGCATCCACTATCGCTCTACTATTTTTAGATTATGCAGATGGGATTTTCCAGTCTACATCTGGCATATCAAACAGTTTAACCTGGGACAAGCTGGGTAGAGCAGGACACTTTCTGGAACTTTAATAGTCCTTTAGCTATTAAATGATCCCTCAGCACTTATGTGCCAATATTAAACAGATTATTATAGAATAGCTATACAATAAGAAAAATGCAGGTATACTGAATCTTTAAACAAACAATTAGCAAGGAACCAAAGCAACTAATATACAATACCAGACCTAGAGAAAGGTATAAACAGAGCAGTTCTACTACACAGAGAGCCCAGAGCACTTTTAGAAGGAATAGAGAAAAAACACATGAGGTTTGTTTTTGGGTTGGTTTTTTTTTTTTTTTTACCCCCAGAGAGATCACCACAGAAATTATGAGTCAGAGCTCTAGAAAGAAGGGATAAAGAGAGAATGTTTCTTATTACACAGAGCTCAGAGACTATGAATCAGAGCACCAATAGAGAAATAATAAAATAGGTCTGGTATTGTATATATGACTTCTTCAAAAAGAAGTCATTCAAGAATTGACTTCTTTTTGATCGATTAAACTATTATCTCATGCCATTACTTATCCTGATATCATACCTGTAGCATGGTCTGATCATGCAGCTATCTCATTAGATCTCAAGTTTTATACATATGATCGAGGTGTGAGGTTCTGGAGGCTTAACGATTCTCTTCTAGTTGACTAGACTTATGTTAAAAATTTTAATTGCATTCAAGAATTCTTCCACTTTAATGATACAGGGATTGTGAAGACACCGATAGTCTGGGAATCCTTTAAGGCATACATGAGGGGCATATTAATTTCATGAGCTTCCTTTTTAAAGAAGCAGCGGGAACAGGAAGCCCAAGATCTGCGGAAGAAGATAGAATCTCTCTAAAACACACCAAACTACTGGTGCCCCACACGTTTTACTACAATTATCAAAAACATGGGAAGATCTTATGCGCCTAGAATCAGACCAGATGGTCCACTCTATGAATCTAGCCAAGCAGGAATATTTTGAAGGGGGAAATAAGGCGGGTAGGAACTTAGCTCGCAAATTCAAGAACATCACATACCAGCACTTAATACCAAAAATTAAAGATACAAAGGGAAAATTACTGACTAATAATACTGATATACATACGAGATTTCTAACGTTTTGTTCCTAGAGACAATTACCCTACCATCCCTATCCCTGGAGGCTCAGGAAACCCTGGAAGCGGAAATTACTTCGCAGGAAATTTTATATTCTATAAAAGATTTAAAAGTGGGAAAGTCACCTAGACTGGATGGGTTAACAGCTAGATTCTATAAACTGTTTGCTCCTTACTAGTAGCGTCTCTACAAAAGTTATATAATCATTTGCGAGAGGGGGGAGAACTAGCCCCACATAGTAATCTTGCAGGGATTACCATATTACTAAAGCCAGGCCGGGACCCTTCGGTATGTGGGTTGTATAGACCGATCTCCCTCTTAAATTTACATATTAAACTTCTTGCTAAAATTTTGGCGCACCGCATGAATAAATGTATCACTTCCTTTATCCATCTGGATCAAGCTGGTTTCATGCCTGGTATATTAGCGGGGGATAATATTCGTAAATTAATTGCTATCATGTGGTGGGCTCATAGAACAAAAATAGAGGCAGTTTTGCTATCCATAGATGCAGAGAAGGCCTTCGATATGGTCCATTGGCCTTTCTTATTTGGTGTCCTAAGGAAAATGGGCTTTGGGCCTTTCTTTTGCACTTGGTTAGAGGACCTATATAAAGATCCAAAGGCTCGTCTTAAAATAAATAGCGGTTACTCTGATTATTTTGTAGGGGGCTGGGGGACCAGACAGGGAGGCCCCTTATTCCCCTTATTATTCGCTATATTTGTAAAACCGCTGGCTACTATTAGGAATAATGGAAATGTGACTGGTTTTAGGTTCTCAGATCAAGAATTTAAACTTACTTTATTTGCAGATGATGATATGTTTTGTATTACACATCCACATACATCCCTCACAGCAAAAGAGCAGGATATTCAAAAATTTAGCAATGCTTCAGGGTTCAAGGTAAATTGGGAAAAATCGGAGCTGCTTAATCTTACCTGCAGTGTACAGACTGTTCAGATTTTGAAACAATATCATCCATTCCGATGGGCTTCCTGTAAATTGAAATATCTGGGTATTCAGCTGCCATCCCATCCGAAAGATATATTCCAGTTAAATTATATTGCTCTTATTAAAAGGGCCTTTATAGATTTAGACTGCTGGAGCAATCTCCCTATTTTGTGGCTAGGCGGGATAGCGGCGATAAAGATGAATGTTACCACGTCTCTTATACTTGTTCCAATCTTGCCTATACCTATTTCCAATAATATTTTGAAATTATGGCAGACTAAGATCTTTAGCTTTATTTGGAAGAGAAGACCTCCCAAGGTTAGCAGATTCACACTTTATCAGTCTAAACCAGTTGGCGGCCTGGGAATCCCGAATTTACAATGGTACTATGTCTCTGCTCAATTAAGACCCCTGATAGTTTGGCATTCTCTTAAAAATCCTAAACATTGGGCGATTATCGAACAATCCCTGGTCAGGACGATGCCATTGTCTGCTATGCCGTGGCAACCTAGGAAGTCATGGTGACCTTGTTCACTTATGCTTACCACCACCAGACACACGTTGGCAATCTGGGATAGATGGAAGACTAAAGTGGTGGGCAAGAGAACTTATTATTTTCAAACCCAGCTGTTTCATAATATAAGCTTTGTACCTTCTCATACACTGTGTTCATTTCAGGCATGGAAATGCCGAGGAATTACAATGTTGGAATATGTTTGGGAGGGAGAGAAATTTAGATCTTTTGCTTCTTTATGTCAAATGTATGATCTCCCTGCTTCAGAGTTCTTAGGATTTCAGCAGGTTCGACATTATTGTACAGATAAATTAATGAAAGATAATCTGTTAAGGAAAAACACTGTTCAAGGGATATTGTTCATCCATATATCCTCTTAAGGGTTTATATCTAAGTTGCTAAATACAGCAGTTATGAGCTCGCCGACGCATATCAACTCCTAGAATAAAGTTCTCCCGGACGAGCATTTAAAGGAGGATTCGCTCACTATTTTCACGAACATCAGCAAATTATCCGTTTCTGCTTTGCTTATAGAGAACGGGTATAAGCAATTATATCGATGCAAGTCTCTCCGGGGTGAGATACCAAAGATGTTGCCAGGTCGTGATGGGACATGTTGGAGAGGGTGTCGGAGGTTGGGATCATATGTGGTGGTCAGGGGACTGCATCACCCCTTTCTGGCAAGAAACAGAGCGTCTATGTTCACAGATCCTGCAGACCCCCATAACTTTGACTATGCCATTTGCATTACTAATGAGTGAACATGGGAGTTCCCATTCTGAATATCATCTTTTACTGTCACAAATATGCTTAGTGGTTAGAATGGAGATAGCTAAAGCTTGGAAGACAGCTTAACGCCCTGTTCTAAATGCAGTTATTTTGCGCTTGGACCATGTCTGCACCATGAATTTGACGACAGCAACCAAACATAATACCTTGAAGCGATTATCACCTCATCTGGGACCCATTCTTTCAATGGCGAGCTACATTAATTGAAGGGAATTCACCAAAATTTGCGGACTAAGATGTATTTCTTTCCATAAGAACCCATTTATGTTTGTCATATAATGTGTGAAGGGTGGGGGGGAGTTCTTATAACTATTTACCTTAACAAAATAAGGAGTGTTAACAACAGCTTTATTCTCTTTATTATGTTTGTAAGGATAAAATTGACTCCAATAAAAATGTTTATACAAAAAAAAATATATATATACTTTGTTCACCATTGGGGTTTTCTCAACCGCAAATTTTAAATTTTCCAAAAATAATTTTGAGTACTGTAGGTGTCCTGTACTGTAGGAAAATTAAAAAACCTCTGGTTTAAATGCCTGACATGATTTTCCAGGTATTAGTCTTCTAGACTGGATTCCATAATCCTTTATCAGCTTGACATTGCAAACCCGGGTTTGAGATGTTTGCTCCACCAAATCGACTCTTTATTCAAATCCTTAATCTGGCCTCCCAAATTCAAGTTTAGGGCTTGTATATCTTTAACCAAATTAGCATTTTTATTTTGGCAGTCCTTCACTAGCCCACCAAGGCTAGCCACCAGATCCCAGAGCGCCTCTAGAGTTACCACGGCCGGTTTTGGGGGAAACTGGTAAAACTCACCACCTATTCTGACTTGCGTGGCCAAGATCTTTCTTTCTTCATCTACAAGGTCCACCGGTGATATTGGTGTTTCAGACTCTGCAGGCTCCTTTGGCATTGCTGCATCCAGCATACTTGAGGAGAACTGCAGCAGCAGCGTTGTTCCTCCGCTTCGGTTTCCCTCACCCGCTGCGGAGATGATGTCATCTCTCTGCGCTGCTCCTTATGTTGGTAGTAGCGATGCTGGTAGCGGTGGAGGCCGACAATCAGGGAGACTCAGGTTGGTTTCCCCCCTTACAGCGCCGGAGCTCCCTCTCCAAGCGCCGAAGCAGACACAATTTCACCCCCTTTATCTACCGTCTGTGTCGTGAGGAAGTTATCGATCTCTGCCCAGGAGGTAGGGTTGGTTCTGGGGGGAAAACATGAACCTTTCCCTTTCTCTTAGAAGGCATCGATGGAGGAAATAAAAAAACAAGCAGGACCAACTTCCCTTGCATCTATTCACGCCGCCATCTTGGGCCCGCAATGGATAATTTTGAACATATCACAAGAGTAGATGGGGTGGAGCGGGTCAAGAGCTTGCATGACTCCTGTAGTAAGGATGTGAATTTGGTTCTGCAGAAGTCGTCTGGGTCCTGGGTTTCTTTTGAGGGAGAGGGCTGGATGTGATAGGAAACCTCAAACTAGGGGATCAGAAGTCACTTCCTAACTCTGGTAAGAGCATCATCCCCAGCCTGAGTTCCTGGGGTGACAGTTGGGTGTATTCCAGAGCTGGGCACTCATCCTTCAAACCGGTTTTGGTTTTGTCTCTTTAGGATTTTATGGACCAGTTTCAAGTGTTGCTGCCCAAAGATGCAAAACCCATGAAGGATGTAATATCTACTTTGCTGGGTAAAATGGAGTTGGATAAAAAAAACTACCAGATCGGGAAGACCAAGGTGTGTGTTTAAAATAATTTTTTTGTGGATGGCAATTGGCTGCCCTTTATTTTAGAAAGGATATCTTTTTTTATGCGTGTTCATGATATCCTTTTCTCTGCTACCTGTAAAACGATGGTGACATCTTGTGGCCAACCTGCAGCTGCATATTTCCTCTGTAGGTTTTCCTTCAGGTTTCCTTCCGAAGAGACAACCTTTCCTGGTTAGTCTTGTCCCTCCCTTCATTTTTGTGTAACGTTGACCTTGCAACGGTGCCACTGTCGTCCCACAAGAGGCTTGCTCAGCACCATGCAGGAGATCTGGATTACATTCCGGAACCTGGTTTCTGCACCTTGGACTGGGTGAGGCTAGGGATGTTGCAGAGGCTTTGGATCCCTGAGCAAGGACTGTTGTAGCAGTGACTGGGCCAGATGGGAGAGAGTTAAAAATAGGATAGTGGTGGAAGGGAAAACCCAGGATGGCCACACGTGTAAAGACTTGTGGCACCATAGGCCCAGTGGAGACTGGTTCCAGTGGAGCAGGAGAGGAAACTTCCAAAAAATAAAAGCCGCAAGTAAATAACTTTTTGTTCTTCAGGTCTTTATGAAAGAGACAGAAAGACAAAAGCTGCAGGACACACTACATAAAGAAGTGATTCACAAGATTGGGCTTCTTCAAAGCTGGTTCAGAATGGTCATGGAGCGGAAGCAATTCGTGCGCATGAAGCAAGCAGCCGTCACTATTCAAGTGAGTCCCACTAAATCTTGCTCTGCTTGTTTTCTAAAGCTCCACTAGATGTGCGCAGTGCTGTAGAGATACATATAAGAGACAGTCCCTGCTCCGTGGAGCTTAGTCTAGACAAGACAGACATGCCTGACAAACGAGTCTATGGGAAGTGTATTTATCACAAAAAAGTACTTAAGATTAAAAAATTTCTAAAAGATGCATTTTTAGATTGGATTTTAATATGACCAGGTTAGGAGCATGGTGCACGAATTCAGCAAGTCTTTTTTCCAGGTGTAGAGCACAGCAAGGTAGAAAGCATGAAGTCAGGAGTTGGCAATGGAGGAGAAGGGTGCAGATAAGAGCAATTTGCCAGATGTTGGTGGGGGAGGGAAGAAAATAGGTGATGAGAAGCTGTGATTAAGGAAGCTTGAACTGTATGCAGAAGCGGATAGGGAACTAATGTAGTGACTGGACAAAAGAGGTTACATGGTCAGAGCAGTGTTGAAGTCATGCAGCTGAAGTTTGAATAGATTATAATGGAGAAATACACATCATTGGGAGGCCCACAAAGAGCAAGATACAGTTGTCTAAGTAGGAGGTGATAAATAAAAAAAATCATCCACTTTTATTTTTTTTATTTAAAAACTTTTCTATACCGTTGCTAAGCTAAATATCGCAATGGTTTACATGTAGGCACATAATTAATGTAGGTAAAAGTGTACAATAGTACATTCTAACAGGTGCCATCAAAGATTCGGTTACAATAAATCATTAGGTATAGTCATTTAGTGAAGTAGTTCATGACCAGTTGTACCAAGGCACTTACACGGGTAGTTTTATCACACATAGTATTATAGTTATGCTTATTGTGGTGTAGAATTCATGGACTAATCTACTGTAAAGTCCTAAGTACTGTGTGTCGGTGCCTTTCTGTCTTTTTTGCATAATTTCTCTCTCTTCTCCGTTTCTTTGTAAAATGCTTGTTTAAAAAGCCATGTTTTTAAACTTTTCTTGATCATTTTGGAAGCATGCTCAGAAAGGAAGGAACAGATTTTAACAATGTTTGGGCAGTTCTCTGCCTTTCCAAGTGGGAGATTTGGATTCTGTCCTCTCCTCTGACTAGCTAGGTCTGATGACAATGATGAAATATCATCCACAGTTCTGGAGGGGAGAAGAGCCAGATGGTACTTTGGTGCTTGATTGTGTTGGATTTCATGGAGTCTGATATCGGTGGCTTATCATAATACAATAGTTGTCCACAAATGGAGAACTCTTTTGACCTACGCCATAACACCCCAGCCTCCCTGGTTTACTGTGTCACTGCAGAACCTACGTGACATCTGGTCATCTCCCCTTGCCACCAGTCGCTTTCTGTGTCTGTTCCAAGCATGCTTGTGTCAGTGACAGGTGGTGGCTGCATTGTTTGGCCTATAAAGGGGGGGGGAGGGGAAAACAGAACATATAATACAAGCTGTGCAGGATGAAGGAGGTAGTCTGAGGAGTCCCTATTGGCAAAGAATAAGGAAAGGGAGACCTTGCAGGATAATAAATACATTCTGTAATGACACGCCTTGTAGAATTACACAGCTTGAACTTCCCCAGGCCAGTTCCCCAACGGGCTAGGCCCCGCTTTAAGCTTGGTCGGCACACTTGAGTGATAGATCGCGGAGGTGCCATCTTGCTAATCTTTGTGCGTCTTGTATTGCCCGCTATAGAACGTCTGTACAAGCTGTGCGCATACTTATGCGCACAATAAAGTAAGCGCAGGATACAGGAAAAGCCAGGTGCATGGGCTGTGCGTGTGCCTCGCCGCACCCCGCCTAGGCGCTCAATTTGTGCACACAAACTTTTAAGTGTGAGCTGATCAAATGCACAGTTACCGCCATCAATGGCGCCAGCAGCCAAGAAACATAAGCGCCTTGCTCTCTGCGCTGCTTGTCATATTAGGGCTTCTCAGCCTGACTTGGATTCCAACTTGTCAGCACTGTGAGGGAAACCCATGGGGATTTGGCCTCCCTGGACTTTGTGGAGCCCGGCTCCTCCCATTCGGATGGTTGAAGGTAGCCTTAACTGGAAGTACTCCGGATCTGAATAACCCCTTGGCTAGGTCTTCCAGGACAGAGGGAAACTCAGCCAGGCCCTTCCCAGTTCCCCCTGGGCTAAGCATAGACACAGTGGCCTTGTCTTGGGTGGAATTTTTCCAGGTAATACAGGCCTTTGTACAGGCACAGTCTAATTCCTCACTTGCCCCTGTCTAGACAGAACCCCAGCCAGCCCCCTCTCCCTCTCCTGTTGGCAGACCTTGAGGCATGCCCTGCCTGACCAAGGAGTATCCCTAGTGGGGACCCTGATGGCACAGGTGAAGCACAAGATCCCTTGGAAGAAGGGGAAATTCCCCCAGGATTAGAATCGTATCGAACCAAGTTACGGTTCTTTCATAGAGATGAATTGCCAGCCTGAAAACGCTGGAAGTTCCTGGAGCGGAATCTGTGACTAAACCAAAGAAGAATCCCATTCTGATTTCCTTGTGCAAAGCCTTTTGCTACTTCCCAGAACTGGAAGCCATCCAGGAGTTGATTGACCTGGAATGGGATGCCTCAGAAGCAAGTTTTAATATGGGCCGCACGTTAGAAGCTTTATACCTGCTGAATCCAGCAGGAAGAGAACATTTGCATTTCCCTAAAGTGGATGCACTGGTCTGCGCTGTCTCTAAGTGACCAATGATCCCAGTGGAATGAGGAGTGGCCTTAAAGGATGCGCACAATAGATGGTTGGAGTCTATCCTTAAACAAGCCTTTGACGCACTAGCAATGATCTTACAGATTGCTTCTTGTTGGGCCCTGGTAGTGCATTCTTGCCTACTTCTCTCTCAGGAGGTAGATGACTTGAGAGTGAACCCCAAAGCAGCTATGGAACTTGCCGCCGCCTTTTTAGCAGACATGAAGGGAGCCTTCTCCATAGCAGGCCCCGTTTTATGGAAACCATCCCTCCAGATTTACACTTAATTAGTGACAAGAAAGCCCATTTTTGTATTATATTTTAAATTTTTAAACTTTCTTAATTCAACTTATGTCGCCAACCTATTTTATTTATCGTATTTTCAGTTACATTGTTGTTTATCTATATATTTTTTTTAATTTTTAATTTATTAATTTCATCAATACAAGCAAGACAATACCTTCAGAAAATCAAATGACTTATCCAAGAAAAAAAAAAAGATAAAGTAATTTACAGAGCATTCAATCCTATTAATAAGTCGTTTCCACAAAAGAAAAACAAATAAAGGAGGGAGGCAGAATTTAGGGAGAAACACAGGAATTAAATATATAAGGAAATATGCTTTTAACGTGAGTAAAAAGGCTGCATGGTTTCTTGGATCTAGGTAAACCCGGTTTCTCCAGGAGAAAAAAAACACTATACTCCTGGAGTTAAAGGATTTGAGCTGCTCCGGGTAGAAGAAAACGAAACATTCGTTCAAAGAACGAATAATACATTTACAAGGATACCTTAGTACAAAAGAGAAACCCAATGAGATGACCCGGGGCCTTAGAGCAAGGAAATTGCTTCTTCGTTCTAGAGTGACACGGGCGAAATCCGAAAAATTCAGCCATTTTGGCCATAAAAAGGAGAAGAGATATTTTTAAAATATCTTTTCATCACCTCACTCAACTCCTGCTCGGAAATAAAGAAACAATTAGGGTTGCAGACTCATTAACGTCTGCAGTGGAATCTTCCAGAAACTGTATTAAATCTATAATAACTTCAGGATGTTGATCTTGTAATGGTCTTCTTTTGTTCACATCCCATAGAAAAAATGATTTGTTAATAGATGGTATTTTCGCTTTTTCAAACTGTAATATTTCTAGGAAATATTTCTTGAGAGTTCGGTTGGAGTTTTCACCCACTACCTTAGGGAAATTCAAATGCCGGGTATGATTCTCTAAGAATTCTAACCTTCTAGAACAGATATTAGTCTTTAACCAATTTAACATTACAGGCTTGAGTTTCAAAGGTAATAGACTCTATGGTCTTTATCTGTTTTGTAAATCCCTGTATTTCTCTTCCCACTTCCCTTCCACTGTGCCCACTTTTGTATCCAGGTCCTTTATCTTTGTCTGACAGGCTTGTAAGGAGTGGCCAAACCCAGCAACCAGGTCCCATAGGGCTTCGAGAGTTGCCACTGCTGGCTTGGGAGGGCAATGAAATCCCTCCTGCCGACTCCACAGAGGCTCCTCTGTGCGACACACCAGTCTCAACCGGGGAAGAGGTGGCAGGACACACAGCCACCTCGGAGATATTCAAAACTGCCAGGAGAGGCCTGCGTCCATGCTCTACTCTGGGCCCCCCCCCCCCCCCCCACAGGCGCTCGGGTCGCGTCATCGCCCTGCGCCACGGTCAGAGGTGAAGCTTCGGCAGTCATCAGCACCAGTGGGAGCCGTAGATCTGGGGGGCTAAGGGTGACTTCCCCAGCGATACCAGTGCTCCCTCATCAGCTATCACAGTGGGGCATAGCAACCCTTCAACTGCATCTTGTCCAGAGGCATAGCTGGTAATACGTCGCTGACTGGAGGGAAGAGGGTAATCCGAGGGGTAAATTCGAACCCTTCCCTTTTGCTTAGATGGCATCTGAAACAGGTAATCAATCGAAGAAACACGGACATAAGAACATAAGAAATTGCCATGCTGGGACAGACCAAGGGTCCATCAAGCCCAGCATCCTGTTTCCAACAGAGGCCAAAAACCAGGCCACAAGAACCTGGCAATTACCCAAACACTAAGAAGAACCCATGCTACTGATGCAATTAATAGCAGTGGCTATTCCCTAAGTATAATTGATTAATAGCCATTAATGGACTTCTCCTCCAAGAACTTATCCAAACCTTTTTTGAACCCAGCTACACTAACTGCACTAACTACCTTCTCTGGCAACAAATTCCAGAGCTTTATTGTGCGTTGAGTGAAAAAGAATTTTCTCCGATTAGTCTTAAATGTGTTACTTGCTAACTTCATGGAATGCCCCCTAGTCCTTCTATTATTCGAAAGTGTAAATAACCGAGTCACATCTACTCGTTCAAGACCTCTCATGATCTTAAAGACCTCTATCATATCCCCCCTCAGCAGTCTCTTCTCCAAACTGAACAGCCATAACCTCTTCAGCCTTTCCTCATAGGGGAGCTGTTCCATCCCCTTTATCATTTTGGTTGCCCTTCTCTGTACCTTCTCCATCGCAACTATATCTTTTTTGAGACGTGGCGACCAGAATTGTACACAGTATTCAAGGTGCGGTCTCACCATGGAGCGATACAGAGGCATTATGACATTTTCCTTTCTATTAACCATTCCCTTCCTAATAATTCCTAACATTCTATTTGCTTTTTTGACTGCTGCAGCACACTGAGCCGACGATTTTAAAGTATTATCCACTATGATGCCTAGATATTTTTCCTGGGTGGTAGCTCCTAATATGGAACCTAACATCGTGTAACTACAGCAAGGGTTATTTTTCCCTATGTGCAACACCTTGCACTTGTCCACATTAAATTTCATCTGCCATTTGGATGCCCAATCTTTCAGTCTTGCAAGGTCCTCCTGTAATGTATCACAGTTTGCCTGTGATTTAACTACTCTGAATAATTTTGTATCATCCGCAAATTTGATAACCTCACTCGTCGTATTCCTTTCCAGATCATTTATATATATATTGAAAAGCACTGGTCCCAATACAGATCCCTGAGGTACTCCACTGTTTACCCTTTTCCACTGAGAATATTGACCATTTAATCCTACTCTCTGTTTCCTGTCTTTTAACCAGTTTGTAATCCACGAAAGGACATCGCCTCCTATCCCATGACTTTTTAGTTTTCGTAGAAGCCTCTCATGAGGGACTTTGTCAAACGCCTTCTGAAAATCCAAATACACTACATCTACCAGTTCACCTTTATCCACATGTTTATTAACCCCTTCAAAAAAATGAAGCAGATTTGTTAGGCAAGACTTCCCTTGGGTAAATCCATGTTGACTATGTCCCATTAAATCATGTCTTTCTATATGCTCTACAATTTTGATCTTGAGAATAGTTTCCACTATTTTTCCCGGCACTGAAGTCAGGCTCACTGGTCTATAATTACCCGGATCGCCCATGCACATCTGGCTCACGTCGCCATCTTGCCTCCCTCTTAGCTCTATATTTTATTATTTTACTCTATGTATGTATTTTATTTTACTAATTTTTATGTATGTATTTTTGTAACCCACCCTGAACTTCAGAGGGCGCAGGATATAAATACAATTAAATAAATAAATGTAGTCCGTACTTCAGCCAGAGGAGTGGCCTCTGTAGTAGTGGCCAAAGACAGCTATGGCTGCTGAATTGCTCAGCTGACACAACCTCCAAGGCCAACCTTACAAAGATGCCCTTGAAAGGATCACTCCTGTTCGGAAACTAATTGAAAATCTGGCCAGTAGATGGGGCGAATCTTCAGTTCCCCAGCTTACCAGAAGATAAGAGGAAACAGTTGCAGCGCCCCTCGCCTATGAGGGGCTGGTCCAGAGGCTCTCAACATTTCCGTACCTAAAGAAACTCAACATTTCAGAGGTCTGTCGTTTCATAGTCTATAGCCCAAGAGAGGGGCAGGTTCAGGTTCCGGATAGTCCCGAACCTCCCAATGAAATTTTAACGATCCATCTTCGGAACGAGGAGATAGAGGGTTGACTGTCTCTTTTACCAAAGGTGGGTCGAGATCGCTTCGGACAAGTGGGTACTGGGAATTATAGGAGAAGGATATGCCCTGGAATTTTGCAGCAGTTTATAACATATGTATGATAACGAAATGTTTGAAAATTTTTATGTAATTTAAGTCTCTTGGTGTCTGTTCCATTTCTTTGGTTACCTCATTATCTCTCCATCTGCCTCCTGCACGTCCCTCCCTAGTTGCGCCCTTCCCACCCTCCTTTCCCTCCCATCCCTCCTTGCCCGTTCTCGATCTCCAATCCCTCATTCGTACTCACCAATTTTTAATTTGAATTCTGAAATTTGGAGTTTGATATGACATCCAATATAAGCATTCATTATATATTTTCCTTGCCAACTTGCCAACTGCTGGTTTAGGGTGTAACCTTCCTCCCCTGAACATATGGTTCCCATTTTTTTTTAAATTTGGGTAGCTGGTCGTTCCAGATTGCTGAGAGGTGTCACATATGATAAATCTTATCCAATCTATTGAGAACATCCCCGAGTGAGGGTGTCACTGGCTTTTTCCACCAATATGCTATCTCACATCTTGTCGCCAAGACTACTTGAATCACCAGGAATCTTTGCCAGATAGTGCCAAGGTCTGGGACAATGTGCAACAGACACATCATAGGATCCAATATCACTGGTATCCCAAGCATTGTCTGTATATGTGCCAAGTCTGCCACCCATGTTCACTCAACTTTAGGGCATGCCCACCACATGCGATTAAAAAGTTAAACCACATTCCCTCCAACATGTCTCAGTGTTCTGTAAAGATATTTTATGTAATCGCTCAGGTGTCAAATACCATCGGTATAATAGCTTATAGCCATTTTCCTTTAGATTTGCAGACACCAAGCTTCTACTTATGCTAATATGATAACCATCCCACTCTTTCTCTGACATTGAGTCTCCAATATCTGTCTCCCATTTCAACTGTTGTGGTGACTTATCCCCCTTGTCAGCATTCAGTAGTGCGTAAATTCAGGAAATGGGTCTCTTAAAAGTTTCAGCATTCTCGCAGTATTTAACAAACGTAATTTTCCCCTGCTTTAGGTCCCCTGCTAACCGGTGTACGAGAGAGAAATGTGATAGGTATAGTGATCAGAGTAACGCTCTTGCAGCTCCTGGAATGATATCAATTTTTGGTTCTTCCATAATTATCCCAATTTGGTAATTCCCTTCCCCCGCCAGTGTCTGAATGCCTTATCCATACCAGGGGGGAACTCAGGATTATACAGAACTGAGGTGTGGTGGTATACGGTTTTATCTCCCACTAGTTTTTTCCTCCATTTTAACCATACTCTCATCACTGCTGCTATAAATGGTGTTTCTCCAGATCCCTGCACCCTTGTTGGTGACCAAACCCTATCTTCTAATGGTGGGTCTCCTGCTATTATGTTTTCTATCATCACCCAAGATTTAATGTTTTCCCCATTGTGCCAGCTCACCACCACTGCTAAAAGATTAGCTACATAAAACCACAGCCACAGGCCGATTCAGAAAAACGTGCGGGAGAGCGGGCGAGCGCACAGGCCACTCTCCTGGGCGCGCGATTCAGGAGGGTGGCCTATGCAAATTAGGGCCCGCGGTAAAAGGAGGCGCTAGGGTCACTAGCGCATCCCTAGCACCTCCTTTGGGACAGGAGCGGCGGCTGTCAGCGGGTTTGACAGCCGACCCTCAATTTTGCCGGCATCTGTTCTCAAACCCGCTGATACCCACTGGTTCGGAAAACGGACACCGGCATAATTGAGCGTCAGTCTTCCGACCCGCGGGCCGTGGGCCGGTTTTTTAATTTTTTATTTTTTTTTTACTTTTGGGGCCTCCAACTTTAATATCGCCATGATATTAAGTAGGAGGGTGCACAAAAAAGCAGTTTTTACTTGGCTGCACATTTTACTTTCTGTATCCCGCGGGAATAACCAATAGGGCCATCTACATGGAATAAATAAGGCCAGTGTACCCAGTCAAAGGCTTTTTCCGCATGCACTGAAAGCATAGCTTTTGGAATATTATGCTGCTGTGCATAACCCATAAGTTCTATGACTCTTCGTACATTGTGGGAAGCCAATCTCCCTAGTACGAACCCTGATTAGTCAGGGGCCACCAAATTTGGGGCCACCCTTCCCAGTCATCTGGCTAGGATCTTCACTAGTATCTTTAAGTCTATGTTGATAAGCGATATCTGTTTGTATGATCCACAAAGTGTGTGGTCCCTCCCAGGTTTGGCCAGTATTGTAATCCCTGCCGTGTTGGCCTGTTGGGATATCTCGCCATTTAATCTCAGGTCATTGAACATAACTTAGTAAGGGAGTTGCTATCATTGGGGAGAATACTTTATAAAATTTGGCCGTATATCCGTCTAACCCTGGGGATTTCCCCGTTTTGAATTATTTTATTATTTGGAGGACCTCTTCTGCCTTCACCTCTCCATCTAGAATCTCCTCTCCATCTAGAATCTCTCTAGCTTAGGATGTCACTTAGATACTGGGATATCTCCTGTTGTATGATCGTCACATCAGAATCATATAGCTCCTGGTAATATTTATGGAACCTCTCACCTATCTCTACCTGTGAGTATATATACTACCCATTAAGGTCCCGGATTTTTGTGATTTAGCCTCTTTTTCTTTTAATTTCCTTGCTAGTTGTTGACTAGCTTTATTGCCATATTCAAAATGATGTTTGAGTAAGTCTAGCTGGTGAGCCACCCTTCCAGTTTCTAGTTTGTTTATTTATTTATGATTTTTATATACCGATGTTCATTTCAAAAAGAGATATCACATCGGTTTACAATAAGGTACAATAGGTAATTCACTATCCCCTAAAAGGGCTTACAATCTAAAATTTTTGTACCTGAGGTTAAGAGATTACAAAAATAAAATCATCAAAATCAAAGTTTTTTGTTTTTTTTTTATTTATAGTTTATTAAATTTCTATAACATTTACAATGAAAAGAAATCAAGAAATCATGGGATACATATCCAAATTCAAAAACAGAGGAAAATACTTTACAGGAAATAAATTTCACATATTATCCCAACTAAATAGTCCACTTTATCTGGGAAGCCTCTCTAAGAAATATTTAAAAGAAAATATGTCTAAATCTAGACCAATAGGTGGATCCTCTTTTTGACCAAATTAATTGACCGTCATGTAGGCTGCTCATGAACCCCAGGTCCCCCTTTATCTAAAAGAAATACCTCCAGGTGTTCAGGTTGAAGAAAAACAAATTTGTTTTTTTGATAGGTAATAATACATTTGCATGGGAATTTGAGGAAGAATGTAGCCCCAATGGCTAAAACTCTTCCTCGCATTGCCAAAAACTGCTTCCTTCTCACCTGGGTCGATCTTGAGACATCTGGAAATACTTGAACAGTTTTACCACAGAATAAGAAATTTTTATTCTTAAAATATTTATTTATTTTATTTTATTTATTTAAGGTTTTTATATACCGGCAATCATGAGGACATATCTTGCTGGTTTACATGAAACGGGGTGCATTAAATACATCAAACTAAAACTGTGGTGATCGAAGGAAACAGTTACAATTAACAAGGGTCACAGAACTTGGAGAAGAAGGAAGAGATAGGAAAGAATAACTGGTTAGACAAAATACAAATTAAATTAATTAAATACTATGTACAAATGGTATTGTTAATGGTTGAATGTTTTGGGGAGTCCTTGGATTGAGTCCTTGGATTGTATTTCTGTAGAACAAGATTCTTATTTCTGTAGAACAAGATTCTTATTTCTGTAGAACAAGATTCTTTTCAATCTCTAATCTGAAAACCACTATTAACGTTGCTCTAGTTGTTATATCATCCCCAGAAGCTTCTAGGAAGGATGTCAAATTGGGACTTCTGTCAATTATTTCCTCCATCCCACTCTCATTTACTTTCCCGTCCCTCTTGTAATTGGAGATATAGTAAATATTTGATATTGATAATTCACTACTTATACCCAGCACCTCTTTAACGTATTTTTTAAACAGCTCTTGCGCAGACAACAGTCTAGTATATGGAAAATTTAAGAATCTTAAATTTCTACTACGAAAATTATTTTCCAACATTTCTATGTTTCTATAAATCATTAAAGAGTCCTTAATAAATGCAGTCCCACTAGTTTGTAAAGAGGTAATTTGATTACTCATCGTCTTGTCTACAGATTCCAACTGTTCTATTCTTTTCCCATGGTCGTCAATCTTTCCTTTAATCTCAGCGGCAAAAACAGTGGACTGGGTCATGGATTGAGAGAGTCTCTTTTCCATTTTCATTACAGCCTTCCATACATCTGCCAGTGAGATGTTATCAGGGTCTGCCAATTCAGCTTCCCCTTCCACTATTCCAGCAGACTGAACAGGTTCCAGTACTCTGGATCCTCCCTCTGCTGAGTTTGCCACTTCAGTAACATTGGTGGTATTTGAAACACTTACCACCATATTACTGTGATCTTTGACGGCTTTTTGGTCCTGGACGGGACTTGCGCTCATCCCAGAAGAGAAGGATAAATCCTGGGCAATCTCTCCAGTTAGTTGACTCCCCCTACGGATCAAATGACTATCCATAGGGCCTTTCATCTCCTTAGAGGCTGGGGTAGATGTTATAGGTTTTATCTTTCTTTTCTTCCCCATTAAGAGCTCTCCACAAATTTCCTTCCAGGGGCGCGCCCCTTTGGCGCGCGCCGGTGGCTGCGCGCCGCTCTTTAAATAGCACAGCCCCGTCAGCTGGCAATGACGTCAGGGTTTGGGAGGCGGGTTCAGCGACTCACCGGAGCAGTCCCCCTCGTCCTCTCGCGATCTCTCTCGTACCCGGAAGGCTTCTGAAAATCAAAGTTCTTAACAATTAAGCAAAAGGTATAACAAGGAGCATATTAAACAAATAACACAAAGGGGAGTGCCCCTTTGTCACACCCCTTCGGCGCGCGGCGCCTGCTGGCTTGGAGCCTTTCAAACTGCCCAGATCCGTTTGCGATGATGTCAGGGGAGGGGGCGGGTCTCAGAATCATGGCTTTCCCCACAGAAATCTCTTCTCAGTTTCAAAGGCAGTTTTTTCAATTTTTTTTTTTGTCTTTTTACCTTGGATGTTAGCTGTTACAAGGTGATCAGCACTGGTGGGTAGCCCTCCCCATCACAAGCGCCTGCTTCCTTTAATTGTTGTGCTACGTGGGCCTCCATAGTCCTTTTATGTCTAAATTCCAACTTAGCAATCAATTCCAGAAGTTTTAACCTTTTTCTTTTTTTTTTTTTATTTCTCTTATATGCTGCACATGAGATGAATAATCCTCGTAATACCGCTTTCATACTTTCCCATAGCATACCTGGTTTCACCTCTCCAGTGTCATTAATGTCAAGGAAATTCTGGATTGCCTTATTCACCTCTTCTACGAACTCTTTATCCTCTAATAACTGATCATTCATTTGCCAGAATTTAGTACCTACTTTTCCGCCCCCCCTGATGTAATTTTATCCAAACTGGGGAATGGTCAGGCCATGTAATGTTTCCTATCTCCGCCTCCATCTTATTGCTCACCAGTGCCTTGTCAATAAGAAAATAGTCCAGACGTGAATATGACTGATGAGGGTGAGAAAAGAATGTGTAGTTATAGGTCGTAGGATTCAACAAACTCCATATGTTGGTGAGGCCGACATATGGAGGTGGTTGATATTTCAGGTTTTGTTGGGTTTTTTTTTGTTTGCACAAATTTCTACAAACCTGATTTCACTTTCTCATTATGGGTATCAAGTGTAGACTGAGGAGGGAAAAAATGCATAGTATCCATTTTAGAATAAAGCTGTAACATAACAAAATGTGGAAAAAGTGAAGGGGTCTGAATGCATTGTAAATCCACATCTGAGGCTGAAACAGTTCTGGTTCTCCAAGGACCAGGATTTTTCCCTCATGTCCTTTCTTTATTTCAGGCTTTCACCATATAGTCCTGTCACTTTTCCCCGGCACCATTACTTATATGCACAGCAGTTCAATGCAGACTGCATTTCTCCAGCACGGTTACTTCTCTGTAGCTGGGCGGATTGCCACCTCCCACTTGTGGGAAAACCAAAGGCTGAATTATTCACTTTCAGGGGATAAGGACTTCAGCCTTTTCCTACTCCTCTCGCTGCAGTCCAGTAGTCCAGTAGTGGAATTTTGTGTTATTGGGGATTTTCTCCACTGTCTGGACCCACAGGATTCAGCTCCTCATTTCCCCAAGCTCCCCCTGGTCTGGTTCCAAGTGCTTCATATATCCTGTACACTTCCTTCTTAACTAGGTCACCACCTGCTTCCTGGGTTTGTGCAATCTCTTGCCCTCAGCTCCAAGGCTCTCTGGGAGCTGTAGTTGTCCCCCTCCCCTAGCTCTGCCTATACCGGCTTCTTGTTTCTTTTACTCCCCTTTAGTCTGAGTAAGGGAACATATACCTCCTGTTACAATACTAACATCCAAATAATACTTACCATTGTTATAATACTATTAGATATATGCTGTGTTATGCCTTCCCAAAAGAGGTTGTGATCTAAGCGGCTTACCTGAGGCAACAGGAAACAAAATGACTTGCCCAAAATCACAATCCCTGGTTCTCGGCCTATTGCTCTAACCACTAAGCCGCGCCTTTCCCTCTCATCTCCACAGGCTTGCTGGCGATCATATAACGTGCGGCGGATGCTGGAGGAGAAGACTAGTGCTGCTGTTTACATCCAGGCCATCTGGAGAGGATACAGACAACAAAAGTCCTACCGGCAGCAGATGCGGAGGCTCCGGAGCTTCCAGGCCCTGTGCCGAGGATACGTTCAGCGGAAGAGGTAGGGTGAATGAAGAAGTGTTTCCCAACCGAGGGCCCTGATTTACTAAAGCTTTTCTCCCATTCTGTGCCTGTGGCCAAAAAAATAAGCTTTGGGTTAAATTTTTCAAAGGTTATATTAGCCAGCTAGATCAAAGTAGCTAGACTTTACTGAAAGTCATCTTAATGTGGTTGGATAAGTTAAGTAATTTTATTTTAAATTGGCTCTTTCCCTGTACGTACCCGGATCAGTCCAGACTCCTGGGTTTTGCCTCCCTTCCAGCAGATGGAGACAGAGAAGCTTTAATGGACTCTGCCCTATACCCTGATGTGTGACCTAGAGTCTTTCAGTATTTCTCTGTCTCCAGCAGATGGTGGAGGTGCAAATCCCTTCAGTCTGGTTTAGCTAGTTTTTACTTTAATTTTTAGGATTAGATTCTAGAATTTGGTTTATTTTTTATTCTAAGGCTTTCCAGTTTAAAAAAACAAACAAAAGCAAATAGTCTTTAAGCCTCCCAGGGGGTTGTCAGGTCTTGGTGGGATCATCCCCCCTGGTAATAGAGGCTGATGAGCAGGGGGTTGAGGACCCAGTAACTGCCAGCGACTGAGGGTGATACCAGGGAGCCCGGTTCACTCCCTCTCATAAGGAAGAGCGCAGAGCCTTTAAAAAAAATTTAAAAAATTCAGGTATTTCTCTTCCTTCATTTTACCGCCGACCCAGCATCCTCTTCGGTGAGGACCAATTTTCCTTTAGTGAATTGGGCACTGTTGGTTGGCAGCCTCTGTCAGCAGAAGATTAAATACTGGTAAGAGACTAACCTCCCTCCTCTCCACTTCTTTTAAACCAGGTTTCAGCAGATGGTGCAGAAGGTTGAGGCAGAAAAAAGAAAAATGCTAGAAGCACAGCAGAAAGAGCAGGAAGCACGCCAGAGGCAGAAAGCTGAGGAGGAACGGCAGCTGACAGAAATTGCGAGGTTGGGTGGTGGTGCCAACAACAATACCGGGCACGTCCGTAAAGAGAGCCCACAGCATGAGACCTGTGTCGCTCAGAGCGAGCGGCTGGAAAAGCAGATCCCTGACGGCGAGAGGTCCTTGCTAGTCTCCCAGAGGAGCTGGTCAGAAAATGCAGAGAAGGCCGCCAGCAGCCGAGAGAAGCGAGAGAGCAGGAGGCAGAGGGGGCTAGAACACAACAAGCTGCAGAACAAACACATCTTTTCCTCGCTGGATGAGCAGCAGACGCCCTCTGGCAAAGACGGTGGCGACCTTGAGAAAAGAGGTGAATTAAAGGTGGCCCAGGAGCACAGCCAACTCTCAGGGGAGGAGGGATCCCAGGTTAGCCCAGAAGGGAGCACGGAAGTGAAGAAAACGCCTCCAATCAGCGACATCAGCAGGGAAATGCCGGGCATTAAGGGGGACCACGTAGACTCCAAATCCGAATCATTGGAAAGAAAGGGGACAACGGTGGTACAGGAGAATCAAAGGCACCAGGAAAAGGACAGTCAAGACGACAAGCTGCCAGACAGACCATCCACTTTGCCCCTGAATCTAAATAATCATCTGTCTCCAGTCATGGAAAACTCGGGAAGGCAACCAGAATGCCCCGAAGACAAAAGCAAGCCAAGTGTGACTCAGAAACCACCAAGCCGGGACTTGGAGAGCCCCAGTACCTCCCCCATCCAGAGGTACAATGATCAGGAGAGGCTGAAGAATGTGGGGGAGAAATGGAAGGAAAAGAGGCACCCTGACAGTGGACAGAATGAGTCTGCCGCGGAGATAAAAATGAACGAGAAACCCTCAACTGGCCAGTCAGCGAGAAAGCCCTCAGTGTAAGAGCACATTGGCATTGAAATTCCTCGTGCTGTCATTTGTCACTGGCATTATGGGCCGCAGTCATAGGGGTGACCACCTAACTCAGCCAGGGCAGCTGCTCTGCTAGCCCATTGTTGGCGTTTCTCAGGTTTCTACTTGGCAGTGTGGTGATGTGGCATTGTGCGGGCACAGGGGGGCAATATTCTATTATGAATGTAAAGGGGGCACAGTGGGGATTTTGCCCTCTGGTCCAAATTCTGTTTACAATATTTTGTAGCTGTTCAGCATAGATAATATCTGCACAGAACAAATATATGCTTGCGTGTCCTGTAAAATGGAAGGCAGTCAGAAGTCCATACAGTCTGGGCTTCAGATTGTCCAGTGGCTTTTGCTACATAGAAATTCCTCTTTCCTGCTAGCTCCTATTCTCAAGAGCACAAGATATGCCTTACTGAGTCAGACCAAGGGTCCATCAAGCCCAGCATCCTGTTTCCAACAGTGGTCAATCAGTCACAAGTACCTGGCAAGTACCCAAACATTAAATAGATCTCAAGTTACTATTCCTTATTGATTAATAGCAGTTTATGGATTTTTTTTCTCTAGGATCATATCCAAACCTTTTTTAAACCCAGGAGGAATAGCCTACTGGTTAGAGCAGTGGGCTATGAACCAGGAGATCAGGGTTCATCCATTGCTTCAGGTACAAAACTTACAGGCCGATACTGTTAACCTGTGGTTGGAGGCGCATTTTCGAAGCACTAGCTTATTAAGTCGGAGGTCCCAAAGATTAAAAAGAAAAAGAAAAAATTTAAAATCTCACGAGTTGAAAACCGAGCTCAATTTTGCCAGCGTCCGGTTTCCGAACCCGTGGCTGTCAGCGGGTTTGAGAACCGATGCCGGCAAAATTGAGTGTCGGCTGTCAAACCCGCTGACAGCCGCCGCTCTTGTCAAAAAGGAGGCGCTAGGGACGCGCTAGTGTCCCTAGCACCTCCTTTTACCGCAGGCCCTAATTAGCATATTTTTATTTACTGTATCGCGTGCACAGGACACTGGCCTGTGCACGCGCCTGGATTGCGGGTGCTCGCCCGCTCTCCCACGTTTCTTTCTGTATCGGCCTGTTAGATTGTAAGCCCTCTGGGGATAGAGAAATACCTACAGTACTTGAATGTAAACAGATGTGATCTCTCAGACTGAATGTCTGTATATAAAAAAAAAAACTAATACACTAACTGCCATAACCACATTCTCTGGCAATGTATTCCAGAGCTTAACTATGCACTGAGTGAAAAACAATTTTCTTCAATTTGTTTTAAATGAGCTACTTGCAAACTTCATGGTGTTCCCCCTAGTCCTTCTATTATGAGAGAATAAATAACCGATTTACATTAACCAGTTCAAGTTTTTTCATGATTTTGTAGACCTCTATCATACTGAACAGCCCTAACCTCTTTAGCCTTTCCTCATAGGGCAGCCGTTCCATGCCCCTTATTTTGGTCACCTTTCTCTGTGCAGCTATATATCTTTCTCTGTGCAGCTATATATTTTTTAAGATGTGGCAACCAGAATTGTACACAGTAGTCAAGGTGTGGTCTCACCATGGAGCAATACAGAAGCATTATGACATCACCGTTTTATTTGCCATTCCGTTCCTAATAATTCCTAACATTCTGTTTTTGACTGCCACAGCACACTAAGACGATGATTTCAATGTATTATCCGCTATGATGCCTAGATCTTTTCTGGGTGATAACTCCTAAGACATAACCTAACATCGTGTAACTATAACATGGGTTATTTTTCCCTCTGTGCATCACCTTGCACTTGTCCACATTAAATTTCATCTGCCATTTGGAAGCCCAATCTTCCAGTTTCTCAAGGTGGTCCTGAAACTTATTACAGTCCGCATGAGATCTAACTACTCTGCATAATTTTGTGTCATCCGCAAATTTGATCAACTCACTTGACGTACCCCTTTCCAGATCATTTATAAATATATTAAAAGCCACCTGTCCAAGTACAGATCCCTGAGGCACCCCCAGTTTACCTTTTTCTACTGTGAAAACTGACTAATCCTACTCACTGTTTCCTATCTTTTAACCAGTTTGCAATCTACAAAAGGACATCGCCTCCTATCCCATGACTTTTTAGTTTTCTTAGAAGTCTCTCATGAAGGACTTTGTCGAACACCTTCTGAAAATCCAGATACACCACATCTACCAGTTCACGTGTCCATATATTTAACATCTTCAAAAAAAAATGTAGAGCTGTTCAGTTTGGAGAAGAGACAACTGAGGGGGGGGGGGGGGATATGATAATCTATAACATCATGAAAGGAGTTGAACAAGTTAATTACATCTGTTATTTACACACTCAGATAATAGAAGGACCAGGGGGCACTCCACAAAGTTAGCAAGTAGCTCATTTAAAACAAATTGAAGAAAATTGTTTTTCACTCAGCGCATAGTTAAGCTCTGCAATTCATTGCCAGAGGATGTGGTTACAGAAATTAGTGTAACTGGGTTTAAAGAAGGTTTGGATAAGTTCCTAGAGGGAATAATCCATAAACTGCTATTACAGTAATTAATAAGCAATAGTACCTTGTGATTTATGTAATGTTTGGGTACCTGCCAGTTACTTGTGACTTAGATTGGCCACTGAAACAGGATGCTGGGCTTGATGGACCCTTGGTCTAACCCAGTATGGCATTTCTTAAGTTCTTATGATAGTTTAGTTTAATTACTGGTTTTCTTTTTATTTTTTTTAACATAGAAAAAACATTTCATCATTGGATGATATTCCCACAACAGCTCTTCCTACACCGCCAAATCAGGTATTTACTTCTCCATTTCCTTAAAGATAGCGGTTTGTTTTCAAAACTCACTTGGTCTGTGATCACCCAGATGCCATGTGCCTGGGGCATTAACCCATGGCATGGGATTAGCTGCAACATCCTTTCCACCGTGGCACGTGAAGAATCTGTAGAATCCCCTTGTAAATCAGTATCAGGTGGATAATCAGCTTTTAGGCCCCACATGGTTAACTGTCAGGCCTCTGGAAGGAAGTATTCTAAGCATTAGGGATGTGCATTCGTTTGCGACAAAATAGGAAATAGAGATGATATTTCCTATTTTGTTGCGTTTCGGGAGGGCAACAAAACGATAAGAAAACCCACGAAATTTTGTGTGGTTTTCTTATCGTATTTCGGGGGGGGGAGAAAGGGCACATTAAAAGAAACAACCCCCCCCCCCCAAAAAAACCTAAATCCACCCCAACCCTTCAAATTTAATTAATTGCAACCCCCACCCTCCCGACCCCCAAGACTTACCGAAAGTCTCTGGTGGTCCAGTGGGGTCCCAGGAGCTATCTCCCCCTCGCAGGCTGTCGGCTGCCACTAATCAAAATGGCGCTGATGGCCTTTTTCCCTTACCATGTGATGGGCTATTGGTGCCATTGGTCGGCCCCTGTCACATGGTAGGAGCAATGGATGGCCCGCACCATTTTTTAAGATGGTGCCGGCCGTCCATTGCTCCTACCATGTGACAGAGGCCGGCCAGTGGCACTGATAGCCCCTGTCATATGGTAAGGGCAAAGGGCCACTGGTGCCATTTTGATTACTGGCAGCAGACGGCCTGAAGAGAGGGAGATCATTCCCGGGACCCCTGCTGGGACTACCAGGGACTTTTGGTAAGTCTTGGGGGTTGGGAGGGCGGGGGGTTGCAATTAAATTTGAAGGTTTGGGGGGTATTTGGGGTTGGTTTGGCGTGTTTTGTTTTTTTACAACCCCCGTTGTAATTTGGGTCGGGCTTCGTTTCTGGGGGGGAAGGGGGGGGAGGGGAAGTAATAGATGAAATAAAATCGGCCCGAACCGCAAGAAACTAAATTTCCCTCAGCGGGCCGATAACGAAGGCCAAGCCAAAAGGTTTGGCCGAATCACATCTCTGCTAAGCATGTGGACAGCAGAAGAATTAGGGAGTGTTTGCAGGCAATTTATTTAGCCCTTGTAAAGAAAACACAAAATCATTCATCTCTCTTAGCTCCATGAGGGTGTCAATTAATGTTTAAATTCTCTTCCAGTTCAGCCATATGCCTACATTAAGGATCTAAGTAAAAAGGGCACAGTTTATAAAAGAAACAAAAATTGAAACAATAACATAAAATGAAAATAATGCATTTTCAGGTCTCTCCAGATGGAATGGAAAGTGAAAAGAGCAGCAAAAAACAGGTTATTCAGAAGAAGAAATCCAATGAGCATCCACCCCACCCCGATGTGGGTGCAGAGTCCAAGTATGTCTGTCCATGTGTAACAGGGCGCCCAAATCAGCCAGCGTGATTTATATGGGAGCTCTTTCAAAGCTTTCTGCAGCGTCGGAAGAACTTGGTGCAGAGTTTCCACAGTAGGGAACGACAGGCTTGTGGGAGAGTAAGAGGCGGGGAAGCGAGAGTTGCCCCTGGGAGGGGAAGGAGACTGGGATTGAGGGGTGCTGTAGCCCCTGGGAGGAGGAGGAGGAGATGGGGATCGAGGGGTGCTGATGCCCCTGCGAGGAGAAGGAGACTGGGATCGAGGGGTGCTGTAGCCCCTGGGAGGAGGAGGAGATGGGGATCGAGGGGTGCTGTAGCCCCTGGGAGCAAGATGTGCCTGTGGGGAGGTAGGGGAGGGTATAAGAGCTGTATAAGCCTGTAGTAACTGGACGAGGAATGCAGAAAGACTATCTTATCTTATTTTCTCTAGACCGACATATAAAAGTCCTCTATACAGACTTTTGGGCAAAAGGCAAGAGAAGAAATATATTAAAGAGATCCCTCACACCCCTGAAGGGGGTGAGAACATCACATTGATGAGCACCGTGCCCGACACCATGGCAGCCAAGAAAATGGGAGAAGGTTTGTTCTGCGGTTTATTGTAGAAAGTGTTTCAGGGGATGCTGAACCCATGGAAATACTGCCCACGGGCATTCGCCGGCAATTCAGACCTTTCTGCCAAATCGGTATTTTTGTTTCTTAAACTTCTTTGAGATGCTCCCCTGTGACTGCCTTGACTTGCTGGGTGCTGTTTACCACAGAACTGGAAAGGGACCTGAAGAGGTCACAGAGTCTGGCCCTCTGACTCTAGGCAGGACCCCATTGTACTTGAACCATCCTGGAGAGGTGCGTTTAATCGATCTTAAAACCAGCATTCCGCTTGCCTCCGTTACTTCTTCCAGCGCACGGCCACCCCTAGATTTACCTCGGGGTGACTTGCCCTCCCCTGCCCAGCTAGGCCGGCTTCCAGAGCATGTGTTTTATTGTAACCAGGTTAGAGAGGCCTCCGGGAAAGGTGCAGGGGGTGGGGAGTGAAACAATGTGGAAAGGTGCAGGGGGTGGGGAGTGAAACAATGTGGGCATTCACTTTTCAGTTGTCAATGTGCTGTTTTATCCCCTCCCCCATCACAGCCGCCTGCACAAAAAGCAGGTACAAAATTGCATGGGTGCTTTTAGCACGCATACTTTTTTTTGCTGCTACTAAACTTCAAAAGGAAATGACAAAATTGTGCCCCTCCCCCCGCATAGTTGGGAAATTCTTCCTGATGCCTTACCTCCAGCGCTCCGTGCTACTTTCTTTCTTCTAGAACCCCCATGGTGGATGCAGGGGATTGCTTTCAGCTCACCACTTCTTGATTTTACAGGTTCATTACACACAATTCCTTCACTCTGTTCTCCTGATCTTACTGTGCATTTTTGCTCTCTTCTGGACTTTCTCAGGGCCGCCCATATTATCACCACTAGTGTGGGGGGGCCCAGAACTGGACATAGTGCTCCAGCCAAGGCCTTACTGACTTGGATTACGTGAGGAGCAGTTGCTTCACTTGTCTTGCATGGAATTAGTCCTATTATGAAGGTCAGAACAGTGTAATGGTTTCCTCGCTTCTGATTGGTCCGAGACTGTAGGCTGTGAAACGTCTTGTGTGACATCACAGACCGTGTGAACTCATCTGATCCGGCCAGTGTGTGCTTTAACCCAGGATGCACTGAACATGGCTGCTCCTGAGCTAAGGGATAGAGGCGGAGAGCGCCCGGGGATTTTAGGGGTATAGATGAAAGAATTTCAAAGGGAATGACTTGGCAATGGCATTCTTAGCTGATACAGGGTGAGTGAGGGTTCCTGCAAAGCAGAGAGGGTGCGGCTCCTCCTGAAATGTGCCTTTCCAGATCCTGTTCTTCCCATACGCATGTACAGTGCTGTTGAGCGCTCCTTATTTTTTGGGGGGGGAAGGAAATCATGAATTTCTGTTATAGGGAAGACAATTCTCAAAGCTCTACCTGTAGAAAAACAGCTGATTAAAAATTGCATTCTCCCCTCCCCCCCCAAATGCGGGTAAAAATGCCCACATGGGTTACAACCAATAGGTCGATGGAGGGGAGATTGCATCCCTTGCATTTTGAAAGCCGCACATTGTTTTCAGTGGGTAGATTTACACTCGCTTTAAAGCGGGTTGAGGCCCCGTCCCTATAAAAGGTGCATTTAAAAAGTGCAAGCCCCATCTCCCCTGCCACAGGGTTTCAAAATGTTATTGAAAAGCAGCTGCAAGCAGGCCCAGCTAAAGTTTGAATTGCCAGAGTTAACTTTGCAGAGTGGATCTCACTTTGTCATCACAGGTCGTTCCGGACAAACCGAGCCATCTTTCATTCCTATTGCATGCATGGATTTACAGTTCTGATTTCCTCTGAGGCAAGTAGGAACTATATTCCCAGCATGCACTGGGGGCAAAATCTGGACTTGATGGGCCTGTCCAGAAAACAGTCCCAGATTAACAAAGACACATGGTCTGGAAAGCCCTTCTGTATCACTCCCTTTAGGTAATTCCTGCATCAGACCCCAGTAAACGGTCTGGCAGCCTGACATCCTAAACCCTGGCTCTTCCTCTTTCCCTGCCCAGCAGTGTCTGGACCCCCTAGTCGCCTGCAGGCAGGGGAGCACAGCTTGAAGGAGTCATCAGCGGGCAAGCCGAAGAGGAGCCGCTCCATCAAAATCAGTAAGGTCACCACTGTGTCTGAGAAATGGAACGCATCAATGTACCGGGAGATCACCAACTCCAACGAACTGAAGCACCTGGATGACTTTCTCTTTAACAAGGTGAGCTGTATGTACGTGCTCCTCTGCCCACAGCTAAGCCTCGATCTCCTCTTTAGCAAGGTGAGGGGCATTCCAGCGCCCGCCCTCAAAAGAATCTTCACCTTCTTTTTTTTAACAAGGGGTATTCCCCAGCTAATCCCTGGCCAGGGCTACAGCACAATAAGTATGTGCCCACTATGTGCCCCCACCTCTCCCCCAAGATTCAGAATTTTTTCCCCCCACTTTTCTCAGCAATTTTTTTTCCATGATTGTGGCTGCAGCTCTTTTTCTTTGTCAGCCTCCTAGTGAGGTGTTGTTGATTAGGTCTCTGGAGAAATCGAGATGGGGGAGCGGTCTGTTCCTTTCCCTCGCCCAGCACACCATATTTGTTTGGGCCCCATCCCTTCCAAATAATCTAGCCAAGAATCATTTTCGACAGTCAGAATTCTGCTGCCGCCGTTGCCACTCCAAAAATTCATTTTAAAATGTGCCAACAGACATGCTTCTTTTTGCCCCTAATGAGTAATCCCCCTCACTCTACAGATTAACGACCTACGCTCTCAAAAGTCTGCCATTGAGTGCTTGTTTTTTGAAGCCACCGAAAAATTTCGAGGAAACATCAAAGCAATGTATTCCACACCAGTAAGTGTATAAAGTTACCCTGGTACCCCTGATAACCACATGATGATGTGTGATATGCCAACAGTGCATCACAGTAGAATTTCTACTAACAAATATGCGGAGGGAGGTTTTACACAATATTTAATTATATTTTTTTAACTTTTGCAAAATAAATTCCCTGTACGTACCAGGATCAGTCCAGACCGCTGGGTTGTGTCTCCCAGCAGATGGAGTCAGAGAAAAAAAACTGAAAGGCACCCCCCCTCTTACACTGGTGTGCCACCTGCGATCCTTCAGTATTTCTCTGACTCCAGCAGACGAGGGTGACAGAACCTGCGGTCCTGATCCTGTAAAAAAAAAAAAAGGTTTTTTGACTTAAATTTACCAGAAAGCCTGTTCTTTCTGAAGGATTAGTTGGCTACATCAAGCTAATTAAAAAAAAAAAAAAAAAGAGGTTAAAGTTAGTTACTTCTGTTCTTTGCTGAAGTTGGATACTGATCCTTGGTACTACAGGAACGAAAATTAGCAGGTAAGAACCAATTTTCCTTTAGTTGCCGTATCACTCATTGTTTATAATGTGTATTCAAATTTTTAAATGAAAGAGGAGATGAAAACTTAATAAATGTCTTGAGGATGTAAACTCATCAAACCTTTAGCCATAACCACCCCTCTCAACTTTTCTCTCACCCATATTCTTACCCCACCCCTTTTGTGTATACAGCTCCGCCAGGTACATTACATCCAGCTTATGGTAATAGCACACCACTCTTTATCTCAACACTAACTTTACAACACATAGTTCCAAACTTTTGTCCTTGAAATTCAACTGACTTCAGTCAATCATCTATGTAAAATGTGGCCTTGACTCTACAAGGCAGAAAACCCAAAATCAGGTTCCAAATACTCCGAAAACAGTACATCATCTTCGAATCTAGGTCTTCTACTGTCACTCACTCCATCACCTAGAAATCCATGAAAAGTTGTCTAAAATATACATCATCTAGAGCTATGGCAGTAGTAATTGTTTATAATTACTTCCCCCCTCCTCCCACCAGAATGGCCAAATTCACGCCGGTTACAAGGATCTGATGGAAAACTACCAGCTCTTGGTTAACAATCTGGCGAAGGAGAGAGAAGAAAAGGACGTGAAGTTAGTCCTGAATCTCTTCCAGTCCTTTCTTGATGAGTTCACGCGAGGATACACCAAGAAGGAGGATTCCGAGTTTCAGAAAGTAAGTCTTAAGTGTGAAACAGTACGTGCAGACTGGCATGGCTGCCCTGCACACAAGGGATGATCAGCCCTGTTAGTGAAAGTTCATCTTTATTTAATTAGAATATTGCCATCCAAAACATCAACCTCTGTGACTTGCCGTTTTGCAGGGAAAAGTTTTACAGTGCCATGTGTATGTACCCCCACCAAATATATGTATGGCTTTCCTGTTAGTCAACGGTGAAGCCATTGTTCCATTGATTATCAGATTGAACTAAGTCAGGGCTGGGAGTGTCATGGAAGCAATAGTGAGAGGGCTGGGGCACATCTTGTTACAGTCAGTGGGGCCGATGCAATACAGTACACTCAGTCCAGTGTATTGTTTTACCCGTGGTTGGACGCGGGTTTTGGATGCATGTTCACAACCACTTATTCTATAAGAGGATTAGCGCGTCCATCCCCCCACAAAGCTAATAGCACTCATCACATGCAAATGCATGTTGATGAGGCTGTAAACTATTCTCCCTCCTATTGAAAAAAAAATGTGCACCCAGCGCGCATGTTTACCCTCAGAAATTAGCGCCTGCCCAGAGCAGGTGTTAATTTTTGAGGAGCCCAAACAAGTATACAGAAACGAAAATACTGCTTTTCTGTATATCTTCTGACTTAATATCATGGCAGTATTAAGTCAGAGGAACCAAAAGGTTAAAAAAAAAAAAAAAGTGTGCTGGCGGTCAGGTTAGGAAAAGGCGCGTTCTATTAACGAGCATCCGTTTTCCTAACCCGCTGACAAGTCACTTCTCCTGGGCGCCTGCTGCCAAGGAGGCACTAGGGGTGCACATTTGTCCCTAGCACCTCCTTTTTAGCGCGACCCCTCATTTTAAAATTGGATTGAGAACCCAGGAGAGGTAGCTGGGTGCATTAGGAAAACAGGTGCTCAGCACCGAGCGCCCATTTTCTGCACAGATGTATTGCATCGGTCCCAATGTGAGGAAAAGAAAATCCATTCACTGGCAAGTCATAGCCTACCTTGGCCATAAGGAGTCACCATGATTTGGGGGGGGGGATAGAAAGACAAGTATGTCTGTGACTGGAGGGTGTGCATTCATTTTTACATGTGATCTTCCTGGCCAATTCGATTAGATCAGCTATTTCTGAAATTTACAGTGCACAGATGCACCTGACCCCTGGAAAGAGTAAGTGAAATGTGTGCTGGAGTTCTCTGTCCTACTTACACCTACACCACTTCTCTTCTCATCCTTGCCCCAGAGCAGCACTCACTTCCCCTGCATCTGATGTGGACTAAGTAAGAGCATGTATGTGTGTTCATTGCACTTGCTGAAAGCATGCCATTCTTATTTTAGTCTTCCCCTTTAAAATCCACCAATTCAGGAATTTGGGGAGTGATCATACCATGAAAGTTTGCCTTGGAGCTCCTGAAGCTCAGGAGCTATGTGTTAAGGTCATGCACTAACAATCACATGTCACAGAGCCTGTAAAACTATAAAAAAAAAAAATTAAAAAAAATTCCAGAACTAGAGTGCTGCTAGGTTCTGGAGCTGTGACCTGTGGGCCCATGGTCCTCTGAGTTACACTGGCATCATTTTGTACTGTTGGCCAGGTACTGGTTATATGCAAATTTTGTAAGAGCCTAGGGTAAATTATGCTGTTGTTCTCCAGCAGAGTAAAAACCAGAAGAAGAAACGGAAGCAGGATCAGATAGTAAGTATGACCTTCACACCCTACATTACATGGTGTTGAGCATGACCTTGCACAATCAGAATGTGATATGTACAAAGAGCCAGAGGATTCAAAGGCTCTGCTGCCTGACTAGGCTTCACAAGTCTTCTTGAGATTCCCTACCCAAAAGACAGAGGCTCCCACCCCACCACTCCCATCTAACTGAGCATAGCTTTGAGCTACCATTTCAAATTCAACTTACTAATGAAACAGGAGAGTTAGGGCATGCCAACAGAGAGGTTCCAATAAAAGCAAGCATAGTCCATGTGCCCATAAGTAAAAAAAATCACCTGAGCTAAAAATTTTCAAATTCTCCCAGGACAAGCAGGATGGTAGTCCTCACATATGGGTGATGTCATTAGGCGGAACCCTATTACGGAACACTTTTGTCAAAAATTTCTAGAAACTGGGTGTCCTTGCTGCGATCTTCCATCGGGGCTAGAGGGATCTGGGCGTCCACGGTTCCCATTGATGCTGTGGAGGCCACCATCAACCCCGTCGCGGCCATCATCGATGCTGTCAAGGATGCCATCGGGGCCTGCCTCTGTGCCCTCGACTAACAAAACGCTCCAAACTTCGGGATCTCAACCAGAGCCCCCGTGTAATCCTTGGGCAAAGAACAACACCAGGAGCAGTTGAGGCACGGTGACCGTCCGTCACTGATGCCATCCAGGACAGCTGTGGCATCTTCCTCGGTGCTGGAGAATGACTGGGCCGAGTACCGAGGGAAACATTGTTGCTGGCACCGATACCGCATCGGCATCGATGTCCATTGAGCCAGTTGCGAAGCAGGCGTACAAGAGTCTCCATGCTCTTCTGCACCCAAGGCACTGAGGCGTTCCCCACCGACACCGGTGCCGGGTACTGAGCCACCACAGATCCATGTGGAAGGGCCAGTATCACCTAGCCTGCCTCCCTCTGTAGCTGCGTTACCTATACCAACTTCCAGGGAGGAGCTGGATGCCCTCGTCCACCAGGCTGTCCTCGATGCCTTCCGGAGTCTACAAACTCAGTTGATGCCAGCCCCGTACCGGCACCAACACCAGAGCCATCGATATTCGCACCATTGCGACACCACCTCGCTGCCCTCATCGGTACCCTACCAACGACAGCCTAGTCATCAATGCTGACTCGTCCTTCTGAGCCTCTACAGGCCCCTATACCTATCCCGGGATCCTCAAAGGGCGATGGGGACTCTAATCCCGCTTCAGCACTGATCCCATCGAGACCTAAACCAACCTCTTCTCGGAGCCTTCTCCACTAGAAGAGTGGAGACGATCCCTCCAAATGACATCTCCTTTGCCACTTTTGTAAAGGAAATGTCTGACACCATCCCTTTTGACCTGGTCACTAAAGAGGACCAGAAGTTTTCGGGAGGGTCTAAGTCGTAAAATCCTCCGGGGATCCATGTTAGTGTCACACATTGCTGTTTACCAGCTATGTTTGACACAACACCAATGGAACCTCATTGCCTTCAACATGAAGTTCGAACAACATGTGATTGCTTCAAAACGTCCTCCCGTTGCCAGCAACAGGACTCTGTACTAGATTATTCAGCGTAGTTAAATCACAAGCGGATTGTGATACATTACAGGAGGACCTTGCAAGACTGGAAGACTGGGCATCCAAATGGCAGATGAAATTTAATGTGGACAAGTGCAAGGTGATGCATACAGGGAAAAATAACCCTTGCTGTAGTTACACGATGTTAGGGTCCATATTATGAGCTACCACCCAGGAAAAAGATTTAGGCATCATAGTGGATAATAATTTAAAATAGTCGGTTCAGTGTGCTGCAGCAGTCAAAAAAGCAAACAGAACGTTGGGAATTATTAGAAAGGATATTGTTAATAAAACAGAAAATGTCATAATGCCTCTGTATCGCTCCATGGTGAGACCGCACCTTGAATACTGTGTACAATTCTGGTCGCCACATCTCAAAAAAGATATAGTTGCGATGGAGGAAGGTACAGAGAAGGGCAACCAAAATGATAAAGGGGATGGAACAGCTCCCCTATGAGGAAAGACTAAAGAGGTTAGGGCTGTTCAGCTTGGAGAAGACACGGCTGAGGGGTGGATATGATAGAGGTCTTTAAGATCATGAAAGGTCTTGAATGAGTAGATGTGAATCTGTTATTTACACTTTCGGATAATAGAAGGACTAGGGAGCATTCCATGAAGTTAGCAAGTAGCACATTTAAGTCTAATTGGAGAAAATTCTTTTTCACTCAACGCACAATTGAGATCTGGAATTTGTTGCCAGAGGATGTGGTTAGTGCAGTTAGTGTAGCTGGGTTCAAAAAAGATTTGGATAGATTCTTGGAGGAGAAGTCCATTAACTGCTATTAATCAATTTGACTTAGGGAATAGCTACTGCTATTAATTGCTTCAGTAGCATGTGATCTTCTTGATGTTTGGGTACTTGCCAGGTTTTTGTGGCCTGGTTTGGCCTCTGTTGGAAACAGGATGCTGGGCTTGATGGACCCTTGGTCTGACCCAGCATGGCAATTTCTGATGTTCTTATTAGCACACATTTACACAGTGCCTCAGATTCCTTGTAGGCCATGGTTACCCTTTATTGACCTAGCATGGAATTTGTATGAACTGGTTGGATGTGGGCTGTCAAGACCACAGAGGTAGCTTCCTTTAGATGACACAGACCCGTATCACAAAATCTAATGTGGAGGTCTCAGACTTCAATGAGGCAGATCCTCCTGTAATTGATGCAAAATCCATCTGTGTGTCCTGGCAGCTTCTGGCCAACGCCGTAACTTTGAAAAATTAAATCCCTCATTTATCCTGTACACTGCATTTCAGAATTACACTCTGCACATATCCTGTATTCGTTCACAATCGCCATTGAGTTCTGCACAGTGTTGCTTGCCACCCCCATCCCGGCTGTATTGGTATGTTCCCTGTACGTACCCGGATCAGTCCAGGACAGCTGGGTTTTGCCTCCCCACCAGCAGATGGAGACAGAAGAAGACTTTGCGGACTCTGTCCTATACCCCTGAGGTGCCACCTAGTGTCTCCCAGTATTCTTCTGTCTCCAGCAGATGGTGGAGGTGCAAAGCCTAGTATCTCTCGGTGGTGCTAAGTTAGGGATTTGGTTTTAGGTTTTCTAGCTTAGTGCTGCTGTTTTCTTCAGGTTAGGGATCTTGGTAGGGTTCCTTTAGTTTACAAAAACAAAAAAGAAGGCAGTGCAGCGTCTAGCCTCCCAGGGGGTTGTCAGGTCCTGGTGGGACCAACCCCCCTGGTATTAGAGGCTGCAGAGCAGAGGGTTGGGGACCCTACTTCTGCCGTGGTTTGGGGTGATGCTGGGGGTCTCGGCCACTCATCCTCGTCCAGCCTGCCGTTTTCTTCAGGTGCAGGTAAAGTTTTCAATTTTTTAAAACTTCGTTTTTAAAACTTGCCTGGAGTTAGGGCCTCCGTTGGCCGGGTGTTCGCTCCGTTTTTGCCGTTTTTCGCCGCTTTTGTACCGTTTTTTCGGCCCGGGGGGACCAGGAAATCGCGCCAAACTCCGCGGTTCTTTTTTCGGGTACTCAACAAATCGAGCCCGGGACTATGCCGCGTGGTGCAGCCTGCTCTGCCTGTGGCAGTGCGCGCACGCGGATTTCCCGTGCTGGGGTCTGCTCGGCCTGTCTCTCCGGGGGAGAGGGCTCCTCCCAGGATTTGCTTGGAAAGGAGCCTGGGCAAGGCTCCAGATCGCGTCGGGAGCCCCGGAGGCCTGATTTTAGGGAAAAAGACCCGGCTCCATTCCAGCTCAGTGCTGGTTCGGAGGCTCTGTTAGCAACCTTCCGGGACCAGGAAAAGACAGTGCTGGATGCGCTGGCTGATGGGTCTTCTCCTCCTCCGCTCTCCCCGAGGCCGGCTGCTCCTGGTGGGGCATGGGGCCAATAGCTCCAACCGGGGTTTCCTCAGATGAGGATCTGGAGTTGGATGGTTCTTCTTCTTCGTTCTCCTCCCACTTTGTGGACATGATGTGCAAGTTCTTCAAGGCTCGCAGATCTGGACGGAGGTCGCGCTCCAGGTTGCCCCAAGAGTCTTCTTCACGGAAACGGTCCAGGCAGTCGGAGGGGGCGGATGCCCCCAAGCCGAAGCGTCCTCTCCGTTCTCGGGAGAAGCTGACTGTCCGTCGCCAGCCCCCGATACCGGCTGGCGACGGACAGGAAGAGGATCCTGAGCTTCACCCTCAGCCGGCCAAGCCGGGGCGGTCCAGGCGACTGACGGCGATGATCCCAAGGTGGTGCGCCTGTTTCGAAGAGATGAGCTAGGGCTGCTGATACCGGTCATTCTAGAGGAGCTCGCTATTGAAGTCCCCCCTGAGGATTCCAGGGTTGGATCTATGGACCCCGTCATGGTGGGTCTCCGAGGTCCGGCTCGTTCTTTTCCCTTTCACTGGTCGGTCACGGACTTATTGTATAAGGAATGGGACAATCCGGAGCTAGGTTTAAAGGTCGGCTGAGCGATGGAAAAATTGTACCCGCTTCCGGAGGACGCTTTGGAGCTCCTCAGGCTTCCCAAGATTGATTCCGCAGTTGCCGCGGTTACCAAAAGGACCACTATTCTGGTAACAGGGGGTACAGCCTTGAAAGACCTGCAGGATCGTAAACTGGAGCTACAACTTAAGAGAATTTTTTAAGTGTCGGCCCTTGGGGTCAGGGCAGCTATGTGTACCAGCTTCGCCCAAAGGGCTTGTCTCCGATGGGTTCAGGATTGGCAGGCTGAGTCCGACCTGTCTGGTGCGGCAGCAGAGCGAGCTAGTCGGCTGGAAGCGGCAGTTGCGTACGGCGCTGACAACCCTGTATGATCTCCTGAGGAAGTCTGCCCGGACGATGGTCTCAGCGGTTTCGGCCCGCAGGCTCCTATGGCTCAGGCACTGGGCAGCGGATACCTCTTCAAAAGAACAGCTGAGTTCCTTACCATTTAAGGGGAAGCTCCTCTTCGGGCAACAGTTGGACGATATGATTAAGTCTCTGGGTGAGAACAAGGTTCACCGGTTGCCGGAGGATAGATTCCGGTCTAAGAGTGCCTTTCCTCAGCGGAATCGTTCTCGGGGGAATCGTCGCTTCCGGTCTTCTCGGTCCACCGGGTCGTCCTTTCGTCAGAACGCGCCCCGACAGTCTCTTGGAATCAGTCCTTTCGTGGCCGTCGCCCAGCCAGAAATGGTGCCCCCCAGGCCCATGGGGGCTCCAAGACTACTCAATGAAGTGCGGCCGGCCCACCCTTCCGTTCCAAAGATCGGGGGACGGTTGTCTCTTTTCCGGGAGGCGTGGGTCCAACTGACGTCCGGATCAATGGGTCCTCGACATAATAGAGCACGGCTACGCCTTAGATTTTGCACGGCCAGTCAGGGACCATTACATAGTGTCCTCTTGCGAGTACAGCCAGAAGCGCGTGGCGGTACAGGTCACCCTGCAACGCCTGCAAGATCTAGGGGCCATAGTTCCGGTGCCCGCGGGGCAGCTGCGGCGTGGGCGCTACTCCATTTACTTCGTGGTTCCAAAAAAGGACGGGTCCTTCCCGGCCCATCCTCGATCTGAAGCGCGTAAACCACGCTCTGAAGGTGCCCCGGTTTCTGATGGAAACGCTTCGTTCAGTAATAGCGTCGGTGCACAAAGGGGAGTTCTTGGCTTCTCTGGACTTGTCGGAGGTGTACTTCCACATCCCCATCCATCCGGACCATCAGAGATTCCTGCGGTTTGCAGTCCTGGGGCACCACTTTCAGTTCTGCGCCCTTCCGTTCGGTCTGGCGACGGCTCCCAGGGTCTTCACCAAGGTGATGGTGGTGGTTGGGGCCGCTTTGCGACGGGAGGGGATCTTGGTCCATCCGTACCTGGACAATTGGTTGGTTCGAGCGAAGTCGGAAAGTCTCTGCAGGGACGCGGTACAACGGGTCCTCTGGAAGTTGGGCTCCTTGGGATGGGTGGTCAACCCCGCAAAGAGCCATTTGACCCCCTCTCAGAACTTGGTATTCCTAGGGGCTCGTTTCGATATGGTCTTAGGGAAGGTCTTTCTGACGGAGGAAAGAGTCTGGAAGCTCTCATGCAACAGGTGACGGAATTCCAATCTCTCTCTCATCCTACGGCCTGGGATTATTTGCAGGTCCTGGGCTTCATGGCCTCGACCATCGATCTTGTGCCATGGGCATTTGCACATATGCGTTCTCTTCACTCAGATTTGTTGTCCCGCTGGAAGCCTCGCTCGCAGCTTTACGACACTGTCCTTCCACTGTTGAGGGCGGTGCGTTCCAGTCTGCAGTGCTGGCTTTCTCCGCACAACTTGCGTCAGGGGATGGACCTGGAGACTCCCTGCTGGACCGTAGTGACCACGGATGCCAGCCTCTCCGGATGGGGAGTGGTCTGTCGGGATACGTCTGTCCAGGGTCAGTGTACCAGGCAGGAGGCCTCCTGGTCGATCAATTGCTTAGAGACCAGAGCGGTTCGCTTAGCGCTTCAGGCCCTCCTACCGTTGGTGGAGGGCAAGTCGGTGAGGGTGCTCTCCGACAATGCGACGACAGTAGCATACATCAATCGTCAGGGCGGCACCAGGAGCCGTCCGGTGGCGGCAGAGGCACAGCTTTTGCTCCGCTGGGCGGAGACGCATCTTTACCGGATAGCGGCGTCTCACATTGCCGGCGTGGACAACATCCAAGTGGATTTCCTCAGTCGCCACCAACTGGATCCCGGAGAGTGGGAACTCTCCGCCTTTCATCGTCTGTGCGACCGGTGGTCCACACAGGCTATGGATCTGATGGCGACTCACCGCAACGCCAAGGCCCCCCGGTTCTTCAGTCGTCGGGAACCGGGGGCGGAGGGGGTGGACGCCCTGGTCCTCCCCTGGCCCAGGGGCATTCTCCTGTACGTGTTTCCCCCATGGCCGTTGGTGGGCAAAGTCCTGCGCCGCATCGAAAGACACGCCGGAAAGGTGATTCTAGTGGCCCCAGAGTGGCCAAGGCGTCCGTGGTTCGCAGATCTTGTGGCTCTGGCAGTGGACGGTCCACTGAGGTTTCATCAGTCTCCCACGCTTCTGCGGCAGGGGCCCGTCTGTTTCACAGAGGCAAATCACTTTTGTCTAGCGGCTTGGCTTTTTAAAGGCGTCTGTTGAAGAGTAAGGGTTACTCTGATGCGGTGGTGGCCACGCTCTTACGTTCCCGCAAGACTTCTACGTCTATGGCATACGTCCGAGTATGGGGAGTCTTTGAAGCCTGGTGTATTGACCACGGTGTACAGCCCGCCAGGGCGTCTATTCAAGAGGTTCTGGATTTCTTATAGGCAGGACTAGCCAAAGAGTTGGCATTCAATTCGCTGCGGGTGCAGGTTTCGGCTCTGGGCAGTTTTCGAGGGAAGGTGCAGGGAGTGCCTCTTGCCTCTCACCCGGATGTGGTTCGTTTTTTGCGGGGCGTTAAGCACCTTTGCCCTCCGGTCCGGAGTCCTTGTCCTTCTTGGCAGTTGAACCTGGTACTCAAGGCGCTTTGTTCGGCTCCTTTTGAACCATTGTGTTGGGTGACGTTGAAAGATCTGACCTTGAAGACGGTTTTTCTGGTGGCGATTTCTTCCGCTAGACAGGTGTCTGAGCTTCTTGTCGTGCAGGGAGCCCTTCTTGAAGATTTCCGAGGCGGGAGTCTCCCTGAGAACAGTTTCCTCTTTTCTCCCGAAGGTGGTGTCCTTTTTTCATGTGAATCAGTCGGTGGAACTTCCTTCCTTTGCGGGGGTGGATTCTTTTTCTCCAGAGGCAAAGGAGTTGCAGATGTTGGACGTGAAGAGGGCTCTGTTACGCTATTTAGAGGTAACGAACGGTTTTCGGCTTTCAGACCACCTCTTTGTACTTTGGAGTGGGCCCAGAAAAGGGCAGAAGGCATCTAAGTCAACGATTGCCCGATGGTTGAAGGAGACGATTTCCTCTGCTTACCTGGTTCAGGGTCGTCCAATTCCTTCTGGCCTTAAGGCTCATTCTACTCGTTCGCAGTCGACGTCTTGGGCGGAGTGTCAGCAGGTGTCGCCACAGGAAATTTGTTGGGCAGCAGCCTGGCAGTCTCCGCATACCTTTGCAAGACATTATCGGCTCGATGTCCGGGCTCCAGAGCCCGGTTCCTTTGGGGCCCGTGTGCTCCGAGCGGGACTCTCTGTCCCACCCTGGTTAAGATAGCTTTGGTACATCCCAGCTGTCCTGGACTGATCCGGGTACGTACAGAGAAAGGAAAATTGGTTCTTACCTGCTAATTTTCGTTCCTGTAGTACCACGGATCAGTCCAGACGCCCGCCCAGGAAGACGATGGAGAGTCCGCTCGGCTGGTGGCTGGTCATTCTCTATGCAAGTTTTATTCTCTGCATTTTTGTCGACATTCGGGTTCCATACGGTTTATGGTAGTGTTTTCATATCCTCTGCTCTGCGAGGGAGGTGTTTTTATGGTTCATAGTTATGGTTTTTTGTATCTGTTTTTTCTGCTTGGGTACTGAATCATTCTGGCAGACACTAGGTAGCACCTCAGGGGTATAAGACAGAGTCCGCAAAGTCTTCTTCTGTCTCCATCTGCTGGTGGGGAGGCAAAACCCAGCTGTCCTGGACTGATCCGTGGTACTACAGGAACGAAAATTAGCAGGTAAGAACCAATTTTCCTATGCCTGCCTGGTATGGCTTACACAGACAGGACATTTCACTGAACTGTAAACAAAGGTGGAGTGACAGTTTTCTGTAAATTGACTTTGTCCATAATTTGACTGGTCATAGAGACGGGCAGTGCCCAAGGTCTGGGCGGGGCCAGGGTCATGCCTCCTGCAATCCTGCAGTGCCCAGGAACAAAACATTCCTAAATGCCCAGGAAAGGGGAGGAGTAAAGTTCAGACTCCCATCTCCATCTCATGCTCGCTCGCTCTCTCTCTCTCTCTCTCTCTCTCTCTCTCTCTCTCTCTCTCTCTCTCTCTCTCTGTCCAGGTGGAACAAAATGGCCACGTGTTCCTCAGCTACCAGGTCAACATTGGCCAGTCCTGTGAGCAGTGCCTGTCCAACATCTGGCCCATGGAGAAGGCTTTCCTCTGCAGCAGTAAGTGAAGGAAGATTCCCCCTTGCAGCTGTCCTAGCATGACTGACACTTCTCTGGTGGTCCAGGCCAGGAGACCTTCCCTGTCGCATGTCCAGCTGTATATTTCAGTATGAATGACACTTTGATCCTAAAATGGTGAACGATGCTAGTCAGGCAGGGAGGGTCACGGGGTGATACCAGGAGGCTCCAAGCAATGAGGGACAGTCTGAGCCTGTCTAGTTTTTGGCCCCATTGTAAACTGAGTCTTGTGGTTCCAGGGTCTATAAGAAACACAGCAGGGCAAAGCTAGTACTAGCCCGGCCTGTCCCTGAGCTAGTGAGTAACGGCATAATCTAGTCAGCTAAAAATCAAATTAAATTAATATCCTGACATAGAGTAATATGTGGAGGATAAAGCAGCGGGGCAAACGTTAGTGATGCATGAGACCCCAAGTGCTCTCTTATGCCCCATCCCTTCCTTCCCTAATCCAATTGGAAACAGCTCATTGCGGGGGGAAGAAAGAGACCTGTGCTATTGGAAAGACATTTAAATTACATTCATTTCTGTCTTGAGCATAGAGCCAGTGGTTGGAGCTTTTGGATTCTGATTCAGAAGACATCCATTGGGTCATTCATTCAAGACTCATCTGGGTCAGGGATTCCCCGTGTGACCCTGGGCAAAGTCACACTGTCTCCCTGCTCCCCTGAGACCCAGCTGAAAATGAGGCATCCATCCGGGACCACATTAAGATGTACTGAGGCCTTAAACTATAGCATTGCCTGTGAAATGTGAAATTCTTTTTAATTTTTTTTTTTGTTTTTTGTACCTGGAGGCCTCTTATAAGATGAGGCCCGAAGCTGTAGCTTGTGCCTAAAGCCAGCACTGCATCCATCTCCCATCAGCTTTTCTGGTCAATAAATTTAAAAAAATTTAAACGGGTGTACTTGGGGGGAAGAGGGGGCCTAGGGTTCAGGTTTTAGTCTTAGCTGATTGCAGAAAAACAATTGGAGAGTATTTGAGTAGGACACGGGCTCTGATAGCTTTTATTCTGGGTATCATTTTTACGCCAGCCTTCTCTTTCTCTGGCTCTAGCTTGCAAGCTGATTTGCCACAAGAAATGCATGCCAAAAATCCAAAGCTACTGCATCACGTTCTGCGGGAAGAAGGTGCGTACTTTTTAATATCCTCTGAGCCTGCGCTGTGCCTGCCAGTTCACACCAAACATCCAACACAGTGCTAGTGTTTGAGCCAAATGTGTGAGCTCTGAGACCAGCCTATTGGGGGGGGGAGGGGAGAAACACCAACAATTTGGTGAGCCAACCGTGTATCCAGCCAGTATTTGTTCAATCTACAACTTTTACGCCGCAGTGAAACTGGAATGTCACATTGGCCGATCGGATGTAGTGGATATACATACTGTCAGTAACTTTCAAAATTAAAGGGAAACCAACATGGTAATTAGGTAGAGGTGAGGCCTTCCTGAGAAATGTTTAAAGACTCAAGCTATTGGGCATGCTAAAGCCCCTTCCATGGGCCCACCTTTTAGGGCAGGACCTTGCCATTTGAAAAGCTTGCCTCTAGAAACCACATCTGCCTTAAGATCTTGGCCTTCACTTTTCCGTGTCTGTTCTCCTCTAACAAATTGTATTCTCTCCGCAAAGCTTCAGCAGCTAAGCAAGAGACACTGGCTTCATCAAATGCTGGTGTTTGTTTCCTGTCTGACGCTTAGAATCCTCCACTCCAGATCATACTGGGTTGGGAATGCTGCAGAGGCAGTGCTCACAGCCTTGGGAGAGCTGGAGCTGTGATAGTGCCATTTGATGGCCTGTGCCCAAGATGGCTCTGTGGTAATCTGCAGCCTGCCCTTCCAAGTCAAAGGAGTTTGCTACAAGTGGTTCATGTGGAGAAGGTAGATAGCATTGTTAGTGGGGAGGCCCATATCGAGGGCCTCTGTCAGGTCGTTTGGTATTTATACACCAGTCTGATTGCATAAACAGTTTGGGGGGTCTCTTGTGGGGGTTGCTTCCAGAATGAACAGAATGCAGAATCACGACACTTTGGGGTACGCTTGTGCACCCTCACCAGCGATAACAATGCAGTCCCCATCGTCATGGAGAAGCTGCTGGAGCACGTGGAAATGCATGGTCTGTACACTGAAGGGATCTATCGAAAATCTGGCGCTGCCAACCGCATGAGGGAGTTAAAGGAGTCACTAGAAAATGGTAAGCCAGAGGTTCCTTAGAGGAAAGGCAGGATAGGAGACACATAATAGATATCTCTTGAGTATTTTAATGTCTATATGCAGGAGGCAGGCCTCTTTCAACTGAAAGGGAGGATCTGGATGAGATGACATGGGATGAGGATGAAAGGAGGTAGACTCAGAAGGATTTCTTTATAGAAGGAGTGGTAGATGTATGGAGCAGCCTCCCAGAGCACAAGGATAGCATCTGAATTCAAGAAAGCATGGGATCTCCGAGGGATTGTAGAGCTGGGCAGTCAAGATAGAAACCTGATGGCAGAAAAAGGTCATATGGCCTATGTTCCCTGGGTGAACATTGTGTGTTAGGAATTCCTGTTATTACCTAGACTGAAGCATTACTTGCTGTCAGCACAGTCTCTTTCCTGCCCATATACCAAAACACAACTCACTATTAATGGCGCCTCACTTGAACTAAACATAATTCCTTGAACGTACCCGGATCAGTCCAAATACCTGGGTTTTTGCCTCCCCCCCATCAGATGAAGACAGAGAAGTTTATTCAAAACAACCCTACCATATATACCAAGGTGCCACCCACAGTCCCTCAGTCTTATTCTGTCTCCAGCAGATGGCGGAGGTGCAAAACCCATAGTCTCTTCTGATTACAAATAGTTGTTCCCTGTACCGTACCCAGATCAGTCCAGACAGTGGGTTATGTCCCCCTTCCAGCAGATGGAGTCAGAGAAAACTTTGAAGGGTGCTCCCATATAAGCCAGTGCGCCCTCTGTCATCCTCCAGTATTCTTCTGACTCCAGCAGGTGAGAGTGGCTGAACTCTAGTTCCCCACTAAGACTTCTGAAAAGCTAAATTTAGTGCTCTTTTCTTTTTCTTAGCATCCTTCCTATCTTAAGATGGATCAAGGTTAACAGAGGATAGTAAAAAAAAAAAGGGAAAGCTCAGACCCTTGTCTAGGACCCAGCAATCTAACTTGCAGTAAGAGCTGTTTTTCAGTCTCCATTGCTGTATTTGCTTTGTGGGGGTAAGTTTTTTTTTTTTTTTTGTACCTTTCTTACTTGCAGGTTAGATTTGTAAGCCCCGGGGTGCAAGTTGGTGGGTCCAACCTCTCCCCCTTTTCCCTCGAGCTGACCCGCTGCCCTGAGAAGTCGTTTTGCCTCTGGGCAGCCTCCACAGAGACGCGACATTCCTCTGTGTGGTGTAAATAGCAATTCAGATGGCTCTATCTCTTTCAGAACATTCCAATATTGGTTCAGCGCAAGGATATCCAAAAGGTAGCAGGGGCTATACGAAAACTTGTTTGGAGGGGAGGGAGGCCGAGGGGTCCCTCTTTCCTGGCTGAAGGGTAGGAGTGGTAAAGGAGGCCTTGGGTTGCCCAACTTGGCTGCGTACAATTTAGCTAGTAATCTGCGAGTTGTGCGAGACTGGTTGCTGGGTCATTCAGTTCATACCTGGATAGGGGTGGACCAGGCCTTGATGTATCCATTAGCCCCTTCCTATGCTGTGCAAGCCAGTTCGGTACACCTTCCCTCTTTCCTCACCCGCACGGTAATGGTTTCCCCACTGCGCCAGACATGGAGGCGGCTTACCCAGTTGTTAAAAGATCCCCAATCTGTGTGCCTATTTCCTCCCGATAAGGGGGAATGCAGAATTTAGCCCAGGAAGCCAGTCTTCTAGTTTCCGTGGCTGGTTCACCCGGGGTATTACACTACTGGGTCATTTTTTGACTACCGAGGGGCTGCCTTTGCCTTACCAAGCCTTTTTGCAGACTTGTGGCTTTGGAGTGACACACCCATTCCCTTATTTGCAGCTTTGTCATTACATACGGGCCCTTGCTGCTGAGGTAAAGTCCCCTGAGTCCTACCATACGTTGGATACGGTGTTCCACTTTGACAGGAATGTAGCCCCTTCACTATCTATGTATTACAAAGTCTTGCGGAAACATTCGGAAACCGACGTGACCTCGGTGTTAGAAGCCTGCTGGAATGGAGATGGGGACTTCGTGGTGACTAAATCTATTTTGAGGGGGTGCTTTAGGCGAATAACCAGGATCTCGAATAACCAGTACTATCGGGAACTCCAATTTAAGTTTTTAAGCCGGGCATATGTATCGCGGGTATTAGCTGTTCATTTTGCCATAGCCCCTTCCAATGCCTGCACTCGTCGTGGTCACAGTAAGGGCACATTATCTCATGCCTTTTGGACATGTGCCCTCATCCAGAAGTTATGGAAACGTGTGGCGTTTTACCTAGCAGATCTGCTAGATGTCTCTTTTCCAGCTACTCCCATGTGGCTCCTTTTTGGTTGTGTTTCCCCGATTAGGATTCGAGACCCTGGCTCTCGCTGGCTCCTTCATAAGGCATGCCTGGTGGGGAAAAAGATAATTCTTTCGGTGTGGTGGTCTTCTGAAAATCCTTCATTTTGGGCTTGGCGGAATAGCTTTCATACCATGATGACCATGGAAAGCCTAGCGGCCAGAGCAAACCCTCAACGCCGCCAACGATTCCTCGCTGTCTGGCAGCCTTACTTGCAGTCGCTTTCACATCGAGCTCGCAGTCTGGTTATTAATGATTAACTCGTGCTAAATGACTGCCTTGTGTCTCTCTCACTGTGATGTGTGTAGCCTGGCCAAAGCTTGCTTACCTGTTTGCAGTCCTTACTCTGCTCCCCACCCATCCAAACCTACCACCCCCCCTTTGCTCTGTGGGGGGGGGGGGGTAGGTTTGGATGGGTAGGGAGCTCTGGATTGGTTATGTTTTTTATTGGTGGTATTGTTCTGAGGTGAGATCAGTGTCTCTCTTGCCTCAATGTGATCTGTTCTGTTTCTAATATTCTTGAAAATCCAATAAAAATCGTTTAAACATAAAAATAGCAATTCAGGCAGGTCGGGGAGAAGGAGTAGTGCTGCAGAGGGGATTTTTCCCTTCTCACAGCCACTCACCAGCGATTCGTTGGCGACTCAACTCACCGTCCCATGCCACAGTCCTCGAGGTACTGCGTGTGCGGAGAGCCCGGCTCTCCCACGAGGGGATCTGTGCGAGATGCCTCCCTGATGGGGAGGGTTCCTCGCGACCAGCATGATGAGCAGATTCGTGCGCCTCGATGCATGGAGGCCGGCCCCGATCCCGCCCAGTGTAGGCACGGCGGCCATCTTTGATTCTGAGCCGACTGCTCCAGAGTAGCCAGGGGACGATGCGGACGCTGGTTCTTCAGTGCTGCCACCGATCCTGACCCCTATCAACCTCCTGGACCCATTGTCCAACCGCAGGAGACCACCCCCCCCCCCCTCAGTGCCTTCTTCTGGACCACCTCCATTTTAGGCGGATTTTGTGCTTTTAATGCACAGTGCCTACCTGGGGACAGCAGCAAGATCCAACAGGGCCGCCTCCTCCTAAGGTGAGCAGGATGGCTGATCCCCCAGGATGCCCTCAGGGAGTGGGGGCCTCAGGACCTGGGGTTCACCAAGGTGCCTCCAGGGTCCGCGTGGTCCATCATCTCCGGGGGGCTTGGCTCCTCTTCCTCAAGGCCCTCTCCAGGACCCAGACCTGGATGAACCCTCTCTGGCTCAGATGGAAGGGGATGATGCCCAGGTACTGCGTCTCTTCCAGAGGGATGTGTTGGATCCGCTCATCCCATATGTCGTGCAGGAATTGGATACTGAGGATCCACAAGACCCTCCAGGGCCTTCTTCACCAGCTAAGAAAGGGGACCCCGTGCTCTCAGGTCTACATCCGCCATCGAGGTCTTTTCCTTCCCATCCTACACTACTGCAATTGCTGTCCCGGGAATGGGATTCCCCTGAAGCCTCCCTCAAAGTGGGTAGAGCTATGGATAAGCTATACCCCCCTCCCAGACTATTTTCTGGAGCTCCTCAAGGTTCCCAAAGTGGCCGCGTCGGTATCTGCAGTGACGAAACGAACTACCATTCCGGTGACGGGAGGTGCTGCCCTACAGGATGTGCAGGATAGAAAGCTCGAGGTATATCTCAAGGGAGTATTCGAGGTGTCTGCTCTGGGCGTCAGAGCGGCGATCTGTAGTTCCCTCACGCAACGGGCAGGACTCCAATGGGTCCAACAGCTCTTCAGTACACAAGAGCTGTCTCCTGCCGAAGCATAGCAGGCTGACCGCCTGGAGGCCATGATAGCGTATGGGGCAGATGCTCTATATGACCTGCTCAGAGTTCTGGCCAGGTCTATGGTTTCAGCAGTCTCGGCCAGACACCTCCAGTGGCTCCGCAACTGGTTGGCGGATTCCTCCTCCAAGACCCAGTTGGGCTCCCTACCCTTCAAAGGGAAATTACTCTTTGGAGATCTGGAACAGATTATCAAGTCACTCGGCGAGAATAAGGTCCACAAGCTGCCGGAGGATCGGCTGCGGGCTGCTAGGACCTTCGGTTTCACTAGAAGCCATTTCGGGAGCCAAAGACGTTTCCGTCAACCAAGAACAGCTGCCTCTCGTCCGCCCTCTTCGTGTTCCCAGTTCTAGTCTCATTCTTTTCGTGGCCGAAGACCAGCCCAGGATAATCTTCCCCAGGGGACAGCTCCCAAATCTTCACAATGAGGCCGTCCCCAGGATAGGGGGCCATCTCTCCCTCTTCCAAGAGGTGGGTCAAGATTACCTCAGATCAGTGGGTCCTGGATATTCTAAAGCACGGTTACACTTTAGATTTTGCTTGTCCTCTAAGAGACAGGTTCCTCTTCTCTCCCTGCAGACCACCACAGAAACAACTCATAGTACGGCAGACACTTGACAGGCTCCTGGCCCTCGGAACAATTCGCCCAGTTTCTCCAGAAGTGGAAACAGGCCATTACTCAGTCTACTTTGTAGTTCCCAAGAAGGAGGGCTCCTTCCGTCTGATCCTGGGTCTCAAGATGGTCAACAAAGCCCTCGGGGTCCCACGCTTCAGGATGGAGACCTTACGCTCAGTGATAGCGTCAGTACACAGCGGAGAATTTCAGGACTCCTTGGATCTGATGGAGGCTTATCTCCACATTCCCATCCTCAAGGCGCAGCAGCACTTCCTTCGCTTCAAGGTTCTGGGACAGCATTTTCGATTCCAAGCTCTGCCCTTTGGACTGGTGACAGCTCCCCCATACCTTCACCAAAGTAATGGTAGTACAAGAGCAGCCTTACTCCATCTCAGTCCCTGGACTTCCTAGGAGCACACTTCAATACAGCTGTGAGCAAGGAACTGCTGCGTCCGGATCTCATCTTCCAGGTATAGCGATTCATTTCACTCTCTTCCCTCCCGGAGGAGGGAAGCGGCACACCTGTACATTGGAAAATGACGTTGAACACAGTGGACCAAAAAGGTTGCAGAGTCTGACATTGATACAGCCGGTGTTCCAACTTGTGTTCCAACTTGCCCTTATCTCGCGCACACTTGATGCACAGGGGAGAATCCACGCTTCCCATCTTAAACTGACGAACATCATCTCAGTAGATACGATGTAGAATTTTAAATTGTACTTCCCGGCGCCCAATATCAGGGATTTGCCAGTGCACTGCTTCAAAATACCAGGAGAACTGCGGGACTGTAATCGACTCACTGAGAGTAGTAGTCCATTTTGTGGCCAAAAAATCCAAGCAACTATCCTTTTGCATCGTCCAGCCAAGTGTAGCCCAACCAGTCACAGTGTTGTCAAGGTTAGCTGTGTCAAAAACCTGAGTAGCAAAGGCTTATTCCAGCCCCACCCGTTCAGGCGTCCATTTGAAAGATGACAAGTAGTGGCGTGTTTGTAAGTACACAAAGAATTGGTTGCTTGGCAGATGATAATTTTTAACTAGAGTTGCATAATCTAGCAATACATAATTAACATGATCATAAAAGTGAAACGCATACATAGCCCCTTTACGTGCCTACAGATGAAGCAGTGCCCCACAGTCCCTACCCGGTACAAAGCCTACATTCCCTGTTAAGGGCACCAACAGTGAAAGGAGCCCCACCATACCCCTTTGCCAGCGGAGCCACCGCCAAGCGGACATACAAGGTACCATCAATACCCTAGGGTAGTCCAGCTTACGGTGGTCATTCACACTCTCTTGTATAAGGCTTAGGGGGGACCAACGGGTAGCCATCCCACTCATCAGCTCAGGCACACAATATTTATACTCCCCCCCCCCCCCCCCCCCCCCCCGTAATCCATTCTCCCACAAACCTCATTTAGCATGCTGCATTATAAAGGCGAAAGTCCGGCAGGCCATATCCTCCTTTCTCCCGAGCACGTGTCATGGTCGCATAGCTGAGACTTGCCAGTTTCCCCTTCCACAAAAACTTGTAAGGTAGTAGACAGGCACTTGAGATCACCCTCCCGAAGCCAACATGGAACCATGTGGAGAACATAAAGAATCTTAGGAGCTATGATCATTTTAATAAGAGCGCATCTGCCAAAAAGGGAGAGAGGGGTAGGGGGTCCCACGCCTCCAGCTGAGCCCCTATCTTCATTAACTGCTATTAATCAAATTTACTTAGGGAATAGCCACTGCTATTAATTGCATCAGTGGCATGGGATCTTCTTAGTGTTTGGGTAATTGCCAGGTTCTTGTGGCCTGGTTTGGCCTCTGTTGGAAACAGGATGCTGGGCTTGATGGACCCTTGGTCTGACCCAGCATGGCAATTTCTTATGTTCTTAATATGCTAGTAACATAAAGCTCATACAATCGCGGCAGATCCGTAGGTACCCAAATTCCCAAGTATTTTAGTTTATCGGTGCCCATTTAAAGGGAAAGGGGCCTATCCAATTATTTTGCAGCTGGGGATCCAAAGCCAGCGCTTCAGATTTTCCAAAATTAATCCTCAGACCTGCCACCTCTTGAAATTGTGTGAAAAGATCAATTATCACCGGAATACTGATGAGAGGTTTACCCACAAAAAGTAAAACATCATCCGCAAACAGTGCAGTCCGTAAAGACTGGTGGCCCACCCGCATCCCCCAAATCTGAGGGTCTTCCCATAACTGAATAGCTAAGGGCTCCAAGGCCAGCACGAAAAGCAGTGGGGAGAATGGACAGCCCTGGCGAACTCCACAATGCAAGTCAAAAGGGGGGGTCGTCTCCCCATTAATCAAAATACTGGCACTGGGATTACTATAAAAAATTTCCACCCACCGTAGAAAATCCCCGCCTAGCCCATACCGCTGCAATGCCCAAAAGAGGAAGTCCCACGACAATGAGCCAAAGGCCTTCTCGGCATCTAAACTCAAAATCATCGCATCCACTCTAGCAGAATAGCTAAGGGAGCAATTAAGCGGCATACATTACTTACCCCTTGCCGGCCCCGGACAAACCCCGTCTGGTCACTATGAACTAAGGAGGGGAGAATGACACTAAGTCGCGCAGCCAGGATAGCAGCCAGCAACTTGATATCGACATTAAGTAAGGAAATAGGTTGATAGGAGCCTACTTCCATTGGGTCCTTACCCGGCTTTGGCAGCACAACTATAACCAAATGGTTTAGGGCCGCCGAAAGGGCGTGCGAGTCAATCAAATCATTATAAAATGTCTGAAGAGGTTTGAGCAGGAGGAATTTCAAGATCTTATAGAACTCTGACCCCAAACCGTCTTGGCCCGCTGCCTTCCCCAGCTTAAGTTCTTGTATCACTGCGTAAATCTCCTGCTCCGTGAAAGGCATGTTAAGGGCCCCGATCTGATCAGGGGTCAGGTGGGGCCAGATAATTGACTGAAACAGGGCCTCTGTAGCAACCGGATCTCTGTTTTTGTCTCATAGAGTTGCTGATAATATTCACGGAACCTGGCGGATATAGCCGCCTGGGTGATCTGATGGACCCCGGTTCGATCCTTAATGCCCGCTATAGCTGTCTTCTGACCTCGAGGGCGCACCAAATGGGCTAAGAGCTTGCTAGCCCGATTCCCATATTTATAGAATTGATACTGATAATACTTAAGAGATTTGGAGGCCCTCTGATGGAGCAAGCAATTTAACGTTTCCCTAACTTGATCAACTTGACCCTTAGCATCCGGGGTCATATAAACCACATGACGCTGCTGCGTGGTTTTGAGGACCTGAGTAAGCCACAAAATCTCGGCATTTCTTTGATGGTTGGCCCTAGCCACGTACGCGATGATTTCTCCACGCATTACCGCTTTCCCTGCTTCCCATATGGTCGCCGAGGAAATGGCCGGGGTAGAATTGAGTAACATATACTCCTTCCAACAAGCCTGTGGGTGAGCACAAAACACTTCATCACTAAATAGATCGGGCCGCATGCGCCAAGAAAACGGGAGTCGGACTCCCAGATCACACCGAAGTTGGACAGTAACCGGGGAGTGATCAGAGTACGAACACCAATGTTAGCCTCCTCCACTTTAGCAAACCATTTATCGGAAACAAGCAAGTAATCCAGCCTTGAAAACACTTGGTGTGGGTTAGAGTAAAATGTGAAGTCGAGTTCGCCTGGATGTAGGACCCGCCACACATCTAATAGCTGCAGTTCATTGCACAAGAAGTTCACTTCCCCCCCCCCCCCCCCCCCCCGATCTTTTAGCTATAGCAAGTTTAGGGGGTTTACAATCTATTCGTTTGTCAGCTACTACATTCAGATCCCCTCCCACCACCAAGACATGGTCAGAAAAATCTACCAGTCCCCCGAGGGGGAGAGAACATCAGGAGCCACCGGAGTTGCAATTTTAAAGCCGTGTCAAGCGTCGGAGAGGCTCGGGCGCAGTTTCCCAGACCCGTTCCCACTCAGCGCAGGAATGGGCACCATTTTAGTGATTTTTTTCTCGCGTGGCTGATTGGGCCACGGAGGGAGGGGAAGTCTTCTCTTCTTTTATCACTGCATCTGGCAGCCCCCGCGGAGGGCGGGCCAACAGAAATTTAGGCAGACGCAACCGAGGAGAGCCCTGAGGGGGCTTCTGTCTCCTCTTTATCCTCCTTTTTCCTCAGATTTTATAATATTGTTACACAAGGCCTTTAAGGCCCGCAAAGCTGTCAAGAGATGTCTAGAAGCCACTTCTTTGATATTAGGGGCTCAGGAACCTAAGTAGCCCAGAACCCCTGCAGCTCCCACTTTGGACTGCGGTGTGCTGTCCGTGGGAAGACTGCTCCATGATGGATTCTGAACCGCAGGATTCTGAGTTGAGGGGCAAGCCCCGCAGGGGGCAGATCCTGATGGCAGCCCGCACCACTCAAGTCCACATGGCATGGAAGGTGATGATCCTGAGGTGGTCATTCTCTTCAGGAGAGATGAGTTGGGCCCACTCATTCCTGGACTCTTAGAGGAATTGGGTATTGAGGCTCTTCGGGAAGACTCCCGGTTGTGGAACATTGACCTGTCATGGTGGGTCTTCGTAGGCCGACCAAGCCCTTTCCTTTCATCTCTGTTATCAATTTTCTGTTTCATGAACGGGACACCCCAGATTTAGGGTTGAAGGTCAGTAGAGGGATGGATTAGTTATATCCTTTACTGGAGGAAGCCCTGGACCTTCTTCGAGTTCACAAGGTGGATGCGGTGGTGTCAGCACTAACCACAAGGACCGCCATCCCGGTGCTGGGCGCAAGGGCACTTCGAGATCTCCAGGATCGTAAGCTGGAAGTCCAGCTCAAGAGAATATTTGAGGTGTCCGCGCTGGGAGTGCGGGCTGCCATACGCAGCAGCTTCTAGAGGGTAGGTCTTTGTTGAGTCCAACAATTGCGGAGTAATTCTTCTCTTTCGGAGGATCAGGCCGCTCGGCGGCCTTTGAAGCCACTGTAGAGTACAGTGAGGATAACCTGTTATGTACTTCGACCCATTCTATGGTTTCAGTTGTCTGTTCCTGCAGACTACTCTGGTTGAGGAACTGGTCTGCAGATGTCTCCTCCAAATCTCAGTTGGGCTGTCTGCCATACAGAGGCAAACTACTTTTCGGACATGATTTGGAAGATATGATTCAATCCTTGGAGGGGAACAAGGTTCATCAGCTGCTGGTGGATAGGCCTAAGACAAGAAGTTCCTTTCCTCCTTGGCCCGTTTCCGGGGGAATCGGAGGTTACGGTCTTCGCGATAGTCAGGTTCCTCGTCTAGGCAGCCTTCAGCCCAGTAACAGTCCTGGTCTCAGTCCTTTCACGGGCGTTGCTTTGGTGGGACCGGGACCCCCCAGTCTGCAAGAGGTACAAAATCCTCACAATGAAATGAGGTCATGCCATTCCTCCGTTCCGGTTGTAGGAGGCAGACTGTCTCTGTTTCTTGTCTTCTCATGCTCGTACGAGGAAAAGCATCAGGCAGTGCTGGACACTTTACAGTGCCTTCTCGAACTCTGAGCCATTGTTTAAGTTCCTCCTGCAGAACAGCAAAAAGGCTGCTACTCAATTTACTTCATGGTGCCAAAGAAAGAGGGCACCTTCTGGGCCGTTCTGAACTTAAAAAGGGTTATCAGATGCATTCGGGTTCCATGGTTTCGCATGGAGACATTGTGATCAGTCATTGCTTCGTGCACATCTCTGGATCTCACCAAAGTGTACTTGCGCATTGTCATCCGAGCCGACCACCAGAAATTCCTGAGGTTCTCCATCCTGGGAGATCATTTTTAGTTCGAGCTCTGCCATTCCGGCTAGCCACGGCTCCCAGGACTTTTACCAAAGTCATGATTGTGGTGGCGGCACTATTGTGGTAAGAAGGAATTTTTGTTCATACGTGCCTGGTCGACTGGCCGATTTAGCCGAAGTCGGAGTCTCTCTACCTTTCGGCAGAGCACAGATTTCTTCAGCCGTTGGGATCGCTAGGTTGCGTGATCAACCTTGCGAAGAGCCACCCAGCTCCTAGAATTCCTGGGAGCCCTGTTTGACACGCAACTGGGGAGAGTTTTTATGACCAGGGACCGCATCATCAAGCTACAGGGACAAGTTCGGGATTTGTTGTCCAAGCATCCTACCAGAGTCTGGGACTATTTACTGGTCCTTGGTTCGATGGCTTCCACTCTGGAATTAGTCTCATGGGCCTTGCTCATATGAGACCTCTGCAGCCAGCATTGCTTTCCCGTTGAAACTCGGTGTCCAAGCAATTTCACCTTCCTCTTCCAGACTCTGCACGTTCCAGTCTCAATTGGTGGCTCCTCTCGGACAACTATACTTCACCCCTATACTAAAAAAACCTTCACTGGCTACCCATACACCTTAGAATACGCTTCAAGAGTCTTACGCTAATTCACATTACCCTATACAATCAAAACATAAACTGGTTCAACACCTCCTTCCACTTTCAACACCCCCCCCCTCCCGAAGATCCACCAGATCCTCTAATAACTGCTCATTACCAGTTACCTCACCCAAACTTATACACCTATCCTCGACTCGGGAACATGCCCTATCCCTTGTTGGCCCTGTCATCTGGAACTCAATGCCCATGGATCTAAGGCTTGAACCAAACACACAAAACTTCAAAAAGAAATTGAAAACCTGGCTATTCAAGCAAGCCTACCAATGACTCTCGCACACTCCTCCTCCCAAACCTACGAGCGCTTCCTCCCACTCGAAAGCCCTTATTTAAACCTGTTATTCTCTCCTATAACATGTTTATCTTTACATAGGAACATAAGAAATTGCCATGCTGGGTCAGACCAAGGGTCCATCAAGCCCAGCATCCTGTTTCCAACAGAGGCCAAACCAGGCCACAAGAACCTGGCAATTACCCAAACACTAAGAAGATCCCATGCTACTGATGCAATTAATAGCAGTGGCTATTCCCTAAGTAAAATTGATTAATAGCCATTAATGGACTTCTCCTCCAAGAACTTATCCAAACCTTTTTTGAACCCAGCTACACTAACTGCACTAACCACATCCTCTGGCAACAAATTCCAGAGCTTTATTGTGCGTTGAGTGAAAAAGAATTTTCTCCGATTAGTCTTAAATGTGCTACTTGCTAACTTCATGGAATGCCCCCCTAGTCCTTCTATTATTCGAAAGTGAAAATAACCGAGTCACATCTACTCGTTCAAGACCTCTCATGATCTTAAAGACCTCTATCATGTCCCTCCTCAGCCGTCTCTTCTCCAAGCTGAACAGCCCTAACCTCTTCAGCCTTTCCTCATAGGGAAGCTGTTCCCCAGTTTTTTTAAATCTATAGTTAATTGTTCCTATTATCTTCATGCCTCTAATCTCCTTAACAATTTTATTCCCTTCCTGTTTTTCCCCTGCCTGAAAATTCTATGAAGTTGTTAAACTTAAGTTGTAACCTCCTTTCTTGCTTCAGAATGTTTTATTGTAAACCGATGTGATGTGCAAACGAATGTCTGTATAGAAAAGCGTTAAATAAATAAATAACTTGTGCCTCCATGTGCCCCTGGAAGTTCCCATTTGGACGTGGTCACCACGGATGCCAGTCTCTCCGGCTGGGGAGTGTTTTATCAGGAAAATTCGGTGCAGGGTCAGTGGTCAGTGGAAGAATCATTTATTTATTTATTTAAAACTTTTTTATGCTGGCATTCATTTGCATATCACATCGGTTTACATGTAACTGAGTTAATACAACATGATTTAGAAAGTGAAAAATAAGTTACATGAAACAGGGAGGCGAAGGAACAAGATGGGAATGTAGTAGAAGAATAAAGGGTCCATAGGGCGGTTAGGTTAATAAAATGAAAGAAAATAACGTAAAATAAAATGAAATGGACTAACTATTTACAAGATTCTGTGTTGAGGCTCTACTTCAAGGAATTAACTAAAAGAAAAATAGATAAGCAACTGCGGATTTCATTGGAGGGGGGAAGGGAGGATGATTTTAGGGAGAGGATGGTGGAGGGTTATTATGAATAGGCTCTTTTAAATAGCCAAATTTTTAGGGGTTTTTTTTTTTAAAGTTTTTGTGCTTAGCATTGCTGGCTCGCCTGCTGCAGAGGAAGTCGGTCAGGGTTCTGTCTGACAATGCGACTGCGATGGCTTATATCAGTCGCCAAGGAGGAACCAAAAGCCAGCCAGTGACGATCGAAGCTCAGCTGTTCATCCTCTGGGCATAGCAACATTTTGTCAGCATTGCAGCCTCTCGCATCGCCGCGATCATTATTCAAGCCGATTTTCTCAGCCGCAACCATCTCAATCCCGGGGAGTGGGAGCCCTCCAAGGGAGGCGTTCCATCTCACATGCAACAGTTGGTCCAGACAGAGCGTGGACATGTTAGCAAACTTTCAGAATACCGAAGCCCCTTGCTTCTTGAGTCGAAGCCGGGAGCCAGGGGTGGAAGGAGTAGATGCCTCTGCTCTTATCTGGCCGAAGAATGTCCTGCTGTATGTGTTTCCGCCTTGTCCTTTGTTCGGCAAGGTATTGCGGCGCATAGAAGCTCACCCATCAGAGGTGATCCTGGTTGCTCCAGAATGGCCAAGACGTCCATGGTTGCGGATCTAGTCAGCCTAACAGCGGATGGACCTCTGAGGTTCCGGAACCTCCCGAATCCTCTACATCAAGGGCCTGTTTGTTTGGAAGAGGCATGTCGCTTTTGTCTAGCTGCATGGCTTTCGACTCTGGACTGATCTGTGGTACTACAGGAACGAAAATTAGCAGGTAAGAAACAATTTTCCTTTATGATAGCATGATGTCAGATGCTGGCTTTCTGTGTTTTCATTTAGTGGGAGCGTTTCCAGGTAGCTGTTGGCCCCAGAATTTCCTAGGATTAAACGCAAACAGAACAGTGTGAACTTGCAGTAGATATCAAAGTCTCCAGGAGTAAAGATACTCTCTGTTTGATGCAGATTTATCTGGATTGATCTGGGTATGAACAGGAATTGTGTCTAATAGGATCAGCCTCCGAAGCACTCCTCCAGGATTTTTGCGTGCATGCATGCCTTCGCCCTCTGTAGCACTTTGGATGTGCGCTGAAACAGGAATCCACTTCAGAGCATGACATGTTTGTTGCTTTATTTCTCTCTTCCCAGATCCAAATTCAGTGAAATTGGAAAACTACCCCATCCACACTATCACGGGAATTCTCAAGCAATGGCTGCGGGAGCTGCCGGAGCCCCTCATGACCTTCACGCAGTACGGAGACTTCCTCTCTGCCGTTGGTATGTCTGCGTTGACTTTCTCTTCTTCCAACAAAAATTCCTTCAGTCCTACTAGGAAACAGAAAATCCTCTTCTAGGGCAGAGGACCCCAAAACCAGAGCTTCTTCAAACCTGTCTTAGTGAATGTGCATGAGATCCATCTGCTTTCCTTGGGAACAGAATATGTGACAATTTAATGTCTTGCACGTTGGTTGTGGAGATCCTGGCTGTGAGGTGAACCCCAGCTTAGGAACTGAAAATAAGGAAGTAATTTCCTGTTTCCTGTCCCCCACCCCAGTCACTTTGTGATGCTGCTTCCTGGTCTGTGGTAGAAACAAAACAGAAACTGTAGTAGGAATAATTCTTAAGGTTAACCCAAAGTGTTTCCAGGTGTGTGGAAGATGCAGCAGGGTGGTGATGGCCTTCCACAACAGGCAAGGTTCATGTTTCCAGGGCAAAACTCGCACTTTTTTAAAATTTACATTCGTTAAACAGCTCTCTGGCCATGGATCAGCCACGAAACCAGTAGCTTGCCTGGGTTGCTATCTTGTAGCTTCCAGCTCCTATTTGCTGCTCCCGTTACTTATCAGAATTAAACACTCAGAATAATCAAATGCTTGATGGGCAGACATTGGCCCTTGCTTGTATTTCTGGTGCAGCAGAACTGGGAAGGAGAGAGGGAGACAGATAAACTGTAATTGTTTAAAATATTATCCACCTGTAGATAGAAGTTCCTGGGTGCTTTGGGATAATTTCATAGGTGTTGCTGTTGTGTTTTCTTACTATCTTGAGACTGTCTCTGTGCACATGTTTGACTTGCCTTCTTCCCTCTACCTGTTCCGCACTCCTCATAGCCAAGGCCGTCTGCAGTGATAGTCTTATCCAATAAGATAAACCACCAGCAGAACCTATTCATTATACAAGGACTTCCCTGAGAGATCTTTTTGAAAAGCACTGACTCTGCTGTCAACACCAGGGATATCCTCTTGGTATCTCTTTTGCCACTGAGAGGGGGAGGGAGAATAAGTGGCTGTATTAAGTCACCATTTTTTAATCCTACTGATATGCTGACAATAATACGTATCAGAAAATCTATAAATTTTTTGCCGTTTTCCTCCAAATTTCCCCTTCCCCTTTCCTTCTGCAGAGCTGCCAGATAAGCGAGAACAGCTGTGTGCCATATACAAAGTCCTGGAACAGCTTCCGCAGGCGAATCACACCACGCTGGAGAGGCTGGTCTTCCACCTTGTCAAGTAAAACCATTGCTCACCCCTTATCGGGCTCTGTTTTCCATCGTTTATAGTTTTTGCATCCCCAGTATTATTCCCCCCACCTTTTTCTAACCTCATGGACAAGGGAGTCATCGTTTGATGCCAGAGAGGGAAATCCCAAAGATAGAAACGCCAATGCCCTCTCCCCACCATGTGCGCACATTTTAACTAGAAGAGAGAAACTTCCAGGAGAAGTGGTAGGAGCAAGAATTGATATGTGCTTAGGACAGACATAAAGCGACCTTAGCAACAAGGCAAGAGAGGAAAGAGAAGCAGGAATTAATGGGCAAATTGAATGAATTTGGGCAGCCTTTTTAGTTACTGTATTTTTTATTGTTTTGCGATGATTTTTGATGCCTTTTGGTTTCAGAGTTGCCTTGATTGAAGACGTGAACCGGATGTCACCCAATGCCTTGGCTATCGTCTTTGCCCCATGTCTCTTACGCTGCCCTGACAACTCAGATCCCTTAACCAGCATGAAGGATGTCTCTAAAACAACCACGTACGTTTTTTTATATATGGGAACCTCTCCCCTCCTCCCTCTATTCACCTCACTCCAAATCCCACCTGCACTGAAGGTGAGGAAGAAATCTAGAACTATTAACGCTTTCAGATCATTGGAATAAGGAGAGTCTGACATTGGGAAAACCGTTGCATGCTGATGACATCATGGGCCACGTGTGAAAGCTGATGCAAAACAGACTTAATGATGGTCATTGGGCACTGTAACGCTTTACATGACTGGATCAGAAGTGCCAGTAGTTATTTGTTTTAAAGAAGAGGTCCAGTGACTGTATTGGTTCCTTGCAGGCTGTGATACCTTTCTACTGGACTGTACATGACCTTTCTAGACCATATTGGTCCATGTCACTAGAGCTGAGGAAGGGAACTTGTTGGTGTGACACATTATCTGTCTTTGGGGAATTTTCATGATGCTGTAAGTGGGTAGGGGAGGAGGGGACAAGGGCAGAGGGCAGTGGCATTATGAACGTCAAGCAGTTTAATTTTGGATAACACTTACTGCTCAATGAAGTGTTCTGAATATTTTGGTGGGAGAGTAAGGGCGGCTTCCATCCCTTCAGTATATCCCTCTCATAAAGCATTAGGCAGTTGGAAAGTCTCTGACAACACGTGAATTCCATCTTAAAATATGTGTTGTCCATCAAATCTCCTTTGTAGTCAAGAAGCCACCTAGACTGCTTTTCTGTCTGGAAGAGTATACTTCTACATGACCACAAATGAGAGAATCACTTTTGGATTGAAAATGAGTTTCTCCCTTTGAGAGTCACAGGCAAATAGTACTTTGGTACTTTGTATGGTACAAATTGCCAATAACTATTTTTCCCTGTTCATACCCGGATCAGTCCAGACTCCTGGGTTTTGCTTCCCCTCCAGCAGATGGAGACAGAGAAGTTTTAAACAAACTCTGCCCTATATCCTGAGGTGCCACCTACAGCCTGCCAGTATTTCTCTGTCTCCAGCAGATGGTGGAGGTGCAAAATCCTACAGTCTGGTCTGTTTACCTAGAAAAAAAAAATAGACAGATAGGTGGAAAGTTAGAGATTGTAAATTTTGTTCTCTTCCTTTAATTTTTACTTAGGTTAAAAAAAAAAAAAAATCTGAAAAGTTAAGGACAAGGAGACAGCCTCCCAGTGGGGTTTGTTAGGTCCTGAGGGGACCATCCCTCCTGGTATTTAGAGGCAGCTGCTAGCAAGAGTCGAGGATCCTGTCACCCAGATTTTTCAGCAGCTCTAGGGTGATACCAGGGAGCCCGGCTCACTCAACCCAGCAGGGCCAAAACCAGGAACAGTGATGAGCAAGTTTTTTTCTTTGTTAAAAAAGTCTGTGTATTACCACGTCGACTCTCCCTTCCTTCTCCTGCTAGGGCAGGGTAAGTGCGCTGCTGTTTTCCTGTGATTTTCACTGTGTTTTTTCTCAGTTTTCTGTGGCGTTCATTCCGGCTACTGTGATGCCCCGAGGCTCGGCATGTCACGCATGCGGGTCTTTCCCATGAGGGCCTGTGCTCAGATTGTCTCCCCCGGAGGTTTGGGACCCTCTGTTTTGCCTCGGGGGGGGGGGGGGGGACACTCTGATTCGGGCAGCTCGGTCCCTGACAAGGCTGCCAGCGCAAAGAGTGGCCTCTGCTGATCCGTCCCTGCTGAGCGTGGGGACTGAGGCCATTTTGAATTTTTTTCGGCTGGCCATGCAGCCCCTGGTGGGGGAGGCGATCCTGCCTCCCTCCCTGTCTCCTCAGCACATGACTTCCAGAGGCGACTTCCTGGCTGGTCTTGTCTCCCCTGTACCAGAGGATGGCCCCGAGGGGGTCTCAGATTCCTTGACTGAGTTGTCCTTCTCTTCGGAGTTTTGTCTTACTTCTTCATAAGGCCTTTAAGGCAGGAAAGCAGGGAAAAAGCAGGCTGGAGACAAAGCAAGCTTAGTGGCTAAGCGCAAGCCAACCCGGAAGCGACCCGGGTCCAAAGAGGGTCCTGAGCCACGGAAAGTGCCCCTTGCAGTCGGTGGCTACTGCTACAGATTCGGACTCTTCAGACCCAGACAACAAGGATCAGCAGCCCAAGCCCCCGATGGGGGCAGATGGTGACGCGGATCCGCAGCAGGACGTAGACCGTGGTACCCAGATCATGGAAGGGGATGACCCAAAAGTGGTGCGCCTCTTCAGGAAAGAGGAATTAGGCCTGATTTCCGCCATTTTGGGAAAGTTAGGTCTGGAATTTCCACTCACAGAATCTTGTCTGGGAAGCTTTAGACCTTGCCTGAGGAAGCTTTAGACCTTGCCTGAGGAAGCTTTAGACCTTCTCCGGGTTCCCAAGGTAGATGTGGCAGTTTCAGCGGTCACTAAAAAGACCACCATACCTGTCACGGGTGCAACGGCGCTTAAGGACCTGCAGGATAGAAAATTGGAACTGCAGCCCAAGAAGATTTTTGAAGTGTCAGCGCTCAGAGTGCGAGCTGCCATGTGCAGCACTTTTTCGCTGGGTGCAGCAACTTCAGGCCAACACCAGCCTCTCTGAGGGTGAAGCTCTCCAGGCAGGTCGTCTGGAAGTGGCAATCGCGTATAGTCCAGATGCGCTGTATGATCTGTTGCAGACTTCGTCCAGATCCATGGTGACTGCTATCTCTGCGCACAGGCTTCTGTGGTTGCGGAACTGGTCAGTGGCTGTTTCCTCAAAGGCTCAGCTCAGCTCCTTGCCTTTTAAAGACAAGTTGCTTTTTGGCAAGGACTTCGAGGACATGATTCAATCTCTGGGCAAAAATAAAGTTCATAAATGCCAGAGGATCAGCCCAGGTCGAGGAGCTTCTTTCCAACTCTCTCGTTTCCGAGGAAACAGGCGGTTCCGAACCTCTCGGTCTACGGGTTCTTCCTTTTGGCAAGGCTCAAACAGACAACAGCCATGGTCCCAGTCCTTTCGAGGCAGGCGTTTCGGGAGAGCCAGTAATCCCCAGTCTTCCCCTGGAGTTAAGTCCTCGCAATGAAATATGGCCAATCCATCCCTCGGTTCCAGTAGTAGGGGACAGACTCGCTCTTTTACGAGGAATGGACCAAAGTGACATCAGACCAGTGGGTCCTCACTGTGATAAGTCAAGGTTACACTTTAGATTTTGTACGCCGCCCCCGGGATAAGTTTCTGGTCTCCCCATGCGCGTACCAGGAAAAACGAGAGGCAGTTCACGAGACATTACAGCGCTTTCTGGAGTTGGGAGCCATCACACCAGTTCCTCCGGCCGAATGGCGAAGGGGCCGCTATTCCATTTACTTTATGGTCCCAAAAAAGGAAGGCGTTTTCCGGCCTATTTTAGATTTAAAAAGAGTCAACTGGTGTCTTCAGGTTCCTCGTTTCTGGATGGAAACTCTGAGGTCCATCATCGCCTCGGTACGAAAAGGGGAATTTCTGGCCTCTCTGGATCTCACGGAGGTGTATCTGCAGCTCTGCATCAGGGCTGCCCATCAAAGGTTCCTGAGGTTCTTTATCTTGGGACATCACTACCAGTTCCGAGCTCTGCCCTTCGGTCTTGCCACCGCACCCAGGACTTTCACCAAGGTAATGGTCGTGGTGGCAGCGCAACTTCGGAGGGAAGGATTGTTGGTGCATCCGTACTTAGACGACTGGCTGTTTCGGGCCAAATCGGAGGTACTTTGCCAGGTGGCGATCCGCAGGGTTCTGTAACTATTGAAATCACTCGATTGGGTGGTCAACTTTGCAAAAAGTCGTCTAATTCCTTCTCGATCCTTGGAGTTTCTGGGAGCCCTGTTCGACACGCAGCAGGGGAGAGTTTTTCTCACCAAGGATTGAATTGGCAAACTACAGGGGCAAACATACCCCCAGAGTCCGGGATTACTTACGGGTCCTAGGGTCGACCTCCACTCTGGAATTAGTGCCATGGTCCTTCACCCATATGCATCCATTCCAATCAGCTTTGCTTTCCTGGTGGAATCCAGTCTCCGAGCAGTGTCATCTACTCATTCCTCTTACGGATGTGGTGCAGTCCAGTCTGGATTGGTGGCTCGTCAAGGACAATTTGGCACGAGGCGTTCCCTTGGTAGTGCCCGAGTGGACCGTGCTTACCACAGATGCCACCTTTCCGGCTGGGGAGCAGTTTGCCTGGGGAAGGCAGTGCAAGGTCATTGGTCGCAGGAAGAATCCCAGTGGTCGATCAATCATCAGGAGACCAGAGCAGTCTGCTTAGCCTTACAAGCGTTCCTTCCGCTTCTCCGGGGGAAGTTGGTCAGGGTGCTGTCCGACAATGCAACCACGATGGCTTACATCAATCGCCAAGGGGGAACCAAGAGTCGGCCAGTGGCAGCGGAAGCTCAACAGTTGATTCGCTGGGTAGAGCAACACCTCGTCAGCATTGCACATCCCACATTGCCTGAACGTTGTTGACCCCGGCTGACTTTCTCAGTCATCACCACCTTGATCCCGGGGAGTGGGAGTTGTCAGACAAAGCCTTCCAGCGCATATGCGAGACGTGGGGCACGCCGTGCATGGATCTCCTGACGACGTTCAAGAATGTCAAGGCTCCATGCTTCTTTGCTCGTCACAAAGAAACAGGAGCCGAAGGCATCGATGCTCTGGTTCTTCCCTGGCCAACTAACATCTTACTGTATGTGTTCCCTCCTTGGCCTCTGATAGGCAAGGTGATCCAGTGAATAGAGGCCCATCCGGCGGAGGTGATTCTAGTAGCTCCAGAGTGGCCGAGACATCCCTGGTTTGCGGATCTCCTCAATCTAACCACGACGGAACCCCTTCATTTTCAGGAGTTCCCGGCTCTTCTACATCAAGGCCCCCTCTGTTTGGAAGAGGTGGATCGCTTTTGTCTAGCGGCATGGCTTTTGAGAGGCAGCAGTTAAAAAGCAAGGGATACTCTGACGCTGTAGTGGCTACACTTTTACGATCCCGCAATCAGTCTACTTCCCTGGCTTATGTCAGGGTATGGAAAGTATTTGAAGCATGGTGTGTAGCCCGTGCGGTGATTCCCACTCGGACATCGGTGTCAGATATTCTGGGTTTTCTCCAAGTGGGACTCTCAAAAGGCTTATCGTGTAGTTCTCTTAGAATTCAAGTAGCCGCGCTCGGTTGTCTACGAGGTAAGCTCCAGGGAATGGCTTTGACAGTGCATCCAGATGTGGCTCATTTTCTTCAAGGAGCAAAGCACTTATGTCCTCCGATCCGTCATCCGTGTCCTTCTTGGAATCTGAATTTGGTTCTTGCAGCTTTCTGGTAGCTATTTCCTCGGCCCGTCGAGTGTCGGAACTACAAGTGTTATCTTGCATGGAGCCTTTTTTACGGATTTCAAATTCGGGAGTCTCCTTGAGGATGGTTCCTTCTTTTCTTCCGAAAGTAGTGTCCTCTTTTCATTTGAATCAGTCAGTGGAACTTCTTGTCTTTTACTGATTTGGACCGGTCGGATCAGATTTCTAAAGACTTACGAAAGTTGGATGTGCAAAGAGCTTTGCTGCGCTGTTTGGAGGTTACGAATTCCTTCTGGGTGTCGGACCATCTCTTTGTATTATGGAGTGGTCCAAGAAGAGGAAATGTAGCGTCTAAGACTACAGTAGCTCATTGGCTGAAAGAAGCTATAAGTTCCGCTTACTTACTACGTGGTAAGGCGGTACCGGATGGTCTTCATGCTCATTCTATCCGTTCGCAGGCTGCATCCTGGGCGGAATGCCAACAAGACTCTCCACAGGAGATTTGCAGGGTGGCTACATGGAAATCTTTACATACTTTTGCGAGACATGACAGGCTGGATGTCCGGGCTCCGGATTCCGGGGGATTTGGAGAATGAGTGCTCCGAGCGGGGCTCTCCCGGTCCCACCCTAGGTAAGTTAGCTCTGGTACATCCCAGGAGTCTGGCCTGATCCAGGTACGTACAGGGAAAGGAAAATTGGTTCTTACCTGATCATTTTCGTTCCTGTAGTACCACGGATCAGTCTCGTCCCAACCGTTATATGCATGAGAGTAACGGAGAGTCCGCTCGTATTCCATTTGATTAATTGTACTGCAGATCATATATTCACACACTGTTCATTAGGTTCTGTTCCCAGTTGGGATTTTTTCAGGAGCCATTTTAGATAAGGAAGTTGAATATTACATTTTTCGTGTGGAACCATTCTGCTTTGATACTGAGTAATACTGGCAGGCTGTAGGTGGCACCTCAGGATATAGGGCAGAGTTTGTTTAAAACTTCTCTGTCTCCATCTGCTGGAGGGGAGGCAAAATCCAGGAGTCTGGACTGATCCGTGGTACTACAGGAACGAAAATTATCAGGTAAGAACCAATTTTCCTTTTTTTTTTCCACTTGAAATTTCATTTTCTCTGTGATTTGGGGTTTGCTTCCAGGTGCTACAAACTCAACCCTGTGAAGCCAGGCAGAGTCCGATAAGGCAGCATCCAGCTCCCTGACAGACTCTCGGAGAGGGCCAGAGGGAGGAAGGGGACTCTTGCCATGCCATAGCACCGTACCAGGGAATCAATGTGATGTTTCCTCCTCCTCTTAAGAACTTAAGAAATTGCCTTGCTGGGTCAGACCAAGAGTCCATCAAGCCCAGCATCTTGTTTCCAACAGAGGCCAAACCAGGCCACAAGAACCTGGCAATTACCCAAACACCAAGAAGATCCTATGCTACTGATGCAATTAATAGCAGTGGCTATTCCCTAAGTAAACTTGATTAATAGCAGTTAATGGACTTCTCCTCCAAGAACTTATCCAAACCTTTTTTGAACCCAGCTACACTAACTGTAGCTGGGTTCAAATGTAATGCTCTGCATGGGTCAGTCCAATCACTTTCTTGAGCCACTCAGGCTGTGGTAGCATCTCTTGTCCCATTTCAAAGGTTCATTCGCAATCCCTCCTGATTCTGCTATACTCAATATCTACTTTTTTTTTTGCAGGTGTGTGGAAATGCTGATAAAAGAGCAGATGAGAAAGTACAAGATAAAAATGGACGAAATCAACCAGCTGGAAGCAGCGGAGACCATTGCCTTCCGTAGGCTGTCGCTGCTCCGACAGAACACGGTAAGCAACACAGAGAGAAGGCAGATATTGCGAACGTGGTGCAGGGGTGAGTGATGAGGGTGTCCCAATTGGTCCGAGCCCAACATTCTGCATCCTTAAGCAGTCTGTTATCCTGCTAGATGGACCTTTGTAGAGGAGGCTCAGACCATGTATTTTTTTTCACTCGTTCAGAAATTATCTGTGTTCTCAAGTTAGTAAAACAGCAACTTGCAACTGGAAATGTGTGGAAAGCAAATGGGGGTGGATGTTCAGCCTTCTCCCCGCACCTCCCCTGAATTTGATTTGTCAGGAAGCAGATTTTTCACAGACTTGTCAAAATGCACCTAAATGTAAATGCTTCCTAGATTTAGTAGTCTGACACTTTCTTTCAATCCAAATAAAAACTAGAAACATTTTCTCAAAATTCCAATGAAATGATTTATTTTTATTTCCCTGTACGTACCCAGATCAGTCCAGACTGCTGGGTTATGCCTCCCTTCCAGCAGATGGAGACAGAGGAAAAACTTGCAAAGCACCCCCTCCTAGACTGGTGTGCCACCTGCGATCCTTCAGTATTTCTCTGTCTCCAGCAGATGAAGGTGGCAGAACCTGCGGTCCTGATCCTTTAAAAAAAAAAATAATAATAATAGAAAAGTTAGCCTCCAGTGAGGAAGGCACTTGTAATTTTTAATTCTACCTCTGTCTAGATCAATCAGTTAAAAAAAAAAAAAAAAAAGTACAGCAAGTCCTCCCAAGGAGTTGGAGCTATCCCCCTTGGTGGCAGGTAAGGCTGGGGTTGGGGACCCTGAGAGCCTAATTTCCCGGAGCTTTTCTTTCAGACCGGTGAGTAGGGGGATTTACCGGTGGGCCGGTCCCTCCCCTGAAGCCCAGAGAAGGTTCATTCCTCTGGTGAGACCGAGATCAAATAAATAAATAAACCCAGGGATGTTTCATTCCTCCGGTTGTCGTTTGCAAAAAAATAAAATAAAATAAGCACTTAGCTGTCGCAGGACTCCCGGGTCTACGGAGGTACTTTTTTTTACTTTCCCTTGTCGCAGCTCCTTTTGGTGTTGCTGCGGGGATCGCGGTGTTCTAGGGGAGAGGGCCTGTTGGGGGCGAGAGGTAGCGACAGTGGGGCATCTTTAACGCGGTCCTGAGGTGCGGGGAAGAAACTGCTTGGCGGACTCGGCCTGCCCCGTTCCCGATCAGCGCGGGAATGGCGGCCATTTTGAATCCTCCTGACTCCGATGCAGATCAGTGCTTGGGGGGAGGGGATTTCCCGCCACAGCTTTCTCTGCCGAATCTTCCGTGGTCTGGGCTTACCCCGGGGGAGGGGGGTGCCTTAAAGAGACAATATCCTTTTTCTTCACAGTTTGTGCTTTTACTGAGCAAAGCTTATCTGGAGGTAGAGGCTGATTCTCAATCACAGGAGCCTCTGCCAGCAAAGGACCTCAGACCTGCAGAGGGGCAGGAGACTACTAGAATTAGGATGGTCCGAGGGATTTCGGATGCGTCGGGGACCCTACTAGTTGAACAGCCAGACCTTTCATCTCAAGACCCCACTGACGCGGACGAGGAAGTTGAAAAATCCGTCCCAGTTGAGGGAGATGATCCGCGGGTGCTAAGATTGTTTCAGAGGGATGAACTTGATCCTAAGATCCCTCATGTCCTTGCTGAGCTGGGGATTCCGGCTCCACAGCAAGTTTTGGAACCTTCCACGGTGGATCCCATCCTGTCAGATCTTCAGGATCCGCTTAGGACTTTTCCTTTCCACCCGATACTATTACAGCTCATGCTCCAGGAGTGGGACACTCCGGAGGCAAGTTTGCGAGTCGGAAGAGCTATGGAGAAGCTCTAGCTGCTACCCGAGGAGTCGCTGGAGCGTCTCACAGTTCCTAAGGTGGACACGGCCGTATCAGCTATCACCAAGCAGACAACAATTCCGGTGGCAGGAGCAGCTGCGCTTAAGGACCTCTAAGATAGGAAACTTGAAGTCCTTCTTAAGCGGATTTTTGAGGTGTCGGTGCTTGGCGTCAGAGCAGTAGTCTAATGCAGCGGGAAACTCTGAGATGGGTGCAACAGCTACTCACTGCTCAGGATCTTCCCTTGGTGGAGGCGGAGCAGGCAGAGCGTGTGGAAGCGGCAGTGGCATATAGTGCAGATGTCTTGTTTGATCTCCTCTGTACTTCCTCGCGTACGATGGTCTCCATGGTTTCGGCCAGGAGGCTTCTCTGGCTCCGCAACTGGTCCGCTGATATCTCTTCTAAGTCTCAGTTGGGGGCGCTTCTGTTCAAGGGAAAGTTTTTGTTTGAAGACTATCTTGAACATCTCATTAAGTCCCTAGGAGGCAATAGTGTACAAGCTTCCGGTGGACAAGCCTAGGATTTCTATAACCTTCGGTCCATCTCGTCCCCAGTTTTGTGGGCAGCGCTGTTTTCGTCAAGGCAAAACTCCTTCCTTTGCTTCTCGGCAGCCTTCGACTAGATCCCAGACTTGGGCTCATTCTTTTTGCGGCCGCAGCGGGGTCCCTCAGGAATCTTCCGGCAGCAAATCTTCTCAATGAAGGTGCACAGACCCAATCCTCCATTCCGGTGATAGGTCATCTTTCCCTGTTTTTCGAGGAATGGGTCAAGATTACTTCGGACCAGTGGTTTCTAAGTATCATAGAACACGGCTACGCTTTAGACTTTGCTCGCCCGCTGCGAGACCTGTTTTTGGTGTCTCCCTGCAGGTCCTGGACAAAGCAACAAGTGTTTCAACCAAACCCTGTGTTGGTTGAAAGACCTTGGAGCCATTGTTCCGGTTCCTCCAGCCGAAAGCAGGACTGGCAGGTACTTAATATATTTCGTGATTCCCAAGAAGGAAGGCTCCTTCCACCTGATATTGGACCTGAAGAAAGTGAACAGAGCACTTCGGGTGCCCCGCTTTCGGATGGAAACTCTGCAGTCAGTCATATTACGGCTGTCCGCACAGGAGAGTTTTTGGCCTCGTTGGATCTGATGAGGCTTATCTGCACATAGGGATCCGCGAGCATCATCAGAAGTTCTGCGGTTTATGGTCCTAGGCAAGCATTATCAATTCCAAGCACTCCCATTCGGATTGGCGACTGCTCCCCGCATCTTCACCAAGGAGATGGTGGTAGTGGCGGTGGCTCTCAGACGGGAAGGGATTTTGGTTCATCCATACTTGGACGATTGGCTTATTCAAGCGAAGTCAGAAGAACTTTGCAAGATAGTGGTTTGCACGGTTTTGCATAGTCTTCACTCTCTCAGATGGGTCGTCAATTTTTCCAAAAGCCATTTGGTCCCGTCCCAGGTGCTGGACTTCTTGGGAGCACGGTTCAACACGGCTGTCGGCAAACTTTTTCTCATGCAGGAGAGGATAGACGAGCTGAGGTCTCAGATTCAGTGTCTGTTGGCCCTGCCAGTGCCCAAGGTATGGGATTACTTGCAGGTTCTTGGTTCTATGGCATCTACTCTGGCGTTAGTCCCCTGGGCCTTTGCTCATATGAGGCCTTTGCAAAGAACGTTACTTTCCCGCTGGGATCCCAAATCAGAAGAATTCCAGTTACCCTTACTGCTGATGGACCCCGCCAGAGCCAGTCTCAGTTGGCGGTTGGTCCCCAAGCACTTACGACGTGGGGTGGACCTGGAGGGGCCCCAGTGGGTATTCATGACAACAGATGCCAGCCTTTCCGGTTGGGGGGCGGTTTGCCAATCGCAATTGGCACAAGGTCAGTGGACACGTCAGGAGGTGAAGTGGTCCAAAAATCGCTTAGAAACAAGAGCAGTACGCCTGGTGCTGCGCAGCTTTCTCCCTCTCGTGCGGCATCAGTCCGTAAAGATTTTGTCCAACAACACGACGGTGGCATACATCAGTCATCAAGGGGGAACAAGAAGTCATCCGGTAGTCTGGGAGGCGGACAAGCTGATGGTCTGGGAGGAAAGCAGTCTCGTCCGATTGGCGGCCTTACACATAGCCGGGGTAGACAACATTCAGGCAGATTTTCTCAGCCAACAGCGATTTAGACTTCAAAGAGTGGGAGCTATCCGAGGAAGAGATGTGGCTCTTAACTCATTGGTGGGGAGTGCCTTGCCTGGATTTGATAGCGACTCTGCTGAACGCGAAAGCGCTTTGCTTCTTCAGTTGCAGAAGGGAGCACGGGACAGAAGGAGTGGATGCTCTGGTCCTTCCGTGGCCCCGCAGCATTCTGCTTTACGTCTTTCCTCCCTGGTGGGCAAGGTTGTAAGAAAAATAGAGACCCACCCAGGGTTGGTCATCCTCGAAGCTCCGGAATGGCCACGGAGGCCGTGGTTCACAGATCTGGTCAACTTGGCGGTGGACGGTCCACTTCGTCTGTCATCTTCCGAATCTTCTTCGACAAGGTCCAGTATTTTTCGACCAGGTGACTCGCTTTTATCTAGCAGCCTGGCTCATGAAAGGAAGCAGTTAAGAAAGAAGGGTTATCCTGACTCAGTCATTTCCACCCTTTTACAGGTACGGAAGACATCTACTTCGCTCACATATGTTCGAGTCTGGAAGGTTTTCGTTTCTTGGTGTAGCAGTTTGGATGTTTCTCCACGGCACACCACTATTGTTCATATACTTGCCTTCTTACAGGAAGGGTTGAAAAAAGGGTTGGCGTACAGTTCTCTCAGGGTCCATCTTGCAGCTCTGGGCTGTTTAAGGGGAAAGATTGAGCGTCCCTTGCAGTCCATCCTGATGTAGCACGTTTTCTGAGGGGTGCTAAGCAATTGAACCCCCCCAGTTTGAGCAGTGTGTCCTTCTTGGAGTCTGAACCTGGTTCTCCATGGGTTGTGCGGACTTCCTTTTGAGCCCCTCAAATGGGCCACTTTGAAAGACCTAACGCTCAAGACTTCCTAGTGGCTATTTGTTCGGCGAGGCGGCCCCTGGACCACTAGTTGCAACCACCTCCTAAGAGGGTTAAGGGGGCTCCATTTGGTAGAGCCGGTGGACTTCTCTGACATCTGGGTCTTGCACGTTCTTCGGCAGAAGGTGAGGGGAACATCAGGGATCCAGTTGCTAGGGATGATACTGGAAATGACCCATGGATCCAGCAGGTGGCGATCCAGATGCAGTCAAGGACTTGCCAGACCCAGAGACCACCCAGGCCTCGGAAGGAGATGACTTGAAGGATGTCCGGCTGTTTTGGAAAGAGGAGTTGCAGCCTCGTATTCCACAGTCCTAGAGTTAGATAATAAGGTCACCCAGGAGGAGTCCGATAATGAATGGATGGACTTTGGGGACTGCTATAGACCTTTCTGTTGCCCAAGAAAGTGAAGACGCTGGTGGTCTGAAAGAGTGAGATTCTCCCGAAGCAGTCCCTAAATTGGGCAGGGCAATGGTGAAGTTGTATTGCCTGATGTAGGAGACCTTGGAGCTTTTAATGCTTCCCAAGGTAGATGCTTCGGTCTCTGTGGTGACCAAGAAGACAACCGTCCCAGTGGCGGGGTGATGTTTGAGGTGTCGGCCTTCAGTCTTCGAGCTGCAATCTGCAGTAGCTTTATGCAGAGGGCCTGTTTGTATTGGGTGCAAAAGGCTTAGGAGAAGGAGGCTCGATTGGTGGGCAGTGCCCAGCAGGCGGCACATTTGGAAGCCGGGGTGGCCTATGTGATAGGTGCTCTGTATGTTTTGGTTCAGACGTCTGCCAGGAACATGGTTTCCACAGTGGCAGTGCAAAGGTTTCTGTGGTTGCCTAATTGGTCTGTGGATATGTGGTCCAAGTCACAGCTGTGCAACCTTCCCTTTAAGGGGAAGCTGCTGTTTGGAGAAGATATGGAACAGCTGATGAAGTAGTTGAGGGAGTCTGAGGAATAGGTTGCCAGAGGATAAGAAGAGTTTCAAGACATCCTTTCCCCTCTGTTCCCACTTTTGGGATATACAGAGGTTTCTGTCCGGCAAGAATTTTTCAGCTTTGGGTCAGAAACCAGGCTCGGGGAAGCAGCAGTCCTTTCGGGTCTCCCATAAACCCCCCAGGGATGTTTCCGATTAGGGGACCGAAGGTGGAAAGTCTTCGCATTGATGCTAGGCTGGTCCACTCATCCTTGGAAGCAGTAGATGGAAGATTGACCTGCTTTTATGAGGCATGGACCAAGATCATGTTGGACCAGTGGGTTCTGGAAGTGATAGGAGACGGCTACACATTAGAGTTTTCTTTTCCAATCCGAGAGGCCTTCATGGTGTCCCACTGTGCATCCCAAACCAAGCGAGAAGCAGTCCAGGTATTGCAACGGTTACAAAGGCTAGACGCAATTGTGCCAGTACCACCAAGGGAGCGGGAAGAGAGGAGGTATTCAGTTTACTTCATAGTTCCTAAGAAATAGGGAACCTTTCGGCCCATTATAGATCTCCAAAAGGTCAACTTGGCACTGCAAGTTCCACATTTTTGTATGGAAAATTTGCAGACTGATAGCAGCGGTCCACAGGGGGAGTTTATGGCGTCGCTGGATCTGATGGAGATCTATCTGCATATCACCATGTGAGCAGAGCATCAGAGGTTTCTGCAGTTCATGGTGCTAGGGCAGCATTTCCAGTTTCAGGCTCTCCCGCTTTGGCTGGCAACAGTGTAGTGTACGTTCACAAAAGTGACGGTGGCAGTGGTGGTGACAGCTCTGAGATGGGAAGGCACTTTGGTTCATCCTTATCTGGACAACTGGCTCATACAGGCAGAGTCAAAGCTGGAATGCTGTCTGTCGATTCGATGGGTTATGGAGCTGTTACAGTCTCAGGGCTGGATGATAAACCTGGCCAACAGTCATTTAGTGCCATCCCAGTCATTGAAATATCTGAAAGCGTGGTCCAATACCCAGATTGGCTCAAGTGACTTGTTTGTTTGTTTCAATTTGTGGTGCCCCAGGCCTGGGACTATTTGCTGGTTCTATGCTTCCAAGCTAGATTTGGTGCCATGGGCCTTTGGGCATATGCGTCCTTCTCCAGAGGGCTCTTTTGTCCCATTGGAATCTGTTGAAGGAATTTCTTCTACCTTTACTGCTACCAGGGGATTCCAGATCCAGTCTCTTGTGATGACTATCTCGCCACAACCTGGAAAGGGGAGTGGATCTCAAGACTCCAGATTGGCTGGTAGTGACCATTGATGCCAGCCTCGAGGGCTGGGGAGCAGTCTGCCAGGGGCAGAATGCTCAAGGTCTCTGGCTGCCCATGGAGGCGTCCTGGTCTATCATTCATTTGGAAACTGGGGCGGTTCGCGGATTTGAGGAAGAATAGTGAGAGTTTTCTCATACAATACAACAACGGTGGCATATATCAATCATCAGGGCGGGACAAAAGGTCACGCTGTGGCGCTTGGAAGCCCAGGAGCTCTTTGTATGGACAGAGCAGTATCTGCAAGGGTTTAATAGCGTTGCATGTCAGAGTGGACAGTGTGCAAGCAGATTTTCTCAGCATGGAGAGTGTTTTGTATCCTGGTGCTTGAGGGAGGGTCTGGAGCATTTAAGGGCGGACATTCTTCATATCTTAGCCTTTTTGCTGCAGGGTTTGAAGAAAGGCTTGGCCTACAATTCACTTCGGGTTCATGTTGCTGCCTTGGTATGTTTTAGGGGCAAGCTTCAGGGAATGTCTTTGACCTCTCATCCGGACGTCGTCTGTTTTCTAAAGGGGAGCCAAACACTTGCATCCCTCAGTGCGTAGAATATGTTCGCAGTGGAACCTTAACTTGGTTCTGTGGGTTTTGTGTGGCCCTCTATTTGAACCTTTGTGAGGGGCTTGTTGAGGGATCTTGCCTTGAAGGTGGTTTTTCTCTTTGGCCAGGTGGATTTCGGAGCTCGAGGCTTTGTTCTTTCTTGCAGATTTCGAACAACTGCATATTTTGCGTATAGTGCCTTTTTTCTTAACCGAAGATGGTTTCCTTATTCCATCCGAACCAGATAGTGGAGCTGCCTGCATTTCCGAATTTGTCTTTGGGACACCGCATGTGAGGAAACTTCACTTATTGGATGTCCGTCGGATTCTGTTGCAATATCTTAAGGTCACTACAATTTTCGTCGATCGGATCACCTTTTTGTCTTATTCAGTAGGACAAAAAAGGGAAGTAAGGCATCTAAGGTCACGATTGCTTATTGGTTGAAGGAGACTATTTTTTCGGCCTATCTTTGTAGAGGTCGAAAGGTTCCTGAGGGGTTGTGAGCACATTCTACAAGGGTGCAATCAGCCTCCTGGGTGGAGTGTCAGTTGATGTGGCCTCTGCTAATTTTCATTCCTGGAATACTACAGATCAGTCCAGAGGCCCAGCCCCTTACTTCTGAAAGATTGTTCTGGTGGTATTTTCTGCAGATATTTATATATGTGTATATATATTGACCCTAAAGTTTTGAAGGGTTTTTGGTTATTTGTTGGATAAGAGGGCTCCACTTCAGGGGATTCCATCCCAGAGTTTCTGCTGGCCCTGGCAGGAGGAAAGCTTTGGCTCTGTGATGGCTGGTTACAGGTCAATACTGAGGGACTGCAGTTGACACCCTCTGTTAATTAGCAGTGCCTCAAAGTTTTTGTCTTCTGCCTCCATCTGCTGGTAGGAATGCAAAACCCACTTGTCTGGGCTGATCTATGGTTTTCCAGGAATGAAAATTAGCAGGTAAGAACCAATTTCTTTTCCATCCTGGTAAGCTTTAAGCATTGTTGGTGCTCAAGTCTAGAAATAATTCTTGAATTACATTTTTTTTTGGGGGGGGGGGAATAAAGCTGAAACAGATTGACTTTTCCAGCATCACGTTATCAGGGAGGGGGGGGGGGGCGGGGAGTGTGTTATGCATTACTTCTACTTGTGAGGTATATAAATGCCTAAGAAGGAAACTTTTTTTGAAGAGAATTCTAAAATAAGGCATCATGGTCAGTGTTTCCTCTGTGCAGGAAACTACCAAGACCTTTCTCCCTGCCAAGCACACTTCAGCTATCCTGAAGTTTAATACCAAGCAGAGGCCCCGCAGTCTGCAGGAGCTGCCGGCCCTGCAAAGTTGAAACCATGTGATAGCTGGAGTTCCCCTGGTGAGGACAAAGGTTTTGGCAATCTACTTCTTAAAGGGAACAATGACCATGGTATGAAACTAGAAGTGGGTAAACTTGCAATTAACATAAGAGAATACATCTTCACAGAAAGGGCAGTGGGTAACCGTAACAGCCTTCCAAGGAAGGTCGAAACAGTATCAGAATTTAAGAAAGCCTAGGGATAAGCCAGATATCAGTCCACAGGACTGCAACAAGTAGAGAAATTTAGCAGACTAAATAGACCTTATGGTCTTTGTATGCTGTCCTGTGCTAGATCAGTGTTTCCCAACACATTCCTGGTGACACACTTAACCTGTCTGGTTTTCTGGATAACTGCAGTAAATATGCATGAGATAATTTGCATAGACACTGTGTCTCCAGTGTTGGCAAATCTCTCATGTGTATTCATTACGGATTTATTTATTTTATTTTATTTAACTTTTTTATATACCAACATTCAAGACGGTGGTCCCATCATGCTGGTTCACAAGAAACAGGGGTGTAATTATAATAAACTTTACCATTTAAACATTTAAACAATTACCATTTAAACAATAGTGCAGAAAAGCAGTTACATATAACAAGGAAAACAATAACTTGGAATGAGAAGGGAAATGGAGATCAGATAGTTATATATAAGTATAAATAACATTGTAAGAGGTGGCTATTAACGCTAATGCTAGCGGAGCGTGTTGAAAGAAGGAAGTTAGATGGAATTGGAGTTAGGAAAGGCCTGCGTGAACAGCCACGTCTTGAGTCTTTTCTTGAATGTTGAGATGTTGGGTTCCATTCTAAGATCCGGGGGAATGGAGTTCCATAATGTTGGACCGGCTGTGGAGAATGCCCGATCTCTGAGCGTGATGTGTCTGGTAGTCTTGGCTGGAGGTACTTGAAGTGATCCTTTGTAAGCATCTCTTTTCGGTCTTGTGGAATGGTGTAATTGGAGGGGGATATGTAGATCGATTGGGGCTAATTGATGGATGTTTTTGAAAATGGTGAGAATGGCCTTGTAGATTATTCTGAAGTGGATGGGCAGCCAATGGAGGTCCATCAAGATAGGTGTTATGTGTTCTCTTCTCCTGGTGTTGGTGAGTATACGGGCGGAGGCGTTTTGGACCATTTGTAATGGTTTGGTGTGTGATGAAGGGAGACCAAGCATGATGGTGTTACAATAGTCCAGCTTTGCGAAAATGATTGATTGTAGGATTGTTCTGAAGTCATGTGTGTGGAAGAGGGGTCGTATTCTTTTCAGCACTTGGAGCTTATAAAAGCAGTCTCTGGTGGTTTTGTTGATGTTAGCTTTCAGGTTTAGGTGATTGTCAATTTGAACTCCTAGATCTCTCACTTGTGTGGTGTTTGGTACGGTGGGATGGGTGTATGAGATGGAGCTGTTTTCTGGTGTGATGAGTAGAAGTTCTGTTTTTGATGAATTTAGTATCAGGTTGAGACTTGTAAGAAGTTGTTTGATATTTTGGAGGCAGGATTCCCAGTGCAACAGTGTTTTAGCGAGCGACTCTTCGATGGGGATCAGGACCTGAATATCGTCAGCGTAGAGAAAATGTTTGAGATTGAGGTCAGTGAGAAGTTTACATAAGGGTAATAGATAAATGTTAAACAAGGTAGGAGACAGGGATGAGCCCTGAGGGACTCCTACTGATGCGGGGTGTATAGAGGATTCTTTATTATGAATCTTAACCTTATAACCTCTGTTGCTGAGGAAGGTTCTGAACCATGATAGGGCAGTGCCTGAGATACCTATGGCTGATAATTGGTTGACGAGAAGGGAGTGATTGACCGTGTCAAATGCAGACGATAGGTCGAGTAGTATCAGAAGGAAGGCTTGTCCTTTGTCTAATCCTAGGATGATGTGGTCAGTCATAGAGATGAGGAGGGCTTCCGTGCTTAAGGTTTTACGAAATCCGTATTGTGATGGAAATAGAAGGTTGTTGTCTTCAATGTGGTTTGAGAGTCGTGAGTTTACCAATTTTTCCATTATCTTGGCTATGAATGGGAGGTTAGCTATCGGTCTAAAATTATTAGGATCGTTTGGGTCGAGATTTGGTTTTTTGAGAAGGGGTTTGAGTGAGGCAAGTTTGAGGTTGTCCGGGTAGAATCCTTGTGTGAGGGAGCAATTTATGATGTCTGCCAGGGTTTTGGAGATGGATTCTGGAATTGCTAGTAGTAGTTTGGCTGGGATGTGATCCGAGGGATGAGAAGATGGTTTCATTTTCCTTAGAATTCCTTGGATCTCGGCGGATGAAGTTGTGTCAAGTTCTTCTAACCGAGTGTAGTTGATTGAAGGTTGAGGAGTGGTTAGTGGAACAGTGGGGAGCTGCGATAGAAGAGTATTGATTTTGTTATTGAAGAATAGAGCTAATTCTTCTGCTTTTGATTGAGCTTGGTCATGTGTAATCTCTGGTTGGTTTACTTGTGTGAGGTTGGCTACATAGCTGAAGAGGGCTTTGGCATCGAAAACAAGGTCGTGTATCTTCGAGGCGTAGTAGTCCCTCTTGGATCTTAGGGTGCTTGATTTGTATTGATGCAGAGATGATTTGTAGATTGAAAGGGTGTTGGTTCCTGGGTTTTTGCGCCATTTAGCCTCATTTTGTCTTAGTTGGAGTTTAAGCTTTCTTAATTCTGCTGAGAACCATGGCTGTCTTTTGGAGGAATTCTGGTGTGGTTTTTTTGTGATAAGAGGGCATAGCTTGTTGGCTATAGTTTCGGTGATTGTGTTCCAAGATTGAAGTGCTGCGTTCGGATCCGTAAGGTCTAGTTGGTGGAGTAGTGGAGATAGGTGATTATTAAGGTCTTCTGGGGAGCAAGTTTTCCTATATTTGAAGGAGGGCAAAGGAATGCAAGCCGGGTTGGTATCTTTTATAGAGAATGAAGTAGTTATTAGGTAGTGATCCTGAAAGCCCAACCAGGATGACCTGAAAGCTCACTCCTGTTAGGAGTGCCTCCAGGACATGGTTGACAATTGCTGTGGGTATGTTTATAACTGGACTGGGATGCAGCCCTTTCAGGTTATCCCTGATGAATAGAGATATCCTGAAAACCTGATTGATTTATGACCCTTGAAGACCTGAGTTGGACAACCTTATGCTGTTTGCTTCAGGATCCAGGACTGTGATTCTTGCTTTCAAAGACTGCCCTTGGAGACCTGAAAGTGTATCTGGGTCCCCTATCTGTGACTGACATCCCTGGAAACAGCAATGACTGCTACTCATGTAACAATTGCCTTTCCGTCCTCTTGCTTTAAGTGTTAATTATTTTGGAAATCTGCTCTCTCCTTGACTTGCTTATCTTGGTTATATGAATCTGGTATTCGCCTCTCTCCCTCTAGCTCTGGCCCATCTACCTTGGGTTTTCTTCCCCGTTTGAGGGGATGTTGGTATGTACAAGACCTGCTGGATTTCCTTAGTGCATGTGGACTATTTAATACTATTACATGTGTGGAACCTAACCTTAAATTTCAAAGCATGCTCCGATCCTGTGGGAATGAAATTGAATTCCTATATTGGTCACAGAGTTCTTTGGGTAAATAAACTCTTTTGGGTTTTCTTTAAGTTCCTGGCATGGCATGGTTCTGTTCAAAACCAGCTCCTTATGGGGCTTCTGGATCAATTTGAACCAGCTCCTCCTTAAGCTAAGGCGGCATGAGCCTTCATTTGCACCTATGTGGGAGGGAGGGGTGTGGTTTCTTGAATTTTAAACTCCCCTTCTAATCTAGCTCAGCCCATCTCAGCAATAGCCCATGGCTAGGGGTACCAAATCGCAGCCTTTTCCAGTACCTCATACATGTGCACCCTTGCAGCTGGCCAGTAGGTGTCACCATTTGCCAAATGGCGGAGATGCTTGAACACTGCCTCTGCAGTATCTTCTCTATCCCAAAGGACAGCCAAAGGAGGAAGCCAGGCTGAAGAAGTGAACCCAAATCTCTCATGTGGCAACTCTGAGCCATCGCACAGGCCCCCAGTTTTCTGTCTTTTAGCATTTATTTATCATTGCTGCTAGTATTTTGAAGTTTAGAAGCTGGGCACTGTCTAGAGCAGACACAAGCCCTTACAATTGTATCTCGGGGGAACCAAGCAAGCCAAAGTTCAACTAGCGAAGGATGGCTTAAAATTTTTTATGTTTTTACAAAAATAGCAAAATAGGTGACATTCACCTTCCCATTATTTTAACAAAGATTAATTTTTTATGATAGCATGGGGAGGGCGTTACATTTTCACCTCTAATTGGATGAGTGTTCTGCAGCTCCCACCAGCTTGAGATCTGTTTTGCTATGTCTCTCTCCCACAACCACAAGATCTTTCCAGATATAGCTATATGGAAAGCTTTAACACAAGAGTACTCAGCTGGTCCCTATGACCTTGCAGCAGGCCCTAGACAGCCATTTCTCAAGTGGATTTTCTGGCATGGACCGGACATTGTAACTAAAGGTTATTGCTGAGTTTTTCTGCTTTTGAGCAGCAGGCTGCGGGCTAATCAAAAAGCACACAACAGCTAGCCCTGGCCCGCTTGCTGTGAATTTCAGGATATTCTTTGCATCACATTCATTCTGCTCTGAGAAAAAGTAGGAGGGTTGCATCTTGAAACATTTGTTAGCCTAGAATTGGGTAGAAGTGGACAGAGCGCTGGACTGTGATTTGGAGAGAGGGCAAGTTACTTTTACCTCCCCTTGCTTCTGAGAACTGGTCAAAAGCAAGGCATTTGACTTAATCCAATAAATTTAAATTTATTGCAATAAAGGTCATCCCAACCCAACTACTTTGAACGTTTGTTTTTTTAACTTCACATGGGGCAGGCGCATGCGGCATATCATTACTAATTGCTCATTAATTTACAAGACACTACCAGTAGTTGAAATGCTTGTCACCTGCATGTCACAACTAACCCAAGGAATATGGACAGTGGGCAGGATCTCCAGGTGCGGAATGTTTGGAGGGTTATGACCTTTCACCTCTCCCTTGCAGACTAAGAGCCCCAAGGCTAGCGACAACGGCTTTCCTGAGCTGGCGTCTGTCCAAGAGGAGGAGGCATCCTCTGAGACAGAGGCAGACCGTGAATCGGAGCTCCTGATCGAGCGCATTCAGTCCATCAAAGAGGAAAAGTGAGTTTTGGGCTTCGAGTCAGCAGTGGGATGAAAGATGACAGGTCAAAGATCAGGATTGTTACATCCTGCCTGGTGTGGGACTTTCATGTAGGTGGATGACATTTGTTGACTGATAAATAAAATGGCCTAGTCCATGAATGCTATTGGTACTCTACCATTTCTCTGAATCAGCCTCCATAATAGGTATCTTATAACATCACATACTTGTTTAGGTAGACCTGGGTGGGCTTTTAGTGCATCTTTTGATAGCATCTTAGGCTACATAGCACATTTGTATTTTAAGCATCTCTCTGTCTTTCCTGGTAAAATAATGCAAGATCGGAGAGAAAACAGATTGTGCAGCTGGCCCTTGGTAATAAAAGCTGTGGCTGCCTCTGATATTATTTATGTATATACAGTGGCTTGCAAAAATATTCAACCTCCTAAAAAGTCAACAGATGTGTGGATTACAAATGACACACAGATTGTTCCAGACAGTATGTTTGTTGCAAACCAGTATGCTCTTAGGGGTGAATTTTCAAACCTGTGCGCAGGTATACATGTGCGCACACATGTACGCCTGATTTTATAACATGTGCGCACAGTCACGCATGTGTTATAAAATTGAGGGTCAGCATGAGTAAGGGGGTGCACCTTGTGCGCCCCGACGCCCTTGGGCTTCCCCCGTTCCCTTCCCCTAACCTTCCCCCCCCCAGCCCTACTCTAGCCCCCCCAAATTCTTGTTCCCTGTACGTACCCAGATCAGCCCAGACTGCTGGGTTTTGCCTCCCTTCCAGCAGATGGAGACAGAGAAAAACTTGAAGGGCACACCTGTAAGTAGGATGCGCCACCTGCAGCCCCATCAGTATTTCTCTGTCTCCAGCAGAAGAAGGTGGCAGACCCTGCAGTTCTGACTGATTCTTTCAAAAAAAAAAAAAAGGGTAAGGAGAGGGTGACAGGAATCTTTTAATTTGTATGGCTAAACAAAGTTTTTGGTGCTAGTGCTTTAAAAAAAAAAAAAAAAGCCGGGACTCCCGAGGAGCCGAGTCAGCTTCTGCTAGCTGCTTTGCCTACCGGGAGGATTTTCTTTCCACTTCGGTGAACAGGAGCAGTAGCAGGTGAGTAACTGGGAAGGATTTACCGGTGGGCCAGGGGGGACCGCTGCAATTTAAAAAAAAAAAACTCAAAAAAACTCCTCGATTTGTTAGTCGGCATTTTTTTCAGGGCAGCACTGCTCTTTTTGGCCTCCCGGGCTCCGGTGTTTCCTTTGGGCGGCCTCCCTTTCTTTTCGGTGGGACAGTGCCACGCACCTCGGCCTGTAGAGCCTGCGGGGAGCCCCGGCAGCACGGCTTTCTCGTATAGCCTCTGCTCCCGGTGTCTTTCCAGGAGCGAGGGCCCGTCGTTGCTAGCGGCAGGGGGAGACAGGCACATCAGTCCTGTGGTGCAGGTGTCCAGATGCTGCCTCGTGGGACTCAGCCTGCCCTGCTCCCACGGAACGGCAGACATTTTAGGAGCTGCAGATGTCTATGCAGACAGCTCGGCAGGGGGAGGGGGATCTCCCTCAATTGTTTCCACAAGATTATTTCCCCGGGTCTCTCCATGATGTGTTTCCTACATTCCCTTCTCCCTCGGGAACCCCCCCTCGGGAAATTTTAAGGGGCCAGCCTCCTTTTTCGGTGGATTTTATTTTGCTGCTGCGTAAGGCATATCTAGCTAGACTTATGCCCATGGGGGATCCTGAGCCCCCTTTGGGGCATCCTGGGGCTGGACCATCTCCTCCCATGCAGGTTCCTCGGCCTGATCCTCCTGAGGTCTCCTGGATTCGAGTGGTCCATGAAGGGTCCGGTTCCGGGAGCCAGGGTGCGGTGCCGCTAGCGGATCTGCTTCAGGCTGATGTGGATGAGGACTCCGAGCGTGTGGGCCCCGGTGTAAGGGGGATGATCCTCTGGTCCTTCGGCTCTTTTGTAGGGATTAGCTGGAGCCGATGATTCCTCATGTCCTAGCGGAGTTGGGCATTCTGGCCGGTCAAGTGGCGGTGCCTCCGGATCAGTGCACAGTGGATCCGGTGCTGTCTGGTCTTCATCCCCTGGCTAAGACTTTTCCTTTTCATCCTATGTTGCTACAGCTGATGTTTTGGGAGTGGGATACTCTGGAAGCTAGTCTCCGCGTGGACAGCGCTATGGATAAATTGTACCCGCTGCCGGATGACTCTCTCGAGCTTCTTAAGGTACCCAAGGTGGATGCGGCCTTCTCGGCAGTCATCAAGCGTACGACTATTTCGGTGGTTGGGTTGAGGGTCCTTCAGGGCTGCCCTGAAGGACCCTCAGGATCTTAAGCTTGAGGTTCTTCTCAAGCGTATCTTCGAGGTGTTGGCCCTGGGGGTTCGAGCAGACATTTGCAGTAGTTTAATGCAGCGTGCGAGTCTCAGGTGGGTACAGCAACTCCTGAGTGCCAGAGAGCTTTCCCCGGAAGAGTCTGAGCAGGCGGATCATTTGAAGGCGGCAGTAGCATATGGGGAAGATGCCTTATACGATCTCCTTCATACGTCTTCGCGTACTATGGCTTCTGCAGTGTCAGCCCGCAGACGTTTATGGCTCTGTAATTGGTCAGCTGACATTTCCTCCAAGTCGCAGCTGGGTGCTTTTCCTTTTCGTGGGAAATTCCTTTTTGGGGATGATTTAGAGCAGCTCATTAAGTCCTTGGGGGACAATAAGGTGTACAAGCTCCCGGAGGATAGGCCCAAAGCGTCCAGAGGTTTTGGCCCTTCTCGTTCGCGTTTTCGGGGGCAGCGTCATTTTCGCCAGTCTAAGCCGGCTTCTTTTGGCCAAAGGCAGTCGTCCGGAAGATCTCAGACTTGGACTCATTCCTTTCGTGGCTGTAGACCCACCCGAGACGGTAGTGCCCCAGGGGTGGCAGGAGCCAAGTCCTCTCAATGAAATAGTGCCGGCCCACTCCACTGTTCCTGTCATTGGGGGGGCGGCTGTCCCTGTTTCTCAAGGAGTGGGTCAAAATAACGTCAGACCATTGGATTCTAAACATTATAGAACATGACTACGCCTTAGATTTTGCTCGTCCCTTACACGATCTGTTTCTGGTGTTGCCCTGCGGGTCCCTGGAAAAACAGCGTCAGGTGAATCTCATGCTTTGCCGGTTGTTAGACCTCGCGGCGGTAGTTCCGGTTCCTGCGGATGAACTTTGAACCGGCAGATATTAGATTTATTTTCTGGTTCCGAAGAAGGAGGGGTCCTTCCGTCCGATTTTAGATCTAAAGAAGGTCAACAGAGCTCTACGTGTGCCCCGTTTTCGCATGGAGATGTTGCGGTCTGTAATCGCCTCCGTCAGAGCAAGGGAGTTCTTAGCGTCCCTCAATTTGACAGAGGCGTACTTACACATTGCAATTCGGAAGGACCATCAGCGGTATCTCCGGTTTATGGTCCTTGGTGGGCATTACCAGTTTCAGGCCTTTCCCTTTGGGCTGGCTACTGCTCTGCGCACGTTTACCAAAATATGATGGTGGTCATGGCGGCGGTTCTCCATCGCGAAGGGATCCTGGTTCATTCCTACTTGGATGATTGGCTCATTCGAGCGAAGTCTAAGGAATTATGCCAGGTGGTGGTAGCCAAGGTGGTGCACACACTTCGCGCTCTGGGTTCGATCATCAATGCGGACAAGAGCCAGTTGTCCCCTACTCAGGTTCTGGATTTTTTGGAAGCGAGATTCAATACTCAGATTAGAAAAGTCTTTCTGATGCAGGAACGGATGGACAAACTCATGTCGCAAATTTGGCGTCTCTTGTCCCTACCAGTTCCCAAGGCATGGGACTACTTACAGGTGCTTTTTTCTATGGCGTCTAATCTGGAGTTGGTTCCATGGGCCTTCACTCATATGAGGCCATTGCAAAGGGCTTTGCTCTCGCGTTGGGACCCCAAGTCAGAGGCTTTTCAAGTTCCCTTGCCCCTCCAGGAACAGGCCAGGTCCAGTCTAGCTTGGTGGCTGAGCCCCGAACACTTGTTGCGGGGGATGGATTTTGAGGTTCCTCAGTGGACTATTGTGATGACGGATGCCAGCCTGTCCGGTTGGGGGGCAGTCTGCCAATCTCAGGCAGCGCAAGGCCAGTGGACGCAGCAGGAAGCGCAGTGGTCCATCAAGCATCTCAAGACCAGAGTGGTACGGTTGGCCTTGCAGCGGTTCTTGCCTCTAGTTTGTCTGTCGGTGAGAGTGCTCTCAGACAACGCAACGACAGTAGCATACATCAACTGGCAAGGAGGAACAAAGAGCCATCCCGAAACTGTGGAGGTGGACAAGCTCATGGCCTGGGCGGAGGTTCATCTGCTCAGGATAGCGGCTTCGCACATTGCCAGGATAGACAACATGCAGGTGGATTTTCTGAGCTGTCAGTTTGGATCCTGGAGAATGGGAACTGTCTGTCAAGACGTTCGCGTTGATATCTCATCAGTGGGGGATTCCCCGTTTGGATCTACTAACGACTCTGAGAATGCCAAAGCGCCACATTTCTTCAGTCGCAGGAAAAGAACACGGAGCGGAAGGGGTGGATGCTCTTGTCCTACCATGGCCTCGCGACATTCTGCTCTACACATTCCCTCCTTGGCCTCTGGTGGGCAAGGTTTTGAGAAGGATAGAGGCCCATCCAGGAGAGGTGATGCTGGTGGCTCCGGAATGGCCATGGAGGCAATGGTTTGCGTATCTTCTTAACCTTGCAATGGACGGTCCGCTCCGTCTGGGTCATCTTCTGAATATCCTGTAGCAAGGTCCCAGTATTTTTTGACCAGGTGGATCGCTTTTGTCTAACAGCTTGGCTTATGAGAGGCGACAGTTGAGAAAGAAGGGGTATCTGGATACGGTGATTTCCACTCTTTTTTGTGGGCTCTCAAAACCTCAACCTCGCTTACGTATGTCCGGGTCTGGAAAGTTTTTGACTCTTGGTGTAGTAGGTCGACAGTTTCCCCTAGGCGGGCCTCGATAGTCACATTCTACCTTCTTGCGAGAGGGTTTGGAGAAGGGATTAGCTTTCAGTTCTCTACGCATTCAAGTGGCAGCTTTAGGCTGTTTGCGTGGAAAAGTGGATGGTGCATCCATAGTGGCGCATCCCGATGTGGTTCATTTTCTTCGCAGTGCTAAGCATTTGAATCCACCACGTCTAGTTTGTCCATCTTGGAGTTTAAATTTGGTCCTTAGGACGTTGTGTGAACCTCCTTTCGAACTGCTCAAGTGCGTTACTCTGAAGGACTTGATGCTCAAAACGGTGTTTTTGGTGGCTATCTGTTCGGCTCGGAGGGTTTCGGAAATTCAGTCTCTATCTTGTCGTGAACCTTTTCTTAGGTTTTCCGAGTTCGACGTTTCTCTTAGAACCGTACCGTCCTTCCTGCCTAAAGTTGTATCGGCTTTTCACATGAACCAGTCCATTGAGTTGCCTGCATTCCCGGATTTGGATCAGAATTCTCCACATGCTCGTGAATTGAAGCATTTGGATGTCATGCGTATGTTGATGCGTTACTTGGAGGTCACTAACTTTCGCTTAATCGGATCATCTTTTTGTCTTGTGGAGCGGCCCCAGGAAAGGGCAAAAAGCTTCCAAGTCTACTATTGCCTGATGGATGAAGGATGCTATTGCTTCTGTGTATATATGTCCTGGGTGAGCAGTTCCTGAGGGTCTAAAGCCTCATTCGCGCCGTTCTCAGGCGGCGTCCTGGGCAGAAAGTCAGTTGATTTCCCCTTAGGAGATTTGTAGGGCAACGACCTGGAAATCTTTGCATACCTTTGCTCGGCATTACCGGTTGGATGTTCGGGCTCCCGACTTGGAGAGCTTTGGCAGCGGGGTGCTTCGAGCAGGACTGTCTAAGTCCCACCCCATGAAAGGCGGCTTGGGTACAACCTAGCAGTCTGGGCTGATCCGGGTACGTACAGGGAAAGGAAAATTGGTTCTTACCTACTAATTTTCGTTCCTGTAGTACCACGGATCAGCCCAGACGCCCGCCCAGTTTTTTGATTCCGCTTGAGAATTTATTGAATATAGCAGGATGAAGATTTCACGAACACACATATTTGTACCTAGTTGGGTCTCATAAGTTTGGTTTGACCATTTCAATTTTTGGATTCGTTACCACTTAATTCTGTTTATACTGAAGGGGCTGCAGGTGGCGCATCCTACTTACAGGGGTGCCCTTCAAGTTTTTCTCTGTCTCCATCTGCTGGAAGGGAGGCATAACCAAGAGTCTGGGCTGTTCCGTGGTACTACAGGAATGAAAATTAGCAGGTAAGAACCAATTTTCCCTTATACCTTTTGCGCCTGCCAACACGCGATCCTCCAACACAGCAGCAAATGGCCGTTGTGCTGGAGCCTTCTGGCCCTGCCCCTACCCCGCCCCTGGACCGCCTCTTTAGAAAAGCCCCGGGACTTAGACGCATCCCAGGGCTTTACGTGCATCGCCAGGCCTTTATAAAATAGGCCCGGCGCGCTTAACTCCCCCCTACGCTCATAAAGCTTTTAAAATCCGGCCCTAAATGAATTGTGACTTTGAAAATTTACTTTATTTCCCTGCATTTTTTGTAAAATAAAATTAAAAACTGAAAAATGCTGCTTGCATAAGTATTTAACCCCTTCAGACTAGCACCTGGTAGAGCCACGTTTTGCTGCAATAACAGCTTTAAGTCTGTTAGGATAAGTTTTTCGACCAGCTTTGCACATTGATTTTTGCCCATTCTTCCTGGCAGATTTGCTCCAGGTTGTTCAAGTTGGTTGGATGATGCTTATGGACTGAAATTTTCAAGTAGTGCCACATATGATTGGATTGAGATCTGGACTTTGACTTGGCCACTGTAGAACATTCACCTTTTTGTTGTTCAACCATGTCTATGTTGCTTCAACCTTGTGCCTTGGGATCATTGTCCTGATGAAAGGTCAGCTTTCTCCCAGGTTTTGTTTTTCTTTAGCAGACTGAAGCAGGTTGTCTTGCAGTATCTCCCTCTATTGTACCATCCATTTGTCCTTCGGTTTTAACAAGATGCCCAGTCCCTGCTGAGGAAAAGCATCCGTCCAATATGATGCTGTTACCCCCATACTTTACTATTGGGATGGTGTTTGCTGAGGAAAGGGCAGTGTTAGATTTATGCCACACATAGCGTTTTTAATTTTGGCCAAAAAGCTCCAATTTTGTCTCATCTGACCATTAAACCTTATCCCACATTTTACCTGGTTCACTATGATGCTTTCTGGCAAACTCCAGACGTGCTTTGATGTAGTTTTTCTTCAGTAATGGCTTCTAGCCACCCTCCCATGCAGGCCAGCTGTATACAGAGTTCTTTATATGATTGAGTGGAGCACCTCCACTCCAGTCTCAGCCTCTGAACTCTGTATATCCTTAAAAGTGATTGTTGGCCTCTCTATGGCTTCCCTCAGAAATCTCCTCCTTGAGGAAGTGATGTCACTTCCCATGTTGGTTCACTAAAAGCGGGGCTTCTCGTACACCGGAACTTTAACGGAGCAAACAGCGCGATTACCCTGGACTGGATGACCACCAGGTTTACCTGGTTCACTCTGATGCTTCAGTCTGCTAAAGAAAAACAAAACCTGGGAGAAAGCTGACCTTTCAGCAGGACAATGATCCCAAGCACAAGGTCGAAGCAACACAGACCTGGTTGAACAACAAAAAGGTGAATGTTCTACAGTGGCCAAGTCAAAGTCCAGATCTCAATCCAATCATATGTGGCACTATTTGATACATATAGGGAAAAATAGCCCATGCTATAGTTACACAATGTTAGGTTCCATATTAGGTGCTTCAACCCAAGAAAGAGATCGAGGCGTCATAGTGGATAACACATTGAAATAGTCAGTTCAATGTGCCTTGGCAGTCAAAAAAGCAAACCGACTGATGGGACTTATTACAAAGGGAATGGTGAATAAAACAGAAAATGTCATAATGCCTCTGTATCGCTCCATGGTGAGACCACATCTTGAATACTGTGTACAATTCTGGTCGCCGCATCTCAAAAAAGATATTATTGCGATGGAGAAGGTACAGAGAAGAGCTACCAAAATGATAAGGGGGGATGGAACAGCTCCCCTATGAGGAAAGTCTAAAGAGGTTAGGGCTGTTCAGCTTGGAGAAGAGACGGCTGAGGGGGGGATATGATAGAGGTGTCTAAAATCATGAGAGGTCTAGAACCGGTAGATGTGAATCGGTTATTTACTCTTTCGGATAATAGAAAGACTAGGGGGCACTCCATGAAGTTAGCATGTGGCACATTTAAACTAATCGGAGAAAGTTCTTTTTTATTCAACGCACAATAAAACTCTGGAATTTGTTGCCAGAGGATGTGGGTAGTGCAGTTAGTATAGCTGTGTTTAAAAAAGGATTGGATAAGTTCTTGGAGGAGAAGTTCATTACCTGCTATTAATTAAGTTGACTTAGAAAATAGCCACTGCTATTACTAGCAACGGTAACATGGAATAGACTTAGTTTTTGGGTACTTGCCAGGTTCTTATGGCCTGGTTTGGCCTTTCTTGGAAACAGGATGTTGGGCTTGATGGACCCTTGATCTGACCCAGTATGGCATGTTCTTATGTTCTTCTTATGTTCTTAAAAGTGGAAAAGCCAGCAACAAGGCCTGAAAGACGTGCAGTCCACCCAAATTGATCTGGCAGATAAGCTTGAGGACCTGGAGAACAGGACCAGGCGCCGTAATCTGTGATTTAAAGGTGTGCCAGAGCAAGAGGACTATGCAAAAACTGCCTGTCAGTAATTCACAGCATTTGCAGTATGATATTGAGAGAGGTGGACCCTGCCAGTGACGACTCTCAGCCCAGCTCACAGATTGAACGAGCGCATAGATCTCTTGGGCCCAGGATGGGGAATAAACCTTGTGATATAATTGTCTGTTTCCATTCTTTTGCCTACAAGGAGAAAATAGCATCAGCAGCAAAGAAACAAAGAATCTGGCGCTGGGAGGAAAATGACATAGCTATCTACACGGATTTAGCAGCTTCAACATTGCGGAAGAGGCTAACTTTTAAACCTGTCACTACAGCACTGACCACTACGAAGGCCAGATACAGATGGCTTTTCCTCTTTGGCTTGTGGTTTCAGCTGGAAGGGAAATCATGCATGGTGGAAGAAGCAGTGTAAGCCTTGAAAGAAGCAGGTTTGGCAGTGGAGCTGCCCGCTCCCATCCACAGGCCCTAGACATGAAACTCCACGGTGGCAACAAATATCTAAAGGGGGTTGCAGGCTTAGGAGAAATACGGAAGATTAGCCTAAGGACATTGCAACCACTTGAACAATCTGGTCCACCGGAGTCACTTCAAACAACACTAATGTTCCCTCGTATTAGTATCCTTAGAGGGTTCTGTTAAGGTTTAAGAAAAAACGTTTAATGGACTTGCTAAAGGACAGGGTTTGCTGGGTCTTTTACGCATATGGAGATTAACCAGTGCCTAACGGGTGGTCTCTTTTCAGCTGCCTCCGGGGACGGGAGGCTCCATATATCAGCATGGGATCTTCCTCCACTAGTTACTGGGAACATTTAGCTCTTTCCCAGAGGGATGGAGGGGAGGAGAGGGGAAGGGTACTTAGTCTTTACACTTGTGAATGTTTCTACAGAGCGAGGAGAAGAAGGAATATTGTTTATACTCTGCACACATGCAACTGTCAAATAGGGGAATCCAGAAAAATGATTAGCTACAAGGCTTGGTTGGCACGCAGATTAGCTATCAAGAAGGGCACTCAAAGGATTAGATGTGATAAGCCTGAGGGGGATGGCACAGTAGTACCATGACCACAGTTAAATTTGTATCCCTTAATGTTAAGGGATTGAATACGGGACATAAAAGAAGGCTTCTATTCCAAGAGCTGAGCCGATTAAATGCTGATTTGATATACCTCCAGGAAACACATCTGAGAAAATGGTATGAGGGATTAATGAGATCTGATAAATACCCCAATCAGTTCTGGGCAACGGCAGCTGCAAAGTACGCAGGTGTCTGCATTCTAAAACATAAAGATCTTCACTTCAAACTGATAAACTCATATTCAGACCCCAGTGGCCGCTACCTTTTATTGAATGTAAAACGGGGGGTGGGGGGGGAGCTGACACTACCGTTTACAGCCCTCCCTGACAAAAGGAAGCTTTCTATACCACCCTTTATAATGTGATAGCTGATAAGATGGAGGGGAGTATGATTCTTGGTGGTGATTTCAATACAATGCTCAACCCTCAACTTGATAACTCTGTGGGGTCTAGCTCAGATTCCGCCCGAACTAGCAGACACTTAAAAACGTAATTACCTTGATATCGGGGATCGACGTGTGGAGATCCAGATATCAGACTTCACGTTGTTACTCTTTTTATTCGCACCCTCACGATTCATACTCCCGATTAGATATCTTTTTTGATAGATAAAACCAGAATAAATGGGGTACAATCAGTGGATATTGAACCAATAGTTTGGTCTGATCATGCTCCAATCTGGTTTCAATTACAATTACAAAATTATGATAAAGGCCAACGCTTTTGGAGGCTCAATGATTCATTGTTGGAAAACAGAGTTTCAGAGTCAGATTGCTAGGGAGATCCAGGAATATCTGTGTTACAATGATAATGGGGAAACCGACCCGGGGAACATATGAGAGTGTTTAAAAAGTGTTTTAAGGGGGACTTTTATTGCTAGAGCTTCGTATGTGAAAAAACTACGGGAGAAAGAAAGGCAAAGCTTGCTCACACAACTCCGTAATCTGGAACATAAACACATGAGGGATAATACCCCATATCAGTCGACTCAAGATATTCAGGAAATAAGGGATAAGATAGCTGCGCTTGACTGCTGTGATCGCGCATCAATTAGAACAATTGCAACAGAGGTTTTTCAAGGAGGGGAATAAAGCAGGGAAATATCTGGTGCAAGCAGTCAAGTGCCGACAAGCGCAAACTATTATTCCAAAGATAAAGAACGCAGAGGGCGATCTACTAACAGATAACACCACAATTTGACAAAGGTTTCATCAATTTTATGCCCAATTATACAGCATTGACCCAACCATTATGGAGGGAGAAATCAATGATTACTTACTAGATACGCCACTCCCAGAGTTAACCACCCCCCAATGGCTATTCTTGGATAAGAACGTCACTCTAGGGGAAATACACAAAGCCATTAAGACCTTAAAGCCTGGTAAATCGCCAGGACTCGATGGTTACATACTGCGATTTTACAAACAGTACTCAATGGTGTTGGCACCGGTGCTCTTGAAATTCTTTAACGCCCTGAAACTGGGACTAATCTGTCGCCACTAGCTAACACGGCAGGGATCACCATTTTGGCGAAACCGGGAAGAGATCCTGCATTATGCGGATCCTACAGGCCTATATCCCTCCTGAATATAGATGTTAAAATAATAGCGAAAATCCTAGCCAATCACCTAAACTACTTCATAGCTCAATTGGTACACCCTGACTAAGCTGGGTTCATCCCCGGGAGAACTACAGCGGATAATGTTCATAAAATCCTGGACAATATCTGGTATGCGAAAAAATATAATATTCCTACTGTAGCACTCTCCATTGATGCCGAAAAGGCATTTGACATGGTGCACTGGCCTTATCTCTTTTGGGGTTTGGAGCCCCATATCTTCAGTGGCTGCGTCAGTTGTACAATGATCCCAGATCTTGCCTTAAGATCAATGGAGGCTACTCCCCCACTTTTACGGTAGGAAGGGGAACCAGATAGGGCTGCCCACTATCTCCCCTGCTCTTCACCCTTTTCTTAGAACCTTTCGCAATTAATATCAGACGTAATGCAGCCATCACAGGACTTACGGTAGGGCGGATCTCCTCCAAAATGTCTTTATTTGCCTATGATATCTTACTCATACTGACTAATCCTGAATCATCGCTCACAACCTTGACGAGTGAAATGGGGACTTTTAGCAAGGTCTCTGGGTTTCGAGTCAACTGGGAGAAATCAGAGATACTTCATCTTAACATCCCACTGCGGGAGAGACTAAACACCTACAAAGGCTTTTTCAATTCAAATGGGCAAAAGCACAAATAAAATACTTAGGGGTCCAACTAAGCGCTACCCAAGATCTATTCTCTATAAACTATATCCCCTTGTGGACTAAATTAACTAAGGATATGGAGGAATGGAGCTGCTATCATATCTCCTGGCTGGGCTGAATGGCAATCCTAAAAATATTACTTCTTAAGCTCCCATACCTCTTCCAAACATTGCCCACTAAAATTACTCCATCACAATTAAATATTTGGCAGAGGAAATGCATGGCTTTTATTTGGGCTGGTCGGAGACCATGAGTGGCAAGACGGATCTTATATAAAACCAAGGCTATGGGAGGGCTCAACATTCCTGAGCTTTCCCGGTATTACTGGGCGGCTCAGTTAAAAAAAAATTGGTAGACTGGCACAAAACGCGCCAACCTAAACATTGGGTTCAGACTAATCAGGAAATATTAGGGCAAGTCCAGTTAAGCAGGGTACTGTGGCAACCTAGGAGGATGTGGACTGTTGAACTGGGGTCTAAGCTTCCCCCTTCCATTTTCATCTCATTAGACTTGTGGCACCAGTTCGGATCTCGACTAATTGGAAAGAGGGAATACCATGCTAGCACTAGTCTTTATGCAAACAAAGCATTTAGACCCGGTTTTGAGAACTTGGCATTTCAAACATGGAAGCGAAAAGGGGTTTGGATATGGGGCCAACTCTTGGGACCTCAGGGGCTGCGTTCGTTTTCAGATGTACAGAGGCAATTTGATTTACCTGATTTGGCACTATACTTCTACCCACAGTTGGGTCATTTTGCCCATACCATTATAATTAGAACCCACTTACCAATGGGTATGTCTGATTTTGAAAAGTTGTGTACAAAGGCGGATATGACCAAGAAAGTAATCTCCGTGCTTTATAACTTACTAAGCGCATCCAATGAGGTTGAGACATCACATCAGTGGGCTTGGGAGAAAGATCTCCATATAGAGTGGACCTCCCAGGAATCGAAAGGCATATTTCAAGATTTAGGGAAAGGATATATCGCCTCCCATCTCATAGAAAACTCTTACAAGTTACTTTTCTCGGCATCTGTGGTTAGCGGATCTCAACATGGCAGTGGACGGTCCGATTCGTTTTGGACATCTAAAGGGACTTCTTCGTCAGGGCCCCATATTTTCCGACCAGGCCGATCACTATTGTCTAGCGGCTTGGCTTTTGAGAGGCGGAGGTTGAAGAGTAAAGGATATCTAGATTCTGTCATCACCACCTTGTTATAGGCCAGGAGGCAGTCTACTAATCTGGCTTACGTTAGAGTCTGGCATGTGTTTGAGTCCTGGTGTACTTCTCATGGTGTCCACGCCCTCCAGTCCTCCATTCCCGAGATTTTGTCCTTTCTGCAGGAAAGTTTTGCTAAGGGTTTATCACAGAGTTCCCTTAGAGTTCAGGTGGCGGCCTTGGGCTGTCTGCGGGGCAAAGTTGGGGATTCCGCTATTTCAGCTCACCCGGATGTGGTCAGGTTCCTCAGGGGAACGAGGAAATTGCGGCCTCCAGTTAGGAGAGTGTGTCCTTCCTGGAACCTGAATCTCGTCCTATGGGGACTATGTTCGGCGCCATTCGAACATACAAACATGCTGTCTGAACAATCTGTGTAAAAAGAAAATTATTACTTACCTGCTAATTTTCGTTCCTGTAGTACCATGGATCAGTCCAGACCGTGGGTTATGTCCCCAATCCAGCAGATGGAGTCAGCCCAAAACTCTGAGGGGGCGTCACCATAAGTACTACTACCCCCTCTGCAGGAGTTCAGTATCGAGTATATCAAAGCCCGAGTAAACAGAGACCCCTTGGTTGGATCAAGTTTAAACAAAATGGCAACAATAAGCCGCTGGATCGAAATAGAGAACTGGAACCATCCCACCAATGGGTGGGAGGCCGTGAACATAGCGTGTCAACCACCAACAGAATGGTGACAGACAAAGAAAACTGGAAACACGTGAAAAACAACAGCAGCAAAGCCACTACTGTAACAGACGGAATGGCTGAGCAGAGTCAGCCCCCAATACAGCTGAGCAGGAGTAGAACCCAAATGCGGTGGGCGTCTGGACTGATCCATGGTACTACAGGAACGAAAATTAGCAGGTAAGTAATAATTTTCTTTTCCCTGTACGTACCAGGATCAGTCCAGACCGTGGGATGTACCCAAGCGTCCCTAAACCGGGTGGGGTCCTGCGAGGCCTGCTCGTAGAACCTGTTCGCCAAAGTGTCCATGGACGGACGAGGCGAGGTGTAGTCTGTAGTGTCTCGAGAACGTGTGCAACGATTTCCAGGTGGCCGCTCTACAAATTTCCTGCTTAGATACCGAGCGACTCTCCGCCCAGGAGGCCGCCTGAGAACGTGTAGAATGCGCCACAATACCGGGTGGGGGCGTCCGCCCCAATATAGGAAGCGGCAATGCCGGCCTTCAGCCATCTGGCAATAGTCGTCTTCGAGGCCTGGGATCCCTTCCGGGGACCGGACCAAATAACGAAGAGATGGTCAGAAGTCCGGAAATCGTTCGTAGCCTCCAGGTAGTGCCGCAGAACGCGCTGGACGTCCAGGAGACGGAGAGCCCGCGGCTCGGACGAAGAGAAAGATGGCAATTCCACCGTCTGATTTACATGGAAGGCGGACACCACCTTCGGGAGGAAGGAGGGCACAGTACGAAGTGACACACCCGAATCGGAGAACCGGAGATAAGGCTCTCGACAGGACAGAGCCTGTAGCTCCGAAATACGCCGAGCGGAGCAGATGGCCACCAAGAACACCGCCTTAAGTGTGAGGTCCTTGATCGTTGCACTCCTCAGTGGTTCAAACGGAGGTCCCGACATGGAACGTAGCACCAGATTGAGGCTCCAAGAGGGACAAGGATCCCGCAATGGGGGTTGCAAGTGCTTGACCCCCTTGAGAAAACGGCCGATGTCCGGGTGCTGCAACAGGGATCCTTCGCCCCGCAGGAGGGAGCCAAGAGCTGCCACTTGGACCCGAAGTGAGTTGTAAGCGAGCCCCTTCTCCACTCCCGCCTGTAGGAACTGGAGGATCTGCGGAACCGACGCCTCCGTGGGTCTTGTGTTCAGACCGGTACACCACATCTCGAACACTTTCCAGACTCGCACGTAGGCCACAGACGTCGAGGTCTTCCGAGAACGAAGCAGAGTTGACACTACCGCCTCCGGGTACCCCCGTCGGAGACGGCGCCTCTCAAAAGCCAGGCCGCAAGACAGAAGAGTTCTGCCTGGTCGAAAAATACCGGGCCCTGGTGAAGGAGGCGGGGCAGATGTCCCAGCCGGACGGGACCGTCGATTACCAGGTGGAGGAGGTCCGCAAACCAAGGTCGACGTGGCCACTCTGGCGCGACGAAGATCACAGTCCCCTGATGAACTTCTATCCGTCGGAGTAGTCTTCCCACCAGCGGCCATGGTGGGAACGCATACAGGAGCAGATCGGCCGGCCACGGGAGCGCGAGAGCATCGACGCCCTCCGCCCCCCGTTCTCTCCGGCGACTGAAGAAGCGAGACGCCTTGGTGTTCTGGGCGGACGCCATGAGATCCAGGTGGGGAGAGCCCCACCGCCGGACGAGCAGCTGCATGGCCTCGTCGGAGAGGGACCACTCTCCGGGATCCAGAAGCTGGCGACTGAGGAAGTCCGCCTGGACATTGTCCACGCCTGCGATGTGCGAGGCCGCCAGGCGGCGCAGATGCCGTTCTGCCCACTGCATCAGCATCGCTGCCTCGAGCGCGACCTGCGGGCTGCGAGTGCCGCCCTGGCGGTTGATGTAGGCCACCGTAGTCGCATTGTCCGATAAGATTCTGACTTCCCGATTCCGAAGGAGCGGCAGGAAGTGGAGAAGCGCCAGCCTGACCGCTCTGGTCTCCAGACGATTGATGGACCACTTCGACTCCTCCGCGGACCACGTCCCCTGCGTGGCGCTTCGGTCGCAGACTGCTCCCCAGCCTACGAGACTGGCGTCGGTGGTTACTACTACCCAATTTGGTAGATCGAGGGACACGCCGCGAGCCAGATTCTCCGGAACCATCCACCAGGTGAAGCTGTTCCTGGCAAACTGGGGCAGCGGAAGTATCACCTGGTAGTCCTGCGAAAGTGGCTTCCAACGGGACAGAAGTGCTCTTTGCAGAGGCCGCAGGTGCGCAAATGCCCAAGGGACCATGTCGATGGTGGAGCCCATCACCCCCAGGAGCTGTAGATAGTCCCAGGAGGTGGGAGCTGGTAAGGCAGAGAATCGCTGTATGTGTTCTCGCAGGGCGTGCGCCTTGTCCTGCCGTAGGAAAACCGCGCCCAGACTGGTGTCGAAGGTCGCCCCCAAGAAATCCAATCGCTGCGAGGGCACGAGGGAGCTCTTGGAGAAGTTCACCACCCATCCCAGAGACTGCAGAAACTCTATCACCCTGGCCACTGCCACCTGTCCATGCCGAAACGACTTCGCTCGGATGAGCCAGTCGTCCAAATAGGGGTGGACTAGAATCCCCTCCTTCCGAAGGGCAGCCGCCACGACTACCATGATCTTGGTGAAGGTGCGCGGGGCCGTTGCCAATCCGAACGGAAGCGCTACAAACTGGAAATGCTGATCCAGAATCTTGAACCGTAGCAGACGGTGATGCTCCCGGCGAATAGGGATGTGAAGATAGGCCTCTGTCAGGTCCAAGGAGGCCAGGAACTCCCCTCGATGTACCGCTGCGATCACTGACCGTAGCGTTTCCATGCGGAACCGGACCACCCGAAGGGATTTGTTGACTTCCTTCAAGTCCAGTATGGGCTGGAAGGAACCGTCCTTCTTCGGTACCACGAAGTAGATGGAATAATGGCCCGAGCCCACCTCTCCGGAGGGTATGGGCACAATGGCGCCTATCTCCCGCAGTCTGTCCAGCGTCAACTGCACCGCCCGTCGCTTGATGGTCGAGCCGCAGGGAGAGAAGATGAACCGTCCCTTCGGAGCGCGGGCAAATTCCAACGCGTAGCCGTGTCCTATGGTGTCCAAGACCCATTGATCCGAGGTGATCCGCGCCCACTCCTCGTAAAAGAACGCCAGCCGCCCCCCAATCTGGGGGATGTCGGAGTGGGCGAGCTGAACATCATTGAGAGGACTTGGGCGAGGGCTGTCCCGCCGTGGGAGCGGCCCGCGCTGGGCGTCGCCCGCGAAAGGAACGGGACCAGGGCTGAGACCTGGGAGCAGCGGCCCGAGACGCCGCCGGTCTGTAATTCCTGTAGCGCCTTTGCGCCCTGGCTCTGGTCCGCGAGGACGGGAATGCCCTGGTGGAGCGATATCTGTCTTCCGGCAGGCGATGGACCGCGTTTTCCCCCAGAGACTTGATGATCTGGTCCAGATCCTCCCCGAACAGGAATTTACCCCTGAATGGCAGGGAACCCAGACTCGACTTGGAGGACGTGTCCGCCGCCCAGTTGCGCAGCCAGAGGAGTCGGCGCGCCGCTACCACTGAAGCCATGGAACGGGCGAGGACCCTAAACAGATCGTAGGAGGCGTCAGCCCCGTACGCCACTGCTGCTTCCAGTCTATCCGCCTGGGCGGCCTCCTCGGGCGGCAACACCTGAGAAGTGAGCAGTAGCTGCACCCAGAGAAGACTGGCCCGCTGGGCAAGCGAGCTGCACATCGCCGCCCGCAGCCCCACCGCGGAGACCTCGAAGACCCGCTTGAGGAAGACTTCCAACTTGCGATCCTGCGTATCCCTTAACGCCGCTCCACCCGTCACCGGTATGGTCGTCCTCTTCGTGACCGCCGACACCGCGGAGTCCACCCTGGGCACCTTGATGAGCTCCAGAAAATCTTCCGGCAGCGGATACAGCCTCTCCATGGCGCGGCTGCCCCTTAGGGCAGCTTCCGGGGCATCCCATTCCCTGGTGAGAAGCTGCAGGAACGACTCGTGAATGGGAAAAGCCCGAGCCCTCGGACGCAGGGCAGCCAACACCGGATCCCCCTTCTTTGAGGAAGTGACGACAGCTGGTGCAACAGGAGCCGGCGGGTCCGGCGGAGGATCGAGGTCCAACCCCTGAATGATTTGTGGGATTAGATCATCCAGCTCTTCCCGCTGGAAGAGGCGCAGCGTCCGTGGATCCTCCCCCTCGGAAGTGGAGTCCCCTTGTCCCGACGCTGCAGGGTCCGACCCAGGGGAAACTGGGGCAGACCCAGGTCCACCCGAGCCCACAGGGAGCCGGGTGGGGACGGGGAGCTGTGAGGCCCCCACGCCCACCGGAGCGGGGGGGGCCGTATAGAGGGACGAAGGTCGTGGCAGCTTGGGTGGTGGCGGGTCCGCGGGAGCAGCCAGGTCCTGAAGGTAAGCTGTATGCATCAGGCGGATGAACTCCGGTGAAAACCCCGGCCTAATCGGGGGGACATCCGCTGCTGGGGGCCCCGGGGGACCCTGCCCCCGCGGGTCATCCTCCGGATCTACTTCTGGTAGTAAGCTCGGGGGAGAGCCCTCAGAGGCTTCCTCGTCCCCCTGCACTGCCTGCGCTCCTTCAGGACGGAGCGCATGCAAGATGGCCGCCGTTCCCGCCAGTGATGGGGGAGGGGCCGGCCCACGCCGCCCGGGCAAGGCTGCCAGAGGAGAAAAACGAGTGAGGGGCCGCGACGTGCCTTCCCCCCCGGGGAGGCACCGAGCGCAGATCCCCTCCCTCGAGATGCGCGATCCAGGCTCGCCGCAGGCCGAGCAACGCGCCGGCCGCGGCATCGGGATCGTGAAAAAAAAAAAAAAAGAAAAACAGTCCCCGGCAGCCCAAAAACACCCTGGTAGCCTCGGGGGGGGGCCGCGACACGGATCGCCGCTGCGGGGGGGCCCAGATGGCCTGCACTACCTGCCGAAGAACAAAACGGAGTCGCGGGGGGGCCTTCCTGGCCGCACAGCCCGCTGGAGGTAATCACCCTGCTCCCCGCTGCAGCCCACGTGGAGACAAAAATGGCCGCGGGAGCGGGCGAGGACGCTAGGAGGCCGGTGCCCCCGGCGGTCGCGTCCAAACCTAGCTGCAAACTAAAAATACCAACAGAGAAGAAATGCAACTTACCCCGGAGAAGCAACAACAGGCGCCGGGACAGAGGAAAGAGGGAGAGACAGAGACTCACAACAAAGAAGCCACGCCTCCCCAATTGAGCAATTAAGCAATTAAGTTTTTTTTTTTTTTTTTTTTTAAATGAAGGCCAACTTGATCCAAGCAAAAAAGCTAACAAAGAGCAGAGAATAAAGTCCCAAACAAAAGAAGTAAAGGAAGAAGGTTATAGGCAATCGGGAGCAAGCCCAGATTCCACTACTCGCATCTGCTGGAGTCAGAAGATACTGAACTCCTGCAGAGGGGGTAGTAGTACTTATGGTGACGCCCCCTCAGAGTTTTGGGCTGACTCCATCTGCTGGATTGGGGACATAACCCACGGTCTGGACTGATCCTGGTACGTACAGGGAATGTAATTTATAATACACACATCTGCCTTTTTAGGGGGTCAAATACTTTTGCACGCCACTATATTTATCCCTTTGCCATGGTCATGCTAGATCTTAAGTCTTCCGGTAACACTGCATTAGGCATTTCTACTTCCAAAGGTAAACGGGTGCAAACATTCTTTTTGCCAAAATAAAAAAAAAGAAAAAAAAAGCAATTATGAATGTTTAAACTTGCAAGAGCACAAGAGTGTGTTGCAGATCTTAATGCATGAATTATTGCAATGTTTAAAAATGTACATGTGGACAGACACCTGCCCCCTCCTCCGCCATCTCAATCCCTTCGCCTCTTCTTTGGTAAATGACCTACTGGGACCATTTCTCTGTCTCTTCCTCTGACACGCTGTAGGGAGGACATCACTTACCGCTTGCCAGATCTAGACCAGAGAGGCTCTGATGAGGAAAATGCCGATTCGGAGACCTCTGCTAGCACGGAGAGCCTGCTGGAAAATCGGCTGGGGCAGACGGATTCAGAAGGTCAGTATTAAGGTAGTGTGTGCACACTTCTTTTCCTTTTACCAATGGCATTTTATTTTCTCTTTAAGTTCTTCCAGCAGAGCGCGGTCTTGCCAGGAGTTAATGGTAAGACTTAAGGCTGCAAACTTTTTTTTTTTAATATTAGCTGTCATTTACAACCTGGAAAAAAGAAAAATCAAATGACATGTTGATATGTTTTATTTTTTTTCCTAAAGGATCTTCTCAGGGTGGCGCTCAGCCCCTTATTCCCAGCTTCAGTGCTCCATCCATGAATCTGACTGGCATTGTTTGCCCTCCGGCTTCTCTGAACCAGCCTTCAGTTGGCGCAAGACGAAGGCCATCGTCCTTTCTGGCTAAGATGAAGAAGGTTCATCACAGGCACCCGCTCCTGCCCACCTCCAACATCAAGCTCCCTCCCGGCATTGGTGCCACAGACCATGTCTGGAGGACTTCGGTGGCGGAGGGAGGCGGGACGACAGTGAGGCGCAGGGAGCAGCCCGCGAGACGAACAGACAGCATCCAGTCTGTGTACATGGTGCCAGACGTGAACCCGTGCCGGCCTCTGGGCTCCTTTGAGGATTACGAACCGACGGCCAAAGTCAAGCGCAGATTTTCTGACCCCTATGCGCAGGTGCCCAGCGTGGACGAATCGAACCTATGAAACAAGTTTAATGGGGGGGGTACCATGCGTTTTGTGACCAAAATGCACACTTGAAAAATTCTCCACGGTGGTTTTGAATGGGACAAGAGAGTTCCCGTTTCTGCGCCATAGCCTTCATTGCAGCTGGTTAACAGAACTCACTAGGGACCAAGTGCTTTCATTGTATACAGCTTGCCAGACATTTTTTTTTAAATGTTTTTATATTAAGTTCTTTATTTCGTTTACATATTTTTAAACGGTATGGGCTTGACAGAGGACCACATAATCCCTGCTCCAAAACAGAGAATTCATTGCACTTTTTTTTATTTTATTTTAATGAAAAGCTATTTTTTCCCCATTGCACATTGCTTGTAAATGAGCAGTATTAGATAGAACCACATCTTGAAGGAGGCGACCCAGGTATTACCCAGGACGGGGAACAACAGGCCAGGCTTTCTGGACAGCCAGTTTATGTGCAGATTAAGAACATGGTGATGCCCTCTTAGAAACTCCCAGCTTTTCATTAAAACTTCTTTTCAAGGAAAAAAAAAAAGAATCTTGCATCACTGTAAATCATCGGTGCTTGTCTTTTAGCTTCCTGACGTCCAATGCCTCCGGTGGCCGCTGGCATTGAGAGGCTGTTTCACACATCCGCTGCCTTTCTACGCAGCGAAGGGCAAGAGTGGACCTATGGTGTGCAGGATGGAAGCAGCCCCTATGGCTTTCTGGGGTGACTTCCCCCCTCCTTCCCCCAGCAGCCACCTTTTATCTGAAGCACCACCACCCCCAGCCCTGCTATGGCAAACCATTTGAAGATCTCGCAACAGCAGCATAGCAAGCATAAAATATTTCTGAATTCTAGAAACTCTTTTTGTTCACTTCTTTCTTCCCCTTCTATTTTAAAAGAATCCTAGTTCAGGGCAAGAGCACTGGGTTAAAGAGGCACGGACCACCCAGTTTTAGTGGGAAGAACGTTACTAGGATTGAACCATGTTATAGGAGGCTATGGTTTTGGAAATGGCATCTGTTGTGTGTTAAAATAAACTCCTGAGGCTACGTTTGAAATTTCCCATCGGACTGCAAGCTCATTTTCAAAGGGTGGATCCTCCATTATGTTTGCCTTTTGAAAATTTGGCTGGCACGCACAACACCGGTGCAGAAGTACCCACTCCTTTTGCTGTCTCAAACCTTGGCGTGTACTTTCTGTGCGATCCCAGGCGCACTTTCACACCCAAAAAAAGCTGACCACCTTTTTAGGCGCAGGTAAAAGTGCATGTATTACTCCCAGCGCATGTGCTTTTACCTGCATTTTGGGGGCTGCAATAACTTTATAACCTTCTTTTAGAAAATACAAGCGGACTTTAAAGTGGACTTGCATACAGAAATCCACTTTCTTTTTTTGTTTTGTTTATCTTTATTAGCATTTCAGTACAACAATAAAAAAAAAGTAGAAGGCCAAAAGAAGCCCACCCCCACCCCTGACGTCCACTTTTTAAAAAATCTGCTGCATGCAGAAACTTGCGCGGCACATTTATGCCTGCAAGGGAAGAGGTGGAAACATATGTGCAAAAATAGCTTCCCCGGGCCTACTTTTGCATGTGCAGGACAAATTTTGAAAAAGTCTATTTTACAGACGTAAAAGCTTAGAAAAATCTGGCTCCATGTGCAGTTTTACAGGGGTAAACCTGCATAAAAAGCTTTAATGATTGGGCCCCCTTATGTTTTCATGCATTTTTAACATGCATTGCAGTAGTGGGAAGAAAGCTGCCCGTATCATTGCAGGAGCGCAGCTCAGTTGGTGGAGCTCCAAGATCACTGTAGGAACCATATGTGCATGTGCTGACCACCGTTGCACCCAGTACTGTCTGTGGGCAAGAATGGGCTCAGTGTGTGAAGCAGATGCGGTTTCCAAAATCATAGGCTAAGGAGTCTGTTTTCAAAGGATTTAGATGCGTAACTTTCAGAGTTGGGCCCTAAATCAGCCCCTTAGAAAACTGATTGGGGTTGCGTACCAAAATTTAGGACTCTACCAGGTACAGGAGTGGAGTTGGAGCATGCAAACAAAATTAGGCGCTTAGCATTGATTTTCAGCACTAGGCACCTACCTTAAGGGCAGGGCCCAGAGTCTCCCATGAATCTGTGGTTGCAGGAAAGGCCACAAAGCCCAGCCCTTTCTGTGAAATTGCTGCGGGAGATAGACTGAGCAGCAGTAACACCATTAACTCCCCCCACCAGCCCCGCCCCCTTCTGCGGATCAGGTGGCAATGAGAGAAAACAGCAGCAGTCTGGCTGCATAGTCTTTCTCTGCCGCCTGGCCTGACTGTTGCTTTTAACAGCGAGGAAACACGGCCTCACAGCTTAAAGCAGCAATCAGACCCAGGTGATGGAGGGAAAAACTGTAGTCAAACTACTGCCATTGCTCTTGCTCCATGCCTGCTCTGCAAAAGGGCAGGGAGGGAATCCTGCCTCCATTCTGGGTGAGTCAGATGAGAATCGCAGGCTTAGCAGCAGGAGTATCTTTCGGATTCCACTTCCTTTTCCTTTTTTAAATAACTTTATTGATGATCTGCAGAGAAAAATGGCTATCATTAGCCAGAAAAATGAGATTTGAAAATCCTGCTGTGCTGAGTGACCCTGAATTAGCTGGATAACATAAGGGCAGGGTATTCTGGGGAGGAGTTGGCTATCTGGCTAAGGCATAGATTTATCAAAATGCTATGAATATAGCAGAAAACTCACCTGCGATTTAAAAAAAAAAAAAAAAAATAGGGGGGGTGTCCATAGGCAATCTGAACACCTGCGCTATTTTTCGCAAAGAGAGAGAGCGAACCTCTGTATAGAGTCAGTCTAACACTATATATGTGCTATATAGGTACCACTGTAGAGGGGCACTCTGAATGGGGCGGAGTTAGAGGGGAGGTGTTAGACACATTCAGAGGTATTCATAGTAAAATTGACATCAGTAAAGATTTGTAGTCATAATAAGGGCAAATCTCCTCTATTTATACTTTTCATCCATTGTAATGACTACAAATCTTTAGTGATGTCAGTTTTACTGTGAATACCTCAGAATGTTTCTAAACACCCTCCCCCACCTTCCGAAACCCACCCTGATTCAAAGTGCCCCTCTACAGTGGTACCCATATAGAGAGGGTCAGACTGACTCTATACAGAGGCTCGCTCGCTCTCTGGTGCGCTAAGAATATTTTCTCTGTGACATTAACGCGCGCGTTAAGGCCCTAATGTAAATTGATAAATGACCCAGTTACGGAACTAAATACTCATTTTCAGCATTGTACTGCTACCTTGGTCAGATAAATTTAACACAGCTGAAGAGCATCCCTAAAGTTAGCCAGATAAGTTTATTTTCCTAAGATAGCTAGTGATATTCAGCAGTGCTTTCTCATCTCCAAATATCTCTGCAAAGTTTATCCAGCCATGAAATTATCCAGCCAACTTTCGGGCCAATACAGTAAAAATCGCGGGAGAGCGGGCGAGCACCTGCTCTCCCAGCGCGTGCACAGGACACTCTCCTGAGCACGCGATTCTGTAATTTAATTTATTTAAATTGGGGGCGGTGGTAAAAAGAGGCACTAGGGACACTACCGCGTCCCTAGTGCCTCTTTTCGGACAGGAGCGGCGGCTGTCAGCGGGTTTGACAGCTGACGCTCAATTTTGCCTGCATCAGTTCTCGAGCCCGCTGACAGCCACGGGTTCGGAAACCGGACGCCGGCAAAATTGTGCGTCCAGTTTTCGAGCCATGGGCCTATTTCAATTTTTTTCCCTTTTTTTTTTTTTTTTTTTTTTTTTTTTTACTTTCAAGACCTCCGACTTAATATCGCCATGATATTAAGTTGGAGGGTGCACAGAAAAGCAGTTTTCACTGCCTATCTGTGCACTTCCCCGGCGCCAGCAGAAATTAACGCCTACCTTTGGGTAGGCGCTAATTTCTTAAAGTAAAATGTGCGGCTTGGCTGCACATTTTTCTTACTGAATCACGCGGGAATACCTAATAGCACCCGCAACATGCATTTGCATGTTGCGGGTGCTATTAGGTTCGGGGGGGGGGGGGGTGGACACGCGTTTTCGACGCGCTATTACCCCTTACTGAATAAGGGGTAAAGCTAGCGCGTTGAAAACACGCATCCAATCACGGAGTAACAGTGCGCCCCGCCGGAGCGCACTGTACTGTATCGGCCTGTTTGCTAGCCAAACAGCAGCTAAGTTTTAGGCCCTAAATTTAAATGAACCTTCTGCCAGAAATCTACCTAAATTTAAGTGCCTGAAAGCCCAAGCACTGAGCAATTTTTGGAAATTGATCCCAGAGTACTTAGTGTTTATTTAGTCACCTCCATCAAGAATTTCCAGCGTGCTCCTTTAATGCATGTGGGCAGTGTATAGTGAAATGCCCAGCTGAATTTCATGCTCCAGGTTTACAGTGTTAAGACGAGAGGTGAGGAAGGGAACACACCAAAGGGCCCCCTTGCCTGAACCTAACTAACCTAGCTAGTGAGGATGGGGTAGGGTTGTGTCTCTTCGTTGATACTGGCGCACTAGGAGAATCTTTCTTCAAATCCTGCTGCATTTTACTACAGTGTAAGAACAGGGAAAACCTTGGCCCCTTATCCAGGTTTATCTGTGGAGGAGGGAGGAGGAAGATGAAGGTATTCCAGGAAAACAGGCAACGTTAACAACCAAAAAAAAAAAAAATGGTTCTATCGTATGCCCAGATTTGTGTTTCCTGACCAAAGTGACTTTTAATTTTTAAATGGAGTAGTTAATAGGGCATGTCCCATAACAGCTTCACCTGAGCAATCGCAAAGTCTCCCTCTGTAAACTCACTTTTCACAACATAGGCCTGCGTGGGAGTTGGGCTTGGATTGTGTGGGTGGGTGGGTTTGAGCAGTGCCACAGATCTGAGGAAAGGGTGGCAGTTTCCCTTGATAGCCTGCCGTGTGATAGTGTCTAGTGGAATCCTGCTTTCTTTCTGTGAGAGATGGAGCACACTTCAACAAATGCAAAAAATCATATCTGCTACTACTACGCATTGAATATGAAAAACATCCATCCATCCATCCATCCATCCTGTTGGTACAAAGGGGGCGTGGTTTGTTTTATTTAAATTCTTCTGAACAGCTGCACCTGTTTCTATGTAAAGATTGTGTGTACAGAGGCAAGATTTCCATGTTTGTAGTTATTTAAACTTTGTAAAATAAAAGACTCTGGGCTGAGGACCAGGTTTCTTGTTTGACTATGGAAGGGTAGTTTAAGGATGTACCACTGCGCTGGCTCATTGAGGTTGGAAAGTTGCAGGGCTGTTTCAGCACAGCTGCCCAGGCAGGGCTGGTGCTTCCATTAGGCAAATTAAACTGTTGCCTAGAGCACCAAAAGTTGAGGGGCATCAAAACCCATCCTGTATGCGGCCCAGAGGGTGCAGTATAAGAGCCAATACTGCCAAACAAGGGAGCACTGTGCTGGAGCAGCTGCCAAATAGGTAAGTAGGGGGAGAAGGGGTGTGGGACTGAAGATTTACCTAGGGCACTAAGTACTCTTGCACTAGCCCTGTGCCCAGGATCTGGATATGTTCAGACATTACTGACATAAGCAGTCTCATGAGAGTGTGTGTGAATGTTTTAGAGCTACACCTACCTATCTCAGCAGCCCTAGATTAATCATTAAGCAAAATAAGCACGTGCACAGGGCTCCACAGTGTGTTGAAAATTTGCATACTTTGTTGCCCCCTAGTTACAAGTAAACAATTTGCTTATATTGCTTACTGCTATTTAGCGTTAAACACAATTGTTTAAAAAGATTATATTTAATATAGTTCTGGGGACTGGCCTGGAAGAAAACCAAAGTTTTAATCTATTTCACCTTCAGCATGCGAGTCTTCATGTCCTGTCATTTAAGCAATGAAAGGGCCAAGGGGGCACCATTGTTGGGCTGTGCTTAGGGCAGTGATGGTGAACTCCATACCTCGAGTGCCACAAACAGGCCAGATTTTCAGGATATCCACAATGAAATATGCATGAGATAGATTTGTATTCAATGGAGGCAGTGCATGCAAATCTTTCTCATGCATAATTCATTGTAGATATCCTGAAATCGAGGACTGGAGTTCGCCATCACTGGCTTAGGGCATCAGTTGCCCTTAATCCAGCCCTGTATTTCAGGGGTGAAACTATAGCAGTTCTTGGGTACGGACTTCTTACCCTGTGTGGTTGCCCTCTTGCCTCTCTCACGGTATAACCTGTCCTCAATTTCCAGTCACCTATTTCCTTTCTTCTTACCCCACCCTCTTTGATATCTGACCCAAGCATATTTGAGAGCAAAGCTATACAAGGCAGCATGCATTATGCCCCTTAAAAGGAAATGTGGCCCACTCCTGAGGGGGGAGGGGATAATGGTCCCTACCACTGCTCAACACCTAATGAGTAGAGTAAGAGTGTATATACCAAGCTCCTGCAATGGATAGCCTAGGGTGAGGGGGTAGGTGTTTGGGGAGTGGGCAGCCCATGAGTAGTTGCAAATGAAGATTGGAGCCAGTGTCCCAGCTCTTAAAAAAAAAAAATTTTTTTTACAATTGAAATTATATTAAATAATTTGCCATACCAAAGTGTAATTGGGTAGGATCATTATTAATGGTAAGCATGGAATAATTCTTATAGTTTCTTGCTAGAATTTCATTTAAAAAAGCAAACATAAATCAAATTAATATATTCATTAGTGTTAGTAAAGCTACAGCCAGAGTATTATTACAAACCTCTTTGAACAAGAAAACGGGCTGGTGTGCCCACCTTCCTCTTCATGCAAGATTTTTTCTCAAAACATTCATGGTAAAGGATTATTTTCCCTGTATGCACCCGGATCAGTCCAGACAGTGGGTTGAGCCTCCTGTCCAGCAGATGGAGACAGAGAAAAACCTCGAAGGGTATCCTATATCAGGAACAGTGCTCCTCCCCTGCAATCCCTTCAGTATTTCTCTGTCTCCAGCAGATGAAGGTGGCAGACCCTGCGGTTCCCATTTTTCTTAGCTGATTGCATTCTTTGAAGGAAGTTTATTCCTTTCTTTTCCTATATTTCTCAAGATCAAGCAAGTATTGCTGTATAAGTTGTTAAACTTTGCGGTGGGGAGTTGGTTTTGTCAGGAGATCCAGTTTCTTGCTCTTATATGGGTCCTAGGGTGGGGGGTTTCCCCTTGATCCTTCAGCCTAGGACCCTTCCCGGTGACCTACTGAGGATTATTTTTCTTGGTTCTTCCTCATAATAAACATCCAAGTTCTATCAATGAGAAGCTGTTTTCTCTCAAGTTTCCAAAATTATATATTGAAATGATGTTAAAAATTCCTCAGCATTTTAGCATATGGACTATAATAACATCCCGAAAGAGAAGTTTTAAATGACACTGGGCAGCTAAGCAATAACTTCACGGGTTGCCTTAAGGTGTATTATGCAGTTTGAGATGAGATTTAGTTTGGAGTCTGAATTATTCCCCACCATAGGATCAGCAGGAAGATCTTACGTCATCAGGCACAAGGTGATCTCTTATACATTCCTGGATGTGCATGATGGTATACATGGATTTTGTAAATCTGATTTCACTAAAGAGATCAGAACTACAACTCAGTGCATGCAATGGGGCAAAGCCTAGCCTGGCTCAGTCTCTGAGGCTGGAGCCTGTGTTAACTTTCAGCTGAACTAGAAACTTTTCAGCTACCAGAAATTACAATTTAATGAGGACTACATCTTACATGGCAATACTATCTACATGGGTCAAAAAGGTAAATTGGTTCTTACCTGATTATTTTCATTCCTATAGTACCATAGATCAGTCCAGACTCCTGTGTTTTGCCTCCCTGCCAGCAGATGGAGACAGAGAAACAATTACTGATACTGCTACTTAACTTACATGTGCCACCTGTAGTTCCTTGGTATTAGTACCCAAGCTAGAATGAGAGAAAAATCTATCCAAAACTTTCAAAACCAGAAAACTCTCTTCAACTAATTAATCTTATTTAAACAATCCTATATTACATACTATAAAAGAATGAGCAGACGACTCTCCCCCCTCTACCACATGAGCAGGTTCTGGACTGATCTGTGGTACTACAGGAATGAACATTAATAGGCAAGAACCAATTTTCCTTTCCCTGTACATACCCAGATCAGTCCAGACTCCTAGGATGTACCAAAGCTCCCTACTCAGGGTGGGATCTAGAGAGTCCCACTCGCACAACACTTTCGCCAAAAGAAGGGAACCCTGTGTCCCCTATATTCAGACGATAGTGCCTCGCAAAAGTATATAGCAACTTCCATGTCGCTGCTCTGCCAAATCTCCCTTGGTGAAACTTGTTGAGCCTCACCCCCAAAGCTGCCTGAGAATTGCGTAAATGATCATGCAATCCCTCAGGAATTGTGGGCAAACCCTAGTAATGTAATGTGATCCAATAGTTTCCTTAAGCCATCGGGCAATAGTAGCCTTAGATGCCTTCAAACCTTTTTTCAGCCTGCTCCACAGAATATAGAGATGATCCGACTTGCGGAAGTCATTAGTCACATTGAGATCTCAACAAGGCTCTCTCATATCTAACAACTTGAGCTCCCTCGCATGAGAAGCAAAGGCATCCAACTCAGGAAAAGCTGGAAGCTCCACTGTCTGATTCAAGTGAATGCGGAAACCACCTTCGGTGAAAAAAGAAGGTACTGTCAGCAAAGGAATCCCCGCGTCTGAAATCTGAAGGAATGGATCATGGCACAATAAAGCCTGCAACTTGGAAATTCTTCAAGCCAAGCATATGGCCACCAGGAAAACAACCTTAAGAGTCAAATCCTTAAGAGTAGCTCTTCTGAATGGTTCAAAAGGAGCCTCACATAAACCTTTAAGGACCAGATTAAGATTCCAATATTGACATGCTTTCTGCACAGGCAGATGCAAATTCTTCATCCCCCAAAGGAACAGAACTACATCTGGGTGAGCCAATAAAGTAGAGCCCTCTACTGTGCCTTGAAGACCACCTAGAGCTGCCACCTGGACCTCAAGTGAACTCAGAGACAACCCTTTGACCAAACCTTGCAGAAAAGATAAAATGTCAGCCATCGAATATTTGAGAAACTGAACTGCATTAGAGTAGCACCAGGACTCAAAAACTTTCCATACCCATATGTATGAAAGGTTAGTAAATGTCTTCCTAGCCTGTAGCAATGACTGCCTCAGGATAACCCCCTTGCCCACAAGCGGCCAAGGAAGAAAGACATAAAGTAGAACCTCCTGAGGCCAAGGCACTACTACAGCATCAACGCCCTCTGCTCCGTGCTCCCTTCTCAGACTGAAAAATCAAAACACCTTGGCATTCTGGTGAGTTGCCATTAGATCCGCATGTGCGGAGCTCCACCTTTCGCGAATGAGTTGCATCATCTAGTCTGACTACTCCCATTCACCTGGATCCAAATTCCTGCTTCTCAAAAAATCCACTTGAACATTTTCAACCCTGGCAATGTGTGACACTACTATCCATTCTAGGTGTTCCACCCAAAGAATCAACTCCTGCATCTTTTGGGCCACATCTTGATTCTTGGTTCCGCCCTGACAATTTATGTCAGCTACAGTTGTCGCACTGTCCAACAGGACCCATACCGAACGACCTCTCACCAGCAGCAGAAAAGCTTGCATGGCTAAGCGGGACCACTCTGGTCTCTAACCAATTGATAAATTAAGCAGACTCTTTCACGGACCAGCAACCCTGAGCCATCTGCTGCTGACAAACTGCTCCCCAACCAGAGAGACTGGCATCAGTAGTCACCACTACCCACTCCAGAACTTTGAACTCTATCCCCCAAACGAAACTGGAACTTAGAAGCCACCAGGACAGACTCTCCCAAGCAACACCTTTGAGCGACAAAGGAAGATGAAACTCCTCCAAGACCAGGTTCCACCATGCCAAAAGAGCCCTCTGCAAGGGTCTCATAAGAGCAAATGCCCACAGTACCAATTCCAGGATTGAAGCCACAGAGGCCAGAACTTGCAAATAGTCCTATATCTTGGGCATCGGTAACCTTAACAAGTGACAAACCTGCCCCTGCAGTTTCTGCACTCACTTCTCAGTGAGAACACTTTGCTCCAGAGTGTCAAAACGAGCTCTCAGATACTTCAGGGACTGTAACGGTGTAGGTATCTCTTTGCCAAATTCACTACCCAGCCGGCCGAGTGACTTGAGAATCCCGACCACTTTCTGAACTGACCGGCGACAAAGAAACTCTGATTTTGCTCTGATAAGCCAGTTGTCCAGATAAGGATGCACCAGAACCCCTTCCTGATGCAAAGCTGCTGCTACCACCACCATCCCCTTGGTGGTGAAGGTGTTTGGTGCCATGGCCAAACTGAAAGGAAGAGCGCCTGAAACTGAAAATGCTGACCCAGAATCGTGAACATGAGTCTGGCTGAATGGGAATGTAGAGATACGCCTCCGTTAGGTCCAGAGATGCCAGAAATTCTCCCTTGTGAACCGCCTCACTCACTGACCTCAATGTCTCTATATGGAAAGGCTTTACCTTGAGAGCCACATTTACCTTTTTAGATCGAGAATCGGTCCAAAAGTGCATTCCTTCTTTGGGACCATGAAGTAAATAGAATACCTTCCCAAGCCTCGCTCATCGCAGGGAACCGGAATTTCCACCCCCAGCTTTCGTAGATGATCCAGCGTCTCTTAAACCGCTAATTATTTGTCTACAGAACCACAAGGGGAAACCAGAAACAAGTCTCTGATCAGAGAAGCAAATTCTAAACCGTAGCCATCTCTTACCACAGTGAGAACCCACTGATCCTGAGTAAACTTGGCCCACTCTGCCTAGAACCCCACCAGGTGACCCCCTATAAAAGGAACGACAGAGTGGACCAGTCTCACCTCATTGTGAGGACTTAACTCCAGGTGAGCTATCTCTGGCTAAATGGTCAGACTCCTGGAAAGGACTGACCCCAGGATCGGCCCCAAAAAAAAACTGCTTTTGCAGACTTGGTGTCACCCTCGGCGGACGAGACCTCCAAACATCACGAGAATGGACCTGAAAAAAACTCTTGCCTTTAAGGTTCTCAGATTGCTGGAAGATAAACCTATCACCTAGAGTCTGCATCAACTTCTCCAGGTCCTCACCAGCCAGCCTTTAAAAGGAAACGAACCTATCACTAAAACCACAATCCAATTCATTTGCTTTATCAAACTTGAGACCCATTTCTAATCTTCCTTGTTATCAAAAATACTTGAAAAAATAATTAACAATCAACTAACAGATTATCTGGAAAAGCATAGTACCCTATACCCAGCACAACATGGAGTTAGGAGATATTTTAGTACCGACATCCTATTAACCTCATTACATGATATTATCCTAAGAGGAGCTGATACACCAAACCTACTTTTGATCATGCTGGACATCTCGGCAGCATTTGATACAGTTAACCATAAGATCCTCCTTGACAGACATAGCGAAATAGGCATCAAAGAATCCCCACTGAAATGGTTTGACTCATACTTAAATAATAGATCCTTCAAAGTAAAATTTCTTTATAAAGAATCTGAACCTATTAAACTTCAATTTGGAGAACTGCAAGGATCCTCCCTCTCCTAGACTCTTTTTAACATCTATATGCTTCTGTTATGCAGAATTCTATCCGGTTTTGGTCTAACTCATTTTATCTACACTGACGATGTTCAAATTCTAATTCCAATCGAAAATTCCATAGACCTAACTCTTAAACTCTGGGATATTTATCAATCTGCCATGGAAAAAGTACTTGCCCAAATGAATCTCTCCCTTAATAATAAAAAAACTCCAGAAAGTCTATACATTTCATCTAAATAAGCAAAGTAAAAGAACTTGAAATCTAGAAGAAGCCGCCAAAAATTACCCATCTCCCTGGAAGTATGAGATCTAGAGGTCCTTTTAGACTGCGAATTCATGCTGAAAAACTGGATTAAAGTCATTAACGACACAGTTACTTTAAATTACAGATCCTTAAAAGATTAGAACCCTTTCTATTCCCTAAAGATTTCAGAACAGTTTTACAGGCACTGGTTTTGTCTAAACTGGATTACTGCAGTTCTTTATTCTTAGGTCTCCCAACAAATACAACAAGACTATTGCAACTCCTACAGAACTCAGCAGCTAGACTTCTGACAGGAATCCAGACTATCAGATCATATAACCCCAATATTAAAGGACCTTCACTGGTTGCCTATTAAATACAGAGCCCAACATAAAACTCTTACCCTAATTCATAAAACGCTATACAATAGGGATGTGAATCGGGCTTCGGACGATTGAAAAATATCGTCAGAAATCGGGGGCTCTCCCAAAACAATAGGAAAACCCCACGATATTGATCGTGGGGCTTCCCTTATCGTTTTGGGGGAGGGCGGGGGAAAAACGGCACACAAAAATAATCCCTAAACCCACCCCGACTCTTTAAAAGTAACCCCTTAGCTTCCCCCCCCCCCAAAAAAACCTTTTTACAGGTACCTGGTGGTCCAGTGGGGGTCCCGGGAGCGATCTCCTGCTCCAGGCCGTCCTCCGCCCTTACCTTGTGACAGGGTATCCATGCCATTGGCCGGATCCTGTCACATGGTAGGAGCACTGGATGGCGGCGCCATCCAGTGCTCCTACCATGTGACAAGGGCTGACCAATGGCACCAGTAGCCCCTGTGACATAGTAAAGGCAAGGCTATTTGCGCCATTTTGGTTCCTGGCACCCGACGGCCCGAAGCTGAGGGCGACGACTTGCGAGTGGTCCACCTGTTCAAGAGAGAAGAGTTTGAGACCCCCTTATCCCCCAGGTGCTGGATGAATTGGGGGTAAAGTACTCCCTGGAGGAATCTAATAACGAAGGGGTTAATCCGGAGTTGGACGGGCTGCAGAAACCCCCCAGCGCCTTCCCCATTCCTAAGAAGATCCAAAAGCTGATCAGCAGGGAGTGGGACTTCTCGGACTCCAGCTTGAAAGTTCGGGAGAGCGATGGCAAAAGCTTTATCCATTGCTGCAGGATCATTTGGATTCCCTCAAGACCCCAAAGGTGGATGCCGTTGTTTCAGCGGTCAACAAGAGAACCACAATTCGGTTGCTGGGGCGGGCTGATGATCTGAAGGATGTGCAGGATCAGAATCTGGAAGTACAGCTTACATGGGTTTTTGAGGTGTCCGCTCTGGGGCTCCGAGCGGTGGTCTGTGTCAATCCGATGTAGTGAGCCTGTTTATGTTGGAATCCAGAAGCCTCAGAATAGTCTGCCGATGCCTTATATGACCTTGTGCGGGCTACAGCGCATAGCATGGTTTCGTGGTGGCGACGAGAGTTGTGTGTGGGCTGCGCATTTGGTCAGCGGATCTCCGTCCAAAGCGCAGCTGTGTAACCTTCCCTTTTAAGGGCAGCTTTGTTCGGGGAGGACCTCGATCAACTCATGAAATCTCTGGGAGAGACCCAGCGGCAAACAGGCTGCCGGAGGATAAGAGGGCGGCCGGAAGCTCTTTTCCTCTCGACCCCCATTTTCAAGAGGCAAGACATTTTTGTTCTGGCAGGTCGGCTGGACCTTTCAACGTCACGACAGCCCTCCTGGAGACAGCAGTCCTTTCGAAAGTCCCGGAAAGTCTTCTAGAGGTGGGTCCATCAGGGAGCGGGCAGATTCAAGTCTTCCCAATGAAGCAGGCAGGTCCACTCGTCAGATTTGGTAATCGGGGGCAGACTGTCCCGGGTTTACAAGGCGTGGACCAAGGATCACCTCCGACCAGTGGGTGCTAGAGGTTGTCAGGAAAGGCTACGCCTTAGAGTTTTCTCGCTCTCTCAGGTCGGCCTTTCTGGAGTCGTGCTATCTTTGCCAAAGCAAGAGAGGCAGCCATCTAGGGAACCATCCAAAAGTTGTTAGATCTAGAAGAGGTAGTTCCCGGTTCCAGTTTCAGGGCAAGGAAGGTACTACTCCATTTATTTTGTGGTTCCAAAGAAAGGAGGGCACCTTTCGACCCATCCTGGACCTCCAGAAGGTGAACTGGAGTTGAAGGTTCCACGTTTTTGGATGGAGACGTTGCACACCGTGATAGCGGCGGGCCGAAAAGGAGAGTTTTTGACTTCTCTGGATCTCACCAAGGCCACCTGCCATATCCCCATTTGACAGAACCACCAGCGGTTTCTCCGTTTGAAGGTGGCTGGGATAGCATTTTCAGTTTCCACGTACCTTCATGAAAGAGATGGTGGTCGTCGCAGCCTCCCGGAGGAATGATGGGGATTCTGGTGCATCCCTATCTGGACGATTGGCTCATCAGGGCAAAGTCACAGGAAGAGTTTGCCTGGTCTGTACTCCGGGTGTGTTCTCTACTGGAGTCGCTGGGTTGGATCATCAGTCTGCCTAAGAGTCACTTGGTTCCTTCTCAAGTCCTGAAGTACTTGGGTGCTCGTTTCGACACTCATCAGGGAAGAGTGTTCCTCACTGCGGACAAAGTGGTCAAGATCCAAGCTCAGATAGATCGCCTGCTTCACTTTCTGGTTCCCAAAGTCTGGGACTATATCTACAGGTGCTGGGAACGATGGCTTAGACAATTGCAGATGGTGCCTTGGGCGTTCGCTCATATGTGCCCCCTGCAGAAGGCATTGTTGTCCCGCTGGAGCCCCCTATCGGAACAGTATTTCCTGCCACTACCTCTATCAAAAGTGGCCAGGTCCAGTCTGGTGTGCTGGATGACCAGGAGCAATCTGGAGAAAGGAATGCCCCTCGAAGTCCTGGACTAGTTGGTGGTGACCACATTATACCAATCTCCAGGGCTGGGAAGCGATGTGCCCTGGGCAGATAAGTACAGGTCGTCTGGTCGGTGTCGGAACGGTCATGGCTCATCCATCAACTGGAGACACGGGCAGTGCGCAGGGCCCTTCAAGTGTTTCTGCCTTGGTCCATGATCAAATGGTGAGTGTTTTCTAACAACTCGATGACGGGGGGCATACCATCAACCGCCAGGGAGGAACCAAGAGTCACGCTGTGGCCTGGAGGCTCAGCTCTTCTTCAGATGGGCAGAACTCCATCTCTAAGGTTCTTGCTGTCTCAACACATTGAAGGAGTGGGACAACGTCTAAGCGGATTATCTTAGCTGGCAGCAGTTGGACCCGGGGAAGTGGGAACCTTCCGCAGAAGCCTGCAATCACATTGTGTCCATTGGGGGACTCCTCAGCTGGATCTCATGGCAACAAGATCCAATGCCAAGATGGAGAGATTCTTCAGTCGCCAGAGGGAGACCGGAGCGGTGGGTCTAGATGCTCTAGTGTGTCCGTGGCCTGCCGGAAATCCTTCTACCGTGTTTCCCCGAAAGTAAGACAAGCGTCTTACTTTCTTTTTACCCCAAAAAGTCCCACTATGTCTTACTTCAGGGTATGTCTTATATTGGAAAAAACCTGTAAGACATCCCCCGAAAGTAAGACGTAGTGTTCAAAAAAAAATTATTTTTAAATACCTGTCGGAGGGCCGCGTGGGTCCAGGCGGCCGGCGGCGGGAGCCGGGTGGTCGCGTGTTAAAATCTAGGCTGCGGGCGGGTGGGCGCTTGGTTCCCGGGGGGGGGGGGGGGGGGCCGGGTGGACGCGCGTTAGTTCGAGACGGCCAGGCGGGCGGCGGGTGGTCGCGTGTTAACATCTAGGCCGGTCGCACAGGCGTGCATTCATTCAATTGCCGGGTGGGGCTGCCTCGGCAGCGCCCCCACCGCAGTGAATGAATGCGCGCACAGGCCCACAGCGCCTGTGCGACCCCTGCGATTCGGCGCTGGGGGCTGCCGGTGGGGGCTGCTTTCGGCGCTCAAGCAGTCACCACCGGCAGTGAATGAATGCGCGCCTGTGCGACCCGGCCTAGATGTAACACGCGACCAACCCGCCGCCCGCCGGCCGTCTCGAACTAACGCGTGTCCACCCGCCCCCCCCCCCCCCCCGGGAAACAAGCGCCCACCCGCCCGCGGCCTAGATTTAACACGCGACCACCCGGCTCCCGCCGCCGGCCGCCTGGACCCACGCGGCCCTCCGACAGGTATTAAAATAATTTTTTTTGAAACACGACGTCTTACTTTCGGGGATGTCTTACATTAGCCGACCCCCCTAAAATTCCACTACGTCTTACTATCAGGGGTGTCTTACTATCGGGGAAACACGGTATATGTTTTCCCTCCATGGCCCCTCATAGCACAGGTGCTCAGGCGGCTAGAGGCTCATCCAGGCTCAGTGATTCTTGTGGTGCCAGAGTGGCCACGATGCCCGTGGTTCGCAGATCTAGTACATCTGGCAGTGGATGAGCCACTGTGTCTAACTCACTTACAGGGACTTCTGCAGCAAGGTCCCATATTTTCTTTTTTTTTTGTATATAATCTTTTTATTGTATAATCAGGTCACACAAAGAAAAACAGCAATATGCTTAAAACAGGCTAAGAACAGGCTTTCATGAAACATAAGATAAGAGATAACAAAATGAATAACAGGTATGATCAGAAGAGCCGTACCAATAGGATACAGTAGTTAACGATATCAAAAGCAGCTTATTGAATAGCATACTGCATTCGCAAACCAGACTGCAAAAGCAAAAGTAAAGAACAAAGAATCATGGTAACCTAAAACCCAGAAGAACCTCCCAATCCCCACCCCCCCTCCCCTCCCCACACTGGTACAGGATATTCAAATGGACAGGATTGTAATATGGGAAAAACTAACGCTAAGACTAGAATCATAGGCATTGGTATGACGCCACTAAACAAAGAAACTTTAGATGGAAGTGTGACCAGCTAGCCATGTTGGTATGGACCCCAGACAGCTTTGAAGAGGTTAGACGATTCTGATGTACGGCAGTAAGTCTGCTCATTGGTATAGAGAAAACAGACGATGTTTGTACCGCAGCAAGCGATGGGGCCGTGATCTGTTTCCAAAAGAATAGCCAACTCTGTACGCGCTGCAATAAAAATTTGCAAATCAACTTTTGGTGTGGAGTGGTATGTTCATTCATAGGCGCACCCAGTAAAATATGCCAAGGACGAGCCACACAAGGGACACGTAACAACTGAGATAGCCACTGAATCACCTCCTGCCAATAACCCTGAATTTGGGGACAAGACCACCATATATGCAGGTATGTGCCCTGAGCTCCACAGTTCCGCCAACAGCCATCAGAAAGGTGGGGGTAAAATCTGTGTAAGGCTAGCGGTGTGTAATGCCACCTAAACAACATTTTATAACAATTCTCTTGTAGCCCAGCTGAGATGGAACATTTGCCAGCACGAGAATAAATGATATCCCAATCATGATCGTCTAGGGAACCCGGGAACTCTAAATCCCAGAGCGCTCTATATTTATGGGCCGTCACACTTTGGTGTTGAACAATGCATATATTTTAGATATGATTCCCTTCATGGTCGAAGCATGTTGACAGAGTGTCTCAAAAAAGAGTGTTTTTAGTCCTTACAGTGCTTCGTCGTATCCCTGTTTGCATGAAGGAGATATTCTAGCATATAGTAAAAAATCCAATGTGCTACCGGGATGTAGAGCACTAAGTTGCGTTCTAGATAATAGTTTGCTTTGCTGTAGCATCTGTCCCAGACATAAGATCCCTGACTCTTGCCACTCCTTGAGGCCTAGTGGGCATTCAAGGTGGGGCAACCGCAGTGTTTGTAAATAAATGAGTTAACATAGAGTACGTTTCAGGACCCACTAGTTCCTTTTGCCATCGATGCCATATCCGCATCGTAGTGCGCAGAGCGAGGGGTAATAACCGATCTTGCCCCACGTGGCGCTAGGTTGCCAGGGCAGCGCCGTGATAGGGAAAGACCCCAACATCCCCTGTTCAAACCGCACCCACTGCGGGACATCCCTAGTTCCGTGAAGGGCCACCAGGGCCCGCAACTGAGCAGCATAGTAGTACCACAAGAGATTAGGCAAATGTAGGCCCCCCTATTTTTAGGCAGGTATAGAATAGACCTTGCAACCCTGGGAGGTCGTCTCCGCCAAATAAAGCCACACAATAGTTGCTGCCATTGCTTGAGCAATATAACAGGGAGACTAATGGGTATAGTGGTGAAGAAGTACAAAAAACGGGGAAGAACGTTCATTTTAACAATAGCTATACGCCCCATCCACGAGAACACTTGTCTATCCCAGCGCCTTAGGTTCTCCTTTATATTAGTCACCAAGGGGTTATAATTCAGGGTAAACAATTGGTTAACGTGGGGTCCAATTTTCACCCCCAAGTATTTCAAATAGGAGGGAGCCCATAAAAAGGGAAATTTGGCCTTCAGGTCCAGGGCTATTGAAGGCGGGAGAGTCAGGTTAAGTATTTCTGATTTATCGTAATTAATACGCATCCCGGAGACCGCCGAAAAGCCTTGTAATTCAGCCATTACCCCCTGTAAGGACGCTTCAGGATCAGACAAGGTCAGCATAACGTCGTCCGCAAAAAGCGAGATTTTTGAATGAACCATGCCACCCCAGATCCCTTTAATGACCCAGCCTCACGAACCCTAATGGCAAAAGGCTCCAGGAACAAGGCAAAAAAGCAGGGGAGACAAGGGGCACCCCTGTCTGGTTCCGCGCTGTATGTCAAAAGGGGGGCCGTATCCCCCATTAACCTTCACCCTAGCCTTGGGACGCTCATAGAGCTTCTGTATCCAGCTCGTAAAGCATCCCCAAATCCCATTTTGCCCAGGACCTTAAACAAAAATTCCCAATGGACCAGATCAAACGCTTTTTCGGCGTCAAGCGCCAAAAGCACTGCTGGGATTCGCTGTTGCTGGACCACATCGACTATGTTAACAATCCTCCTCACATTGTCAGCTGCTAAACGCCCGGGAACAAAACCCACCTGATCATTATGAATCAGGTCAGGGAGAACACCGTTGAGCCGAGCCGCTAATACCCTAGCCAGGATTTTGAGGTCAATGTTGATTAATGAAATAGGGCGATATGAGCTACATTTAGTGGAGTCCCTCCCAGGTTTAGCCAGAACAGAGATCCCCGCTGTGTTGGATTCGGAGGTGAATGTCTTTCCCTCTAGTAGGGAGTTAAAGGCTTTCGATAGTGGGTCTGCAATTTGGGTGGCAAATTTACGGTAATAGACTCCAGTGAATCCATCCAAGCCTGGCGCTTTGCCAGGCTTAAGGAGCTTAATGGCCGCCAAAACTTCCCCTTCTTCGATGGGTTTATCTAGCACATGTTGCCAGCGCTCATTAAGAACTGGCAGTTGAACCGTGTCCAAATACTGCTCTATTTCCGCCTCCTGAATGTGAGTGTCCCGAGTATATAAAGTAGAATAAAATTCAGTAAAGGCCTTCCTAATATCCTCCGAGACGGTGATCAAAGTGCCAGGGGCATTCTGTATTTTAGATATGAGCGTTCTAGATTGGGCTGCTTTCAATTGCCTGGCCAAGTACCTTCCTGCCTTGTTTCCCCCTTCATAAAATTGCTGTTTTAAAAGCAATCAATTGGTGGCTGACTGCCGTGTCCTCCAAAGCTCGTAATTTATCTTTAAGGAGTAAAATTTGCCGATAAAGAGCGGCAGAGTGGGTGCGACTATGGGCCTGAGTCAATTCAGTCAAGTCCTGCAACCAGGTTTGCCGTTGACTCTCCCTTTCCCGGTTACAAAATGCAGTTCGTGCAATACACTCACCCCTGATCACCGTCTTGGAACACTCCCATATAACCAATGGAGACATGCCTTCCGTCTGGTTAGTCTGAAAATATTCTGTCAGTGTGCGTGCCAATTGATCTGTGAAGGAGGTGTCCTTGAGTAAACAATCATTGAGGCGCCAGGGTCTGAACCCCCTTTGCAGGTCCCTGAAATGACACACCAGCCAGACTGATGCATGGTCTGACCAGGTAATATTATCAATATCAGTTTGGACAATCGAGTTCAGCAAAGACCTGGCCAGAAAAAAGCAATCTATTCTGGTGTATGTGCCGTGTACGTGTGAGTAAAAGGTATAGGCCCGTGACGTTGGATAACGGTCCCTCCAGGCGTCCACAAGGCTCCAATCCTCCATAATATCCCGCCACTGTCGTCGTGTTTGGGGGTCAGCCACCTTCCCAGAGCTTGAGTCTAGTCGTGGAGTCTGCACAAAATTAAAATCTCCCCCCAGGATAAGTTCACCCTCCACATGCTTTGACAATAAATCCCGAAGATCCCGAAGGAATTGGGTCTTGTGAGCAGTAGGGAAATACACGTTAACCAGAGTAAGGACCTGCGTGCCCACCCGTACCCTAACCAGCACATAACGCCCCTGTGGATCACAAACATGGAATAACTCCTCATGAGCAAAAGAGGAGGCTAGAAGTATACCCACCCCAGCGTACTTAGTATTTTAGTACTGGCCGCCCAGTGGGCCGTGGGGTACTGCGCAAAACGCAACAGCCGTTGATGATGCTTCCTGATGTGCGTTTCCTGCAGGTATACAATTCCCGCCCCCTGTCTAGATAATTCCCTCTGTAAGAGGTTGCGCTTACGTGGTGTGTTAATCCCCTTTACATTAAGGGATAAAATTTTAGTCGCCATATCATCAGACAAGTAGAGAAGCATCTACCAGAGTCCAGCCCAGCTCTCCTCACCCGTGACCCATTAGCCTCAGCGCCAGTAGCCTTCCTGCCACCTACGTCCCCGTGGTCATTCCCACAACCGCTTGCACCCACAATAAAACTAACACCTGTCACAGCAACAATCCATAAACAACCAGTGTAACCCCATGTTATTCCTACAGTATCCCTGCCCCACATGGCTGGATACACCACCTCTGGAGGTCTGTGGTAAGGAACACACTGACGACCCGTCCCCCCGCAGCTACCCTCCTCGCCTCGCTGAACCATAGACATTATTTAAACAGTAACACTTGAACAGACCTATATGCATCAAAAACGCGATGAACAACATCACATGCCTCAGTATTGTTGTGAGAGCTGGATCCCTGTTAAACCCACAGGAGACCAACCCTGCATGTGAAATTAGCAAATTATGCAACCGCCTCAAGTCCTCGGCTGCAAAGGTAACAGTACTTCCCGGTGAAAGGAAATAGCAAGAAAAAGTCAGCCTTTATCCGAAGTAGCTGTTCCAACGCAGGCCAGGCTGCCTCCGAAAGACGCTTCCCTCCTTTCTCAGCCCTTTGCCACCTCGTGCCTCATCCCTTCTGGGTAGTGGTTGTGGTGCAAGTGGTAGTGGAAATTGAATCGGCAACTGAGCTTTAGAAAATACTCCTGGTGCCTCGGACAAGGAAGGTGATTCTGTAACCCACACCTTGTACCTGAAATGAAGCCCAAAGGGGATAGGTCCAACGGTAGCGTATATTTTTCTCTCGCAGTTGCGCCGTGACGTCCCGCAGTTCGAATCGCTTCTTCAGTGTGACCGGCGACAAGTCCTGGAATATGGATATTTGATGATTTTGCCACTGGAAGTTCCTTGAGATTCCGGGCAATATTGTAGATTTTGTCTTTGAGAGGGAACTAGTGAAGCACACACGATATCCCCGGGGCCTCTGATCGGACCTAGGCCCCAGCGCTCTATGTGCCCTGTCAAATTGAATATCAGTGCTACTAGAAGGGTCCAGCCCTTCCCCCTCCAAGGCTTGGTTCAAAATGAAATTGCAGATTTTCGATGCAGTCTCTGCTACCTCTGCATACTCTGGTAGTTCGGGCACGCCCCTGATGCGCAGGTTATTGCGCCGACTTCGATTTTCAAGGTCCTCCACCTTAGACTAGCAAGTCAGCAGGTCAGAGGAACAAGTGGTTTGCTGAGATATAAGGGAATTGATGGACTCACCATGGCCATCCAGCCTATTTCTGTCTCGTCCACCCTGTTCCCCAGGGCAGCCAGGTCTTCCTTTAAGTCTGCCATGGAGGCCATAAGTGCATCTCTGTGCTGCTTTAAGTCCGCCGGAGCTCCATAAACCAGTTTCTGGCCTCAGAACGTGTGAGGATTTCAGCCGGATCAATATGCTGAGTCGCCGATCCTGCACCGTCGCGCTGCTCCGCCTCCTCTCCCTCTCGTGGTCTGCCAGGGTCGCAGCCTCGGCGCCATCTTGTCCTGCAGCTCCCTGCTTCTCATAAGAGAACTGCTTCAGGTCTGCAGTTTTACGCTTGGTTGCCATCGCGCCTCGGGGCTCAGAGGGTCACACTTGCCTGCACGGATAAAATCGCCGGGTTTTGGAGCCGAACTCAGCTAAAGAATAGGGTCCGTTTGGCGGTAGGGAGCACGGAGCCGAGCCGTCACGCGTCCGCCCTCATTCGCTGCGAACAGCGCCCCCAAGGTCCCATATTTTCAGATCAGGCAGATCGCTTCTGTCTTGCGGCCTGGCTTTTGAGGCGGCAGTTGCGCCTGAAGGGGTATTCAGAACCAGTTATTGCTACCCTCCTTCAGGCTCGGTGGCCGGCTACATCCCTGGCCTATTCCATAGTGTGGGAGGTTTTTGACTCCTGGTGTGGGCAACAGGATTTAGACCCGCTGCTGATTTCTGTCCCACACATTTTGGCCTTTTTTGCAGCAGGGGCTTGTCCAAGGGGTTGGCCTTTAGCTCGCTTAGGGTCCAGGGCTCAGCTCTCGGTGGGTCTCCGAGGGAAGGTACAGGTCAGGTCTTTGGCTTCCCACCCTGACATTGTGCGCTTTAAGGGGTGTTAAGAATCTGCGTCCCCCTGCACAAAGGTGTGCCCGGAGTGAAATCTTAACTTAGCGTCGCGGGTTCTCTGCGAGGATCCCTTTGAACCTTTGGCTCGAGCATCCTTGAAGATGCTCACCTTGAAGACTGTATTTTTGGTAGCCATTTGCTAGACTAGATGGATATCAGAGTTGCAAGCTCTTTCCTCTGCCGTGAACCTTTCCTGTGGATATCGTCTGACACTGTTTCCTTGCGTACAGTACCTTCTTTTCGGCTTTCATGTGAACCAGACAGTGGAATTACTGGGATTTCTGAACTAGTCCCGTGACTCCTCTATGGGACGGGCTTTCCATCTTTTGGATGTGGCGATGTCCCCTGTTGCGTTATGTGAAGGTCACCAACTTCATCTTTTTGTGCTATTCAAGGGACCAAAAAAGCATCTAAAGCTTCCTTAGCTTGCTGGTTCAAAGATACGATTTGCTCAGCCTATGTTTCTAAGGGCTGTGCAGTGCCGGTGGGGCTTAAAGCTCATTCCACTTGTGCTCAGGCGTCGTCGTGGGCAGAGTGTCAACTGGTGTCTTCTCAGGAGATATGTAGGGCCGCGGTTTGGTCCTCGCTTCACACTTTCACTAAGCATTACCATTTGGATGTTGCGCCCAAGGCGACTTCTTTGGTGAGTGTGCCGAGAGTGGGTCTTTGGGTTCCGCCCGGTATGGGGGGCTTTGGTACATCCCAGGTGTCTGGACTGATTCAGGTACATACAGGGAAAGGAAAATTGGTTCTTACCTGCTAATTTTCGTTCCTGTAATACCACAGATCAGTCCAGAGGCCCACTCTTGGGATCTGTGCCGAAAGACTGCTGTTTCTGCTGCTGGGCCTTTAGGCTCACATGAAAATGGTTTCAAAGCTAGGTTGAATTTGTAACAATGTTCTGAGGTTTCCTCTGTTGACTGAGGTTGGTGGTTATCCAGTCAGGGGTATCCATCCCAGGGGCTTGGTTCGCCCTATTGTTAAATTATCTTGGCTTGGGTACAGGTCATTACTGAGGGACTGCAGGTGGCATTCTCAGATATGTAGCAGTGCCCAAAGTTTGAGTCCTCTGCTTCCATCTGCTGATAGGGATGAATAAACCCACTTGTCTGGACTGATCTGTGGTATTACAGGAATGAAAATTAGCAGGTAAGAACCAATTTTCCTTTCACTGAGATTTTGTTCAGTTGATCAGAATCATCACCCATGAAAAACCTTCTCCGGAACGAGTATCTCCCCAACATCCTCTTCAGTAAACACTGAAGCAAAGAAATGAGTTAATCTTTCCGTGATGGCCTTATCTTCTCTAAGTGCGGAACCTAAAAAAAACTGAAAAGGCCTGGCGCAAACATCCCTCCCCACCCTTCTTGCCTGATTCAAATCTGCACTACACTGTTACAGGGATAGGCTAAATAAACCAAAAGGGACTTCTTCTCCTCCAGAATACACCAATTCCAATACAACCCATGACTCTCTATGATTGTCACCTTATTAACCAAAACTACAACGGCAGCTATTCCCAAGGATATAGCCAAAACAAAATGCGAGGAACTCGCACTTTTCTTCCAAGACAAAGTCAACAACTGCTTACACGTTTCCCTCCCTCCCCGACAACCAACCAAAAACCACAAGAATCTCCTTCAACCCAGCCCATCTCCCTCCCCCCAAAGGCCTGACCACCTTAGAATTCACCAACTGCCCTGGAAATTGAATCAATCCTTAAGAAATCCAGACCATTCCTCTCACCCATCCGACACAATACCCACTAAACACCTACTCTCCATACCCAACATAATAGCCCAGCCCATTGCCAGCAGCATAAATGCTTCCATCTCCTCAAGTTTGGTACCCAACCCCCTCAAACAAGCAATAGTCAAGCCGATACTAAAGAAACCCAAGCTTGACCCCACCGACCCTTCCAACTAGCGTCCCCTATCAAACCTCCCCTTCATTTCAAAAATTCTGGAAAAAACAATCAATAAGCAACTAACAGAATACCTAGATGACTCACACCTTCTCTCCCCATCTCAATACGGATTCCAGAAATTCCATAGTACGGAACCCTCCTCCCATCCCTGTCTGACCGACTCATTAAAGCAGAGCTTTCCAAACTGTGTGTCGGGACACGTAGTGTGTCGCCTGCAGTGTGCAGGTGTGTCGCGCAAGCCCGGTCAACTCTGATGCGAGTTTGGGGCTTTTTTTTTTCTAGAGATTCACTTTTTTTTTCAGTTTATGGGTTGCTTATTATTGGGTGATTTTTGCTGTCAATCGTGTTTTTTGGGGGGGCTTGGTGGGTGGAACAAGCCCAGCCATCCTTGCATTGGCTGCTGCTGCCAATGAGGCCTGGCCATGAGGAGTACTGACTGCAAGCAGCAGTGTCTGGTGATCATGGAAGGGGAGTGAAGCACTTAACTGGCAACAATCAAAAAGACGAGGTACATGAGTGTGGGGGCCAGACATGTGCTGGGGAGAGAGAGATGAGTGAGTGGGGGGCAAACGTGCTGGGGGGACAGACATGTGCTTGAGGGGGAGAGATATGAGTGTGTGGGGGCCAGACATGTGCTGGGGGATGAGAGAGATGAGGGTGTGGGGGACAGACAATTTGTTTTTAGTATTGTTTCTCATAAATTATACAATAACATGAATCTTGGAATATATATTTTTAATATAAATTTAAGGTTTTCATGAGATAGGTTGTGTCGTGAAACATTTTATTTATGTATATATTTAAGGAAACATACATAAATTGTCGAAATATGTTTTGTTCGTTTAACCTTTAACCTCTGGTTTACTAGTAGGACTGAATTACCGTGTCGTGAAATTATGTTTGTCTAAAAAGTGTGTCACCAACATGAAAAGTTTGGAAAGCTCTGCATTAAAGACTTAGATAAAGGACATTCATATATCCTAGCCTTCTTAGACATATCATCAGCATTCACACTATCAGCCATGATATCCTCCTGCAACGACTCCATGAAATTGGGATCACAGGAGCTGCTTAAAATTGGTTTAAATCATACCTTAGTAACCGAAACTACAAAGTCAAAATTGGAAACCACGAGTCCAAACCTATACCTCTTGTCCAAGGAGTCCCACAAGGCTCCTCTCTATCTTCAACCCTTTTCACATTTATCTCCTACCTCTCTGTCATCTTCTATCCGACCTCAAACTTCCCCACTATATCTATGCAGATGATGTTCAGATTCTTATCCCACTACCAGACACACTGACTAAAGCTATGAACATCTGGGAATCAACCCTTCTAGCTATCAACCAACTCCTCTCCAATATCCACCTTGCCCTTAACATGGCAAAAACTGAAATAATGCTTATCTCCCCACAAAATCAGACCTCTACCTCCTCCTACATCACCCACAATCTCTATCTATCCCGCTTTCCAACAAGTGCGAGATCTAGGGGTCATGCTAGACAGCCAAATCAACTTCAAGAAATTCATCAACACCACCCTGAAAGAATGCTTCTTTAAATTACACACCCTAAAGAAATTGAAACCTTTACTCCACCAACCTGACTTTTGCACAGTACTGCAAACTACTATATTCTCAAAAATTGATTATTGTAACTCACTTCTCCTAGGCCTTCCTAAAAACGTCACTCACCCACTGCAGATCTTGCAAAACACAGTTGCACGAATACTTACAAACACATGCAGAAACGAACACATTTCACCCGTGCTCAAGGAACTGCACTGGCTACCCATAGCATCTCGACTCCAGTACAAAACTCTCTCCATCATACACAAGGCACTCCACAACCCTGAATTGAACTGGTTCAATGACTCTCTAGTATTCCACCAACCCATCTCGGAGCCAATATCTTGCTTCCATACGCACCCCCCTCCCCAAGAAACACAATCTAGCTTCTACCACCGCACGTGCTCTCTCCTTAGCTGGCCCTGCCCTATGGAACAAAATGCCTGTAGACCTCCGCCAGGAAGACTGCCTAAAAGCATTAAAAAAAACCTAAAGACATGGTTATTCGCACAAGCGTACACCTAATCATACACCCCCTTCACTCCCAGCACAGATTCTCAGCTTCCTTGTTTCAAGATCTTCCTCATCTCAAATAGCATTGTATTTTCATTGTAATACCCCTAATCCTTAAGTTACCATTACGTTCAACTTCCCTGTCTCCCATATTTATCATGCATACATCTAAGCTTGTACCCCCGTTAATTTGTTCTATATATACCTGTTCTCTTGTTATGTCAACCGCATTTCATGCACAGTTTTTAATGTTTAATGTAAACTGATGTAATATCCCAGATGAATGTCTGTATATAAAAACTTCAAATAAATAAATAAATATAAATGAATCCCTCGTCCTTGCACAATCGTCTCGTCTACACAGTGAGACGCTGCCGCTCTGCCTGCCGCTGGGGACCTCTGCGTGGAACAGGGACTATATCAGAGAAAGCTACCCTAGTGCTTCTAGATTTCAGCTTTCTACCGAAGAGCCTAAATTTGGCTCCCACAACCTCCCTCCCACATTTTCCTATGTTGTTGGTGCCCACATGTACCATGACAGCTGGCTCCTCCCCACCACTGTCTAAAATCCTATCTTGCCCCATCCTTCATCAAAATGCATTAGTGCGTTAATGCATATATTAATGCGTTATCACTATAATGCATGCGAAAAGTATGGTAACGCATACCGTGAATGCAAATGTTTGGGTGGGGAGGAGTTGGAGTGGGATTTAGTTAAATTAGGGGCAATCTCACACCAGGTGCTAGCATACTGTATGCTATCATAGGGTTTTAACACCACAACTAACTACATCTTTTTTCCACGTGTTAGGCCATACTGCAATTTGTGATACATTTTTGGAATTGCATCTTGGCCATTTCTGGGCTTGGGGAGGGAGAGAGGAGAAGAGTGGAGTGTAGAGAAAGCTAATCCTCACGTACAAAAAAAAGGCGTCTTCTCTTAATTACACTTATCTCTTTTTCCCCTTCCTGGCTAGGTGCTAAGGAAGCTTCAGTAGGTAAAGGGGGGAGATCAACAGGCTGACGGTCTATATGAGGAGAGAATTCAGTAGGTGCGATGAAAGCGGCACGATGGAGAGATGAGGAATGCTGGATGAGCTCTCTCTTACAGGCCGATTCAGTAAACTGTGTGGGAGAGCCGGAGTTAATTTCAGATGGCACTGGCTAAGTGTACAGAAAAGCAGAAAAAAACTGAATAGCGCTTTGGTATTAAGTCAGAGGGTATAAAGTCGGAGGCCCTACAATAAAAAAAAAAATCTTATTTAAAAAAATAAATAAATAATCTGCCTGATGGTTGGAAAACGGAAGCTCAATGTTGCTAGTGTCTGTGTTCCGAATGCGTGGATGTCAGAGGGTTTGTCAACCGACGCTGCTAAAATCAAGTGTCGGCTGTCAAACCCACTGACAGCTGCCGCCAATGAGGCACTAGGGATGTGCTATTGTCCCTAGCGCCTCATTATTAGCGCAGGCCCTAATTTAAATACTGAATCACGCACCCAGGAGAGGTGCCTGGGCGCGTGTTGGGAGAGTGGGCGCTCACCTTGGAGCGCCAGCTCTCCCACGCAGTTTATTGTATGGGCTGGAAGAGGTAATAGTAAAACACCATGCCTTTTGTATATAACATTTAATTTGTATATTTAACTATTTCTATTCTTTCCTCTCTTCTTCCTTCTCCAAGTTCGGCTACCCCTGTTAAATGTAACTGTACCCCCGGTCACCACAGTTCTAGTTTTATGTTTATAATGCACTCCCGTTTTATGTAAACCAGCAAGATATGTTTTCATGATTGCCAATATATAAAAACTCTAAATAAATAAAATAAATAATAGTAGCGCATCAAAAACGTGTGGCCAAACAGGGGCTAAACAGTGCGCTCGGCCTGTCTGTGCAGCTGCCCCCACCTCCTTTTTCTTTCCCTACAGGCTGATACAGTAAAACCTGTGGGAAAGCTGGCGCTCTGAGGCGAGCGCCTACTCTCCTGACACACGCACAGGCCACACTCCTGTGTGTGCGATTTAGTATGCAAATGAGGGCCCGCGGTAAAAAGAGGCGCTAGGGACACTAACGCGCCCCCAGCGCCTCATTTTTGACAGGAACGGCAGCTGTCACTGAGTTTGGCAGCCAACGCTCAATTTTGCTGGTATCGGTTCTCGAACCCGCTGACAGACACGGGTTCAGAAAACGCATGCCGGCATAATTGAGCATCTGTCTTCTGGGCCGTAGGCTGCTTTTTAAATTTTGGGGCCTCCACCTTAATATCGCTTTGATATTAAGGCGGAGGGTGTACAGAACAGCAGTTTTTTCTGCTTTTCTGTACACTTCCGCGGCGCCGGCAGCAATTAACGTCGGCTTTCTGGGTCGCGCGATTAACGTCGGCCTTCTGGATCGCGCGGGAATAACTAATAGCGCCCCCAACATGCATTTGCATGTTGGGGGCGCTATTAGGTTTATTTTTTTGGAGGGGGGGGGGGGGGGGTTGGCCGCGCGGCTTCGAAAACGCCGAAAACGCGCGGCCAAACCCCGGCTAACAGCGCGCTCCACCGGCCCGCTACTCCGCAGCAATTGTCGCCTTCTGCATCTGCCCTGCAATGCTGTCACCTCTGATTGGCTGCTTGCCGAGATGTCATCCATCCGCGACTGCTGGCTGGGCTGCCTGAAGCAAAGAAAAGGGTGTCAGCAATTTCGAAGACTTGCGAGCATGCAGCTACCCAGTCTCCCAGCACAAAACTAGCCCGACCCGCAAAAAAGAATATTTTTTCCGCATCACGGAAAGGAAAGTAGCCCAATCTGGCATCACTGCCTGCAACGCCCCTTTTCAGCCCACACTTAAGATGGCCGCTATTCCTTTCTCTCCGCCCCCTTTTACATTTCCGCTTGCGCTCAAGATGGCCACGGGTTTTCGGTGATCGGAGGAGGAGGCGGCTCGCTGTCCTAGGGCCGGGCCATGGCAGGCTCCCGGCTGGAGCTGAATTTCCTGCGATTGCTCTCCCGATGCGAGTCCCTGGCCTCGGAGAAGAGGGACGAGAGCGAGTGGCGGCTGGAAAAGGTGAGATGGAAAGCTGTGGTTTCTAATATCCCTTGCTAGCTTTAGCTTGGGATCGTTGGTCTTATTAAGGCCGATGTTGAGTGGTACTATTACGGTCCATGAAGGGTAGAGGAGGAGAACTAGTTAATGCATTTCTTGATCAAGCGGGAAAATGTGATGTGTGCCAATCTCCCTTGGTATTGTGAGGGTGAGGGAATATCTGCCCCTTTTTTCAAGGTCTGGAAAGCTCCGTTGAATAGCTCAGAGTTATTCAGATGCTGATTCAGTGACAGGTATGGTATCACACCGATACATTACATGCTCTTGGACGCGCGTTTTCCCTTGCCCCTTATTCAGTAAGGGGAGGAAAACGCATGTCCAACCTGCAGCACCTAATAGCGCCCTCAAAATGCAAATGCATGTTGATGGCCCTATTAGGTATGCGCGCGGGATACAGAAAGTAAAATGTGCAGCCAAGCTGAAAAGTAAAAAAGAAAAATTTTTGAATTTGGCCCACGGCTGTTGGGCCGAAAACCGGATGCTCAATTTTGCCGGCATCTGGTTTCCGAGCCCGTGGCTGTCAGCGGGCTCGAGAGCCAACGCCGGCAAAATTGAGCGTCTGCTGTCAAACCTGCTGACAGCCGCCGCTCCTGTCAAAAAGGAGGCGCTAGGAACGCGCTAGGGTCCCCCAGTACCTCCTTTTACCCGGATCTACCGCGTCACCTAATTTAAATAGAGAATCGCGTGCACCGGCGAAGGGCCGGTGCGTGCGCCGGGAGAGTGGGTGTTAGTCGGCCCGTTGGAGAGGAGTCAGTTGCACGCCCCATCTCCTCCACTAGTAAATCTCACCTCCGGAGCTGAGTACCACTGTTATATCCGTGTTGTAATTATGATGGATATAAAGTGACCAGATAGCTCTGTGCCCTAAAGGAGAGGCTCAGCCAGACCTGGTTTTAATTTAGTGCATATATTGACTTGTAATTCCAGTTTCTCTAAGAAAGGCGAGATAGGGACTATAAATTCATAGATGCAATGGAGGGTTAAATCCAGACCTGGCTTAGCCTATCCATAGTGTAACCTTCCTTTTTATTGGGGGCTACCTTCGGAGGGTTCAGAAGGGGTTTCGAACATAAATTGCCATACTGGGTGAGGCCGAGGGTCTGTCAAGCCCAGCATCCTGTTTCCAACCGTGCTAATCCAGACTTACAAATACCTGGCAAGTATCCAAACATTAAATAGATCTCATGCTACTAATGCCAGTAATAGCAATGGCTATTCCCTAAATCAACATGATTAAAGGCAGTTTATGGACTTCTTCTCCAGGAACTTATCCAAACCTTTTTTTAAACCTAGCTACGGTTACTGCCCCAGCCATATCCTCTGGCAGTGAATTCCAGAACATAATTGTGCATTGCGTGAGAGAAAATTTTCTCTGATATATTTTAAATGTGCTACTTGCTAATTTCATTGAGTGCCTCCTAGTCCTTCTATTATCTGAAAGAATAAATAACTGATTCACATGTACCTATTTGAGTCCTCCTATCATTTTATAGACTTCTAATGTATCCCCCCTTCAACCATCTCTTCTCCAAGCTGAACAGCCCTAACCTCTTTAGTTTTTCCTCATAAAAGGGATGGAAAGTTTCCCCTATCATTTTGGTTGCCCTTCTCTGTACCTTGTCCAATACAACTATCTTTTTTTGAGATGCGGTGACCAGAATTGCACTCAGTACTCAAGGTGTAGTTTCACATGGAGTGATACAGAGGCTTTGACATACTGTTTTATTCACTCTTCTCTTCCTAACAATAATATGCTGCAGCTCTGGGAACAGTCATGCTTCTCCAGGGATCGCCGGCGGGGACCAGATCAGTCTCTAGGAGGCCGAAGGGAAGGCTTACTACACTACAAAAAAGTCCAAGGTCCACCCCAGGTCTTGGTTCCAAATGAGAAAAATGTATTGAAAATCCAAATGTAAAACAATTCTTCACAGGAGAAATCTTCAATTGAAGCACAGGATACAGTCCAAAAATTCAAACAAGATCAGCAAAATCCCTTCTTTTTCAAATGACTATCTTTGAAGAGGGAATTACACACAATCCCAATTAGCCCCAAGGTCTCCTGGGCAGCACGGAACAAACTTCTTTCCAGGAGCTTCCCCAGCAAGGGCAGGGCCCCTTTGACTTCAGGATCCTCCTCTTGGATGGTTGTAGGAATCTTTGCAACTGTTTCACAAACAGTAACCATCCATTTCTGTCTCGGGAGCCCTTACACTCCCAAGTCCAAGGCCAACTCTCTCTAGATGCCTGGAAAAGCATCTTAAATAACCTTTCATCAAAATACCCATCCTTTCCTTAGAGGACATGCACCTCCTTTTAGTACGACCTTATCTCATCCCTCTGCAAACACCATCTCTTCAATTCCCCTTGCCCCTCTCTAACAGGAAGAACCTTTGCAAAGTGCACAAACCCTGTAACCTGCATAAGCTCTGCAGTACCAGAACTCTTATGTCCTTTAGATAAGCCTTTTTATAGAGCAGCAACCCTCTAAGCACATCCCTTAGTGAACCTGGAAGGCTGGAACCCTCCAGAAATTTCTACCACATTACTTGCTGACTTGAGTCAGGGTTACAAATAGTATGCCCCCCCCCCCTGTAATCTGTTCTGCACAAGCTTATTTGAAGTAGGGCCACTTGACTGACATTCCTGATGGGATGATCCAGTTTTGAGTGGCAGTGTTTGGGTGCACATGGAAGAGGTGACCTGCTCATACCCAGGCTAGGAGAGAAGGCTACTGCAACAGTCCCTTGACATCCCCCCCCCCCCCCCCCCCCCCCCCCCCCCCCTACTGTCCTAAGAGCAGGTCTTGAAGGAAAACAGTTCCCTTATGTTTGTATTCACTATGTCCTGGGAAAGGTGAATATCCAGGGAAATGCCATAATAGGACATTTGGAATTTCTTCCCTGGTCTGGCCTAGTCCTCAGCAGAAGATGCAAAGTGTTTAGACATCACAATACTGAATTCCATTTCCCAGCAGGAAAACTAATGGACATCACAAGCCAGCACCAAAGTTGCTACAAGTAACCAGACCCCAGTATCCCCCTCCTCAACATTACACCCTCATGGGAATATGGAAGCTGAAGTCTATGAACATCACAGATTATAGGATTAACAATTTAATACATTTGTGACTAGCTTTCCAGAGCTAGGTTTCTTGCAAACTTATGACTTGTTTGCTCACCTTTTATTTTTAGGTGTGTGTGTATCTCTCTATCTATCTTATAATAATTTCAGGATAAAAACTAAATATGAAAATATAACAGCATCCAAATGTATTCAGAACCAAAGTTCATCTTACCGTTAAGATGCTTGTTTTTCACCCTAGTAGATTCTTAGTCCCCTCTCAGTAACCAGAGACCAGCTAAGAGTGCTTGGTACGTTGTCACTAGATGTTGCACAAGTTACATCACCAAGATTATGATGTCATCTGTGATGCGAAGTACAACAATTGCTTGTAGTAACTATAGAAACTGACCTTTTTTTTTTTTTTTTGGGCCCAGCACATATTCCTTCTGGGCTTTCATTTGGAACCAACCTCTGCTGGGGCTACCTTTCCATGAGTTCTCGGTCGAGGCTCTTCAAGCTATTTCTCCTTTTTATCATGTCTTCCTCTGCTGCCTCCAAAGCTACCCCAACTGTTACCGTCAGAAAAGAGGCCCCAGACAACTTGGTCCGGAAAGAAAGACTTTTATTGCATGCAAGACACAGCTGAGAACAATGGCTCAGAAACTGCGTGCCCCTCCCTTTCAGGAGCTGGCTTTTATACATTCTACATTTCTTATCTTTTACACATGCGTTCTACGCATTGCTGAGCAAGCATATCCCGGCTGAGGGGCTACTGACCCCCTCCTTAGACAACCTGGAACCTTCGTGAAACATCTGCAGGAGAGGCTGTGAGTACCTGACCTGAGGCACCCACTATAGAAACAGTCTCTTTCGTCGGGGGGGCTGATTGGTGCAGTCATGACAGATCGTTGGCCTCTGAGTCCAACAGGCCCCTGATTTTGTTGTGTTCCCTCGTGGATTTCCACCAGAGGGTCAGTGGGGATTCTTCCCTTCTCTTCAGGCTGTATGCTCCTTGTCACCTCCCCCGCCATCTGCCCCATTGCAGCAATAGCATGGCCAGGAGCCACAGACCAGGATGTCTTCAGGACCCTGATACATGGGCACCCTGAATCTGGCCAAAAGATGCCACTATTCTGCTTTGGTGTCCTCCTTCCAGGGGTTGCAAGGGCTACCTCCACAGCATCCCCAGCCCTGCCTGGCCTGGGGAGCAGAGACCAGGAATCCAACCCAGATCTCTTCCATGGCAGCAAACAGCACTGCCACCGAGCCAGCCTAGAGGAATATACTTAACAATCTGTATCATTAGTAACTGACTTCCAAATGTCAGAGAAATTTCAGCTTCTTGATTCTGTTTGATAACACCAAAAAGTCCTTTGAGTGTGGCACTGTGGGAGATCAAGTCTGAGTTTGGTGCGTAGTTCTTCCTCTGGACCGGTTGTGAGCACTGCTGAGACTAAGGATCCTCTGGGGAAGAAGATAGGGAAGAGAGTTTGTAGCCACAAAGAGTGGACAGTCGTGGAAATATGTGGTGAATCCTAAGGCTCAGTGAGTTTAGTATGCCTTCAAGTGCTGGAACCTGAAATGGATTTGAGAGAGGGGCTGCAAGCTAGAGATGCTATTTTGAATCTGTGTGCTGGGCCAGAGCATGTAGCAGAGGTGACCTACTCTATCTCCAGAGGGAGGAAGGTGGGCTGCCAGTTCAGGTGAAAGAGCACTTTGCCTCAGAGAGGACTGTCTCTTCCAGCCCTTGGCCACATGGAGGGACTAGTGTTGCTCAGGCAGCTCCCTGGGAAGGAAGATTTAAAGTAGGAAAAAATTAGGAGGCAGGATGGGAGGTTGATCCATCATATTTCCTCTTTATGGAGTTGATGCAATAATGTGCGCTTGGCACAACGTGCAGTTTAATTTTCTGTTCTGTGCGCATTTTTGTGGGCAAAGAATTTTACACACAACGTGCGTTTCAAATTAGCGTACTCGCATGGAGATTCTGTGCTAATGGTGGCATTAGCTGTTACCTTCCTATGAAGAGAGTTGTGCTGGCTTACCTCTTGTTTTCTTAGCGCTGGAAACTTTATCTCCTAAATAGAAACATACATAGAAATGACGGCAGAAAAAGACCAATCGGCCCATCCAGTCTGCCCAGCAAGCTCCCACACTTATTTTCCCATACTTATGTTTCATTATTTTCCCACACTTATCTGTTTCACCGACCATCAAGTTCAGGGCCCTTGTTGGTAACTGTTTGATTCAATCAAACTGGAATAAAGTTTTCAGAGTTACAGGACGATGCAATATCTGTATGAGAAAATGGGCACACATGATAGAGATCCAGCTTTCTAACATGCACCCATCCACTACCGCAGGAGCCATCACAGTGCCTGTTCTTGATGCCCAAGGTGGATGCACTGGATTCAGTGGTTACAAGAGAACAACTTCTGTAGAAGGTGGCACTTCTCGTAAGGATCCTCAGGCTAGAAGGATTGGGAGTCCTCTTTAAACATGTTTTACTTCTTCTGTATTGCCAGTACAGTTCGCAGTTTATGGTGGCTTAAGCTAGTTCTGCACTGGGTCCAACAACTTCCTGAAGGGGGATGAGGCTGCCCCTTCACTGCAGATGCCTTCGATGATCTTAGGATTTCATCTTTCAGTTGCTAGGAGACTCCTATTGGCTCAGTATTGTGATACCAGGAGGTATAGACCAAGCAAGCAGTCTGCTTCTCGATCCTTTCGATTTAGGGATAAGAACCAGTCCTTTCATGGCCTGAGAGTCGCAACGGGCTCTACGCTGCTGGCAGAGCTTCCCAATGAGCAAGGCGCGTTCGCTGTCTGGTGTTACCTGGAGGCAGCCGCCTGCAGCAGTTCTACCAGCAGTGGACTCGGACCTGGGCAGGTCAAAAGAAACAACTCCCCTCTTTTGCTGGGCAGAAGTGAATAAAAGTGTTTCAGGCGGGAAAGATTGGAATACTTTTGGGGAGACCAGCAAGTCTTATCTGTTTTTACGAGCTGGTGGCAAAATATCCGATATCAGAAAAGGACTATTAGACTTACCTCAAGTTTTTATACATTTTGTTTTCTCAATTGAGGTAAAGGGGGATCTTTTGGAGGGTAAATCACTATTTAAAGGGAACTGTGAGAACATAGACAATCTTAGGGCAGTATCTCTATTGAATAGGCATATCCCTTATAGCCTTAAACACTTGATAGCATGGCAAAGGGATTTGGGAGCAGGGCTGGATGAAAGACAAAAATCAAAGATCCCTCACCCTATCAGCTGATGATCCCTGTCCTCATCCTCCGTTGAGGATGGCTATAAGTTATTGTATAGACTGTATTTGACTCCTGTACATGTATATAAATGTTTCCAGCCACTTGCGGTCAGTGTTGGTGGAGAAGTGGAGCAAAAGGGACCTTTTTTCATATGTGGTGGACGTGCTCGGATCAGGTTATCAAGTTTATGGGGGCCGCTATGACCATTCCACCTCCGGTTTATCTTCTTCTGAGCAGCATCCGGCTACACGGGTGGCAGTTGCAGTGAGATGTGCTATCGCTGCATGGTGGAAAGAATCTGAAGTTCCTCCACCTTCAGAGCGTGTGTGTGTGTGTTAGCGGTGCCGAGAACTCTGTGTGGAAAAGCTGATGATTCTCTCTCTAAATTTTACAAGATGTGGGAGCCTTTTGTTTCGTGGCTGGAAAAGAATGATAAATGAGAGAATAGAAACGGCGCTTACTTATTTACATAGGTTTTTTTTCATTTACTGATTTAATTCCCTTGGAGAATCTGGGCAGAGTGCTGTTTGGTGTTGGAGTAAGGTTAATTGGGGCGGGGGAGTTATATATTAACAGTTTAATTTATTCGTTCTGTAATATGGTGAATAAAGCAATAAATTGTTGGGGGGAAAAAACCTCAGTTGGCCGGTCCAGTCTGTCCGCTCCACTTATTTCCGTCCACACTGCTAAGGATACGTCTTCGCTGCCAGCCATGGAGTGTGACCACCTGCAAGATCTGTGTTTTGTCTTCCTCCTTCGGACTCCACCATCTTGGGTTAGGAGAGCATGCAGGACCACCACGTTTTTCATGCCTAACTGTAGTAGTCGTCTAAAGGTCATTGCCCTAGATCTGGGCCTCCTGGAGCTTTAAAGCACTTCTGTCTCAGAAACCTTTGTCAATCCCTGTCCCATCCATTTACTAAACTGAGGGCACCACATCGTCATTATACTGCAGCCTGTAACTTCCTGATGTGCACGGGCAATCCTGTGCCCTAGCTAACTCCCTGCTATATTTAAACCCCTTGTAATTCTGCCATTTTCAGCTACTGAAGGGATCATATAGCTCTGGAAAGTTAGTCACCACAGACTTAAACTAGTTCGGTTAAAAGGCGGGTTTATTTATTTCTTTATTTCTGAGTTCCAGTATATAAATAAAGTGGCCAAGAGATGTCAGCATTGCGCTGTCCTGCGGCCAGGGAGCAAACTCCTGAGAACTATTTTTACTGACTTCCAAGATGGTTGGTTAAAATGTTCATGTGCTGTTGGGAGAGGGGAGAATGCATCCCCACCGCCCTCCTGATCTTCACATAAGAACTTGCCATACTGGGTCAGACCAAGGGTCCACTAATCCCAGCATCCTGTTTCCAACAGTGGCCAATCCAGGCTACAAGTACCTGGCAAGTACCCAAACATTAAATAGATCCCCCACTACTAATGCCAGAAATAGCAGTTGCTATTCCCTAAGTCAGCTTGGTTCCTAAAAGCTAATGGACTTCTCCTTCAAGAACTTTATCCCAGGTACTCTAACTACACTAACCACATCCTCAGGCAGCAAATTCTAGAGCTTAATTGTGCATTGAGTGAAAGAATTTTCTCCGATTTCTTTTAAATGTGCTACTTCCTAACTTCATGGAGTGCCCCCTAGACCTTCTGTTATCTAAAAGAGTAAATAACAGATTCACATTTATCTGATCTAGCCCTCTCATGATTTTATAGAACTCTGTCATATCCCTCCTCAGCCTTCTCTTCTCCAAGCTGAACATCCCTAACCTTTTTAGCCTTTCCTCATAGGGGAGATGTTCCATCCCCTTTATCATTTTGGTCTCCCTTCTCTTTACTTTCTCCACTGCCAACTATATTTTTTGAGATGTGGCAACCAAAATTATACACAGTACTCAAGGTACAGTTGTCACTATGGAGCTATGCAGAGGCATTATGACAATTTCCGTTCTATTAACCATTCCCTTTCTAATAATTCCTAACATTCTGTTTGCTTTTTTGACTGCTGCAGCACACTGAGCCGATGTTTCAATGTATTATCCACTATGATGCCTAGATCTTTTTCCTGGGTGGTAGCTCCTAATATGGAACCTAACATCGTGTAACTACTGCATGGGTTAATGTTCCCTATATGCAACACCTTGTCCACATTAAATTTCATCTGCCATTTGGATGCCCAATCTTAGTCTTGCAAGATCCTCCTGCAATTTATCACAATCCACTTGTGATTTACCTGCATAATTTTGTATCATCTGCAGATTTGATCACCTCACTCGTATTACTTTCCAGATCATTTTTATATTGAAAAGCACCAGTCCAAGTACAGATCCCTGAGGCACTCCACTGTTTAGCCTTTTCCACTGAGAAAATTGTCCATGTAATCCTACTCTTTCCTGTCTTTTAACCAGGTTGTAATCCACGAAAGGACATCGCCTCCTATCCCATGACTTTTTACTTTTCCTAGAAGCCTCATATGAGGAACTTTGTCAAACGCCTTCTGAAAATCCAAATACGCTACATCTACTGGTTCACCTTTATCCCCATGTTTATTAACCCCTTCAAAAAAAAAATGAAGCAGATTTGTTAGGTAAGACTTCCCTTGGGTAAATCCATGCTGACTGTGTTCCATTAAACCAAGTCTTTCTATATGCTCTACAATTTTGATCTTTAGCATAGTTTCCACTATTTTTCCCGGTACTGAAGTCGGGCTCTCACATCTATAGTTTCCCAGATCACCCCTGGAGCCCTTTTTAAATATTGGGGTTACATTGGCCAACCTCCAGTCTCTGGTACAATGGATGATTTTAATGATAGGTTACAAATTTTAACTAATAGATCTGAAATTTAATTTTTTAGTTCCTTCAGAACCCTGGGGTGCATACCAGGTAATTTGCTACTCTTGTAGTAGGCCAGATTGATAAACTAATCTTTCAGATTCACCGTTATTTTGTTCAGTTCATCTGAATCATCACCTTTGGAAACCACCACCGCGGTGTTATCGCTGCCGGCTTTCGCACCCAATAGCGCCACCATGAAAGGCGGAGCTATTGGGCGCGCTACTGGCGATAACAGTGCTTACCTTATCGCCGCCAGCGAAGTTAACACTGCGTCCATCTCCTCGCAGGTCCGACTCCGCCCCTGCAAGCTATCGCAAGCAAAAAGGGACTTTTCGAGTGCTTAGAAAATGACCCCCTTAGTCTTTCCTTGGCCTGTCTTATCAATGTTTTATGCTTAACTTGATAATGTTCATACTTTTTCCTATTTTCTTCAGATGCATCCTTCTTCCATTTTTTGAAGAATGCTTTTCTCTATCTGCCCAGTCCTCTGGGTATTAGACCTCCTCTTTTTTTGGGCCCAGCAATTTCCTTCTGCACGTCTTGGGCTTCCAACTGAATGAAGCCGGTCTTTTGTCAGGCGACAGTGCCATTAACCTTCATTCACAATTATCCTGGGGTCTTCTTGCCCACCATTTTGTATTCTCCTCCCACTTATCTAGCTCAGTCCTCAGCTGGGGATCACACACCAGAGCTCCCTCTAGAACCCTCCAACTGTGGATCATAAATCTGGCCACTAGGTGCCCTCATTGAGCAACAACAGCTAGGATTCCCTCATAGCTGCAAGAGCTACCACTGCAATTTCCCAGGCCCATCTAGGAATCAAACCCAGGTTTTCTGCATTGCAGCATTTGCAGAACGTTATTTTAATAAATAATCACTGATTTAGGCCAGTTAGCCTCCTGCTTGTACATCTTTCAGCTCTGTGTTACATGCCCCCTGTGTATTCTGGACAGCCTTGGCAGTTTCTGGGCAAAAATGGCACCCAGAGCAAGGGTCGTGTTCAGCACCCTCCTTCTCTTTTGGGCTCACATACTCGCAAAGTCTTAAGACTGACTCAAAAGGGAAACATTGTTGGGCCTCGAGGACCTTCTCTTCCCCCCCCCCCCCCCCCCCCAGCTTGGTAGGTGCCCAGGGTGGTTGCCCTACTTGTTCACCCCTTCTAACAGCTTAGAGAACAGTGATGGGGTTGTCTGTGAAGGCAAGCAGAAGAATTCCTGTACGTGACTAAATAATCTGCACTAATGGTGCAATCAGACTATATTTGGTTAGAATTCCTCTTCAGCGACGGACCTCCGGGGGATCGGCTGCTCGGGCCTGCGCAATCGGCGCTGAAAGCCTGTCGGGGTAAGGCCTCTTACCTTCACCCTTCCCCCCAAAGGGCTCCCCCGCCGATCGCGAGGCTCTGCTCCTCGGCCCTCCGCTTCCACGGGCCTTGCTTACCTGCTGCATCGGGGCTCCCTCCAGCCAATCGACTCAGAGGCGCCCGTGTGACATCACTCTCGGGTGCCTCGCTGGGCCTTTAAATTGGACCCCCTCCCCCGGTGTCGCGCACCGGGCATCGCACGCACGAAGGAGCGCGACAAAGGGGCCCGCCCCTTTGTGCGCCCCTTCGTGCAATCCCGAAGTGCCCACCAAGGACTCCTTACACCAGGATACAAAAAAAAAAAAATTAAAATTTAACCAAAACTTGTTTTTCATTACGCCTGCTCTCCCGCTTACCTTAATCCTGAACTCTTTATCCTTCAAACTGATTAATCCTGCCTCCAGACCATCATTTCTCCTTAATCCTATTTCATTTCGCTACTGTACCTCCTAACATTATTCCAAGGACATTCATACATCCTCACACACCCTCAACAGCCATAACCCCCTGCAATTTTAGTCCCCCCTACAGCAGTACACCCACCCAGGCCAGCCTAAACACTGAACATATAGTGCCTCTCCCTCAGTACTCCTGTCCTGTTCTGCTCCCTCAATCCCCCCATTATGGCCACCTTTCCCCATATACAAGCTTCGATACAATACCCGCAGAAACACAGCACCCCACCACCCTATAACACACCGTCAACACAACTCGCTCCTCCCAATCATGCTCACTCCACTCACACAATTCCTAGGCATTTCTACCATCGCAATACTTCTGATCAACGCACAATCCCTAACCAAAAAAACCCTCATCTTAAATGATCTCCTCCTTGATAAACAACCTGATCTATGCGCCATCACAGAGACATGGTTAAAGGACACTGACTCGGTCCTTCTCAATGAACTTCCCAACACTGAATATGACATCCACCCAATCCCCAGACCCAAAAAAAGAGGTGGGGGTCTACTCCTAGCAGCTAAAAAACACCTTAAGCTTAAACAAATCCCAATCACCCTCCTAGCAAGTACGAAGTGGGATTATTCAAGTCGCCCAGCCTCCAAATATGCCTAATATACACACCACCTGGCATACTAGATTCTGGCATTTCACCCATCATTGAATGCATTGCAGCAAATATCACCAGAGACATTCCTGCCATAATCCTTGGAGACTTCAACCTCCATATCGACTCACTCCCCCTCTCTCACAGCTGCGAAGCCTTCCTATCTGCGCTCAACGCAATGGACCTGCATCAAATCATAACAAGCCCCACGCACAAAGCTGGCCACTCCCTCGACCTTATCTTTATGAATTCCCTCCTCCTCCCACAACACACAACCTACACTCCCGTGCCCTGGTCAGACCACTTCCTTATCAAAACTTCATGCACAATCAATCACATCCCCAAGCCACCAAACACAAAAACCACCATACAATACAGGAAATCCTGTCCCAGAGATGACCTTATTGACGCCCTCACCGACAACCTCAAAAACCTAGACCTCTCGGATTCCCAAACAGCCATCACCTCATGGAACCACATCACCAAAGACACAGCTGACAAACTTTGCCCCCTAATAACTAAAGAGATCCAACCCCCTACAAACACAAAACAACCATGGTACAGTTCCGAACTAAAACTACAAAAACACAAGCTCAGAACACAAGAAAAAATATGGCGCAAAGACCCTTCTACTAAGCAATTTGCCATATACAAGACCCTACTGCATGACTACAGAGCCAACACTCTCAAAGCCAAACGCGACTACTATGCCACCAAAATTCACAACTATCAATTCAACCCAAAAGCCCTCTTCTCTATAATTTCTAACCTCACCTAAACAGCTCCCAAGACACCCACATGTGAAGACCCCAGCACCAAATGCAACCAGCTTGCTCAATATTTCCACAACAAAATCTCTACCCTTGCCTCGCGCTTTCCCCTTACCCCATCACCTAACAAATTCACCCCCAAAGAAATAGATCACAAAATGGATGCATTCGAAAATACCTCCTCCTCTGAAATATCTGCCATACTCAAGAAAATGCGACCCGCTACACACCCCTCTGACATGATCCCCTCCAAAATCCTGCTGACCATCCCAGATAGCATCTCCCAACCGCTAGCTGATATTATCAACACCTCCATGTCCATCGGAGATGTTCCTTCCCAGCTCAAATTAGCCATAGTAAAACCTATCCTTAAGAAACCGAAACTAGACCCCTCCGATTTATCCAACTACCGACCCATCTCCAATCTCCCCTTCGTTGCCAAAGTCCTTGAAAAAACAGTTAATACCCAACTGGCAAACTACTTAGACCAGCACCAGATTCTCTTCCCATCACAACATGGCTTCAGAAAGCACTTCAGTACTGAAACTTTACTACTCTCCCTCACCGACCTAGTCATCAGAGGCTTTGACAAAGGTCATACATTCATCCTTGCACTACTAGACATTTCTGCAGCCTTCGACACTATCAACCATTCTATATTACTTGACAGGCTAGCCGACATAGGCATCTCTGGGACCCCTCTTCGCTGGTTTAATTCATATATAAAGGACAGACACTACAAGGTAAAGATTGAAAACCATGAATCCGAGCCAATCGACATCACAAGGGGTGTACCCCAGGGCTCCTCCTTATCATCCACACTCTTCAACATATACCTCCTCCCCCTATACCAGCTACTCTCAAATCTCGGTCTCCCGCACTTCGTCTATGCCGATGATGTGTAAGTGCTCATCCCTATCACAGACTCCATCCCTAACGCCCTAAAAAGATGGGACAGTGCCCTCTCTTCCATCAACAGTCTAATCACTCAACTCAACTTAGCCCTAAATACTAACAAGACGGAACTCATGATCATCTCACCACAAGCCATTATCCACGTACCCATACCCTCAGCCAACTCCCCCCCCTCTCCTCCAGTCCTCTCGCAACTTGTAAGAAACTTAGGTGTCACCCTTGACTCACAATTCAACCTACAGAAATTTATCTCCTCCACCATCAAAGACTGTTACTTCAAATTATACACCCTCAAAAAAACTCAAACCTATTCTGCACCTCAATGACTTCAGAACAGCCCTACAAGCCCTTATTTTATCTAAAATAGACTATGCAAATGCTATGCTTTTAGGTCTCCCAAAGAACAACCTTGCCCCCCTGCAATTACTTCAAAATGCAGCTGCAAGGATATTAACTGGCACCCGCAGAAAAGAACACATCACGCCCATCCTCAAACAACTTCACTGGCTCCCCATCACAGCCAGAATTCAATTTAAAACCCTCACTCTTATCCACAAAGCCATCCACAATCCAGACATGCTCTGGTTCTCAGAATCTTTACACATACGTTCCTCTTCCAGAGCACCCTACACCGCAAGCATTATCACACACTCTTCCATCTAAAAACCACCAAGCAACGTGCACTATCCCTAGCTGGACCATCCCTATGGAACTCTATGCCCACCCACCTTCGCCTTGAAACCTGCTCTAAGAAATTCAGGCAGAACCTCAAGACCTGGTTGTTCGCCCGAGCCTATTCATGAGCCCCCTATTCTTTCCACTCCATCTTTCCTTACCCCACCTCCACCCCCTACCCCCCTAGGCCCCTTCGAATACCCAGTCTTTAACTCCATCCTCCTAATTTTCAAAGTACATTATCTATATTTATACTAACTATAATGTATGCTAATTATAATTGTATTTAAATATGTTTTTCCCGTCGATAGCAGGGCTGAATTAGCCATGCTGTATGGGAACTGTCCATCAGGGCCCAGGAAGGCGGAGCTTTGTAGCAGAGTGTAGATCTTTGATCCTCTGCGGCTGCGCGTGGGTTCCCGCACAGTATCAACGGTTCTCCTCAGTCTGTTTTTTTTTCCGTGCGCGGGAGCGCACGCGGAGCCTTTTTCTCCTCAAAAAAAAAAAAAGAGAATGTCAACGCAGAAGTCGGGGTTCAAGCCGTGTCCGTGCGGTAAGATCATGTCCGTCACTGACGGACATGATCGCTGCTACCGCTGCCTGGGACGCGATCATGACCAGTCCGACTGCGAACATTGTGCGAAAATGTCCCCGAGGGCCCGTCGACACAGGAGCTACCGTTGGCTGGCGCTCTCTGCGGAGGACAAGGCGTCCACAACTCACTCCTCTTCGGGCCCAAAATCCAAGACGTCAAAAGCGGGTAAGAGAGCAACTTCGTGGGACCCACAGTCGCCAAAAATCCGAGACGCAAAGCGGAAGCCCAAGGAGAAAGGAGACCAGGGACCTGGTCTTAATTCCGAGCCGCTGCACGTGGGGAAACAGAGGCCTTTCAGGTTGACTGAGCCTAGTACCCTAGCGGCCTAGCAAAGACAACCCGGTCCGATCCTTATTGTTATCGCAACGGGAGGACCCACATAGAGGCACAGAACCTCCGAAAAAGGTTCAAAAGAGGGCCGAAAGGGCGCCGGAGAAGTCACAGGCGGCGCCGAAGCGTTCAATGCAGCCCAGTCGAAGCCCAAATCTTACTCTGCGCCGAAACCTCTCTCGACTCCGAAGGATCCACTCGGCTCCGAAGATCCACTCGGCGCCGAAAACCCGCACCCGGCTCCGAAATCTCGATCGGTGCCGGAGTCTCAGTCGGCGCGGGAAACCTCAGTTCGGCGCCGAAAATTCAATCGGGGCCGCAGCCTCAACCACAAGGGGAGCCGAAACCATCGCACTCCAGATCAACAGCAGCACCCAAGGCCTACATCTCGCCAAACCGCTGCAGCGGACACCGGGTCATCACTGCACCCAAACAACGGGAGCCCTGGTCAGAATCCCTGACAGAGGACAAAAATTCCCAGGTGGATCGACTTGTTAAAGATCCAGGGCGGAACCTCACGGAGTACCACGGGCACTCACCATGAGCACTCTGGTCACACTTCAAAGCAGTTAATAGGACGGGCGGTATCCCATCCTCAACGGAGTGCTGACTCGCATAGGGACAAAAGACAAGGTTGTCACCAGCGTATAGAAACGCATGCAGACAGGAAATCCCGAGACAGTACACGGTCTTCAACTCAAAAAAGGCATCGGCATCATTCGGGCTCTTCCAGATCCACCACTAGGGAGCCTGGTCATGCAAAACGACATCATGCCTCTCATCATAAAGAAGGGAGATCCTCTTCTTCCTCGTCCTCACGCCATAAGAGTAAATCTGAGAGATCGGGCTCGGTTTCTCAGGGAATTATTCCAATTTCTTCATCATCATCAAGCAAATCGAGGAGTATACAGTCCACTCGTCAAAGAGGAATGGAGTGGAGTGAAGATTCGGACGGGGAAGGTACTTATGGTCCTCCACCAGGAGACGTACCATATCAATCCACGCAGATGGAAAAACCCCCATCGATGCCGCCCCATACATCGAAAGCTTTTTGGGACTTGACACACTCCCTAGCCGGGTTTTTTGAAACATTACAGTCGACATACACTCTACCACCAGAGTCTACGAGCCCGGCAGGCAACACTAGCCCGGCTCCACAGTATGCGCAAGGGGATCTACCATCTTCCCGATCCCCCATCTCCACAGGGATCGGTCGTCCACTCACCGTCCCCGACAAGGGCTTCAGAATCCATGCATTCCTCGCCTCTCTCTTCAACAGGATACCCGTCTGATCCTCCAGAGCAACCAGCGGAACCTTATTCCCCTCCGGAGGATCTCACCTATCCCAAGTTCATTGCAAAGATGGGAAATATCCTACAAGTTAGAGGTTCAAAAGCTACCGAAACCAAGGGCAGAAACATTGGGATTGTTAAAGATTTTTGATGCGCCTGGAGAGTCGGCTGCTCTCCCACCTCATGCGATACTCCATGGTGTCCTGCAAAAATCATGGGAGACACCCTTTAATCTACAATCTGTATCCAGAAAGACTGATTTAAAATTTAAGCTCCAAAAGCCTTCCATGTATGCGACTCCACAACTACCACATGACTCCATAGTGGTGGAATCCGCCCTTACAAAAATCCAAGAAAGCGAAGACGCATGCATCCACCCCACCGGGGAAGGACAATAAGTCCTTGGACGACTTTGCCAAGCGCGTCTACCAAAACGCTATGCTGACAGCGAGAATTCAACCACCATAATTTTTATATGGTACAATATATGTATGAGTGCCTGCAAGCCACTAAGGGTCTGTTCACGTCCTTAGGGAGTCAACACCGGCAGTGATTTCGGATATGGAGGAGTGCACTCGACATATGCTGAGGGCAGTATACGAGGGATTCGAAAACTCATCCAGGGCTTCAGCCATGGCGATAGCAGCTAGACGTCTGGCCTGGCTCAAAGCTAGTGCTATTAGAGAGGACCTGCATGAGAAGCTCGCAAATTTGCCATGCACGGGGGAGAACCTTTTTGGAGACCACCTCCAGGATACTGTGAGTAAGCTAAAAGATCAAGCGCTAGCGGTCCAGTCACTCGCTGCCCCAGCACCAGTGAAACGATTTTTCTCCTCAACGCGCCGACAACAGTTTCCCAGGAAACAGTACAGGAGCTATCAAAATTTTAGACAGCAAAACTATCTACCGTACAACCGGCAGCCAAACAGCAACCCTCCACAGCAACAACAGCAGAGGAGGGGACGGCCTCGCGCTCAACGCCAACAACAGCCGCAACAGTCAGCAGTTCCGGCAAAGACCACACAGTCTTTTTGAACTCCCGGCCACCACCAACACCCAGTTTACCGGAAAATCCCCCGGGCAGGTTAACGGCTTGTCTGACCGAATGGCAGGCCATCACGACGGATCAATGGGTACTCGACATCGTAAAGGAGGGATATCGGTTACATTTCCTATCCCAACCCGTCACACCTCATTGCCCCCTAAATCAGAGACACCTAACACATCCACAACTGGCCCAGGAGTTAACCAATCTTCTCCATCAGAACGCCATCCGCATAATCCCGCGGACGCTGAAGGGCCAGGGTTTCTATTCTCCATACTTCCTCATTCCAAAGAAAACGGGGGGCGATCGACCCATCCTCGATCTCAGAGAGCTCAACAAGTGCTTGGTACGCGAGAAGTTCAAGATGGTATCTCTGAAATCCATTCTACCTTTAATTCAACCCAAGGATTGGATGTGCTCTATAGACCTCAAGGATGCGTACACGCACATTCCTATCCACAAATCCTGTTGGCAGTACCTATGTTTCCAGTATCGCAACAAACATTACCAATACAAGGTCCTGCCGTTTGGACTCTCAGCAGCCCCCAGGGTATTTACCAAGTGTATGGTGGTGGTGGTGGCCCACCTTCGTCTACAGGGTCTGACCATATTTCCTTACCTCGACGACTGGTTAATAATAGCATCGGACCCGAACGTCCTGAAGTCGCATCTCAGCATAACGATAACATGCTTACAACGCCTAGGATTAATGATCAATTATCCAAAATCCCACTTACAACCCTCGCAGATCCTACAATTCATAGGAGCTCGACTGGACACAATTCGAGTCAGGGCTTTTCTGCCACAGGACAGGAGATTCCAGATGTGCTCATTACTCAGGGCTCTACAACACATAAGATGTACCACAGCCCGGTCCATCTTGAAAATTCTGGGGCATATGGCAGCAGCGATATTTACGGTCCCGAATACCAGACTCCACATGCGACTCCTGCAGTGGGGTCTCAAGAGATAATGGGCACAACACTCTCAACCATTACACAAACGGGTTCAAGTAACCAACCCGATGCGACAAGATATCGACTGGTGGCTCAGGAAACCCACTCTCGAAAAAGGGGCACCGCTAAACCCCCCACCTCACAATGCAGTCCTCACGACGGATGCTTCGCGGAAGGGATGGGGGGCGCATTTAGACCACCTGGAGACGCAAGGCCTCTGGTCCCCTTCAGAACAGGAGCTGCAGATAAACCTCCTAGAACTCCGGGCAATCCGGAATGCCCTACTCACGTTTCAGGACTATCTGCGGGGGCGAAGAGTGATGGTTTACACAGACAACCAGGTGGCGATGTTCTACATAAACAAACAAGGAGGGTCGGGATCATGGCCCCTTTGCAGGGAGTCTCTTCAAATCTTTTCTCATGCTCACAGACATTCCATTCATCTTCAGGCGACCTATCTTCCGGGTATAGCAAACACCAGAGCGGACAGATTGAGCCGCGTCTTCTACCCACACGAATGGCAATTGAATCCCGAGGTACTACAAGAGATCTTCAACAGTTGGGGAACACCAACCATAGACCTCTTTGCCACGGAAGAAAATGCCCAACTACCGCAATTCTGCTCAGTCCGACCCAGCCCGTCCCGCTTAACGCAGGACGCCTTCCTAATTCCTTGGTCGTCAAGTCTCCTATACGCCTTTCCGCCAATCCCATTAATAACGAGAACAATACAAAAATGTATAGCGGATCACAGTCAGCTCATACTCATTGCGCCAGCGTGGCCTCGACAACCATGGTACAGCTATCTGTTACGGCTCTCAGTGACGACCCCAATCCGCTTTCCGGACAGGCCAGACCTTCTCCTACAAGAAAACGGAGTGCTCATTCACCCACTTCTATCCTCCCTCCATCTAACTGCATGGAGATTGAGCGGGCATCTTTAACGGAGCAGGGGGTATCTCAGACGGTACAAACCATTCTTCTCGAATCTCGGAAACCGTCCACAAGGAGGTGTTACTCGTTCAAATGGAAGCGCTACTACAACTGGTGCAGCGAAAGGAGTATCTCACCTACGGACTGTTCCCCAGCATCGCTACTGGATTACCTGCAGTCTCTCTATGACTCGGGGTTGGCAACCTCGTCGATCAGAGTGCATCTCAGTGCAATAGCGGCATATCATAAACCAATGAATAGCCACTCGGTGGCGGAACACCCGTTACTATCTAGATTCTTTAAAGGTCTTCTACGTTTACGCCCACCGGTCGTAAAACCACCGATACCGTGGAATCTTAATGTAGTCCTAGAACAACTAACCCTGCCGCCATTCGAACCCTTGGAATCGGCGCACCTGAAGTTTCTCACCTGGAAGGTAGTGTTTTTGGTAGCCATAACGTCAGCACGACGGGTCAGTGAGCTACAAGCACTAGTACACTATGAACCGTATTTACAATTTCATCATGACAAAGTTGTCCTGCGAACTCACCCTTCGTTCCTACCAAAAGTTATTTCCACATTCCATCTCAATCAAACTATAGATTTGCCGATATTTTTTCCCAAACCACACGCTAACGACAGGGAACGCTTGTTACACACCTTAGATTGTAAAAGAGCATTGGCATACTATAAAAGGAGAACACACTCCCCAAACAGGACATCACAACTGTTTGTGTCATTTAATCCAAATGCTCCAGGCTTAGCAGTAGCTAAACGTACCATAGCCAGCTGGATAGTACAATGCATCAAGTTTTGCTATTCCAAAAAAGGAGCTCCGCTACTTGCACAACCCAAGGCTCACCAATTGAGAGCCGTGGCGACATCGGTAGCACATCTCCGCAACGTTCAGCCAGTAGATATATGTAAAGCAGCCACTTGGTCTTCACTGCACACCTTCACATCTCACTACTGCATAGATAAACAATCGGCGGGAGATGCAATTCTGGGACACACAATTTTACACACAGTCACGAAGTGATCTACGACTGCCACAACAAACTCACGCTACCGGAAGATAACAGCGTGTAAGGAGGCTTGGGACTCCCATACAGCATGGCTAATTCAGCCCTGCTATCGACGGGAAAAAGCAAGTTTGCTTACCGTAAACGGTGTTTCCGTAGATAGCAGGATGAATTAGCCATGCTGACCCACCCGCCTCCCTGGCAGTCGACAGTCCACCCGCCTCCCTGGCCGTCGACAGGTCCGCGATACGCTCTAGCTTAAATACAGACTGAGGAGAACCGTTGATACTGCGCGGGAACCCATGCGCAGCCGCAGAGGATCAAAGATCTACACTCTGCTACAAAGCTCCGCCTTCCTGGGCCCTGATGGACAGTTCCCATACAGCATGGCTAATTCATCCTGCTATCTACGGAAACACCGTTTACGGTAAGCAAACTTGCTTTTATGTTAACCCATATGTTACAGCTATAACCCTGGTTTCCCACACCCTCTAATCCACCTCCCCTTCCCTCCCCTCCCCTGTTCATTGTTTATTGTATCAGGTTCATGTAAAGCCCTGTTGGCTATTTTATAGTTCTATGGAAACCGATGTGATGTTTTCCTAACGAATATCGGTATACAAAACCTTCAAAATAAATAAATAAATAAATTGACTATTGTAGTGTTTTCTTTTGTATAGTGTGCTCTTTTTCTTAAGGGTTTTATTTTAGGTTGTTTTTATGTTCTATGTTGGGATTTTATGGTTTATTTTATGTCTGACTTTTGTGACATGTATTTTGTTGAAGATTTTGATTGTTTGATGGAAGGTCCTGATGGAAAGCAGCTAACAATGGAAGTGACTTTATTTTCCAAAATATTTTTTAAAAAAAGGTACTTTGTGTGATGGAACCATTTTGGTATGGGCACTTTTACTGGGCTTTGAAGGGTGCAACACAGTCTGTGTCCCTCAAAGGCGGGTCACGGGTGAAAATTGAACGGAATGAAGGCTGTGGCCTGGTCTTTTAACATAGTGGGAAGCTAGCTGGGCAAAAATAGAGGAAGAGAAAAGGGGCTGCTGTGGTCTCCCAGACATCACACTAGCAGAACATAGTTTAGTTTCTCCATTTTGAACAGGAACTGGTAGCTTGCTTACAAGTTAATGGGAAAAAAGTGTAGCAAATATAGCTCACCTCAGCCATATACAGGTGCTTTTATGGGATCCAATGGTGGCATTGACAGCTTAAGAGCCAATGCGCCAAAGCTTTCCACCTTACAGTATCCATGTTTATGACCTGCTCAAATGCTCCTTTACTTGGTAAAAAGGCCTCTCAGAAGATCTCCACCAGTCTCAACACCACTGCTTTTGATCTACCGCAAAACCATTTGTACAACCATCCTTCCTGGTCTCTCATCTACTTTTCTTCCCAATAATGTAAGGCACTAAGGAAGCAAGGTCTTTGCCTTGTACCATGAGACACTGAAGTATCTGGTTCTGATCCTTCAGCATCATGCAACCAAGCAGGCATGGGTTGGAGGAAGCCTTTAGAGACGGAGGTTGTTTTCTGTTTGGGGGTGAATGAAGAGGAGTAAAAGGAAGAGGCAGCATGAATTCAAATGATTAATCTAGTTCTGTTTTTTTTATAGTATGTAGCTGCTCTCGAAGAGATGCTCACTGCTCTTAGAAGGGGTGCAAGGTAAGGTGACTCCAATTTCTAAACCTTTTAAGAGACAATGGCTTCTGAAAGGAGATTTAGGGATCAATTATGATTATACTTTATAGCCAAGGTTGTGTCTTAATGCTAATGTGAATTACAAATCAATGATTTTTTTCTTACTGGTTTGGAGTTGTAGTCCTAGAAACGCTAGTTTGAACCTCCTATCCACAGAGTGCAACCTTAACTTTTGGAAATGAGGTACGAAGGCCTGGAAGGCAGATGTCAGTAAGGTAACCCAGACTTCTTATTCCTGGCTGTAACCTAGGGATCTTGGAGAGGGATGCCTAGCGCCATTGTGTTATAAGTATTTTAAAACATAGTCCTTCAAGTCCCCTGATGCAGTGCTTCTCAACCCAGTCTTTGGGGCACACCTGGTCTTCCAGGTTTTCTAGATATCCACAATGTATATTACTCCGGGGAGAATTCTGCGCTACTGCGGAACGCAGAATTTGTGTAGAATTCTGCGCAGAAAATAGCAGAGAAGACCCCGGCATGCTGCGAACGGAGCACGTTCCACGGCACACGCTCCATTCGCGGTGAAGATGAAGGCCATTCGCAGCGAAAAGGGAAGGCCCCCGTGTGCCGCGGGACGCGCTCCGTTCGCGGCGAAGATGAAGGCCTGGCGCGCTGTTCTTGGCACACGGGGGGCCTTCCCTTTTCGCTGCGAATGGCGCACTGGGCCTTCATCTTCGCCGCGAATGGAGCGAGTCCTGCGGTATGTCGGTGTGAGAGAATGTGTGTCGTGGAGGGGAGGGTGACAGAGAGCATGGTTGGTAAGAGTGGGGGTGGGGTGGGTGGGGGGGATGCTTGAGTGTGGGTTTCAAAGAGAGAGAGCCTATATATGAGGGGGGAGGGGGGATGGCCAGTGAGAGAGAATGTGTGTGTTAGAGAGGAGAGGGGGTGTGGGGGAGGGTGAGAGACAGCTTGGTTGGTAAGAGGGGGAGTGGGGAGGGTGAGAGAGAGCATGGGAGGTAAGAGAGGGGGAGTGGGAGGGATGCTTGAGTGTGGGTTTCAGAGAGAGGGAGCCTATATGAGGAGCTTGTGAAGGAGTGTGAATGTGTGTGAGAGATTGAGGGCTCGTGTGTATGTGAGGGTGCTAGTCTATGTGAAGGGATTGTGTATGTGTGAGACAGAGCCTGTATGAAGGGCTGCGTGAGAGAGAGACATAGGTAGCCTGTGTGAGGATGTATGTGCGAGAGAAAGGGAGCTTGTGTGGGTGTGTATGCAAGAGAGAGGGCCCTGTATGAGGGGATGTGTGTGCGCGAGAGAGTGCGGGAGCCTGTATGAGGGAATGTGTGTGTGTGTGCGCGAGAGAGTGCGGGAGCCTGTATGAGGGTGTGTGTATGTGGAAGGGACACTCTTACAGTGAATTTCTAGGGAAATTCTGCTCAAAATATTTAAAATTCTGCAACTTTAAGTAATAACTTTTTTCTGTAATTTAAAATTAATTACTTAGACTGTCATGTAAATTGTGTTATTTTGACCAATATAAAGTTTGCAGAATTTTCAGTTTTTGTGCTCAGAATTCCCCCAGGAGTAGTATATGCATGAGAAACATTTGCATGCACTACCTCCATTGTATGCAATCTATCTTATACATATTCATTGTGGATATCCTGAAAACTTGACTAGCTAGGAGTGGCCCGAGGACAGAGTTGAGAACCTCTTTCCTGATACTCCACTGCTTAGAACTGTGACAGGTCACCCCCCTACAGGAATCCCGAATCACGCACTCTGCTTTTGACAAAACTGCATCTAGACACATGATGTTATCATATACATCTGAGCACTACTTTTAATTTCTCTTCATCCCAGTCCATCACTGTGTATTAGAACAGGGAGGTTTCCCAAAGACCACTTTCACTCTCTCGCCTCCTTGTTTCTTGCTTTGTATGGAGTGCTATGACCACTCCTCTGGAATGTAAGCACATATCTCATGTTGATTACAAGGTGACAGCTTTGGCACCTCAGAGAGAGGAGATGGAAGGAAATTGTGGTGATTAACCACAATTTCCAACTGCATTTCTGGCCTGCAGGTGGCACTGTGAGCTGCTTGGACTTTGTAGCCAGTCCTCTCACCTCTGTGTCCTTGCTTCCCCACTGGCCAGCTTGTTTCCTGCCTAGACATGAATGTATACTCTAGCTTTTCATCAGTCAGTTGCCAGAGCTTAGTTTTGCTACCTGGTCCCAATACTCTGACTTTGTTCTTGTTACCTGAATCCAGAAACATCTTCATCTTTGATTTGTGCCTTCAGTGTTCCTACTTGATTTCTTTCATGTTCCTGGTGTGCTGTGCCAGGCTTCTAGCTGGTATTAGGGGCTTCCCCTGTTCCTCATGCCTTGCCAGCCACCACCTGCACCTGAAGGTTGGCATAGGCAGAAGATGCCCAGTTGCTCCATAGTTTTTTTTTTTCTTCATGTGCCTAGACTTCCTATCCAGATGTTAGGCCACTCATCTTTGGGGCAACCTACTGATGATTGACCTCACAGAAATATACAAAACCTAAAACTATAAATGGGAAAGGCAATGGGTCTTTAATGGGCCAGAGAATGACTTAGGAGAGGCTGAAGGGGTGGAGGGCTGTGTGAGGGACGGGAGGCTTGATGCTCTGATTCTGGTTTTCAGATTTCTTGGAATCCCGCATGCCAAATTAGGTGACTTTCCCTCCCTTTCTTTTGCTTACTGATGAACACTGACCCCTTTACATAATTCTTTCTAGGGTTCTGCATGTTGGAAAGTATAATTTAAAAAAAATATATATATATATTATATCATATCAGATGGTCTTCCAGAACAGTTTGCTTGCTTAAATAAGCAGTTACCAGTCCCAGGAGAACAGAGAGCTTTACCAGCATCGCTGGCAGGTCCTTCATCAGCTCCCATGTACAATATTGTGGCCCCACTCCTAGCAGGCTCGCGGTTAAGTCTTTCTGAGAATAGGATACTTGACTTTTCATCAGTTTCTGCTTTCTGGATTGCAGCTTAAAAATAAGAGTGTGATTGTGTGTGTGTGTATACATTTTACATTTTTTACTGCATGAAGAAAGTTGGATTGTTCAGCTCGCCCGGCTCTGGACTTCCTTTAACCATAGGCAGTATCATGAGCAAAGAGAGAAACCATCCTCCAACTCACAATTTGTCTGTAGTGAACAGAAACTGAGAGGCTAAACCATTGATTCAGACTCGTGACCTAGAAGCAGTATTGGAAAAACTAAGGTTACAGAGTTACTGGACCCAAACCACAAACAACATTCTTGGTTAGAAGGCGTGCGGTGCTAGGGGCGACCAGTGGTCATAGAGCCCATCTTCCTACCGCCTACAATGCTTAATCCAGGTCCTTGCATGTCCTCGGCAGATCCATTTCCTGTTGCTCCCTCCCAGAAGTAAGAGGTGGAAATCCCCAAATCTACTTAGCTAATAATTGTTAATGGATCTGTTCTCCAGAAACTTGTCCAGACCCTTTTGTTTTTAAACTATTAACCTTGACCACATCCTCTGGCAACACATTCTTCAGTTTAATTGTGCATTGCCTGAAAAATGTAGTTTCTGCCAGCTTCATAGAGGGGCCATTACCTAGTACTATTGGAAAGGGTAAATCTCTATGAACCTGTATGATTTTGTAAACCTCTAGCATATCCCCTCTAAGCTGTCTTTCTTCCCAAGCTGTTACATTTTTACCCATTTGAAAACGACATGCAGTATATTAACTTTAGCATGATTCTAAAATGGTTGTAGGCTTTGTGGGTTGGTTGTTTTTTTGGTTTTTTTATAAAGTAATCTGGGAATTCTGCATCAGAAAAATGGCCAGAAGCCAATAAACCTAGTTAATTTATAGGCAGTTCTGGACATTGACAGCGGTCTTTAAAATAAAATATTACTTTAGAATATATTGTGTGAGAACCATCTTTGGAAATGGAAAATTGTGGGAAAGTCTCTACCCTGGCCAGAAAGTTACAAAATATAATTTTTTTTGTTGTTTTGTCGTTCCACATTGAATGGCTTAAATAAAGTAATCTGTTCCAGAATCAGGAAATATAGCAGTCATGAGAGCAGCAAGAGGCCAGACAGCACCCGTGACGAGGAAATGTTCATTTATTTATTTATTTTGGGGTTTGGGAACAGATTGACCTATTGGGGCCTTGGGAATGCCCCGGTGGGGGCCAGTCTGGCCAGTCACCTGGATCGGTGTTGGTCACGGTGGCTCATTGCCTGCAGAGCCTCTGCCATCAACACCAAGCGCCCCCTCGCAGCAGCAGTTCTCAGATAGCGGGAACTTCCCCTGAGGCTTTCTGCTCACGCCTGCTGCCTCTAGATTTTACCTGCGGTGGTGGCTCCGTGGGCCTGTTCTACCTAACCCTCCCCTCGCTCACCATCACCGTGACCATGGGAAACACTCCCACTGCCTCCACTCTGTTTGGTCCTGCCTGTCCCGTGGCGGAAGGCAGTCAGCAGCCCTCCCGCCGCTCTCACCACCTCTCCTCACGTCAACCCAGGCTCTCCCCGTGGCAGCGAGCAAAACACCCATGGCTGCCTCACTGCCTGGCAAAAAAAATAGCAATTAAAAAAAACAAAACAAGGCCTTCTAGCCCCCTGACAGGACAACACCAGTGTAAGTGTAAACTATTTTAAAATGTATTCACAGGTGAAAGGGGATAAGAGAGTGCTTGTATGTATATGCATAGTGGGTGCGAGCATGCACATGTGTGAGAATGAGCATGTATGTTGTGGTGTATGTGTATGTGTGTATATATATATATGTGTGTGTGTGTATATATATATATATGAGAACGTTTTATGCATACTCCCCTGACACCCCAACTAATCCACGACAGTCTCTGGATGACTGGAATAAAAAATTCCCATGTATGAATGGGGGAAATGTTTTTATTTTTATTGAATTTACCATAATTTACAATAGTATTTACTATTCGGAAATACTTGGGTGTCATATACAATAATCAAATTGAAGATATTCAATACTTAACATTATTGACTCTTAGGAACACAAGCCAACTTTATAATAAAGAAATTAACAATTAATGTTTTATGAAGAAATTCCTCCCAAAATTATAATAAGAACAATAGGAGACCAAGAAAAGAAAATAGGGCAGCCCAACAAGAAATCAATAAATCATTTCTGCACAGTTATCCACACTCTTTAACTTTCAATTGCCAACTCCAGGCAGAGGTATTTATGAATGAGTGTCCAGAAAAAGACGCAATTGTTCCGGTTCATTAAATATACATCTCGAATTTTGATATATTATCAGACACTTTGATGGAAAACGAAGATGGTATTTAGCATTTCTTGATATAACCTCATTCCGCATGACCAGAAACTTTTTTTTTCCTTCTTTCCTGTGTGGTTTTCATAATGTCCTGGAAAAACACGAACTTGTTGACCCTAAAATTCTTCCTTCTGATTTCGAAACGCCAGTCTCAGTACAGAGTCTCTCTCAGAAAGAAATACAAACGTAACCAAAAGTGTGGCTCTAGCTTCTCTTATTTCCTGTGACATTTCAAGCTTTGCTGATAAATTCACCAAAGATTCATTCTGTATATCAACCTTCCCCTCACTTCTAGAAGGAATATAAAAAAATCTTTGAAATTGCTGGAATAGCTTGCTCTGGAAATTTAAGAACATTTAACTAAATAACTTTTAAACAAATCTCTTGCAGTAACCATTCTCGACTTTAGGAAAATTTATTATTCTTAAATTCGCTCTCTTTAATTCATTTTCCACTATTTCCAATCTCTTATTACAGATACTCTCCGATTTTAATCAAGTTATTCTGGACCTCCTGAGTCTTATCAATTTTAATTTCCATTTCTTTCACAGAAATTTCAAAAGTGTCCATTTTCTTATCCATAATCTGAACTTTGTTCATACTTTCTTTGACCATGAAAGTCAGTTTATTCAGAGAGCTATTCATAGAAGTAAGAACATTCCAAATTTCCTCCAGAGTGATCTTAGGAGGTCTCGGTAAAAGTTGATTACAAATTACCTCCAGTTCTGGCTCTCTCATTCCCATCTCTGCCGGGCCTTTCCCTCCTTTCTGGCCGAGCTGCACCTCTCCCTTCAAACCCATGGAGCTCTCAAACACTGAGCTCACCAAAGGGAACGGATCTCCTCCGTTCCTTCTCTGGGCTTCGTGATCATCTGAGGCCGTTCTCCTTAACAGCTCCACCATCCCATCTTCCGATGTTATCGGGGATCCAAACGGAGGGTCAGGAACAGCTGGCGCGCCAGGGCTCGGGGATGTTTCCTCTGCCATAAGGATCGGCGTCTGCCCCACACCGATTCCTCCTGTGGCTCCTCCCTCCGGCTGGGGGAAATTATTTATTTATTTTTTTATCCTTAGTTTTGTTTTTGGCATTCTGGTATATTTTATTGGTGTTTGGGCAATTTTTTTTAATATTTGAGTTTAGTTATTGGAAGTTCTATTCATCAGCTGTTTTCAAATATTTATTTTTATTATGGTTTTATATTCCGTTTTATATTTGTTTGTTTTGAGAAATGGTGATTCTGTTTTTCCATTATTGCACTGCATTGCTGCAGTTTCCAGTTCAGTTTTTATCTACATGTTTGTTTATACTTTATGGTCTCTTTATTTTGTATTTGGCAAGGATCTGTCCGTGTCCTGCATGTGTGACTGAGGTGAGATATTCTGCTAGTGTGTAGTTTTTGCAGAGATCTCTGGCAGCCTGACATGTTCTGTTTTCTTAATAGGAGGTGTATTGGTGTTTTTAGGTTCTGGTGTAATATTTGCATTGTTGCCTTTTCATTGGTAGAGTTCCTGTTTGAGTACTGGAAGTTAGTGCTGTTTTCATATTGGAGGCTTGTATACTGTAGGGCTTCCCAAACTGGGGGTCAGACCTCCAAATGGGGTCACAAACCCTTTAGCTGTAGGGTCACAAGTGCCTCAAGGGGCAGACCTTTTCAGGCACCAGCAGTGCCATGGGACCTTTGAGCCAGCACACAGTCACAGGCCCTTGCATGAGGAGAAATCGGATAGCTGCAGAGCCTGTGAGCTTACACTGACTTGCATCACTAATACTGCTGCACTTGCAGATCACTATCAGGTTTGGGACCAGCCATGGTGGGGGAAAGTGGGCTTGAGTGCACACAGGGAGATTTCCACTGCTCCCCTCCGCTCCACAACCATTGAACCTACCCAAGAGAAATTTTGCCCCTGGCAGAAGCCTGCCCCCTTTCCTACCAGTTGTCAATACTTTTTTTTGGCCCAGGGTCACTAGGAAAATGTTGCTGGCTGCTGAGCCTGATTTTATTTTTTTTTGGGGGGGGGTGTTTTGAAGGGAGAGATCAGATGCAGGAGGGGTTTGAGAGTTGGATCAGGTGGAGAGGGATTGGGTGGAGGAGGGGAATGACAAGATCAACTGGGGTGAGAGAGAATCAGTTGGGAGGGATGTGAGGGAGGATCAATTGGGAGGCTATAAAAATGGGTGAGAGGATCAGCTGAGATGATAGGAAAAGAGTTGGATGGATTGAGAAGAGGGGCTGAGCTGGGGATGTAAGAGGTACTCAGCTAGAGGAGGTGCTCTGGAGGGGATAGGCATTGAAAGGAAAGGATTGACTGGAGAGTGTGGAGGGTGAAAATGGAGTGTTGGAGGACTGCACTCCTAACTTGTGTTTGTCATCCTCTGGGTTCATGTGAATTTTCAGGTGCTAAAGTGGGGTTACGTTGGCTAAAAGTTTGGGAAGTCCTGCTTTGTTGTAATTCAGTTTACTCATGGCATTCTGAGGGCTAAGCCCACATCCAGCCTGTGTTACAGTAGACCTCTTGCATTAAAGAGTTCCAAGTGTCTTCTTTTTTTTTTTTTTTGCGGGTTTCCTGGTTGGCAGCACAGCAGTACATGTTTTAAGTGGGGTGTATACCTCAGAGGACTGTATTTTGAATGTCTGTTATAAAAGCAAAATTTTTAATTGTGTGGGGAGGGGAGAGTCACTGGAGCAGGTATGAGGGCAGAGCCTGGGAAACCGTAAAAGCAGCATATTGTGTAGTCTTCAGTCACTGGGCATGCAGTGGCGAGTGGCAGAGAAGTGGAGGCAAGCTATAGGCAGAGAAAGGAAGGAAGTGCCTGTGCAGTTTTGGGAGGCATCTGCCTGAGGTAGCTGGGCTGAGCTCTGAGAGGGGCAGCTGGCTGTGGAACAAATGAAATCTTCTGGAGAGTGGAGGTACCCGGAAGGGTTAGGAATGAGAAAGTGAGGAGGCTGCTGCTGGATAGGGAATGGCTGATAGGAAGCAAGAACTTTACATATTGATATGGCAGTGCTGGAGTGGGGGCACTCAGTGGGTGGGCACATGAGCAGCAGCACAACAGCAGAATGTGTGAAATGTATGTCAGGTAGACACAACCACGTGTGTACATGCTCTCTGATCCAAAGGGGTGTGCGCCTATAAAACATTCCTCCATCTGAAAATCTGTGCAATTAAGCATCTGTCTAAGTCTCGGAAACAGTGTGTGTGCATCTGCCTCTGGTAGGCAATGTGATTGTCTCATTTCTTGGCAACTGGTGCAAGATCTGATTGGTTAGCAAGAGAATTAAATCAAGCCAGGAATCCAAGAGAATATTATAGATATAGCTTATTAGCTCCATGATCTGGCTGCCAGCCGATGAGACCTTCCTATGGAAGGAAGAAAGTTGATTGCAGCCGAGTGAAGTTGCTGTTCTCTTAACAATTCTCATTCCCGTTACAGCTGAGGTTCTAACTTGGTAATGTATTTAGCAGAGGAGCAAATAGATAACCAGACTAGCTTCTTGCTTACCAGTTGGTCTTGTGATAGGAGTGGGCGTGCCTTCAGCTAGCAAGTCACAGCCATGACAAGTTGCCATTAACCGATGGGGTGCTACTAGATTGCTTCTTAAACCAAGCAAATCCTGGGATGTCTACCGCAGCTCAACTTCACTTTAAGACTAAGTACACAGGGCTTAAAGTTTACCACTTTTTTCTTATGTCAACTGGGAAAGTCCAATTAAAACATACATTGCTTTCAACTGGGTCCTGAAGACCCAAGGAATAAAGTGGCTCCCTTATGGTCATATCCCAGGACTTCTTCTGAATCACAGCCCAGCACTCTGACCACACTCCCTCCACCATGTTCTAAAAAAAGGGTCATTTAATTTGCTTTTCTCTTCTTGGATGTATAAAAGTGTAGACTAATTTATTAAAATATTGTCTGTACCAATAAGCTGTGACTGGGCATGCTCCAGCTAACCAGGAAATGTGGTATCATCAGCTTTATCACAGGTGTAGGAACAAGAAGGTTGGCAAGAAACATCTTGGTGGAATCTTAATGTTCGGTCATGTGATCTTGACTGACCAATCATGGCTCTCCATTTGAGTGCCATTTTATGAAGGATGTCACTTCCCCAAGAAATATTTACCCAGTCTGTTGGTGCCATGCCTATTGCTTCTTTTTGAAAAAAATCATGGAACTTAAATTGAGAGAGAGAGAATCAAAGTTTAGCTTAAAATAGCAGTAGCATTCAACTAGAATTGCTTGACATTGCGGACTCTGATTGTCATTCGATTTCCTTCTGGTATAAAATGTTGCAGAACCCCTATAAGGGGCCAGGCTATGAGAAGGTGGCATCGAATTGGAATCAGGAACTTAATGTGGGTTTATCAGGGGACTCTATCTCTAATTGTCTTTCTAAAGCACGTCCGATAACTGTTAATGGCCCACTGAGGGACACTCACTTTAAATTTTTACTCCCTGTATTTTATTCCCAGTCTCAAGCGTTTAAAAGTCATTTGGTGCCTTCAGATGTTTGCTTGAAATGTCAGCATATGGTGGGGTTTCTGGGATTGTGAACACATTCCTGCTTATTGGAGGGATGAGAAGAAATAGCTCTTTGAGGTAACGGGGGTGCAGCTAGCCTTAAATGTTGAGGTGCGTTTGTTTGATTTACGCACCTATGCTTTTCCCTCCAGTCATGCGAAAGTGTGGTGCCGTAAGGCACTCCTATTGGCCCAAAAATGTATCTTACAAAAATGGACAACAGAGGATCTCCCCACTGTAGGACAACTGAAGAATATGCTCTTTCACATTTATCATCTGGAGAAATATGCTGAATAACTGGACTTCCAGAAGAAGCACAGAGCTTTCTTGACAATTTGGAATTTATATTTGCAACATCTATTTCCTCGAGCCAGAAGTTTGATTTTGAATGGTTTGACTTCTCAGTGGTTCTTGTCGGATAATTGTCACTTGGAACTGGTTTTTTTTTTCCTTTTTTAATTTGTATTCTTCTGAAGCGAGATGGGGGTGTGGTTTGGGATTCGGGGGGGTGAATTTGGTTCTTTGCTTCTCTGTGGTTTCATGCGTCAGGGTGTAGCAGAGTACACGCACCCTGGCTTTGTTTTTCTTTGTTAAAATTATTAAATTTAACCATAAAAAAGCAGTAATCCCCTTCTGCACCGGGCATTTAAGTACCTGTAAAAATCTGTAGGGGAATTAATCTTGGAAGGAACAAAAAATTAATCACCAGTGGGATTTTTGTACCCTTTGCCTGCCTGGCCTTTTGGGTCTGCTGGGAAATTGTGTTTAACCCTCTTACTATTTATAATATATTTTTCTTTGCAGCAAACCTACCCCGGAGCTACTTAATGAATATGCCAGGAAAGTGGAGTTTTTAAAGGGATTATTGGAGACTGAAAAACTGGTAAGGCTTGTTGTGGTCCGTCCTTGACTGAGAGGAAGGTTTGATGGCCGATTAGAGATCTTAAAACCCATCCAGTCTGCCCATTGTCCCTTCCTACTGCAGACCCTAATTGATCTCTGGCTTTATCGCTTGTCCTAAGTCTCATGAAGGGGTCAAGTAGTCCTTAAAGTACTCTGTAATAACAAAAAAAAAACAGGAGGAGGTTGAACACCATAGATTAGACGCTTTGGTATACACTTCAGAATGGGAGACAATATGCACCACTAGGGGGTGGGGGGAGGAGGGAAGGGAGAGAGGGAACAACGGAGGGGAGGGGGAGGGAAACTGGGATGGTGGGGGAAGGTATGGGTGAAAAAGATACTGGCACCATTGTAAGATGTACAAAGTTTATTGCAACTTGTTTATATATCAAATCAATGTTCAGAGTCATTGGAATGTTTACATTGAAAGTGCCAATAAAAATTAAAAAAACAGGAGAACTTCCGGCGATGACGCGAGGGAGACGGAAGTGAAAGGGGAAAGCTCCGCGGCTCCGCTCCCCTGTATCTGCAAAATTTACCTTTTAAAACTTGCCGTTTCGCCGCACTGACTACGCGATCGAGGGCTGGAAGTGCTGCCGCACAGCTGAAAGACCGAGCGGACCCGTGGGTGATGCGCAGATCGAGCGCCCGGAGCAAGCTTGAGCGCCGACCGCACCGACCGCGTGTAGCCAAGATGGCCGCGGCAGCCCAGCCTGGAGAGCCCCTACTTGCTACGGTCACCGAGGAGGCCCTGCAAAAAATCTCGCAGCGAGTCACGGAAGCACTGGATGGCCGCCTCTACAAATTACAGACGGCGATGGAAGATATAAAATCGGCGGTGGAGGGCCATGCGAAGCGCCTGGACACCGCGGAGGGCCTTATTTCAGACCTGGGGGACCGAGTGGCCATGACGGAGCAGCGGCTGGTGGGTCTGCAGGGCAGGCAGCAAGAGCTCTTGGCTCAGATGGAGGAACAGGAGGACAGGGGACGCCGGAACAACCTGAAAATCATTGGCCTCCCCAGAGGAGGTGAAGGAAGGGACCTTAAGGAATTGTCGAGCAGTGGCTCCCGCAGCAGGTAGGCCTCCTACTGCCTGGAGATGGGATCCAATGTGAGCGGGTACACCGCGTGGGGCCCATGCGTGATGGCCTGGGGCGCCCGAGACCGGTCATGGCCAGGATCCTTAATTGGGACCATAAGACTCGCCTTTTGAGGTCATATCGCCAAAAGAAGGAGGTGGAATATAAGGGCCACAAGCTGTTGTTATTTAATGACTTTTCAGCCGCCACGGCGGCGCAGAGGAAGGCGATGGCTCCGGCCTGTACGGCACTCTATCAGCGTGGGATTCGCTTTGCCCTGCTCTACCCAGCTAAGCTGCGTGTCCAGCATGAAAATAAAACCTTGTATTTCAACTCTAGGGAGGAGGCTGAAAGATTTGTGGCGAGCCTTCCCTCTGCGGCCGGAGAATGAGGAGCCTAACCTTTGAGGCCTGCATCGCAGTTGGGAGGGCCTTTTTCTTGTCCTTTTTCTTGGTTTTTTTCTCTCCACCGACCTCAGTGTTTCCAGTTCTTGTTACGTGGAACTTTGTTGTTGGATTCTCACCCGCTATGGTTCAGAAGTCTGGATCGTGGGGTTTCAGTGATGAGACCGGGCGCCTCTTGTTCCGAGAGGTTGAGCTTCTTGCGGGGAAGGGACTTTTACCCACTGAGTTTTTCCTCGGTGCTTCGGGACCTAATATATACGGATGGACTCTGTGGACTTTATTAGCTTTTACCTGAAGGCCGTCATGGATGTATCTGCTGTTGGGGGGGTGGGGGGTCCTAGGTGGGGTGAGCATTTACTGTTTAGGGTTAGCGGCAGCGGCAGGGGGGGAGCGGGGCAGGAGATGGGAGTAGGAGAGAACAAGGGTGTTCCTATGGCACTTATTTGTTTGAGCCCTAGGGACCGCGGGGGGAAACTTATTTTGTTGGCGTGGATGTGTTGTATGTATGTGTGTATGAGTGCTCAGGGATGGGGGGGGTTAGGGAAGAGGACTCAGGGATTTTGGTTCATGTATATTCTATTGCTGACACGAGTATGGATTGCAACTTCCCCTCAAGGCCTAGGCTGGGAGGCCGGGAGGGATTTCAACACTTGGGGCGGGGGGAGGGGGCGGCTTCGGCCAACCCCTCCCCTTTTTCACACTGACTATGTCCCTGCTATAACGTAATGGAGCCTGTTAAAATTGTTACTATGAATGTGGATGGTATCCACTCCCCAATTAAGCGGACCAAATTATTTGCATTATTTAAACGTATGAAAGCGCAGGTAGCGCTCTTACAGGAGACGCATTTGGAGGACGCGGAACACGCCAAATTAAATAGAGATTGGGTGGGTCAAGCATATTATTCGTCCTATAATAGGCGTCAAAGGGGAGTTGCCATTCTTATTCACAAAAATCTACCGTTTCAGCTGGAACGGATTTGCCAGGATGTGGAGGGTCGATATGTTTTAGTGGCGGGCACCTTGTACCAACAACGTATTGTTTTTTGTGCTGTTTATGCACCTAATGTATATTCCCGGGGGTTTTTTGTGTCCCTGATTACTCTCCTGACCGAGTTTTCGGGCTACAGTCTTGTAGTGGGCGGGGATTTTAATATAGTGGCCAACCGTCAGCTCGATCATGCACCTTCCAAGCTCACTTCCCGAGGGGAGGATACGGAGGGGGTAAACTTGCTTTGTCACGAGCTCCAATTGCTGGATATTTGGCGTATATTACATCCGCAAGAGCGTGATTTCACTCACTTTTCTCACCCGCACAACGTATATTCTAGGTTGGATTATTTGCTTGTCTCTGATCAGTGCTTTGCTACAATACGGGAGGCTAATATAGGGACCATTGCGTTGTCTGACCATGCCCCAGTGACCATGGTTCTGCATTGGGGGCTCACGGCTCGACCCCCGCACTCATGGCGCATGCGGCCTGATCTCTACTTAGACAAAGAATTTCATGTGTACTTGCAGGCCTGCTGGAAGGACTATGTAGAGCACAACACGACCCCGGAGGTTACCCCATCGACTGTGTGGGAGGCGGGGAAAGTGGTCATGCGCGGGGCCATTATTGCGTATGTGGCTAAGAAAAATAGACGCTGTAACGCCGAAATTTTGAGGCTTACGGGAGCTCTTAAAGCGGCCCAAAGCGCTCATATGGGGGCTCTGTCTGAGGAGGCTAAAGCCCAATTGGATCGGGTGCGGGAGGCTCTGAATAGTTTGCTGCATCAGCGGGCTTCTAAATCCCTTAGATTTAACCGCTACCAGCTGTATAAGTATGGTAACCGTGCCAGTCGGCTTATGTCCCATCTGGTTCGACCACGAGGCCAGCGGGCCTCGATTGTGGGAATTAAAGATAGGAATGGGGTGCACCACACAACTCCGCAGGGTATAGCGAATCGGTTCTTAGAATATTACACGACCCTATATGCCTCCCAGCCAATGGATAAGGGCCTCGCTGATACGATGTTTGCGGACTTACCTTGGCCGCAGTTAACTTTTGACCAGTTAGAGATGCTGAATAGTCCAATCACTACTCAAGAAATCTATGCGGTTATCAAAAAGCTTTCCCTGGGCAAGGCGGCGGGCCTCGACGGGTTGGGGTCTGAATATTATAAAATTCTGAGTTTTGGGGTGCTTGAGCCTGTGCGCGCGTATCACGCTGATCTACTCCATACTGGTCACATAACGCCGGCCTCCAATCAATCTGTTATCGTAGTTTTACCTAAGCCTGGGAAAGATTCTGCGGAGGTGGGCTCTTATCGCCCAATATCGCTGCTCAACGTAGATGTCAAAATCTTGGCTTCGGTTTTAGCTGCCAGGGTGTCTCCCGTATTGCCCAGCATTATTCATGAGGACCAAACTGGGTTTATCCAGGGTCGTCAGGGGGTGAGGAATGTGAGGCGTTTGATAGCCGCATTAAGCTATCAGGCAGAGGCTGAAGCACTGATCTTGAGTTTAGATGCGGAAAAAGCGTTTGATTCGCTTTCATGGGAATACCTGTTTTGGGTGCTACACAAATATGGGTTCTCTGGGGCGTACCTCAAATGGTTACAGGTGCTCTATCAACAACCTAGCGCCACTATCTTGATTAACGGTCTGCCCACTGGGGCTTTCCCAATCTCTCGGGGGGTGCGGCAGGGGTGCCCCTTATCTCCTGTTTTATTTGTTATGGCATTGGAGCCTTTGGCCATTTGTATACGGCGTGCAAAAGACATTGGTGGTCTAAGTTTGGATGGGCATCCCCTGAAGTTGGCCATGTTTGCAGATGACCTGTTATTTGTGGGGAACCCACGTACCAGTGTACCCGCCATCATTCAATTATTTGATAGGTTCCATTTGGTTGCGGGTCTGAAAATAAATTATGATAAGTCTGAGGCCCTGCCCTTACATGAGACCCTTTCTGCTACCTGGGTGGGGGAGTTCCCCTTTCGTTGGGCAGTTGGCAAGCTTAAGTACTTAGGGGTAGTGATCCCGCGGGACTTAAGGCAGTTGCACTCCTTAAATATAGCTCCCTGCATTGCCAAATTCCAGGATCAATTGGGATTGTGGAAAATGCTGCCCCTCTCCCTTTTTGGCAGGGGCGCCTTGGTAAAAATGGTGTTACTGCCTAAACTCTTATATATTTTACATATGCTCCCTTGCTGGTTGACGGTAGCTGAGGTGCGCCGCCTCCGCTCTGCCATACAAACGTTTTTGTGGCGGGGACGATGGGCACGCTTGGCCTATGTGGCTATGGAATACCCGCGAGAATGTGGGGGGTTGAATTTGCCGGATTTCCGGCTTTATAACGTGGCCTGTCAGATGAGGTTCGTGGGGGAATGGCTAACGGGGTCCTATCGTTACTGTGATGCGGGGATGTTGGAGCGTATGTCTACCCCGGGGTCTCCACTGAATCTTATTCAAATGCGGGTGGATCAGCGTAGGGTAGCGTTTTATCCTGCTGTTCTGTTAACCCCGTGTATCAAAGCGTGGCGGTGGCTGCGGAGAAAATATCGGTTATCGGGTGGGCGATCTCTGCTGCTCCCTTTTTTGAATAATGTGGAATTTCTCCCTGGGCGTGATTGTAAAGCCGTATTTCGTAACTGGGCAGAGCAGGGGGTGCTGTTTGCCTTTCATATGTATGATCCTGTTTCAGGTACTTTGCTGGACTTTGCTGCACTGGCGCGGACTTTCCAATTGCCTGCCAAACAATTTTTTGCCTATCTCCAGGCCCGCCATTACTTGACTGCCTTTGCTTGGACACGTCAGGCGCTTGAAGCTGAAATACGGTTTGCTAATACCGTTTTTGACACTGCGTATCTCCGGAACACCATCACCAGCTGGAAGAGACTGGGACAGAAGCTTGGGGATGCTGCTCCAGTGCAACGTATGGCTGTTCGGTGGTCAACAGTATTGGACTCTCCGATCACGGAGAGGCAGATGTCCAGCTGGTGTCGGGACTTATATAAGCTGTTACCTGATCTCAGTCTCCGGGAGCTTCAGTTTAAGCTTCTTCATGCCCTTTATTATGATGATGTTCGGCGGTTTCGGATGAAGTTGGCTACCTCACCTACCTGCATTAAATGTGAAGCTGCTGATGGTACCTTGGTGCACCGCTTGATTTCCTGCCCATCACTGCAATCCTTTTGGCAGACAGTGCTGGAGGTGGTGGGGAAATGCATAGGTGGGTCCCTGCGACTTCATGCCCGGATGCTAATTTCCAGTATGTCTCCTCGACACTTACCTGGCAGCTGTGCTAAAGCCCGTTTTGAGAGGGTTGCTGTTTTGATGGCCTGTCGCACGATCCTGGCTGGCTGGACAGAGCCGTTGCTTGCGCCTACCCTGGCCGCCTGGTTTGGAAGAATGGCCTCTTTGGCGCAATTGGAACGCCTGGACTTCTTGGCGGGCAAGAGGCGACCTGACTCCATGTATTGTGCTTGTTGGGATAATTGTTTTGCTACTTTCCCCAAATCGTTGCAGGAGGAACTCTGTCGCAATGGGTATACTCTAAAGTGGTCCTCTAAGGTGCAGGGGAGGGGGGGCAGTAAGGTGTGAATGTTGGATGAATGAGTGGGGTTTGGGGCAGGGGGGTTCAGGTTCTGGGAGGGGAACCTAGGGGGAGGGGGAAAACGAAAAATTGGGCTGGGCAGTGCCTTGAGTTTTGCTGGTTCTACCATGTTTGTATTGTTGTACTCATGCACTTACGTATTATGTTTTACAAGTTGTATGGAGTTTTTGCTGGTTGTCTCTGCCACCCTGGCTAATAAAAACTATTTTGACAAAAAAAAAAAAAAAATTAAAAAAACAAAACAGGAGGGACCTCATACAAAAATATAATAGTTTTAAATCTCATACACCACATTTTTTATATGTTGATATCCTATAATGTGCTGGATCTTGACAAAAATTCAGTGAACAATTTGACAGTAACACACACAATCATTTACCAATGTCCAGGTGTTTATGTATTTGGAAATAAAATTAGTCACCTTGGCATTTTCTAGTCCTGTTTATAATATCGTCAAAAATCAATATACTTAACTTCAATAACAAATTTCTGGATCAAACCCTGAGCTTTTATAGAAAATGTTTCTGCAGGCCAATTGTATGCTTGCCTTCATGTTAACCAATGAAAATGCACTGGTGCTTTCTCAAAGATACTGTACTCCAAATATAATTTCAAGCAGTCTATTTTCATTGGAAACTAGAGTGGGTGATTTGAGGCACAAACACTGTCAGTGGTGATTTAATAAGACATGCCAATCTATTTCTTGGTCCAGACCTTGCAGAGCAACTGGATCTAGTTTAAAGATCCACCTCTGCTCACACCACAATGGACACATCCAAATAACCAACACGTGGTTTAGCAAATGCTGAAAAGGTTAAGTCCTCAGGTGGGTTCAGAATGCATGCAATGTTCAGCAAGAGCTGCTTCAGGTTTTATGCCAACAAATCCAGCTAGGATGCGCTTTTATTTGTGTCTGAAGCACGCATTTTGTTTTCCCCACATAGAATAGATTACAGGGGCATTACACAATGTATACCACTTCCATAAGGCAGATGATGTGAGCCAACTTTAGGAAGAGCTAAGGTGTCTCCACGAAATGATTATGAAGATACTGTAATGCTCCACATGCATGTAATGTCTTGTTCATAAACCAACAAGCATAGCTGATAAAAGTACATTATGATCCCCGGATGTTCCAGCTTCGTTTTCATGCAAAGACTGGTGGCTGAAATACTTGATGGGACTTTTAAACTACGCCAGTGTTTAGTTTGTACTAAATGGATCTCTGAAAACAAGTGTGCACAAAATTTGAGTTTCTGTCTTATGCAAATTCATAGCGGATATCCAGAAAAATCTGGGGTGTGTCTGGAGGACTGGGTTTGGAGCCATTGCTGTGAAAGATACTTGTTTACATTACCTCTGTACCTACTTCTAGTTTCATGTCCTGGTCTCTTGTTTGAGTTTCCTGATGCCCAAAATGCTTGCTTCTTGCACATACAGTAACTTTGATGCATTTGAATGTCTTATATCATATATGTATTTAGGTCATTCTGTCTTGCTAAATATTGAGCATGGAAGCTGTTGGCTTTGAAAGCAGAATTAAGGGTTCATTGGTAGGCTAGTTTTGAAGAACTTGGTGTTTCACTTTTCATCTGGTTTTTCTCACCAATATTAATGTTCCTAGAAGATGAGAGAGTTGGCTTCATGGCAATGACCTTGAAAAGACCAACTTTAACCCTTGTAAAGGGCACCTTGGGTCTAAAGGTTTTATTGCCTCACTAGCAGTATGACAGAATGCATTGTGTTTGGGGGGGGTGTTTTTTAATGATGTCCGTGGTTTGTTTTTTGGCGGGGGGTTCCTCCACAGTCCTCTCCGACAGAAAAGGCTCTGGCAAATCAGTTTTTAGCACCAGGGCGGACACCGACTACTGCCAAGGAGCGAATGCCAGCAACCAAAACTGTTCACCTACAGACCAAGGCCCGCTACACCGGCGAGATGAGGAACGAACTGCTTGGTACAGTATGTCACCTGCACCAGACCACATGGTTTATTATCTGTGTGTGTGTGTTTGGGGGGGGAGGGGGGACCTATCCCAGCCTGCTTGGTACAGTATGTCACCTGCACCAGACCACACGGTTTATTATCTGTGTGTGTGTGTGTTTGGGGGGGGGGGGGGAATGACCTATCCCAGCCTGCTTGGTACAGTATGTCACCTGCACCAGACCACACGGTTTATTATCTGTGTGTGTTTGGGGGGGGACGGGGACCTATCCCAGCCTGCTTGGTACAGTATGTCACCTGCACCAGACCACACGGTTTATTATCTGTGTGTGTTTGGGGGGGGGGGGGGATGACCTATCCCAGCCTGCTTGGTACAGTATGTCACCTGCACCAGACCACACGGTTTATTATCTGTGTGTGTTTGGGGGGGACGGGACCTGTCCCAGCCTGCTTGGTACAGTATGTCACCTGCACCAGACCACACGGTTTATTATCTGTGTGTGTGTGTTTGGTGGGGGGACCTATCCCAGCCTAGCCCATCATTCTCTTAGAAAGAGGAGTGAAGGAAAAGTTAAACCACCCTCTTCCCTCTCCCTCCACCCCCCCCCCCCCCCCCAAATAAATGTAGCTCTGAAATACATGTACCGGTATTTTAACTGCATTTTGAACAGTAAGTGAAACTAGCTTTAGCGTAAGTATTTTTAGCTGCCTTTTATTGCTCATTTTGATACTTTACATCACCACCTCTGGGTAATTCTTCAAAGAAACCTTTGAGACCACATTGATCAATTCTTCAGATGTGACTGATGAAGGGATCTTTCTGGTTGCTTATGTAGATCGTCGTCTCTGGATAACGTTTCTGGCGGTTTAGTTAAAGGTATCGCAACCTCTATAGAGTGTAGTTTGAACCAGGACCAGTATAGCTGCTAGAACCTGGCCCAACCAAATTAAATCTGGAGAGCCATGTTTTATGATGAAACTGGACTATCGCATGCGATTTATGTTTTTTTTGAGGGTGTATTTTTGGCTAAGATCAAACATAAGGTCTGAGTGAGGAGCTGGGGGTGGCCTTGTGGTGAGACTGAGAGCATGTATGTGATATTGGAGGGGGTGGGGGGGGGTAAGTTAACACGCTGCCACCTGACTCGACTGAATATTCAAAACATTTTTGTCCTGGTCCAAACCAGGAGGCTTGGCTCGGGTGAGGGGAAGGATTTTGCGGGGGTTATAGCAAGGCATGGAGCTGCACTGCTATTTTCTATGGAAAGTTCTGTTTTGTGTGGTTTTTTGTTTTTTTTTTTTTTTTTTTTTTTTTAGTATGATTTCACGTCTTCCCCTGCTCCCACCACGCCCCCAACCAGTATTTTATTCAGACAGAGAACATAACAGTGAAGCAAAAAAAAAAAAAGTAGAATTTTTTTCTTAAATGACAGTCTATCTTGAATCTGTTTTCCCCAATTCTTGCCTACAAAATTGTCGCTAGGGATTTTCTTGTAAGAAACATAATATTGTAATACTTAGCATTTTATTATCACTATTGGACATGCAGCACTGTTCATCGGCGATAAGTGTTCGGGTGCAATAGGTCCCTGCCCCATAGAGCTTAACGTCTAAGTGGATAGCTGAGGTGGTGGGAGATAGTGACTTGCCCAATGTCACAAGGAGTGTCAGCGGGGGGGGCAGGTGGGGTATGAACCATGCTTTCCCTAGTTCTCAGTCCACTGCTCTAAGCACTAGGCCCCTGTAGGCTGGGGACCCTTAATTTAATTCTTGAGAGCAGGGAATATTTCAAGAAAAATGCAGAAAGTGCATGTTGATTCCAAGTGAGAAAGTGGAATAAATTGATATGAACCACTTCAGAATATCTGTGTTGTATTTAACTAGGGCACTGCCCTCTGCCGTGCTCCTTTTTTTTGCCCACTGGTATAGTCGGGATGCTTTCATGTGTGCAGTACACCAGATAAACTCATGAATTGTATTGCCCAGTGTACTCCTTAGTAGTTCTGATATCTATAAGTTTTCATTAAATAAATACTGTGCTACCTCAGTATTAAATATCTAAACATTAATGCTGTTTTCTTTCCTTTCTGCCAGCTATCCTTCTCAGATAATGGTAAGAGCCATTTTATGTTTGTTTTGTATAATTAAACTGCCAGGGCTGGGGGGAGGGGGAATGGAAGGAAACACTTCCTAGCGTGTAGACAGATGGACTCAGGACCAGTGGGTTATGCACCTCTGCCAGCAGATGGAGACAGAGTAAGCTGACATCACAGTATATATACTCCAGCAGCGACATCAGCCTGCCAGTAGTCTCAGTCTCCAGCAGATGGTGGACGTGCATCTCCCTATGAGGACTGCTTCAGATTTGAGAAGGAGATTTAAAAAAAAACCAACTAAAGCCCTGCTCGCCTGCAATGATACCAGTTGGTCCCTCCACCAGCTGAGAATTCCTGAGGTAAATTCTGTGATCCCTCAGAGGTGTGCCTTGGTCCGGTAGCTGTTTTTTGCCGGTGTGGACTTAGTTGATTGTACAGCTTAATGGCAGTGGGTGCAGGAAACCTAGCACAGCGATGATAGCAGATGCCCTCTCCCCCCCACAGCCGGAGACCGTCTCTGTACTCAGCCAGGAAAGGCTGAGCTCAGGTAAGTGGTGTTTGACCTTTAAAAAAAAAAAAAAAAGACAGTGTACAGGGGTTTTGTAGGACTTCCTCCAGTCTCTGTGCTCGGCGCACCAATCCAATGTTTGTTCCCACTCCCATGGGGGTTAAGGGAACTGGGCAGCCTGGCAGGTTGAACAGTCCGGGTGGGTTAGGCCCTGCTGTTAGGCTTTTTCCTGCACGCCGTGTGGAAGACCACAGCAGTGTTTTCGTGTGCTTTGGTGCATGTTTGCTGTCTACAGGAACGTCTGTGTGTACAGTGCATCCAGCTCTGCATACATCGTATGCGCTCAGTTTTGGGCGCGCTTCCTGTGCGCACATTTTTCGGAATAGCGTTGGTGCACCCAGGTTTTGGCGCACTGTGTGTGCATTTGTTTTTGCGACGCTTAACCTGGGACGCTTAATTTTTGTGTGTGTAAAATTTGTGCGCTTGACATTTTTCAGCCCATTCTCAGTTGGCTGCCGTACTAATGGTGCCAGTGAATAAGAAACCTAAGCGCCTCGGTGTTGCCTATCACATTCAGGCATCTCAGCCTGGAGTGCCCTCTAGCGTGTCGGCGCTGCTTAGAAGCTCAGGGAAGATTGTCTTCCTTTGATTTTGCTAAGCCTGGTTCTTCCCAGCTAGATGATGGTTTGGTTAAGGACTTGTCTGGAGGTATGCCAGAACTTGGAACTCCTCTGACTGGTTCCTCCACAGGAGATGGCAGCTCAGTGGGCCCTGCTCCAATGCCTTCTGGTTTGGCCTGGATCCTTCTGCCTTTCTTGGGTAGAGGTTTTTTTTTTTTTTGGTTTTTTTTTTCAGGGATTGCAATCCTTTCTTCAGGCGCAGTCCTAAGCTTCGGCCAATGCAGTCAGGTCAGATCCTCAGCCGGTGGCCCCTCCCTTTTCCAGTCCTGTATTTGTGCTGAAGCACTCCTCAGTTGGCTGCGGGTATTCCAGACAGGAACCCAGATGGCACCGATGATGAGGCAGATCCTGACTGCCTGGAGGATGGGGAAATTCCTCCAGGACTGGACCATGTTGCAGTTCCCTGTACGTACCCGGATCAGTCCAGACCGTGGGTTGAGCCTCCTGTCCAGCAGATGGAGACAGACCAAAACTGAAAGGGTATCCTATGTCAGGACAGAGCCTACCCTGCAGTCCTTCAGTATTTGTCTGTCTCCGGCAGATGGATCAGCTCACCCTGCGGTCTCCTTCTTTTCCTTAATTTCTTCCCTGTGGGGTCTTTGTACTCTTTCTGTATCAGGATCAAGCAAGTATACGTTTTTTTTGTTTGATTTATTAAAAAAAAAAAAAAAAAGTGAAAGATTTCTCTTTTTTTTTTCCAGGAGACAGTTCTGTCTCCTCGCTCTGCTGGGGGCCTAGGGGGGCTTGCCCCTTAATTCTTCAGCCTAGGCTCCCCATTTCCCAGTGACCTTTTGTGGCGATACTGGTGGTCCAGTCACTCCCCCTTGCTGGCTGCCCATCCCTGGCAAGTCTCGGGCCTGTGGCAGGGAAGTTCATTCCCCTGTAGTTGCTGAGTTTAAAAAAAGAAAGAGACTTAAAAGTAACTTAGCTTTTCTCAGCAAATAAAGTTAAGGACAGTGGACAGCTCCGGCAGCGTGCAGGGTTCAGTCTCTGCCTCCGCTTGCAGGCAGAGCTCAGCTGATTTTCTCTTTGCGGCAGTTTTTTTTTTCTTCAGCTGATGTCGCGCTCCAGCATCTGTACTGCCTGCGGGGAGCCTGCCACGCGGCTCTCCCACAGCGGGCTCTGGGTGCCTGCTGGGTGGAGAGGGTCGCTCCTCGGCATCAGCGACCCGGGATCGAGTCGCACGCCGTGTGGTCAGGCCATTCCTAGCTTGGCAAACCGCGGGAATGGCAGACATTTTGGGTGCAGTTCCTGATGCTGAATTGGGGCTGCAGGAGGGAGGTGAGCCCAGTTTTCTGGTTTCACCTCCTGATTTGAGCCCTGCGCATTTCCCCCCCCCCCCCCCCCCCCCCCCCCCGAAAGTCCAAGCCTCGTTTTTCAACGGAGTTTGTGCTTCTCATGCACAAGTCTTATCTGACTAGCCTGCAGGACAAGGAGGACCCCCCCCCCCCCCCCGGACCCCACCCCAGCTAAGAGCCCACGGGTTTCTTCTCAGCAGCCTCCTATGGCGCCAGAGGGGCAGGGCTCCATTAGGGTCAGGGTGGGGCCGGGGTAGTGCCAGGGGGTGGATGGACCCTGATCAGGATGCTGATTCACTGCTTCCCAGCCCCCCCCCCCCTCGAGGGGTATGACCCACAAGTGCTTCACTTATTTCAAAGGGAAGAACTGGAACCATTCATTCCCTTCATTTTGAAGGAGTTGGGAATTGAGGTGCCCCCTGAGGATACTGTTACAGCCGCTATGCCCGCTAACGTGGACCCGGTCCTGGCAGGACTTAGGGCTTCTCCATGTGCATTCCCATTCCATCCCATGCACAAGCTGAGGCTTTTTCGGGAATGGGAGTCTCCGGAGGCGGGACTCCGAGTGGGTAGGGCTATGGACAAGCTCTACCCTCTCCCTGAGGACTGCTTGGAAATGCTTAAGATACCCAAGGTGGATTCCTCCATCTCTGCGGTTACCAAGCACACCACCATCCCGGTGGTAGGGGCCATGGCATTGAAGGATGTTCAGGACCACAAACTGGAACTATATCTCAAGCACATCTTTGAGGTCTTGTCCTTTAGGAGTTCGGGCGAGAATCTGCAGCAGTCTCATGCAGCAGGCAAGCCTCAGGTAGGTTCAACAATTACTCAGCACCCAAGACCTCCCATCTGCAGAGGCGGAGCAGGCGCACCGGTTAGAAGGCGCGATTGCATATGGGGCCGATGCCCTTTACGATCTTCAGCGGGTGCAAGCCAGAGCCATGGTCTCGGCCAGGCGCCTACTCTGGCTGAGGAATTGGGCGGTGGATGCCTCTTCTAAGGCGCAGTTGGGCACTCTCCCTTTCAATGGTCAGTTGCTTTTTGGTGAGGGCATAGAACAGCTTATTCAATCTCTGGGCGAGAACAAGATCCATAAGCTGCCTGAGGACCGCCCGAAACAGTCTAAGGCCTTCTTTCCTTTCCGCACTCGCGTCAGAGGTCAGTGTCGATATAACAGCAGAGCACGGGGCTCCTTTCCGAGAGGCAATGCTTCCAGATCCCAATCCTGGTCTCATTCCTTTCGTGGACGTCGACCCTTCCAGGATGGTAGCCAACAACACCCGACCACAAAGGTCTCTTCCCAATGAAATACGGCCGGCCCCTTCCTCTGTTCTAAACTTAGGTGGATGGCAGTCCCTGTTTCTCGAGGAATGGGCCAAGATTACGACGGATCAGTGGGTCCTAGAGGTGATAGAAAAAGGCTACGTGTTAGAATTTGCTAGAGACCTACCGGACCTTCATCTAATCTCTCCTTGCGGAAGTCGAAAGAGGCCTGCGGTTGACCAGCCTCTGAGCAGACTGCTGGAACTGGGTGCCATAGTTCCAGTCCCGGTGGAGGAACAAGGGTCCATCCAATATTCCATATACTTTGTTGTTCTCAAAAAAGAAGGCTCTTTTCGTCCAATTTGGATCTCAAGCGAGTCAACCAGGCTCTCAAGGTTCCACATTTTCGAATGGAAACCCTGAGGGCTGTGATAGCGGCAGTTCGCTCTGGCGAATTCCTGGCATCGCTCTACCTGACAAAGGCTTACTTGCACATTCCAATTTGCCTCAACGATCAGAGGTATCTCCAGTTCAAGATCCTGGGCCAACATGTCCAGTTTCAGGCGCTCCCGTTCGGTCTCGCCACTGCTCCGCACACTTTTACCAAGGTCATGGTGGTAGTGGCGGCCTCCCTTCGAGAAGGAGTTCTGGTCCATCCTTACCTGGACGATTGACTCATCCGGGCCAAGTCGGAGTCTCTCTGCAAGCTGGCGGTCGACAAGGTCCTGACTTGTCTGACCTCCCTGGGGTGGATAATCAACTTTCCCAAGAGCAAGCTTCAACCATCCCAGATCCTGGAATTCCTGGGGGCACATTTCGACACTCGAGTCGGCAAAGTGTTCCTTCCAGATGCTTAGGCGCTCAAACTCAGGGGGCAAGTGTGCAATTTTCTCTCACTTTCTCTGCCCACTGCCTGGGACTACCTTCAGGTCCTGGGGTCCATGGCCTCCACTATCGATCTGGTTCCTTGGGCCTTTGTGCATATGCGTCCATTACAGAAAGCTTTGCTATCCCGCTGGAAACCGGTGTCGGAGCAGTTTCAGATGCCTCTCCCGCTCTCAGAGTCTACCATTGCCGAGATGCAATGGTGGCTCTTGCCTGCCCACCTTCTGAAGGGGGTGCCCCTCCAGATGCCACAGTGGATCATTGTCAAGATGGACGCCAGCTTCTCCGGCTGAGGAGCGGTGTGTCAAAACCAGTCTTCACAGGGAGGTGGAGGTGAGAGGGATCACGGATGGAGGAGCTTGTTACTTTTTTTGTGTTTAAAGAATTTATTGTCAATCAGTGCAAAACAATGACACAAAACATCAGCATATAAAAACAGAAACAGAAAGTGTAATACAGAACAGTAAGTGCAATTTGGTAGCATCAACAAACTGCTAGAGGAACCAATACATTCCGAACCAAAATTGACCAAATTTTTAATTATACAGTCACCCCCCACCCCAGTACTCCACCCCCCACCCCCCTTACACACTGGGAATATATATATCGGCAAGGAAGTAATGGATGGAAGAGTTGTATGGAAGATTTTAGCCTGGGAGAAGGAATGAAGTGAGACCACCAATAAATTGAAGGAGAGGTAGCAAGCATATGGGCAAAACAGCGACAACTATAACAGAAAGGGCATATCCCACGTATGCGACCAGAGTAAGGGCTCTAGTGGATAAGTTTATAGCTGAGGCCCAGCCCCCGAATGAGAGTGGCCAAAGTATCCAGATAGGCTTAGATATACTAGATCAGGACCTAGAGCATCGGTGACATTCATTTATGTAGACATGCTTTGGAGCTCGAGCCACTTGTTGTAATGACCCCACATCCTGTCAAACGCTACCAATCGGTCTCTGTGTACCGCAGAAAGTCTGCTAAGTTGGTAATATGTGTATAGTCTGCTTTGGATTTTAGCCAAACTGGGGGCAGTGGCGTCCTTCCAATGGCAGGCTATCTCCATGCGCGTCGCAATAAAGACTTGCAGCAAAAATTTCTGTCTCTCTTTATTGTGTCCAAGTAAGGGTAGGCCTAGAAGTGCGTGCATCGGTTCAGCTCTCACCGGCTCCAGTACAACCGCCGAGAGCCAACCCAAAACCTCTCGCCACACTGTTGCTACCTTGGGGCATGCCCACCAGATATGATAGTAGGTTCCGGTGTGTCCGCATCCCCGCCAACATTGGTCAGATATCGTGGGCCGAAACTTATGGAGACGCTCTGGTGTGTAGTGCCACCGGTAAATCAGCTTATAGCAGTTTTCCTGTAAACTGGCCGACACTGAGCATTTGTGAGCAAGGGAATAAATAGAATCCCATTCCATATCCTCTAGAGGACATTGAAAGTCTTGTTCCCATAATGTGCGATGGCGTGGAGTCTCCTTCAGTAACCCATTAAAAAGGCCATATATCTTGGATATGACACCCCTGATGGTAGTAGCATATTTACAATAGGTCTCGAACAGGGTGCTCGTCAGTTTTAGTGCCCCCCCGTAGCCCCCGCTTAACAAAATGGTAAAGTTTGGCGTAGTGCAAGAAGTCCCCTTCACCCAACTTATATTGATTACATAACTGTTCAAGAGTGTACAGGGACCCCTGAAACTGAACATGTGCCAATTTAATGATACCTGCCGATATCCAACTCCGCACAATCGGTGATTTGTCAGAGAGGTGGTAGACAGTATTCGTGTGAAGGTGTGTCAAAGTAGAGTACCGTTCAGGCCCCACCAACTTAACCTTCCAGTTAAGCCATACCTTTAGGGTGGTGCGGAGAGAGATAGGCATATATTGAATCTGTACCCCAGTCAAAGGTGGCTGCCAAGGAAGTGCCGATAAGGGAACCCTCCCCACCAGTGCCTGTTCCAACAGCACCCACTGCGGCACATCAGTTGTGCGGTGAAGGGCCACCAGAGCCCGAAGCTGTGCAGCGAGGTAGTACCACAACAAATTAGGTAACTGAACACCCCCTTGAGGCTTTGTTCTATATAAAGTCGCCAGGGCCACCCTTGGGGGCCTCTTGCGCCAGATGTAACTGCAGAGCATCTGCTGCCACTTCTTTAGAATTGAAGAAGGCAAAAAAATGGGTATCGTAGTAAAAAAATATAAAAACCGGGGCAGGATATTCATCTTAATAATGGCGAGTCTACCCAGCCATGAATGCATCTGACACTGCCAGGTGTTTAGATCTTTACGTATGGTTTGTACTAGCGGGTCATAATTTAACGTATATAACTGGCTAGTTGTGGATCCTAGTCGGACACCCAAATATTTAAGGGAGGAGGCGGCCCACTTAAAAGGGAACTGTCGCCTTAGGGATTGCACTTCCAGAGGCGACAGAGTAAGAGGAGCTTGTTACTTTGAAACTAATTTCCTCGCGCTTGACGGAGCCTATTGGGACTTGAGAAACAGCTGTGGAGCTGCACTTCCGCATACTTGACATCAAGGAGGCGGGACTTACAGAACTTAAGATTTGACGCCCTGCGGCACGTCGCCGGTGCGTCGCTGAAGCCGCGCGCGCGGTTTTGTTTCATTGAAACCGCCTCCGAAAGAGATAGAAGTGAAATTTTTTCAAGATACTCTGAAGGGCTCAAGATCAAAAGTGAGTACATGCGAGATTCGTGTATCCCTCTCCCAGAAGCCTCCTCTTATAAAGTTATCAACTTATAAAATTGAGTAAGGGCTAGTAAGGAGGATCTTGCGGCGTAATAGATTAATTTCTATAATATAAGAATGCCACATACAAAACGTAAGGCAAAAGTCAGGGAGATGTCTACATCATCCCCTATTCCTGAGCCTTCTCAGCCTCATATCCCATCCTTCTTTGCCCCCTTAACAGGATTAGAACCGGACTGGTCGCTGGAGGAAGCATTGAGCAATTGCAGTCCTCCCTGACCAAAACTACCTTGAGTCCTTGTGCCCCAAGCACTCCTCCTCCACCTCTTCAAATTACATCTGATTTCTTGAAATTGCAAAATGATTTTCAAGAGAAAGGAGAAGGAAACTGTCACACTGGGGAAAACAGAATCAAGAATACAGGAGACTTCCTTATTACACTTGGCAAAACCAGTTGAAATAACTATGGAAACATTGTGGGATGCCATAAAAGCTTTGGAGTTATCAGTATTAAATCTTACGAAGATAACAATGGACTTAAATCACCGATTTAGGAATATTGAAACCTCTATGTCAAATGCGGATGTAAAAGTTCATCAGAGAAGAGGCTAGATAACTTGGAAGTTTGGCAATAGAAGTTTACTCGTTCAGAGATAATCTATGATAAAAAAAAAAAAATTAGACGTTTTGGAGAACTCATTTAAATATTTAAATCTTAGAATAATGAATTTTCCAAAACATGATTTGATATCACCGTACGATATGTTCAAAGAATATCTTGTAGAAATCTTAAAAATTCCACAGTCTATTATTCCATCAGTGTCTAAGATTTATTATGTAATACCCAAGGGGTCATCTATACAAGTTAACAGCGAAGAACAGAACTCTTTAAACTTAACAGGAGTAATTGAATAAACTGTAGACACAGTCATTACAAATAGATCTATTTTATATGTGTCTTTTTCATTTGCGACAGATAGAGATGTAGTTTTTAAGACCTATATGAGAAATAGATTGATTCCATTTCATGGAGGTAGAATTTGGATTTACCTGGCTTTTGAACAGTGGAGATTAAGAAGGGATATAAGGAAGAAGTTATATGCACTCTGAAGGCCTGGAAGCCGGCTACCTCTCTCGCTTGTGTCCGGGTCTGGAAGGTTTTTGAAAATGCATGTGCCACATCGGGAGTGTTGGCTCGTAAGGCTCCGGTATCCCAGGTCCTTTCCTGCCTCCAGAACGGTCTCTCCAAGGGTTTGTCTTTCAGCTCCTTGCGGGTGCAGGTTTCCGCCCTTGCTCCCTCTTAGGAAACATTGACGGTTACACGGTGGCGGCTCATCCGGATGTCGTCCGCTTCCTCAAGGGGGCTGAGCATTTGAATACACCGGTCCAGGCTACTTGTCCCTCGTGGAGTCTTAACTTGGTTCAGGAAAGTATGGGATGGTACTCCTTAATTTTGTTGTGCCCAAGAAGGAGGGCTCCTTTCGTCCTATTTTTGATCTCAAAGGAATCTACCATCATTTGCGGGTGACTCATTTTCGCATGGAAACCTTGCACTCAGATAATTTGCCGTGCAGTCTGGGGAATATCTGCCCTCCCTTGATCTGTCTGAGGCCTTCTTTCATATTCCCATCCAATTGTAGCACCAATGTTTTCTGCATTTCACAGTGCTAGGATGCCATTATCAGTTTTGAGTCATGCCTTTTGGTCTAGCCACCGCTCCCAGAAATCTTTCCAAGGTTATGGTGGTGGTAGCAGCAGAGTTGAGAGAGGATGGGATCCTAGTACACCCGTATTGTGACGACTGGCTGATTCGAGCCATGTCTCTGGAAGAGAGCTGCCTGGTGACCTGCAAGGTGATCTTCTTGTTGCAGGAGCTTGGTTGGGTGGTGAACCTCGCCATGTGCAGTCTTCAGCCATCTCAGTCATTGGAGTAACTGGCTGTTTGGTTCAACACAAGGCAGGGCAAAGGTTTTCTGCCAGAAGCTTGGATTCAGAAGTTGTTGCAGGTGTGTCATTTAGTGAACTCTAATTGCCTGATAGTGTAGTCCTATCTTCAAGTACTCGCTTTGATGGCGGCAACCCTGGAAGTGGTGCCGTGGGCGAGGGTACATATGCATCCCCTTCAGCATGCCCTGCTGCCTTGTTGGAACCCATAGTCACAAGACTATTCAGTTCGGCTCCACTTGCTGATGGAAATCTGCTCTCACCTGCAGTGGTGATTGCAGGAGGTTCATCTGAGAGAGAGCCTCCCTGTGTCACCAGACTGGTTGATTCTCATGACAGATGCAAGTCTCCAGAGTTGGGGAGCGCACTATCAGGAACTAACTGCGCAAGGGTGCTGGAACACAGAAGAGTCACTCTGGAACATCAATTGCCTGGAAGCCGTTCGGTTGGCCTGCTTGTAGTTCAGCGACAGTCTGCAGTGTCAAGGGGACCAAATAATGTTGTATAACGCAACGACAGTGGCTTTACATCAATCGGCAGGGAGGAACCAAAGCCAGTAAGTGTCACTGGAAATAGACCGGCTTATGGGATGGACGGCAGGGCATCTTCAGGCAATCTTGGCCTCTCACATTGCAGGAAAAGACAATGTAAGAGCAGACTTTCTCAGCCGGGAGAGTCTAAATGTAGGAAAATGGGTGTCTTCGGACGAGGCGTTTCAGCTGATAGTGAATCACTGGGGCATTCCGTTCCTAGACCTACTGGTAACTTCTCATAATACAAAGGTTCCTCGATTCTTCAGTTGCAGGAGAGATCTGAAGTCCTTGGTTATCAATGCTCTCGTACAAGTGTGGCTGGAAGACCAGCTACTATATGCCTTTCCCCCATGGACCCTGTTGGGCAGAATAATTTGCAGGATCAAAGGCCACAGGGGGATGGTGCTTCTGGTGGCACCGGATTGGCCCAAAAGACCCATGGTATGCGGATCTGCGGAGACTCATAGAGTCTCCCCTTCTTCTACCGCCACATAAGAATCTGTTGCAGCAGGAATGTGTCCAACTCAATTTTGCCTTATGGTATGGCCCTTGAAAGGGTTTGCTTGTTGAAGCGTGGTTATTCTTTTGCAGTGATTGCCACCTTGCTATGTGCTCGGAAGTTCTCCACTTCCTTCACATATGTGCAGGTTTGGCAAGTGTTTTGAGACTTGGTGTGAGGATCGAGGTGTTCTTCCTCATTCAGTGAAGATCCTGCTCATTTTGGAATTTTTTCAGGCTGGATTAAATAAGGGGTTGGCCCTTTAATTCCGTGAAGGTACAGATTGCGGCTTTTGCATGTTTCAGAGGCCAGGTCAATGGTGAATCCTTATTGTCTTATCCTGATGTGGCTCATTTCTTGAAGGGAGTGAATCATCTTTGTCCTCCCTTACAGTTACCAGTTCCCTTGTGTAGTCTTAACCTGGTGTTTGGATTTCTTGGTGTATCCCATGTTTTGACCACTATGTAGCCTTTCCTTGCAGCTATTGACCTTGAAGACAGTGTTCCTGGTGGCAATATGTTCTGTGCGCCAAATTTCTGAGCTGCAGGCCTTGTCTTGCTGAAAGCCGTTCCTTCTGGTGACTCCAGGAGCGATTCAACTACTTATTGTTCCCTCTTTCTTGCCTAAAGTGGTCGCAGATTTTCACTTGAATCAGTCCATTTCCTTGCCGTCATTGGATGAGGGGAAAGATGCAGAAGAGTATCGCCTGTTGTGTCCAGTGGATGTCCAGTTACATGTCGTGCAGTATTTGGAGGTTTCTAAATCTTTTCGGAAGACTGATCACCTACTTGGCCTTCATGGTGGAAGGAAGCAGGGCGAACCAGCTTCTCAGGCTACAATAGCTCGCTGGATTAAGGAGGTAGTCACGGCCACATATGTGGAGGCTGAAAAGCTGTTGCCTACTCAGGTTAGGGCTCATCCGCTAGGGCTCAGGCAGTGTCATGGGCAGAGGTTAGATAGTTGTCTTGTGTCGACATTTGCCGAGCTGAGACACTGTCCTCCTTACACACTTTTTCCAGGTATTTGCAGGCCCAGGAGGACACAGCCTTTGCACGTGTGGTGTTACCTGGACCATGGGCCGCCTTCCACCCTAGTCGGGAGTAGCTTGGGCACATCCCACTGGTCCTGAGTCCATCTGTCTACACGCTAGGAAAGGAGAAATTACTACTTTTCTGACAATTTTGTTTTCCTTAATGTAGACAGATGGACTCAACTTCTCACCCTTGGCTGCCGAATGATCGATCTACTGGTTCTCCTGTGAAGCCATGTGTTCCAGGGGATTACAGGTAAGTGTTTATCCAGTCCCTAGATTGGGGTACATACATTCATTACCCAAGTTCAGTGTTTCCTGTTGGTTGAGTGCAGTAATGGTTGACTGTTTAATCTTTTTTGCTAGTCCATTCACAGTTGCTTTTGAAGAGAATACTGGCAGGCTGATGTCACTGCAGGAATATATATATACTGTGACATCAGCTTGCTCCATCTGCTGGCAGATGTGCATAACCTAGTGGTCCTGAGTCTGTCTATACTAAGGAAAATGAAATTATCAGGTAAGTAGTAATTTCTCCTCCTTTCATTTCACAAATAAGACCTGCAAAAAAGTTGGAAAGCTGGAAACAGACGTTGAAAACCAAGATTGGCACAGCTGTAACTGTTCTCAAAGGAAATTCACCAACCATTCATCAGCTTTTTAAAGTAGCGAGCTCCCATCTTGTTTTAGAAGTTAATATTGGATAGCATCTGACTTTACAATATTAGCTTCTAAAAAGGCTGCCAACTTTATTTTTTTTTTTTAAAGGGAAATTTGTTAAATTGCTTCTGTTTTAAAAGAAACAGGGGACTCTGGTTTGGGAAAATGCTCCGTATCGTTTTGAGGTGGGTAGTTGGATTTTGTGCTCCATTCTTGCTGTTTGTAGGGTGATGACACAGATTTACTGCTTCTAAAACTTATTTTTCTTTCCAGACTCTGGAGACCAAAATCTACGAAAAAGAAAGTAAGTAACATTTTATTCCCTGTACGTACCCGGATCAGTCCAGACTGTGGTTGAGCCTCCTGTCCAGCAGGTGGAGACAGACCAAAACTGAAAGGGTATCCTATATCAGGACAGAGCCTACCCTGCTTCCCTCCAGTATTTGTCTGTCTCCAGCAGATGCAGGCAGCTGAACCTGCAGTTCCCCTTCTCCTAACTTCTTCTCCCTTTGGGGTTTTTGTACCTTTTATTAGCAGGATCAAGCAAGTATTCGTTTTGATATTTAAAAAAAAGAAAATTGTTGAAAGATGTCTGTTTCTTCCTTGGAGATAGTTCTGTTTCCATGCTTTGCTGGGGCCTAGGGAGGCTTTGCCCCTTGTTTCGTCAGCCTAGGCTCCCCATTTCCTGGTGACCTTTTGGGGTGATACTGGTGGTCCAATCACTCCCCCTTGCTGGCTGTCTATACCCGAGAAGCTTTTGGCAGGAAAGTTTTATTCCCCTGTCTTGCTGAGACCCAGATCAGTCCAGACAGTGGGATGTACCAAAGCTTCCCTAAGTAGGGTGGGACCGAGACAGTCCCGCTCAAAGCACCTGCCTTCCAAAGGAGCCAAACACTGGCGCTTGTACATCGATGTGATAATGACGAGCAAAAGTATGCAGAGACTTCCAAGCAGCTGCCCTGCAGATTTCTTGCAGAGACACCAACTGGCTCTCCGCCCAAGAGGTAGCCTGTGAATGCAAAGAATGGGCCTTTAAACCTTCCGGAACCGGCCGACCTTGACAGATATAAGCCGACGCAATCACTTCCTTTAGCCAACGAGCAATTGTAGCCTTGGAAGCCTTGTTTCCCTTATTGGGGCCGCTCCATAAGACAAAAAGATGATCAGAGACTCGAAATTCGTTTGTAACCTGTAAATATTGCAGTAGTACTCTCTTAACATCAAGGCGCTGTAGGTCACTGCCAGGCGTGCTCGCAATGTCTTCTGGAGAAAAAGCAGGAAGCTCCACTGATTGACGTGAAACGAGGACCTTTGGTAAAAAGAAAGGTACTGTTTTAAGGGAAACGCCAGAATCAGAGAAGCAAAGAAAAGGCTCCCTACAAGACTAGGCTTGGAGCTCGGACACTCTCCTGGCCTAGCAAACAGAGACTAGAAATACCATCTTAAGGGTTAGATCATTAAGCGTGGCCCGCTGGAGGGGTTCGAAGGGTGCCTCGCAAAGGACTCGAAGCACCAAGTTAAGGCTCCACGAAGGATAAGTAGCCCGGACAAGTGGGTTCAAATGCTTGGCCCCTTTGAGGAATCGAATGACATCCGGATGGGCCGCCACCGCGTAACCATCGATGCCTCCTAAGAAGGAACCAAGAGCCGAAACCTGTACTCGCAAGGAACTGAAAGACAAACCCTTGGAGAGGCCATTCTGCAAGAAGGAGAGGACCTGGGACACCAGAGCCTTACGCGCCGATACGCCAGACGCGGCACACACACTCTCAAACACGCTCCATACCCAAATGTACGCAAGAGAGGTTGAAGTCTTACAGGCCCACGACAGAGTGGATATAACCTCCTCCTTTTACCCCTTCTTCCTCAGATGCCGTCTCTCAAAAGCCAGGCCGTTAGACAAAAGTGATCTGCCTGATCAAAAAATACTGGACCTTGGCGGAGCAGGTTTGGGAGGTGACCAAGGCGAAGAGGACAGTCAGTCACAAGGTTCACCAGATCCGCATACCACGGTCTCCGAGGCCACTCTGGCGCCACGTGAATGACCTGCCCCCTGTGGAGTTCTATCCTTCTGAGTACCTTTCCCACCAGAGGCCAAAGTGAGAACACGTAGAGAAGAACTTCATGAGGCCAGGGAAGAACCAGGGCATCCACCTCTTCCGAGCAGTGCTCCCGTTTGCGGCTAAAGAATCTGGGAGCCTTCGCATTCTTTAGGGTGGCCATCAGGTCTAAGTGGGGGGCTCCCCACGTGTGCACAACCAGATCCATCTCCTCTTTGGACAACACGCTCCGGGGACTAGGTGCTGACTACTTAGGAAGTCGGCCTGAACATTCTCCTTCCCCGCAATGTGGGAGGCAGCCAGTCGATCCAGATGGCGCTCCGCCCAAGAGAACAGCTTGCTGGCTTCCAGGGCCACCAGACGACTCCTGGTGCCGCCCTGGTGATTGATGTAAGCTACTGTGGTGGCGTTGTCAGAAAGGACTCACACCGCTTTGCGACGAATCAAGGGCAGGAAGGTCTTGAGTGCCAGATGTACCGCTCGGGTCTCCAGACGATTGATCCGTGGTACTACAGGAACGAAAATTAGCAGGTAAGAACCAATTTTCTTTTCCCTGTATGTACCCGGATCAGTCCAGACCGTGGGGTTGAGCCTCCTATCCAGCAGGAAGCATCTTTAGTACCAGGCCCATGGGGCCCATGCCCTGACTCTCAGCAGCCCTGCACTTTTTTTTTTTTTTTTTTTTTTTTTTTTAAATCCCAAGCCATAGTGGAATTTGAGGGGAGGCTGCTGCTTCAGGCCTAGGCTGAAGAGAGAAGGCTGCTGAGTAGACCTGGGTCCTGCAGCCAAAGATTGCCACATTGGGCCCGGGCTGTGTGACCCAAGAGAAGGTGCTGCGTCGGGCCCAAACCATGCAGCTGAAAAAAGGCGGCTAATGAGTGAGCCTGAGCTACATGGCTGAAGAAAGAAGGTTCTCGTATCAAGCGTGAGCCGCAAAGCCAAAGAGAGAGTGCTGCTGCATTGGGCTCAGGCTGCATGGCCAAAGAGAGAACGTTGCTGCGTGAGGCCAAGGCTGATGCTGCTTGGATCCAAGGAGGAAGCTGCTGCTCCCTGCGCTCCTTGAGAGAGAGCATATGAGAATGTATGGGAGAGAGAGTAACATAACATAGAAATGATGGCAGGAAAGGACCAGTAGTTCATCCAGTCTGCCCAGCAAGCTTCCCATGGTAGTATCTGCCGCACCATGCAGGTTACCTTCATGTATCAGTCAGTGCTGCTTGACATGTTTTGCTTATGGATTTAGCCAAAGAAGCAGTCCTTTTTTTTTTTTTTCCCTTAATGTCTGCACATCAATCCCATGCTTTCTGTTAAGGGGTAGTAAGTGCTGCTCCGTGCAGGTTACCCCATGCTTGTTAGTTCCCCAGACTATAGAAGTCAGGGCCCTCGATGGTTGCTATCTGAATCCAATGCTTCTCCCCCGTCGTTGAAGCAGAGAGCAATGTTGGAATTGCATCAAACATATTGAGGCTTATTGGTTAAGGATAGTAACTGCCACACCAGAAAGTTACCTCCATGCACGCTTTCTTTGTTTTCTTTAGAACTTGGCCGTAGAAGCAGTCCTGTGCTTTTTCCCTTATGTCTGCGTATCAGAATCCCAGACAATGGAAGTCAGGGCTCTCAGTTGTCGTCTGCATCTAGTTCCTCTTTTTCCTCTGCTGTCTAAGCGGGGAGCAATGTTGCAGTTGTATTAAAAGCCTCAAACATATTGGTTAAGGGTAGTAATCTCCATGCCTCCTGCTAAGGGCAGCAACTGCCGTACCAGCAAGTTACCTCCCTGCATGCTTATCTCATTTCGGTCCTCTACCCTGTAGAGATCCACGGTGTTTAGAGTATGCTCCTTTGAATTCTTTGTTTTTTCTTCTTCACCTCCTCCTCCGGAAGGGCATTCCAGGCCACCTCCACCCTCTCCATGAAGAAATATTCTCCAAGGACAAGTAGGATGATAGTCCTCACACATGGGTTACATCATCGAATGGAGCCCGGAATAGAAAATTTGACAGGCACACTGAGCATGCCCAGCATGCCGCTAATCATGCATCCATGCGGGTCCTCCTTCAGTCTCTTCTTTTCTGTGGAACTGTCACCTTATGGTTTTGGAGCTCGCGGTTTTTTGTTTTTTTTTTATAATTTGCTACTGCAAAGTGCTTTTTCTTTGCTTTCACGCGTTGCGTAGGGTCCTTCGCCCTTCTCTGTCTTCGGTAAGTTTTGAGGTCTTTGCGGTTGATCACCAATGGTGTCTCCTCCCGGTACCCACCAACCCTCGACCGCACGCTGAGCTCTTTTTTCCTATGGCATCTACCGGCTTCTGCCGATGCCCTCTGTCTATGTCCATCACAGACCCCCACAAGGTCTGTGCCCTCTGCCTGGGGGATTCCCATGATGTCTGCATCTACAACCTCTGTGCCCAGATGACCCCTAAGGGTTGTCTGTCCCATCTCAATAAAATGGAGAAACTCTTCGGGTCGGCGCTGTCTTCGGCATCGGGAACCTCCACCCCACTCGGTAAGGAACACCTGGTTCTGTCGGGTTTTTCTGCCCTGGCCCTACTGGGTCCCGAGCTTGGTGCAGGGAACTGTCCATTGTCCCTGTCGTCTCGATCGGGCTTCTCAGCGTCTGCATCGGGCAAGGACCACGGTGATCATCGGGAAAGGTCCAAGAAGCACCGGCATTGATCATTTCTTCTTCCAAACCAGATCGTGAGAGGGCATCGACTTTGGTGCCTCCCACTGTTGAGTTTTAAAATAGGCTTAAAGGTGCTGCCCCATGAATATAGAGGTACCATACCAAATTTAGTAGAAACAAATTTAAGTTTATTATTGCATATAAAAAAAAAAGCAATCCTGGGACCTCTGGAAGACACAGAGTAGTAGTTCCATATATACAGAGCTATTCCTGTGGGTCTTACCGTATGTCAGTGAGTGCTGGCTTTTTATAGGTAAAACATACAATAATCCCTAATAGGAATCCATGAATGGGAGTATCACGTATCACAAGTCTTGTGTTAAACAAGATAAGTTGAATCTAAGTTGCCCTGTCCCAACTCCCGCCTTGAGGCCCAATTAAGGCCTAGTTGAGACCCACGTGCCTTCCGCTTACTGTCAATCTTCTGTTAGTTCTTTGACCTGTCAGTCTTTCATCTTCAGGGAAATCTCCAAGACTCTCTGATTTCACTGGGGCCCCTCAAGTCGAGACAGTATCCTCTAAGAATGTAACCTTGTCCATGTGCTCTTTGTGATCTCATGACCCTCCATCATATTGAACAGCTCCAAATGCAGTCCAGATTTCTCCCAGAGTCTATTCAAGCTAGGGTCAATCTGAGGTCCTCATGGCCAGAATTTGTTACCCAGACTCCTTTGCAGCTTGGCCTAAGCCAGAATCTCTGTGTTGATTTCAGACTTCAGGCACACACATTATCATCACGAAGCGGTCAAGGGTGGAGGCCATTCCCTCTGACCCCATTGAAGCCTCTAGGTGACCTCCACCGGCACTGGTGGAGAGCTCTGTTCCCCTTCAGCCAGGGGATGCACTGACTCTGCCTACTCCTCAGCCCATTTTCCCCTCGCAGGCTTTTGAGGAGGAGGTGAAGAGGGTGTGTGGCTGGCGGAAGGCCGGGCCCTGCAGGGCCTCGAGCATCCAGGTATTGCCTCCGCAACAAGACCTGCTCCACCGATACTTGCACTGTTGCTGGAGTGGCTTGACATGCTGCTCTGTATACTACCCATGCATCTGGCGCCAGTGCCCCAAGACCTTCAACGGCCTCTGGGTGCACTGCTGCCATCACCACAGGCCCCCATACGAGTGAGTGACTCCTCTGAGGAGGAAGGGCCATTGGGCACGATGACAGGTCAGAGACCCAAAGTGCCACCTTACCGTCTAGGTCTCCCAGGGCCCTCTGGGTCGATTCCACCAGTTCCCTTGGTCTCCCCCCCCCCCCCCCCCCCCCCCCCCCGATTCCACCACCTCCATCGGATCCTTTGTCTCCTTTGAGAACAAGAGGCCCTCCAGTGCCTTCAAGGACCAGACCGCACACACTGATGGGCCTTCAGGGCCCTGCATCCCCAGAGGATCACAGTGAAGGTGATGCCCTCTATGACCCCTGGGAGGGTGAGGCGTTTGTATCCTCCTCAGAAGAATCGGAGGATCTGCTTCTGAGCCACCTTCCCTGGAGGAATGACGGCAGTCTTCCCCCGAGTATTGACAGAACAGGACTCCAGGCACAAGATGCTTGAGATCCTGCAGTTCATGAATGCCCTGAAGGAGGTGGTGGCGGTACAGTCCATGACATTTTCAAAGAATTGGTCCACCGCCTGTGGGAGCATCCCATCTCTATCACCAGTTAATAGGAAAACGGATGCAGTGTACCTGGTCCAGCCATCGCCTGGCTTCGACTGATGTCAATTAATTCCCCTATCAGTCGATAGTGGTAGAGTTGGCCCTGAAAAAGGCTGAGGGTTCATACCCATGCCTCTGCTCTGCCAGGGTGAGAACATAAAGCCCTAGATGCGTTGGGCTGCCAAGTGTTCCAGTGTGCCATGCTCATTGCCCGTATAGCTTGCTACCAGCTTTATATGGGGCAATATTCCCGGTATCTGTGGAAACAGGCCCTGGAGTTCTCCCAGGACAAGCAGGATGGTAGTCCTCACATATGGGTGACATCATCAGATGGAGCCCTGTCACGGAATACTTTTTGTTAAAGTTTCTAGAACTTTGACTGGCACACTGAGCATACCCAGCATGCCACTAACCCTGTGGCCACCAGGTATCCCACTCAGTCTCTCTCTTTTTTTTTTTTTCCACGCAGCAATTGCCTCGCGGTTTAGGAGCTCTGAGAGAAATTTCTCACAACTTTCCTAACAGAAATATTTGAAGTTTAACTTCTTAAAAATCCCTCACCAGTGTCTTCCATTGCGCACCGTTCCTTCCGACGCTCGGTAAGTGTTTTCCCTTAATTTTGCGGTCGGTTCCTGGCGGCTTAACACCTCTGTGCCAGACTGTCACCGACCGCGCGCCCTCCATTTTTCGGTATGGCGACCGGGTTTAGGAAATGTCCCTTGTGTCCGAGGACCCGCGTCCATAAAGGACCTGCATAATGTTTGCGTTTTGTGCTTAGGCCCCTCGCACGATATCCGTCATTGCCCCAGTCATGCACAAATGACCCCCAAAGGCCGGCACGCTCAACTGAACAAGATGGAGCATTTGTTTGCATCAAAACGCTCTGCTCCATCGACTCCAGCTCAAGTGGCTCCGACTGGAGAGGTCCATCGACCTCTGAGGTGCCTCACCAGGAACATCGCAGACAGTGATACATGATCCAATATAACAGAAATCTCTGGAAACAAGTCCAAGAATTTGCAGAGACTTACCACAACAGCAAGAGACCTTGACCTCCATCCTACAAAAAGGATTGGAAGCAGATAAACACGAGGTCAGAGCTGCTTACGACTCTTGAGACGGCATCAAGATGCATTAGTGCTAGCAGTTGGACCTGGCTCAAGGCCTCAGACTTACGCCCGGAGGTGCAGGACAAACTTAAAGTCCAGATGATGTTCAAATTCTGATCCCCATCACTGGCTCTTTGGACTCCGCAATCAAGTTATGGGATTCTCACTTACAAACTATCAACCTCCACCTTACAGATCTCAACCTGGTGCTTAACACCACCAAGACAGAACTTCTGCTTATCACTCCAGAAATCAGTCATCCCCAACAACAGATGTGCGCTAATATCCAAACTTCACACACTAGAGACCTCGGAGTCATCATTGATAGTCACTTGAGCTTAAAGAAATTTGTAAGCCATACTACCAAGGAGTGCTTTTATAAATTACAGGTGCTCAAAAAACTTAAACCCCTACTATACCACCATGACTTTAGAACTGTTCTCCAAGCCATCCTTTTCTCCAAGGTCGATTATTTCAATTCTATACTGCAAGGTCTGCCTGCTGCTACTACAAAACCCCTCCAATTGCTTCAAAATGCGGCAGCAAGAATACTAACACCAATCGGAGAGAGCACATCACACCTATTTTAAAAGTTCTACACTGGCTCCCAGTCAACTTCAGAATACTCCACAAATCACTCACAATTATCCACAAATGCATATACCATCAGACCCCTCTTGACCTGATACAACCGCTCAAACTACACACTACGATCAGACCGACAAGGGACGCTTATAAGGGATCACTATACATCCCCCCGAATAAAATGGTACACAGATTAAACTTCAGAGAGCGGGCTTTCTCAACAGCAGGCCCCTCCATTTGGAATGCCTTGCCCTCTGACCTCCGACAGGAAACCTGCCTTCAGACCTTTAAAAAGAAACTCAAAACATGGCTGTTCGGCCGAGCCTTTCCGTGCGCCTAGACCAAATTTACATCACTGATCTTTTAATGTTCTGTTCTCATTACGCTCCACATAATCACTCATCAAATCGCATAGATGTCTTAATCTTAAAAAGTATCCTTAGAGATTGGCTATTCTAGCCACCCTCACTCATTGTATAAAGTATCCTGTTGTTCTATACTCTTGTTTTCCCCCTCTCTTTTCCCAATCCCCAGTTGCTCGCCCTTGTTATAATGTAACTTTTTGACTCTGCCAATATCTGCCTCTTGTAATATGTTTATTGGCTATGTTATGTTATTGTTAAAATCTTTGTTCGATGTAAACCGAGTTGATTTGATCTGCATCAAGAAATTCGGTATAGAAAAGCCTTAAATAAATAAACTTGCAGATCTCCCCTGTACAGGAGAAAACCTATTTGGGGATAAGATCCAAGATGCATTGGCCCAGTTAAAAGACCATCATGAGACCCTGCGTCAACTTTCAACTGTCACCTCAGAGGCACCCTCCATAGCCCGCAGGGCTCTGCGCAGGGACACCAGGAAACAATTTTATAGACCACGTAGGTATTATCCTCCCGCGTCCCATGCTCGAGCCCCTCGGAGAGGAAGTTCATGCCAAGCGAGGACACCTAGAGCGCACGGCTACCGTCTAAATTTTTCAACTATACCCCCGGACTCCCCACCCAGTCTAATGTGGAGCCAGGACGATCACACACCACATCTCGAGTCAGAACTCTCAACCCTTCTGTATGCCAGTGCCATCCAACCGGTTCCCTTGACCCAGCAGGGGAAAGGATTCTACTCCAGATATTTCCTAATTCCAAAAAAGACCGGCGGCCTCCGGGCTATTCTGGACCTCTCCATGCCTTAAACACATTTCTTTGCAAGGAACGGTTCAGGATGGTGTCCCTGGGCACCATGCTACCTCTGCTACATCAAAGGGATTGGCTCTACTGCATATGCCCATATTGCAATCTTCCCTCCTCATCGTAAGAACCTTCCATTTCGTGGTGGGTCACAGGCATTATCAATACAGAGTACTGCCATTCAGCCTCGCCTCGGCGTCCCAAGTGTTCACGAAGTGCCTGGCAGTAGTGGCTGCACATCTATGCTTCAAGAGCGTTACACGTCTTTCCATATCTGGATGACTGGCTCATTAAAAAGCCAGTCCAGACAAGGGGCCCTCGACTCCCTCGATCTCACTATACGGCTCCTGCATCACTGGGGATGTCTGATCAACTACCCGAAATACCACTTGACTCAGTCTCATCATCTCTCCTTTATAGGAGCAGACCTAGACTTCACAGTAGCCAAACGGTTCTTACGACCGTGCAACCATGCTGTCCAGCCTCGCCAGCTCTATCTGCACTTAAAAACAGCCTCAGCTCACCAACTTCTCAAGTTGCTTGGCCACATGGCATCAACAGTCCATGTCACCCCAATGGCACGCTTAGCCATGAGACTGACACAAACTTTAAAGTCTTTATGGCATCAAGCCACTCAGCTGCTTACGTCCCTTGTCCACATAACAAGTCAACTTCGTTTGTCCCTTATTTGGTGGACACACAAGGCCAACTTACAAACAGGCCTACCCTTCCAACAACCAGCTCTTCCAGGTGACCTTAACCATGGACGCCTCCAACCTAGGTTGGGAAACCCATGTCTAAGGCCTTCAAACCCAAGGGACTTGGACAAAAACCGAAGTGATTTGTCAGATCAACTTCCTGGAGCTTCGGGTGATGCGGTACACCCTTTATGCAGTCAGGGACTGCCTATCCAACAAGATAGTCTTGATTTAAACAGACAGCCAAGTTGCAATGTGGTACCTGAACAAACAGGGGGGCACGGGATCTTAGCTGCTCTGCCAAGAGGCGGCACAGATTTGGGCCTGGGCCCTGTCGCACTCAATACAACTGTGAGCCACTTATCTGGCAGGGACACAGAATGCAGTAGCGGACCGCCTCAGCCGAAGTTTCCAGCCCCACGAGTAGTCTCTGGATCCCTCTGTTGCGAGCAGAATCTTCCACCAATGAGGTCAACCGACAATCAACCTCTTTGCGTACGAACAGAACTGCAAAGTAGAAAACTACTGCTCCCTACACAGGGACCGAAGAGCACCAACCATGGATGCCTTCGCCCGACCCTGGAACATAGGCCCTGCGGTATGCGTACCCTCCGATTCCGCTAATCAGCAAGACTCTCGTGAAGCTACAACAGGACTGAGTCTTAATGATACTCATAACCCCATATTGGCCACGCCAAGTCTGGTTTCCCATATTTCTTGACCTCTGTCCAGGAACCCATTCGCCTGGGCACAGTGCCCAACCTCATAACACAGAATCACAGCAAGTTACGCCATCCAAATCTCCAGACCCTATCTCTGACGGTATGGATGTTGAAAAGTTGATACTACAACCCCTCAACCTTTCTACTAGCGTATCTTAAGTCCTTGTAGCTTTGTGTAAGCCTTCCATGCGGAAATCTTACCGCTGTAAATGGAAAAGGTTTACAGGGTGCTGCACACAAGGACATTAACCCCTTTTCTTGCCCCACACCAGCACTTTTGGATTATCTCTGGCACCTCTCGGAATCTGGACTACAGACTTCCTCCATACGAGAACACCTCAGTGCCATCTCTGCTTACCATCAAGGAATAGGGGATGCGCCCATAACAGCTCAACCCCTGGTGAATAGATTTATGAGAAGCTTCATACAGCTTAAGCCACCTCTACAACCACTGGTTGTGGCATGGGACCTCAACGTGGTACTTGCACGGCTCATGCGTTCTCCTTTTGAGCCACTGCACTCCTGCGAACTTCGATATCTTACATGGAAAGTTAATTTTCCTAGTAGCAATCACATCTGCTCGCAGGGTAAGTGAGTTACAGGCCCTTGTGACCTACTCACCTTACACAAGGTTCCTCTATGACCAGGTGGTTCTCCAAACTCACCCTAAATTCCTTCCTAAGGTGATAACTGATTTTCACTTAAATCAGTCCATAGATTTGCCCACATTCTTTCCAAGGCCTCACGCTCATCCAGGTGAGCAAGCTTTACACACCTTGGACTGTAAGCGTGCGCTAGCATTTTATTTAGACCACACTACTACCCACAGGAAGCTCACCCAACACTTTTTGTTTCTTTTGATAAAAACAAACTTGGAGTTGTGGTGGGCAAGCAAACTCTCTCCAAGAGATTGTATTGAATTCTGCTACCAACAAGCAGGCCTTCCACTTCAGGGACGAATGAAAGCGCACTCAGGGCAATGACAACATAGTAGCACACAACCATTCAGTACCAATTGCCGACATTTGCAGGGCTGCGACATGGAGCTCTCTCCACACCTTCGCAGCTCACTATTGTCTAGACGAGGCTGGATAGCAAGACTCTGTCTTTGGCTAGTCTGTCCTAAGGAACTTATTCCCAGTGTAGAAACCCAACTCGTCCTACTTCAACCTGCTGTGAATTTCAGGCTGCCTCATCCTTGCCAACAGCACCCCAGTTGTTGTGCCTGTTGCACATGTTCGGTGCTGCTTGGCCTCATTCGTATGACTCTGCCTGTAGCTTGCTATTCACCCACATGTGAGGACTACCATCCTGCTTGTCCTGGGAGAAAGCAGAGTTGCTTACCTGTTACAGGTATTCTCCCAGGACAGCAGGATATTAGTCCTCACGAAACCCACCCGCCACCCCGCTGAGTTGGGTTAGATACCGTTTTCTTATTTTATTTTTCGCTCGTACTTTTGCTACAAACGAGACTGAAATGGGACCCCTGGGCCATAGGGTTGTGGCATGCTGGGCATGCTCAGTGTGCCAGTCAAAGTTCTAGAAACTTTGACAAAAGTATTCCATGACAGGGCTCCATCTGATGATGTCACCCATATGTGAGGACTAACATCCTGCTGTCCTGGGAGAACACCTGTTATAGGTAAGCAACTCTGCTTTCAGTGAGCGCCTGCCTCAACAATTCCAGGAGGATTTTCAGGCCATCATCCAGCTTGGTCTGGAATGTGATAAACACGAAGCCCACTCAGCTTATGAAGTCGTTAGCCATGAGATCTGCTGCAGCAGGCATTGGGGCCCGTCAGAAGGCTTGGCTACGAGCCACCGACCTACGCCTTTAGGTACAAGACCATCTTGCCAACTTGCCTTGTACAGGTGAGAACCTGTTTAGGGACAGGATTTAAGGAGGCTGTAGCTCAGCTGAAGGATTACCAAGAAACCCTTCAGCAATTGTTGGCTAGCACTTCTGACACACAGCCTACCAGGAAGCCTTCACAGCAATACCCAAGAAGGCCTTACTATCGGCCTCACAAGTATTACCCACCCGCATAGAGGTCCAGGGCTCAGAGGCCTGTCTCCAAAGCCCGACAGAGGCAGTCTAGGCCATCTAGAGTGCCCACGGCTCTGCCACAATTCAAAACCCTGCAATGAGATTTTGACTGGCAATGAGAGAGTATGAGTCATCCTTCCATGCAAAACCCTGAGGGTTGTCTCCAACTTTTCATAGATCGATGGATCTCGATCACATCGGACATCTGGGTCCTATCCATTGTTTGCCAGGGTTATGGGCTTCATTTCCAGCGACCTCCACCCCGTCTCCCAAGTGGAAAGCAGCAGGGGACATCCGGATACTTCGGGTAGAGCTCTCTGCCCTCGTTTCTGCTCAAGTGGTCAAACCTGTTCCGACCGACTCCAGGTATTTCCTAATTCCCAAGAAAACGGGTGGCCTCAGGCCCATACTGGACCTGTGAGCTTTAAACCGCTTCCTGGTGAAGGAAAGGTTCAAGATGGTCTTGCTGGGTACCCTGATCCCCCTCCCTGCTCAGGGCAAGGGACTGGTTCTGCTCCCTTGATCTACAAGACGCGTATGCCCATATCTCCATTTTTCCAGTGGATAGGCAGTACCTGAGATTTCGGGCAATGGGCATCACTATCAGTATCGAGTTCTGCCCTTTGGCCTGGTGTCTGTGCCTTGAGTTTTCACAAAATGTCTGATTGTCAGTGCCCATCTTCGAAGACCTAGAATTCATGTGTTTCTCTACCTCGACAATTGGCGTATCAAAGACAACTCCCGTCAAGGGGCTCAGAATGCCATGTCTCATGATCAAAACTCTGGAGACCCTGGGATTCTCGATCAATTATACCAAGTCCCACCTTCAACTGGCCATGCAGCTGAACTTCATTGGGGCACGCCTGGACACTATCCAGGAGAAGGCCTACCTAACTCAGGACAGGCAGAGACTTTAGCAGCTTTTGCAGACATGTCTCCAGCTGCCCACCAGTTTCTCCAGCTGCTGGGCCATATGGTAGCGACAGTGCATGTCACCCCATTTGCTTGGCTCCACATGCGCAGTATTTTATGGATGCTGCACTTTCAGTGGTGTCAGGTATTGCAAGATATTCATGCCCGCATCATGGTCACCATAAGCTTACCGCAATCTCTCCTGTGGTGTTCAATCCCTGCAAACCTGGAGCGGGGCTGCCCCTTTTGGACTGCTCAGCCCCAAGCTATGCTCACCAGCAGTGCTTCTCAGACTGGGTGGGGAGCGCATGTCCTGGGTTACTGCACCCAGGGGTTGTGCTCTGTTCAGGAGGCTTGGGTCCAGATCAACCTTTTGGTTGATCAAGCGGTTCACTGTGCCCTGCGGGTATTCCAGGAGTTTCTTGTGGACAAGGTAGTGCTGGTTCAGATAGACAATCAGGTGGCCATGTGGTACCTGAACAAGCAGGGAAAAACCGGGTCCTTTCCCCTCTGCCAGGAGGCAGTCCAGGTCTGGACGTGGGCCATTGAGAACAGTATCACTCTCCGGGCGGTGTACCTTCTGGGAGTGGACAACGTCCTGACCAATACCTTGAGTCTGACTTTCAGGGCCCCACGATTGGTCCCTCAATCAGGAGGTAGCGAACAGCATCTTCTGATACTGGGGGATCCCAGACATTTATTTTTATGTATTTTATTTAGAATCTTTTAATATACCGATGCTCAGGATAAATCTTATCGTACTGGTTTACATCTAAACGTGGGGTAACCAAACGTATAGGAGGAAGTTGCAAAAAACAGGGCAATGCAAATTCAGGACAAGAGAGCAGGAAGAATTAGCTAACATAGAGTAACTATAGCGTAACCAATAAGTATTTTATAAAGTTAACTTGGCAGGTAACCATGTAGGATATCAAACAAACAGTCAGTTCTTTATCATGTTACTATAGTGTAGATCATAAGTAGTTTATAAACTTAACTGGGCGGTTTACCATAAGAACATAAGAAAATGCCATACTGGGTCAGACCAAGGGTCCATCAAGCCCAGCATCCTGTTTCCAACAGTGGCCAATCCAGGCCATAAGAACCTGGCAAGTACCCAAAAACTGTCTATTCCATGTTTCCATTACTAGTGGCAGTGGCTATTCTCTAAGTGAACTTAATAGCAGGTAATGGACTTCTCCTCCAAGAACTTATCCAATCCTTTTTTAAACACAGCTATACTAACTGCACTAACCACATCCTCTGGCAACAAATTCCAGAGTTTAATTGTGCAAAGAACTTTCTCCGATTAGTTTTAAATGTGCCCCATGCTAACTTCATGGAGTGCCCCCTAGTCTTTCTACTCTCCGAAAGAGTAAATAACCGATTCACATCTACCCGTTCTAGACCTCTCATGATTTTAAACACCTCTATCATATCCCCCCTCAGTCTTCTCTTCTCCAAGCTGAAAAGTCCTAACCTCTTTAGTCTTTCCTCATAGGGGAGCTGTTCCATTCCCCTTATCATTTTGGTAGCCCTTCTCTGTACCTTCTCCATCACAATTATATCTTTTTTGAGATGTCTGAGATCATGAGTAGTATAGTGTAGACAAAAAGAATTTTATGAACTTAACTTGGCGAGTTACCTTGTCGGAGATCAAACAAATACTCAGTTCTTCAGAGGTGAGTGAGTCTATAAGGGGTTGACGTAGAAACGGTGGAGGTGTAGGGAGTTGGGAGGGAGAGGAGGGGGGGAGGGGACCTGTTTGCCTCCGTGGAAAACAGGAAAGTGCACCAGTTTTGCTCCCTCGGCAGGAGGGGCAGAGGATCGTTAGATGCCTTCTCGATCCATTGGGGTCGAGCTTGTACGCCTACCCGGCCCTTCCTTTCATATCCAAGACATTCCAGAAGTTGCAGCAGGATCGAGACTCCATGATCCTCATCACTCCCTGTTGGCCCCGACAGGTCTGGTTCCCGACCCTTCAGGACCTAACTGCGCAATCCCCAGTTCGATTGGGAATGACGCCAGAACTCATCACCCAGGACCAGGGCAAGCTCCGTCACCCCAACGTGTGCGGATCCTGGCCCTCACAGCTTGGATGTTGATCTGGTGAAGGTGAAGGCCCTCTGCCTACCGGAGGGGAGTATCCAGTATCCTTCTGGAGTCCAGGAAACTGTCCACCAGAAAGCCCTATAATCTGAAATGGAAATGGTTCTCTATCTGGTGTGAGGGTTGTCGTTTGGATCCCTTTTCTTGCTCCCCTCCTGGACTACTTATTGTCCCTATCTGAGTCCGATCTGCAGACCACATCAGTAAGGGTTCACCTCAGTGCCATAGGGGCATATCATCTGGGTTCTGATGGTTTCCCAATTTCCTGCCATCTGCTTGTTGGTCGGTTCATGAGGGGTTTGCTTCAACTGAAGCTTCCCACTCTTCCCCCCCCCCAAGTGGTCTCCTGGGATCTCAACATGGTACTTCCACAACTCATGAAGCCTCCATTTGAGCCATTGTGCTCTTGTGATCTCAAGTACCTTTCATGGAAAGTAATGATCTTGGCTGCGGTCACATCAGCTCATGGAGTAGGTGAGTTGCAAGCGCTGGGGTCTTATCCACCTTATATGACTTTTTTGTCACGACAGGTGGTCCTACAGACACACTCCAAGTTCCTACCCAAGGTGGTTTTGGAGTTCCATCTCAACCAGGCCATCATGCTGCCATCGTTTTTCCCATGGCCTCGTGCTCACAGTGGCAAACGGGCTCTCCACACCTTGGATCGCAAGAGAACGCTTGCATTCTATTTGGCATGGACAGCGCCCCACCGCACCTCCAATTAGCTGTTCGTTTCTTTCGACAAGAACAGATTAGGAGTTGCAATCTCCAAGCAGACGCTATCCCACTGGCTGGCGGATTGCATCACTTTCTGCTGCGCACAGGCAGGTTTACAGCTTGATTGTCAAAGCTCACTTTGGGCCATCTTGGCCTCGGTAGCTCACTTGCTTGTGGTTCCCATCTACGCGATCTGCAGGGCGGTGACTTGGAGTTCCCTCCACACTTTCGCCTCACATGACTGCTGGCAGGATAGTTGTTTCAGACAGTCCGTCCTCCACAACCTATTCCAGCCATGAAAACCCAACTCTCTCCTCCGTGGACCCGATCCTTGGGTGCAGGCCTGCTCCTCTGTTGCTGCAGCTACAGTTGTTCATGTTGGCACCTGTTCTTTGCATGTTCGGAGAGGCCTGGAGCTACTTAATCACCCATGTGTGAGGACTACCATCCTGCTTGGCCTTGGAGAAAGCAGAGTTGCTTACCTGTAACAGGTGTTCTCCAAGGACAGCAGGATTATAGTCTTCACGAAACCCTCCCACCACCCTACGGAGTTGGGTTTCTCTCGGTTTGTTTTATTTTTTCACGAACTCTGTTAAGACTGAAAAGGGAACCTGCGTAGACATGTGTTTAACGGCATGCTGGGCATGCTCAGCATACCTGTCAAAGTTTCTAGAAAATTTGACAAAAGTTTTCCGTGCCGGGCTCCATCCGATGTCACCCATGTGTGAGGACTAAAATCCTGCTGTCCTTGGAGAACACCTGTTACAGGTAAGCAACTCTGCTTTATCTTCTGTGGGAAGGTGTAATGTAGAACTCACTCTACAACTTTGGTGTTTAAAAGTATTCATTCATTCATCCTAATTCATGCATCCCACTTGCTATTGCAACAATAGAATGGAAAAGTCAAATGGTTACTTTTAGCCCTAAAGGACAAAAGGTCTCTTCACATGCACAAAATTCCTGTTTATTCCTGCAAAAAATGTTTAAGAGCCTGGAAAGAGAGACAAACACAGCTTTCATCACTGAACAGCTCTGGACTCCAAAACTGACCGGCAGCTTTTGCCCTTCCTAGGGGACTGACGATGGCGGCAGCAGACGAGACGCAGTCCGCCACTGAGCTGGACGCTGTCCTGCAACATCATCACAACCTGCAGGAGAAGCTGGCAGAGGAGATGCTGAGCTTGGCCCGCAGCCTGAAGAGCAACACGTTGGCAGCCCAGAATGTTATAAAGCAGGATAACCAGGTACCTTACCAAGTGGGTGACGGGCAGCTGCGCTAGTGCTAGGGCCAGGATGCAGCACTGTGTTTTATTCAGACTATAAGAGTTTAAGGTGTTACTTTTTTTTTTTTTTTTTTTTCTTTAAATCTTTTTTTTCTACTTACTTGAACTTTTCTTCCAGTTAACCCTGGAGAAGTTGGAGTGAGTATTGTTACCAATTTAAGAGCTGTTCATTACCAGGCCGACTCAGTAAAAGTCGTGGGAGAGGGGGCAAGCGCCCGCTCTCCTGTGCGCGCGATTCAGGGGGGAAGAAGATGCAAATGAGGGCCCGCAGTAAAAAGAGGCACTAGGGACACTAGCGCGACCCTAGCACCTCCTTTTTGACAGGAGTGGTGGCTGTCAGCAGGTTTGACAGCCGACGCTCAATTTTTCCGGCGTTGGTTCTCAAGCCCGCTGACGGCCACGGGTTCAGAAAACAGACACCGGCTAAATTGAGCATCCGTCTTCCGACCTGCAGGCAGATTTTAAATTTTTTTTTTTTTTTTTTAATTTTAAAATTTTTTTTGCTTTTGGGGCCTCTGACTTAATATCACTATGATATTAAGTCGGAGGGTTTACAGAAAAGCAGGTGTTTTTTGTTTTGTTTTTTAAATATAAAGTGGTTTAAACTTTTTAAAACAGAGATAAGCATAACACGTGTATACTTACAATGCAAACATACAACTATCCACGCACCATTCTGTTCTCTAAGGTAGATTACTGCAACGCTATTCTGCTAGGCCTCCCAGCATCAACCACGAAACCCCTTCAGATGCTACAAAATGCCGCCCCGAGAATCCTGACAAACACCAATCGGAGAGATCACATTATGTCTATCCTCAAAGAGTTGCACTGGCTCCCAGTTAACTTCAGAATCCTTCACAAATCACTCACTATTATACACAAAACCATTCACCACAAGGTCCCCCTTGACCTACAATTCCCACTCAAACTCCACACCTCTGCCAGACCCATAAGGGAAGCTTATAAAAGGATCTCTACACGCCCCTCCTAACAAAGCGGCACACTTGTCTACCACCAGAGAACGGGCCTTTTCAACAGCGAGACCCTCCATCTGGAATGCCATATCCCCGGACCTCAGACAGGAATCCTGTCTTCTGACTTTCAAAAAAAAAACTTAAGACATGGTTATTCAGACAAGCCTTCCCCTAATCAAAGCTGGCTTTCTGCCATGCCACAGATCAGATGTAGGCCTCAAGTTACCGCCTTCGCTATAGTTGTAATTAGTTACTGAGTTTCCTTCCCTTTCTGCTTTCATCTTCCCAGTTACTTCCCCCTGTTTTATTGTAACTTTTCACTCCTCCTGCCGGTTATGGTTAACGTTGTTATCCTTCTGTTCTCTGTAAACCGATTTGATATGACCTATATCATGAAAGTCTGTATAGAAAAGCTTTAAATAAATAAATAAATATATGGTGTGCAACCGGATATACAACTTAGCATGAGATATAAAAGCCACCCATCCTGTGTGATAATGAAAATGCAGATGACAATAGCGATAATACGTGATGCTAATAAAAAGAATAAACAAAGTAAGCAAAATAAACAAATTGTTACATTCAGGATTTTCATAATTGTCTGAATTATCTGATGTATCTCATAATGCGAATCTTTAGTTAGAGGATCCAATGAGAAAAAAAAAAAAGAGAAACCACGGTCAGGCCACCTCTTAGGTTTCAGCAATGTCACTGAGGAATAGTGTCGTGGTTGTCCATCTGCATGTCCTCCCTCCATACCAGATAAGTCTGCCAGATTCGATCAAAACCAGGAAGATGATGATGTTTTTGGGCTGTTATCTTGTACATGGTACTCATAGCATCTAGTTTCTGAAGCAGTACTTCCTTGGAGGGGACCTTAAATTGTTTCCAAGTAGCGGCTATGAGGCAGTAAGCCCAGATGCAAAATTGATTAATCAACAAACTTTCATACTTGGAGCCAACAAATAGGTACATTGAGAAGACCCTGAGCAGGAGACAGTGCAGTCGTCTTGTGAAGAGTATGAAAAATAATGTCCATAACATCCTGCCACAGTCCCTGCACATGAACACACTCCCACCATAGATGAAGGAAGGTCCCTGTTTGTCCACACCCCTTCCAGCATAACTCATCACCTCTAAGGCGAGCTTTATGCATTCGATATGGCGTAAGGTGCCAGCGAAACAATACTTTATATCCATTTTCAGTAAGTGAGGTAGAAATGGAGCTGCGTTTGGTGTAAGAGAATATCTGATCCCAATCCTCGTCTGTGAAAGATTGTCAGAGCTCCTCCTCCCATTTATAGATATAGGCAGGTCTTCCCATTAAGGACCCTTGCAGTAAGGTATATATCTTAGACAGCCCGCCCTTGAGACGATAGGCTAGAGCACACCAGCCTTCAAATTGCGATTTTCCTTTCCTAAGTTCCTGTGCCACAAAATGGCAGAGTTGGATATAGGGATACAGAGCCGAGGATGGGATCAGATAAGTCTCCTGAATTTGGGAGAAAGAAAGCATAGCATCATTACCACAGATCTTCTTTTCAGCTATGGCAGACCCGTGGCATACACACATTAGGCCAGAAGAATCCCAGCCCAGCAAGAAGTTAGTATGATAGAATAGATGGCTATTAGAGAAGTATTTCCTGGTCCCTATAAGGAGATGTTTCCACTTGTCCCAATTCTGAAGAGTAGTGTGCAAGGGGAGAGTGAAGGAACCCTCTATTCTTAACGTTATCCTAGGCTGCCAGACAATAGCTTGAAGTGGTATCTGGCCCAATATAGCTTGCTCAATGGCCACCCATCAGGGCTGTTCAACCTGCCTGTGCCAGATCTTCATTCAAAAATTGGAAGAAGGATCCAACAGAAGAAAATAGGATAAAGCATAAACGCTGGCAAGTTAAATGTAAGACATTGATAAGACAGGCTAAGAGAGAATTTGAAAAGAAGTTGGCTGTAGAGGCAAAAACTCACAGTAAAAACCTTTTTAAATATATCCGAAGCAGAAAGCCTGTGAGGGAGTCAGTTGGACCATTAGATGATCAAGGGGTTAAAGGGGCACTTAGAGAAGATAAGGCCATCGCAGAAAGATTAAATGATTTCTTTGCTTCGGTGTTTACTGAAGAGGATGTTGGGGAGGTACCCGTAATGGAGAAGGTTTTCATGGGTAATGATTCAGATGGACTGAATCAAATCACATTGAACCTAGAAAGATGTGGTAGGCCTGATTGACAAACTGAAGAGTAGTAAATCACCTGGACCAGATGGTATACGCCCCAGAGTTCTGAAGGAACTAAAAAATGAAATTTCAGACCTATTAGTAAAAATTTGTAACCTATCATTAAAATCATCCATTGTACCTTGAAGAGTGGAGGATAGCAAATGTAACCCCAATATTTAAAAAGGGCTCCAGAGGCGATCCGGGAAACTACAGACCAGTTAGCCTGACTTCAGTGCCAGGAAAAATAGTGGAAAGTATTCTAAACATCAAAATCACAGAACATATAGAAATACATATTTTAATGGAACAGTCAGCATGGCTTTACCCAAGGCAAGTCTTGCCTCACAAATCTGCTTCACTTTTTTGAAGGAGTTAATAAACATGTGGATAAAGGTGAACCGGTAGATGTAGTGTACTTGGATTTTCAGAAGGCATTTGACAAAGTTCCTCATGAGAGGCTTCTAGGAAAAGTAAAAAGTCATGGGATAGGTGGCGATGTCCTTTCGTGGATTGCAAACTGGCTAAAAGACAGGAAACAGTGAGTAGGATTAAATGGCCAATTTTCTCAGTGGAAGGGAGTGGACAGTGGAGTGCCTCAGGGATCTGTATTGGGACCCTTACTTTTCAATATATTTATAAATGATCTGGAAAGAAATACGACGAGTGAGATAATCAGATTTGCAGATGACACACAATTGTTCAGAGTAGTTAAATCCCAAGCAGATTGTGATAAATTGCAGGAAGACCTTGTGAGACTGGAAAATTGGGCATCCAGATGGCAGATGAAATTTAATGTGGATAAGTGCAACGTGATGCATATAGGGAAAAATAACCCATGCTATAATTACACAATGTTGGGTTCCATATTAGGTGCTACAATCCAAGAAAGAGATCTAGGTGTCATAGTGGATAACACATTGAAATCATCGGTTCAGTGTGCTGCAGCAGTCAAAAAAGCAAACAGAATGTTGGGAATTATTAGAAAGGGAATGGTGAATAAAACAGAAAATGTCATAATGCCTCTGTATCGCTCCATGTTGAGACCGCACCTTGAATACTGTGTACAATTCTGGTCGCCGCATCTCAAAAAAGATATAATTGCGTTCCCTGTACGTACCAGGATCAGTCCAGACGGTGGGTAATGTCCCCCGTCCAGCAGATGGAGTCAGACCAAGCTTCGAGAGGGGGCAGACCCATATATACCAGCACCCCCTCTGCAGGAGTTCAGTATCTTCTGACTCCAGCAGATGCGAGTAGGGGTCTCTGTGTTTCCCCAATCTGACAGGAATTTTCTGTCTTTGTGCTTCTTTCTTTCTTACTTAGTTGTTTTTCACATTTTGGATCAAGCTTAAAAAAAAAAACTCACTTTTGGGGAGGCGTGGTTTTCTCCTGCCTCTCTACAGTTCTCCCTGTCCCCGCGAACTTGTTTGCTCTTTGGGGGTAAGTGTTTTTTGGTTTTCTGATTTCTTCCTTTCAGGGTCTACTCCGGGTGCCTCGTGGACGCCAGTGGGGCCGGCCTCTCCGCGAGTCATTTGCCCGCGGCCCGTCTTCTCCTCCTCGGAGGTGGCTGGGGCAGGGAGGGGGGACCCTCCGAGCGGGTAGTGTCGGCCGTGCAGGCCCCCCGCGGCACCTAGCGCTTCGTCGAGCCGGCAGGCAGCGCAGGCCGATCGGGCCCCCCCCCCCCCCCCCCGCGGCAGTTCCTCCTTCTCTTTGGCCCCCCCCCCCCAGGCTTTCATCTGGGTTTTCTTCGCCGGCGTGGTGATGCCGGGGTCCCGGATATCACGCGAGGGAATCTGCGCACGGTGCCTCCCCGGGGGGGGGGGGGAAGGCTCCTCGCAGTCCCTCGCGGATTTTTCTTTTTGCTCTCCTTTGCCCGGGCGGCGTGGGCCGGCCACTTCGCCAGCCTTGGCGGGAACGGCGGCCATTTTAAGTCAGCGCCACGCTGCGGAGGCTCATGCAGCACAGGAGGAACAGGATTTTCAGGAGGTCCCTCCGCCGATTTTATCTCCGGAGGGCACCTTGCAGGCTCCGGAGCCTTCGGGCTTCTCTTCCTATGGGGTCCCCCCGAGCAGGCCGGGGTTCTCCCCAGAGTTTATTTTACTTATGCATACGGCCTATCTTCAGGGTTTGGAAGCTCCCGGGGGACCCCCCCTCGCCAAGATTCCTCGGCTGTTGTCAGCACCTCTGCCCCCCCCCGGACCCGGTAGGTTCGGGCGCGGGGGCCCCTCAGGTCCCATCTCGGGTTCGCTTGGCTTCCGGAGCAGTGGGTGCAGCTTCAGTACCCGGGGGGAACTTCCCGGAGTCTCCGGACGTGGGCCTGCCGGAGGTTCTGCCGGAGGGGGATGACCCGCGGGCCCTACGCATTTTTCAGAGGGAGGAGCTGGACGACCTCATACCGCAGATCCTCCTTGAGCTGGACCTGGATCCGCCGCCGGACCCTCCGGCTCCAATAGCCCCAGCCGTCGTCATGTCTGCCAAGAAGGGGGATCCAGTTTTGGCGGCGTTTCGTCCCCGAACGCGGGCTTTTCCCATTCACGAATCCTTTTTACAGCTCCTGGTTGGTGAATGGGATACTCCGGAGGCTTCCTTGAAGGTCAGTCGGGCTATGGAGAAGTTGTACCCTCTCCCGGTGGATTTCCTGGAGCTCATCAAGGTCCCGAAGGTGGACTCCGCGGTGACAAAGCGGACAACTATTCCAGTGACGGGCGGAACAGCTCTACGGGACACTCAGGACCGCAAGTTGGAAGTTTTTCTTAAACGGGTTTTCGAGGTTTCCGCCCTGGGAATGCGGGCGGCAATGTGCCGCTCGCTCACGCAGACGGCTAGTCTTCGCTGGGTGCAACAACTTCTCACGTCTCGGGACCTGCCGCCCGATGAAGCTGCCCAGGCGGATCAGCTGGAGGCTGCCATGGCGTACGGAGCGGATGCCTCTTACGACCTCTTCCGGGTTCTGGCACGATCTATGATCTCGGTGGTGGCAGCACGGCGGCTGCTGTGGCTCCGCAACTGGGCGGCGGATACTTCCTCCAAATCAAGCCTAGGCTCCCTCCCTTTCAGGGGCAAATTCCTGTTTGGGGAGGATTTGGATCAGATTATCAAGTCCCTGGGGGAAAATGCTGTTCACCGTCTCCCGGAGGATAGGCACCGACCTTCGAGAGCTTTTGCTTCTTCCCCGACCAGAGCCAGAGCGCAGCGGCGTTTCAGAAGCTACCGACAGGCTGGGCCTCAGACTCCCGCTCCCAGATCGCAGACCTGGTTGCGTTCCTTTCGTGGGTGCCGGCCCGCGAGAGACTGGTCTGGTTCGGGGAACCCTCCCCCCAAGGCCACACAATGATGCCAGCCTCGCCCACTCCTCCACTCCCCGGATCGGGGGTTGCCTGGCGAGCTTTTACAAGGAGTGGGTGCGTATCACTTCAGACCAGTGGGTCTTGGATACCATACATCACGGCTACGCTTTGGAGTTTGTCCGCCCCCCGAGGGGAAGGTGCATCTTTTCCCCCTGTGGCTCGGACCTCAAGAGGAGAGCGGTACAGCAAACTCTGGACAGGCTCCTGGCCATAGGGGCCATTTCTCCCGTCCCCTTAGGCGAGGTGGGCTTGGGCCACTATTCCATCTACTTCGTGGTGCCCAAGAAGGACGGCTCCTTCCGGCCCATCCTGGACCTCAAAGAAGTCGTCAAGTCGCTGCGGGTTGTCCGGTTTCGAATGGAGACTCTCTGGTCGGTGATTGCGGCAGTGCATCCGGGGGAGTTCCTCGCCTCCCTGGATCTGACGGAGGCTTATCTACACATTCCAATCCTCCCGGCTCACCGACGTTTCCTTCGCTTCAAGATTCTGGGCCAACACTTTCAGTTCCAGGCACTCCCGTTCGGGTTGGTGACCACTCCTCGAACGTTCACCAAGATCATGGTGGTCGTGGCTGCGACCTTACGGAAGGAGGGCATTCTTGTTCATCCCTATCTGGACGATTGGCTCATAAGTGTGAAGTCCTTCAACCACGGACAGTCGGCAGTAGCCAGGGTCGTCCAGGTCCTTCAATCCCTGGGTTGGGTAGTGAATTTCTCCAAGAGCTCCCTCATTCCTTCTCAGCGCTTGGACTTCCTGGGGGCGAGCTTCGACACGCTTCAGGGCAAGGTCTTCTTACGCCCGGACAAGGCTCAATCCTTGCGGGACCACATACGACGATTCTCTGTGTCACCAGAACTCACCTCCTGGGACTTTCTACAGCTCCTGGGAGTGATGGCTTCCACCATCGACATGGTGCCCTGGGCTTTTGCCCACCTGCGGCCCTTACAGGCGGCGCTTCTGTCCCGATGGAAGCCAATTTCGCAGGATTATCAGATGATACTCCCCCTTCCGCAGACCGCCAGGGACAGCCTGGGCTGGTGGTTGGACCCGTCGAATCTGGCTCGCGGCGTCTCCCTCGAGGTCCCCGATTGGGTAGTAGTCACCACGGATGCCAGCCTCGTCGGCTGGGGAGCCGTCTGCGATCGAAGTGCCACGCAAGGAACGAGGTCAGCGGTGGAGACGAAGTGGTCAATCAACCGTCTGGAAACCAGAGCGGTCCGTCTTGCGCTACGACAGTTCCTCCCATTGCTTCAGCACCGGGCAGTCAGGGTCCTCTCGGACAACGCCACAACCGTGGCCTACATCAATCGGCAGGGAGGCACTCGAAGCCGGTATGTCGCGATCGAGGCGGCGCTCCTGATGCAGTGGGCGGAGCGACATTTCGTCCGTCTAGCGGCCTCGCACATTGCCGGAGTGGACAACGTCCAGGCGGATTTCCTAAGTCGTCAACACTTGGATCCCGGAGAGTGGTCCCTCTCCGAAGAGGCGATGCGCCTTCTCGTTCTCCGGTGGGGGGCCCCCCACTTGGACCTGATGGCAACCGCCCTCAACGCCAAGGCTCCTCGCTTCTTCAGTCGCAGAAGGGAACGCGGCGCAGAAGGGGTGGATGCCCTGGCTCTCCCGTGGCCTCCGCGTCTCCTGCTCTACGTTTTTCCACCATGGCCCTTGGTGGGCAGAATTCTTCGCAGAATAGAAGATCATCAGGGGACCGTGATCTTCGTCACCCCGGAGTGGCCCCGACTGCCTTGGTTTGCAGACCTGCTACAGCTGGTGATAGACGAGCCAATAAGATTGGGACATCTCTCCCGTCGTCTTCACCAAGGTCCGGTATTTTTCGATCAGGCAGAACGCTTCTGTCTTGTGGCCTGGCTTTTGAGCGGCGTCGCCTCCGGCGCCGGGGCTATCCGGAGGCAGTAGTCTCCACGCTGCTGCGGGCGCGTAAGACTTCGACTTCGGTGGCCTACGTTCGAGTCTGGAAAGTCTTCGAATTGTGGTGCACTGACCAGGGCACGAATCCCACGCGGGCTTCGGTTCCTCAGATTCTACAGTTTCTCCAGGATGGGGTGGATAAAGGCCTCGCCTATAACTCGTTACGAGTCCAGGTGGCTGCCCTGGGCTCGCTTTTACAGTATGGCGGTTCGCTCCTACTCCAGCCGGACGTCGCCCGTTTCCTCAAGGGTGTCAAGCATATACGTCCTCCGTTACGGGATCCCTGTCCCTCCTGGAGTCTTAATCTTGTGCTTCGCACCCTGTCGGGACCACCCTTCGAACCTCTACGCAGTGCAACGATTAAAGATCTCACTCTTAAGGCTGTTTTTCTTGTGGCCATTTGCTCTGCTCGACGCATTTCGGAGCTCCAAGCGTTGTCGTGCAGAGAGCCTTACCTTCAGTTCACGGATTCGGGGGTCTCCCTACGCACCGTACCCTCGTTTCTTCCGAAGGTGGTGTCGTCTTTTCACTTGAACCAGACGGTGGAGCTTCCGTCCTTCGCTTCCTCCGGCTCGGAGGAAGCGAAGGACGGAAGCTCCACCGTCGGCGGTTGGATGTCAAGCGCACATTGCTTCACTATCTGGACGCTACTAATGCTTTCAGGATTTCGGATCATCTGTTCGTCCTTTGGTCTGGTCCCCGGAAGGGTTCCCGGGCCTCGAAGACTACTATCGCCCGGTGTTTAAAGGACTGTATTGCCGCTGCCTACATTGGAGCGGCACGTACTCCTCCGCCAGGCATCGTAGCTCACTCTACGCGCTCTCAAGCGGCCTCCTGGGCAGAGACCCGTTCTGTCTCGTCTCAGGAGATCTGTCGTACAGCAACCTGGAAGTCACTGCACACATTCTCGAGGCACTATCGACTGCATCTCGCCTCTTCAGAGTTTGGACATTTTGGCGAGCAGGCCTCGCAGGACCCCACCCGGTTTAGGGAAGCTTGGGTACATCCCACCGTCTGGACTGATCCTGGTACGTACAGGGAAAAGAAAATTATTCCTTACCTGCTAATTTTCGTTCCTGTAGTACCATGGATCAGTCCAGACGCCCGCCGCATTTGGGTCTTTCGTCCTGCTCCGTTCTGCTCTCACACTCTATAGCAGTCTTCTGTGTTTCTGTGTCTTACACAGCTCCCTACAAGTTGATTGTTTGCCTACAGTTTTCTGTTGATGTTACCGTTGTTTTTTGCATGCATGGTTAAGCAAACTTGATCCAGAATGTTTCTTAGTTTTCTCTATCGGGCTTTGCTATACTCGATACTGAACTCCTGCAGAGGGGATGCTGGTATATATGGGTCCGCCCCCCCTCGAAGCTTGGCCTGACTCCATCTGCTGGACGGGGGACATAACCCACCGTCTGGACTGATCCATGGTACTACAGGAACGAAAATTAGCAGGTAAGGAATAATTTTCTTATGGAGAAGGTACAGAGAAGGGCTACCAAAATGATAAGGGGAATGGAAAAACTCCCCTATGAGGAAAGACTAAAGAGGTTAGGACTTTTCAGCTTGGAGAAGAGATGGCTGAGGGGGGATATGATAGAGGTGTTTAAAATCATGAGAGGTCTAGAACAGGTAGATGTAAATCAGTTATTTACTCTTTTGGATAGTAGAAAGACTAGGGCGCACTCCATGAAGTTAGCATGTGGCACATTTAAAACTAATCGGAGAAAGTTCTATTTTACTCAACGTACAATTAAACTCTGGAATTTGTTGCCAGAGGATGTGGTTAGTACAGTTAGTACAGCTGTGTTTAAAAAAGGATTGGATAGGTTCTTGGAAGAGAAGTCCATTTCCTGCTATTAAGTTCACTTGGAGAATAGCCACTGCCATTAGCAATGGTAACATGGAATAGACTTAGTTTTTGGGTACTTGCCAGGTTCTTGTGGCCTGGATTGGCCACTGTTGGAAACAGGATGCTGGGCTTGATGGACCCTTGGTCTGACCCAGTGTGGCAATTTCTTATGTTCTCATCATCCTTGCGTCTCCCTATCTCCGCCATCTCTTCACGCATTTCTTCCATAGCGTGCAGTAAGTCCTGCTTATTTTCTTTTATTTTCTAAGATCCCCGCACCAGCGCCGGAATTCATCCCTTGTAGAGAGGTGAGAGGGCGCTAACCTGTTGTCCCCCCAACTCACGCTCTTCTTCAGGTGTCTGGCTACGCTGGTCCGGGGCCTCGGAAGTGCCGCCCGGCCCGTCTTCTGCGCCAGCATTTTTTGTAAATGCAAAGTGTTTAAAATCCGGCCCTTTCTTCTGGGCCATCTTGGAGATCGTGCCTAAAAATCACTGAGGTTTTTATGCAGGGTCATGGGATTTAAATCGCAAATATTGCCAGTTCAGGGCTCGGGGCAGGCAGGAGCTCAGAGTCACGTGGCTATCTTGCTCCGCGGTGAGAGCGCCCCCCCCAGAAAAGAAGTTTTTTACTGCCTTTCTGTACACTTTCCCGGTGCCGGCTGAACTTAACGCCTGCCTTTCTGCGGCTTGGCTGCACATTTTACTTTCTGTATTGCGCAGGAATAACTAATATGCCCATCAACATGCATTTGCATGTTGCGTGCGCTATTAGTTTCGGGGGGGGGGGGGTGTTGGCCGCGTGTTTTGGACGCGCTATTACCCCTTACTGTATAAGGGGTGAAGCTAGCGTGTGAAACGCACGTCCAAACCGGTGGAGCGCACTGTACTGTATCGGCCCATATGAGATTTAATAATGCTTTTAAGAAATTTGTGTCCAAGAAGACCTATCCATTCAGCAATGAGTAGATGTCTGTGGCTGCTCATGGAGCAGCTAGGATGCGGGCCACCTCCTGTCTATTCTATATAGCTTTTTTTTTTGGTCTGGTCAGATAGCTTATCAGTATTTCTTAATTCCAGGTGCTTTTCTGCCCTTCAGCCTTTAAAGGCCAGAATTAACTGGTGTGACGTGTATTAGAACAAAATTGTTTTTCAAAATTTGCAGGTACTTCCTAGAAGATGGCTTTCTCACCTCTCAGTTATAAGATAGTAAGAACTGTACTTTTTTTTAAAGATAAGGTTGTTTAGTTGAGGACAAATGAGTCTGATGTATTTTCTGCCCCCCTCCCAGACGTTATCGAATTCCCTGCGGATGGCAGACCACAATCTTGAGAAGCTGAAGACTGAATCTGACAGGCTGGAACAGCACGCCAAGAAGTCGGTCAACTGGCTCCTCTGGATAATGCTCATCGTCGTCTGCTTCATTTTCGTTAGTATGATCCTCTTCATTAGGATTTTCCCCAGGTTAAGATGACTGCGGCAGGACTGGAGCATTCTGGATGCTTTCACAAATTCTGGGTGCTGTAGGCTGCAGCTGGAGCCCGGTCACAGATTTCAAGACCGGCAGTGCAGTTATTACTCCTGTTTTATAGAAGTCATGCCTTTCATGCTACGAAGCTCCCAGCATGGGTTTTAGTTATTTGCAAAATCTGCAGCCATGCCAGGGGTGGGAGGTAAGAATGGCCTGGCAGCCTATTTCTGCCCTATGGACTGCATAAAAGCTTCCAAAGGGTGTGAGATTTGCTTCAGTTTGTTACTAGTGCCCTGAGTTAGCTTTCCTTTTCTATAGCCAAAGTGCTAGCAGCCCCAGCTCCGCTACCTTGCAGGCAGTCTTTTCCCAAAAGTCACCCCTCTCCATCAAGCAGATCAAAAGAATAACAGAAAGTAGCTTAATAGCTCACATCCATGTCTGGTTCTGCCCCCGATTCCCCATGCACTCTGGGCAGGTACCCTCATCCCTTCAGCACCGCATGTGTCACTCAGCAATCAGTGAGCAGACATGAGCTTATCACATCGCTCCAGGTCTATGGGGAGGTGGGGCGGTGCAAATTCCCTAAGCACAGCAGCACTCAGCTTGTTCGCACATCCCCACTGCCCCAGCTCCAAGTAGATGGAGAGTGAGCTCACAAGACTCTTTCCTTTGTATCACAAGCTGCCTTATCTGAGAGTTGGCCATTTTGCTATGTCTATAATCATCTCTGGAACAGGACTGGACTGAACCAACCCAGACGAGCTCTGTGGTGCAAATGTCACGTGGAAAACTAAATTGGAAAACTTTCTTTCACTAATTGCCAATGGCGAGAAGGAGGAAACTTCTCTCATTCCATTATTTTAATAAACATATTAGAAGGGGAATATTTTTTCTTTGCTGTTCTTGCTTTGATTTTCTTTAATGTACTTAAAAACATCATTGTTCTAAGTAAATGTATAATTTTCAACTTACCCATATAATTTTAAAGTAGCCGAATGCTGTTTGCATGCATACTTTAACCTAATTTTCAAAGCGAGAAGGTGAGCATGTTTTTATGATTGTCTGAGGAAAACTGTGCCCATTCCTCTGAAAATGCTATGCACAGTTGCTTCCCCCCCTTCTCTGCTCTCTGTGCCTCCGGGAGTGCCTCCTCATAGTCTGGCTGAAAGTGCACAGACTGTGGATTGGATGTTTTTAGCTTGCCCAGCTCCAACTCTCTTTGCCAGCTGCCTCTTCATGTTTTGCTGGGAAGCATGTAAATATTTTGGACACAGATTTAGTGCATGAGGAAAACAAGGAATTTTTTCTTTTTTGTGTGTATACTGTAAACTAGTGTAGCACTCTTTAAAAAAACAAACAAACTACCATTTCATGATTGTAGGTGGGAGTGGATTGGACTGAGGGTAGTTTCCAATGCTCCCATCCAATTTCTATACCAAATTCTTACATTAGATTAATAAAATGTCACAATGTTTGGGTTTTTCCCAGGACTAATACAACTACTTGATTGCCTTATTTTATTAAGTGTTTTTTATCATCTACTTTATCTAACCATGGTAATAAATTAGTAACATACCCTGTCCTCTGCCTTTTTGTAATGGAATTGCCTGTTATGGTGTTTGACTATTTATAATTGAAGTGGAGAAGGGGTGGGGGACAAAATTCTAATATGACTAGCCAGTCCTCTCCTTCCCAGCCCCTCTGTGTAGTAAAAGCAGCTTTGGAAAACTAGAGGTATTGTCATGTTCCTCCTCCAGGTGCAGCCGTTCTAAATGGAACAGACTCTTAGTTGCAGCGAGCCAGGTTCTAGGGTCTGCTTTGTTTCATGTGAATCCCAGCCGAAGAAAGCATTTTCCTTTTGATGGTCCCTCTTGTGATGATAGGCCCCCTGTGTGCTACTGCATCTGCTGTATCTGCCATCTTCCAGCTCATGGCTATAAGGTGGGGCTCCATTCAAAACCCTAGGTGAGTGCAGTCCCTTGGCAGGCCAGCAGGTGTTGCTGTATAGCAGCAGCCAAGGTTCTTTGTTTTTCTGTGGCTGAGGTTAAGGGTGGCCTTAGTAGTCCACGGCTCTCCCTGTCTTACCCAAGCACAAGCCAGGCCCTCGTACGGCCATGGAGTTACTACCCTGGCCCAGCACGTAGTGCATCTTGCCCCGTGCACAACATGAGTCATTTATGCTGGCTGCTGAGACTTGAGACATTCATTAGTACTGGGAGATCTAGTATTGGCTGAAGCTGCTTTCTCAATGTGAAAGCTAAATACTTGAAAAGCAATTGGATTTATTCTACCAGCAAGGCTCCCATTAAAAACAACAACAAAAAAAAGTTCTCCCTCACCAGCTTTTTTCTTCTTACGGCAGTGATTGATTCAGAAGAGTCATCTCCTTTTGTTTATGAACAGAGTAAAGTAAAAAAGCCCCCTCTTCCTGCCTCTCCCTGTTCATGGCAGCAACGGTTATCTTAAAGGAAAAATAACTTTCATTAAAGTATGTTAGTTAATCTAATTGCAAATGTAGAAAAATCTGTGGCAGCAAGTGTATGTTTTATAATGAGTTAAAGCTACAGGTCCATACCTGCAGTTTAAATCTGTCCTGTTTCAAATTTCATGTCTCTGACCTAGGCTGGAAAGGAAATTATTCTCTCTCAAGTCCTTTACATTTTATTTTAATGAAAAATACATGGTTGTTGTAAGAGCCTGTGAAAAAAGGAGAGAGACGATAAGATATGTAAGAGGGTACTGGGCTCGAGTGCTTAGGGAAGCTGGCTCTCACATGCTGCGTCTGCTACGCCATTGCCTCTGCTCCAAAATCCCCATCGCCAGCGAGATAACTACCGTACCTGAACAGAACTTGCCTTTGGAAAGACTAGGCGTCCAATATAAAATCCACTCCCCCAAATGTCCCCTGCGATCGGAAATGCCTCTTTTCTCAGCTCAGGATCCAAGCCGTGCACGATTTACCTGCACAAAAGCAGGACAGCATTTCGTTTGTTTCGTGCTCATAGGAGAGAGGCAGGAAAACTGCTCTCTTTCTGTGAGCCTGAGAAATGTTTTAACTATTTTGTGTTCAGGTAAGAATGTGAGGATAAGTGGAAGGATGCTATGAATAGAGCCTAAAAAACAATCAGTCATTAAATGTCCTAAAAATGTGTGTGTTTGTTTTTTTAGCATGACTGCCAGTGCCCCCACATAAAGAACGAGGTTACACTGTTCCGTGGGTTACTGCTGGCTGCCTAGGAGCTAGATTGGCTATGGGCAGAGACACAGGCTTGGCTTGATCAACCTTTCGCCTGACCTAGTGTAGCATAAGAAGAACATGCCACACTGGGTCAGACCAAGGGTCCATCAAGCCCAGCATCCTGTTTCCAACAGTGGCCAATGTAGGCCATAAGAACCTGGCAAGTGCCCAAAAACTAAGTCTATTCCATGTTGCAGTTGCTAGTAATAGCAGGTAATGAACTTCTCCTCCAAGAACCTATCCAATCCTTTTTTTTAAACACAGCTATACTAACTGCACTAACCACATCCCCTGGCAACAAATTCCAGAGTTTAATCGTGCGTTGAGTGAAAAATAACTTTTTCTGATTAGTTTTAAATGTGCCCCATGCTAACTTCATGGAGTGCCCCCTAGTCTTTCTATCATCTTAAAGAGTAAATAACCGATTCACATCTACCCGTTCTAGACCTCTCATGATTTTTTAAACACCTCTATCATATCCCCCCTCAGCCGTCTCTTCTCCAAGCTGAAAAGTCCTAACCTCTTTAGTCTTTCCTCATAGGGGAGCTATTTCATTCCCCTTATCGTTTTGGTCGCATTTCTTACTGATTCTGAAAGTTTTTATAGTTTTGAGTTAGAAGCAGACTTTTATAAAATAAGATGTGTAGGTTAAGAGTTCTGCAGCCAGCTGCTGGGGATGCCTGAAAACCATGAGGCGGCCCAGAGGTTACAAGCCGTTTTCCCCATAGACACAAGGTGAGGCAAGCCCTTTAGTACAGTAGGATCAGCACCCCACACATCTCAAACTTTGGTCTGGTGCAATCCCTACCTCTCTAGTTAAGTAAACCAGCCTGGAGTTCCAGTGATGTCATGCAGCTGTGAAGTCGGGAATCTGAAGAGCTCCGCTCGGGCTTCCCCTTAAACACCTTGAATTTGTTGTTATTTGTGAAAAAAATCTTATGCCACAGAACACAAACGGCACGTGACCATCAGCGGTGTGACTAATGAGAGGTATGGGAAGGAATGACAGCAAGACTGCAATGCAAACGCGGAATAAGGTAAAGGCTGGAGATTTGCAAATGGCGGCGAAGTTTGAAAAGTCAATGCAAGAGCTTAAAGCTGACTTAATTAAAGAAATTTCCAAAAATGGATCAGTGCTTTTGGAAGACAAATTAATCAAATTGCAATCGTCAATAGACAAAAGAATCTTTTGAGACACCGAATCAAAGAACTCGAGTCCCGGATGGTGACGCAGGAAACAAATACGGACCGCATGGAGATAGAATTGCAGACCTTAAAAAAAGAAAAAGCGGTCTTGAAAGATCTAATTGAAGATCAAGAGATAGAGGAAGACAAAACAATTTATGTATCATTGGCATCCTAGAATCCGTGAAAGATCCTGATCTAGTGCCGCTAGTCCAGGTATGGCTGTCAGAAACATTGGGCCTGTTTTTGACGATGGAACAGTGGTAGTGGAAAGAGCCCATTGATTGGGGACAGCTAACCAAAATACTACTAAACTGAAGCCGGTGATAGCTAGGATATTGAACTTTGCCGACAAACAAAAACTTCTCCTGACTTATAAGAAAAGAGGAGCAGCACAACCCCTCAACTATGAAGATTCCCGGATCCTCTTGTTCAATGACTATTCAGCAAAAGTCTCAGAGGACCATCGGGCATTCTAAGGAATATGCGCAGAACTTTATAGGAAAGGAATCTGATTCACTTTGTAATATCCCGCCAAACTAAAAATTACCCATGCTGGGAAAACAACTACATGTCTATCTAAAGAATCAGCACAAAAATTCATGGCATCATTACATTCCGAGAACAATGATCAACAGGACTCCTAAACTTCCTGTGCCATTTGAATCTAAGAAATGGAAACGCAGTGGACTGAGGCCTATTCGTTCCATTAAAGGTCTACCGTCCTGAACATACCCAGATCAGTCCAGACCAGTGGGATGTGCATTCCTACCAGCAGATGGAGTCGGAGAACAAAAACTTTGCGCACTGCTTCATAACAGAGTGCCACCTGCAGTCCCTCAGTATTTCTCTGACTCCAGCAGATGGTAGAGGTGCAATCCTGCAGTCTTAGTTAGTTTAAAAAAAAAAAAAAAAAAAAGCGTTAGGGAAAGTTTATTCCTATTAGGTTAGGCTAGTCAGTATATAGTTTTACAGCTCCCTGAGGTGTTAGGCACCTTCGTGGGCCATCCCTCAGTGGAAGCCGGGTGAACGGGGAGTTGGACACCCCTGCCTGAGTCTCATCCACAACAGTCCAGTGGCTTCGACAACCAGGGGCTCCTGGTGCCCTCGACCACTGAAATGGCTCCCTTTACTTGGTTTCCCCTCTGACTCCAAGAGTAGCTGTGTAAAGTTTTTTTTCTAAAAAAAAAAAAAGGTTCCTTAACATACCCAGATCAGTCCAGAACAGTGGGTTGTGTATTCCTACCAGCAGATGGAGTCAGAGAACATAGAACTTTGAGTACTGCTACATAACGAGAGTGCCACCTGCAGCCCCCAGTATTTCTCTGACTCCAGCCGATAGAGTTCCAACCCTGCAGTCTGTTAGACAGTTAAAAAAAAAAAAAAAAAAAAAGGTTAGGGAAAGTATTTTTTTTTTCCTAGAATAGGCTAGTTTGTAGTTAGTTGTGTAGCTTCCTGAGGTGTTAGGCACCTTTGTAGGCCATCCCTCAGTTAAAGCCGGGCGTCCGGGGGGTTGGATACCCCTGCCTGTGTCTCACCCACATCACTGCCAGTGTCTCGATTATCCAGGGGCTCCTTGTTTCCTCAAGCACGGAGGAGGCTCCTCTCACACCTTCCTCAGACTCCAACTCTCTCAGGTTACAAAGAAAGCAAGGAAGAAGCCTTTCAAGGTAGGAGGAGTTCATTTGGGGGACGGGCCATACCATTTAGTCGGCAGGCCAGCTGGAGTGGTGAGCTTAATCGTGCGGGTCCTCACGACGGCCCAGGGCTCTGGGTAGGTCGGTGGGGAGGCCTTCACATGCGTGTGAGGCCTCTTTTTATTTTTGCGCCGGTAGTTCTCTCAGCGATTTCGCGTGGCAGGGAGTTTTTCTATTTTTAGCTCCTGCAGTTGCGTGAAAGTTTTCTGACTGGAATTTTTTCTCAATGGCACCCAGCCTAAGTTGGGAATCTGCTGTGCATGTGGGCGTCAGGGCAGGCCATGAATGTTAGTTCCCTGTGTTCTCTCTGTTCTTCAGGGCAGGAGGGAACTTCCTCGGGGAGAGCAACAAGCAGGCAAGGGCTCCGGTCCTCTGGGCAGCGGTCCTCCTCGGTGGGGAAGGGTAACTCGCAGCGGCTGCCGAGGGAGGAGGAGGCCCCTTCCATTCTTTCTCCGGTGAACCAAATTCCCATGTTTGGGGATGACCCTGGGCCACCGGACTCTCCTGTGGGGGGTGGTGTTGACTCAGGGGAGTTTTGCCCTGAGTTTGTGCTCCTGCTGCATCAGGTGTTCCTGGCTAGGAAACAGGAGATCCTTAAGAGAGCAGCTTAGCCAGACCCTTTGCCTATGTCACGGACGCGTTGTATGACTTGATTAAGACCTCGGCACGTAGTATGGTGTCTGCGGTTACAGCTCGTAGACTGCTCTGGTTGCGTAATTGATCAGCAGACTTATCTTCCAAGTTTCAACTTTGTAACCTCCCCTTTAAGGGCAAGCTTCTCTTCGTAGAGAATCTCGACTAGTTGGTGAAATTGCTGGGGGAGTCCAAGGGCAACCGATTGCCAGAGGATAGGAAACCTTCGGGGAAGGTTTTTCCCCCGCAGGCTCGTTTTCGGGATTCTCGCAGATTTCGCCCTGGTAGGTCTTCAGCTCCTTAGGGGTCCAGGCCGGCCTCGGGACATTAGCAGTCCTTTTGTGGAGGACTGCGCCCAGGCAGAGAGTCCACTGGCCAGGGTGCTGGTAGAAAACCTACCCAGTGAAGCCAGGGGCACCCATTCTGTCGTAGAGGATGTCTGAGGCAGATTGTTGAGCTTCTACGTGGAGTGGGAAAAGATTACCTTGGACTGATGGTTCTTGGAAATGGTCCAGGATGGTTATGCTCTCAAGTTTTCGCGCCTAGTGCGGGAGGCCTTTGTGGAGTCTCGCTTCGCGGGTCAAGCGTGAGGCAGTATAGGGAACTCTACAACAGCTGCTCGATCTCCTCTGGTGGAACAGGGCAAGGGACAGTATTCAGTCTACTATGTAGTTCCAAGAAAGAGGGCACCTTTCGTCCCATTCTGGATCTGCAGAAGGTGAACAAGTGTTTGCAAGTTCCCCGTTTTCGCATGGAGATGTTGAGAACTGTGGTGGCTGCGGTACCCAGAGGAGAGTTTCTCGCGTTGTTAGACCTCACAGAGGTGTATCTCCACGTCCCGATTCGCTGGGCTCAACAGTGGTTCCTCCACTTCAATGTGATAAGCCAACATTTCCAGTTTCAAGCTCTCCCTTTCAGCCTGGCAACGGCTCCACGTACTTTCACCAAGGTCATGGTGGTTGTGGTGGCGTTCCTGCACAAGGAGGGAGTCCTTGTTCACCCGTATCTCGACGACTGGCTAATCCGAACGAAGTCTCAGGAGGACTGCGTAAGGTCAGTTCAGAGGGTGATGCTCACCTTGCAGTCACTCGGCTGGGTCATAAATGTCCAAAACAGTCATTTGGAGCCCACGCAGTTGTTGGTCTACTTGGGAGTGCTCTTCGACACTTTCCGAGGCAAGGTTTCTCTGGCAGCGGATCCTGTAACAAATTTGCAGGATCAGGTCCAAGCCCTGCTTCAGAGGAAGAATCCGACGGTTTGGCATCACTTACAGGTTCTGAGATCCATGACCTCCACCTTGGTTTTGGTCCCGTGGGCATTTGCGCCCACGGGACCACGTCCGTTGTAGCATGCGCTGTTATCATGGTGGAGTCCGGTGTCAGAACAGTTCCATATACCGTTACCTCTCCTTCCATAGTCCAGAGTCAGTCTATCATGGTGGCTTTCACGCAGCAACCTGGAACAGGGAGTGGACTTAACCACCCAATTTGGATGCCAGTCTATCCGGATGGGGTGCAGTCTGTTTCAACAAATGCGCCCAAGGGCTTTGGTCTCCAATCGAGAAATCCTGGTCCATCAACCGCCTCAAGACTAGGACTGTCCGGCTGGCCCTCTGAGCATTTCTTCCTCTGGTCAAGGACACAATGGTTTGAATGTTCTCAGACAGCGCGATGACGGTAGCTTACATCAACTGGCAAGGTGGGACATGGAGTCTCGCGGTGGCATTGGAGGCAAGGCTATTGTTCGCTTGGGTGGAGCTCCATCTCAAAGGAATCGCCGTGTCTCATGTCGCGGGCGTGGAAAGATTTCAGGCGGACTTCCTCAGCAGGCAACAGCTCGATCCGGGAGAGTGGGAGTTAGCTCCCGAAGCATGGAACCTCATTTACGCCAGGTGGGGCGTGCCTCAGTTGGATCTGATGGCAACTTGAGCCAGTGCAAAGACGGAATGCTTCTTCAGCATTGTCGAGAAATAGGCTCGGTAGGACTGGATGCTCTAGTATGTCCATGGCCCACGGGCATTCTTCTCTATGCCTTTCCTCCCTGGCCTCTCATCAGTCGGCTTCTACAACGCATAGAGCGGCATCCAGGCAGTGTAGTGTTGGTGCCTCTGGAGTGGCCGTGTCGCCCGTGGTTCGTGGACATGGTGCGATTAGCCTTGGAAGGTCCTCTACAGCTGGCACATCTACTCCGTCAGGGGCCCATATTTTTGGATCAGGAGGATCACTTTTCTCTCGCAGCCTGGCTTTTGAAAGGCGGCGATTGCAATTGAGGGGATATTCCGAGCAGGTCATTTCCACTCTTCTTCAGGCACATCGGCCTTCTACTTCTATGGCCTATGTTAGGGTCTGGAAGTTATTTGAAGCATGGTGCTGCCAGCGCTCCTTGGATCCTTTGTCAACGGAGATTCCCCAGGTGTTGGACTTCCTGCAACAGGGGTTGGCCAAAGGTTTATCTTTCAACTCTCTTAGGTTCAGGTGGCTGCCTTAGGTGCCTTAAGGGGCAGAGTTCACGGTTGCCCTCCCTTCCGCCTGTTATGTCTGGATTATAGCTTGAACCTGGTGCTTTGTGGAGCTCCCTTTGAGCCTTTACGTAGGGCTCTGATTAAAGATTTTACCTTGAAGACCATTTTCCTGGTAGCCATTTGCTCTGCTCGACGGATTTCAGAGTTGCAGGCTTTGTCATGTCGGGATCCTTTCCTTAGGATTTACAATGATAGAGTTTCGCTGTGCATGGTTCCTTCCTTTGTTCCCAAGATGATGGGTGCCTTTCATGTCAATCAGGCAGTGGATCTGCCAGGATTTCTGCAGTGGTCCCGGGATTCCCCTCAGGAGAAGGATCTTCATCTTTTGGATGTTCGTCGTGCTCTTTTGCGCTATTTTGAGGTTACCAATGACTTCAGGCAGTCAGATCATCTGTTTGTCTTGTTCGGCGGACCTAAGAAAGGTGACCAGGCTTCTAAGGTGGCTATTTCTTGCTGGATTAAGGAGGCTATGTGTTTGGCCTTCGTTGCCTGAGGGCAGCAGGTCCCCTTGGGTCTGAGAGCTCATTCCACTAGGGCCCAGGCTACCTCCTGGGCTGAGTGTCAGCTTCTTTTGCCACAGGAAATCTGCAGAGCGGCACTTTGGTCCTCTCTTCACATTTTCACCAAGCATTATCGTTTGGATGTTAGGGCGCCAGATGAATCGCCTTTGGGGAGGTTGTACTGCGAGTGGGTCTTTCGGGTTCCTGCCCAGTGTAGAGAAGCTTGGGTACCTCCCACTGCTCTGGACTGATCTGGGTATGTTCAGGAAAGGAAAATTGGTTCTTACCTGCTAATTTTCATTCCTGTAATACCACAGATAAGTCCAGAGGTCCACCCCCATTTCAGATTCCGAAAGACTGCCTTGAGAGGTAATGTTTTACTGAAGAAAGAAATTTGTTCTCCTATTGCAGATGCTCTTGAAGGAGCAGGTTCTGAGGTGGTCTAGTGGCTTTTTTTTGTTTTTTCTGTTACGAGCGAGGGGGTTGGCTGTTGTGTTTTTGGGTTCCAATGCCCTTCGCCCTTTGGTAAGGTTAGTTGTTTGGGCTTGGGTACAGGCCAATACTGAGGGACTGCAGGTGGCACACTCGGTTATGTAGCAGTGCCTAATGTTTTTGTTCTCTGCCTCCATCTGCTGGTAGGAATACATAACCCACTGGTCTGGACTGAGCTGTGGTATTTCAGGAACAAAAATTAACAGGTAGGAACCACTTTTCCTTTCCTGCCACTCAAGGTAGGCATCACAGAAACATTTCTAACAGAAAGAAGGAAGGAGCCATCGTTCACAGTGAACCAAAGGCAACTCAAAATAGCTAAGAATGACATTTGGATTGATTGACTGTTACGCTTTGAGGCTATCCCTATTGAATAGTGCCAGGTTTCCCTATTATTCCAGTGTCTATTGAGAGTCAGCACTGACCAGGTGCTCAGTGGAGATTGCTACTAAAAAGCAATTCAAAGCTGGACGGTTCTCTCTATACCTCATGGAATGATAGGACTTCAGCATCTGATGGTGAATCCTCCAGTCTCTACCCAATTGTGAACTACTCGTCTGCAACAGATTGCTTTACAATGGGCAAGCCCGATGGACATATCTTCACCCAGAAGGAAGCGGAGCAGAACCAACTTGGGGAGGATGTGCCCATTAGGAGCAAGATTTTTGGTGTGGATGTGTTGTGTGACTACATGTATGATTAAGATTGTGACTATGTCTGAGGGAATAAATGTAGCAAAATCTAGAACAAGAAATAATCGATAGAGTATGGGTGCTGCTTTACGGGCTGTAATGTCTTACTCTAGGAAAAATAATTTAAATGTACTTGATAATGTGCTTAAAACTTAGATCTGGGACCTTGAGGCTGGATGGGGTTCCAAGACTTTATTACATATTGGTGTTTTAATGCTGTACCACTTACTCACTATGGCTGACCTAAAATTAGTATCCCTCATTGTGTGGGGATTACATTCCCCTATTAAATGAAAAAAGATTTTGAACCACTTAATGAGGGCAAAAACACAAATAGGGTTCTTGCAAGAAACCCATTTGACTATCAAGGAGCATGGAAAATTAAAACAAGATTGGGTAGGTCAATGCTATTATGCATCCTATGCTATGAAAAGCAGGGGCTTTGCCATCCTAATCCATAAGGACTGTTAATTTGTCTTGGAAAACCAGGTAAAAAATAAAAATGGTAGATTCATAATTCTATGTGGCACTATTGACCAACAGAAAATTCTGTTGTGCAATATATATGTCCCTAACGTCTGTAGCCACAAATTCTTTGTGGGTCTGACCTCTGAAGTAGGACACCATCTTCAGCATAAATTAATATTGGGAGGAGACTTCAACCTGCTGTTAGACCCTAAATTAGATACTAAACCAACTAGAACTGGAACCCCTGGCAGAGAGATAGAGGGGATATATTTTTTATTGAAAGCGCTCCAACTGAAAGATGCTTGGCGAGTACTTCATCCAACGGAATTAGATTTCACATACTACTCAAATGTCCATAATTCTTATGCAAGAATAGATTTTGTCCTAATCTCTACTGATATGTTTCCTAAGCTTAGGGATGCTAGTATTGATCTTATAGCGGTTTCTGACCATGTGCACATATCTGTAGACTTAGCTATCCGCATGTGGCCCAAAACTCCTTACCAATGGAGGCTCTCCCCTACACTCTACCACGATACACAGTTTGTCACATACCTAAAAAAATAAATGGGAAGAATATGTTCAATTCAATCCCATAGCAGATGTTTCAAGTGATGTCTATTGGAACGCTGCTAAAGCTGTATTACGGTGACAAATCATAGCATATGTAGCTCATAAGAATAAACTCCAAGATCAAGAGATACTCATTACAACGTCAACTCAAAGCCCTTAAAAAAAAAAAAGCATATCTCTAGTTTGGCTACAAGATGAAATAACTTTGGTTACAAAAACATTCAATCACTTACTATATCAAAGGGAAGTGCAGCATATTCTCCAATTTAAAACCCAATCTTTCAAGCAAGGCAATAAGACTGGCAAACTATTAACACGGCTAATCAAAAATATCAAACCTAAACACTTCATTACAAATATGGTTGACTCTAATGGAAATATTCAAACCTCCCAAGCAAACATCACTGCAATAATACTCAAGTTTGACCAAATATTATATTCAAAAAAAGAAACAGATAAAAACGCCCAAAATGTTTTCTTTGAGAATTTACAGCTACCACAAATCTCAGAGGTTGGGTCTCAAAGATTAGCGAATCCCATCACTACTTTGGAAATATCATATGCAATTACTCAGATGTCTTTGGCAAAAGCACCAGGGCTGGATGGCTTTGGTGTGGAATTTTATAAAATCTTAATAGAAGAAGTAGTCACCCCCTTACAAAATCTATATCAGACTTGTCCAAAAAGGTTGCTGGTCTCCAGAAATGAATAAAGCGCTAATAGTTGTTTTTCCCAAGCCAGGCAAGGACTTTACACAGGCAGGCTCCTATAGGCCCATTTCGTTGATTAATGTGAATGCTAAAATCTTAGCCTCAATATTAATAGCCAATAGATTGAGCAGAATTACTCCTGATCTCATTGCTCCAGACCAGACTGGCTTTGTAAAGAACAGAATGGAGTTACTAATATACGTAAGCTAATAACAGCCCTCTGGTCCGGTAACTTAGAAAATCTCGATTGCTTAATTGCTAGTTTAGTCGCTGAGAAAGCATTTGATAACATCCAATGGGACTATATGTTCTGGCTTTTAGAAAGATATGGATTTCCATCATCATTTATACCATGGATTAAACTCTTGTATATGATGCCCACCACCTGTATAAACATAAATGGTGAGTTATCTAAGTTGTTTTCCCTAGAAAGTGGCACAAGACAAGGCTGCCCATTGTCCCCTCTGCTATACATCCTGACAGTGGTTATCAAAATAAAAGAATCTTCGGATATTCAGGGCTTTCACCTAGGATCAAAAGAGTATAAAATTTGTTTATTTGCTGATGACATGCTACTCTTTTTAAGAAATCTCCATGCTGCCCTACCAACACTGAGTCTTATCGAGCAATTTGGGCAGTTCGCTGGCTTGAAAATAAATTTTTCTAAATCTGAAGCACTGCCTATATCACCCTCATTACAAGCGACATGGCAAGGTGTCTTCTGTCATGGTCTAAAGGGTCTTTCAAATATTTGGGGCTACAGATCTTGCAAGATCTATCTAAATTGTATAATATGAATATCTCTTCTTTGATAGAAAGCATTCAAGAGCAATTGATAGTCTGGAAAGACCTACCCCTGTTATTGTTTGGTAGAAGTGCCCTATTCAAGATGACCCTTTTGCTGAAATTGCTCTATAAGCTGCAAATGCTTCCAGTCTGGCTTAGGCGCTCCGATTACTTGCAGATATGTAAAGCTCTGATCCTGTTTCTGTGGTGAGGAAAGAAAGCTAAATTGAACTATAAAGTACTTAAGTTGTAAAAAAAAAAAAAAGCATGGAGGCTTGAAGCTACCGCTGTTATGCTTCTGAGAGGTGGATCCTTTGTCCGAGCTAGAGTTGGCACTACCTGAGAAAGTAGACCCTCTCAGGTCCCTACCATCAGAAGGCGAGGCTAAACTGATGCAGGGGCCGACTGGAGCTTCACCAATACCAGCCTCGTTCACCACGGGTTGAGCCTTTGGGTGCGTGAGGCCAGCTGGACTTAGGTGGACCCCCGTGAAGACAGTAGAAAGGTCACTGCTCAATCCGAGGTTGGAAGCCTGAGAGAGGTCGGAAGCTGGTCCAGGAGTCAAAGCCAGAGGAATGGTCAGAAGATCAGTCCAAGGAGGAAAGGAGCGGGAGTTGGGACCGGGCAGGAAGACAGGAGCAGGTCCAAGGACGGCAGGAAGACAGGAGCAGGTCCAAGGAGGGCAGGCACCGGAGCACAGGAACAGGAACTCGGAAGCAGGAACTCAGAACCAACACAGCACCAGGAGCCAAGAAACCAAGGCAAGGTCTGAGGAGCAGACCTTGCCCTAAATAGCAATCAGATAGGAGGAGTCCCCAGGGAGGAGCCATGACAATTTCCTGTCGTGGCCCCTTTAAATACCAGAGATCAGCCGCACGCGTGGCTCTTGGAAGGCCCGGCGGAGGAGGAGCCAGCAACCAGGAGGAAGGCAGGCCGGAGACGCGGCCATGTTCAGCGGTGGCTGGAACGGCCACAAAGAGATCGTCTGGGATGGCTGCCTGCTCCTGCCGGCACTTCAGGGACGGCCTGTCTGCATTGGTGCTGACATACTTAGGAATTGTTTCAAGGTACGATTCGTACGTTCCGCTTGACCGTTAGCTTGGGGGTGAAACGCAGTGGTAAAATCCAGGGAAATGCGAAAACTCTTACAGAGGTTGAGCTAATATCGGGCCGCAATCGGATGCGATGTGCTGCGGTATTCTGTGGAGGCGGAAGATATGTAGCATGAACAGTTGGGCCAGATGGGGAGCAGACGGGAGGGGGGGGGGGGTTAGCAGGGTGAAGTGGGCCATGTTTGAAAATCGGTCCACTACTACCCATATCACTGTGTTGCCCTCAGAGGGCGGGAGATCCATGAAGTCCATGGAGATGTGTGTCCATGGCTTCGTGGGGATCGGAAGAGGTTGCAATAGCCCCCAAGTTTTTTCTGCTAGGATCTTGTGCTGAGCACAGACTGGGCATAAATCGACATATGCTCGAATGTCCTTGTGCATCTCGGGCCACCAATAATACTGCTGGAGAAAGGTTTGGGTCCGCTCTCGTCCTGGATGTCCGGCTAACTGGGAGTCATGAGCCCAGGCTAGGACCTTGCTACGAAGCCTCTTCGGCGCCACAGTTTTACCAGGTGGGACTGTAAGTGTAGCTGAGAGGATGATACGAGCCGGGTCTATGATATGTTGAATAGGCTCAACCGTGTCTTCAGCAGAGAAAGAGTGGGATAAGGCATCCGTCTTAATGTTTTTACTAGCTGGTCATAGCGGAGTTCAAAGTCAAAATGTGTGAAAAAGAGCGCCCAGCGAGCTTGGCGCAGGTTCAGACGCTGGACTTGCTGGAGATACACCAAGTTCTTATGGTCATTGTAGACTGGTATACAGTGTTGTGCTCCCTCCAGCCATTGTCACCACTCCTAGAATGCAAGCTTAATGGCTAGGAGCTCCTTGTCGCCGATGGAATAATTACGTTCTGCCGGAGAGAATTTTCTTGAGAAGTAAGAGCAGGGGTGAGAGGTTCCTGATGCGTCGTTCTTGCTAAGGCTAGCTCCTACTTCCTCAACAGAGGCATCCACCTCCACCGTAAATGGGCATCTGAGATCTGGGTGCCGGAGGCAAGGTCTCTGTAAGAAGGACTTCTTGAGAGCCTGGAAGGCTTCTTCAGCCTCAAAAGGCCAGGCCTTGATATTTGCCCCCTTAAGAGTTAGGGCTGTGAGAGGCACGGCCAGTTTAGAAAAGTTCTGAATAAAACTACGATAGTAGTTAGCAAAACTGAGGAAGTGCTGGAGCGCTCGTAACCCGCTAGGTTGAGGCCACTCTTGGATACATTTCAATTTGGAGGGGTCCATCTGAAAGCCCCGCTTCGAGACAATATACTCCAGAAAGGGTAGTGATTCTTTTTCAAAGATGCACTTTTCTACTTTGGCATAGAGTCTATTCTCTCTTAGGCATTGCAGAACCTGGATGACATGTTGTCGATGCATCTGTAGGTCATGAGAAAAGATCAAGATGTCGTCTAAGTAGAGCAGGTCTCGAAATATTTCATTAATGAGGTGCTGGAAGACGGCAGGAGTGTTGGTAAGGCCAAACAGCATGAACAGATATTCATAATGGCCGTCCCTGATATTAAAAGCAGACTTCCACTCATCACCCTCTCAAATCCTGATCAGATTGTAGGCTCCTCCAAGGTCCAATTTTGAGAAAACCCTGGCTCCCTGCAAACGGTCAAAGAGCTCGGCTATCAATGGCAATGGGTACTGGTCCTTGATGGTAATAGCATTCAGCCTATGAAAGTCGACACAAGGACGCAAAGTCCCATCCTTTTTGCCGACGAAGAAGAAGCCGGCCCCGGCTGGGGACATAGACCGTCGGATAAACCCCTGCTGAAGATTGTCCCGAATATATTCGGACATGGCACGGGTCTCCAGGGTGGACAACAGATAAACTTTTCCACAAGGCAGGGTGGCTCCAGAAACCAGATTAATGGCGCAATCAAATTCTCGATGTGGGGCAAAGTATCTGCGGCCCACTTGGAGAACACATCGGCAAACTGGCTGTATTGAATAGGCAGACCCTCCAAGAGTGAGGTACAGAGGCAGCTAGAGGGGGAAGTTACTCCCTTAAGGCAGGTTTCATGGCCAGCTGGACCCCCAGTAAGTTAGTCGTAAAGATGTCCAGTCGAACTGCGGGTTGTGGCGTTGCAGCCAAGGCATACCAAGTACAACTGGGTGGATGGCTTTCGGGATGAAATATAGAGTGATGTGTTCCGTATGGTCCGGTGCGATGTGACACTCCAGGGGGACCGTGTGGTGCATTATTCTCCACTGAAGGGGATCTCCACGGATGGAGGAGAAAGTCAAGGGTCTCAGGCATGGACGAGTAGGAATGAGTAGTTCTACCATGTCCTGCAGGATGAAGTTTCCTCCGGCCCCAGAATCCACCAGGGCCAACGTAGGAAATTCGTTACCTCCGCAAAAAAGGGTCACAAGCAAGGTAAGTGGGGGAGTAGGTGAAGTTATGCCTAGGGTCACTCCCCCAGTGAAGTCTAGGCCTTGGAGTTTCCCGGACAAATTGGGCAGTGAGCAATGAGATGGTCCAATCTTCCACAGTAGAAACAGAGGCCCGCCTTTTGGTGTCTTTGCCATGCCTCCGGAGAGAGAGGTCCTCGTCCTAATTGCATCGGTTCATCGATGGTCCCCTCAGTGATGGGAGGAGTTCAGGAGGCAGGTGAAGATGGTTGTGGAGGAGTAGAAGTTGCCATGCGTCTTCTCGAGCCTTAAAACTCACGAGCCCTCTCCTGCAGGCGGTGGTCGATCCTGGAAGCCAGCTCGATGAGGGAGTCAAGCGAAGATGGAAGCTCCCGGGCCACCAGCTCGTCCTTAATCCTAGCCGTCAACCCTCAAGGATTTTAGTCCGGAGACAGCTCTCCTCCCAATGTAATTTCGATTGCTAAGGTTCTGAACTCGATTGTGTAGTCCGCAAGAGAACATTCTCCTTGACGGAGATGGAGGAGATCGGACCTAGCTGCTACCTGTTTCCCCGGATCCTCAAACACAGTCCAAAACAGCTCCAAGAAGTGAGGAAGATCTTGCAATACTGGATCTGAACGTTCCCATAGTGGAGAGGCCCAGGCCAGGGCCTTACCTTCCAACAAGGACAGGATGAAGGTAGTTTTCGTCATGCTGTTTGGAAAGAGGGAAGATTGAAGGCAGAAATGCATACTGCACTGATTAAGGAAGCCCTGGCACAGGTGGGGTTCGCCGGAATAGCGTGGAGGTGCTGGCAGCAGAATTGCCGGTCGAGTGGATTACGGCATCACATGAGGAGTCAGTGCTGATGGAGGGATTACATGAGTGTTACGACTGGGCTCCGGTCAGGAGTCGTGAACACCACCCAGAAGGGTGGCTCCAGGTTGAGAGAGACAAGAATGGCTAGAACACAGTCTGGGTCCAGGTTGGGTCAGGGCAGGCGGCAGATAGCAGTGTCTGGGTCCAGGCTGGGTCAGGGCAGGCGGCAAGTAGCAGTGTCTGGGTCCAGGCTGGGTCAGGGCAGGCGGCAGATAGCAGTGTCTGGGTCCAGGCTGGGTCAGGGCAGGCGGCAAGTAGCAGTGTCTGGGTCCAGGCTGGGTCAGGGCAGGCGGCAAGTAGCAGGGTCTGGGTCCAGGCTGGGTCAGGGCAGGCGGCAGATAGCAGTGTCTAGGTTCAGGCTGGGTCAGGGCACAGTAAGCAGGACAAGGCAGGTCAGAAGGCCCGTAGGCCACACATACACAGAAGGCCCATAGGCCACACACCGTAAGTGGGGCAAGGCAGGTCAGAAGGCCCGTAGGCCACACACACACAGAAGGCCGTAGGCCACACACTGTAAGCGGGGCAAAGCAGGTCAGAAGGCCCGTAGGCCACACACCGTAAGCGGGGCAAGGCAGGTCAGAAGGCCCGTAGGCCACACACACACAGAAGGCCGTAGGCCACACACCGTAAGCAGAGAAAGGCAGGTCAGAAGGCCCGTAGGCCACACATACACAGAAGGCCCGTAGGCCACACACCATAAGCGGGGCAAGGCAGGTCAGAAGGCCCGTAGGCCACACACACACAGAAGGCCGTAGGCCACACACCGTAAGCAGAGCAAGGCAGGTCAGAAGGCCCGTAGGCCACACACACACAGAAGGCCCGTAGGCCACACACCGTAAGCAGAGCAAGGCAGGTCAGAAGGCCCGTAGGCCACACACACACAGAAGGCCCGTAGGCCAGGTATGAAAAGCAAGGAAGAAGGCCCGAAGGCCGCGCAAGGCAAGGAAAGGCCCGAAGGCCGCGCAAGGCAGGCTAGAGCAGGGAGCCCAGGTGAGCTCGATGCCGAAGCACCGAGGGAACTGTCAGGCAGGGATATAAGGGCAAACCCAGAACATAGAGTGGATAGAGGAGATGGACTGGGCCTGACAGGAGAGCCAGCACTAGAGGGACCCCTGGTGGTGAGGCGGTTGCACTGCAGCCAAAACTGTAACAATGAGCCTGGACCACCGAATCCAAATGGGCATTGAGTCGCTCCATCGAAGACGCCAAGGACTCTAGGACCCGCTGTTGCTCCAGAATCCTCTGGGCCAGACCTGGAATGGCTTGCAGGGCTGACGCCTCTGCCGAATCCATGGCCTTGGTTTACTGTTATGCTTCTGAGATGAATCCTTTGTCCGAGGTAGAGTTGGTGCTACCTGAGAGAGTAGACCCTCTCAGGTCCCTACCGTCGGTGCAGGGGCCGACTGGAGCTTCACAAATACCAGCCCCGTTCCCCGCAGGTTGAGCCTTTGGGTGCATGGGGCCGGCTTGACTTAGGTGGACCCCCGTGAAGACAGTAGAAAAGGCGATGTTCAATCCGAGGTCAGAAGCCTAAGAGAGGTGGGAAGCCGGTCCAGGAGTCAAAGCCAGAGGAATGGTCGGAAGCCGGTCCAGGAGTCAAAGCCAGAAGATCCGTCCAAGGAGGAAAGGAGCGGGAGTTGGGACCGGGCAGGAAGACAGGAGCAGATCCGAGGAGGGCAGGCAGCGGAGCACAAGATACAGGAACAGTAACTTGGAAGCAGGAACTCAGAACCAACACAGCACCAGGAGCCAAGAAACCAATCAGGTAGGAGGAGTCCCCAGGGAGGACCCGTGACAATTTCCTGTCGTGGCCCCTTTAAATATCAGAGATCAGCCGCGTGCTCGCGGCTCAGTAAGGCCCGGCGGGGGAGGAGCCAGCCACCAGGAGGAAGGCAGGCCGGAGACTGGCCATGTTCAGCAGTGGCTGGAATGGCCGCAAAGAGAGCGTCTGGGATGGCTGCCTGCTCCTGCCAGTACTTCAGGGATGGCCCGTCTGCGTCAGTGAGTGGCTGGCCCCGGTCACGGACCACTGCAGCTGGTGGCCATAACAACCACATTTCTACTTCTATAACATGGCATGCCAGTTGTGTTTTTGTTGGGAATGATGTAATGCACAGTATAAGTATGAAGTCCCAGAATTAATAAAATATTATGAGCTCCCTGAAACCCATAAATGTATTACATAGTCGAAGGGCTGATCTCACTGCACTTATTAGAAATCATATTTTGATAAAACCGGTTAGACTGGCTTGGCAGTATTTTTGCCGTGAGTTCAAGGTAAATTCCTTTAGTTCTAAATGAATGAGTCTGACTGGAAATCCGGCATTTTTGCCAGGACTGAACAACCAGATATTTACAAAATGGGAATCAAATGGTATAATATCTCTGGAGAACTTGTACTGTGCAACTGGCCAAACAGTAATTTCTTTCGACCAATTGAGCTCTCAATTTCAAATACCACCTAGACAATTCAATAGGTTTTTGTAGTGAGACACCACCTGATGCACATACTGTCTTGTAACCCAAATCTTTTTGACCCAGAATCTGTAATCAATATATTTGCTAAGGTAAATAATCCAGCCCCACGTACTCGAGCTGTGCACGCTACATCGGTTCCTTCTTCGGAGGAAAGGATCCATACAGTCTCCTTAGCTCACCAGAGATCATAAGCGTGATATTTTCACGTCGGCCTGACAGAAAGCATCCCACTCCGCAAAGGATCCAGTGTGCCAGATCAAAAGAAAGGAAGAGTCAAAGTGCATGTATGCTGTACTTTATTCTGCAATACAGATCAATAAGGTAAAAATGAAAACAAGGGATGGGTTGTTTTGGGGCTTTTTTTTTTTTATCATGCCCATGCAGAAAGTCTTATATTTGCCTTCCCTCTCGCTAGAGGCAGGCGTTACTGTCTGAGTTTGTAACAGTTTAGAAATGTTTTTTTTTCCTATGCAGCACTATCCATTCCTTTTCCTCCCATGCCTGGCCGCTGATGCTTGATCTCTGCTGCCTATTGGGGGCCCCTACACTGCTCCTACCCAACCCCACCCATACATGTTGGTCCCTCTCTGGCCATCGCAAGACCTCCTTGATGTTAACAGAAGGCCTAGGGGAGAAAAAGGATATTTCGGCTTGGATGTCTGTAATTTACTAATGAAATGGAGACCTTAAACAGAGTCGCACACAGACAATACGTACAAAAAGAAATCTATTCCCTTTCGTAAAAATATTAAATGGAGAAAAAAGAAAAGTATAAGGTGAGGTGCTATGGGGAGGGGGCATCCCTGTTCTATGGTAACACCCATAGGCTTTTTTTTCAGCCTCTGTTTTATGGGGGACCTGCAGCCAGTCAGGTTTTCAGGATATCCAGAATGAATATGCATAAGTTAAAATTTGCATGCTGTGGAAGCAGAGCTTATGCATTGGGATATCCTGAAAACCCCAACTGGCCGGGGAGGTCTTCCAGGAGAGGTCTGAGAACCATTGTGCTGGCCACGATTAAATAGCTCCAAGGTATCAGTACACAGGAGGCAGGCCTTTTTTAAAGGAAAGAAGGCTCTGGGACAAGGGGTGATGGCATGAGGGTGAAAGGGGGTAGACAGGGCTGATCCAGGTAAATATTTCTTTATAGAAAGTGTGGTGGATGCATGGAACAGCCTTCCAGTGAAGGTGATGGAGTCAAGGATAGTATCTGAATTAAAAAAAAACCACAGGGACTCCCTGAGGGGGTGGTAGGGATTGTAGAGGTGAGTAGTTGGTGTGGATAGGCAGGCTAGATAGGCCATATGGTCTTTTTCTGCTGTCCTGTTTCTATGAACCAATCAGAAACCCTGATAACACATTTAATGATATAGTCCTCTATGAACAACTAATTTCCCACTATTAGCACATCTATATCGACGCATAAGTAATGACCATCATAATAGGCATCATTGTGTGGTGCTATATAGCCTTTTATCACTCTGCCTTATATTTAATCATAGGTCAATCCACTAACTGGAACAATGTTTTGGTTATTTTTTATACGTGCTTCTTATAATATCCTTCACAGGTGAAAATTAAAATGATGATATGAATTCTCAGTCTCTATATTTGCAAACATGTTAGTCCATGGTTTAAATTCAAAACTAAGACTTATCTTGCTTCGGGAAATATTTTTCTTCAATGCGATGCTGTCAGCCAATTGCAGTCATCGTAGAAATCTGAGCATGAAGATCATAGTTGGCTGACAGCATCGCATTGAAGAAAAATATTTCCCGAAGCAAGATAAGTCTTAGTTTTGAATTTAAACCATAGATTAAAATATTGAGACTGAGAAATGATATCATTTTAATTTTCATGGGTGAAGGATATTATAAGAAGCACGTATAAAAAATAATCAAAACATTGTTCCAGTTAGGGTGACCAAAATGATAGAGGATGGAACTGCTCCCCTATGAGGAAAGGCTAAAGAGGTTAGGGCTGTTCAGCTTGGAGAAGAGATAGCTTCAGTGAGATGACTTTGACATGTTTTTGCCCATGACTGGTTCTCCGTTACCTTCCTTGGAGGGGGCGAGACTATTTTGCTTATATTTAGGTTTGCATTAAGGTTGGGGGGATCCTTAGAGGAAAGGGCCAGGACTCCGATTTCAGACCTCCAAGAGGAGGAGGCCCACCACAGAGGAATGTGGGCTGAGGATCAAGGGCTTTTGGGTGGGGACATGGATTGGGGGAGCACCCGGTTATCGCAAAAGCATAGTTGGGCATCATCTTTGGCTAAGCACAGGGATGCAGCTGAGGACTTTGACATTCTTTTCTATGGACTGATCACTAGGGGGAGAGCATATATATGTTTTACTAATTCTGATGGCAGGGCTACGTACAACTCTTTAAATGTTAAAGGTCTGAATTCCCCAGCAAAACGGAAGCTACTTTTTCAAGAGGCGCAAAGGGGTCAGGTGAACATTTATTTTTTGCCAGGAAACTCATTTACTAAAACGTACAGAACGGCTCCTTTGGAACAGATTTTTTGCCCAACAATTTTTGGCCTCTGCTTCTATACATCGGAAGTATGGGGGAGTGGGGATTTTATTCTCTAACTCACTTGTTATCGATGTTAAAGATGTCCGAAAGGACCCTGAGGGAAGATACGCAGCTCTAAATGTTTTAATTGATAACATTCTGTTTACACTTCTCACGCTATATGGTCCTAACACTGAGCAGCGCTCATTTCTCTACCACATTTCTAGTCTGCTGGAGTCCTGGGCAGAGGGTAGAGTAATAATCTGAGGTGATTTCAACCTAACTAGGTACTCTTATCTGGATAATTCGAGTTCTGCAGTAGGGGGAGGCAGCGATAGCGGGTTGATAGACATCAGGCGCTTGCAAAACCCCACTCAACGTAATTATACCTTTTTCTCACATTCCCACCAAGCCTACTCTCACATTGATATGTGTTTAATTGATAAGGACATTGCAGAAATGGTAATTAAGACTGATATGGAGTGGAGGAATAGCCTCGTGGTTAGAGCAGTGGGCTCCAAACCAGGAGATCAGGGTTTGAGTCCTGCTGTCGCTCCTTGTGACCCTGGGCAAGTCACTTTACCCTCCATTGCCTCAGGTACAAACTTACAGGCCGGTGGAGTGCACTGTTAGCCCAGGTTTGGATGCGTGTTTTCGACACACTAGCTTTACCCCTTATACAGTATACAACATGACTTAATATCATAGTCGGAGAGTGTACAGAAGTCTGAGGCGCCAAAAGTAAAAATTGGTCCGCGGCCTGCGGGTCAGAAGATGGACGCTCAATTATGCCGGCATCCATTTTACGAACCCGTGGCTGTCAGTGGGTTTGATTACTGATGCTGGCAAAATTGAGCGTCGGCTGTCAAACCTGCTGATAGCCGCCGCTCCTGTCAAAAAGGAGGAGCTAGGGAAGCGCTAGTGTCCCTAGCGCCTCCTTTTACCACGGCCCTAATTTGCATAGGCCACCCTCCTGAATCACGTGCCCAGGAGAGTGGTCGCTCGCCGGCTCTCCCACACGTTTTTCTGTATCGGCCTTTTAGATTGTAAGGGAAATTGTAGGTAAATACCTACAATACCTGAATGTAATCCATTTTGAAATGCTGAAAAAGTGCAAAATGTGGAATATAAATAAAAATATAGGGCTGATTACCTGGCCTGTCCATGCCCCTATTTGGCTGGAAATTAGGTTGCCCACCAGATCCCCTGGAGGTTGGCACTGGCGCTTAAATGCTAGTTTGCTGAACGACAAAACCTTCGTGGGATCCTTGTCTGGTGACATTTAGGAATACTTGTGTTTGAATTATATTGAGGACGTGACTCCTGGTACGGTTTGGGATTGTTTGAAAGCTGTTGTTAGGGGGAAACTAATCTCACGGACTAGCTTTCTTAAGATAGAAAGAAACACCTGAGTATTATGCATCGCTAAATTATCTTTAATCCATAAGCTTTCCCTTGACCCTAAAATACTAGACGAACTTCAAGCTGCCAAACAGGAGCTGCAAACACTTGACATACAGAAAATTGCTTTCCAGCTTGACTTGTTACGTCAGAAACAATTTGAATTTGGCATTAAAGCAGGACACGTGCTAGCTAGGAAGCTCAAAGAAAGAGCAGCCCAGTCTCTTATCATTAAAATCAAGGATTCCACGGGGTCGATTATATATGAGGCAGGTGAGATCCATACTCGTTTCACCCGCTTCTATGAGGAACTGTATGCTTCTGATGACCTAGGGAGTGACTCAGTTATAGATGACTACCTATAAAGGGTGGAATTACCATCCTTGTCGGGCGAGGCCTGCGAGTTCCTAAATGCTGAGATAACTCACGCTGAACTCTATCAGGCTATCCAAGGCCTTGAAGTTAGGAAAGTCACCAGGCCTCGATGGTTTTACAGCTAAATTCTATAAAACCTTTCAGGTTGAGGTGATCCCATCCCTACTCCGGACGTTTAATGCCTTGCGCTCCGAGGGTGTTGCGCCAGAGGTGGACCCTTGGGCCGAGGTGGGGTTGATGCAACCCATAGGTAGGGACCTACAGGTCCCCACCATCAGCAGGCGTAGTGGGCTAATAGACAGCGGCCGCTGGAGCTTCACCTATACCAGCCCTCGTTCCCTGCGGTTTGAGCCTTTGGGTGCCGGGGCCGGCAGGACTTAGGTGGGCCTCTGTGTGTAGTCGAAGTAGAGATTGGTTCAGCTCAGAGACAGCAGGTGAGAGATGGTACAGTCTTACTCTGGACAGGGTAGTGTCCTGGAAACTCGGGCGCCAATGGAACGGAGGCAGACAGGGGGCGCTCGAGCAAGAGCAGGCCAAAGCTTGAATAAACCACGTCCAAGGAGGGGCACGGTGCCGAGTAGCAGCATCTCTCTGCGGGTCACATAGAGAGGCCCGATGAGAAGTGATGGCTGGACCAGAAATGCCAGGGACTGTGGCAGGGCTGGAGGCACTGGGAGAGGCCCAAGAATGGAGCTGACGGCCCACCACCACCAGCGAGGAGGAACCAGAAGCTGGAGTTGCTGTAGAAGGGTGAGGGGGCTGTGCTGTGGGTCTGCCGTGGACGGCATACGTAACAGTACCCACCTTTACGCCCCTCCCTTGGAGGTCGGGTTTGCCCGGATGGGCACGATGAAAGTTCAGGAGGAGGGTTTTGTCTAGCTTGCTTTGAGCTGGCTCCCATGAATTTTCTTCAGGTCTATAATTCTCCCAAGAAAAGGAGATATTCCCACCGGCGGCCCCTACAGCGGACGTTGAGGACTTCATGTACCTTGTAGGTCGTATCAGTCTCAGCCACCAATGGAGGCGGTTCAGGAGCCTTTCAGGGAGGGCAGGACAAGACCACAGGTTTTAGAAGAGATACGTGAAACGTATTATGTATTCCCAGTGTAGGAGGCAGCCGAAGCTGGTATGTAACTGTCCAATGCGTCGGGTGACCATAAAAGGTCCGATGTACCTTGGAGCGAACCTTTAAAAAGGTATTCTGAGTCAGACATACTGAGTGCTCAACCAGACGTTCTGGCCAGGAAGGAATTCAGGAGCCAAGCGTTGGTGATGCGTCAGGACGCGTCGGGAAGTGGCTTGACGTAAGCAGAGATTCATCTGTTCTCATAAAGCCTTGAGGGCATCTGCAGTAGCCTGCGCCGCAGGGGATGGTACTGACAATGGTATGGGTAGTGGTGGTCGTGATTGCTTTCCATAGAACAGTGACGTGCCTGTCGCTGAGGCAATGTGGGAGTTGTGAGAAAACTCCGCCCAAGGGAGAAGTTCAGACCAATTGTCTTGGCGGTCATTGATGTAAGTGCGCAGGAAGGCCTTTAAAGAGCGATTCATTTGCTCGGCTTGTCCGTTGGCTTGGGGGTGGTAAGCAGTTGTTAGACTGATGTTGATGCCGAGTTTTTGTCAAAGAGCGCGTCAATATCTAGCAACAAATTGTGGACCTTTATCAGAGACAATGTCCTTGGGTAGGCCATGTAATCTGAAGATGTGACAGAAGAATAGGTGTGCCAGTTCAGGAGCAGATGGTAGGCCCAGTAGAGGGACAAAATGGGCCATTTTTGAAAATTGGTCTATGGTTACCCATATAACGGTATGGCTCTTAGATGGAGGCAAGTCCACGATGAAATCTGTAGACAGGTGTGTCCACGGTTCCTCGGGAGCTGGAAGTGGTTGAAGTAAACCTCAAGGTCGACCGACCGGGGGCTTTTGTTGCGCACAAGAAAAAGGAGGGGACGGGAGATGAGAAAAAGGTGGAAAAAAAGGATAATAGAAAGGGAAAGCGATCGTAAACTGCGTATACCAGAAACTATATACATACATCTTATATACCACTATATACATCTATAGAATCTTTACCTATTGTCGGCTGATTTCTCGAATAAGCACCTATCTAATTTCACAAATAAGTGATTCTCTCAAAGGCATTGGAGGACGGTACAGACATCAATGCGGTGTGTGGCCAAATCCTTAGAAAAGACAAGGATATCATCCAAGTACGCCACAACCTTGGTATACAGCAAATCTCTGAAAATTTCATTCATCATTCGTTGGAAAACTGCGGGCGCGTTACAGAGACCGAAGGGCATCACCAGTTAGTCATAATGCCCATCTCGGGTGTTAAAGGAGGTCTTCCAAATGTCATCGGGATGGATCCGTACCAAGTTATAAGCACCGCGTAAATCCAACTTAGTGAATATAGATGCTCCGTGCAAACGATTGAATAATTCTGAGATCATCGGCAGAGGGTACTTATCTTTACGGGTGATGGAGTTTAGGCTGCGATAGTCAATACACAGCCTGAGTGATCCATCCTTCTTGGTCACAAAAAAGAATCTGGCCCCGGCAGGAGAGGTAGAGGGGCGGAAGAATCCTTTTTCAAGGTTTTCTTGAATGTACTCCATCATAGCCTTTGTCTCTGGGAGAGACAGAGGATACGTGCGTCCTTGGGGAGGCGTGGTCCCAGGAAGGAGGTCTATAGGACAATCGAAACTCCGAAGAGGTGGGAGAAGGTCTGTTTTTAGCTTAGAAAATTCATCTTCGAAATCCGCATAAGGTGCAGGTTTACCTAAAGAAGTGGCAGCCAGAGGAACCACAGATGGTGGTACCACTTTCCGTAGATAGGACTGGTGGCAAGCAGGGCCCCACTCCACCAGTTGAAGTGAACCCCAATCAAATTGGCGAGAGTGCCGTTGGAGCCAGGGGAGCCAGGATGGATGGATTTTTCCAATACAGTTCAAGTTCTTCCATATGCAGGGCGCCAGTGCAGAGATGAACTGGCTCAGTGGTGAGGAATATTCGACCGAGTAATGGTTCTCAATAAATAGAAGCTATACACAAGGACAAGGAGTTGAACTAGATTCTTGAGGATAAAATTACCTCCTGCTTCGGAATCAACCAGAGCAAGAACTGGGAAGGACCGGGAGTCCTAGATCAGGATGACTGGTACAGACAATTGAGGGGCCGGAGAAGTTGTGCCCAAGTTCAGGACCCCAACAGAATTTAGGCCTGGAAGTTTCCCGGACCAACAGGGCAGGTCTGAAGATGATGGCCAGGTGCTCCGCAATACAGACACAGACCAGTTTGTCTGTGCTGGAGGCGCTCTTCCAGGATCAGCCGCCCACGGCCCAACTGCCTAGGCTCTTCCGTCTTAGCCATGATGGAGACCCTACTCGGGGTAGGGCTGGTGGTCGGGGACGAATGGGATCGAACCTGAGAGGGCTTCTTGGGCATCTGACTCTCCCAGTGACACTCTTGGAGATGATGATCGATTTGACCTGTCAAGTCTATAAGGTCCTCGAGAGAGGAAGGGAGCTCCCTTGAAGCCAACTCATCCTTCAGCTGCAAGGAAAGTCCATCCAAGTAGATAGCTCATAGGCAGTCTTCATGCCAGGCAAGCTCGGAAGCCAAAGTCCAAAACTCAAAGACTTCTTTGACCTTGACAAAGATGTAACAAGCTGGTGCTTGCCACGGCAAGCCGTCCAGGATCATCAAAGGTCTGTCGAAACACAGCCCCAAACTGAGATAACTCCCTTAGGATTGAGTCCGATCGTTCCCATAAGGGCAAAGCCCAGGCCAGTGTCTTCCCTTCAAGATGAGACAAGATGAAGGTGACTTTGGTCAATTCATCCTGGAAGATGGAAGGCTGCAGAGCGAATTGCATATAGCATTGGTTGATAAATCCTCTGCAGAGCTTGGAGTCACTGTTGAAGTGAGGGGGCGCTGGTAGGGCCAGCAGGGCTCGAGGCATCAAAGATGATGGCTGTGGATGAGGAGGGCATCAAGCCGGGCATGGAGACGATCGATGGAGGAGGCCAGTGCCTCAAGAAACTGCTGCTGTTCTTGTACCTTGGGTGCCAGGCCTGGAATGGCCTGGAGGGCACGAGGCTCCACCGAGTCCATGGCCTTTGGAACCTGTTGCGCCGGAGGTGGACCCTTGGGCCGAGGTGGGGTTGATGCAACCCGTAGGTAGGGACCTATGGGTCCCCACCGTCAGCAGGTGGAGTGGGCTGATAGACAGAGGCCGCTGGAGCTTCACCTATACCAGTCCTCATTCCCCGCAGGTTGAGCCTTTGGGTGCTGGGGCCGGCAGGACTTAGGTGGGCCTCTGTGTGTAGTCGAAGTAGAGATTGGTTCAGCCCAGAGACAACAGATGAGAGATGGTACAGTCTTACTCTGGACAGGGTAGTGTCCTGAAAACTCGGGTGCCAATGGAACGGAGGCAGACAGGGGGCGCTCGAGCAAGAGCAGGCTGAAGCCTGAATAAACCACGTCCAGGGAGTAAGCCAGAGAGGCATCGAGAAAGAGGCTTGAGTCAGGGCTGGCAGCAATTCAGAGGTCTGAATCACCAGAGATAGGCAATAGCGTAGTCAGGCAAAGCAGAGGTCTGGGCTTGGAGACAGTCAATAGCGTGGTCAGACGAAGCAGATGTCCGGGCTTGGAGAGAGTCAATGGTGTGGTGAGGCGAAGCAGAGTCAAAGTCCGTGTAGGCAATCCGAGGAATGGAGCAAGGCAGGAACAAGGAGACGGGAACCAGGAACAGATGAGGAACAAGAATGCAGGGATGAGACGAATCTCTAAGAAGCAACGAGTACTCGACCAGTGAGGAGACCTGTTGCAAATGCAACACTAGGGAGCGGAGCCTATGCTTAAATACTGTAGCTGTGTTGACGTCATCATCCAGGACCACGGCTAGGTTCCCGCTGCGGTCCCTACTTAAACATTAATGATGTGCGCGCGCCTAGGGAGGGGTGCGGCGCCGAGTAGCAGTGTCTCTCTGCGGGCCACACAGAGAGCCCGACAAGTGGTGGCTGGACCAGGAACGCCAGGACTGCGGCAGGGCCGAAGGCACAGGGGAAGGCCCGAGGTCGGAGCTGACGGCCCGCCTGCCAGCAAGGAGGAACCAGGAGATGGAGTCAATGTAGAAAGGTGAGGGGGCTATGCTGTGGGTCTGCCACGGACGGCACGCATAACAGAGGGCTCCATCTCTCCAGAAGCTAATCTAGCTGGTATCACTGTCTTGGCCAAAAGCGGGAGAGACCCCTCAATGTGCGGGTCATACCGCCCCATTTCCTTGATCAATATTGATCTAAAACTCCTGGCCAAGATACTTGCTACCAGACTGGAGAAAATAGGTCCTCTACTAATTCACGAAGACCAATCAGGGTTTGTCCCTGTTGTGTTCTGCGGCCGTGGCGCCCCATGACCGCGGCCCCCTACCTGATTCGCGGCGTCCCCCCACTGCGGGAGCCCCGGGGGAGGGCTCCGACTCGGGCCCGCACAGTCTCCGGCGCTGCCTGTTGCAGGGGAAGCCGTCCTGCTTCCCCTCAGCGGCGTCTCCCCTCCGCGGGGGAAATCCAAAATGGCCACCACCATTCTTAGGCGCGAGGCCACGCCCCCTCCACAGAATTAAAGGGACCCATCCCTTTAAATGGCCTCACCTGTTCTCCATCAGCCAGGGCAGGGGAAGTATAAAAGGCAGCTTCCTCTGCTCATCCAGTGACTTGGCAACGTCCTCCAGCGCTGTCCAGTCTGCTTGCTTCGGTGAGTCCTTGAGCTTGGTTCCTGATCTGTCTTGGTGTTCCTGGTTCCTGACTTCGGATTGGCTTACGGTGATTCTCTGGTTCCTGACTTCGGATTGGCAAGCGGTGATTCTCTGGTGCACGACTTTGGACTGGTGAGCGACGACCTTCTGGCACTCGACCTAGGACTCCTTCAAGACTCCGTCTCCAAGGGCCCACCTAAGTCCCAGCGGCCCGGGTCCCTACGGGCTCCTCCTGGGGGAACCGCGGGCTTCCAGGTTGAAGCTCCAGTCAGCCCTTGCACCATCTCCTGACCTCTCAAAGGTCCACCTAAGTCCCAGCGGTCTGGGTTCCTACGGTCTCCTCCTGGGGGAACCACGGACTTCCAGGGGTGAAGACACAGCTCGCCTTCTCAACTCTTCCTCCGCTTCCACCGTTGCCTCAGTCTCCAGTGCCATTGGTCTGCTGGTCATATCTTCTGCTCAGCCTCACCACCCGACGGGAGAACCTTCGAACTGCCCTACTAAGAAATTCCATCCTCCCGTCGGCCCAAGGGTCCACAACTCGAGCATGACAGACCCGGGCCGTCTGGCTTCCGACATCGTGTGCAGAGTGTTAGAACTCATCTGGAGGGCAAAACAGGATAATATACCCATGGTGCTCTTGGAAGTGGATGCGAAAAGACATTTGATAGGGTCCAATGGCCATACCTTTTCAAAGTCCTTAAGAAATTTAATCTGGGACATAGCTATATCAGGTGGATTCAATGTTTGTACGAAAATCGTAGGGGATGTTTAAAAATCAATGGTGATTATACGCCGCCATTTCCAGTGAAACGAGGCACCCAGCAGAGATTCCCGTTATCGCCTCTCTTGTTTGCCCTATCCTTGGAATCATTTACGGCCCTAGTTAGATCCCATCCAGGAATCCAAGGGGTGCAGGTAGAGTCCTCTGTGTATAAAATGTCCATGTTTGCTGATGATCTCCTTTTTACCATGACAACACCAGCCTCTTCTCTTGAGCCTTTATTGCAGGAGTTACGTGCATATGGTAAAGTTTCCGGCTTTAAAGTAAATGAGGATAAATCGAAACTTCTTAATATATCCATGCCACCTGTTAGTTTTGCAATTATTAAGGACACCCTGCTGTTTAGAATTGCTAAGGACTGGGTTAAATATTTGGGGGTAAAGATTAGCCCTGAGCATCGTGAGCTATTTCGCCTCAATTATGGCCCACTTTTTACTAGTATTGGGAAAGACTTAGATCGATGAGAACGAGGGGACTTTTCCTGGTTTGGGAGAATAGCCATAGTTAAGATGAACATCCTCCTGCGCCTATGTTACTTTTTTCAGACCTTACCTGTCCTAGTCCCAGATGCTCTATTATTTCTATGGCAGCGCAAACTTTTTTGGTTCATTTGGAGACGTAGGCCACCCAGGGTCACTCAATCTACTTTATACCAGGATAGGGCTCGGGGTGACCTTCAGGTTCCAAGTCTGGCTTGGTACTTCAGTGCATCCCAGATTAGTGCGCATATCCAGTGGCACTCGTGGGAGACCCTAAAAACATGGGTTAGAATAGCAGCTGCAGGGGCGGGTGACCCACCCTTACATATCAGAGCCTGGCAAAAGGGTAGGGTGGATATTGCAGGCCTATCACCTTACTCACAACTAATTTTAACTGTATGGGGGGAAATGGCGGTCTCGGTTGGCTGATGATAAAACCGCATATTATCTAACGTAATTTCTGTTTGATAAATCCTTCACCCCAGGAATGAAACCCAAAATGATTAGGTTTTGGCTAGGGCACAGCCTTTATACTTGGGAACATTTATGGAATGGTTGGACCCTCATACCTTTTAGCGATCTGCAGCACACACACTGCCTCTCTCCTAAAGATTTGTTTGCTTATAATCAAATTCTCCATTTTTTTCTCCACAGCACATATTGGGGAGGCACTCAAACAGGGCAAATCCCTATTCGAAAACATTTGCTCACATGCAGACAAGGTGGCCAAACCCATCTCTAAAATCATGACCCTGATTAAAGGGGTACCTCAGGGTAAGCTAACATTTCAAATAGCATGGGAACGGGATATCAGGGAAGCCCTGGAAAACAGTGACTGGGAACGTTCCTTTCATAATACAAGTAGATACTCAGTATCCTCGGCAATAAAAGAAAATGCGTATAAAGTACTATATAGATGGTAACTCACCTCTGTCAGACTGTGCAAGTTTGGTGGGGGCGGCAATAACTTTTGCTGGAGGGGATGTGGTGCTATTGGCACATTCTATCATTTGTTGTGGGAATGCCCATGTTTATGCATCTTTGGGTCCCCAGGGACCCAAAAATCTGTCTGCTTAATTTACTCTTGGACCAAGAAGCCAGCCCTGCCATCTGCTGGTTTCGACAAGCTGTTTCCTCCATTAGATGTGAAATTGCTCCCTGTTGGCGTAACCTGGGGACCCCAACCATAGGAACTGTACAGTCCAGGATAGCCAGAGTATACTATATGAGTAAACTCACGGCAATCCGCAATGACAGGCTCGACCATCAATGGGATACCTGGGCACCCTATCTAAAGTGGAAATCTGAAAATATGTCAAACTCTGCTGGTTGAAATACCGAGTATGAAACATTTTCTTTGCAATCCCTGTGGGTTGGTCTATATATTTTGATAACCGGGGGGGGGGGGGGGGGGGGGGAGGGGTGTTTAAAAAATGTAAAACAAGATGCACACACAGGTTTATGTTACCATTTTATTGTTCTGTACTATGCCGGTTTCCTTGATTGTATTATCGTGGCTTTATTATTGTGGTACTTGTATATAGATGGCTGTTCTGCTTCTCTTTGAGTGGATAATAACATTTCAATTACAAAAAAATAAAAAAAGAATTTTCATGGCCTCTCAAAGAAGCCTTCTTGGAGTCGCACTGCTCTTCCCGAAATAAACAGGAAGCAATAGAAGGGACTCTTCGAAGGTTGATAGACCTGGACGCGTTAGTGCCGGTGCTGCCCAGCAAACAGAGGCAGGGAAGGTACTCCATTTATTTCGTGGTTCCAAAAAAGGAGGGCACCTTCCGTCCCATCTTGGATTTACAGAAGGTGAACTTGAGCCTGCGAGTACCACGCTTCAGGATGGAGACGCTGCGTACTGTGATTGCGGCAGTCCACAAAGGCAAGTTCGTGGCATCCTTGGATCTCACCAAGGCTTATCTACACATTCCTATTCAGAAGGACCATTAGATGTTTCTATGCTTCAAAGTGCTGGGTCAGCATTTTCAGTTTCTGCCCTTCCCTTCGGACTGGCTATGGCTCCTCGAACCTTCACGAAGGTGATGGTGGTACAGCCACGGCCTTGAGGAAGGAAGGAGTTTGGTCCACCCAGATGTGGATGATTGACTCATCCGTGTGAAGACGGAGGAGGCCTGTGCTTGTTCACTGTGGCAAGTGATACAGAAAGCCACTTGGTTCCATCTCAGCCTCTCAAGTATCTAGGAGCCTGTTTCAACACCCTGAATGGCCGAGTGTGCATGATGGCGGACAGGGTGCGGAAGATGCAGGAGCAAGTTTCTCAACTGCTGCACCTGCTAGTACTGAGGGTTTGGGACTATCTGCAGGTTCGGGGATCCATAGAATCGACTTTGGATCTGGTTCCGTGGGCCTTTGCTCATATGATACCCCTGCAGAAGGTGCTGTTTTCCTGGTGGAAACCGGTGTCAGAGCAGTTTTTTCTTCCGCTTCCCCTTCTGAAGGAGGCCAGGATCAGCCTGGATTGGTGGCTGTCTAAGAGCAATTTGGAGAGAAGGACCTCGAAATCCCAGATTGGGTGGTGGTGACCACAGATGCCAGTCTCAAGGGCTGGGGAGCTGTGTATCTAGGTCGTTCGGCCCAGGGTCTATGGTCAGTAGCGGAGAAGACCTGATCTATCAATCGATTGGAAACAAGGGCAGTCTGCAGAGGCTGGATGTGTTTCTGCCTCTGGTCCAGGGCTGAATGGTACGAGTGTTGTAAGACAATGTAACAATGGTAGCGTACATCAACCACCAAGGAGGAACAAAGAGCCACGCGGTGGCATGAGAAGCGCAGCTGCTCTTTGTGTGGGCGGAACGCTACCTGGAAGGAAACATGGCCTTCATCGTTGCAGGAGTAGACAATGTACAGGCGGATTTCCTAAGCCAACAACAGCTGGATCCCAGGGAGTGGGAATTGTCCCTGAAGATGTGGAACCATATTTGTGCCAGATGGGGAATTCCTCAACTGGATCTCATGGCTACGCGAGCCAATGCAAAGACATTGCTGTTTCTCAGTCGCAGAAGGGAAGTCAGTGCAGTGGGATTGGATGCTTTAGTATATCCGTGGCCCACAAGGTTCTGCTGTATGTGTTTCCCCCATGGCCGCTCATACAGTGTGTGCTATGGCGCATAGAAGCACATCCAGGGTTGGTGATGCTGGTAGCGCTGGAGTGGCCGCAGCATCCATGGTTCGCTGATCTAGTCCATCTGGCAGTGAAAGGTCCTCTATGGCTGTCTCTTCTGCGGGGTTTACTTTGCCAAGGTCCCATATTTTCGGATCGGGAGGATCACCTTTTGTCTCATGCCCCGGATTTTAAGAGGCGACATTGCGCATGAAGGGATATTTGTACCGGTGATTGCTATCCTTTTCCAGGCTAGATGGCCAGCTACCTCCCTGGCTTATGTCAGGGTTTAGAAGGTGTTTGAGGCCTGGTGTACACATCAAGGTTTGGATCCTCTGTTGGCGTCTGTTCTGCACATTTTGTCCTTCCTGCAGCAGGATTTATCCAATGGTCTGGCTTACAGTTTGCTGCAGGTCCAGGTTTCTGCTCTGGGCTGCCTTGAAGACAGGGTCCAGGGCAAGCCTTTGTCCTCTCATCTGGAGGTCATTCGTTTTTTGAAAGGAGTGAAGCATTTGAAGCATCCAGATAGAAAAGTCTGCCTGGAGTGGAATCTCAATTTAGTATTGCGGGCTCTCTGTGAGGCGCTTTTTGATCCTTTACATTGGGCCACCCTGAAGGATCTTACATTGAAGATGGTCTTTCTAGTGGCCATTTGCTCTGCCAGACGAGCTTCAGGCCCTTTCGTGTCATGATCCTTTCTTGCAGATTTCCAACGACAAGGTGTCTTTGCGTACTGTACCTTCCTTTTTGCCTAAAGTGGTTTCTGCCTTTCATGTTAATCAGATGGTGGAATTGCCAGGTTTCCTAGAGTGGTCTTGGGATCCTACGATGGGCAGAGACCTCCATGTCCTTGATGTTCATCACGCCTTGTTGTGACCTTCTTCCTTCTGACGGTCGGACCACCTTTTTGTGTTGTTCGGAGGGGTGAAGAAAGGGGAAAGAACGTCGAAGGCTACTTTGGCCCGCTGGTTAAAAGACACAATTTCTTCGGCCTATATTTGCAAGGGCCATACTGTCCCGACTGGCCTTAAAGCACATTCCACGAGAGTGGCCACTTGGGCGGAATGCCAGTTGCTTTCTCCCCAGGAGATATGTAGGACCGCCGTCTAGTCCTCGCTTCATATCTTTACCAGGCATTATCACCTGGATGTGCGCGCTCCGGATTTGGGGAATTTCGGGAAAATGAGCAGGTCTTTCGGGTTCCCGCCCAGTGTAGGTGAGCTTTGGTACATCCCACTGGTCTGGAATGATCTGGGTATGTCCAGGAAAGGAAAATTGGTTCATGCTAATTTTTGTTCCTATAATAGCACAGATCATTCCAGAGGCCCATCCCAGTATTGCTGCTGAAAGACTGATTCCCAGCTGGGTTTCTAATGCATTCTGTAAAAAGATTTTTCAGTTGAGAATTTTATTCTGGTTGAGTTCCACAGTTGGCAGGAGTTATGGATTTTGGCGTTGAAGCCATTCAGTTCGGGGGGAATCCAACCCTAGGTTCTAGTTCACCCTGGTGTAAAGGGCTGATTATTTTCTTTTGGCTTGGGTACAGGTTAATACTGAGGGACTGCAGGTGCCACTCTCGGTTATGTAGCGGTGCCTCAAAGGTTTGTTCTCTGCCTCCATCTGCTGGTGGGGATGCATAAACCCACTGGTCTAGAATGATCTGTGGTATTACAGGAACGAAAATTAGTAGGTAAGAACCAATTTCCCTGGACACTGAATGAGATTCAGCACCGCTGCAAGGTAGCAAATCTTCAGCCAGCCTGCTGCTACACCTAGAATGCCTATTGACAAATCCAGGTCGGAGAGTGATGGCAGAGATAGCCCTCCCCTACCCCCTGTGATTATCTCTGTTAATTGCGCCTGTTGTTAGTCACATTATCTGTCAGATGGAAGAACATGAGCACAATTAGCTGCTCAGCACATTTCCCTATGCAGTTATCTGTTTTCACATTGTGCTTTGGAGCTGCAGATGCTGCGGCAGCACGAACCACAGCTGCATTTTACAGAAAATCTTTAGTAACACAGCAACAGTCACGTCTCCCAGAGGCCATTCGGAAGCCAGCCCTGGCTCTACTTTCTTCTTCTCTGCCTTTCAACCCTCTCCGACTCTCTCCCACCTTTTCTTTTCTCTCACTGTGCCCTCCCAACTTCTCCTACCTTTTCTCTCATTCTTCTTCTCTCCAATCCTCTCCCACCTATCGTCCCTTGCTGTACCCTCCAGCTTTCTCCCACCTTTCCTCTTTTCTCGCTGTGCCTTCCAGACCTTTCCCATTTTACCTCTTCCCTCTAAGCCTCTCCCTCACTGTGCCCTCCAGCCCTCTCCTACTTATTTTTCTCCCTCAATCTGCTCTCCAGCCCCTCCTCACCTTTCTTTATTCTCATTTTCTCCCCCCTCCCCTCTCTCTCTGCTTCTGATAGATTTAGTACTACAAGAGATTTCAGGACCTTCCCATTTAAAGATTCACCCAGTGATCCTAAGCACCAGCCCCCCCCCCCCCCCCCCCGAGCTCCCAAACAGGGTTTTCTGGATATGCACAATCAATACATATGAGATCTATTTGCATGCATCTGGCCTAAGAGCCATCTTATTTAAATTGTCATGGTTTGGCCAGCCTCAGGAATGTTGCTTCACAAGTTGCAGGGGGACACCTGTCCCCCCCCCTCCCCAGCATTGGCCACCACTCCATTAAGGGCAACCCTGTCTGAAACTCAGACCTGGGTGGGACCACAAGAAGCTGAAAATGGTCTCTAACCCTCTAGCAAGTTTCCTCCTATTTTAAGATACTTTTCTTATATGACCATTCGGCTTTAAAAAGAGGTAAATGACATTCCTTTGATCCAATTTGATATTGATGTGCTACGTAATAAACATGCATGCAGCCACCTCTGGACTGAAAAGTTTAGCTGCCAAATTTGACATCTGATGTGTATAAAAAGAGGAGAAAAGAGAATAGACAAGCATTCTTATGGCTTACTTAGAGGCATGGGGAGGTGAGATAAGGTGAGTGAGCCAGGGTCAAACAGAGCCCGGGGAGCAGAGCTCTCCTAGCTCGTTCGCTGTCCTCCCTGCAATCCATTAAGAAAAACAGATAGTGGTAGAGAGCCATCTCTCCAAGCAGGATTCCAGCATAATCCACCAGCAAGGCCATGGCAAGAGACACCATTAGTGGAGTCTGGCCTTCTTATGCCCACCACCTGACACCGTTGCCAGTCCTTCTAGAGCTAATAAGACCCGGTTGTCATGACTGCCACCTATCAGCCCCTCCTCCCTGCCACTGTCTCTTCCTCCCCACCCCGCCCCCAAGCTCACAAGAATTAAAGAGCCTCACTCCGGAAAATGAACTCCTCGTTCCAACCATGGGGGAACATCAGCACAATGTACAGAAGGTTCAGTTCTGATGTTTGAGGGGCTGTCCCAAGAGCATCGTTGAGGCATGACTGCAGGGAGGAGCCCTTGTTTTATTCCTGAACCCCCTGGGGCTTGGGCGGCACAGCAGCATACCGAGAGAAGTTGGCTGTGTCACATTTTTACAAAAAAACCCAAAAGAAGACAAAGAGATTTCCAGATGATTTGCTGCAGCCAGGTGATAACTGAAACTCACCCCACCCACATCTAGATTCCTGGTATTACAAAAAAAAACAACAAAACAGTGAGCAAAACAAGCACCTCCTCCCTTTCCCCCTCCCCCACAAAAAAAAAATTCTGGGAAAAAGCATGCATTCAGTTACTGATAACGTGACCTTGTTTGTGGTAACAGGCATTCCCTGTAACAGAGTCGTTATAGAGTATACATAAACAGAGTCTGCGGGTTCTCTCTCTTTTGTATTAATCAAGGCAGGCGTCATGCATCCAGTTCAGATGCTGCAATAGGTTGAGAGAGGATACTGCTATGATACACCCTTTGGGGGTAAATATACATTTCTAAATATAAAAAGTTATTACTTCTGTAGTTTACATTTACATTTATTGCATTTATAAACCAACTAACACTAAAAAGGCCTAGGGGGTGAACAAAATGACATACACAAGTTAAATCAAGAACAATACAAAACAACATGCATTTCAAATCAAAATAAAGATGTGTTACATAATAAGAACAGTAACTTAAAAAAACATAAAATTAAAATGAATAATGATTAGAAAGGTAAAATGATAAAAAATAAGCTTAACCATAGGTTAAATTAAATAAAAAGGTCTTGATAAGTTTTCTGACTTGAAGAAGTGAGTCGCAAAGTCTGATTTCTATTGGAAATGAGTTCCATAGAATTGGTGCTGCAACAGAGAAAGCGCATTCATGAGTAGTACTGAATTTGGCGACTTGGCAATGGACATCCCAGTAAGCCTCTTTGTGAAGAACAAAGTAGTCTGGTTGGTTGGTAGAATTTGAGGATAGCATTTGCCCAGTGACATTTTTGCTCATTGAGAAATTTGTGTACAAGTTTGTATTTAATGCTTTCATTGATACATAGCCAATGTAAATCTATTAGAGTAGGAGTGATGTGTTCATATCGTCTGGTAGCAGAGATGAGACAAGTAGCAGAATTTAGCAGTTGTAGTGATTTGATATGTGTTTCCAAAATGCCAGTGTTTCATTTCTGTGATCCTGGTAGTTCTCAATATAAGAATCACAGAAAGTCAGGGCTGAAAGGGGACCTCGAGAGGTCATCTAGACAAGAAAGGACTGGACTTGGCTATGCCAGAGCTAATGTCGACAAAGAAGGAAGTGCTTTGCTGGAGCCACTGCTGCAGGTAGGAGGGAGTGCTGTGCTGGAGCTGCTTCCAATAGGAAGGAGGAGAGGTGTGCATGACCAGAGGTTTGCATAGGGCACTAAATATTCTTCCTCCAGCCTGGTGTGAGGTAACATTTATAGCAGGGGATTCAGTCTGACTCCCTCTACATTCTCCTCTCCAAGTCACCAATAATCTCACTTCCTCAGTTCCTTCTCCCCTCCCCGGTCTTCAGCACTCGCACACCCTCAACCTCTTCTCCCCAAGACACAGGAACCCACATGACATTAGGCCTATTGTAATATGTAATCGGTGTGGGCTTAGCCCTCAGACAACCATGAATAAACAATTATAATATAGTAAACTTCCCACACCAAAAAAGCACTAACTGCCAACATTCAAACAGTAACAAACCTACCTATGAAAAAAGCAATGCAGCAAATATTACATCAGGCTCTAAACCACCAATACACCTCCTGTTTGGAAAACAGAACAAGTCAGGCTGCCTAAACATGCTTACCCAGCAGATCCCAATCAGATACCACCGACACCACCTCAGCATGTTTTCCGCTCAAGAACTACCGACAAGAACCCCCAGATCCCTCATTCCAATTATGATCACCCCATTGACCCAGCTTCTAGGTCTCACACTACTATCGGTAACCTTATTTAACGCACAATCCCTAACAAAAAAGACCCACATCCTCAACGACTATCTCCTGGACTCTAACCCCGACATCTGTGCTATCACAGAAACCTGGTTAAAAAACTCAGACATAGCCCTAATCAACCAACTACCCACGCACAAATATGACTTTTTTTCAATCCACAGAAACAAAAAACGAGGGGGCGGCCTACTTCTAGCCTCTAAGAAAGAACTCAGACTTACTTCACACACCATCACGTCCGAGTCTAATCTGGAATTAGGTTTATTCAAATCGAATCATCTCCAATTAATGCTAGTATATGCCCCACCAGGATCTCTAGAAGCGGACGCCTCCCCCCTCATAGAGTCCATCGTGAAGCACATCAACACGGACCTTCCAACCATGATCCTGGGAGACTTCAACCTCCATGTTGATGCCTCACCCCGCTCTCCCAACTGCGAAGCCCTCCTCACCGCCCTCAGTGCAATGGGATTTGATCAGATTGTCAACCAGCCAACTCACAAAGCAGGACACACCCTGGACCTTATTCTCATCAACTCTAAGCTCTCCTGCAATACAGGACCTTCATGTACCCCAATTCCCTGGTCAGACCACTTTCTGATTACAACCTCCTTATCCACAAATCAACAATCTAACTCCCCACAGCACCTCTCCACTATTCACTTCAGGAAACCATGTGCTTCAGACATTCTCAGTGAGCATCTCACCAAGGAACTCACAAACCTGGATCTTTCCGACCCTAACTCAGCTATGCATTCCTGGCACAAGATCACTGAAGCGGTAGCAAATAAACTATGTCCCGCAGTCTCCAAAGTAATTAACCCAACTAAAAAAGGAAACCAACCTTGGTTCTCCAGCGAACTCAAACAGTTAAAACTAGAACTACGACAAAAAGAAAACAGATGGCGCAAAGCCCCCAACCAGTCCACTCTATCAACATACAAAGGAACCTTACATCTTTACAGAACCTCAATTCTAAAGTCAAAAAGAGAATACTATGCAAATAAAATCCACAATCTCCAATACGATGCAAAGGCTCTTTTCTCATACGTATCACAAATTACTAAGTCACTACCTCCAACAATTCCAGACGAACAAGCCCAATCTAAGGCTAACGAGCTCACTGTTTTCTTTCAACAGAAGATATCGAAGACTCTCGCACTCCTTCCAACCAACACTACCCCCCTTGCGACTTTCACCAATATCCACACTCTCAAGGGAGCCAAGCTCGACAACTTCGAACTTACCTCCCCCAAGGAGATCGAATACCTTCTTAAGAGGCAGAAATCATCCAGCCACCCAGCAGACAACATCCCTTCCAAACTTCTGCTTCTCATCCCGAATACAATCTCAGGACCTCTGACCAACATCATAAACTCCTTCTTAACTCAAGGAATGTACCCAGACAGTTTAAAAAACGCGGCTCTTAAACCCCTTCTCAAGAAACACAATCTAGACCCCAGTGAATTAGCTAACTACCGCCCCATCTCCAATCTACCATTCCTAGCCAAACTTACAGAGAAATTGGTAAATTCCCAGCTTTCTGACTATCTGGAAGAACACAGTATCCTATATCCATCCCAATATGGCTTCCGCAAATCACGCAGCACGGAAACCCTCCTCATTTCTCTAACAGACCATATTATCATGGGACTAGACAAAGGCCATTCCTTTATCCTAATCCTACTAGACATCTCGGCGGCTTTCGACACCGTTAACCACTCCATCCTCCTGAATCGCCTAGCAGACATAGGCATATCCGGATCATTCCACAGATGGTTCAAGTCGTTCCTCAGTAACAGGAGCTTTAAAGTCAAAATCAACAATAAAGAATCACTCTCGACAAGCTCTACTCTGGGTGTTCCTCAAGGATCCTCCCTATCACCCACCCTCTTCAACATTTACCTCCTCCCCCTTTGCCAACTGCTAACAAGCCTCAATCTTATTCACTACATCTATGCAGACGATGTGCAAATTCTGATTCCCATAACAGAATCCATCGCTAAATCTCTCATGCTCTGGAATGACTGCCTAAAATCTATCACCAGTCTTCTCAACAGTTTAAACCTGGTCCTCAATGCCTCAAAGACCGAACTCCTCCTCATCTCTTCCAACCAAGACAACCTCCTCTCACAGTCTCACAGCAATTCCCTGCTCACCCACACTCATGTAAGAGACCTCGGAGTAATACTCGATAATCGTCTTAACCTAAAGAATATGATCAGCTCCACGACCAAAGATTGCTATTACAGACTCCAGGTTTTAAAAAGACTCAAACCATTACTATACTTCCACGACTTCAGGACAGTTCTACAAGCCTTACTATTTTCCAAAATAGATTACTGCAGCGCTATCCTCACAGGCCTCCCCAACTCAACTATTAAGCCGTTACAGATGATACAGAACGCGGCAGCCAGAACTCTGACCAATACCAAGCGAGGAGAACATATTACTCCCATCCTCCGTTATCTACACTGGTTACCAGTTAACTACAGAGTTCTACATAAATCACTCTCTATAATACACAAATCCATCCATAATCACCTGCAACTTGATCTCGAAATCCCACTCAAACCTCATACGTCAATCAGACCGATTAGAGAAATCCATAAAGGCACTCTACAAGCCCCTCCTACCAAAGCCACGCGCCTCATTTCGACCAAAGACCGAGCCTTCTCAATAGCAGGCCCAGCCATGTGGAACAACATCCCTTCAGACCTCAGGCTGGAACCTTGCCTACTTACATTCAAGAAAAAACTCAAGACTTGGCTGTTCCGACAAGCCTTCCCAGATCCATCGGACACACAATAGATGATTAACACTTCCCAAGACCTATGGACTTTGACATCCTTTAACTCCCACAAGCACAAGTCTCTTCTAACCACTTAATCTAGCACTAACCATGTTACCGTGTTTGTTTTTATGCTTTTATGTTTACTTAACTTTATGCCTTAGGCCTTTCTTTCCAGCTGCTTAAGCTTCCAAGTTTTCACCAACCCTGTTGAATGTAACTTTGATTCTTCTGTTTATCCACTTATTTAAATATGTATTTTCTGTTACTATCCCCTTGTTCGATGTAAACCGACCTGATATGGTATTTAACCATGAAGGTCGGTATAGAAAAATACTAAATAAATAAATAAATAAACAATTGTAAAATAAAAAAATACATGTACTTATAAATACTGTACAAAAGCTTTTGAATTTACATAGGTCCCTTCTTCAGGTGTCAAAACAGAGACATTCACATTTAAAGATGGGTCCTGTATTGTCTCAATAGCTTACGTACAATATTTTTGGATAATACATACATAGATCCAATAAAAGTTAATCACAACCTGCCAAGAATATAGTTTACCCCAAGACAAATCTGCCATATCAAAACAGTACTAACTTCCAGGTCTCAAACAGCAACAACCCTACCCAGGAAAAAGCAGCATTGCAAATATTACATCAGGTCCTAGAAGACCAATACACTTCCTATTAAAAACAGAACAAGACAGACTGCTATAGACCCCTACACAGAAACTATACACTTGTATTAAGATTATTTTAGGTAGTTAGTAATTAGATTCCTGGAAGACATTGTTAGCGAAGGTGGGGTTTAGATTGGATTAAAACAATCACTAATAATTGATAAATCTGGATCAAATGTATGTATACTGCATATAGTAAGCATAAGACAGGACTGAAACTGTAGAATGTCATCATTGTTTTTCATACTAGACTGCATAATACTAATGAGTTAAAAAATGTCAGGATACTCTATTCTTTCTACATTTGTTTTTCTAAGAGATAACATTGGTGAGGGCTACTGTTCAGAGACTAGCACAGGATACTTCCTTAATAGCCTAGCTGGGCTATAAATCCTATTGTAACTGTGAGTCTTAATTGATGCAGCTGGCCAGGCCATAAAACATTGTCAGAACTATAGGTTCAAATCAAAACATTTAACACTTGCAGAGGCTAGACTAAAGCCAGAAAATGAGATATAAGAGAAGCTGCATGTAATGGTGCTCTTTGAATGAGCCACAAAGAGTGATTAGCTGATTTGTGTAGTTCCTGGTGTTGAACAGCCTTCTGTTTTTCGTGAAGATGCTGTATCATAGACAGGAAGGCCTATCAGGAAAGTATTTCTTGTATATATTCTTTGTCTTTATTTTTATCTTTGTTGTTACAATAACTATTTGTTTTGATTAATCTGTGCAATGCTTATTGAGATGCTGTGTGTTTATTACTGATATTCACTTTTGATATTGTCTTTGCTGATTATACAATTTTCTACCAATTTTTATCATATTTAGTAAACTAAGTTTTGCTTTTATAATATTGTGTGTTGTGTGTTCTATGATGTAATATAATACCACTCAGCCCACCTTTCACAACACTGGCAGAATACCTTACTTAGGTCACATTTATGGAATACAGACAGACCCTTACGAAAGAGAGAATAAGAAACCAACAAACAATAAAATAAAGAACTATAAAACATCAATCATAAAAGTAAAACCATACTAATAAAAAGAATATTTCAAAACAACTGATAAAAAAATCAAATAATTAAAACCTCATAAAAATGTTTATAAAATTTCCCAAAACACCAATATAATATTTCAAAACAGCAGACATATCAAATAACATCCAATAATGAAACTAATAAGGATTTAAAAATCTTTCACTCTCCATACTTGGGACATTTTGATTTCCAGCCACTCTGAGATTGTTGTGGACTGGGGAGGCAGGCTGCACAAACTTTATCTTCTCCTCACACATACACACAGGGCCGGATTTTAATATCTACGCACAGGCGTAGATTTGTGCGCTCAACCTGGCATGCACAAATCTATGCCCGATTTTATAACATGCGCGCGCAGGTTTTAAAATCCGGGGTAGGCGCGTGCAAGGGGGTGCACACTTGTGCACCTTGCGCGTGCCGAGCTGTAGGGGAGCCCCGATGGCTTTCCCCGTTCCCTCCGAGGCCGCTCCAAAATTGGAGCGGCCTCGGAGGGAAATTTCATCCCACCCCCCCAGCCCTACCTAAATCCCCCCCCCCACCTTTGTTTTGATATTTATGCCTGCATCTGGGTCGGTGCACGATCCCCGGGCCCAGCGGCAGTGGATAGGCCTCTGGCCACGCCCATGCCCCGCCCATTTTTTTCAAGCTCCGGGACTTACACGCGTCCCGGGGCTTGCTTGCGTCGCCGGGCCTATGCGAAATAGGCTTGGCGCACGTAACCCCCCCCTCATAAATCCACCTGGATTTTTGTGCGTAGGCTTTGAAAATCTGCCCCACAGGCTCTCTCACCCCCACCCACTCACACATAGGCTCAGGAGATGATGCAAGAGTATTTGGCTCCCTAGGCAAAGCTTCGTTCATATACCCCCCCACCCCCAACTTACCTATTGATGGTAGCTCCAGTACAGCATTCCCTTCTTTGGAGGTACTGCCTTTCCCCTTCTGGGCCTTGTGCTGGTGAGTTTTTACCCTAAAATTTTGTTGATCTAGGCAACCACATAGTGTGTCTAATGAAAGCACCAGCACTGACAAGCTCTTCTACACATACACATACACACCACTCTCACTCACCCACACACCAGCTCTCACCTATACACACATATACACACACTCCAGCTGCCATACATCCACACATACACTGGCTCTTGCCATCTCACCCATCCACCCAGGCAGTTAACAATTCAGGCTCTCACCCACACATACACAAGCTCTCACCTCCTCCCCCCCCCCCAAACACACACATAGGCTCTCTTCCACACATATACAGAGGCTTTCACCCCGGTGGCATAGGCAGAATTGATTTTTTTTGGGTGGGCACAAGGTTAACATGGGTGGGCTGAAGGCATGTAGGTCTGAGTCCTACTAGTTGTATTCTTATTGATAAAAAGTGCCATATACTGCACCCTACAATGGTTTTCTAAGTAGTTTGCAACAGCCATTATGCATCATGCGTGAAACTTTAAAACATTTTGCCTCATTTATTTCAAGCATTTACCAGCATTAAATATTCCTTATTAACCTGTACAAATTTATTTTATATTTAATGCAGTTTATAAATACACAAGTATATAATGTAAAAAGCAAAGAAAACAAACAGATCTAATCAATCAAGTAATAAAACAAAAATCAATGTATTCGTTCATGAATCCTCTTTGCAGAAAGCCAGAATTCATCCTAACTACAATAAAATAATATTAAGCATCAGAACAGGTGTAGAGCAGAGCTAGGATAATTCATATTACAATCAACATGAAAAAAATATTCAGATTCTGGTGTCACATCAGCAAAAAATATCCCTCCACTGCTATTTTGTGATGTAACACAAACTCCTGCAAAAAAAGAGATGTCTAGAACCTGTCCATGATATATTATCACAAAACACAGAAGCAACCTCCTCTCGAGTAATAACTTCAAAACATGCAAAGCAGAGAGGGAAATAGAATCTAATTCTATTAATACAAGATAATTAAACAAACAAGAGACAATATCATCAGCACATGCTCCAACTGTTATAATATGCTGTCTCTCACCATTGCAGGCACCCTCAGGTGCACCCCCAGGTTCCCATTCTTATACACACACATATGCACACACCGGCTCCCATTCTCACCCATAGACAGATGCACACTCAGGCTCCTATTCTCAGCCACACACACTCAGGCTCCCATTCTCACTCAATTGCCCAGGCTCTCATTCTCATCCCCCACACACCCCCAGGCTCCCTTTCTAATCCACACATACCCCCAGGCTCCCATTCTAATCCACACACACACACACACACCCAGGCTCCCATTCTCACCCACCCACGCACACACACATACACCCAGGCTCCCATTCTCACCCACATATGCACATTCAAACTCCCATTCTCACCCACACATACACGGGACTTTTCATTAGGCACAGCCAAACACCTACTTCCACCACTGCGGGGATGGGACCCCGCAATGGTATTGCAGATCCATCCTCTTCTTCGCCATTGTGGGGATGGGATCCCTTGACAGCATTGCAACTCTGTCTTCTTCTATGTCATCGCCGGGGATGGGTCCTGCAATGACTTTGCTGCTCCGGCCCTCTTCTTCACCATTGCAGGGATGGGATCCCATGACGGCATGGCAGATCCAGTCCTCTTCTTTGCCGTTGTGGGGAAGGGATCCCGCAATGGCATTGCTGCTCCTGCCCTCTTCCAGTGTCAGACAGCCCTGGTTGGGTGGGCCTGAGCCCCAAGTGGATGGGCCATGCCCCACCCAAGCCCACTTATGGCTACACCACTGTCTCACCCACATACACAGGCTCTCACGCACTCAGCCCCCTCCCCCCCCATACACACATACTCTCACACTTCCACCCACCCACCCAAATATACACACACAGGCTCTCACCCACCCAGCTACACATATACATACATGATGAAGGGGGGAACATTCAGTCACTTTAAAGAGATATTCAGTGGTGCAACTGCACTATTGAATATAGCTGGCTATTTTAAAGACAGCCAGGTAACATTATCCAGCTATCTTTAGGACTACTCTACGACACAAATAGAGTTAGCCCGATAACTTATCCGGCTAACTTAACTTTGCTCTGGAACATCCCCGGAACACCTCTATGTAATCCAGCTACATTTTAAGTGGGAGAAATATCAAAAAGTTATCTGCATTTAGCTGGGAGCTTTTCAGTTGTGGCCACCCTGAGATTGCTGTTGATAAGCAGAGGGCAGGAGAGGAGGAAGGAATGGAATAATATGTATCAGCTTTCTCTCTTCCACCCCACCCCGACCACCATCACCTGTCCCCCTCCAAAGATGACCCTCCAAAGATGACCCCTTCCTCTCTCCCTGACCCCAACACTCTCTTTGCTCTCTCTCCCCCTATAAGTCACAGCTCCATGACTTGTACACCCTCTTTCTTTAGCTGACTAATTCCCAAGTCTGAAATCACAGCTGCAAACTGAGTTTTGTGTGTATTGCAGCCTCTCTCCAGTTTCTCCCCACATGCTGCTTGCAGTGTTTGCTCCAGACTCACCTCACTTCTCCTGCTCTCTGCAGGCTTACTGAGGCAGAGTAGTGGCTGAGCTGTATACAGAGAGGCCCTGAGATGTCTAGTGATTCCCCTGAGATCCTGCAATTGATGCAAATTCCCCGAGTCTCAGGGTGAAATCCTGAGCCTTCCCAGGTATGCTTGTGAGTTATCCAGCTAAATGCCATGAATATTGACCTCAAAGAGCATAGCTCCCACCCCCAGCATCTTTTGCTTTTAAAATGTACAACATTGCATAAGAAATTCAGATAAACTAGATAGATGGCTTCTTCCATGTACTCTGAGACATTTTGGCTTCTGCTTGTTTTCCTCAGTCCCATCTCCCGTAGCAATGTGCCAAGCAGCATTACTGGACAAGTATTATAATTATTACCATCATTTGTACAGTGCACACCAGATCTCCACAATCCTGTACAGAGACAAAGGGAGGGTCATTTTCAGTGTCACTTCTACAGGCAAAAAAAGTGCTTTACCCGGGGAAATGAGCTTTTAGAACATTGTTCTCGCTGAGTGTGAGTAATGTTATGCATGTAAGGGCTACTGTGCAAATAACTGCACCCACACTGAAGCAGAGAGATGCGCAAAGCCTTGGGGGAGAGGTTTGCACTTTCACATGTAAAGGTGAATTTTAAAAGTCCTATGCGCGCCAAAACCAGGAGATCCGCCAATATGTTGGGCCAGCGTGCGCCAAGCAGATTTTAAAAGGCGCCCTGCGTATGCGCCTATCTCCCGCTGTGCGCGCAAACGAAAAGTTCTCAAAAAGGGGCAGGGCGTTCCTGGATTTCAACAAACTTGTGCGTAAATACCCACACACGCACACGCTTTCCAGGGTCCCCTGCCGCTCAACTTTACTTCTGCTATGGAGGACATGTAAGTAATAAAATAAAGAAAAATAGATAGAGCGGCAGGGTTTTAAAAGTTGGGGCTAACAGGGGAAATAGGAGGCTATTAAACTAAGGGGGTTTGGAAGTCCTATCCCTTAGTTAGATGAACTGGGAAAACTGGAAATGGCGTTGGCGCGCACGTCTACTAAAATCCCCCCACGTACATGATAGAAGTGGCATTTGCATTTCCCTTTGAAAACTGATGCAAAGTCCACACGTAAAAAGTATCTACAAACTTTACACCAGCGTGGGCACTAATAACATTACTCCATAATGGGAAGTCCCTACTCCTTAGAGCTTACAATCTAACCAAGGCAGACAGGGGACAGCGAAAAATAAATGAGAGGTTTGGTTAACGCAGCAAGGCCTTGACTGAGAGGATGTGAGACAGGTAGAGGAGCAACGTTTGAGTATCACCAGTGACGTTGCAGGTCTGGCAATGTTTCAAGGAGAGCTCTGGTTTGTAAGTTGCTGGTAATCAGCCTTTTCATGTGTGAAATATCAGTCCCTGTTTTGTCTAAAACTGAGAAATGCATTCTTGCTAGAGATTTAGCAATAGCATGGGTTAGGGAGGACAAAGCCTGCTATTTTAGCTGCAGAGTGACGAAGTTGTTAGTCTGAAGAGAAGCTCCCCAGCCAGGGTCAGTTGAGAATAGCATCCCCTCTAAGGTCCTTTTGCATTTATTGAAGGACGCTCTGTGTACAAACCCCCATGCACGCTTGTAAGTGTTATGACAATTAATCTCTCTTATTAATATCTCTTAATGGAACATTTTTGTTGGTTTGAAGTTGCAGAGCAGGAGAGATTATATTTTCTAAGCAAAAACTGAAAGACAGGGCTTTTTGGGTCTCTTTGAAACCTGTGACTGGATCTTAAAAACTGCTGCTTAAGGGACAACTATTGTTTAACATAAGAACATAAGAACATGCCATACTGAATCAGACCAAGGATCCATCAAGCCCAGCATCCTGTTTCCAACAATGGCCAATCCAGGCCATAAGTACCTGGCAAGTACCCAAAAATTAAGTCTATCCCATGCTACTGATGCTAGTAATAGCAGTGGCAATTTTTTAGTCAACTTGATTAATAGCAAGTAATGGACTTCTCTGCCAAGAACTTATCCAAACCTTTTTCAAACCCAGCTACACTAACTGCACTAACCACATCCCCTGACAACAAATTCCAGAGCTTAATTGTGCGTTGAGTGAAAAAGAACATAAGAACATAAGAAAATGCCATACTGGGTCAGACCAAGGGTCCATCAAGCCCAGCATCCTGTTTCCAACAGTGGCCAATCCAGGCCATAAGAACCTGGTAAGTACCCAAAAACTAAGTATATTCCATGTTACCATTGCTAATGACAGCGGCTATTCTCTAAGGGGCGGATTTTAAAAGGCCCGCGCTCGCCATCGCGCCTATTTTGCATAGGCTGCCGGCGCGCATAAAGGCCTGGGACGCGCGTAAGTCCCGGGGCTTTTGAAAAGGGGAGGGAGGGGGTGTTCCCGAAACGACGCGGCGTTTTGGGGGCGTGCCGTGGCGCCGGCCCGGGGGCGTGGTGCCGGCCTGGGGGCGTGGTCGAGGCCTCCGGACCAGCCCCCGGGACCGGAGGACGGAGCGGGGCTGCCGGTCGACGCGCGCAAAGTTAAGGGGGGGTTTAGATAGGGCCGGGGGGGTGGGTTAGGTAGGGGAAGGGAGGGGAAGGTGGGGGGAGGGAGAAGGAAAGTTCCCTCCGAGGCCGCTCCGAAATTGGAGCGGCCTCGGAGGGAACGGAGGCAGGCTGCGCGGCTCGGCGTGCGCAGGCTGCCTATTTTGCACAGCCTTGCGCGCGCCAACCCCGGATTATATAAGATACGCGCGGCTTCAAAAGTACGCGCTCATGTATATTTTGAAGATCTACCTCTAAGTGATCTTAATAGCAGGTAATGGACTTCTCCTCCAAGAACTTATCCAATCCTTTTTTAAACACAGCTATACTAACTGCACTAACCGCATCCTCTGGCAACAAATTACAGAATTTAATTGTGCGTTGAGTAAAAAAGAACTTTCTCCGATTAGTTTTAAATGTGCCCCATGCTAACTTCATGGAGTGCCCCCTAGTCTTTCTACTATCCGAAAGAGTAAATAACCGATTCATATCTACCCGTTCTAAGCCTCTCATGATTTTAAACACCTCTATCATATCCCCCCTCAGTCGTGTCTTCTCCAAGCTGAAAAGTCCTAACCTCTTTAGTCTTTCCTCATAGGGGAGTTGTTCCATTCCCCTTATCATTTTTGTAGCCCTTCTCTGTACCTTCTCCATCGCAATTATATCTTTTTTGAGATGCGGCGACCAGAATTGTACACAGTATTCAAGGTGCGGTCTCACCATGGAGCGATACAGAGGCATTATGACATTTTCCGTTTTATTCACCATTCCCTTTCTAATAATTCCCAACATTCTGTTTGCTTTTTTGACTGCCGCAGCACACTGTACCGACAATTTCAATGTGTTATCCACTATGACACCTAGATCTCTTTCTTGGGTTGTAGCACCTAATATGGAACCCAACATTGTGTAATTATAACATGGTTTATTTTTCCCTATATGCATCACCTTGCACTTATCCACATTAAATTTCATCTGCCATTTGGATGCCCAATTTTCCAGTCTCACAAGGTCTTCCTGCAATTTATCACAATCTGCTTGTGATTTAACTACCCTGAACAATTTTGTGTCATCTGCAAATTTGATTATCTCACTTGTCGTATTTCTTTCCAGATCATTTATAAATATATTGAAAAGTAAGGGTCCCAATACAGATCCCTGAGGCACTCCACTGTCCACTCCCTTCCACTGAGAAAATTGCCCATTTAATCCTACTCTCTGTTTCCTGTCTTTTAGCCAGTTTCCTCCGATTAGTTTTAAATGTGCTACATGCTTACTTCATGGAGTGCCCCCTAGTCCTTCTATTATTTGAAAGACTAAATAACCAATTCACATTTACCAGCTCTAGACCTCTCATGATTTTAAACACCTCTATCATATTCCCCCCACCCCAGGCATCTCTTCTCCAAGCTGATCAGTCCTAACTTCTTTCCTCATAGAGGAGCTGTTCCATGCCCCTTATCATTTTGGTCATCTCTGTACCTTCTCCATCGCAACTATATCTTTTTTGAGATGCGGCAACCAGAATTATACACAGTATTCAAGGTGCAGTCTCACCATGGAGCGATACAGAGGCATTATGACATTTTCCATTTTATTCACCATTCCCTTTCTAATAATTCCCAACATTCTGTTTGCTTTTTTGACTGCCGCAGCACACTGAACCGACGATTTCAATGTGTTATCCACTATGACGCCTAGATCTCTTTCCTGGGTGGTAACTTCTAATATGGAACCTAACATCGTGTAACTATAGCATGGGTTATTTTTCCCTATATATTGAAAAGCACTGGTCCAAGTACAGATCCCTGAGGCACTCCACTGTTTACCCTTTTCCACTGAGAAAATTGTCCATTTAATCTTACTCTCTGTTTCCTGTCTTTTAGCCAGTTTGTAATCCACCAAAGGTCATCGCCACCTATCCCATGACTTTTTACTTTTCCTAGAAGCTTCTCATGAGGAACTTTGTCAAATGCCTTCTGAAAATCCTACATCTACCAGTTCATGTTTATCTACATGTTTATTAACCCCTTCAAAAAGGTGAAGCAGATTTGTGAGGCAAGACTTGCTTTGGGTAAAGCCATGCTGACTTTGTTCCATTAAACCAGTGGTTCTCAACCGGTGTGTCTGTGCCACGAAGCACCGGCAGGTGTGCCATGCACCTGCTGCACTCCCCCCCCCCCCCCCTTCACCTCAGCGAGAAGAACACTGCTGCCGTTCCTGCCTGGGCTATCAGCACATTCAAGCGCTGAGGGGAACGGCAGTGACCTTTTCTTCTTCCCGCCCCTGTGGCCCGGAAGAGGAAGTGATGTTTACCGGGCACGCGGGAAGAAGAAAAGGCCATGCATGCATACTGCTGCTGCAGAAATCACATCCCAAGGCTCTCTCTGGCCCTGCTACACTCAGCAGTTTGCCAGTGCTGCGATCATCGTGGCACTGAGCAGTCAGCTGAGAATGTGGTCGCTGGGATTTCCTGCCGCATTGCTGTTGGGGAAGGGTGTAAGAGTTCCAGATAGCACTGGAGTGGCAGAGCAGCTTCGGTATGGAGAGTGAATCCCATCCCTAGAGTTACGTTGCTAACTCAATGAGCTAGCAAATACTGTAGGCTTAAATATCCGGGTAGCATGACGTCATATCAGAGGGACGCCCCTGAAGTTCGAGCCAACGTGGAAATAAAGATGTGGGCGGCGTGCGCATGCACGCCCTAAGGTACCTTGGAGGAGCATGGCGGGAGGCAGCACCAAAGCCGGTCCGGGGACGCCGGAGAGGATGGCAAACAGACGCCGTGGCAGCCAGTAGTCCAAGGTGAGCAGGAAGAGCCGCAAGTAGTGAGAGGTAGGCGGGGAGAAGCCGTTGAAGACCGACGGTCACAACAGTGTGTGTGAGAGAAAGAGAGATTGGTCAGTAAGGTGACTGGTGTGTGTGAGAGAGAGAAGGCGATTGGTCAGGGAGACAACTGGTGTATGAGAGAAAGTGTGTGTGGGTATGTGTGTGTGTTGTGTGTGAGATACACTAGTCATGGGCCCTAAGGAAGAAGAGCATGAGGACAGAGCTTCAGCAGCCCTTGCTGCTTCTGGCATGTGCTATTGGCCTACAAGGGAAAAGAGTAGGAGAGTTACTGGAGAGGGTAAGTAAAGGTGGCTATTTAAGTTTATCTTTCTTAACTGACTGCCATTTTAATTATTGGGTATTATGTGATATGTCTGCTGTTAGAAATATTTTATTGGTGTTTGGAGAATTTTTAATAATTTTGAAAATTTTTAATGATTGGATGTTATTCCATTTATCAATTATTTTGAAACATTTATTATATTCTAATTTTAGAATTATTTCTCGAGGAATGTGTAAATAGAAATGTGCAGACAAAAATTGAACTGGAAACAGCAAGAAACCAAACTCTATATGCAGTGCAACAACGCAAAAACAAAAACATTAGCTTTAAGATTATTTTATTCTGTATTTGGTGAAGGTCTGTCTGTGTTCTGCTTGTGTGACCCAACTAAGGGTGTTCTGCGAGCTTGTAATTTCTTGGCAGGGATCTATATGTTGTGTTTTCTCAATAGAACATGCATTGGTGGTAAATTACTGTTTTTTTAATAAGGAGGGCTATTGCACCTGGTAGGAGAGAGTGTTTATGTTGCTGTTACTGAGATGACACCAGAAATATCTTTTTTGTATGGTAAATTAAACAGGGAATGTCCTAGTTCTGTTCTATAATAGTCATTGTTGGGGGGGTCAGGGTGGATCCTGTAGATACAGAGTATATCTTTAAATTTAGCCCCGTGACAATCAAGTGTTCAGTGTGTCAAGCATGTGAGAATCTGTCAGGTGTGTCCCAACAGAAAAAAGGTTGAGAACCACTGCATTAAACCATGCCTTTCTATATGTTCTGTGATTTTGATCTTTAGAACACTTTCCATTATTTTTCCTGGCACTGAAGTCAGGCTAACTGGTCTGTAGTTTCCCAGATTGCCCCTGGAACCCTTTTTAAATATTGGGGTTACATTAGCCACCCTCCAGTCTTCTGGTACAATGGATGATTTTAATGATAGGTTACAAATGTTTACTAATAGATCTGAAATTTCATTTTTTAGTTCCTTCAGAACCCTGGGGTGTATACCATCCGGTCCAGGTGATTTACTACTATTCAGTTTCTCAATCAGGCCTACCACATCTTCTAGGTTCACCGTGATTTGGTTCAGTCCATCTGAATCATTACCTATGAAAATCTTCTCCAGAATGGGTATCTCCCCAACATCCTCTTCAGTAAACACCGAAGCAAAGAAATTGTTTAATCTTTCTGCGATGGCCTTATCTTTTCTAAGTGCCCCTTTAACCCCTCGATCATTTAACAATTCAACTGATCTCTCGCAGGCTTTCTGCTTCGGATATATTTTTAAATGTTTTTACTGTGAGGTTTTGCCTCTGTGGCCAACTTCTTTTCAAATTCTCTCTTAGCTTCTCTTATCAATGTTTTACATTTAACTTGCCAACGCTTATGCTTTACCTATTTTCTTCTGTTGGATCCTTCTTCCAATTTTTGAATGAAGATCTTTTGGCTAAAATAGCCTCTTTCACCTCACCTTTTAACCATGCCAGTAATTGTTTTCCCTTCCTTCCACCTTTCTTACAGGCCTATACAGTACAGTGCATTTGGATGCGTGTTTTTGATGTGCTAGCTTTACCCCTTATTCAGTAAGGGGTAATAGCGCATCGAAAACGCACGACCAACCCCCCTGAAACTAATAGCGCCCGCAACATGCAAATGCATGCTGATGGCCCTATTAGTTATTCCTGCGTGATTCAGTAAGTAAAATGTGCAGCCAAGCCGCACATTTTACTTTCAGAAATTAGCGCCTACCCGATATTAAGTTGGAGATCCCAAAAGGTCCTAAAAAAAAATTTTAAATCAGCCCGCGGCTCGCGGGTTGAAAACCGGACACTCAAAAAAGAGGCGCTAGGGACACGCTAGTGGAGTGGCCTGTGCGCACGCCGGGAGAGCAGGTGCTCGCCCGTTCTCCCACGACTTTTACTGTATCGGCCTGTTAATGTGTGGAAATACATCTGGACTGTGCTTCTAGGATGGTACTTTTTAACAATGTCCATGCCTCTTGCACATTTTTACCTTTGTAGCTGCTCCTTTCAGTTTTTTTCTAATTATTTTTCTCAGTTTATCAAAGTTTCCCTTTTGAAAGTTTAGCACTAGAGCCATGGATTTGCTTACTGTCTCCCTTCCAGTCATTAATTCAAATTTGATCATATTATGATCACTATTGCCAAGTGGCCCCCACCTCCACTCTCTCACCAAATCCTGTGCTCCACTGAGAATTAGATGTAAAAAATTTCCCCCTCTCTCTTTGGTTCCTGAACCAATTGCTCCATAAAACTGTCATTTATTCCAACCAAGAGCTTATCTGTCTAGCTTGTCCTGATGTTTCATTTACCCAATCAATATTGGGTAATTCAAATCTCCCTTTATTACTGCACTAACAATTTGGTTAGCTTCCCTAATTTTTCTTAGAATTTCACTGTCCGTCTCACCATCTTGGCCAGGTGGACGGTAGTATACCCTATCACTATAGTCTTCCCCAACACCCAAGGGATTTCTACCCATAAAGATTTGATTGTGCATTTAGGGGCGGATTTTAAAAGGGCTACGCACGTAATATACGCGTGTAACCCTTTAAAACCCCTCCTGCGTGCGCTGAGCCTATTTTACATAGGCTCGGTGACGCGCGCAAGCCCCGGGATGTGCGTATGTCCTGGGGCTCGGAAAAAGGGGCAGGGCGTGGGCGGTCTGGGGTGGGGTGTGGCCAGAGGCCTCCAAAGGCCCGCTAGGCCGGGGGATCGTGCGCCAGCACTCGACCGGTGTGTGCAACCTACGCCTGCCCAGAGGCAGGCATAAATAAAAAAATAAAGATGGGGGGATTTAGGTAGGGCTGGGGGGGGCGCCTCGAAGGGAACGGGGAAAGCCATCGGGGCTCCCCTAGGGCTCAGTGCATGCAAGGTGCATAAGTGTGCACCCCCTTGCGTGCGCCAACCCCGGATTTTATAACATGCGCGCGTATGTTATAAAATCGGGCATAGATTTGTGCGCGCCAGGTTGCGTACACAAATCTACGCCCGCGCATAGATACGAAAATCTGGCCCTTAGTCTCCTGCAGGATCTTTATCCTGTTAGACTCTATGGGCCGGATTTTCAAAGCCCTACGCATGTAAATCCATAGGATTTATGCACATGGAGGGGTTACGCATGCCGGGCCTATTTTATAAAGCCCTGGGACACATCTAAGTCCCAGGACTTCGGAAAAGGGGCGGGGCAGACCGGGGGGGTGGGGCGGGGCTAGAGGCAGGCAAAAGAGGTACGATAAACGTCGGGGGAGGGTTAGAATAGGGCTAGGGGGTGGGAAGGTTAGGGGAAGGAGTGGGAAGGAAAGAATAGGGGGAAGGGAAGGGGTGAAGGCCGCGGGCATCGGCACGCGCAAGGTGCACAATTGTGCACCCCCCCTTGCGCGCTCTGACCCCGGTGTGCGATACCGGCGTCCATGTGTGCGTGCGGGTAGCGCACGCACATGGACGCCCACTTGTACCTTTTAAAATCTACTCCTATGCCATTCCAGACATAAAGTACCACCCCCACCTCCCAAATGTTCCTCTCTGTCATTGCGATATAATTTGTAAACCAGTATAGCACTGTCCCATTGGTTGTCCTCCTTCCACCATGTCTCTGAGATGCCAATTAAGTCTATGTCATCATTCACTGCTATACATTCTAATTCTCCCATCTTACTTCTTAGACTTCTGGCATTAGTATACAAACATTTCAAAGGGTATTTTTTGTTTGTATTTTCATTCTGCTTTTTAATTGATAGGGATAAGTTAGAAATTTTTAGCTCAGGTGAGTTTTTAGTTACAGGCACTTGGACTACTTTTCTTATTATTGGAACCTCACTGTCGGGATGCCCTAATTCTAATGTGTCATTAGTATCCTTTGAAGAAATCTCCCTCCGAACCATGCACTGCTGAGTGACTGTCGGCTTTCCCCTTTGTTCTAGTTTAAAAGCTGCTCTATCTCCTTTTTAAAGGTTAGCGCCAGCATTCTGGTTAAGGTGGAGCCCATCCCTTCAGCTCCCCCTTCCCCAAAAGGTTCCCCAGTTCCTTACAAAACTGAATCCCTCTTCCTTGTACCAACGTCTCATCCACGCATTAAGATTTCGGAGCTCTGGCCTCTGGGGACCTGCGCGTGGAACAGGAAGCATTTCAGAGAATGCTACCCTGGAGGTTCTGGATTTAAGCTTTCTATCTAAGAGTCTAAATTTGGCTTCCAGAACCTCCCTCCCACATTTTCCTAAGTCGTTGGTGCCCACATGTACCATGACAGCCGTCTCCTCCCCAGCACTGTCTAAAATCCTATCTAGGTGACGCGTGAGGTCCGCCACCTTCGCACCAGGTAGGCATGTTACCAGGCGATTCTCACGCCCACCAGCCACCCAGCTGTCTACATTTCTAATAATCGAATCACCAACTATGACGGCCGACCTAACCCTTCCCTCCTGGGCAGTATCCCTGGGAGATACATCCTTGGTGCGAAAGCAAACACACTAACTCCTGCTTATTAGCTGCCTTACTGACTGACTATTTAAAAATAAATACACTAATTTCTATTTATTAGCTGCCTTACTGTCTATTAAAAGCGCAAACAAGCTAAATAATTATCTCCGATAGTTTACTTCTCCCCAATACTTAAAAAAAATTTCCCAAGCAAAACTTACTAATTCCTTTCAGCCACCAGCATGGTGATCCTCTCCTCTCAGTGCTCCCACTGGATTTACATGGGCAATAGCAGCCCAACAAGGCAAGATTGTACTCAACGCATCAATATACAATCCATCTCACATGGAGGGAGCCATTTTGCTTGCGTGGTGTCATCAATGATATCCATTATGAAAACGCATTTTCACGGTGTTCTGAAGGTGGCGGATGTGCTTGCAGTAACCTTGGCTCAAACGCCCCATCCTCATGCATTTCTTATGGCAAAATGCCAACTTTGCCCAGTTTCCCTTTCTCCCCTACCCATCTAGCACTCTGATGTTGCCCCCAAGGACCTTCCTCCACACAATGTTTTAAGAAGCTAGGTCCAGCTGTTGAGAAGTTATAAGAGGGGAGGGAACACACACACACACACACCCCTAGAGACACTCAGTAGCCTCCGATAAGCCTCTGCTCGTATGCAAGTATATGAACAATTTTAGAAAAGTTTATTACCACTGATACTACTATAGATGGGGCTGTCCATTTTGAAAGTCATTGGCCCGGGTAAACCGGCTGTCTAAAAACTGCCCGCCTTCAGTCTGGCTCGGAGGGGGCGTGGCCTTCCACAATAAGCAGACTTAATCAGATGGCGAGGAGGAGTTCCCAGGGGCTTTTGTAGGTGGGGGGGAAAAACATAGCACACGTAGAGTAGAATTTCCCAAACCTCTTCCAATGATCCTAGAGCCAGTCGTGTTGTCAGTGAATACGCATGAAATAAATTGTTATTGTATTTTCCTTACCCTGTCGTATGCCGTTTCGGATGGCTTTACCAGGAAAGTGATCTATAAATTGATTAAATAAATAAAAATAAACTTGCATGTGTTGGAGGCCCCGATATGTGCAAACCTGATCTCATGCACATTCAGTGTGGATGTCCTGAAAGCCCAACTAGCTGTGGGGTCACCAGGATAGGTTTGGGAAGCCCTGGCATAGGCTGTATTTTCAAACCTACATGCGTTGTTTTCCATTGAAACTTCAACCACACAAAGAAACGGGTGCAAAATCTGTGGCTCCTTTGTGTGCGCGTCCTTTCCCTTTGAATATTAGGTGCAAGGTCCACAGGTATAAAGTATTCATGGAATTGGCACCTATTCAGGAAGTTTGGAAGTTGCCTCCTATATTATAAGCCTTACAGTTAATATTGTTCCACAAAATATTTGTTAAATGTGATGGCATTGTAGCCCCAAAATGATTAAAGATGATACACGGCTAGTAGCATACAATATGTAAATGCCAATAGCCCTCAGAAACGTTCTTTTTTATCACTGCACTGGAATAAACATTTTTTTTTTAAAACTCTAACCAACCAACTCCCATATATTTCAATATTTACACATTGGTAAATGGTCATAACCACAGTCCGTAAACCAAACATCATGCCTCTATGATATTTGTACATTTCTAGGAATATCTCCTTATAACAATGCTGAATTAGTTTATGAAATCATCACCAGATAAAGCAGAGCTGGTGAGAGCCCCCTGATAAGATCATGGTAAAGGCATTATCAAGGCTTCCATAAACCCTTTAGAAAAGTTCACAGACATTGTGAGAATGTTTCAGCAATGCTTAGGTAAAAAAACCTAAATTGACATGGAACAGTGGTGCAGCCAGAACTGATTTTTTTTTTTGGGGGGGGGGGCAAGGTTAACATGGGTGGGCAGTAGGCAGCCAGGTCTGAGCCCTACTAGTTGCACTCTTATCAATAAATAATACCTAAGAGTGCACCTGACAATGGATTTCTTTGTAGTCTGCATTAGCCATCATGCATCATGAATTACACTCTAAAATACTATAATTCTATTACTTCAAGCACTTACCAATATTAAAAATGCCCTATTAATCTGAATTAATTTTATTGTAGGATATAAATACGCAAGAATATCATGTAAAAAGCAAACACCACAAACATCAGATCCAATCAATCGTAATAAAAGAAATATCAATGCGTTCTTTCATGAATCCTCTTTCTAGAAAGGCAGAGATATCATAACTACAATAAAAAAGCAATAATCATAAGAATGCGTGCAGAGCAGAACCAGGACAGTTCACATTATAACCCAATGCACAAAACAAAAAAAAGTCAAATTCTTGTATCACCTCAGCAAGATAAAATCCTTCCACTGTTAAATACTTCAGGGTAAATTTTTAAACACCGTCGTGCATAAAAAACTGGAGAACCGCGCATGGCCCGGCACGCTTGTATCTCCCGGTACACACGAAATAGCCGGTTTAAGAAAAGGGGGTGGGCCAGGACAGGGGAGTGTATGGAGCGGAGGCAGGGCGGTGGCCAGCCGGGACAGCACCATTAGGCTCCGTCCTGGTGAAGCGCACACCAGCAGCCAGCCCGTGCACGCAACTACTAGTGCTCCGGAGAGCAGGTAAGTATAGGGAAAAAAAAAACTTGTTAGAGGGTGGTTTTAGAGGTCGGAGAGGAGAGAGGGGAAAAGGCAGGCAGGGTAGGTAGGGGTTTTAGGAAGCTCCCTTCTTTATTGGAGCGGACTGGGAGGGAACTGGGGAAAGGCCCAGTCCGTTGCCGCATGCATTTTATAAAATGTCCCTCCCCTTTGTTAAAGCTTCCTCTGTGCTTATGGCCAGGGACACAAGAACACTCAGACTCAGTAAAAGTATAATGGATATTTATTAGTCAATATAAGTGTTCTCGGGAGATGCTGAGTACTGGGTGCCCTCAGGCTTTCGAACTGTCTAGCATCTCCCTGTATACAGAAAATGATCCTTGTTTTATAGATTACATTCAAATACAGGGTAGAAGGTTCCAGAGACTTGCATGACTGCCCAAAGGATCATTTACATAAGTTGTGATGTCAACTGCATGATTAAATCATCGCTAACTATCCCTGATTAGCTTCCCAGGATGTGTAGTCCATTTCCCATGACTTTCTTTGTTCTGGTAAACTTTTACTGGTCAAGACAATCAACACGTCTGTAACTGTGTGGATTACAAACTCCTGAGAATAGTGCCTGAAGCTCCCCTGTGGTTTCTTCTTTGTGACTCTATGAATAGACATCACTTGTCTGGTGCCAGCTTGCCTCCACAGATATCCAGGGACATTCTGTAAGTCACTCAGAGTCCATTCAGCCCAGGCAGGCCAAAGACACACAGAGGGTTCTGGGATTTCTCCATTTTGGTCTTCTGTGTTCAGGCATACTTCTCATTTCCCTGTTGTGCCACTTACAAATGGCAAAGTGGCACACCCAAGTACCAGTTCGGAGGACAGAACTGTATGAAGTCATTATGGCAAATGGGCTAAATGTGTAAGCTAAGCTAACCTTGTGTGTGTTATCCCTCTAGATCCCCTCTAAAAGTAAATGAAACTCATAGGCAGACATGCACTCTTGAATTGACAAAGAATAACAGCATAACTAAGTTTCACTAGGTAGCATTAGCTTGAGCCCAATAAGGATACCTGCGTTTATAAAAAGGACCCCTAATTTATAATAGCAAGACCCACATATGTTATTTTTCAGAGTCAAGTAATTACACATTAGTGGAGTAACAGGTAAAGGTAAGGAGAACAAAGAGAGACTAGTATGAAAATATTATGTTTCTCATATAATACTAGGTATACTGGGCAAATCTTTACAAGGAATACTGTTATTGTAAACAACTACCCAGGATAATATTCATTACAATGGCAAGCAGGGATTATAATCAATGCACGTTACCAGAAAAGTGAAGGACCAGCATAAGGACTCATACTGTGTTGTGCATACATCCTGTGGGACAAGTTATAAAAGTGTTTGCAAAAAATAAGACATGTTCTGGTCATAGACAGAAATGGGCTTAGGTGAACAGAAGTGTCACACTACCAGAGCACATCTGTGAGTGCTTGTGACTAAACTCTAGGTAAAGAAACCAATAGGTAGTGTTACAGGAAGAAATGCTCAAAAAGGTATATAAGGAAAAATAGAAGGGGCTCACTAAATTCAAGTATATTGGGTACAGAAAAATACTTGTGCAGAAACAGCAATAGAGCAGAATTTACCTCAAGGGAATATTTGATTTATACCAAGACATATCACACTGTCAAGTGGCCAGCAGTGGGTCAGGGTGTTTGGTTAGTGTGTGTCGATATAAAATCGGGCGCGCATATGTGCACAAGTAGCTGATTTTATAACATGTGTACGTTGGCGCGCGCATGTTATAAAATCAGCGCGTACATGTGCGTGCGTCGGGAACCATGTGCACATGCACACCCGCGCGGTTGTTTTAAAATTTACCTTTGCGTGAAGTAACACAAACCCTTGCAAAAAAAAAAAATAGATACCTAGAACCTTACCATTCCATACAATCACAGCACTACATGTTCAGATATTTCAAAGGCTATAGAATACATGAAGTATTTATTTTCAGTGGAAAAGTAGCTATAGAGCAATGGGTTAGTATGTGGCTGGAGGTGCGAGAGGAGTAACAACGTTAGGAAATATGTTTTTTTCTATAAAGATTGGTTGAAATATTCTTTGTTTTAAATTCATGTTCATTGTTCAATTGTTTTGTTGTAATCTGCCTAGCAATGGATCCCATGATAAGCAGAATATAAATATTTTCAATAACTAATTAAATAAATAACTCTAAGGAATCAAACAGCACACTTATTCTTAAAAGGCAGCACTACAACTATTACACCAGGCTCCAGAGGGTACCCAACCCGGTGTATCAAGAGGGCGTACAAGAGAGCTAAATACACGAATCGAGAATGGCTATTTTTACCTCAAGATAAAGGGAGTGATGATATTCTCACCTGTGTCCTTCCTTATTCATCAATGATGACAAAAGTCAAAAAGATCATCAATGACAATTGGCATATTTTACAACTGCACACTGAGCTTCAGAAGAAACCAAGATTTGCCTTTACACGAGGCACCAATTTGAAAGATCAGTTGGTACATTCAGACACATCCCTCCGTCCCTTGGGAAGCCACTCTGGGTTACACACTAGTTGTGGATCATGTACAGTTTGCCACATAATGATTACTACATCAGTCCTGCATGTGGAGAGATTGCACAAAAATATCTTTTTACAAAGCAATACGAATTGCCAATCAGTCGGGGTAGTCTACATCATCCAGTGCCCATGCAATTTGTGGTACGTGGGTAAAACTAAAAGATCTTTGAAGACCCGATTAATAGAACATAGATCTTGTTTGAATGTAAGTCGTTTGACTGCCCCTCTAGTCCGCATTGTATAGAGAAGCAACACTCATTTGATGAATTGAAGGTCTGCGTATTACAACAATTGATTCCTTCATGGAGAGGGGACGATTTTGACAAGCTGCTGCTTAAAACTGAACAACGGTGGATTCACTATTTGAACACTGTAGAACCATTTGGCTTGAACAACATGTTAGAATTAAACATCTTTATCTAACATCGATACAGCAGAGCAATAGCCGAGATGACCATCCCAGTAACCTGGATCACCATGACAACGATAGACGTCAGCAGACGTCATGACGCTCGCAGAAAACAGCGGGCTATTTAACTCTGGAGACGAGTTTGAAGCGGTCTCTAGCCCGTTGGTAAAGAAATGACTGAAGAAGACTTGGTTCCCGTATAAGTAGGTGGTCACCCCATCCGAAGCTAAGTATTACATTATCTATTTGATTACAATGTGTTGATGATATTTTTCGTCCTTTTAGTTTCTGTTGAGATATATGACTCCTGAAGAAGCAGCTCTGCTGCGAAACACGGCCACTGTCGGGTCACGGATAAAATACCAATGAGACTCTTTCTAGGGCTTTTTGAGCACTTTGACATATTTGAGTTATTTGAAGCAAGAACATCGAACATTTTCTAAATACTTTCCATCTAACGGGTCGCAGATGATAGATAAGACAGGATGGCTTGGTAACACCAGGCACGTCGTCAAAAGGCTTGCTGATGCGATCCCGTTTTCATCTTTAAAATTGTATCTTAATAATTAAAAATATACATTTGAAGATACCTCTTTAATATTTCGGATGGTGAAATAGTCTGAATTAGTAGAAGTCGATTCCCTTTGTTTCTGATTGAGTTGGTGAGACCAAGCCATAATCTCAAACAAGTGAGACCAAACTGTAATCTCACCTGTCACCCATACACGTAATCTGGGAATCACCATTGACAAGGAACTTTCATTCAAAACCCACATAACCAACAAGATTAAAGATGGATACCACAAATTACTGACACTCAAACATCTTAAATCACTCCTCACACAGGATGACTTCCAAACAGTTCTCCAACTACTCATTTTCTCTAACTTAGATTACGGCAACGCCCTACTCCTTGGACTACCTCTCACTACCATACGTCCTCTCCAAATCCTACAGAACCCAGCTGCCAGAATTCTGACTGGTTCAAAAAAACATGAACACATCACACCAATACTAATCTCTTTACAGTGGCGCCCAATAAAATACCGAATAGAATACAAAGTTCTTTCAACCATGCATAAAATAATCATAGGACAACAAAGCAACTGGCTAAGCAAACACATAGTAACACACAATTCAAGATGGAATTTACGATCTAGCAATAAAGACCTCCTCAAGCTACCTCACGCAAGAATCACACGACTAAACACAACACGTGAGAGAGCCATATCCATCGCCTGCCCCAAACTTTGGAACACTTTACCAATTGGAATAAGAACTCAACCAAGCATAAAAATGTTCAAAAAAGACTTAAAAACCTGGATGTTCACGAGAGCCTACTCAAACTCACTCAATCAGCCAGCAGACATATCAAACATGCAACCCAACAACATAAAAAAGATACAGCTAAGTAATATGAATGTATAGGAAATACGTTGGCAATAAGAAATACTTTGGCATAAGAAAAACTTACAGTATGTAACAGCATGTAGGAAATATCTTTGCAGTAGGATATAACTTGCAGTATGTGTCACTTTGCAGTATGTAACACTCTGCAGTATGTAACAACTTGCAGTAACAACTTGCAGTATATAATAACCTGATGTGCAAGAATCTAGCAGATGCTACTAACCTACACCACATGATATGACTATGTGATGATAATGATACAATTTGTTGCATGTTTCTGTAAACCGTTCTGATGGTGAAACTGAATGACGGTATACAAAACACATTAAATAAATAAATATTCTGACAACCATTTCGACTCTAGAATTTCTTAGTTTCTGCTCTCTTTCTCTAGCAAAATATTTTATTTGTATACCCAGACTTATTATTATTATTATTTTTATTATTCTCGGGAAGCATTTGGCCATGACAAGGCTAGACTTGTAAATGGTGATAAGTGAGCTGCCTCCTTCCCACCCTGCAGGTTGGACTTCCTTCCTGACCTTGGGAAACAGGCAGACAGGATTGCACTGTTTATGCAAAGCGTACAGAAGATTATTTTGCTAGGCTAAACTTTCACCTTTATTCTGATATCTTTTGTTCTGATTGCTTTCCTCTAGAAGTAGAGATGAAAGCAGAGAAAGATCGATATGAAAAAAGAGTGAAGCTGGAGACTTTTGCCCCTCTCTTGGTCTCTTTCCTGAGTCCTGTATATAGATATATGTGTGTGTGTGTGTGTGTGTGTGTGTGTGTGTATATATATATTTATTTATTTTTTAATTTTATTTATATATATGTGTATATATACACACACACACACACCCCCCCTTGAGTTGATGATCTTCTCTAAGCCTAACAAGCTATGGGGCAAGCTAACAGTATACAACCATCCCTGAAAAGCCTGGGGTGACAGCTTCGCAGGGTCCTACCCAGAGATTTTAAACCAAGTTCATGTGTTCCCAAGCATCAATTGCTTAGGTATCTCCGCTTCCATTGCTTTTTGCTGTCTTGCCACTGGCCTAGTTGTTGCCATTCTTGTAGCTTACATAGTCTGGAGGATGCATCACTTTCACTGTCAGCGCAATAATATGCCAGCCTAAGACCATGTCATTTTTTTCACATTTTGTTAACATGCTGGGAAGACTGTAAAACTTCATTTGCATAGCAGTTTAAGTCCTTGTAGATTTTCCTTTTGCCCCATTCAGATTTCCTTTACCTGCTGCAAAGTCCTAGCTGAGGGCTTCTTACCTGCTCAGGTGAGGCTGGTGAAGGCATTAATTTCATCATTGCTAAGAGGGACACAATAAATAATCTAGAAGGAGGAGGTTGACAGAGACAGAAAGAATATATCCAAGGGGCCATGGCTTCAATTCTGAAAAAAAACCCCCAATTCCTGAGTCATATAAAATGACCAAATAATAAGTAGATATTCAGCTCATGTCATTTTTTCCCCAGGGTGGAAAGAAGATAGTTGGGTCAGTCCCTTGGAAATGTACTTTGGGAATTTTTTTTTTTTTTTTACATGCCTCTAAATTTTGCAAAAGGGGATTCAAATTTTTTTAAGCGATTTACCCAAGTTAAATTTGGCTGTCTAATAATCACCTGGCCTTTTACCTGGCTAAAAATACATGCAAGGATCAACAGTGGGCTTACTTTTACCTGGGTAAAAATTCGGTGGACTTAGGGGACAAGTTTAGGTCTGGGAAGGGAACAAAACATCTTGATGGCATTTTCAAATCTCTGCATGTTATTGTCAAGGGGAAAACTACCTGCAGAGCGAGCAGGCACAAAACTGTTTAGGGATATTTTCTCAGAGTAGTTTCCAAGTGGAAAATACGCACAGTTTTGCCCTTTGAGAACTGGTGCAAAGCCTGGAGGTAAAGGTACTCACAAAATTTTACTTTCTCAAAGGAAAATCAAAGAAAAAAAAAAGAATTTCAGGGTTAGGGGTAGTTTTAATCATTTATAAATGAAACAAAACTCAATGCAAGTGTTTTCTTGTTTTTAATTTTGTTAAAAAAATGCATTCGCACCCCAACATGGTACCAGCATTTATTTATTTATTTATTTATCGAGTTTTATATACCGTCGTTCGGTTTCGCCATCACAACGGTTTACAAAGTTTCGATGTTTAATAGAGGGTACAAAAATTCATAGACTTGTTAATAAAGTTATCTTAGTCGTTAAAACATAGTTTGGTTGTTAAATTGTACAGGTTAAGTTACTTGCTTTGGATTGATTCTGCATGTTTATATGGGCTGGTAGGGAGGGAAGTTGTAGCATAGAGTCATTGGGTGTTTTGGTGTTTGTGGTTCTTGAAGGATAGTTCTTTGTCAATTATGACTCCTAGGTTGCGGGCATGGGTGACAGGGGGGATTGCTGTATTTTGATTCATTATGTTGAGTGGTGGTATGTGCGTAGGGTTGTTCTTTCTATTCAGCATGATTATTTCTGTCTTATCAATGTTTAGGATAAGTCTCATGTTGGTTAGTAGTTGCTTTATTTTGGTGAGGTAGTTGGCTATTTTTTTGTAGGTGTCTTCCAGAGAGTTTTGTATTGGGATAAGTATTTGGATGTCATCAGCATATAAGAAGTGAGTCAGTTTAAGGTTTGAGAGGAAGTTGCATATCGGGAGAAGATAAATGTTGAACAGTGTCGCCGATAGTGCGGAGCCTTGGGGAACTCCAGTGTCAAGGTTTATTTTTTTGAGAGGGTGTTGTTGATTGATACCTGGTAGGTCCTTTGTGATAGATAGGATGAGAACCATTGTAGGGTTTTTTCATTACACCGATTTCGGAGAGACGGTCAATTAGTATTGAATGGTTTACCGTGTCGAAGGCTGCTGATAGGTCTAGTAGGACTAGAAGGTAGCTGTGGCCGTTGTCAAATCCTTTGAGCACGGTGTCGTTAAGTGACAGGAGGAGTGATTCAGTGTTTAGTTGTTTCCTGAAGCCGAATTGCATGGGAAGTAGTATGTTGTTCCTTTCCAAGTGGTCACTGAGTTGGGAGTGGATGGTTTTTTCAATAATTTTGGCAATGAATGGTAGGTTTGATATGGGTCGGTAGTTTAGTGGGTTTTTTGGATCAAGGTTGTTCTTTTTCAGTATGGGTTTGATAATTGCTGATTTTAGGCAGTCGGGGTATTTTCCTTCTGTGAGGGATAGGTTCACGATTTCGGTTAATGTTTTGGTTATTGATGGTTCGATTGCTTTGATCGTCTGTATGGGTATACTCTCGATCGGGTGCTTAGCTGGGTTCATTTTCTTGATGATGTTTTGGATTTCCAGTGATGATGCTGGGTCAAAGTTGGGCCAGCTTGGTGTTTGATTGATTTGTATTTTTGGGTCTTGTGTGTTGTTGTTGAGGTTGTTGTTTATGAGGTTTTTGATTTTTTCATTAAAGAAGTCTGAAAAATCGTTGCTTGAGAGGAGGTTGGTGAAGTCTGGTCATTTGAGGATTTGGTTAGGCCATGTACGATACTGAAGAGCATCCCAGCCCGGGTTCCGACTAAGCTGAAGGAAAAAAAGAAAAAGGAGAAAAAATATGAAATGTTTATAGTATATATATGTTTATCTTGGGATCAGTTTCACAGGTTGCCCAAACAATTATTAGGAAGGGAATGGAAAATAAATCTGAGGATGTCATAATGCCTCTGTATCGCTCCATGGTGTGACCGTATCTTGAATACTGTGTACAATTCTGATCACCGCATCTCAAAAAGGAGAAAGTGCAGAGAAGGGCAACCAACATGACAAGGGGCATGAAACGGCTGCCCTATGAGGAAAGGCTAAAGAAGTTAGGGCTGTTCAGCTTGGAGAAGAGACAACTGAGGGGGCATATGATAGAAGTCTACAAAATCATGAAAGGACTTGAACAAGTTAATGTAAATCGGTTATTTGCTGTTTTGAATAGTAGAAGAGGACCAGAAGGCTCATCTGCATACTGCTTCCAGCATCCCCCGGGAGAGGAGTCCAGAGGTCACCGCAAGCATTCCAGGGATTGAATTCCACAGCCCCAGTTTCCAGAGGCTCCAAACCCTTTGCAGTAGAAGAGGACCAGAAGCGTGCACCGTTAAATCCTTCAATTATTTGAGTGAAGATCAATTTAATGGTGATTAAAGAGGATTGGTAAGTATAGCTTTGTGAAATCTTTGGACTTATAAAAGTTTGGGGAGAGGTGAAATAGTGGGATATATTCTTGGAGTTTGTGTGTGTCTGAGGTAATAAGCAAGCCAGAGATAGTTAATTCTAGGGTCTATCTTTCCTGCCCACTCAACCCTTGATTTTTAGGCAAGAAACACTTTCTCATTAAAAATCAATCAGGCTCTTATCTAAATCATACTATTGTACCAGCCCTTATTGAAAGCTTAATCATCCCGTTGTAGGACACTAGCTGATTAATTAGTAAATATACCTGTAAATTTAAAGTGCTCTAATTCCAACTCCCTTAGTATCTGTTATGGTTTTGAGGTGTTGGAGTGGATTCTTGGGTACTGCAGTGATGGCCACGCCCATGGGGAGGAGCCCCGTGAGGAGCCGCAGTACTAGGCTAGATTCGAGACACGCAAACACAGAGATTTGTCTATTATTATACAGCTGGATGATACCAGCAGAAGTGGCAGTAGTGAGGTGATCCAGTAGTAGCAGTCCAAGCAGTCTTGGCTCCCTGTAGTCTATCGAACAGCTCTGAGATGAGTGGTAAGGGATAGCGATCCTTTACAGTGATCTCGTTTAGACCTCTGTAGTCAATACATGGACGTAATGTTCCGTCCTTCTTCCCCACGAAGAAGAAGCCTGCACCGGCAGGAGACTTGGAGGGTCTTATGAAGCCTTTTTGAAGATTCTCCTGGATGTACTCTGACATCGCTTCATTTTCTGCTACAGAGAGAGGGTAAACCCTTCCTTTGGGTGGTTCTGTGTTAGGCTTCAAATTGATGGTGCAGTCGTAAGATCTGTGTGGAGGCAGTACATCAGCAGCTTCTTTGGAAAATACATCTTGAAAAGATACATATTGAGGCGGCAACCCAGGCAGTAACAGGGTAGTTGGCATGCAGGGTATTGGAGAAACTTCCATCAGGCACTTGCCATGGCAATCTGGACCCCAACGTGAAAGCTCCAAAGTGGCTCAGTTGAATTGTGGCATATGTTTCTGCAGCCATTGTAGTCCAAGTACTAAGGGGTGCATGGCCTTCTCTAGCACAAAGAAGGAAATAGTCTCTGTATGAAGAGCACCGGTACGCAAGCTCACTGGTTCTGTGAGCAGGTTTACTTCACCCGGTAAGGGCTCCCCATGGATAGAAGACAAAAGTAGCGGAGACGTCATGGTAGTGGTGGGGATCCGCAAATGTTCCACTAGACGTTTCAAAATGAAATTTCCCCCTGCCCCAGAATCCACTAAAGCAAGAATCTGATATTCTAGAGGTCTGCAGATTAAGGATACAGGTAGAGAGAGTGGAGGAGAGGGTGCAGTTAGACCTAAGAAGAGTCCTCCCTCAGGACTTAGGTCTGCCAGTTTCCCGGACATATAGGGCATGTTTGTACAGCATGACCAGCTTGTCCACAGTACATGCATAGTCCCAACCTCTTTCGCGTTCTTCTCTCTTTGGAAGTTAAATGGCTGCGGCCTAATTGCATTGGTTCTTCTTCGCCAGCCACAGGACCCGAGGGTATAGGCCTAGGTATAGACTTGACTCGAGTCTCTCCCTGAAGTGGTCTTCTGGGACTCTTGGCCTCTTGGACCTTGTCACGAAGTTGGTGATCAATCCTTGTTGCCAACTTCATTAGTTCAGCTAAGGTCTCAGGCATCTCTCGAGCCGCCAGCTCATCTTTTAGCCGGGAGTTCAGGCCTTCAAAGAATTCTATGGCAAAGTCTGGTAAAGGTTTATTACCTTATTTCAGATGAACCAATGTAGATCCTGCTGTCGTGTACCGGGCAGGGTCATCGAATACTGATCTGAACAGTTCAAGGAACCCGGCAAGATCATTCAGGGATAGGGTCATTGCGCTCCCACAACGGAGAGGCCCAAGCCAACACTCTTCCGTCCAGATAAGACAGGATGTAAGTGGTCTTGGCATAAGCTGTAGGAAAATGATTAGGTTGCAGAGAAAAGTGCATGCAACATTGATTGATGAAACCTCTACATTTCCAAACTTCACCTGAGGAGCGTGTTGGAGCAGATAGAGGTACAGTAGTCTTGACCGTCACTTCTGGCGGTGTAACCTCTTTACCTGCAGTGGTCAATGTATTCATCTGTGCGTGCAACTGGTTAAAGGCAGTAGTCAAGTTAGCCAGCGAGTTCTGTTGTTGGGAGATTTGCTGGGCCAGGCCAGGAATGGCCTGCAATGCGGTGAGCTGAGCCAAATCCATGGAGTTAGCAATCTGTTATGGTTTTGAGGTGTTAGAGTGGATTCTTGGGTACTGCGGTGATGACCACGCCCATGGGGAGGAACTCCGTGAGGAGCCGCAGTACTAGGCTAGACTCGAGACACGCAAACACAGAGATTTGTCTGGATAATACCACCAGAGGTGGCAGTAGTGAGGTGATCCAGTAGTAGCAGTCCAGGGACCCTCAGCAGAGGAGACCCATCCCACAATGGTAGATGTTAGTAGCACACGGTAGTATAGGGAGTTCCGGTTGCAGGTTCCCAGTGCGGAGCTGTAGATGAGACAGACTGATAAAGGTCTGTCTCAGCCGTATAGATGTAGATCCCAGCAGGCAGAAGTAGTTGGATTACAGACACCAAGGCAGGGAGCGCAGGCCCTCGAGGAGCGAGTACCTGGTATCCCAGATAGACACCTGAAAGAAAGCAAAGGGTCCCTGAGGAGCGGGTACCCAGGTTAGATGAAATACCCCGAAGGGTAGAGAGAGCTTCCAGCGGCAGCACGGAAGCGGCAGAGTAGCTCAGACTGGAGGCATTCCAATCCTTGCTAACTCGATTTGTTAGCAAACAAAGGGCAGGCTAAATACCCAGATGGTGTGAAGTCACTCGAGGGGGATGCCCCCGAGGTTCCTGCCATGACGTGGATAAAGACATGGGTGGCGTGTGCGTGCACACCCTAGGAGGACCTCAGGAGAAACCTGGCGGATAGCCTTGCCATAGCCATTCTGGGGACGCCGGAGAGAGCGGCAAGCAGACGTGGTGGTAGCCATCTTCCCAAGGCTAGTGGGGAGAGCAGAGAGAAAGGTGAGGCACAGAGGTCGAAGCTGTCTGAGACCGACGGACGCAACAGTATCCTAAAATTAACTAGGAACTCAATAAAATTAAGGTGAAGGCAGCAGTCCAGCAGCAAGAGGGGGCTTTCCAGTCTTTTGCATTGACTGTCACATGTATGATTTTTTACCCGCCAGTGAGAGATTGTACATGTGCATGCGATGCAAAGAGCTCCTGGCTCTCAGGGAATGAGTCCAATCTCTGGAGGCTAGAATAGCAGACTTGGAGGAGCTGAGGCAGACAGAGAGCTACATTGATGAGACCTTCAGGGACATAGGAACCAAGTCCCAAATCCAGTCTGGCAGCCCCAGTGCTGCCTTGGGTCAGAAAGGTCTCCCAGTAGGAGAACATTACCCTGGTGTAGCAGGAAGTGATTGTTGCAACCGTCCCTTCCCGACGGCTTCACTCCGCCTACCTTTCTTTCTTTGCACCTCCTCTCGCTATGGATGGGCGCCTGGCTGCTGCAGCGTCTGCCTGTCGTCCTCTCCGGCGTCCCCAGACCGGCTTGGGTGCTGCCTCCCGCCATGCTGTGCTGGTATCTTAGGGTGCGCGCTCCGCACGGCCCTCGCTCTTATTTCCTACTTGGCGTGAACCTCAGGGGCGTCCCCCTGTGATGACGTCACGCTGCCCGGATATTTAAAGCCTACAATGTTTGCTAGCTTTTGAGTTAGCAAGGGGAATCTTACGAATGGGATTCGCTCTCCGTACCCAGCTACTCTGCCTCTCAACGCTAACGGGGTACCCGCTCCTTGGGGGCCTCACTTGCTTTTCAGATCACTATCAGGAGACCGGTACTCGCTCCTCGAGTGCCTATGTTCCCTGACTCTCTGCCTGCTCCTACCTTCTCTTCTGCCTGGAAGGATTTGCTATCTTCAACACCAGTGAGTACTACCATCTCCACCTCAGAGCTGTTCCCTGGAACCAGGTACTCGCTCTTCGAGGGCCTGCCTCCGTTCCAGCCCTAGTGCCATCTCCTACGTGGAACCGCTGTGTGAGTACATTACCTTCAAGCCTCTCAGCTCTCAGGGATCAGGTACTCACTCCTCGAGGGCCTGCTTTCCCTATCCTGGGGTTCTCCATACTGGGAGTTTGTGCATATTCCACTGTACTCATTATTCTCAGTTCTTTCCACTACAGCACTGCTACCGGAGGAGTCGCTGTTCCAGCGCCTGAGGGATACTAGCCCAGCCGGGCTACTTCTGCTGCTCACCACTGCCACCTCTGGTGGCTTCACCACATTGTCTAATAAAAGATCAATCTCTATGTTTGTGTATCCTAAGCTGAGCCTGACCTGTGGCCCCTCACGGGATTTCCCCCGAGGGCGTGGTCAGCTGCCACAGTGTCCAAGGGTCCACCCAAACCTCACTAATTATAACAGTGATCCTGTAGCAAGGACCTGCTCTCCAGGTGATGTATTGTCCTCTTGCACTGAGGACAAGTCTCCCAGGGCTACTGCCCAGGAGTGAAGGGTTAGGCTGGCCATCATAGTTGGTGATTCAATTATTAGAAATGTAGATAGCAGGGTGGCTGGTGGACATGAGGACCGCCTGGCAACTTTCCTGCCTGATGCAAAGGTGGCAGACCTCACACGTCACCTAGATAGGATTATAGACAGTGCTGGGGAGGAGCCAGCTGTCGTGGTACATGTGGGCACCAATGACATAGGAAAATGTGGGAGAGAGGTTCTGGAAGCCAAATTTAGGTATTAGGTAGAAAGCTGAAATCCAGAACCTCCAGGATTGCATTCTCTGAAATGCTTCCTGTTCCATGTGCAGGTTCCCAGGGGCGATCCGGGAAACTATAGACCAGTGAGCCTGACTTCAGTGCCGTGAAAAATAGCGGAAACTATTCTAAAGATCAAAATCGTACAGCATATAGAAAGACATGGTTTAATGGAACACAGTCAACATGGATTTACCCAAGAGAAGTCTTGCCTAACAAATCTGCTTAATTTCTTTGAAGGGGTTAATAAACATGTGGATAAAGGTGAACCGGTAGATGTAGTGTATTTGGATTTTCAGAAGGCGTTTGACAAAGTCCCTCATGAGAGGCTTCTAAGAAAACAAAAAACTCATGGGATAGGAGGCAATGTCCTTTCGTGGATTACAAACTGGTTAAAAGACAGGAAACAGAGAGTAGGATTAAATGGTCAATTTTCTCAGTGGAAAAGGGTAAACAGTGGAGTGCCTCAGGGATCTGTACTTGGACCTGTGCTTTTCAATATATTTATAAATGATCTGGAAAGGAATACGACGAGTGAGGTTATCAAATTTGCAGATGATACAAAATTATTCAGAGTAGTTAAATCACAAGCGGATTATGATACATTACAGGAGGACCTTGCAAGACTGGAAGATTGGGCATCCAAATGGCAGATGAAATTTAGTGTGGACAAGTGCAAGGTGATGCATATAGGGAAAAATAACCCTTGCTGTAGTTACACGACGTTAAGTTCCATATTAGGAGCTACCACCCAGGAAAAAGATCTATGCAACATCATGGACAATACTTTGAAATCGCCAGCTCAGTGTGCTGCAGCAGTCAAAAAAGCAAACAGAATGTTAGGAATTATTTGGAAGGGAATGGTTAATAAAACAGAAAATGTCATAATGCCTCGGTATCGCTCCATGGTGAGACTGCACCTTGAATACTGTGTACAATTCTGGTCGCCGCATCTCAAAAAAGATATAGTTGCGATGGAGAAAGTACAGAGAAGGGCAACCAAAATGATAAAGGGGATGGAACAGCTCCCCTTTGAGGAAAGGCTGAAGAGGTTAGGGCTGTTCAGTTTGGAGAAGAGACGGCTGAGGGGGGATATGATAGAGGTATTTAAGATCATGAGAGTTCTTGAACGAGTAGATGTGACTCGGTTATTTACACTTTCAGATAATAGAAGGACTAGGGGACATTCCATGAAGTTAGCAAGTAGCACATTTAAGACTAAACAGAAAAAAATTCTTTTTTACTCAACGTATAATTAAGCTCAGTAATTTGTTGCCAGAGGATGTGGTTAGTGCAGTTAGTGTAGCTGGGTTCAAAAAAGGTTTGGCTAAGTTCTTGGAGGAGAAGTCCATTAACTGCTATTAATCAAGTTTACTTAGGGAATAGCCACTGTTATTAATTGCATCAGTAGAATGGGATCTTCTTGGTGTTTGGGTACTTGCCAGGTTCTTGTGGCCTGGTTTGGCCTCTGTGGAAACAGGATGCTGGGCTTGATGGACCCTTGGTCTGACCCAGCATGGCAATTTCTTATGTTCTTATGTTCTTACAAGTACTAGGGGGGCACTCCATGAAGTTAGCAAGTAGCACATTTAAAGCAATTTGTAAAAAATTATTTTTCACTCAGTGCACAATTAAGCTATGGAATTCGTTGCTGGAAGATGTGGTTAGGGCAGTTGGTGTAGCTGGGTTTAAAAAAGGTTTGAATATGTTCCTGGAGAAGAAGTCCATAAACTGCCATTAATCAATAGGGAATAGCCACTGCTATTACTGGCATTAGTAGAATGGGATCTATTTAATGTTTGGATACTTGCCAGGCACTTGTGACTTGGATTGACCACTGTTGGACACAGGATACTGGGCTTGATGGACCCTTGATCTGACCTAGTATGGCATATCTTTTGTTCTTAATGTCATCTGGAGGAGGCTGAAGACAGGCCTCTGTGCAGCCGATTCGTGGAATGTGCGTGCAGGTAACCTGCCACACCCTGCAAGTCACCCCAACAATCTGAGATAGAGTCCTTCGTCCCGCTGAACGCCCCCGCATTCCCAGCCAACCTTAGAGCTGCAGCTGCCAAGAAGTGGCAGAAAATGCAGAGAAGAAATAGGCGAAAGCTGCACTGAGGCGGGAGCGGGAGGGAAGGTGCTGGTCAAAGATTCCAAGCTTCCAGCACGATGCACACGACAGGAATTCTTGGAAATGGCTCCATTTTTATTTTTTTTATCATTAGTCCTCAAGAGGATCCTCCGGCAGTGACAGACAGCCATGGCACAGCACACACAGGAAAAAAAGAAAAAAAAAGTACCAAGAGCATCCTGCCAACATTTCTTCTGACCTAATAGATGAATGAAGCCATGCCAAATATGCATCAAAACATACTCTCTAATGCAAAACAGCTTGGGCTAATGATAGCAAGAAACTCCATGACCCCCAGAGCTCTACTGTCTTCAGCCAAAGGCTTCTCGGGTATGCGGCCGTGACAAAGGAACATTTTCCGGGAGTTCAGTGTTGAAAGACATGGATCAGCAAGCAGTAGGTGCTTAGAGGAAGAAAACGTTGGTCCTTTCCCTCTCATCTCCTCACATGGCTTACAGATACACTCAGCACCAGCTGATATCTCTGGCTGTTTGTTTAGGAGTCTGCGATCAATTTATCCTTCATGGGTGTGTCTAAACCAGGGCTTCCCAAATGGGGTCACCAAGCCTTCACTTGGGGTTACAAGTGCCTCAAATGTCAGCACACTTCAGGTGCCAGCAACATAAGTAATGTAAATCAGCATGGGGCCTGTGAGCGAGCGCATGCTTACAGGCCCAGCAGTGGCACTGCCCTTGCCAGAGCCATAGTAGCCTATGACTGATATGGCCTCGGCCATAGGCGCCAACCACCATGGAACTCCACTCACAATGTGGCTTACAAGTTGCCTCCCCTTCTCCCGATAAAACCTTGGTCTTCAAGAGCTCTGCTGCAGCCAGGAGAAGATTAATTGCTGTGCCTGCCCATGGTGTCCCCCTTCCCCCATCCTCTCAGTGTCCTCTTTGAAGAGGAAGGTGGGAAATCACGGTAGGAACAAAAATACAAACGCTACTGCTCACCTGAGGCGGCCTGCACAGGACAATCCTCGCTCTGCAATCAGTCGCGTGCCTCTCCCGCCCGAAACTCAGCAGCAGAAGGAGCTGCGCAGCCCACAGGGCCACCAGAAGAATTACGTTTTCCACTCTTCCCCCACAATCAGAAGCAGGAGGGACAGCAGGGTCCACTGGCCAAAAGATGCAGCTTCAGTCAGAAGCAGGAGCAGCGTCAATTTGAGGCTAGGAGGAGGATCTGTTGGACTCTGGGACTGGAGACTGCTGCTGCTCTTTGTGCTTACAGAGGGGATAAAGGAGAGAGAGAGAGAGGTCTGTGTGCATGTGTGATTGAGCATGGCACAGAGTATGCATGTCTGTGTGTGATTGCGCATGGAAGAGAGCAAGAGAGTGAGTTTGTGTGCACAAGTGATTGAGCAAGGCAGAGAGGGAGTGCTTGTGTCTGCATGAGACTGAGCGAGGCAGAGATCGAGTGTGTACGTTTGTGAGATTGAGCATGGCAGAGCGAGTGCATGTCTGTGCATGAGATTGAGCGAGGAAGAGATTGGAGGGGGGTGTTTGTGTATGTGCATGAGATTAAGTGTGGCGGAGAGCGAGTGTTCACGCATCTCTGTGTGTATGAGATTAAGTACAGCAGAGAGTATGTGTGCGTGCGTGTACATGAGACTGAGCATAGCAGAGACTGAGCACGTGTGTGCATGAGAGCAGGGACCCCCTACTTTTCCCCTGCTAATCCATGACAATATCAGGGATCTGAAATCAAGTTCCCAGGTATGGAAAGCAGAGGATTTTTTTTTAATCCTTACATTTTTAAATTATTGGGTGTTATTTGATGTGTCTGCTGTTTTGAAATATTTTATTGATGTTTGAAAACGTTTTATGAGTTTTTAATTATTGGATGTTCTATTCAACAGCTATTTTGAACTATGTATTATTTTTGTTAGTATGGTTTTACTATTATAATTGATGTTTTATATTTCTTGATTTTGTCTTTTGTATGATGAATGGTGATTTTTCTGTTTTTCCACTGTTGCACTGCAAACACAATATGACTTGTTGTGGTTTCCAGTTCAGTTTTTGTCTGCATGTTTCTATTTTATAGTCTCTTTATTCTGGATTTGAGAGTCTCTTTCTGTGTTCTGAATGTATGACCAAGGTGAGGGATTCTTCTAGCTTGTTGTTTCTGTGTAGGGATCTGTAGCAGCTTGGCTTGTTCTGTTTTCCTAATAGAAGGTGTATTGGGTTCCAGGACCTGGTGTAATATTTTGCAGTGTTGTATTTTCACAGGTAGGGTTGTTACTTTTTGAGTACTAGCAGTTTGTGCTGTGTCGGTGAGTGGCTGGCCGCCGGTCGCGGCAGACCGCGACCGGGGCCAGCCACTCACCGACACGGCAGACTGCCCGTCAAATGCTGACTACACCCAGCGTCAGCAAGTTCCTTCTGCAGCAGTTCCTGCAGCCGCCAAACATGGCCGCAGTGTTGGCTGGCTTCCTGCTTCACCTCTGGCTCCTCCTCCGCCGGGCCTCCCTAGAGCCGCGTGCGCGGCAGAAGCAATCACTTAAAGGAGCCACGACAGGATATGGTATTGGCTCCTTCCTGTGGGCTCCACCTTCAGGGGTACTATTTAAGGCAAGGTCTGCACCTCAGACCTTGCCTTGGCTTCTTGGCTCTTAGTTGTTGTGTTCTGAGTTCCTGGTGTCCTGTTCCTGTTCTGCCTCCACTGTTTGGATTCTTTAGCTTTGACCCCTGGACTGGCTGCGGATTATCTTTTGGCTTTGACCCCTGGACTGGCTGCTGATCATCCTCTGGTTTTGATCCCTGAACTGGCTGCGGATTATCCTTTGGCTTTGACCCCTGGACTGGCTGCTGATCATTCTTTGGCTTGGACCCATGGACCAGCTGCTGACCCTTCTCTGGCTTTGACCCTTGGACCGGCTTCGACTACTCTACGAGCTTGACTCAGGAACTTCACTCGACCAGTTGGAGGCGCCAGCCATCTGGATTACACGACCTGCAGGAGGCGCCTGCACCCAGATTCCCTGTCCAACTTCAAGGGATCTTCTGAGTTCAGCCTTGCCTTCCGACGATAGGGACTTGAGAGGGTTTGCTCTCTTAAGTAGTGCCAACTCTACCTCGGACCAAGGGTCCACCTCCCGGATCATAACAGTAAGCCAAGGCCATGGACCCGGCAGAGGCCTCCGCCCTGCGAGCTATTCCCGGCTTGGCCCAGAAGATAATGGAACAACAGAGTATGTTGGAATCTATGGCAGCTTCCATAGAACGACTCAACGCCCGACTGGATGCAGTGGTAGCAACGCATGCAAATCCTCCACCAACAACTCCTCCACCCGCACCAGCTCCGTCAGCAATACAGGGCTACCCTCGCCCAGTTATTCCACTGCCAGCTCCCCCACAATGTGCTGGAGAACCTTGTTTATGCCTGGGGTTTCTTGATCAGTGCAGCATGCATTTCCGTCGGCAAACTCCTTTCTTTCCGGATGACATAACGAAGACTACATACATCTTGTCCTTATTAGAAGGCAAGGCCCTGGCTTGGGCCTGTCTGCTGTGGCAGCGTTTGGACCTGGTATTACAAGACTTTCCACGATTTCTGGAATTGTTTCAGACAGTATTTGAGGAACCCAGGAAACAAGCAGCTGCTGGCACCGACCTCCTTCATCTCCAGCAAGGAGGACGTTCACTCATGGATTACACTATTGAATTCCAAACCTTAGCAACTGAACTTCATTGGGAGGAACGTGTCCTTTGGACTATATACCTTGAAGGACTACCAGCTAGAATCAAGGATGAGCTGGCAGCTCGGGAACTTCCGTCCTCCTTAAATTCTCTCATTGAACTAACAACCAGAATCGACCGCCGGCTACAAGAAAGGACTCGTGAAGGCCTAGGCTCGAGAAGACGCCCAGTGGTCTCCTACTCTCCACATCTACCCGCCACGGCTTCTTGAGATTCCTCTACTACCGAAGGGACCCTGGAAGAACCCATGCAATTGGGCAGAGGTCCTCTATCGCCAGAAGAACGTCAAAGATGCCATAAGGCAGGCCTCTGTCTATATAGTGGGGGGTCAGGACATCGTATAGCAGCCTGCCCGATACGTCCGGGAAACTACAAAGCCTAGGATCCCAGGGGGGTGTAACCCTAGGCATCACATCACCAGCTCCCCCACTCACTTTGCCAATTACACTTACCATGGAAGGACATGAATTCACCACACTGGCTTTGGTAGATTCCGGAGCCGGTGGAGACTTTATTTATTTTTTATTTATTTAAACGGTTTTATATACCGACAACTGTTTGCACATCGTGTCGGTTTACATGTAACTTACAACCAATGTATATATAGGCATTGCCTTTACAATGAACAAGAAAACAATAGAACGCTGTGACAGAGTAAAAACTGGATAATTAGATAAATTGGAGGGAGGGATTCAACTAGGAATGACATAGGGGGCGGCGGAGAAGGAGTAAAACAACTTTATCTTACAAGAAGTGGTGGAACAACTTCATATTCCCACATGTCCTTGTTTGAGGCCATTGATCATTTCTTCTATCCACGGCGAACCCTTGCCAGGAAGAATAACACACCACACGGTTCCTCTGGATTGTCACATTGCACCTAACCACAAGGAACAAATCAACTTTTATGTTCTCAAGAAAGCCATTCATCTGATGGTTCTCGGCATTCCCTGGTTGCAGCGCCATAATCCACAATTTGATTGGATTTCCTTAAAACTTACTCACTGGGGTTCAGGATGCCATGTAACTTCGCTTTGAAACCAAGAAAAAGAAATCGGACTACACAGTGAGGAAGAGCTCCGCCCCCTCTGACGTCATCTCTGGACTTTACCTCCGCGTTTCATCCTCAAGCCAACAGGCAGGCTGAATGCAGTAATCGTGCTTTAAAACAATTTTTATGCTCCTATGTTAATGTTAGACAGGACGATTGGGCGGCACTTCTGCCATGGGCAGAGTTTTCCCATAATTTTCATGCATGTACCTCAACCGGGGCTTCGCCATTTCAAATTGTTTTCGGGCAACAACCTAAACCACCTGTGCCCCTACCTCTGCCTGTTTCGTCCCCGGCTGCCCAGCTTACAGCCATACAACTAAAAAGACTTTGGGTTCGCACCCAGCAAATGTTACAGAAAGCAGCCTGTACTGCAAAAAAATTTGCAGATAGACACCGACCGGCACCACGATTCTTTCCAGGAGAAAATGTATGGCTCAGCACCAGACATATCCGTTTAAGAGTTCCCTCAATGAGATTGGCCTCATTACATTGGTCCTTTTCCAATGATACGGCAATTAGGTCCTGTGACCTATCAACTATACCTGCCCGCTACACTACGAATCCACAATTCATTTCATGTGTCTCTATTGAAGCCATTGATCCTCACTTGGCCCTCTCAGAAGGTTCCTGAAGCTCCACAACTGAGGGCTGAGGAAGAAAATACTTACAAGTTCGGGAGGTTCTCGATGTTCGGAAACGAGGTCGCAAATGGGAGTGCCTCCTAGCTTGGGAAGGATTTGGACCAGAAGAGAATTCTTGGGAACCTGCTACAAACAGCCTACATAAAGATCTTCTCAAGAACTTCCACATCAGTCACCCAGGAAAACCCAAACCTTCTAGGGGGAGGCCTAAGGGAGGGGGTACTGTTATGGCCGCTGGTCGCGGCAGACCGCGACTGGGGCCAGCCACTCACCGACGCGGCAGACCGCCCGTCAAATGCTGAGAAAGAGAGGGTGCCTTCGCTATCGCAGTATTATAAGCTTCTTAAACAGTTGACAGTTGTGGACACGTGTTCTCTTCTGGTTGATAGATGGAATGGAGATGGGGTCTTCACAGTCACTGCGTATATAATTAAAGCTTCCTTTAAGCGAGTTTCCCAAATCTCGGTGAATTCTTATTTTAGAGAAATGCAATACAAATTCCTACGCAGGAGTTATGTTTCGGCACAAGGGGCCTTTCATCTTAAAATTTCATCGTCCCCTGCGGGTATGCGCTGTGGGAACACTCGTGGCACATTATCCCATGCCTTTTGGGAATGCCCCACTATCCATAGTCTCTGGGCTAAGATGGTTCGATATCTTGAGACATTACAAGGGGTTCACATTCCTGTTTCACCCCTGTGGTTACTTTTTGGTTGCATTTCTCCCTTACGAATCCGTGGTTTGGGATTTCGATTGCTTATTCGCAAAGCTTGTTTAGTGGGAAAGAAGGTCATTTTGATGCACTGGAGGGACTCGTCGCCTCCATCATATTGGACCTGGTGCAATTGCTTTCATCGTATGATGCTCCTGGATGCAGCAGCAATGCGGCTCTCTCCACGTCACAAGAAGTGTTTCCTGGATGTCTGGGACGTCTACTTACAATCTCTTCCACAGCGTGCCCGCAGCTCTATCCTAAATGAGTGATCTCGTGTGGACATCTTCTGACTGGGGCTATATACTAGCCTTACCTGGTGGATGACTTTGCTTTCATAAGTGGACACTGGACCTTGCAAGTGGATTGGAGGTTTACGGGGCGGGGGGTTGGTGGGTTGGAGGTGGGGATTAGAGTTTGTTGTATTACTTGTGCTTTCTGCTATGGGGGAGTGGTTCAGAACCACACCACTCTCCTGTTGCTATGTTATTGTTCTAAAATAATAAAAACCGTTTTAAACGAAGACGATGATGTCAGTGACTCGCATGCACGTTCTGAAGAGCCTGCACCGACACTGACGACAAAATGACCCGAGCAATGTGATCAAGTCACAACGCCCAGAGAACGACGCTGTGGACCCCTGACGCCGAGAACGGAGCATCCAGACCTGCCGGAGCAAGTGGGAAGGCCCGGCCGCCAGGTGGGAAGGCCCGGCCGCGGCAAATCGCAGCCGGGTTTTCTAACAGTACCTCTCCTCTTACACCCCCTCAAAAAGGCTTAGGCTTGTGTGGATGTTCTCGATGGAATTGATGAAGAAGTGATTTGTCTAGAATGTGAGAGGTTGGTTCCCAAGTGTTTTCTTCTGGCTCATAGCCTTCCCAAGCTATAAGATATTCCCAATGTCAGAGATGACGACGCACATTTAATATTTCTTTAACTTGATAGATTTGATCTTCTTCGGATACCACCTTGGGTGTTTTTGGCATTGTACGATGTGACCAGGAAAGTATTAATGGTTTTAGTAAGGAAACATGGAATGAATAAGAACATAAGAACATAAGAAAATGCCATACTGGGTCAGACCAAGGGTCCATCAAGCCCAGCATCCTGTTTCCAACAGTGGCCAATCCAGGCCATAAGAACCTGGCAAGTACCCAAAAACTAAGTCTATTTCATTTAACCATTGCTAATGGCAGTGGCTATTCTCTAAGTGAACTTAATAGCAGGTAATGGACTTCTCCAAGAACTTATCCAATCCTTTTTTAAACACAGCTATACTAACTGCACTAACCACATTCTCTGGCAACAAATTCCAGAGTTTAATTGTGCGTTGAGTAAAAAAGAACTTTCTCCAATTAGTTTTAAATGTGCCCCATGCTAACTTCATGGAGTGCCCCCTAGTCTTTCTACTATCCGAAAGAGTAAATAACCGATTCACATCTACCCGTTCTAGACCTCTCATGATTTTAAACACCTCTATCATATCCCCCCTCAGTCTTCTCTTCTCCAAGCTGAAAAGTCCTAACCTCTTTAGTCTTTCCTCATAGGGGAGCTGTTCCATTCCCCTTATCATTTTGGTAGCCCTTCTCTTTACCTTCTCCATTGCAATTATATCTTTTTTGAGATGCGGCGACCAGAATTGTACACAGTATTCAAGGTGCGGTCTCACCATGGAGCGATATATGTATACGAAGTGTTGGAGGGAATTGTAAACGATAGGTTACTGGACCTAAATGATCAGTAATTCTGTACGATCCAATGTACTTAGGTGTCAACCGCATAGAAGGTACTCTAAGGCGAATATGACGTGTACTTAACCATACTCAATCTCCAGTTCAGAAATGAGGAGCTGGACGTTGATGTTTGTCTGTGGTTCTTTTAGCAGCATCATTAGCCTTTGCAATATTTGTTTGAATGTCCTTCCATAATACATGGAACTGCTGAGATGTTAGCTGGGCAGCTGGAGAAGAGATGATGAGTGTTATCATTTTGAGGTGTTGAAGTGGATTCTTGGGTACTGCGATGATGGCCACTCCCATGGGGAGGAGCCCCGTGAGGAACCGCAGTACCCAAGAATCCACTTCAACACCTCAAAATGATAACACAGACACAGAGAATTTGTATTTATTATACAGCTTGATGGTTCTGCCCGGGTAGGACAGTAGTGAAAGCAACTCAGTAGAAGAAGTCCAGGGGTCCTCGGCAGTGGAGACCAGTCCCACACTTAGGTAGCTGAAAGGCAGCACAGGGTAGTAGAGGCAGAACCCTCTACTACCTGGCGAATGCCATCACCGTTGCCAATCTGGGGGCGCCAGAGAGAGCGGCATGAGGACGCAGTTGCAGCCAGCTTCCCAAGGCTTGAGGAGGAAGGAAGAAAGGTGAGGCACAGAGGTCGAAGCCGTCTGAAACCGGACGCAACAATGAGTTGCTTTGGCAGTGGTGGAATAGGTTGTCAACCAAAAACTACTTGAAAAGGAGATTTTTTAGTAGCTGAATTAACGTGCATATTGTGAGAGAATTCTGCCCATGGTAATAATAACGCCCAGTTATCTTGCTTAGAATTGACAAAAGAGTGAAGGAACGTCTTTAGAGTCCGATTGACTCGCTCAGTTTGCCCATTACCCTGGGGATGATATGCCGTGGTAAAATTTAACTGTACTCCAAACATTTTACAAAGAGCTTGCCAGTATTTGCTTGTGAATTGGGATCCTCGATCGGAAATAATATGTTGAGGCAATCCATGTAAACGAAATATGTGTTGTGTGAACAATTGTGCAAGTTCTGGAGCTGTGGGTAACTTAGGAAGAGGAATGAAGTGAGCCATCTTTGAAAATCTATCTACCACCACCCAAATCACTTGGTTACCAACAGATGGAGGCAACTCTACAATAAAATCTGTAGATATATGAGTCCAACATGCTTTTGGTACTGGCAAAGTCTGCAAAAGACCCCAAGGGCGTCCTGGTAAAGGTTTTTGCTGTGCACAAATTGGACAAAAATCCACATAGAATTGTGTGTCTTTCTCTATGGTTGGCCAACAATAGTATTGACTTAATAATTTAAGAGTGCGTAGTCTGCCAGGATGTCCAGCTATTAGAGAATCATGAGCCCAGGCTAGTACTTTTTGTCTAAGATGAAGGGGAACTACATGTTACGTACGGGTGTTTTCGTGTGCTCTTGGGTCTCAGCCCGACCCCAGACGGATCCAGGGCTGAACCGAGGGTTGACAGCATGTCCCAGCATGGCAGAACACGGTCTTACCCTCTGCCAGGCCTGCAAGCTCCCAGAGCCAACAACAGATGATGTTGGTAGGGGAACGGTCCTCCGACTGTTCCGAGCCCTTTCAGACCTGCCGCTTGAATCGGCATGGAGCAGCAGGCTGGCCTGAGGATGAGGGCAGACGGAGGTCTTGACACGAAGACATGACACCAAGGTTGATGTGAAGACATGACACCAGGGCTGATGCAACGGCATCAGAGACGAGGAACTTGACGAAGTCCAGACGAGACGAGAAGCTGGGCGGAAGGACATAGGCACTGTCTCTCAGGGTGCCCTACTCAGCCCACCTTCATGGGCGGACCCAATGGGCTGGTCACGGACCACCCTGTCCCACTGCGCATCCTACACAGCCTGAGGAGGCTGGTCACGGGCCACGCTGAGAACGGGACAAGCGCAGGGAAGAATCCAGCCAAGGCAGAACTTCGACGACGGAGCCATAAGTCGCCCAGAGCTCCACAAAGGCTGGCAGGACATGACGGCTCAGGAGCACAGGACACCAGTCCATCTGTAGGCTACTCCACGCTCGGGAAAGACGTCATCCGAGAGAGCATGGCCTGATATATACCAGAAGGCTCAGGAGCGCTGAAATAAACACCAAGAAGGGCTAGGACATCAGGAAGCGAGACATCAGGAGCTGAAACACCAGGACACCTGGACGGGGACCTCAGGCAATGGAGACATGATTCAAGACACAGACGAGACGAGGAGCTCCACGAAGAAGACAAAGGCCTGTCGGAGCGCTGGACAGCAGGAGCTTCCAGAGACGAAGTAACTCCGATGCAAGGCAAGGCCAACTGAAAGTTGAAGTCCTTTTAAAGGGCTGCAGACAGGCGACTCCCTGGGAGGAGTTTGGATGGCACACACCTAGCTGGCCCTATAACTAAGGAGGAGTGCTGCGGGCCTGCCCCTAGGGAGAAGGGCGTGGCTCAAACCAGGAAGTCCATGCAGACACAAGCAAGCCTCAGGCAGGCCCCAAGGACATCGAGGCCTCCCAGGCCCTGGAGCAAATCCTGGATAGTTCGTAGGTGAGACCCCGGCTTCGGAGCGGCCTCCAGGAAGAGGTAAGAAGCCTCCCGTAGCACTGCTACAGGAAGGTTCATAACACTACAGTCTTCCCTACTGGCACAGTTTGTGTTGCTGCAAAGATTATTTGTGCTGGATCCACAATATATTGTAGAGAAATCGTAGTATCATCTGTTTCATAAACTCTTGATAGTGCATCAGCCCTGGCGTTTTTTGTAGCTGGACGATATCTTAAGGTGAAATTGAAATGACTAAAAAAATAACGCCCACTGAGCTTGACGAGGATTCAAACGTTGGGCCTTACTGAGATATTCTAAATTTTTATGGTCTGTGAAGATAGTTATTGGATGTAATGCCCCCTCAAGCCATTGTCGCCATTCTTCCAATGCCATCTTGACTGCCAACAATTCTTTATCTCCAATACCATAATTTTTCTCAGCTGGTAAAAATTTTCTAGAAAAATAGGAGCAAGGTAAAAGTGTTCCAGTATTAGAATGTTGGCTGAGAACTGCTCCTACAGCTACATCAGAAGCATCTACCTCAACCACAAAGGGTCGTGTTGGATCTGAATGCCTAAGACAAGGTTTTCGAAGAAATGCTTGCTTTAATTTTTTAAAGGCTTCCTTTGCCTCAGATGACCAGTTTCGTGCATCAGCTCCCTTCTTGGATAAAGCTGTGAGCGGAGCCACGCAATGAGAGTAATTAGGAATAAAGTTTCTGTAAAAATTGGAAAACCCAAGAAACCGTTGAAGAGCTCGAAGTCCTTGTGGTTGGGGCCAGTCTCGAATACAAGCCAGTTTATCTGGATCCATGCGGAAACCTTCAGTAGAAATTATAAATCCCAAAACAGTAATGAGGTTTGCTCAAACAAGCACTTTTCTAATTTTGCATAAAGATGGTGCTTCCGCAGACGTAGAACTTGTCTAACTGCAGTACGATGAGTTCTTAGATCCTTGGAATAGATAAGTACATCATTGAGATACACGATCACACTAGTATTAAGGAGATCTCAAAATATTTCATTCATTAGGTTTTGGAAGACTGCTGGGGCATTACAGTCCAAAAGGCATCACCAAGTATTTGTAATGTCCATCGCATTTGTTAAATGCAATCTTCCACTCATCTCCGGATCTAATTCGCACTAGATTATATGCTCCTCTGAGATCAAGTTTAGTAAAGATTTTAGCTCCCTGGAGACGATCCAATAACTCTGGAATGAGAGGAAGTGGATATCTATCTTTCAGTGTATTGGCGTTAAGACTTCTGTAATTATACAAGGTCTTAATGTCCCATCTTTTTTTGCCACAAAGAAAAATCCGGCTCCTGCTGGTGAGTTGGGGGGGGACGAATGAACCCACGTTGAAGATTTTTTTGGATATAGTGTGACATAGCTTGAGTTTTAGGTAAAGATAATGGGTATACCCGACCTCTAGGTGGAGAGCTACTTGGAAGGAGATTAATGCCACAGTTGAACGGTCGGTGCTCGGGAAGAGTCTCCGCCTTTTCTTTTGAGAAAACATCTATGAAATCTTCATATTGAGAAGGTAGACCAGTAAAAGTCGTAGCAAGCATGAACAATGGTTGAGGTACATTATGGAGGCAAGTTGTATGACAGGCTGGACCCCAAGCCGCTAATTGTAATCAATATGTGGTGAATGTTTTTGAAGCCACGAAAGGCCTAAGACACAGGGTTGGTAACATGAGTTACTTGACCAGGTAACGATTCCCCTTGGATGGAGGAAATAAGGAGTGGAGGCGTCTTGGGAATAACTGAAAGTCCTAATTGCTTAACAAGCTAGCCAAGATGAAATTTCCACCAGCCCCAGAGTCTATAAAGACTTGTGTTGTAAAGGAATCTTTCTGATGAAAAAGAGTCACTGGAACTGTGCCCTGGGGAGCAGGATTAGTGCATCTCCCCAGTGACTCCTAGGCTCGAGAGTTTTCCGGCCTCTCGGGACAATGGACCAAAATATGACCTTTGCCTCCGCAGTAAAGGCACAGCCCTTGGGAACGACGACGTTGTCTCTCCTCTGGCGTAAGGCGACTACGTCCCAGCTGCCTAGATTCTTCAGTATGGTTAGAGACTAATTCAGTGCTAGAAGGTGTGACTATTGGTCATAGTGTGCCTGTTTAATCATATCCAATCTATGCGCCAGCGAGTCATCATCCATAGTTGGTAATTTGGACCTTGCCAGCAATAACTGCTTATATATATGCAGGGAAGAGTTCATCATATGTAGATGGGATAGTCTGGAGATCTTGGCTAGTAAAGTGTTCCTCAAACACTCTTTTGCCTTCTTACAATAAGTAGTGCATGATATCAAAAGACCTCTCGCAACAGCTTTAGAGCAGTCCCAAATGAAACACTTGGACAAGGATATGAGAGAATGTAACTGAAAGTACTCCCTCAGCTGCTCACCCAGTAAATCAGAGAAGGACCCATCTCGCAATAAGGGGTAGATTTTCAAAACCTACCCCAACCCCCCACTTGCGTGCGCCGAGCCTATTTTGCATAGGTTCGGTGGCGCACGCAAGCCCCGGGACACGCGTAAGTCCCGGGCTTCGTAAAAGGGGCGGGGAGGGGGCGTGTCTGGGGCGTGTCCGGGGTCAGGGGCGGTTTGGGGTGGGACTGGGGGTGTGGTGCCGGCCCAGGGGCGTGGTCGAGGCTGCTGGCCCGGGGCATGGTCGAGGCCTCCGGACCAGCCCCTGGGTCGGGTGATGGCGCGCCAGCAGCCCGCTGGCGTAAATCTGCCAACAAAGGTAGGGGGGGTTTAGATAGGGCCGGGGGGGTGGGTTAGGTAGGGGAAGGGAGGGGAATGTGCGGGGGGCTGGAAAGAAAGTTTCCTCCGAGGTCGCTCCGATTTCGGAGCGGCCTTGGAGGGAACAGGCAGCACGCGCTGGGCTCGGCGCGCGCAAGTTGCACAAATATGCACCCCCTTGCGCGCGCTGACCCCGGATTTTATAAGGTACGCGAGTACCTTATAAAATCCAGCGTACTTTTGTTCACGCCTGATGCGCGAACAAAAGTACGCGCTCGCACAACTTTATAAAATTTGACCCTAAGCTTTCATTTAAGTGCTAGAAACACTGATCCACATCAATATCCTGCAGAAGCACATCAATCCAGATCAGGGTGTGATCAGACCAAGTGGTATTCCCAATTCCCGCATCAACTACCTGATTCTATAAGCTTTTATCAATAAGAAAATAAAAAATACAAGAATACGATTTATGTGGCGAGGTGAAAATGGTATATGTGTGGGAGGTGGGAAATCTCTGTCTCCAAATGTCAACCAAGCCCCAATGTGCCATTAACGAAGAAAGTGAATTCCTTGTCCCCTGCAGAGATGACATCAGGAGATGAGAATTGTCTACTTTCAGGTTATGAGTAAAATTAAAATCTCCCCCCCCAATAATCAAACCCCCCTCCAAATGGGATAGTAAAAGTTAGTCCAACTGCGCCAGAAAAGAACTCTGATTAGAATTAGGAGCCTATAGAGAGATGATTGTGTAGACTTCTTACCAACCCATAATTTCAGCAAGAAGAACCGACCTAGCGGATCAGCCTGCTGATACAACACATCATGAACAAAGTGGTGAGAATTTAGAATGCCTACCCCAGCATATTTGGAGCCTTTAACACTAGCAGATAAAAATTTGTGAGGGTAATCCCTAAACAAAGGATAGGACATTTTCATACCACTTGTGTAGATGGGTTTCTTGGATTAAGGCTATAGATGCTTTTTAATAGTCCAACTCTTTAGAGAGGAGATGACATTCCTGAAATGTGTTTAACCCCTTAACATTGAGATATAAAAAACTTGTTGTCATATCATGGATAATATTATTCAATGCACTACTGCCCTAGAACGCTCAAAGTACATACAAAATAGAATGCCAGGAAACCCAAACATAATATGTGTCAGAAAAAATAAAACACCCAGTACTCGAACCGCCCCACCTGATCGGCAGTTCCCTCTCCTGCTAGGGGGGCACAGTCACCAGGCCTTGATGGGCTCCCACTACCAACCTCACCCCCCCCCCCCCCCCCCCCCGGTAACACACAACTTTGAAATTGCAAGAATAAGCCTGCATAATTAAAAGAAAATAGCTTGACCAAAAAAAACAACCCAACAAAGGCTAAGAAAGTTCCTAAGACCCTTCAGCCCTGGTCAGATAATGTAGATCTGGAATCAGTGGAAAGCTGACGCAGCCTTTTGCCTCCCTTTCCTGCTCGTTGCCAGTAGGGATGAATGTTCATCTTCGATGTGGAGGGCGCCATTTTAGGAAACTCAAAGCTGACTGCCATATTTGCCTATTTAAAGACATCCGCTGCTTCGGGTAAGGATTTTATGTGGTAAGAGACACCTTTAAGTTGAAACTGAAGTCCGAAATGAAAAGTCCAGTGGTAGCAAATGTATTTTGCTCTTAGGAATCCAGTAACTTCTTTCAATTCACACCGCTTTTGGAGAGTAGTTGGAGCAAGATCATTAAATATGGTAGGGGTGTGACCTTCCTACAGCCAGTCCTGCTTTTTCCTAGCTGCTTCATAGGTAAGCGATTTTTGGTAAAAACATGCAAGCAGAAGAAAATATCCCTGGGTCTTGTATTACGTTTAGGCCCCAGAGCCCGATGGGCCCGCTCAGTCTTGATGGGCGCATCCAAAGAGGTCTCCTCTGTGGAGAGGCACTAGCAGAAAGAAAAAAAGTGCAAACCTGTATTGCGATGGCTTGGAAATATACATAGGCCTCAGTGTCAGGGACCCCCTTGATCTGGAGATTGCATCGGCACGATCTATTTTCTAGAACCTCTATTTCTTTCAGCGAGGATCACATGATTGTCGAGCAGGGATTTCTGTTGCGCCGCGATGGTATTGAGTGTTTCAGAGTGGCCCTCTACTCGAATGTTAAAATCATCTACCCTAGACCCTAGAGCCTCCAGGTCTTCCCTCACCTCAGAAATAGATGCAAGTAGATCCAGTTTATGCTGCTTCAGATCAGCCCGTACTTCCACAAACCAGCCGCGCATCTCATCACGGGAGGGGAATTCAGTAGTTCCAGCTCCATTTCCGGATGCGATCAAAGGGGCATCAGGTTCGCCTCCTCCACCGGCATCCGCAGACCTGGTGGCCTGCTCAGTATCATCCTCGAGGATATCCACCATGTGTTGGGTTTTTTTTTAATTCTTTATTTATTACTTTTTCAAAATGTTTACAATAAACAAAACATTTAAGAAATCTCATAATGACTGAGTCCTTAATAAGAAACAGGAAAAATATTGTTTTCAACCTAACATTTAGCATACAATTCAGTCATTATTATACTTAAGGAAATTCAAGTGAGTCTCAAGATATTTGAACGGATATAGAAAAAACATTAGTCAAGGAAAAATGCATTGTCAATACTCTACTAATCATATAAGCCGATCATTTTCCTGCTAGGAGATCCCTAAGACCTACTGGCTCTGTGAATGTGTAGGTATTCCCCTCTAACTTAACAGTACACTTGCATGGATATTTTAAATTAAAATATCCACCTTTATCTATTACTTCTTTCCTATAAGATAGAAATTTCTTTCTGCGTAATTGAGTCGTCTTAACTAGATCTGGAAAGATCCATACTCTTTCCCCATAGAAAGTACTTGATCGATTTCGAAAAAAGGATTTCAAAACGTTTTCCTTATCAGTTGCAAAAGCAAACTGGATTAATAATGTTCCTCGTTCTTTAACAACCAAGTCTTGTTGAGACTTTTGCAGTAAATCAGATAAGTTTATAGAACTATTTTGAACTACCTCTAATTCTAATTTTTCCTTTTCTTTAGTGCTCTCTACAAGTTGTTCTTCTCTTAACACTTTCTTCATGATCCCCAAATAAAAAGCTTTCACTATAACTGGTAAACATTTCTCTGGTATTTTTAATATCTGCAACATATATTCCCTAAATAATTCCACCGAGTCTATTTTATTTAAAATTGGAAAGTTATTTACCCTTAAATTTAGGGATCTTATAGAGTTTTCAAGAATTTCTAATCTCTTATTTATATTTCCTTCTGCTGTAACCTGATAGCTCTGAACTTTTTCAATCTGAGAAACACGTGTAGTCAGTGTGCTAATTTCTTTATTTTGTTTCTCCAGTTCGAGGGTATTTTGTACTGCCGAATTAGTTGTTTTCAAAACTGCACCAGTTAATTTATTAATTGAGTCATCTAATTTCACTAAATAGTTCCACAAACTTTCTAACGTTATATTTACTGGTTTTTTAATTTGAGAATCCGTTTTTATTAACACTTCAATACTATCCTGTTTTTCTACCGATGGTAAAAAAGTCTTTGGGGTGCTTGTTTCTTTTGGGGTCGGCACAGATTTTTCTAACACACTCAGTTGTCCTAATTGCGCAGATATATCTGTCTCCTTAGCAGAATACACAAACTCATTCACCCGCTCACTAGGTCTCTGGGACTCCATCTGCGGATCCCCTGGATTTACTGACGTGAAACCTTCAGCTCCTCCAGGGGGAGGTGGCGTATCCGGCGCCCCTGGACTTAGAGTATTTCTAGGGCCTGGGAGGAGGCATTCCGTTCTAATGCTTCTCCTCCAGCGGTCTGTCCTACAGGGGTATTTAAGTTAGAGTCTATCCATTCTGTTACAGTTCTCTGTCCAGGAATCTGCCATAATCACTCCAGCTGGAGGCCTTAACTTGGCTTTCCGTTTGGTGTGTGGCATATTTATATCAAAATACTGAAAGGAAAAATAACTAAACCAGGACTTATACTGAGCAGAATGGAACAATGCATATAACAAAAAAGAGAATCACTTGTTGGAGGCTTTTTTAAAGGAGACACACCATATTAAACATTTAACAATCCTACCTGAGGTAAATCTTTAATCGAACAATTTCAGGCAAACACGGCAAATCCCGGCGAAGCCCGGCTAAGCCCTACGTGCTTAGCCGCGCGCCCCTTAAACGCGCGCGGCTTTAGCAGCGCGCCGGCTCTGCTGCGCGCCGCTTATGGCTTGAATTTATAGTCCGTTTCCGGGCTCAGGCCCCGCCCCTCAATCGAGGAATCAGCTGGGGTAGATCTTTACCGTATGGAGCAGGCAGTGCTTACCCCCGGGTCCCTCTGCTGCAGGTAATAACGTCTCTTTTCTGCCTCAGTAAAACCAAAGCAGTCAGTTCAATCAGCTGGGGTAGATCTTTACCGTAGGAGCAAGCAACACTTACCCCCGGGTCCCTCTGCTGCAGGTAATAGTGTCTCTTTTCTGCCTCAGTAAAACCAAAGCAGTCAATTCAATCAGCTGGAGTAGATCATTACCATAGGAGCAAGCAGCGCTTACCCCCAGGTCTCTCTGCTGCAGGTAATAGCGTCTCTTTTCTGCCTCAGTAAAACCAAAGCAGTTAGTTCAATCAGCTGGGGTAGATCTTTACCATAGGAGCAAGCAGTGCTTACCCCCGGGTCCCTCTGCTGCAGGTAATAGCGTCTCTTTTCTGCCTCAGTAAAACCAAAGCAGTCAGTTCAATCAGCTGGGGTAGATCTTTACCATAGGAGCAAGCAGCGCTTACCCCCGGGTCCCTCTGCTGCAGGTAATAGCGTCTCCTTTCTGCCTCAGTGAAACCAAAGCAGTCAGTTTGATTTGTAGTCCGTTTCCGGGCTCAGGCCCCGCCCCTCAATCGAGGAATCAGCTGGGGTAGATCTTTACCGTATGGAGCAGGCAGCGCTTACCCCTGGGTCCCTCTGCTGCAGGTAATAGCGTCTCTTTTCTGCCTCAGTAAAACCAAAGCAGTTAGTTCAATCAGCTGGGGTAGATCTTTACCATAGGAGCAAGCAGTGCTTACCCCCGGGTCCCTCTGCTGCAGGTAATAGCGTCTCTTTTCTGCCTCAGTAAAACCAAAGCAGTCAGTTCAATCAGCTGGGGTAGATCTTTACCATAGGAGCAAGCAGCGCTTACCCCCGGGTCCCTCTGCTGCAGGTAATAGCGTCTCCTTTCTGCCTCAGTGAAACCAAAGCAGTCAGTTTGATTTGTAGTCCGTTTCCAGGCTCAGGCCCCGCCCCTCAATCGAGGAATCAGCTGGGGTAGATCTTTACCCTATGGAGCAGGCAGCGCTTACCCCCGGATCCCTCTGCTGCAGGTAATAACGTCTCTTTTCTGCCTCAGTAAAACCAAAGCAGTCAGTTCAATCAGCTGGGGTAGATCTTTACCGTAGGAGCAAGCAGCACTTACCCCCGGGTCCCTCTGCTGCAGGTAATAGTGTCTCTTTTCTGCCTCAGTAAAACCAAAGCAGTCAATTCAATCAGCTGGAGTAGATCATTACCATAGGAGCAAGCAGCGCTTACCCCCAGGTCTCTCTGCTGCAGGTAATAGCGTCTCTTTTCTGCCTCAGTAAAACCAAAGCAGTTAGTTCAATCAGCTGGGGTAGATCTTTACCATAGGAGCAAGCAGCGCTTACCCCCGGGTCCCTCTGCTGCAGGTAATAGCGTCTCCTTTCTGCCTCCTCCACCATGTGTTTACTAAAGAAAAATTGTTTAAGGTCCGCAGTTTTTCTTTTGGATGCCTTCGGGCTAGAATAGGCAGTGTTAGATGATGAAAACAGCCGAAAAAACTCGCTGATTACAGGTTTGTATGTAGATTTTGTCACACAGGGGAGAGGAGCTTTTCAATTAGGCAGCCATTTTGGCCAGCATTGATAGAGCGCCCCAGATCTTGTATAATCTTCTAATGTAGCTGGGATAACTATATTTTCCAAGTCAGGGAAAGATTTAATGCTTTGTAGTTCCCATCGCCCAATTTCTCTTATTAATATCGATTTCAAAATTTTGACCAAAATCTTAGCGAAACGATTGAGATTAGTTATACCCTTACTTATGCATGCTGATCAGGCTGGCTTTATGCCAGGCCATATGGCGGGAGATAATGTTATGCAAAAAGAGAATGCATACCATCAATGCTATTCGGGGTAGATGCTGAAAAAAGCATTTGATCACGTACATTGGCCCTTTTTATTTCGTGCTATTTATTTATTTATTTATTAGCTTTTATATATCGACATTCGTGGGTACATCATGCCGGTTTACAATATAACTGAAGGAAGAAATTACAAAAAAACAGGGTGGGGGGAGAGAGAGCAGATAGGAAGAGAGAAGGGGCGAGAGAAGAGAGGTAAAAACAGGAAGAGGAGAAAAGGAACAGTACCTGATGGAAAACAACAGAAGAACATAATAAGTAGCATTGCAAATTATACACTCAGTAAGGGACTGTGTATAACCTTATACAAATTATACACTCCAAAAAGTATTATATACAATAATAACAAAAAGTATTATATACAGTAATATACATTATCTTTAACTAGTACATACAGGAGACACTATATATGACATTACAAATTATGCGTTCAGAAAGGCAACTATATATACACTAGCAGGGTTGCTATAGGGAAACGTAAGGTTTAAAGCAGAGCTTTCCAAAGTGTGTGTCGCGACACTTTACTGTGTCGTCTGAGGTGTGCCGGTGTGTCGCGCAAGCCTGGTGCACGTGACACACCGGCAAGTGAGAGCCAATGCGGCCGCCGGTGGACCTCATCCCACTGGCGGCTGAGCAGTAAAGAATCACTGTGCTGTGTGCCGCGGACACACAGCAGGAAGATCGGCATGGCCGTGGTAGAGCTCACCTCACCACGGCCTGAAGAACAAGGTCACGTCAAAACGTGCAGATGCTCCGCCTCCTTCCTGCCCACGCGACCCCGGAAGGAAAATGTTGCCGGAGCCGCACGGGCAGAAAGGGGGAGGAGCATCAGCCGCGTGCAGAAGAGGAGCAGCGTCATTACAGCGTGTGAGAAGAGGAGAAGGCCCCCACCGCGGATCGGTCCGAAAAGATCAGGGCCGCTGCAGAGCCCGTCCTGCAGCGACCCGTGAAGAGGAGGCCCAGAGGTAAGAGAGAGGCTGAGGGACCGTAGAGTGTGTGCATGAGATGAGTTGAGAGATTGTGTGCATGTATGAGGTGCGTTGAGAGATTGGGTTGCGTGTATGAGGTGCGTTGAGAGATTGGGTGTGGGAGTGAGGACCTGAATGTTTGCAGAGACAGCATGTGAGAACCTGTATGTGTGTGCGAGAGACAGCATGTGATAGTGAGAGCCTGTGCTTGAGCAAGACAGCATGAGGGAGTGAGAGAGAGCCTGGGTGTGTGAGAGTCAGACAGCATTTGCAAGAGAGAGACTGTATGAATGATTGTATGAGAGAGAGCATGTGAGAGTGAGAGCCTGTGTGTGTGTGTGTGTGTGTGTGTGTGTGTGTGTGTGAGAGAGAGAGAGAAAGCATGTGAGAATGAGAACCTGACAATGTTTGAGGGAAGAAGACAGATGGAGAGAAAAGAAATAGAAAAAAAGACAATATGAAAGGAATTGGCAAAAAAATAAGAAAGGGGAGGTGGAACAAAAAAGCCTGTGACTAACCGATTAGAAAACTAAGTTCAGACAGCAAAGGTAAAAAAAAAAGAAATAAATTACTTTTTACTGATTGGCACATGTAATCTTTGGTAATGTGCAAGAGTAGCACTTTCTCTATGCGGATCTCACAATGTATGAGATCAACATGGAGGAAGTGGAAACCCACGGGGCCTGCACAGAGGAGGCAGCAGAATGGGCTTCAGTGCCAATAGCAGCAATCAGCGCCTCCCCAATAGCCATGCGGCATCAGTGACAGTGGCAGCAGAGGAATGAGAGAGGCTCTGAGGTTGCTGGCAAAAGAAAGAGAGGGGGTCTGCCTTTAGTGTGCATGTGTATGAATGGGAGTCTGCCTAGGGGTGTATGTGTGTGAATGCATGGGTGCCTGCCTGAGGGTGTGTCTGTGTATGAGAATGTATGGGTGTCTTCCTGGGGTTTGTATTTGTGAGAATAGGTGCCGGCCAGTGTGTAGTATATGTGTGTGTGTGAGAATGAATTGGTGCCTGCCTGGGGGTCTGTGTGTGTGAGAATGAATGTGTGCATGCCTGGGGGATGGTGAGGGAGTGGTGTGAAAATGAATGGGAGCCTGCCTGGGGGTCAGTTTCAGTGTGTGAGAATGACTGGAAGCTTGCCTGGGTGTGTGTGTTTGTGTGTACGTGAGGGAGCCAGAGAGAGTGTGTATGAGAAAATCCAGGGGAGTAAGTTTGTGTGGGTGGTGTGTGTGGAGGGGTAGAGAGTGTCTTAGAGCCTGAGAGTGTGTCAGTGTCTGTGAGAGCGAGAGGTTATGGTGGGTATAAGAGTATGAATGTGTATGTATGTGACAGTGTATATGTGAGAGAGAATGGACATGTGAGTCTGTGTGAGAGAGGATAACCTCCTAATCCTGGACAATATCAGGGTGACTGGAAATCAAGAGCTCCCACGTATGGACAGCAGGGGCTTTTTAAAATCCTTATTAGTTTTAATTATTGGGTGTTATTTGATATGTGCTGTTTTAAAATATTTTATTGGTGTTTGGGAAATTGTAAAAAATGTATGATTTTAATTAATAGAAATTCTATTTATCAGTAGTTTTAAAATATTCTTTTATTAGTATGGTTTTACTATTATAACTGATGCTTTGTTTCTTGATTTTATTTGTTTTATGAGGAATGGTGGTTCTATTTTTCCATTGTTAATACACAGAGTCTGGCTTCTTGGGGTTTCCATTTCAGTTTTTGTCTAATTTGTGCTCCTTTATTTTGTATTTTGTATTTGGTGAGGGTCTGTCTCTGCTCTGTGTGTGTGACCATTATGAGAGATTCTGCTAGCATAGGGATCTATAGCAATCTGGTTTGTTTTGTTTCCTCAGTAGGTGGTGTATTGGTATTCTAGGACCCAGTGTAATATTTACCCTTGCTTTTTCACAGGTAGGGTTATTGTTGTTTGAGTCCTTGGTGTTATTACTGTTATGTTACAATGGGATTGCAGTATAGATTTTGAGTGTCTTTTTTACGAGGTTTTATTTTAGTTCACAATGTGCCTGGCAGTGGAAGGTGTTTGTGCTGCTGTTATTGTGAGGTGACACCAGCATTTGAAAATATCTTTCAGTATGATGAGCTGTAAGGGAAACATTCAAGCTCCATTGTTTGGGGGAATTTCAGTGGATGCACAGAGTTACAGAACTGGAGGTGCAGGATTTATATTGACATTCTGTCCCTTCCTATAAATTCCAGACTTCACTCTCATAGCCATATATAATTAGTTGAATGAGGCTATCAATTTTATAGTGTGAAACTGGCCAGCTTTTTAAAATTATGCAGAAGACCCTTTGGACTTTATTAACACCAAATATTCAAAAGCTGTGTTCATCCCATCAAGCTCATATATCTCATTAAAGAGGTAAATTGAATAACACAATAACTTTGTTTTATTATTGTTATTCATAAATTATAACAATAACATTAATCTTGGAATATTATATATTTTTAATATAAATGAAAGGTTTTCACAAGATAGGTTGTGTCGTGAAACATTTTATCATGTATATATTTAAGGAAACATACGTAAATTGTCGAAATACATTTTGTTCGTTTAACCTTTAACCTCTGGTTTGCTAGTAGACTGAATTACTGTGTCCCGAAATTATGTTTGTCTAAAAAGTGTGTCACCAACATGAAAAGTTTGGAAAGCTCTGGTTTAAAGGATAGCGGAGGGGGGTAATATAAAAGGGTTAATATAGGGAAAAAGAAAGGGTATAAGGACAGGGGAAGGGGGAAAAGGGTATAAATGGGGTAAATAAGGAGGTGAAGAGAAATGGGAGACAAAACAGAGTATAATTAAAGGAATAAAGGAGAAGGCTATGAGTACATTAATGACGAGGGCTCTTTCTCTGAAGGAGTAGAAGGAGCAGGGGGACTACGTAGGATCCGGATCAGGGTAGGCCATTTTAAAGAGCCATGTTTTAACCCCTGTTTTGAATTTCCGAATGCATGGTTCTAGTCGGAGCTCAAGTGGCGTAGTGTTCCAGAGGGAGGGGCCTGCAATGGATAGGGCTCTTTCTCTGGTGGAAGTGTGGTGAGCACATTTAAGGGAAGGGGAGTGGAGGGCTCCTGAGAGTGCAGTTCTAGTAGGATGATTGGAGGAGCGGAATCGAAGAGCATTCTCAAGCCAGGAATGATTGTGGTTGTGCAGGGAGTTGTGAATAATAGTGAGGGTTTTGTATCTGATGCAGGAGGAGATGGGAAGCCAATGGAGCTCCTTAAGAATAGGGGTGATGTGGTCGGCTTTACGTGTATTTGTAAGGATTCTTGCCATAGCATTCTGTAACATTTGCAGGGGTCTTATAGTAGAGTAGGGAAGGCCTAGAAGTAAGGAGTTGCAGTAATCCATTTTTTATAACACTGTCGCTTGCAGGACTGTGCGGAAGTCTTGCGAGTGGAGCAGAGGTTTAGGTTTTTTGAGGATGTGGAGCTTGAAAAATCCTCCTTTTATGATTGTGTTAATGTGGTTTTTGAAGTTTAGTTGGTGCTCTAGGGAGACACCAAGATCTCGCCAAAGTAGGGAAAAGCATTTGACGGAAGGGTGAGGTCACAAGCAGATGGTGGCATCCGGTCAGGGTGATTTGAAATGATGAGGAGTTCAGTTTTGGAGGAGAAGATGGGATTGGGGGGATATTTCCTAACTTGGATGTGGGAACTATAAGGGGCCTTGAAGCTTGAATTCAAGTAAATGGGGGGTATTCACAACATTTCCTAGTAGACGCGATTCCTGCAGCTCTGGGTGCCTTCCCTCTAAATCCTCTACCATTGGGATCGCAGGTTATACATTTTTACCTCTAAAATCGCATCGGAGGTGACCTCAGACCATTTCATCTGCTTCCCGCGAGGGCATGACCACCCGTTTGTCCAAGAAAGAAAAGGAGAAGCCGGCTGCTGTGCCTTTGTGGTTTGTCTGTAATTTGACTGTACAACAGTGGTCTTTGCTTTCTTTTTGATGGTTAGCTTGCTCTGTGTCTGACTACAGTACGGCATGTATTTGGTTTATTTCTTATTAAATGAATAAAGATATTATGGGAAAAAAAAAATACCTGAGTGTGTGCGGATTTTCTGAATCCTGCCGTGGAATGCCCCTCATCTCTGCGTACGCTTTTCCGAGCAGCAGCGGAAGCAGGCGCGTGCTTGCGGCCTTCTGAAATTGTGCTTGGCCCGCACGAAGGCTACTTACACACGGAATGTGCCAATTACATGCACACGAACCCCATGTAAGTCTTTGAAGATTCTCCTCTTTATGTGTGGAATAAAATGCCATGATTAGTTTTAGATGTGTGAACATCCATGTCGAGCGCCTAGGGCTGAGTCATGTACATAGCTCCTTATCCTGGGTGCCAAAGTCCCGACTAAGTCCTGTATGGTAGTCGGAAAGTGCATACAGGGAATAGTAACACTCACCTCTCACTGATTAAACATTTCACTCTTCTCAGGACTTCCAGACAGGCCGATGCAGTAATCTGCACGATAAGAATCTGTGCGTTGGATTACAATTTGTTAAAACTCCCCGATGCAATAAGCTAATGCTATACTAATGCATCGGGAGTTTCAAAACGTGCGTTGAAAGGAAAATATGCAGGTGGGTTGCATTGATATGATTGGTAGTAAAGAAGAGATGGAGCAAGTATACAAGAATAATGAAAAACAAAAAGAAATTCAAACTTTGTTTAAAATGAAATACAAAATTAGAAACCAGTGAATATTGTTGACGTAAGATGAGTGTCTACCAGCTTTGCACAGTGAGATGGTGCAGCTTTTGCCCCTTTTTCTTGGCAGAAGAGCTCAAGCTCTTTCAAGTTGGCTGGGGATTGCCTCTAGATTTCTGTCTTCAAGCCTTGCCACAGATTTTCTATGGGATTCAGGACTGGGCTTTGAATGGGCCGCTCAGGGACATTCACTTTCTTCTTGTTGAATCACCCCACTGCGGCTTTTGCTTTGTGCTTAGGATCACTGTCCTGCTGAAAGGGGAATCTTCTCTCTAGCCCTACTGATGAGACCACAGCAGAACTTCTTGGTCTCAATGCTACGTGACATGTGCGGCAGCTCGGCCCCCTGCTAACACCATCCCTACTGTAAACCATAATAGTGGCAGCATCAGGGTCGTTTTAGGCCTCTGTGAGGCCCTGCTCAAACCTCATTTAGGATGGGCCCTTCAACACCAAATACAATTTTTGCCTAATTTATGAAAAATGGATTCAGCCAATCCTTGTTAAAACTAAAGAAGATAATATGGCATGTTAGTTAGCTATCTTATTTTACCTTCTCTTCTTTTTATTTATTTATTTATTTATTTATTTATTTATTTTTACTATTTTATTCTTTCTTTAATTTTTTTAGATCAAGCTGGGAACGTCTAAGGCTCTGGGGCCCTGGGCAAATGTCCCATTTTCCCTATGGATGAAACGGCCCTGGGCAGCATTATGTTGTGGGGATGCTTTGCAGCAGTGGGGACAGGGAGGCGTATGAAGATGGAGGGAAAGATGGATGATACAAAGTGCAAGCATAGATTGGAGGAAAGCTGGCTGCAATCTGCCCTATTGTATTCCAATAGGAGCTCCAGGGAAATTTGCCCCAGAGATGCCATCCAGGCTGACATGGCCCTGTGTGCCAGAATATTAGAGGAGGGAAAGCTGAAGGAGGCACACCGTGCGTGTGGATAGCATCCATGACGTGTGAGAGCATGTGCCGTGTTTTAACTTATCTGCTCTTCCTTTCATCACTGAGACGCTTCCTAGGCCCTGATACCGTTCCCCCGTCCCAGCTAGGAAATGCTTCCTGCCAGCTGTAGGCCTTGCTGGCTGTGAAATACGCATCTCCTCTTCCTGAGGCTGATTACCCTAGGTTGCCTTTTCCCCTTTGAAGTTCCAAGAATAGTCATGGAGTGCAAAGGTCACGAAGTCTGTAAAGGTTAACTGCTACTTGCTGTAAGTTGGATGATGAAGGCAATATGAAAAAAAAAAAGTAATTTCAAGATACCAGCTGGGATAAATGTCATTTGGTTTTAACACAGCATGATTTAATTTGTTTCCAGTGACCAGGTTCTGGATTCTGTTCTCTGGCAGTGCTGGGTATTAGCCTAGCTTTGATAGGAGTGATGAAAAGTGACCAATTGTCCTGCTGCTAGAAGGCCAGGCGACAGGCCTGTGTATGAAGGAGGCCCAATGACCACGTCTCTCTTTCCCACTGCACATGTTCTTCAACAATGCCCTTCAAGATCTCCACTGAACATCAGCCACTTTCAGGTCATATATGAATCTGAGATAACTTAAATCAGTGTCTCTCCAAAGTTGGTTTATTTTGTAATTTTTCTTCTCTTGGGGATTATAATCCAGTCAAGGGAGCCACTACAAAATGAAATACCATGCAGGTAATAGCAATTCTCATAGGACAAGCAGGATGGTAGTCCTCACACATAGGTGACATCATTGGATGAAGCCCGGCATGGAAAATTTACGTCAAAGTTTCTAGAACTTTAACTGGCACACTGAGCATGCCCCACATATCCCATACTACGTGTCCATGTGGGGTCCCTCTTCAGTCTCTTTTTTTCCGCGGAGCTTTTGCATCGCGGTTTTTCTGATCTTGTGGCATTTTGTCAAAAATTGTTTTTGAAAACTCTTTCAATGATTTTTCGTTCTTTTTCGTGTCTTTTCTCGGCGCAGGTCCTCTCCAGTTCCCCTTAGTCTCCAGCCAGGATTTTTGTCGGTTCTGTAAGTTTTATATCGCTTCCATTCCCCTTGTCATAGCAGTAACTCAGTGTGCTCTGGCATCAGTCACCTGCCTTCACCGCTTCTCATTATCACCCCTTCAGTTCGCTTCATCATGAATGCGTCGGGTTTCCGTTGATGACTTCAGTGCCTAAGCACTAAATTCATCATCATGGACCCACACGATGTGTGCATCTTCTGCCTGGGGGCATCGCATGACGTCCAGGGGTGCCGCCTGTGTGACCAAATGACCCCAATGACCCCATTTGCCTCGACAAGATGAAGAAGCTCTTCAGGGTGAGAAAGTCCGAGCCATCAACATCGGCATTAATGCCAAAGGACCTTCGAGCCGCACCAATGGATACCAAGCCATCAACATCGGCAGAGCCATTGGCTCTGTTGATGCCGCTGGCAGATAGAGGCACCAGGGACTGGCCTCTGTCAGTCTTTTCCAGGGCAAGGACATCGGGTTCATCATCATTGACCTCAGCACCGGGGAAAGATCAGGGCCAAGCACCGAGGGAAGCCAAGGATGCATTGGCACTAGTCAACTTCGATGCACGTGCCAGGCTCAGGAAGGCGCTGGCTTCTACCATGATGCCCGTGAAGCAACCCTGCATCAAGGTGTACCTATCCTCCATCGATGCCGGGGGTCCACAATGATATCCACCGGTCCTGGTGTCAGTTGCCGATCCACCTTGGAGATCATCCCCTTCCCCCCGCCCTATCCCCCACACTGTCACCTCTTGTATATAATTAATTATGTCTAACTTGGTTAACCATATGTAATCTCATTTAATAACTGTGGCGCCCGTTGGCTCTACAGTAAAGTTAATCTACCTTTTAACTATCTATCCTTCCTCCACCTATCATTGTAACTTCCTTTCTCAGTTGTCTGTAAACCGACATGATGTTTTTTACGAATGCCGGTATATAAAAGTTATAAATAAATAAATAAATAAAATAAATCTGAGAAAGATCTGGCCACCCTTCCTGCCTCCCAGTCCATTTTGGCAATGGCAACTTTTGAGGAGGAGTTGGAGCAGAGAGTCCAGCTGGTGGTCAATCAAGCCCTGTGGGGCATCAAGCCAGCAGCACCGATGGTATCGATGCCCACACTTTCCCTGTTGGAACCGCTGCTGGAACGGCTCAACGTGCTCATCGGTATGCTACTGACCCAGCTGACGTCTGTTCCCAGGAGGCAGAGCACCAATGCTTCCCCCGACTGATGCGGTGCTCATTGCTGGTTCCTCCAAGGAGGAAGCTCCATCAAGGCTGGCAATGGCACTGAGGCCTGCAGCCCCGCGTCCAACTTTGACGGGGCTGGCATCAGTGCCTGGGCCTCTGGATGAAGGCTGAGCACCCAGGGCCCCATTCCCTGTAGATTACAGTGAGGTTGAGGCCCCATATGACCCCTGGGAGGATGACACTGCAGAATCATCTGCAGAGGACTCGGAGGATCTCCCTTCAGAATCGTCTCCTCCAGAGCAGCGGTTCTCAACTGGTGTGTCGCAACACACCAGTGTGTCGCCAAGCACACGCAGGTGTGTTGCCACACTTCCCGGTCCTCCACTGACCCAGCTGCTCCCCCTACCCAAGCAAAATAGGTCCTCCGCCCAGGCTTAAAATGCTGAAAGTCCGGGCGGAACGCGGCAGGACAGCTAAAGTCAGTGACACCGGCATGATCTCTTCGTCCCCGCCCCTCCCCCCCCTTGCCCCCGGGGCCCGGAAGAGGAAGTAGTGAGCAGCGGGTGCATGTGCGGGAAGAAGAGAACTTGCTAGGGTGGGCAGCATTGGCCCGAAGAAAAGAAGAGAGGCGCGGCCTTGAAGGATGAGCAGCGCGGCTCGGAGAAAAATGAGGAACAACGTCAACCCCCGTGGCCGATGGGACTCCTTTCTTCACGAGGGCTGAACATGAAGGAGGTTGCTGCTGCTGCCGCTAGTTCGAGAGAGGAGGGGGGGAGAGTGAGTGAATGAGCAAGTATGTGTATTTGAGATCCAGTGTGTGTGAGTGAGATAGCATGTATGTGAATGAATGAGAGCCTGTATATGTGAAAGAGAGTATGTGTGTGATTGACAGCCTATATGTGAGAGATAGCATGAATGTAAGTTTGTGATTGAAAACCTGTTTGTGTGAAAAAGTATATGTGTGTGAGAGAGATCATGCGTATGTATGATTAAGAGCCTGTGTGTAAATGAGAGAGAGCATGTGTGTCTGTGTGTGACTGAGAGCTGATTTAGGTGAGAGAGCATGTAAGTATGTGATTGAGAGCCTGTGTGTAAATGAGAGAGCGAGAGCATGTGTGTCCAATTGAGAGCTGGTTTAGGTGAGGGAGCATGTGAGTATGTGATTGAGAGCATGTGGGAAAGTGAAAGAGACAGCATGTGTGTGTGTGTAATTGAGAGCTGGTTAGGTGAAAGAGCATGTGAGTATGCGATTGAGAGCCTGTATGTAAATGAGAGAAAGAGAGAGAGCATGTGTGATTGAAAGCCTGTGTGTGTAAGCGTGAAAAGATAGACAGCATGTGTGTAAATGTGTAATTAAGAGCCTATATAACAGGCCGATAAAGAAAAATGCGCGGGAGAGCCAGCGAGCGCCCGCTCTCCCGGCATGCGCACAGGCCACTCTCCTGGGCTCGCGATTCAGGAGCTTGGCCTATGCAAATTAGGGCCCGTGGTAAAAGGAGGCGCTAGGGACACTAGCGTGTCCCTAGCGCCTCCTTTTTGACAGAAGTGGCGGCTGTCAGCGGGTTAGACAGCTGACGCTCAATTTTGCCGGCTTCGGTTCTCAAAGCCGCTGACAGCCACGGGTTCGGAAAACGGACGCTGGCATAATTGAGCGGCCGTCTTCCGACCCGTGGGCCGATTTTTTTATTTTTATTTTTTTTAATGTTTACTTTTTTTTTACTTTTGGGGCCTCTGGCTTAATATTGCTATGATATTAAGTCGGAGGGTGTACAGAAAAGCATTTTTTTCTGCTTTTCTGTACACTTCCTTGGTGCCGGACGAAATTAATGCCAGCCTTTGGGCAGGCGTTAATTTCTGAAAGTAAAATGTGTGGCTTGGCTGCACATTTTACTTTCTGTATTGCACAGGAATAACTAATAGGGCCATCAACATGCATTTGCATGTTGCGGGCGCTATTAGTTTCGGGGGGGGGGGGGGGGTGTTGGATGCGCGTTTTCAACGCACTATTACCCCTTATGGCGTCCATAGTGGTGGTGATTCAACAGAGCCAGCAGATGTCAGCTCGGCACATGTTGAGACTGTTGGCCACATGGCCACAACCATACATGTCACTCTCTTGGCTCGTATACACATGCACAGAACCCAATGGACTTTAAGGTCACAGTGGTGCCAGGCCACCCAGGACCTTCAGGTTCACATCCTGGTTGGTGCTTGTTGTTCTCTTTTTGTGTTGGGGAGCAGCCTATAGCTAGAGATTCGCCCATGTGTGAGGACTGCCATCCTGCTTGACCTCGGAGACAGAAGAGTTGCTTACCTGTAACTGCAGGATATTAGTCCTCATGAAACTCGCCCGCCACCTTGCGGAGTTGGGTTTCTCCTATTTCTTATGATTTTATTTGTATCATAATTCTATGTTATGAGACTGAAGAGGGACCCTGTGTGGACGCGTGGTATAGGGCCTGCTGGGCATGCTCAGTGTATCTAGTCAAAGATCTAGAAACTTTGACATAAGTTTTCCATGCTGGGCTCCATCCGATGATGTCACCCATGTGTGAGGACTAACAGCTTGCTGTACGAGGAGAACACCTGTTACAGGTAAGCAACTCTGCTGTACACTGTCAAAGGCTATTGTTGCATGCATATATTGTTTAAGTAGGTAAGAGATGCCTATGTAGGTTTGTTTTTCTACTTATGGGAGTGAACCGGGGAAGCTAGTGAAGTACACAGGAAAGGTTGGTACTATTCATTTTTTGTTTTACTTGCCAGTCTCTTTCTGCTCCTTTAGACTTCCTGCTCATTGAGAACCAGGGCTGGCACCTGGTGCCAGGAGCCTTCCTTCACAATTGCCCTGGGATTTTGTTTCCTATTTTTTATCCCCTCCCCACTTACTTTTAGCCCAGTCATTGCAGCAATAGTCCTTGACTGGGATGGAGGCTGGGCACCAGAGCTCCTTCTGGAACCCTGCAATCATCAACCCTAAATCCAGTCACTAGGGATCTCCACTGCACGATGCTCAGGACTCCCCTCCCTCCTTGGACTGCAAGCACTACTTCCACAGTATCCCCAGCCAACCTTGGGAGCAGGAGACTTGACCTGGGAATTAAACCTAAATCATACCACATGGCAGTGCACAGTACTTCCCTGAGCGACCAGGCTGGCCCATAATTAATATTCATAAGCATTTTCTGTCACAAAAAATTATGTTGAATTTTTTTATGTTGAAAGTTTCTCTCTATAAAATACGCTTAGCCCTCTGGATGGCACCTATCAGTAAGTGATGGGGGTGTGTGCATGTGTATATATGTATATATGCACACCCCACTGTCCACTGAGGAGCCTAAGCATGTACACTCTGAAAAAGCTCCCGAATGGAGAAAAGCTAAACAGATTAGGTCTCTTTAGCTTGGAAAAGAGATGACTGAGAGGAGATATGATTGAAGTTTATAAAATCTATGAGTGGGTGGAACAGGTAAATAGGGAACAGTTATTTACCCTTTCAAACAACACTAGGATTGTTGCGAGCGTGGGGTGCGGTTGAATGCTCAAGAGAGAGTGAGCCCTTGGACCATGGCACAACCTCATGGCAAGTCTCCAAGGTAGGCACCGTGGGAGGTGAGCATATCCAGGCCCAGGCTGGAATTGGAACATATCTTGAACTTGAACATAGCTCTCAGGCTTCCGCTGAACCTGCACACAAAGAGTGAGACCCAACAACACAATGCTGTTCTCAGGGGTAGCCTCCAGCCACTCGATAGCGCTTTCAGACCTACCGTTTGCAACGGCGAGTGCGTCAGGACAGACAAAGGTTGAGGACAAGACCTGGCATGATGTGGAACGTGGATGAAGACAATGAAGGCTTGAAACTTGAACGAAGACTTGGAACTTGGACAAAGATTTGGATCCGTTGAAGACTTAGATTCAAGTTTGTGTTCAGGTTCAACCAAAGTCTGCACTGCAGTGTGCCCTATACAACCTGAGGGCTGGACACAGACCCCGCCCTCCCAGGCACTCCCTACATAACCTACCACGGGTTGGTTGTGGACTACACCAGGGGTGAGGCAGGCTCTGGACTGTGACTCAGACTTGGACGGAAGCCAGACATCACTTAGAACATGGCTTGAGATGAGGAACATGGCTTGGAACAAGGAACATGGAAATCCACTGGCTGAACAAGCTCCACAGGACTGGAGCTAGGAACATGACTAGAAACTTGGAATTCAAAACTTGAAACATGGAACTTGGAACTTCAAAAGAAGGAAGGACTCTGAGGACTTGTTCCAGTGAAGACAGACTTGGAAACAGGCCTTGTGCCAGGAGCGCCCTACACAACCTGCCACAGGCTGGTCACGAATACGTCACTGGCATGCCTGGAGGAAGGATGAGAGAGGAGCCGGAAGGTAGACCTAGGGACGAAGACAGGAACATCAGGAACTTGATTGAAGATTCAGAAGAAAGAACACCAGGAACAAGCGAAGACACAGAAGACTTGGATGAGGTTGTTGCGCTGATGGTGGACCCTTGGCCCGAGGTGGAGTTGATGCTACCCGCAGGGTAAGCCCTATGGGTCCCTACCATTGGGAGATGGAGCAGGCTAGGAGATGGAGGCCGACTGGAGCTTCGCCAATACCAACCCACGTTCCCCTCAGGTCGAGCCCTTGGGTGCCGGGGCCGGCTGGGCTTAGACGGGCCTCCGTGTGTTGAATCCCAGTTGTTGCAGACAAGGGTGTGCCAGGAACCAGCAGAGGTATTGGAGGGTCGAAGACGGTCTGGATGAGGCAGGGTTCCAGAGACCCAGACACCAACAGGAATAGAGGGAAGCAGGGGGCGTCCAGGTAAAGATAGGCCAAAGCCTGAGAGGCCAGGTCCGTAGGATACTGAAGGAGAGTCCAAGACAAGCTAGAGTCAGGGCAGGCAGCAGGAAGACAAGGTACTGGAAGCAGAGCTGAGGTTAGAGCCAGGAGATCAGATCAAGTGTAGTCCAGACGAAGCAGGGGTCAATACCAGAGAATCTGTCCAAGCGTAGTCCAGGCAAAGCAGGGGTCAATACCAGAGAATCAGTCCAAGGGTACAAGGAACAGACGAAGGAACAAGCAACAAGCACCCAAGCAATCGTGGAGACCTGTTGCCAAGGCAGGGAACAAGTGGCTGGGCCATACATTTTATACAGAGGCCCAGTGATGTCATCATCCAGGGCTGCGGGCTACTTTCCCGCTGCAGCCCTTTTAAGAGTGTGCGGGTCGTGCGCGCACCTAAGCAAGGGCCCAGGGATGATAGTGAACCTAAGAATGGGTCCACCAAGTTTCCTTCTTTCCTTTATACTTCTTCCACCAGGAATGGATGATGACCCATTCCTTTCCAGAAATAAATATAGGCCACCCGTGCGCTCTTGTTGAGAGGCACTATTCTTCTAGCTAGCATGGAGCCCCTGGGTGAGTTACTATTCTTCTAGCTAGCATGGAGCCCCTGGGTGAGCCCCTGGGTGAGTACTCAGGTATGTAAAAAAAAAAATCTTAAAAAGGAAACCAAAATATGAGATGAGAAAGGTGGAAAAATTCTTATCTCAAGAAACTAGAACATTACCAGGTTTCCAGACATGGTCCTCAAAGTTTCTGACACAGTCTTTCAAAAGATGAACACTCTCTGTCTCCATTCTGTACCCAGATCTCAATCCTAGAGACCCCAGAGACCTTCCTCCTTAAAAATAAATAAAAACCAGGAAGCAGCGATGAACATGCTATTGTCCCTGGAAGGGACAGCTTAAGATTCCACACCAGAAAATGGTAGCTTAGACTTATAAAGCATGAGAACATGCCATTTTCAATCTCTCACATGGGGAAACTGCTTTAAGAACCCAACCTAACCTCAAAACTTTCAAAAAGACCTAAAAACATGGCTGTTTCACAAAGTCTACATTGACATTCAAACTTCACATCATCCTAACACCCAAAGGAACTAACAACCAAATCCACAAAATAACTTGTCTCCAATCAGCACTAAACAAACCCTCCTCACTCAAAAATTATTCTCTTCTGGACAATTGTTAAGAAAATTACAATTTGAATCTTGTAAACCGTTGTGATGGCTTCACCGAATGACGGTATATAAAACTCAACAAATAAATAAATAAATAAATAAATCACGTCCTCAGAGTCCTTCCTTGTTTTGAACTTTCAAGTTCCATGTTTCAAGTTCTCAGTTCCAAGTTCCTTGTCATGTTCCTAGTTCCGGTTCCGTGGAGCTTGTCCAGCCAGCGGATACATTTACATTTTACATTTATTTTAAATTTATGAATTGCCTAACACTAAATGGCAATGTACAAGATAACATTCATAAAATAGAGTAACAAGCAGATAATAAGCATACATAAAACAGAGTAGCAGATAGATAATAAAAACAATAAAATAATAAAATTACCTAAAAGAGTCATAAAACAAAATTCCTTAAATAATAAGATAATAAATTATGCATCAAAATAAGCAAAACAGAATAGAAAATTCAACTAAAATAGGCAAGGTTGAAAAGATAATTTTAAATTAATTTTCTAAAAATCTTGAGAGAATCGCTCTGCTTGATATCGATTGGAAAAGAATTCCAGCGGGTGGGTCCTGCAATTGAGAAAGCACATTCATGTATAATATGTAATCGCTCTATTTTTGGAGATGGAATTTCCAAGAGGCCACACTGTGAGGAGCATAAGAGACGTGTAGGTTGGTAGAATTTCAGAATGGCATTTGCCCAATGACAGGGAGTGATCATTAAGAAGTTTAAAACGAACATGCCTAATTTGTATTTGATGCGCTCATCAATAGGGAGCCAATGCAGATCAATCAAAGTAGCAGTAATGTGATCCTGATACCTCAATCCTGAGAGAACTCGAGCCGCTGAGTTCAAGAGCAAATGAAGAGGGCGAATGGTGGTTTTAGGTAAACCTGTAAATAAACTACTATGGTCCTCATTCCAAGCCATGTTCCTCATCTCAAGCCATGTTCCAAGTGATGTCTGGCTTCCGTCCATGTCCGACTCTCAGTCCAGAGCCTGCCTCACCCCTGACATGGTCCACGACCAACCCGTGGTGGGTTGTGAAGGGCACGCACGGGACAGCGTGGTCTGCATCCAGGCCTCAGACTGTGTAGGGCATGCTGCAGCACAGAATTCAGTTGAACCTGAACCTGAACCTAAGTCTTCATCCAGGATCCAAATCATCGTCCAAGTTCAAAGTCTTCGTCCAAGTTCCAAGTCTTCAATATCTTCATCCAGGTTCCACATCATGATATGTCTTGTCCTCATCCTTCATCTCTCCTGACGCACTCACTGTTCCAAGCAGCAGGTCCAAAAGGGCTATAAAGTGGCCGGAGGGCTATCCCAGAGAACAGTATTGTGTTGTTGGGTCTCACTCTGTACGTGCAGGTTCAGCGAAGACCTGAGAGCTACATTCCAAATCCAAGCTACATTCCAAGCTACGTTCCATGCCTGGATACGCTTGTCTCCCACGGTGCCTACCTTGGAGCCTCATCCTGCGGTTGTGCCATGGTCCAAGGGCTCATTCTCTCTCAAGAAAGCAATCCCGTACTCATATCAGATTGTAAAGGCAATGAGCTCAGTGAGCCTGTTCCTGCGATGGGCCTATGTTTCCTGCATCTTGTTTCAGGTCAAGAATTCCACTTGAGCTTGGTTGCTTCTGAATTTTTTTTCCCTCGATAACCCACATGAGAAGCCTGCATCTAAGATTCATTTCAAATTCTTCAGTCCATTCCTGGGTTCCTTACGTCCTGCACGAGTCCCCTGCACCCAGCTGTTCCAAGTCTCCTGGTTCTTTCTTCATCATAGTACTGTTGACCCACAGTAGCGCCTGCATTCAATTTCATTAAAGTTCCACAGCTGTTCCAGGCCCTCTGGTTCTCTTATGACCTGCAGGAGGTGCCTGAACCCAAGGCCTGGTTTCATTTCTTCAGCTACAATCCAGCCTCTGCTTTGCACTGTCCTGGTTCAAGCTACTGGTGGTATCTCAAGCCTTCAGCTGTGTCACTGTCTAAGCCTACAACTTTTTTCAAGTCTTCTCCTATGCTGCAGTTGTTCCCCTCATGGTGTGCAAGCTGTTGCGCTGGTATTGGACTCTTGGGCCAAAGTGGGATTGATGTTACCCATAGGGCAAGCCCCATGGGTCCCCACCGTTGAGAGGCAGAACAGACTAGGAGATGGAGGCCGACTGGAGCTTTGCCAATACTAGCCCACGTTCCCCACAGGTTGAGCCCTTGGGTGCCAGGGCAGGCTGGTCTTAGGCGGGCCTCCTTGAGACCAGTCCAGTGGATGTTGTAGCAGGTAGCCAGGGACCAGCAGAGGTATCGGAGGGACCGAAGCAGGTCTGGACGAGGCAGGGGTCCAGAGGCCCGGGTATCAAAGGAGGGCCCAAAGCAGGAGCAGGAGTTGCCCGGACAGCAGAAGGCCAGAGCTTGAGAGGGCCAAGTCCAAAGAGATACTGAAGGTGTAATTGGGAACAGGCCGGAGTCGAGGCAGTCAGCAGAGCTAGTCAAGATGTAGTGGAGCAAGGGTCAAGGACTGGAATCAGTCCGGAGCTTAGTTCCAGCGAAGTGAAGGTCAAAGCCAGTAATCAGTCCTGAGCTTAGTTCCAATTGTTGCGTCTGTCGGTCTCAGATGGCTTCAACCTCTGTGCCTCACCTTTCTCTTTGCTCTCCCCGCTAGCCTTGGGAAGATGGCTACTGCCGCGTCTGTATGCTGCTCTCTCCGGCGTCCCTGGAACGGCAATGGCAAGGCAATCCGCCATGTTTCTCCTGAGGGTCTCCTAGGGTGCGCTCGCGCATGCCACCCACGTCTTTATCCACGTCATGGCGGGAACCTCAGGAGCGGCCCCCTCGAGTGACATCATGCCATCCGGGTATTTAGCCTGCCCTTCGTTTGCTAACAAATTGAGTTAACAAGGATTGGACTTGTCCGGTCTAAGCTACTCTGCCGCTTCCCTGCTGCCACTGGAAGCTCTCTCTACCCTTTGGGGTATTTTTCTAACCTGGGTACCTGCTCCTCGGGGGCCATTTGCTCTCTTTCAGGTGCCTATCAGGGATCAGGTACTCGCTCCTCGAGGGCCTGCTCTCCCTGCCTCGGTGCCTGTATTCAACTACTTCTGCCTGCTGGGATCTCCATCTATACAGCTACCAACTTAGTGAGTGATCTAACTTTGTCAGTCTGTCTCATCTACAGATCATCACTGGGAACCTGCATCCTGCAATCCCTATACTATCATTGCGAGACGGGTCTCCTCTGCCGAGGGCCCCTGGACTGCTACCTCTGGATCACCTCACTACTGCCACCTCTGGTGGTATCATTCTGCTGTATAATAAAAGACAAATCTCTGTATTTGCATGTCTAGAATCTAGCCTACTACTGTGGTTCCTCACGGGGCTCCTCCCTGTGGGAGTGGTCATCACCACAGTACCCAAGAATCCACTCCAACACCTCAAAACCACAACACCAATGAAGCGAGGGTCAAAGCCAGTAATCAGTCCTGAGCATGGTCCAAGCGTAGCAGAGGTCAAAGCCAGTGTTATGGTTAATGGTGTTTGAGTGGATCCTTGGACACTGTGGCAGCTGACCACACCCATGGGGGGCAGTCCCGTGAGGGACCACGGTGTCAGGCTAGACTCCGGACAGACAAACACAGTTTTGAATCTTTTATTAGACAGTTTAGGTGACCACCAGGTGACCACCAGAGGTGGCAGTAGTGAGTAGTGGTTGTAGAGCTCGGCTGGGCACGTCTCACACAAAACACTGGAACAGCGGATCCTCTGCAAGGCAGTGCTGTAGTGGAAAGAGACTGAGAGTTATGAGCACACAATAAGATTAACATTCAGAGTCGCAATGTAGAAATAGGAGAAGCTCCGAGACAGGGAGAGTAGGCCTCGAGGAGCGAGTACCTGGTCCCTTAGAGCAGAGAGACTCGGTAGCGTTGTACTCACTTAGCAGTAACAAAGTTTCCACTAGACGAGAGGTCTGGCACCGGAGCAGAGAGCAGGCTCTCGAGGAGCTGGTCTCAGGGGTAGCCTCCAGCCACTCGATAGCGCTTTCAGACCTACCGTTTGGAACGGCGAGTGCGTCAGGACAGACAAAGGCTGAGGACAAGACCTGGCATGATGTGGAACGTGGATGAAGACAATGAAGACTTGAAACTTGAACGAAGACTTGGAACTTGGACAAAGATTTGGATCCTAGTTGAAGACTTAGATTCAAGTTTGGGTTCAGGTTCAACCAAAGTCTGCACTACAGTGTGCCCTATACAACCTGAGGGCTGGACACAGACCACGCCCTCCCAGGCACTCCCTACATAACCTACCACGGGTTGATCGTGGACTACACCAGGGGTGAGGCAGGCTCTGGACTGTGACTCGGACTTGGACGGAAGCCAGACATCACTTAGAACATGGCTTGAGATGAGGAACATGGCTTGGAACAAGGAACATGGAAATCCACTGGCTGAACAAGTTCCACGGGACTGGAGCTAGGAACATGACTAGAAACTTGGAATTCAAAACTTGAAACATGGAACTTGGAACTTCAAAAGAAGGAAGGACTCTGAGGACTTGTTCCAGTGAAGACAGACTTGGAAACAGGCCTTGTGCCAGGAGCGCCCTACACAACCTGCCACAGGCTGGTCACGAATACGTCACTGGCATGCCTGGAGGAAGGATGAGAGAGAAGCTGGAAGGTAGACCTAGGGACGAAGACAGGAACATCAAGAACTTGATTGAAGATTCAGAAGAAAGAACACCAGGAACAAGCGAAGACACAGAAGACTTGGATGAGTTTGTTGCGCTGATGGTGGACCCTTGGCCCGAGGTGGAGTTGATGCTACCCGCAGGGTAAGCCCTATGGGTCCCTACCATTGGGAGATGGAGCAGGCTAGGAGATGGAGGCCGACTGGAGCTTCGCCAATACCAACCCACGTTCCCTCAGGTCAAGCCCTTGGGTGCCAGGGTCGGCTGGGCTTAGACGGGCCTCCGTGTGTTGAATCCCAGTTGTTGCAGACAAGGGTGTGCCAGGAACCAGCAGAGGTATTGGAGGGTCGAAGACGGTCTGGATGAGGCAGGGTTCCAGAGACCCAGACACCAACAGGAATAGAGGCTGTTATAAAACCAATTTTATAAAATAAATCTGAAAGACCTGATGATTGGAATAACTATCGTCCAATCTCCATCTTAACTTTCATTGCAAAAATACTTGAAAAAGCAGTACTTATCCAACTTGAAGACAATAAGATTCTTTATCCTAACTAATTTGGATTTCGGCAAAAACACTCAACTGAAACTCTTCTTCAGTCCTTAACTGATAGCGCTTTCAGACCTACCGTTTGGAACGGCGAGTGCGTCAGGACAGACAAAGGCTGAGGGTCGGCTGGGCTTTGACTCAAACGAATCATACTGCCTAGTCTTGATTGATCTAACAGCTGTCTTCAACACTTGACCACAACCTGCTATGCAAACAGTTGAAAAGCATTGGGACTGATGGAAATGTGCTAAAATGGTTCACCACTTTCCTCACAGATAGATCATTCCAAGTAAAACTCGACAATTTCTTGTCCAACACCTTCCAAAGCACAACTGGCATTCCACAAGGATCAGCGCTATCAGCAACATTATTTAATATCTACATGCTGCCCATATGCAAATTACTAACTGACCTGGGTTTCAACTTCTTCCTATATGAGGATGATTTCCAATTCTATATCCCTCCAACAAAATCATTTGAAAAAACAACATCTTTAATTTCTGAATATATGATTAAAATAAAAGAAAAACTAACTCAATGGAAATTCTCGATGAACCCCAATAAAACTGAAATAATTTGGTTGAGCCACAACCCACAAAATACTATATCCCCAGTGATAGATCTCGGAAATTCCCAAGTAACCCCTGCAATCCATATAAGAGATCTAGGGGTCCAAATCGATGAAAATTTAACAATGAAAGCCCACATAAGTAAACTGATTAGATCTGGTTTCCACAAACTGTGGATTTTGGGCCGACTGAAACCTCTACTAAGCACAGCAGATTTCAAAACAATTTTACGATCCCTCATTTTCTCAAACCTGGATTACTGTAATTCATTACTTCTAGGTCTTCCAACTAGTCACTCAAAATCCCTGCAACTACTGCAAAATGCTGCAGCTAGACTATTGTCTGGAGCAAGAAAATTGGACCACATCACCGCAATACTGATGGCTATGCATTGGCTTCCTGTACAGTCAAGAATACATTATAAAGTTCTAACAATAATATTCAATAACATTAACCTGAACAACAACGATCTGCTAGGAATAACTTTTAAACCTCACAACACCCCACGAAAACTCAGATCACAGAACAAAGGACTCCTAGAAATCCTGAACTTAAGAGGCTCTCATCTAACACTAACTAGAGACAGAGTGATTTCTATTGCTGGCCCAAAACTTTGGAACTCCATACCAGAAGAACTTCATGTTGTACCCGTCAGTCGCAGACGGCTGTGATCTCTCATGCTCACCTCTTTTCTCCCTGCGCCATCAACTCTGGGAAGAATGGCGGCCTCCGCCAGCGAACACCGACCACCCCGGCGTGGGCAATGCTGACCGCCATCTTTCTTCCGGAATCACCTAGGGCGCACGTGGGCGCAAGGGCCTCCTTTGTACACATCATGGCAGGAACCTCGGGGGCGTCCCCTCCCGATGACGTCAACTCGCTGCTGTACTTAAGCTGACCGGCCCATTGCTAAGACGAGTTAGCAATGAGTTCCCTTGTTGCTGAATCCGCTTCATTCTTGAACTTCTGTTCCAGATTCCTTCTCGGCGTGTGGATGCTCTGGGTACCCGCTCCTCGGGGTCTCTTCCGCGTCCTGGCTATCCGCTCCTCGGAGGCCCATTCTACCTTGAACTTCTTCTTGTCCTGCTGCTCGGGACATTCTCCTGGGACTTCCTCTTGTGAGTACCTATTACAGATTTCTGCGATTCCAGCTTTACTGAAGCCATCCTACGGTGTACCCCATGCCTTGGGCCACTACCGTTCTCTCTTCAGTTATACTTGTTCCAGTATACCCTGAGCTGCAGGGAAGTGCCATTCCAGCTACGAGGTCCACTTCCAGGATCTGCATCTTTGACTACCTCACTATCACCATCTTCACAACAGACATCCGCGGCGTACCCCGCTCTGTGGGCCACTACCGGATCTGCACTTCCGAGGTAATCTCTAATCATCTACAGAGACTTCCTGGCGTACCCCGCTCCGCGGGCCACTACTGAACCTTCTCATCTGTGGCATCTCTCTGGGTATACCCCATTGCTCAGAACTGTTTATTTATTTATTTAAAGAATCTTATATACCGATATTAGAGAAGACATCATATCGGTTTACATTGAACTAAAGAGCGGAAAATTACAAAAAACAGGGGCGAGGGGAGGGGATACAATCGAACCAATAGGAAAGAGAGGAAAGTAACTGGCGAACTTGAGAAACTTTGAGAACAGGTGCAAGGCAATTCAAACATTATGACATTATAAAGTATAGGGGGAGTGACTGAGGAGGGGCTGTTAAGGGTTTTGGGGGAAGGCTTGTTTAAAGAGCCAAGTCTTTAGTTGGGATCTGAATTTTATAACGCATGGTTCTAGCCTAAGGTAGGTCGGAAGTGAGTTCCAATGCATGAAGCCAGCAATGGAGAGCGCCCGATCCCTCGTTGATGTAAGGTGAGCTTTCTTTAAGGAGGGTACATGAAGAGCTCTGCGGGCTTTGCCTTCCTTCCTGCATAATACGTTTCTACCTAACAGCTGTGTCCTGCGCTGCTGAGACCGCGCCTACCGACGGTGAGGCTCACAGGGCTCTTCCCTGTGGGCGGAGACACCTCTCTCCTCAGCCCAGGGTTCACATCCATACAAAAACATAACACTTCAAACATTAACAGATAAAAGGAAATTCAAAAGTGACTTAAAAACTTGGCTATTCAAAAATGCCTTCTGTTTGACAGGAACACCCAGTTCCCCATGAGTCAAATAACCTAAATAAATTTTGAACAATAAACCTCCCCCCCACAAACTCCTATAATCTAGCTCTGTTTTCATGTTAGATGTCTACTATTGTATTACGTCTGTTTCTATGAATGTTTATCCACCTTGTACCACTCATTATATTTCTGAATGTTTTACCTGTAAACTGTTATGAACTAGTGATTCTCACATGGCATGACGGTATATAAAACATTTAAATAAATAAATAGTTTCACAAGAATAAAGGAGATTCTAGACACTCTTTTGAAATAAAGATCAACAAACAAATTGTAGGAGTTACCTTTCATTGGCAGGACCCAGCCTGATGAAGGGACTGAGAGTTGAAAGCTAATCACAAACTTATTAAGTATGTCCAATTAAAAGGTCTCACCTTTTGACCTTTGCTTGTTGACCTTTGTTTCTAGGTATCTAAGTGGAAGAATGCAGCAACCACACAACTTTATTCAAGAGAAGTGCTCTGTAGAAATCTTTCCTTCTGGTGCCCTCTATTGATCAAAAATAATTTGCAAAGCTGAGTGATCTGAAAGCAAACATACAGGCCAATGCAGTAAAGTGCGCTCAGGCTGAGCGCACCGTTAGCCCCCATTTGGACGCGTGTTTTCCACGCGCTATTTTTACCCCTTATGCAGTAAGGGGTAAAAATAGCACGTGGAAAACGCATGTCTAACCACCCCGAAACTAATAGCGCCAGCAACATGCAAATGCATGTTGATGAGCCTATTAGTCAGTCCCGCGCGATACAGAAAGTAAAATGTGCAGCCATGCCGCACATTTTAATTTCGGCCGGCACTGGGAAAGTGTACAGAAAAGCAGAAAAAAACTGTTTTCTGTACACCTTCCGACTTAATATCATAGCAATATTAAGTCGGAGACCCCAAAGATTAAAAAAAAAAAAAAAAATCTGCCTGCAGCCCGGAAAATGGACGCTTGATTTTGCCGGCGTCCGTTTTCCAAACCCGTGGCTGTCAGCGGGTTCAACAACCGACGGCGGTAAAATTAAGCATCGGCTGTCAAACCCGCTGACAGCCGCCGCTTCTGTCAAAAAGGAGGCGCTAGGGTCCCTAGCGCCTCCTTTTTACCATGGGCCCTAATTTGCATACCTGGGCTTCCTGAATCGTGCACCCAGGAGAGTGGCCTGGGCGTGTGTTGGGAGAGCGGGCGCTAGCCGGCTCACCCGTGAAGATTTCTGTATCTGCCTGATAGTTAATGACAACTCCTCTGTAACAGAGACATTTCTAACCAGGACATAAGGATAGGTGGCTGATTACAAAAAGCTGGCGGTGGGGTTGTGTGACTGCATAGGGTGCTGCCATGGTGATGGGAGGGGGCCATCACTGCCACTTCAAAGGGGAGCCAATGTGGCAATCCAGGGGATGGGGGTTCCCTCTGCTCTTCAGATCTCCCAGGGGGGTGGGAACAGTGATCTCCAGTTATAAAGGGCACCATTCCCTCTGCTCACACAGGATGCTGCTGCCAGGGCTAAGGCCGGCTCTCTCTATATAATGTAAGGAATAAAAAGATAAATATATAGCCAGTCTTGCAGATAATAATGAATACATGACCCTGTTTGCTGGAAATCAAGAAAAATATGGATTACATAATTATTTGTTTTAGTTCCTGCAGCTGAAAAATGATCTACAGAAAGACTAAGTATTAGGGGATAGACTACGTGAGAAATCTTTTCCTATAAAAAACAATTGCAAAATATCTCCAGATTTTATAATTAACTGTTGGATGAAACAAACAGGGCAATTTGATTGTTGCATCTGTGGTCCTTTGGACCGAGGTGGGATTAGTGCTACCTGCAGGGAGGACCCTTGCAGGTTCAGACCTGGGCCAAGCAGAGACCCAGGGGAGCTTTGCCTATACCAGCCCTCGTTCCCTGCGGGTTGAGCCTTAGCGTTCCAGGGCCGGCAGGAGTTAGGTGGGGTCTCTGCTGGTGGGGGAGGCGGTGGTCTGTAGGTCACTTGGGTCAGAGGCAGGTAGCAGTCAGGCAGGTCCGAGATCCAGGCAGTCAGGAGAAGACAGTGGTTAGGTAGGTTTGGGGTTCAGGCAATGGTCAGAGGCAGGTAGCAGTCAGAGGTATCCAAGATCAGGCCGAGGTGAAACGAGAAATCTGTCCAAGAGGTGAGAATGGACAGAAAGGCACAGCAGGCAGGCAGGCAAGGAGAAGTACAATAGGAACAAGGCTGGAGGCAACCTGATGAAGACAGAAGACAAGCTGGGTAGACTGAATACTACCAGGGCAACAAGAAGGCGACAAGGACGCTAGCTGAAGAACTGAAAAGGACACTGGTAGCAACACGCTCTACTCAGGAGTAGTGAAAGCTGTTGCTGAGGCGAAGAGGGAGAGTCAGCAAGAGCCCTTCATAGGCCTGAACAAGTGAGGTCATCAGGAGGCGTCATGGGGCTTTTCCTACCATGGGTTCTTTAAATATGGCAATTTTGGGCGCCTGCACACTTTTAGGGAACCGTGGTCAGCTGGAGTCAACAGCATCTATTGGGGCTTTGGTGGCATTTCACTACATTGGAGCACAGCAAGCTGTCAAGAGGAGGCCAGGAGGAGCTGAGCTGTATTGGAGACTGCAGGGACAGCCTGGTCAGAAGGGTGAGTGAGGCGGCTCGCGGGAGGAGCCTGCGGACCACCAAGTGCAACACTGAGACTACAATGGGAAGCAGAAGTGATAGAAAAATATTAGTATGGAAAAACCTGATACCCCTCTGGCTAAAAGACACGCAGATACAAGAGGCAAGAGCTAAATTAATTCAGTAGAAAATAACCAACGGTTGATACTAAACACATGTTAAACCACAAACCCCCCCCCCCCCCAAAAAAAAAACAAAACACAGGTATGAGACTGGGTAATGTGTGTTGGAGAGGTGAAAAGTAAGACTGATGTTCCTTCCTGCAGAGAATTTGGAACAAAGAATGGCAAATGATAGATCAACGGTGACAACTTGGCTATTTTGACAAGCCTATGAATTGTCTTTACAACTCAATTATTTCACTATTTTGTAATAATGTTAAATTTGTGAGAGAGACTCTTTAAAAGGGCTTAATAGTACTGTTTATAACACTATAGGAGGGCCAGATAATAACTCGAGGTGAGGTTCTGGTGGTGGTTTAGGGTTTGGGGTCGAGTTTTACATGCCGAGTGAGACGTACGAATAGCACAGAACACCTCAGGGAAGTCGACATCATTTGGAGTGAGGAAAGTCTCACAAAGTTGAGATTGTTACAGTGTTCTCTCGCCCAGGTTGATGGGCTCTATACCAGGGCGAAATGCCCTTCATTAGTCTCGCCCAAATGCCTCCCCAATCCTGTCCCTATGAAAAATTTGCATTTGTGCAAGGTGATACCATGACTATCACATGCATTATGACATTAATGCACATGTTATGGCGTTATTGTGGGCATTAACATCATACTCATTTTGATGAATGACCTTATTGATTTGTTGTCCCTCACCTTGAGCATTTTGTTTTTTTTAATAATAAAGCAAGTATCAAATTTTAAGTAAATAAATCAATACAATTTAAAAATAATGTAGCCAGAAAGCAGTCTGCTGAATGATTTTGCAGAGATTAGTTCAATTGGATAGAGTCGATGCATGAAGATGGTTGACCAACTGCACTAATAAACACACACACACACACATGAGATTAATACTGAGATTATGGATGTCAGAGGCTATGTCAAAAAGTATCAAGTGGTTCCAAGAGATGGCAAAAATTGCCTTGCATGGAAAGCTGATCTACAAACAGGAAGATATGAATGCCATTCCTAGTAAATGTCCGACAAGCTTATATACCGTAAAAAACAATATGGAGTGTGATATATTGATCGTCTAGCTGCTTTGTCCAGTATTTAAAATGTAGAAATCAACCAGTCTCCCGGTTGTAGCTGAACATAGTACTGCTTTTGATTTTGCCATTGCTGTGGCTCAAACTGGATAGTCCCAGCAGCAGTGGCAGAAAGTGCTCTCCAAGGTCAGCTACTCCACAAGAAGTCTAATACGTACTGCCCAGCCGGGCAGGCATTCACCCCTAGTTGGATCAGAGGGATGCATTCCAAAGTGATGACTCTGCCCCCCACAACCCTTGTGCCCTAACTCTGCCATTCTTTCGGTAAGATTGTTGTCTCTGCAGGGCTCTCTGGTATAGACCCCGGAATCCGCCCCCCCCCCCCCCCCAATTTTTTTTATTTATTTATTTATTTTTAATTTTTCTATACCGATGTTCCTGTAAGAATACAAATCACACCGGTTTACAATGTAACTACAAAAATTCGCTAAGGAGCGTTACATAGAACAGTGAGGCAATTAAATAAGGAACGAGTTATAAATTAACCTGTCATAATGGTAACTTGTTATATCGTATAGCTTAACATATCATAAAATATCATAACTATAACTTAACATATCGTATAACTCAACTTATCGTCATAAAGACAAAAATGTAGCCACCGATGTCTCAGTCCTCCGCTGTGACTTGTCACTTAGGAGAAACAAGACCAAGGAGAAGGTGGGTTGGTTAGTGGCAAAGCAGAGACTATTCCTGTAACGTACTCCTAGAAAATGAATTGAAAAGAAAGAAAATCTTGGGATGTTTGGGGTTGTAGAATTAGACAGGTACAACTAGAAAGTGCATAGTAAACATCAACTGGGACATGCACAGGAGCAGGGGTGCAGCTGTGAAGTATGTATTAGCTGGGTCTTGAGTGGTCTTGTGTGTCAAGAAATTTATTAGTTAGGCCAATTAAAAGGTATCTCCTGATTCATACATATATATATATATATATATATATATATATATATATATATAGGGGGGGGGGGGTTTGTTGTTACCCTTGATTTCTGTGCATTGAAGTGGACTAACACAGCAACCACATTACTTTATCCTGTATGTTCCAGGACAGTAACAGGGAGGTGCTCTCTTTCAATTGCTGGAAGAAATTGAAACCATATACTGTAAGTGCTATAAACAATACAAATCTATTTTGGTAAGATTATATTATATTCTTTTCCTGTTTATAAACGATTTATTTTCTTCACCTTGTCATCTTTTAACCTCATCTTGATTAGAGTCTTAGAAGATCAAAAAAGGGACAGAGGGGAAAAAATACCTGATTTTTTTTGTTTGTCTGTTTGTTTATAGGGACACTTAGGTTCAGATTTGCTGGAACTAGCTTTAGGGACTTTGAACCGTACATGTCACCTCCTGCAAACAAGGAGAACAATTTTCAAACTGCCCGCCTGTGACAGAGTCCACGGGCACTCTTCACCTGTGAGTTTTGCGCCAGCTTTGCAAGGGACAGTACACACGCGCTTTCCCTTTCAAACCTGCCATGGGTACAAAGTACTGTAGACTTTTGCACTCCTGTTAGTGCATCCAAAGCTTTTCTGGAACATAATGAACATGAAATCTATGTGCATTATTTCTGGAACCCATCTAAAACACTGCTCCCTTCCTCTCCGCCTCCCCCCAAATCTGGCTAAAACTAAGTGCACATGGGGGAGCCCTGCATATTCTGTAAGTCAGATTGAGGGAGGACAATATTTAGACAGCCTGGTTACCCGGGGAAAGCACTATTTAATGCAGTGGATGGCTTTGAAACTTGCTCTCTACATTTCCTGTTCTCGCACCGAGGACTTGCTACAATGGCTGCTTTATTCGTTTTGATGCAAAAAGTGTGCAGTGGATTACAGATAGAAATGCGTGGCACAATGAGAACAGAAAATCTTTATAGAATAGTATAATTTGGACAAGCTAGGTTCTATTATGACTCCATGCCCCACACTTCCCCGTTTTGAAATCAAATAATGATGATCTCCCAGCTTAAAATTCAGTGCTCAAACATAGTAATGATGAATCCTGCAACTGAGTAGAAGTAGCGAGAGCCTGTATATTTTCTGTACTTATATTTAGTTCACCCCTTTCATTGGTAGCTCAAGGCGAGTAACATTCAGTTACAGTAAGTTACATTCTTTCAATAACTGAGTGAAAGTTCCTTACTTGGTGGATTTCGTACATTTACTAAAATTATAATATTATAGTTGTTTGTATCCAGTTGTTCCTCCTCTGCAACACCTCTGCCCTGTCTTTTTCCAGTTGTGTCCTTATTAGGGATCCACTCATAGTATTTCTTGCTTCCCTCTTTTTCACCTCTTTTTTCTTTTTCACTCCCTTCCATATTTTGTTTGGCAGCGCTTTCCCTGAACAAAAAAGCAGGTTGCAGCCACCACCGGCATTGATCCTAACATGGCTCTTTGACTAGTATTTAATGTCACTATCAAATCTGGTACTTGGTCTGTTTGTCTGCTGGGTGCACACTTGGGCGTGCATGTGTGTGCGTGCTCTGTGTCAGCAGCATCCATGCATCCCCCTCATGCTTTTGGAGCTGGATTGGAAATATGCCAGGAATTTTGCTGGAAATCCGCATATATTGTTAGAGGCCCCAAAAGATTCAGTGGTTTCTCAGGTGCTGAAAAAATGTGGATGTTCCAGCAAAATGTAGAATACCTGAACCAAATATACTGGGGATTTTAGCAAGGACATGGTTTGATTTCTCTATTGGGGAAGGATGCTTACTACTTTTAATAATAGGAATATGTCTAACTTTCTTATTGTTAGTGATACTTAAATTACCATGCACTTGAAAATACAAATACAGCTTATGGTTATTATTTAATCACCCTTTTTTTTTTGTTTGTTTGTTTTAATAGCTAGGAGCTAGAAATGCAGAGAAAGGAATAAAGTATAAATAATCTTTACGTCTTTACATTGAGAGTGCTAGGGAGGTATTATACAGTAGGACACAGCGTGAGGGTGCCAGTGTGCTGGCGTTTGCATGCGTTGGAAGAACGGGAAGTGTGGCGGATAAGCGAGAGCTGTCACTTCGCTAAAGTATTCCCGCATGTGTGCGCGCGAGATCCCCCATAGCCCACAGCCTGACCAGGGGGGGGGGGGGGGGCTCACGTATCTGAACCACGTGCCTCTGCCACGTCCAGCGATGCACAAGTGAATACGTGTGCAAGAGAGGTTCCGGCCAGCACCCTCCGTCTGGACGAAATGCTAAAGTCCCGGCGTCCGCCTCTGCGGCCTCTCTTTGCATAGACGTGTGCATCTGCAAGGGGGGGGGGGCAGCAAGCTGGAAGGAAAAGTGCGCTTCAGCAAGGGGCGAGCGCGAACAGAGCCCGGCACCTCTGCAGCCCGGCGCGCTTACGTGGGTGGGAGAAGTGCACGTCTGCGTGGGTCACGGCCAGCGACTCCCTTCCACTGGCGCCGGACCAGGTCTTCCAGCTGCTCTGTCTCCAGTCCCAGCTGACTGGCAGCTCTTGTTTACTGGCCAGGGAGACATTAGAGAGCGCCCAAAGGGGGAGAGAAGGGAAAAGAGAGAGCGAGAAAAAGAGAAGTTTTGCCTTAGCAGCATTTCACGCTTCTGGTGCCTGGCTTGCTTGTCCGAGCCCCCCCTTGGGTCTGGGGTGCCAGCTCCCTTCTGCAGCCGAGGAAGAAGGAACATGCTGAGGGATCGACAGCTGCGAAAAGAGCATTAACCCGAGCAAACGAAAGGCAGGAATTATTTTTTCTCCAGGCAACTGTCTCATGTTGAAAAGGTTCAACTCAGCTGTAGTGCTCTTGGTTTGGGTTTTGGATGTCACTTAGGCCAACAGCCAAAGCGCAAAACTTTAGAGGAAATCTACCCCTCCACCTTTTTTTTTTTTTTTTTTTTTTAAGGGAGGGGTGGAAAAAGGAAAGACTTTTTAAAAATAATTTTTTTTTTTTTTTTGGTCGCAGAAAGAAGCAGCCCTCAGGAAATATTTGTCAAGCTTGTTCCTAGTGAAAAGCCTGGGATTGTTTATTTTTCACCGGACGTTTTTTACACATCATTTTTTCCTGTGATAAGTGGGAAAGGAAGAGGTCGGTTTCAAGACTCCTCTATATAACAAGGACAGGAGAGGGAACAGAAACTTACCCTGCGACTGGAAAGACCAAAAGGAGATAGTTAATGCCCAAAATGGACACTTTTTTTTGTTTAAAAAATCGAAATGCATAAAAATCAAAATAGACAGAAAACCTATTGAAATATTGCAGCAATCCAGCTCAAATTTGCACCCTAAATTTGTTCAGTTTTAAACTGATTTTTAAACAAGCTTATTTACCTTGCGCTACAATAAGGGTGTTTTAAGGATTTGGGTTTTCACCATTAAAAAAAAATATATATATATATATAAATATATATAAAGCTGTCAAATTGTTTTTTTGTTTTGTTTTTGTCGGGGAATCATGGAGCCAGCCTCTCTTAACAGCTGATACTCCTAGGAGCCATAAATATTAAATATTGTGCAACGAGAAACCCCCCTGCAGATTCGGGGGGGGGGGGGAAGGTGTTGCATTTTATTGTATGCTTTGTTGTTGTTTTCATTTTGGGGTGGGGAGAAAACCCTGATTAAACTTGCCCCCCCCCCTCAATATCTATAGCCCTCCCAAGAACATTTTTTTTTTGAGGGGGTTGCATTTCTAAATTTCGAATTTTGTAATTAAAAGAAGACCTGGAGGAAGAAAGGATGCGGTGGAAGACGGTTGTGGTGGTTCTCACCACCTTTATTTTGGCTTCCTGCGGCCAAGCAAGCGGTGAAAGTGAGTATCCAGTTACCATTTCATGCCAATTATGACTAATTTTGTTGTGAGGGCTGCTTCCTTTTTCCCCTCCTCCTTCTCTTCTCTCTCTCTCTCGCCTGGCAAATGTTCATCTTCTCAGTCTCCCTCCCCAACCTGCTTTTGTTGTTGCTGTTGTGGCTTGTTTGGGGTATTTTAGGGCCTCTCATAACCCGGGAAAGGAGGAGGCTTGTTTTCCTGATTCTCCCCCTCGTCGTTCATTTCACTTCATTATTTTTGTTCTGTCGACCTTCATGGAATAATTCAGTTTATTGTGTTCCTATATCCCCCTCCCAGGAGACGCGGCCTGGCTCCTCGGGCCCTGGGTGGCTCTGCTCCCGGTCTCGGCCGCGCTGGAGTTGGCTGAAATTTAAAATGGAGGCGAGGGGCCTGAACCGGGGCGTGCGAACAGCAGCCTGAGCCTGGGGAGGAGAGGCGGATCCCCGGGCCCGCCGCCTCCGTCACGGGAAAGGCCGGGGCTTGCTCTCACCTGCCATGGCCTCCCTCCCTCCCTGCTACTTTACCTTTCTGAGATTTGTATCTTCGGGTGCTTTTTTTTTTTTTCCTCGTGATTTAATTTGCCTGCCCTCTCCCTTTTTATTATATTTTGTAGTTTGCTTTTTTTTTTCGCCAGTTTTATTTTCTCTTTCAGTCGTCGTGCTACTTTTTTTTGTTTTTAATCTGGGTTTAATTTTCTTTCGTCTGGGGTGAAGAAAAATTCCAGTTTAAGGCTTGCTAATCCCAGGTCTATCCCTCCTACGGCCTTCCACAGTATAAATCCGCTTCTGTCTCTACTGCCAGTCAAATCTTCCTGCCTGTGCTGCTTCTGCTAAAACCCCTTACTATTACAGCCATACGAACCCCAGTCTCTCCCTTTCCACTACTACTAAAATCCGTTACTATCTCTGCTATTAAACTCAATTTGTCCCTCTGCTACTGCTAAACACCTTTGCATCTTATGCTAACTCCCCCTCCTTTCTGCTAGGTTCACCCCCTGCTATCTCTCTCTCTCTCTCTCTCTCTCTGTACTACTGCTAAACACCCTACTATTGCTGATACTATCTCTCTCATAGCTTTATTGCTGCTGCCAGACCCCTTACTATCTGTGGTACTAAAACCTACCTGTACTGCTAAATCCCTTACAATCTCTGCTGCTAAAACTACCCAAGCCCCCTTCGACCTTATCTACCCTTTCCCCTCAACCTCCCCCCCCCCCCTTTGACCCTCCTTTGGCCCTCGTCCCTCCTGTCTCTTCTCTCCCCCTCCTCAACTTTCACACCCTCCAATTGTAAATATTTTGCAAAAATCACCTATAGCCTCTTTACATATGTCATGCATCTTTGATCTTATCCCATAGTTAATTCCTCCCCCTGCTCTTTTGCTTCTCGCATTTGTATTATTAACTAATGTTCTATGTTTATTGTATGCAATCCCTTTTGTTTATTGTTTATTGTAAAGCCTGTGGCTACATTACTTTTTCTGTAAAGCCTGTGGCTACATTATTTTTTCTGTAAACCGATTAGATGTTTCAAACGATTATCGGTATATAAAAATGCTAAATAAATAAATAAAATTTACCTGTCTGCTGTAGCTAAACTGCTTATTATCACTCTCTCCTGCTGCATCCTTATTTCTCTCTGCTACTGAAACACCTTGTACTATTACTGCTGAATTTCCTTCTTTGCTGTTAGTAAGCCGGAAGGTTTCTAAAACTATGTTGCTAAAACTCCTGCTGCTGTTTCTAGTCTGCACTCCTAACACCTCTCTCACTTCTGCTTCTGCTAAAACCACTAGTATGCTCTTAAACCCTGTTCTACTTCTGCTATTATTCTGTTCTTCTACCTCTGTTATCTTTGCTGCCCATCCTACATCAGATGTTTCTGCTGCAATAACCTTTTCTAATTCTATTTTACATTTTGAGAGCAATTAGCCTTGCAAAATTGTTATACAAGTTAGAAAAATCTGCCTCTTGATGCTGCTGAAGCTTCGGCTGGCACTCTGTATAGCCCCTTCTATACAGCCCGTTCAAATTGAGCATCAGCTGAGGGAGTTCCTTTTCCAATTAAGCAGTTCCTGCCCTGAACCCCTCTCGTGTTTTGGCAGTCACTGGCAACAACATCTGGGTGAACTCCATCCGCATTAGTGCCTTTCTTGTTCTCAAGAGGGGGAAAAACAGCTTTTTCCAGAAGCATGGGTTACAGTGCCTCATTTCATTTCATCTGGAGTCTTTTTTTCATGTGATGATACCTAAAAGCTGTGGCACTGATTGTAGGTTCTTCTGTATGCAACACTGGTGAGATATACAGAAATATTATTACTCCTAAATACACTGGTTGCAATCCCCTGGAACCTTCCAATGAGGCATAGTGGTAGAAGGCATCTTTCATTAACTAGAAAAGGGTCTGCTAATCAGGATGATCTTATTTAGTGCACTATTTATTTATTTATAGGCTTTTTTTATACCGATATTAGTGGGAACATCATATCTGTTTACATCAAACTGAAGGTGGAAAATACATGGAACAGGGAAGGGGAATAGGGCTGCAGTGAAAGACAATTAGAACTAGAGAAGAGATGAGAGGAGGAAACGAGAAGTATAACTATATAAGTAAAAATACAACTGAAGAGAAATAACATGTTAACATAATAGCGTAATAAATTAGTAACTTACAGGTGTAATTCTGTGGCAGGGGGATTATGGTGCAAGAGCCCTAATCTGGGTATGCCTGTTTGAAGAGCCAGGTATTTAACTTTTCTTGAATTTGATGGTGCAAGGTTCGAGGCGGAGATTCGTGGGTAGTAGGTTCCAGTGGGTGGGGCCTGCAATGACCTGCAATGGATAGGGCTCGATCCCTTATGGAGGAGAGGTGTGCATACTTGAGGGATGGGATTTAGTTCTTAGCCCACATCCTGGCACCCCAGGAAATACTGAGTTGTCCATTTTTATGGTTCCTGGAGTGTAAATGTGCTGTGTCATGCCCTGCTGGAGGTAGGTCATTAGTAAGCTGCCATAAAAACAAGAGGAAATAGAGAGGTGGTTTATCAGTTTTCATGAGCTTTGAGCTTGGAGAAACTAGAATGTTATGTCTGCCAGAACCTAAAAATGGTGTCCCTGGGCCAGACTATTCCAGAAGGCCTCCTGAGCCATCCTTCCGCTGTTAAAATTCACCTATCGCTGTCTTCTAAATTCATTACCCCTTCCTGGTGTGCCTGCAAGATTTCCTCTGTCTTGATGCCTGATGAGTAGGCAGCCACGTCTGGCACTATTCCAGCATATTGAAAGCTCCCACTTCCACCTCTAGGCCCGCTGCCTCCTCTGTGTCTGTAGTGGTCCCCAATATTATTCTTACTGTATCCCCTTCACTACTGCTCAGGGCCGACACAAGGCATTAGGCGGACTAGGCGGTCATCTAGGGTGCCGGAAGTGGGCAGGGTGCTAGCGCTGTACTTGAGGGCGGTATTCTTTTTAATGCGAAGGAGTCAGGTGGCAGGTTTGAAATTGTAGGACTCACGCATTGGGATGTGTCAGTCGGCAAGGTAAGGGAACTTTGGCGATGTGGGCACTGTGACTGGGGGGGGGGGGGGAGAATATGAAGGACTATGACATCATGACGTCACCGCATAGGGCAGTTGGACACCCTTACACTGGCACTGCTGCTGCTGATCATCAAATGGCCCAGTTTACCAACTCTTGTCTCACCAAGTCAAACTCCTTTCACCATGCCAAAGGGAAAGACTTCTAGTTTTGATATGGCTGCACCCAAGAAACAGCGTAAAAGCCACATCTAGGTTCCCCAGAGACATTTGCTGTTCCTGATGTCAGTATAGTATTAACCTCACAAATTAACATTATAATAGCTATGCTTGATACTGCAGCAGTAGTGGTCCCTGTCATCCCGACATGACCTATGCCAGTTTCTATTACCGCTGCCTTGGTTGTCAATCCCACAGCTGCTTCTTTAAATAACTTCACCATGGCTATGGCTATTTACTGGGCCACAGCATCGGATCTAACTGCAAGCTTGGCCTATTCCAATTTCATCCCTTGCAGACCAAACTGAGACCAAGCCCTGTCCTGCTTCTTGTATGCAGGGCTGTGGCATAGTTCTAGGAGGAAAAAGAAAAGCCTAGAGGATGATGACACCCAAAACAAATGTTTGCTATGATGAGCTCATCACCAGGGAAGTTGGTTGTCCATCCTCCTCTTCCACTATCTTAGGGGGGCATAGGTGGTTGGGAACTGCCATGACATGTACCATGAAGGGATGAAGTGCATTGATCTGCTGCCCTGACGTTGAGAATGGCCAAGCCAAATATGCTATGCTCTTCAGCCTTCCCTTTCCTTCTGTTTCTGAATTTGTTGTCCTTACCTCACTTTTGTCACTGTTGGGAAGTGGGGTGGATGAGTCCAGGAGAAGAGAAAAGGGGAACATGTGTGAGGATAGTTCCTCAGTGCTGAGGAGGCCTAGGAATGGTAGGAATATGGGAGGATGAGTGCAAGGTCAGCTGGTTCCTCTGTCCCCATCAGCCCTTCATGGGACCTAATCTTTTTATTTAATATAAACGGCAACATTCAATCGGTGCATCAAGGTACAGGATGCTCAAAATGCATTAATTTATTTATTTTTATATACCGACATTTGATTTGGCATATCGCATCGGTTTACAGACAACGTGGATGGTGCTGGAAACGTAAATGTTTTCCTATTTATTTATTTATATTTATTTATATTGTTTTATACGCCGATATTCTGTATATCAATCATACTGGTTTACAACAAATAAAGTAAAATGAATACAAATATAAAAATTTAACATTTACATCAGAACAGGGACATTTGGCAATTTTGGGGAATATCTAAATCTGTATGTATTTCTCTTTTAGATGTTCTGCAAAGAAGGGATCTTAGTAGTCCAGAAAGCTTGTTATCTTAAAAAAGAAAAAAAACAACTTGCTAGTCTACTAAAGCTATCCCTTTCTACTGAAACTATTTGTTGGTCTCCTTTTAATTCACTTCATTTTTGGCAGTATTCTTGTTTTGCTCTCCTTTACTAATGCCTCTCAACTTAATCGTTAATCTTTGTAATCTGATGCTTTTTATTGGAGCAGTGAGAGATACAGTTTGTGAACTTTTGAGTCAGTATAAGGTCTCTTCTTCAGAGGTGACTTCAAGCTTACATAGGCAAAGAATGTTGTTGAGTGTAAATCCCAACAATTGAGGTTGTGGGAAGGTGTTAACTATAGATGGAAAGATACCAGTTTTATTTAGCACTAATAAGTATATTAGAACTCTGCACTTCAATATATCTTTTAAATATTTCCTTCTTGTGCCCTTTATATTACCTCTGAAAATATAGGAATAAACATGGCAACATAGATACTGGCAGAAAAAGATCCACTGACCCATCCAGTCTGCCCAGTTATTCTTGTCCACCCTTCAAGGATATACCCCCATCTGCCAGCCATGGGTTGTGATCACTTGTAAGATCTCTCTCCTTATCCTAGATGGTCGTCATCTTTTTCATTTGTACTTTATCATCTATGGCAGACGAACATACAAGATCTCCCACTTAGTTCACACTCAATATTCATGAAGCTTTAATAATCTAAATAGCCACTTATATCAGCTTGGCTGTCATCTGAACATCCAGCCTTCTGAATTCCCCGTGTAGCCTGCCAGTTAGGCCTGGCTAATTGAAAATCTATGTTTCCACTAGAGGCACAGTGTGCAGTTTCTTTGCCTCAGTATCCAAGGATTCTAGGGAAACTACAGCCTTTACTTAACACATTTGGTACAGCATTTTCACAAGCTGTGGCTTTGGTGTCCTCGCTTCCAATAGCTGGATCCTCAGATCCTGTACTTCATGGTTCCACATCATTAGTTGCAGCGAAGTATTCTCAATTTGAATTGGTTGGTCAGTCTTTCTCACCTCTAGGACACCCTGGGCTGTTGCAACTGTCCCCAGATTCATCTGTCCACTCTAATATGCCATCACCCAGAGGTTCTGATATGAGTTTGACAAGGATCCCTTCTGATCTGCTCCCAGAAGTTCTGGATCATACCTCCCATCAAGAAGACTTCTTATTCATGATTCATTAAGAAAATGTGAGGCGTGCGCAAAGCAAAGATCCTTGCTCAGAAGTCATGGGACTGCTGCAGATCTAGACATTTTGTCAGACCCAGTGGCCCTTCTGAATCATGCTGTCTTGGACATTGTACAAATGAAGATGTGGGAAACACAAAAGTTCTGGCATAACAGCAGCCAGAAAACTGGACCTTAAGTACAGGATGCAGAAATCTCTAGGTTATGAGTGGTTCAGCTTCCATGTCAGTTGGTGGTGGTGGAATCTGCCCTTAAAAAGGCAAAGAAGACCAGTCCATCTCGCCTCCATTAAGGGACCACAAGCTCCTGGATAATTTTGGGAAAAAAATGTTTCAGGGCTTCATGCTTACAGCTCATATTACTCCACCAATTTTACATGATCCAGTATATCCATGACTGCTTCCAAAAACAAGCTATTCATTCGTACAGATTCTGGTGACCCATGCTCTTCTCAATTGCTAAGAGATGTGGAGGAAGCTGTATGACACTTGTGCTCCATTTACAAGTCCTTTGATTCTGTTGCACAGACAGCAGCAGCCTCGATAGGGGTACGATGCAGCGCATGACTTGGCTTTGAGCTAGCATGAAAAGCTTGTTGACCTCCTATGCCTCAGAGACTACCTTTTCGATGAAAAGTTGCATGAAATAGTTGCTCAGATTAAAGACCAGAATGTCGCAGTTGAGTCCTTATCCACAGAGCTGACCAACTGAGCACAACCAGATGGTCTTTCTTCCCTTATAAGGCGGTCTTATTGTTCTTTCCAGTATTAATGTCTCCTGCCCCTGCCATCCCAAAGACACCCACAGGAACAACTTCTGGCCCGACCTCATGCAAGAAAATGAAGACAACCAAAGTCATCTCAGCCCGCTCAGCTCAAAGTGGGGCCCAATTTTAGATCCAGGCTGTCCAGAACCTCCACACCTCAGTAGGAAGCAGAATCCAAGCCTTTCTTCCTTTTAGCACAAGATCATGATGGTCACATGGGTCCTCACAATAAGAACATAAGAACATGCCATACTGGGTCAGACCAAGGGTCCATCAAGCCCAGCATCCTGTTTCCAACAGTGGCCAATCCAGGCCATAAGAACCTGGCAAGTACACAAAGACTAAATCTATTCCATGTTACTGTTGCTAGTAATAGCAGTGGCTATTTTCTAAACCAACTTAATCAATAGCAGGTAATGGACTTCTCCTCCAAGAACTTATCCAATCCTTTTTTAAACACAGCTACACTAACTGCACTAACCACATCCTCTGGCAACAAATTCCAGAGTTTAATTGTGCATTGAGTGAAAAAGAACTTTCTCCGATTAGTTTTAAATGTGCCACATGCTAACTTCTTGGAGTGCTCCCTAGTCTTTCTATTATCTGAAAGAGTAAATAACTGATTCACATCTACCCGTTCTAGACCTCTCATGATTTTAAACACCTCTATCATATCCCCCCTCAGCCGTCTCTTCTCCAAGCTGAAAAGTCCTAACCTCTTTAGTCTTTCCTCATAGGGGAGCTGTTCCATTCCCCTTATCATTTTGGTAGCCCTTCTGTACCTTCTCCATCGCAATTATATCTTTTTTGAGATGCGGCGACCAGAATTGTATACAGTATTCAAGGTGCGGTCTCACCATGGAGCGATACAGAGGCATTACGACATTTTCCGTTTTATTCACCATTCCCTTTCTAATAATTCCCAACATTCTGTTTGCTTTTTTCACTGCCGCAGCACACTGAACTGACAGTTTCAATGTGTTATCCACTATGACGCCTAGATCTCTTTCTTGGGTGGTAGCACCTAATATGGAACCTAATATTGTGTAACTATAGCATGGGTTATTTTTCCCTATGCTGGGATGCATAGAGAGAGGAATATCGAGTAAGAAAAGGGAAGTGATTATCCCCTTGTACAGGTCCTTGGTGAGGCCTCACCTGGAGTACTGTGTTCAGTTCTGCAAAGAGACAAGGACAAGATGGAAGCGGTACAGAGAAGGGCGACCAGGAAGGTGGAGGGTCTTCATAGGATGACATACGAGGAGAGATTGAAGAATCTAAATATGTACTCCCTGGAGGAAAGGAGGAGCAGGGGTGATATGATTCAGACTTTCAGATACTTGAAAAACTTTAATGATCCAAAGACAACGACAAACCTTTTCTGTCAGAAAAAAATCAGCAGAACCAGAGGTCACGAGCTGAGGCTCCAGGGAGGAAGACTAAGAACCAATGTCATGAAGTATTTCTTCACGGAAAGGGTGGTGGATGCCTGGAATGCCCTTCCGGAGGAAGTGGTGAAGTCTAAAACTGTGAACGACTTCAAAGGGGCGTGGGATAAACACTGTGGATAAACACTGTGGATCCATCAAGTCTAGAGGGCGTGAATAAAGTGGAGGCAGCAAAACACTGCACGGAGCGGCAGTAGCCACAGCGGCATTCAAACACTGCACGGAGCGGCAGTAGCCACAGAGGCATTCACGGAGCGGGATGCCAGTGGCCAGTAGTTAGTGTTCCACCTTCACGGAGCGGAAGGATGGAGGGCTGCTATCTCCAAAAAAAATAAAAATAAAAAAACAAACAAAAATAAAAACAGGGGTGGATAAGAGTATGGGGCAAGGGGGTGGCCTGCTTGTTACAGCGGTTGCTACCCCAATTGAGCTGGATGTCACTTGGATGCAGATACGGGGCATGCAGGTCCGGCAGAGGTTCCGGCCCTCCAGATTCCTCATGTCCACCAAGAGGGATAAGTCTCACCGGGTTGCGACCGTCACTGCCCGACGTCTCTACTCCGCCCTCCTCACCTCCTTGGCAACTCCCTCTTGCTCAAGTGGAAGGTTGGCTGCCGCGGCATCATTCTGCAGTCTTCCTCCAGCGTCTCCAGAGCGGCTCGACGCTGCAATCCACCCTGTTTCATAAGGGTCTGAGGGCACGCGCCCAACTGATGTACCAGCAATGGCGCGAACCTCAGGGGCGTCCCCCTGAGATGATGTCATCAGTACCGAATATATAAGGTCTTAGAAATCGCTAACATATTGAGTTAGCAAGGGGAAGGGTTTCTCTACCTAAGCTATTCCTCCTCATCGGACATACCAGGGGTACCCGCTCCTTGGGGACCTCGCTCGCTCTTTGTTTTTCAGGTCACAGTCAGGAACTGGCACTCGCTCCTCGAGGGCCCATGTTCCCAGACTGGTTGCTGAATACTTATTCTGCCTGGAAGTCATCGCTGCCTACTACACCAGTGAGTTACCATCTCTCTCTCAGAGCTTTCCCTGGAACCAGGTACTCACTCCTCGAGGGCCTAACTCATTCCAACACCTGGACTACTGCTAGAGACTATTGTGTGAGTGTTACCATCAAGGTTCTGTTCCTGAACTCTGCCTACTCACTATATTCAGCTTCGCTACAACTCAGTTATCCAGGATCGCTGTTCCAGTACCTGAGGGACTACAGGCCTGCCGGGCACTTCCAGCTCACTACTGCTATCTCTGGTGGTTCAATATACTGTTTAATAAAAGAACTAGTGTGTGTCTGTCTCCATACTCTGAGCCTGATCGGTGGTCCCTCTCGGAATTTTCCCCCGGGGGCGTGGTCATCTGCCACCGGCCCAAGGATCCACCCACAACTACCTCAAACACCAACACACCACAGGGGCACACATCTTGTCCTGCACTGAGGAGCGCCCCCTGGCGCTTCCGTCCACCAAAGCGCAACAGCTAGTAAGCAGTAGTTAGTTTATTTTTAATAGTCTGTAAGGCAACTAGTAAGCAGAAGTCAGAGTGTTTGTATATTAAAAAGAAAAAAAAAAAGTAGCCAGAAGCTAGAAATAAGCTAGGAGCAGTGTATACCTAAGTAAAAAGGTTGAAAAGTTGTTACTCACCTTGGAAAGGTGTTAAGGTAGTGTGATTTGGTTTGATTAGGTAGCAACATTTGTTAATCAAGAGAGCAGTGAGTCACTCTGGCTGACTAACTGAAGTTAGACTGTATTTTCCAACCCTCCCTCCCCTAGCTCATCCTTTAATTTATAGGCAGGTGCCACTTTAAAACAAAAACAAAAAAAATCCACCTTATTGAGAGTTTGATCATTCCCCTGTAGGCTACTACCAGACATATAGTGAATTCACTAATACATTTTAAAGGACATTAAACACATTCTTGCTACCATAGCAACCTAAAACTTAAGTAGGAACTGAACAAATTTGAAATGAAGGCAGCAGACCAGCAGCAAGAGGGGGGCTTCCCAGTCTTTTGCATCGAGTGTCACATGTATGATTTTTTACCCGCCAGTGAGAAATTGTACATGTGCATGCGATGCAAAGAGCTCCTGGCTCTCAGAGAACGAGTCCGATCTCTGGAGGCTAGAGTGGCAGACCTGAAGGAGCTGAGGCAGACAGAGAGGTATATAGATGAGACCTTCAGGAACATAGTAGCCAAGTCCCAACTTCAGACTGGCAGCCCTGGTGCTGCCTTGGAGGAAGAAAGTCTCATGATTGGAGAGCATCAACTTGGTGCAGCAGGAAAGGATCCTGTAGCAAGGATCTGCTCTCCAGGTGGTGCATTGCCCTTTCGCACCATGTATATCTCCAAGGCCTACTGCCCAGGAGGGAAGGGTTAGGTCGGCCATCATAGTTGGTGATTCGATTATTAGGAATGTAGACAGCTGGGTGGCGGGTGGGCATGAGGATTGCCTGGTAACATGCCTACCTGCTGCGAAGGTGGTGGACCTCAAGCGTCACCGAGATAGGATTTTAGATAGTGCTGGGGAGGACATTATTTATCTTGAGTTTCATTATGATGTTTACTTTTACCGTTATGACTTATTATTATGGAATTTTTGTCTTTTGGTATATCGATATTTAGTTTCTGTGAAACTATGTGTTTGCTATGATTCAATTTTATATATGTATTTATGTACATCGCCTAGGCCTTTTTAGTGTTAGGCGATTAATAAATTTTATTAAATGAAATGAAAATGACACGGCTGTCATGGTACATGTGGGCACCAACGACATAGGAACATATGGGAGGGAGGTTCTGGAAGCCAAATTTAGGCTCTTAGGTAGAAAGCTTAAATCCAGAACCTCCAGGGTAGCATTCCCTGAAATGCTCCCTGTTCCACGCGCAGGTCCCCAGAGGCAGGCAAAGCTCCGGAGTCTCAATGCGTGGATGAGAGGATGGTGCAAGGAAGAGGGATTCAGTTTTGTAAGGAACTAGAGAACCTTTTGGGGAAGGGGGACTCTCTTCCGAAGGAATGGGCTCCACCTTAACCAGGGTAGAACCAGACTGCTGGCGCTAACCTTTAAAAAGGAGATAGAGCAGCTTTTAAACTAGAACAAAGGGGAAAGCCGACAGTCGCTCAGCAGCGCATGGTGCGGAGAGAGGTATCTTCAAAGGATACTAATGATGCATTAGAATTAGGGCATCCTGACAGTGAGGTTCCAATAATAAGAAAAGTAGTCCAAGTGCCTGTAACTAAAAACTCACCTCAGCTAAAAAATTCTAACTTATCCCTATCAATTAAAAAGCAGAATGAAAATACAAACAAAAAACAAACTTTGAAATGTTTGTATGCTAATGCCAGAAGTCCAAGAAGTAAGATGGGAGAATTAAAATGTATAGCAGTGAATGATGACCTAGACTTAATTGGCATCTCAGAGACATGGTGGAAGGAGGACAACCAATGGGACAGTGCTATACTGGGGTACAAATTATATCACAATGACAGAGAGTAACACCCGGGAGGCAGTGTGGCGCTTTATGTCCGGGATGGCATAGAGCGCAACAGGATAAACATCCTGCATGAGACTAAATGCACAATTGAATTTTATGGGTAGAAATCCCTTGTGTGTTGGGGAAGACTATAGTGATAGGGGTATACTACCGTCCACCTGGTCAAGATAGTGAGACGGACAGTGAAAAGCTAAGAGAAATTAGGGAAGCTAACCAAATTGGTAGTGCGGTAATAATGGGAGATTTCAATTACCCCAATATTGACTGGATAAATGTAATCATCGGTACATGCTAGAGATATAAAGTTCCTGGATGGAATAAATGACATTTTTATGGAGAAATTGGTTCAGGAACCAACAAGAAAGGGAGCAATTGATTTGGTGAGAGAGGTAACGGTGGTGGGGCCGCTTGGCAATAGTGATCATAATATGATCACATTTGAATTAATGATTGGCAGGGGGACAGTAAGCAAATCCACAGCTATCGTGCTAAACTTTCAAAAGGGAAACTTTGAGAAAATGAGAAAAATAGTTAGAAAAAAACTGAAAGGAGCAGCACGAAGGTAAAAAGTGTGCAAGAGGCATGGTCATTGTTAAAAAAATACCATCCTAGAAGCACAGTCCAGATGTATTCCACACATTAAGAAAGGTGGAAAGAAGGCAAACGATTACCTGCATGGTTAAAAGGTGAGATGAAAGAAGCTATTTTAGCCAAAAGATCTTCATTCAAAAATTGGAAGAAGGATCCAACAGAAGAAAATAGGATAATGCATAAGGATTAGCAAGTTAAATGTAAGACATTGATAAGACAGGCTAAGAGAGAATTTTAAAAGAAGTTTACCATAGAAGCAAAACTCTCAGTAAAAACGTTTTAAAATATATCTGAAGCAGAAAGCCTGTGAGGGAGTCAGTTGGATCATTGGATGATCGAGGGGTTAAAGGGGCACTTAGAGAAGATAAGGCCATCGCGGAAAGATTACATGATTTCTTTGCTTCGATGTTTACTGAAGAGGATATTGGAGAGGTACCCGTACTGGAGAAGGTTTTCATGGATAATGATTCAGATGGACTTAACCAAATCATGGTGAACCTTGAAGATGTGGTAGGCCTGATTGACAAACTGAAGAGTAGTAAATCACCTGGACCAGATGGTATACACCCCAGAGTTCTAAAGGAACTAAAAAATGAAATTTCAGACCTATTAGTAAAAATGTGTAACCTATCGTTAAAATCATCATAAGAACATGCCATACTGGGTCAGACCAAGGATCCATCAAGCCCAGCATCCTGTTTCCAACAGTGGCCAATCCAGGCCATAAGAACCTGGCAAGTACCCAAAAAGAACTTGGCAAGTACCCATTGTACCTGAAGACTGGAGGATAACTAATGTAACCCCAATATTTAAAAAGGGGCTCCAGGGGCGATCCGGGAAACTACAGACCAGTTAGCCTGACTTCAGTGCCAGGAAAAATAGTAGAAAGTGTTCTAAATATCAAAATCACAGAACATATAGAAAGACATGGTTTAATGGAACAAAATCAACATGGCCTTACCCAAGGCAAGTCTTGCCTCACAAATCTACTTCACTGCTTTGAAGGAGTTAATAAACATGTGGATAAATGAGAACCAGTAGATGTAGTGGTATTTGGATTTTCAGAAGGCATTTGACAAAGTTCCTCATGAGAGACTTCTAGGAAAAGTAAAAATTATGGGATAGGTGGCAATGTCATTTTGTGGATTACAAACTGGCTAAATGGACAATTTTCTCAGTGGAAGGGTGTGGGCAGTGGAGGGCCTCAGGGATCTGTATTGGGACCCTTACTTTTTAATATATTTATAAATTATCTGGGGGAGCCTAAGAGGAGGAGAACCGCACCTGAAAGGGAGCGAGGGCAAACGGGACTGTGCCGGTGAGCTACGAGAGCTGTCTCCCGCCCCACCCGACGTCATCACTACCCGACGCCAGCTGACTGCATTTAAACAGCAGAGCAGCGGCGCGCAGCCGAAGCCGCGCGCCAAAGGGGCGCGCCCCTGGAGAAAATTTTGAGGAGGAAGAGTCCTTCATTTTAAATGGGGAAGAAGCGGAAAATGAAGGTATTAACATCTACACCGGTGGCAAAAGAACAAAGAGGACCGATGGACTTACCCTTAGTACGAAGGGTGAGTCATACCTCCGTGGAGGCTCCTCAAAATGTATCCCTATCGTCTGGGGCTACAGCTAGTCCTGCCCATCACCAGATATCCATAAGTACCTCAGGAAGTGTAGGGGTAAATGTTTTAGATACCCCTAATACAGGTAAGGTGGTAACAACTAAAGACAGAGATAAAGATCCTCTGGAACAGGTTGCAGACAGTACTGAAGGTGTTGAGGAGGGAATACCTGCACCAGATCCAGAGAATATATCTCTAGTAGACATCTGGAAAGCGATTACAAACATGGAAAGGAGGTTATCCCAATCCATGGCCCAAGCTACTGTTTTCTCTAGTGAGATAAAAGGGGAACTGAACGACCACAGGAAAAGAATAGAACAGATTGAAATCGCTAATACTGCTATGAACTCTCAGGTAACAGCTTTACAGACAACTGGGACTACTTTCATCAAAGATACTCTGGTTATATATAAAAATTTGGAAGGGTTAGAAAATGATATGCAGAGGAAAAATTTACGTTTTTTAAACTTTCCTGTTACCAGATTGTTATCGCCGCAAGAATTATTTAAAAAATATGTCAAAGAGATATTGAGTATTACATCTGAAATTCTTATTTCTAAGATATATTATTTATCCAATTCTAGGAGAGAAGGTTTAGCCCCAGAAGGTGGGATAGATGTGTTAGTTGTTAATAGCCCTAATCTAACATCATTCTTAGAGGCTTCTGAAGATAACATTCCAACAAGGGCAACCTTGATAGTTACCTTTGTTGCTGAACAGGACAAAAATCTAGTCCTGCAAAAATATTTTAAAAATAAAAGTTTCTTGTTCTGTGGTAAGATAGTTCAGGTTTTCCCTGATGTATCAAGAAGTACTCAGATGAGAAGGAAACAATTTCTTTTGATGAGACAGCGAGTGTTGGCTATTGGAGCCACCTTCTTTCTCAAATTTCCGTGCAAGTGTATTATAACACTACACAAAAATAAGTTTGTTTTCCTTGATCCTTCTCATCTAGAAGTTTTTCTTAAGGATAAAAGTAGTTGAGGAGCTGTAATCATGTATATGGATATATTGTATACTGGTTAGAAAAGTGTATACTCTCCTGAAATGTTCATAAATGTATGATTATTTTCCTATGATTTTTTTACCTTTTGTAAGCTCCTCATAATGTGGACTCAGTTATTGGAAATGAGGAATAGATATTGTTTTCCTAGATTTGAATTTGATGTATTAGAAGCCAACTTTGCTTATTTTCTTTTCATTGTAAAATGTATGAGAAATCAAATAAAAATTTTTTTTTTTAAAATTTATAATCTGGAAAGGAATACGACGAGTGAGGCAATCAAATTTGGAGATGATACAAAATTGTTCAGAGTAGTTAAATCACAAGCAGATTGTGATAAATTGCAGGAAGACCTTTGAGACTGGAAAATTAAGTATCGAAATGGCAGATGAAATTTAATGTGCATAAATGCAAGGTGTTGCATATAGAAACATATAGAAATGACGGCAGAAGAAGACCAAACGGCCCATCAAGTCTGCCCAGCAAGCAACACGGTGAGACTTATCCCTCTTGGTGGACATGAGGAATCTGGAGGGCCGGAGGAGACGGAGCAGGCCCCAACCAGGCCTGACGAGGGAGAGACAGCATCCGAGCCGTGAAGACAGGCTGAGGAGCGGCTTCCCTGCTGCAGATGATGATGATGCGGATGTGGCCTCCATGCTGCGGGCAGAGATGGCGGCGGCGGTGGCTCCCAGTGCATAAGGGAAAGCCCGGCATAGCTCCTACCGTGCCGGCAAGATAGCAGCCGGCCACAGGGTCCCGGCGTCGGCAGCTCAGGCGAGTTCCCAGCTTCAGCTGCGGCCTCCCGGGCAAAGATAAGAGCCTGCTCGCGGCCCTGCCACAAGCAGGATCGCAACACTAGCTGCCTTACTGACTGACTATTTAAAAATACAAACAGTCTAATTTCTGTTTATTCGCTGCCTTACTGACTATTAAAAGCACAAACACACTAAATAATATTCCCAAATAGTTAACTTCGCCCAATACTTAAAAAAAACCAAAATGCCCCAAGTAAAAACTTACTGCTTCCTTTCAGCCACCAGCAAGGAGATCCTCTCCTCTCAGTGCTCCCACTGGATTGTGGGTTCCACAAATGGGAACTCTTCTGCCAGACCCTTCCCAATTGGTTCAACTCCAGGAGGAAGTACAGACCTTACTCCAGCAGAACACAATAGAGTGAGTCCCGCCATTGCAACAGGGATAAGGATTCTATTCTCTACTTCCTCATCCCCATGAAGTCAGGAGGACTAAGAACTGTCTTACATTTGAGATGCCTGAATAAGTTCTGCACTGAGAAAAATTAAAGATGAATTTGCTGAGCACCATTCTCCCATTCATCCAGCACAGGGGGTGGATGTGCTACCTAAATCTCAAAGATGCCTATGTGCATATACCCATCCACCTGTCCTGGTTCTGCCTTCCCCCCAAGTGTAATCAATCCATTATCAATACAAGGTACTTTCAGTTGGCCTATCGGTGTCTTGCAATGGTTGTGGCCTGCCTACGTGGTCTGTGAATTCAGGTATTCCCATATTTGGACAACTGGCTCCTTACCATACCTTTTCAGGAGAGTGTGCTGCAGCACCTCCACATGACAGTTCACCTACTGAAGAATCTCAGCTTTCTGGTAAACTATGAGAATTCCAGCTTGGCTCTGGCACAACTCCTCCTCCAATTCATTGACACCTGTATAGGATCACTGCTGCAGTGTGCATTCCTGTACTCCGAATGGGCACACTCTGCTTTCACTGGTGAATGTTAAGTAGTAGTAGTAACGGCTTCTACAAGCACTCTTTGCCACAGCCCAGTGAATTATAGTCATCCTGGGTCACATGGCAGTGAAATATGTCATTCATTTGATCCAGCTACACATTTGTTGGCTACAGTGGGACTTGTGCAAATAGTAGAATCAGTTAACCCAGCCAGCGGAATCAGTCATCCTCATTTCTGTGGAGATGAAATGAGAAGTTTGCTGGTGGCTGCTCCTTCATGATGTTCGGGATGGAGCTCCCATTTAGCCTCTCTGTCATTAAGTTACCTTGGTAACAGATGCCTCAGCTAGGGACTGAGTGACACGCATCCAAGGCTGCCAGACACAAGGTACTTGGTCATTTGCAAAAAGTCATCTTCAGATCAACCTTCTTAAGCTCGGAGCAATCAAACATGTGCTAGACACATCCGCTCATCTCCTAGGCAAAAGCATTTTAGTTTAAACTGACAACCAGGTCATCATGTTTTATGTCAACAAACAGGGCATAATAGACACCTGGATACTCAGTCAAGAAGTGTTGGAGACTTGGCAGTGGGCAATCAACCATCAAGTCACCCTTCATGCCATGCACCTATTGGGCATATCCAATTCACTCAGGAGGATTTTCCAGCCTCACACATGGTCTCTCAGATAGTCTACAGTTGATGATCTCATTGAGTTATGGAGTCACCCATCCATTGATTTGTTAGCTATGGAGCACAACCAAAACCTTGACCAGTTCTGCTTAATTATTCCCAGTGACCTCAGTCTAGTTTAGGATGCTTTCCTCCTAGATTAGGGAAGAATCTCATGCAGAACCATGCCCACATGATCCTCCTTAGCTCCAGCGTGGCTCAGACAAGTCTGGTTATACATATTTTGTACGACTTTCTGTATGTCCTCATATCCACCTGGGATTGGATCCAGATCTGCTAACCCAGGCACTTGGTGCATCCCAATCTTTCAGCCCTCAACCTCATGGCTTGGATGTTTACTCAATAATTTGTTAATTTGTCCTTACCAAAATCCATTGAGGATATTTTGCTTTCATCTAGAAAGCTGCCTTTTAGGCATAACTATTTATTCAAGTGGAATAGATATTCAAATTGGTGCACTCAAAATGGATTTGAGCCTTTTTTCTGTGAACCACACCATCTTTTGTCCTGTCTGCACCTCCTATCTGACTTGGGACTCTCAACATCTTCGGTACAAGTTCACCTCCATGCTGTTGTGGCTTATTATGTCTTGGTGGACAATAGGCTGATTTTGATACATCCTTTAGGGGTGAAATTTAAGAATTGTCTGGTGCCCTGGGATTTGAACAAGGTTCTAACACATCTTATAATATTGCTGTTTGAACCTTTGGAGACAGCATCCCTAAAGTACTTAACTTGAAAAGTAGTATTCCTTATTGTACTCACTTCGGTGAGGAGAGTTAGTGAGCTTCAAGTTCTTGTCCACTACCTGTCTTACATGCAGTTCTTCCACAACAGAGTTGTTCTTTGAACTCACCCAACATTTCTCCCAAATGTGGTCTCAGCCTTCCACATTTACCAATCCTTAGTATTACCCACTTTATCTCCTTGACCACATGCTCATGTCGGTGAGAAGTAACTCCATGCTTTGAAATGCAAAAAGGCTCTGGCCTATTATAAAAGAAGGTCTTAGTCACATTGACAGGCCTGTCAGCATTTTGTCTTGTATGGCCTTGAATAGGCTGGATATGACAGTCTCCAAATGCACCTTGTCCAATTGGTCTTGATATCACTGATCCAGTCAAAGCACATCAAGTTAGAACTATGGCCTGATCAATCACTCACTTGTGAGAAATTTCTTTGGAAGACATACACAAAGCTGCTACATTATCTTCTGTGCGCATCTTTACATCCCACTACTATATGGACAGTCTTTCAAGAGCTGATAGTAACTTTGGGCAGGCAGTGTTGCATAACTTAGTCTTGCAGTAGTCTACTCTCCACAGTGGAGTTTGGGTTGCTTTTTTAGTAACTACTCTGTTGCCACCCTTAGCTTGGGATTCTCCACATCATATGGCTAATTCAGCCTGCTTATCGATGAAAGTTTGCTTACCGTAAACGGTATTTTCCATAGAAAGCAGGATGAATTAGTCAGGAGATACCTACCCTCTTTCACTAGAGAGTCAGTACATAGCTAGTTAGCCGTGAAACAGATTGAAGAGGCTCAGGGGAACACCCGTGTGGGAACTCCTGCTCTTACTCAGTAGAGCTTGAAGCTCTACTAACTTGGAGAGACAAGTTCGTTCAGTTCCGCTGGATGACGTCACCCATGTGAAATGGCTAATTCATCTTGCTATCTACGGAAAACACAGAGTTTACCCTAAGCAAACTTGCTTTCTTGTCTTTTAACCACTTTCACAGGTGCAGTCTGTTTTTCAAACTCAGAAAATGAGAGAAAGCAATGTTGTCTTGTTTCTGATAGAGTCTCATTTCTTCCAGAATGCCAAATGGAACTGCTTGGGGTATTTTTAAATGCCTTCCAGGGGCTTTCTAGAGTTAATCTGGAAGTTTTTCTGGAGGCTTAGTGGTTTTGGGTAGATGCTGGAGGTGTTATCAGAAAATACATGGAGACTTATGCTGGAAACTTCAATTGAAATGCGATAGTTTGGGTGGGTGATTATATGTATCTATTTTTCATGGCTCTCGACCCAGTCCTCAAAAGCATCATGACCGTTTTAGTTTTCAGGTATCTGCAATGAATGTACAAGAGATATATTTGCATATATTGGATATCCAGTGCAAATTCATTGAGACTGGTCAAGGGGACTGGATCTGAGAGCCACTGGTTTGAGAAAGTCAGTCACATTAAAAGCTATATAGTAAGCATCTATCAGTGGGAAGCCTTTAAAAATGTGGTAGTGGAGCAGCCAAAGTACTTTTGCTAATCCTCAGATCTGTGCAACAACCTCTTGGTTTTTCAAGAGCAGATCCTAATTTTAAAAAGTGACGCAAAATATGTACAGAGCCATGAGAAATGGAAGTTAAACTCCAGGGGAGGAAGGGCTAATATTTCTAATATATTCATTTAAGTGTTCCAGTGTCTAACAATTCATAAATCCTTCAGAATTAAGAACCGATTGTGGTGTTAGGAAGACCTGAAAACAGAGAAGCTGTGCAATTTTTATGTTAAGCCCTGGCATCAGTAGTATAAAGAACAGTGTCCATGAACATAGCCTGATTTCAAGCTGCTTGTCGCTTTCATGAAGTTTTTGCGCTGTCAGGTTTGTTTTGAGTGAGTTAAAGGTTTATTTAGGTGGCCCTGTAAAATGTTAACTTGTGCTGTATCCTCTTGCAGTAAGCCAATCCAAGTTTTCAAATTAGGTGTATAAACTTGATTTTTATACTTAAAAAAATATATTTCTCTGCTATCCTGGCTCTGTAAATAAATTGCTTCCAAATAAAGAACCTTCTTTCTTGCTGTTTAAAAACTATTTAATAGCAAGGTTTAATAAAAAGAAGGGGCTGGGATTTAATCAAGAAGCAGAATTAGAACTCAAGAATGAAATTAATTAAAAAAAAAAAAAAAAAAGCTTCTTGCTTCTTTTGGACTTTGCAGCCACTTGTGCTTTGTCCCTCCCCTTTCTCCAGTCATGCCAGTGATGGACCTTGGCCAAGGTGCACAGATCATGACTCCCACCAGAACCCAGTTTATGCACACTTGAAGCCTGCTCAGCAAGTGTCGCTGAGGTATGGCCACTGGGACTCTTCTTACTTTCCAGATGGCTGTGAGCTTTGCCTCAGCTGGCAGCTTGCGAGAATTTAAATTAAAACTCAACTTGTATGCCCCGTGCTTCCGTTCCCTTTTCTCTCCCCTCCCAGTTGAATGGTGCTTGGCAGAGGTGCGTGGAACATTGTGCTCTCTAGAATAGAATCAGTACCTTGGTTGTACAAAGTGTGGGGCTGAGAGCCAATGTGCACTCACTTTTCTCCCTCCCTACCCCTTCTTCCCTGGAGTGTGTGCACATTTGCACACATGTGCATGTGTGTGCACATTTGCACACATGCTTATTATCCTGCAAATAATGCTACATCTACAACAATCTGTATTTTTTTTTTGGAGATCCTTATGCCCTGAGGATAAAGAAGAAAGTGATAAGCCTCAGCAGGTCTTCTGAGTATTGCAGCATGGAAGGAATGTTGCAGCTCTTGTACAAACTAGTTTGATAGCAAAAATACCCTTTAGGTACTAGAATGTGGAAATCAAGTGTAGTTACAAACCCTTTTCAAAATACTGTCCGATTGGAAGAAATTCTGTCTTGCTAAAAAGTTTGCTTACTGTAAACAGTTCTTATGATAGGCTCTTGGCTGAGTCGTGGGCGTTAGCTGAAATTGTGTTTCTCTGTCTTGGTAATAAGTTTGAAGATCCCTGTGTTTATTTAATTGAGGGAGTAAGTGGGTTTGAGGCTTCTACTAAATGAAACCCTTAAAACGTGAAAATACGCAGTGATTCCTAAAGACAGACCTGATGCTGCTCTTAGGCCTCTGTATTTTAAGCAATTTTTCCCCCTTTACCTCATCATACCCTTGGCTTCTTGCTTGTTGGATGAGGTTGTCCTGAGCCAGCTGGCTGATGCCTGTTGGACATGTTGCCAGTTTTAAGGTTGCTTCTTTTTTAAAATATTTTTCTCTTTATTGGGATTTGTCATTGACATATAGGGTCCATCATACTGTTTGATGTGTTTATGATTATACTTGGGGATCTTCATTTTTGGTTTTTATTTTTTTTTCTGGGAATTTATCAGTGTTTGTTACAATAAGAAGAAAAATGGTTAAAAAAAAAAAAAATAAAATAAAAAAGCAGAGGAAAAATTGCTATATTTTGGGTCAATATTGGAGTTTATTATGGTGGATAGAAGACAGAGCAGTAAACAAAATACATTAAGCAGCTTAAGATCCTAGAATAGGAAGTCCCAAAATTCTTATGAAGAGGACTACATACCTTTAAAAATCATTGACAGGGCTAGATGTCAATTTTAATGACATTTTCTCTCCCCTTCTTTCCCAGCATCTCTTCTCAAATCTTCCTCACTTCTAGCTTCCCCTTTCTCCTTTCCCTTTAGCATCTCCTCTATCTTTCCTTCCCTTTCATCCATTGTCTTGCCTCTTCCTTCTCTCACTCCCCCAGTATCTCCCTTTTTTTTTATCACCCCTTTCTCCTAGAAGGGCACAGTTTTCTGTGTCTCCCTGCTCAGCACTGGTCTCCAGTGCTAGGCTATGACCTTCCTTCTCCACAGCAACTCTGGGACTCGCTCCAGTGATCTCTATGGCCTGTCTCCCCCAGCAACTGCGGCAGCAGCAGCTCTGGTCTCCTTCCTGTGTAGCTCCGTTGGTGACTCTGCCTTTGGCAGGGGATCAGGTCTCTCCTATTCTACTGGCAACTTCCTTCTTCCTCCTGCCATGTGAACATGTGGTCATGGCTGCAGTACGCGTGTACATGCTGCTTTTGCATTTTTTTGCCCAGTTCCTGTGCATGCCTCACTGTTGGCTTCTTAAGGGAGGAGATAATGGGAAGCGTCTTGTGCCTGCAGCTATAATTTTTTTAAAATTAGGGTGAGAATCAGTTTAAACTGATCTTCACCTTTGTAAAAACACGGAATTTCCTACCATGTAGCCAGATGGACTCGGAACCAATGGTATTGTGCTCTCCTGATAGCAGATGGGAGACGGAGTCAGATTTCAAAGCTGACGTCAGCTTACATATACCCTACGTAGGCTGCAGTGTGCTTAGCTCTTCATTATTTTTCCGTCTCCATAGCAGATGCGGACACTATCCCAAAGAAGAATAGTGTTACTTTTACAGCAAGAAAGAAAGAAAATTGACCTAAGAGAGCCCCGCTTCTCCTGCGGTGAAACCTAATGGTCCCTCCCCCAGTTGAGACTTTCCTGAGGTCGATTCTCGATATCCCTCAGAGATGAGCCTTGGTCCGACAGCAGAATCCTGGTGTGGACTTAGCCCCCAGAGTGGCTGAAAGGCAGCGGATGCAGATTCGAGCATGGCGGTGAAGGTATTTTCCTCTCCCCCCGCAGCTGGAGACCGTCTGGCACGCGACTGGTAAGCACCGAGACCAGGTAAGGTAGAAACCTTTACTTCTAAGTCTCCGGTCTCAAGGCTCGAACAGCTGTACCGTCCTTCCTCCGACGAAGTTTAAATCGGGTTGAGCAGCCCTCGATTCAGTGCAAGGGTCCACACACGTGGAGACCTTCCGGGAGGTCGCCATCTTGCCTTCAGGGTCGTCTGCGCCATTTTCCCCCTCCAACCAACTGTACTCACGGAGCAGGCCGGAGGCCCGAAGTGCCTAACTTAAGCGCCTAAGTATGTTTGAGCGCACAGTGGCGCACACATCTAAGTTGTGCGCACAACGACATGCACAATTGGGTACATAACTGTGTCGCATGCACAAACTCCGTTGCCCGCACGCACATCTTGTGTGCACTTCATGCGCATAACTTCTGCACATCCACTCACAACTAAGCGCATCCGTGCACATAACTCCACGCACGGGCGAATTTCTAAGCCCTACATGTGCACAAATAATGGCACTGCCATCCAAGAAAGCCAAGGGAGCCTTCCTTTGCTCAGCCTGCCACTTAAGAGCTGCGCAGCCTGGATTGGAATCCCTCCTGTGCCAACAGTGTGAACAGAACTAGGGAGAACAAAATCAAGACCCTCTATAGCCAGGAGAGGGATCCGGTCCCACGGATGATGGCATCCCGGACCTAAGTATCTCCAACTTGGCGCCCCCACAGGAAAACTCCTCTGGGGCTACCACTACAACCCCTCCTGGGATCAACTTGGGTTTAGGAACCTTCTCCTGGGTGGAATTTTTCAAAGGGCTGCAAACCTTTGTCCAGCCCCTGTTGTCCACCCAATTCAAACCCAGCCGGAAGCACAAGTCCTTCCCAGCACCTCCTGGGCTTCTCGAGACATGCCGCTCCTAACCAAGAGCCTCTCTGATGGGGATCCAGATACCTCAGAGATGAAACAGACTCCCTGGAAGAAGGAGAAATTCCCCCAGGGATGGAGCCATACCGGACCATGCTCTGATTGTTTCACAAGGACGAATTACCAACCCTAGTGTCCCAGACTGTGAAGATACTGGGTCTTCCAGGTATGGAGGCCACAGCGGAACCAAAGAAGAATCCCATGCTGGTGTATCTCCGTAAGGCCTCATGCTATTTCCCTATGTTGGAGCCCATCAAGGAACTGATTGACCTGGAATGGACTGCTCCAGAGGCCACTTCCAAAGGGGGGAGGGCTCTAGAAGTCCTATATCCACTGGAACCCATGGCTCAGGAACTCCTACGTTTCCCCAAAGTGGATGCTATGATCTGTGCAGTCTCGAAACGCACTACGATCCCAGTGGAGGGAGGAGCGGCACTGAAGGATGCCCAGGATAGAAGGCTAGAAGCCTTACTTAAGCAGTCCTTTGATGTATCAGCAATGACGCTACAAATTGCTTCCTGCTGCGCCTTAGTGGCATGTTCCTGTTTGATCCTCGCCAGAGATGCAACCACGCCCGGAGAAGCGATGGAGCCTGCGGTCTCCTTCCTCACCAATGCTTCTGCAGACCTCGTGCACACCTCAACCAGGGGTGTCTCCGTCGCAGTGGCGGCAAGAAGACAATTATGGCTCCGGAATTGGTCTACTGACGTGACTTCCAAAGCGAACCTCACAAAAATGCTTTTTAAAGGATCCCTCCTGTTCGGGAGCAAACTGGAGAAATTAGCCAATAAATGGGGTGAATCTCCAGTATCCCGATTACCTGAGGACAGGAACAAAAGAACATATCAGCGCTCCTCCCCCAGAAGAACTAAGGGTAGAGGATCGCAGTGCTTTAAGCCTTAGAAAAATACACATTCCCAAGCACCGCGTTCTTCAGGAAGGTTTCAGACCTTTCGGAACAGGCACATTAAGGGAGGAGCAAGCTCAGGGGCAGATCCCGGCCATACCCCACAATGAGAAGATGCAGACCCATCCACAGAAAGAAGACATAGGGGGCAGATTTACCCTTTTCTACCAAAGATGGGTTGAGATAACTTCGGACAAGTGAGTCCTAACTATCATTCGAGAGGGGTACTCGCTGGAATTCCAAAGCATTCCCCCAGACAAATTTATTAAATCACCGTGCCACTCCCACTCCAAGAGACTGGCAGTGGAAACCACGCCAGCAAGACCACTCAGCCACTATTCCATCTATTTTATCGTCCCCAAGAAAGAAGGAACATTCCGACCTATCCTGGTTCCACACTTCCGCATGGAAACCCTACGCTCCGTTATAATGGCATTACAACCAGGAGAATTCTTAACCTCCCTGGACCTATCCAAAGCCTACCTTCACATCCTGGTCCATCAGAACCATCAGCATTTCCTGCGTTTTGCGATACTGGGTCATCATTATCAATTCCGATTAGCTACCACTCCCAGAATCTTCACCAAAATCATGGTGGTACTGGCAGCACTACTTAGGAAAGAAGGAGTTCGGGTGCATCCTTACCTGGACGATTGGCTGATCAGGGCAAAGTCTCCAGAGGAGAGTCGCCATGCATCCACCAGAGTCAGGATTCTACGTCAAGAACTCGGGTGGGTCGTGAACACAACCAAGAGCTGTCTCAGCCCTCCCAGTCAGAATACCTGGGAGCATGGTTTGATACCAAACAGAACAAGGTCTACCTTCCCCCTCCACGAAGAAGGAAGTTAATGGATCAATTACAAAAGCTGTTGACCTCTGTCCACCCCAAGGAATGGGAGTACCTTCAAGTCTTCGGCCTCATGACATCAACTCTGAAAGTTGTCCCATGGGCAAGGGCCCATATGCGGCCGCTACAACATTCCCTACTATCATGATGGAATCCAGTGTCCCAGAACTACTCAATTCGCCTCCAGCTACTGACAGAGGTTCAGGAGCAGCTTCAATGGTGGCTACAGGAAGAGCTCCTAAGCAGAGGCGTAAACCTATCTGCTCCGAAGTGGATCTTGCTCACCACGGACACAAGCCTGCGAGGGTGGGGAGCCCACTGTCAGGAACTGATGGCCCAGGGACAATGGAACAAGGAAGAGACGGGATGGAACATTAACCGCCTGGAAGCATGAGTGGTCAGACTAACTTGCCTACGACTCAGCCATAGACTCCGAGGTGAGTCCGTCAGAGTCATTTTGGACAATGCAACGACCGTTGCTTACATCAACCGACAGGGAGGAACCAAGAGCCAGCAAGTGTCTCTAGAAATAGACCCCCTCATGGAGTGGGCGGAAATAAATCTACAAGGGATCTTGGCTTCCCACATCCCGGGAAAAGACAACATCTCTGCGGACTATCTCAGCAGAGAAAGCCTAGACCTGGGGGAATGGTCGCTGGCGGATACAGCCTTCCAGCTGATAGTAAATCAATGGGGTCTTCCAGCCATGGACCTACTGGCAACTTGTCGCAATGCCCGGGTCCCCAGATTCTTCAGCCGCAGACGAGAACCAGAATCTCAGTGAATTGACGCTCTTGTCCAGACCTGGTCGGAGGAAAGCCTCCTGTATGCCTTCCCACCCTGACCACTACTGGGCAGGGTCAACCTCAAGATAGAACACCACAGGGGACTAGTCCTTCTAGTCACCCCAGATTGGCCAAGAAGACCATGGTACGCGGACATGCGAAGACTATAGGCGGGGAATCCTCTGCGTCTACTGCCATACAGGGACCTTCTTCAGCAGGGTCCGATCTCTCACAAAGACCCGGCCCTTGAGAGGACTAGCCTAAAGAAGCGAGGCTACTCAATAGCCGTGATTGACACACTGCTTCGGGCATGCAAGTTCTCCACATCTCTGTCTTACATACGGATCTGGAGAGTAATCGAAGCTTGGTGTGAAGACCACGGTCTCCTCTCGAGGACAGCCAAGATTATCACGATCTTAGAATTCCTACAGGATGGCATGCAGAAGGGGTTGTCCCTCAACTTCCTCAAGGTCCAAGTTGCAGCACTGGCCTGTTTCAGGTTTGACGTGGATGGTATCAGACTATTAACTCATCCTGATGTGTCTCGTTTCCTGAAAGGGGTCAAACAACTCCGACCACCACTAAAGTGGCCAGTGCCTCTATGGAACCTCAACCTAGTACTAGACTTCCTAGCAGGGGAGTCCTTCAGACCAATAAGTGCCCTGACTCTACGTCTCCTGACCTTAAAGACAGTGTTCTTTTTTTTTAATTTGCACTTTATTATGATTTTCAAGAAGTATACATAATTATACTCTCAGGAAGAAAAAAAAGAGATACATACAAAACATGAAGATAACATAAAAAAAAAATTACACTTAAGGCAAAAATATTATATGTTCTCTTAGGAAACTTTTAGGAATGGAACCTGTTAAATCACAGGGGAGAAATTAAAGAAACAATTTAAAGTAATTGGCTTTAACGATTGATGGCTACCTCATAGTTATCGATTACCAACTTTATTGTGGGATTGTGGCCACCAATCTAGCATTCAAAAAAGATTTCAGCTGTTCAATAACCATAAATGCAAAACTTTCTCCCTTACCCTTTATTAGACATCTACAAGGATATCTAAGTAGAAAAGTGTAGCCCAAGGCTACTACCTGAGATCTCAGTTTTAGAAATTCCTGTCGCCTTAATTGTGTGGGTCTAGCAAAGTCAGGAAAAATCTTGACCAATTGGCCAAAAAACATTTCTGAAGAATTTTGAAAGTATGCTTTCATAACGTTGCTAACATCTTTCTCTATGACAAACGATACAAGTAATGTACCTCTGCCTAATATCTCTAAATCAGAACTTTCAATATATTCAGTTAGATTTGCAAAAATAGCCAATTGATCTCCCTCATTTTTCCTTTCGATTTTAGTAAGGAAATAGGCCTTATTTATGATAGGCATTTTAGATTCTTCAATTTTCAATATTTCTAGGAAATATCTTTCAAAGTATTTTGAACCTCTTTTCCTAAAGCAGAAGGAAAATTTAAGAATCTTAAGTTCAGGTGTCTATTATGGTTTTCCAATGCTTCCAGTCTTTTGGACTGGTATGCCAGATCTTTTATCATTTGGACATCCACCATTTGAACTTGTAAAGTTTTTTCCTCAACCACTTTCATCCTATTTCCGATGTTTCTTATTTGATCCTCCGTTTCAAGCTTCAGGTTTTGCATATCAATATCCATTTTCTTGTATCTCAAATCAGCTTCCTTAACAAATTGACCAATTCCAGCCAATTATTCCCACAATATGTCCAATGTTACCGTGGGTGGTTTGGGAGGGATAATCAACTCACCCCTTCCCTGTTCCCTCGGTTGTATGGAAGTCCCTCCGGTTTCAATCCCCGACAAACTCCTTGCCTCCTCGCTCAGGTATACTGGAGATACCGATATCTCCCGATCTTCTTGCCCCGGTTTTGTTGCTGTTCCCAGCAAACTCGAGGAGAACCTCGGGCTAGGCATCTCAACTCCCTCTTGGCGTCCTCCCCCCGATGAGGGGGTGATGTCATCACAAGGCACCTGTTGTCGGAGAGCTGCCTGTTGCCCAGGCGCCGGAGGGGGTCGGTAATCCGGGGGACTCAAGCTGACCTCCCCAGGCAGCGCCGAAGCTCCCTCCTCGGCAACCGCAGCAGGGATCCCGTTCCCCGTTTTCGCCATCAATGCGGCCGTGTATTCAGTAATTCGCTTCTGTGGATCAGGCTGCAGCGGGACGGTAGGAAAAACCCGCATTTTGCCTTTTCTTTTAGCAGGCATCTTTTCTGAGGGAACAACTCTTCAGGAGCGTTTTACTGAACGTCCGCTCTCGCCGCCATCTTGGTTCCAGCCCCCCAAAGACAGTGTTCTTGATCGCAATATGTTCAGCCCGGTGCATCTCCGAACTTCAAGCATTATCCTGTCGGGAACCGTTTCTCAGGTTCACCCCGGGCACCATACAGCTGTGTACGGTACCATCCTTCCTTCCGAAAGTGGTCTCCCAGTTCCACATGAACCAGACCATAATCACCAGATGAGCATGGGGATTCAGAAGACTCTCGACTCCTTCGCCACCTGAATGTCGGCAGAATCCTAGTCTGATACCTGAAGAGATCAGAATCCTTGCACAAAACTGACCACCTGTTTGTTCTTCACAGCGGGAAGAAGCAAGGGGAAGCAGCATCGTGGGCCACCATAGCCCGCTGGATCAAAGAAGTCATTAATGCTGCCTACATAGAGGCAGGAAAACCATTACCTCTACAGGTCAAGGCACATTCTATAAGGGCCCAGGCAGTCTCCTGGGCTGAAAGTCTGCTTTCGCCAGCCGAGATCTGTCGGGTCCTCCCTACACACCTTCTCCAGGTTCTATCGCCTGGCTATTCAGGCAAGGGAGGACACAGCCTTTGCAAAGGCGGCACTAAGTGGGCCACGGGCAGCCTCCCACCCTATAGGGGAGTAGCTTTTGTACATCCCATTGGTCCTGAGTCCATCTGGCTACACGCTAGGAAATGGAGAAATTACTTACCTGATAATTTCGTTTTCCTTAGTGTAGACAGATGGACTCAGCATCACGGCCACGGCTGCTCCAGAAATAGAGAACATTGGATATCAAATCTCGAGACTGAACAAGCACGTGTAAGCCACGGCCTACCTCTAATCCAAGACCCCCACAGTTACCCAGGTGTCGACGTTTATTGTTTCAGTGCACTGGCGGTCTCCAGTTCCAAAAGTTTTATATATATAATCAGTTGAACCAGTTCAAAGTTAATCAAGTATTAAGCAACATATATCCACACTGGCTTTTCGAAGACAATACTAAAGAGCTAAGTACGCTGCATGGGTATATGTAGGCTGTCATCAGCTTTGAAATCTGCCTCCGTCTCCCATCTGCTATCAGGAGAGCACAAAACCATTGGTCCTGAGTCCATCTCTCTACACTAAGGAAAACGAAATTATCAGGTAAGTAATTTCTCCAATATTATCTGTGAAGATCAGTTTAAACTGAAATTGAAGGAACCTGCCTATACAGTACATCCATGGGAATATGTTTTCAGTTTGCATCCTGTACAACCCTCAGTTACAGGTGTGTGGAGTTAAAGTTGGGCCAGCCCAATGCCTCAAAGGCAGGTCCCCCACCGATTCAATCCCCAAGTCGAGTCGTCTGCTCCCCAGGTCGGCTGAAACCAAGGTTGTTGCAGAGGCAGTGTTGACAGAACCTGGGGGGAGGGGTGTGTGTGTGCTATGAGGGAGTCACCGTTAAGGGTGGCCCCTTGATGGCCAGATTTAGAGCCTGTGATACAGGGGTACGGCAGGCACGCTGGTGCATGGCTCCTGTCCTTAAGGTCGTTGCTGCAGTGATCAGACCAGGAACAGTGGGGTCTATTAAAATAGGGCAAAAATCCCCAGTTCGTTGTCAGCTAAGGCTCACATGGAGCCGGTGTTCTTGCAGCCCTCGTTCTGACTGAGCTGGAAGAAAAAAAGAAGGGGGGAGCTAGGTGGCCAAATATATTTAAAAAAAAAAAAATCAACTGAAAAAGTGGAATGGGGAAGAATTGCAGGAGCATCAGTTTACGGTGCATCTTGAAATGCAGATAAGAGTGTCCTGGTGTGAACGGAAAGTGAAAAACAAGTCCGATTTCTTTCCCTTTCTGGACTAGTTTGTGTAGGAAAATACTGGGATAAATTCCTCATTGTCTTGGTTCCTCTCAGATTAGTGGGGCACTGACATTCACTGCTGCAGCATACAGTATATTCCATCAGACTTGAGGAGGTGCAGGTTCACTTTAATTTCTGGGAAGTTTTGGAAAGGTGGGGAAAATTGTGGAAGTAAAACTTTTTGGGAAAAAGGATTTGCTTTTTAAACTTAGTGCTTAGGAGAAAAAGACACCAGGTGGAATTTTAATTTTGAAAGTAATAAAACTGCATCCCCAAATCCCAGTCGCCCCCCCTCCCCCCCCACAAACACACACACAAAAGGGCAGAAGTAATTAACATTTTGGAGTAATCAGCTGTTTGTTATTACAAAAACAAACACATACAGTTCTGTTGTCACACAAGGACCTCTAAGTTGCTCCCCCTGCCTACCGAGTCACTGCAAACCCTGCTCGACCTGTGGTCTTCTCCCTCCCTCGCCCTTGCCGTCCACCTCCTGTACCCGACACAGATACGCTGGATCCCACCACCATCAATGGCATTGATATGTGTGTTTACAGTGTTAGGATGTCTGCTTGTTGGTTCTTAATGCTGTTTGATGCCTTAGTTTGGATTGTGCTGATGGGAAAACCTGATGTGTGATTTATAGGCTAAACTCCGTGGGAGCATTTCTGATTCCCGGTATGAAATAAAATGAAGCAGGGGAGGGAGACAATGCCAATGCTTCCACATTCAGTGGCAAGGCAGGGGCTGGGTTTTGTGGTCTTTATGGAGGCATCACATAAAGTCTTTTTTTTTTTTCCCCCTCCTGAGGTGCTCAGAATGAGCTTTGCACTGGGAAGAAAGGGGGAAAAGAGATTAATCTGTGAGATCGTGCCAAACTGTTTTATCATTTCTAAATGATTTGTTTCTCTAAGTGGAGGGAGTGCGGGGAATCTTGCAGAACGCCCCAACCCCAAATTAAAATGGAGAAATGAATGACACAGATTACAACCACAGTCAGTTGTTACTGGAACCAGCAAGTCAGAGAGACTTGACACAAATGGGAAATGCATGAGTAACATGGGGCCAGATTTGCTGAGGAGCTTTTTTTTTTTTTTTTTTTTCCCCCATTCTGTGCCCGTGGGGAAAACATCAGGCCCTAAGTGGAAACCAGAAACTTAGAACCTTCTGGAAAAGATCTGGTTCTTATGTTAGGCAAACTAGGTGGTCGCCAGTGCTTCTCGAACAGTACATGGTTGGTCAAATGCCGATCCTAGCCATGTTTTGGCAACTGGGACACACACGGGGCACATTATTTATCATCCCCTTAGCTTTACTTACCACTTTCCACATATGGGTTAGATGGAAACAAAGGTTAGTTGGGAACAGAGTTTACTTTTATTCCTCTTATCTTTACTATAACAGAAACTTCCTAGCGGGGTACCAAAATTGTACTTTTAAAGCTTGGAGAGAAAAGGGCATATATAGTTTTGAGCATGTTTTGCAAGGTGCCTCCTTTTTACCTATTGAGAAGTTGGCTGATGCTTATCATCTGGAGAAAGTAGACTTCTTAGCTTATTCTCAAATGCGCCATTTTTTAGTGACAAAAGAGGTACATCCCTCCCTAGACATGGGTAAAACATTATTCAAACACTTGTGTACACAAACAAACAAAACTCATGGGTTGGTTGCAAACATTTATTCTTTATTATTAGGATTGCAGCAAGGGAAACCCAAACATATTCAAGCTTGGGAAACAGATTTAGGCATAACATTAGAGCCTGAAATATGGGATTAGATATACTTATCTTCTAGGAAATGGTTCTATCTCTGCTCAACTGCAGGAACAGTGCTATAAAATGCTATTTTGATGGGATTTGGCTCCCTGTAGGTTACACCGTATGTACCCGGTCATTAGTGAACTTTGCTGGAGAAGACTATGGGTTCATTTTTTTCATATCTGGTGGAGCTGCTCTGCAATTTCTCCCTTTTGGGACCAAATAGTAGGTTGGCTAGAAACAATACTCTCAGTGACAGGTTTAAAGGATGCGGGATTAATTCTAGTTAATATCCCATCGCCTCATATAGATAAATTTTAACAGCAGTTTAGTCAGCAGGGATTTATAGTTGCTAGACTTGAGGTGGCTCTATGTTGGAAGTGTAGTGATGTCCCCTCATTGCAAGCAGTATTATCAAGACTCCACGTCTACCATGTGATGATGAAAATACAGGCTCTTAAATATAAGCGATTATCGGCTTTTCAGAAAGTTTGGAGACCGCTGACAAGTAGGGTTCATAAGGTGTAAGGCGATTTAAATATCAGTGAGCACTGCTGGCTGTTCTTTAGGCCTACTCCGCTTGCTAATAGCCCTATGTGCACCACTGCCTACTCTTTTCCTTTTCCTATGTAAGTACACCTTTCATCACGTATTCAATTACGTTTTTCTGTTTGTCATCATTTAGCTCTTGCTGTCTTGGGGTGGTCTTGGATATTTGGATACTTGATAACTTAAAAGTAAACATATTAACAAATATTTTAGATAATGGGTAGACTACCTATATAGGGGCAGATTTTAAAAAAGTACGCACACCCAGCGCAAACAAGAGTACGCTGGATTTTAATAGATACGTGCGTATCTTTTAAAATCCAGGGTTGGTGCGTGCAAGGCCGCGCAAAAGCGGTAGCCTGCGTGCGCCAAGCCGCGCAGCCTGCCTCCGTTCCCTCCAAGGCCGCTCCAGTATCGAAGCGGCCTCGGAGGGAACTTTCTTTCCAGCGCCCCCCACCTTCCCCTCCCTTCCCCTACCTAACCCACCCCCCCAGCCCTATCTAAACCCCCCCCTACCTTTATTATAAAAGTTACGCCTGCCCCGGCCGGCTGCCGGCGCGCAATTCCCCGGCCCAGGAGCAGTTTCGGAGGCTTCGGCCCTGCCCCCAGAATGCCCCCGATGACACGCCCCGACACGCCCCCCCAGGAAAGCCCCGGGACTTATGCACGTCCTGGGGTTTGCGCGCGCCGCCGAGCCTATGCAACATAGGCTCGGCGCGCGCAGGGGGTGGAAGGGGCAGCTTTTCGGCAGCTTTTCGCGCATACCCCTTTGAAAATCTGCCCCAGTATGCAGAGATCGCAGATTGGGGTCAACATATATGCTATTATGTGGAAAATGATGGTTTTATGATCTGTTATACTGTTTTGTATGTACTATATTAGTTTGTTAACCTTCACTAAAAAAAATTGTTAATTAAAAAAAAACAAAAATAGGTGGTTGCCTTGGGTGCCAAAATTTTTTGGGAGGCAGCAAAAACCTCCAGGTACTGTCTACCCATTTTTAAGGCACAGCACCCCAAGAGAGAAGGTAATGGATGCTGGGTACATATTTTTGAAGGGGTTAATAAACATTTGGACAAGGGTGAGTCGGTTGAAATAGGTTATCTGGATTTTCAGAAGGCATTTGAGAAAGTCCCTTATAAGAGGCTCATCAGGAAATTAGAGAGTCAAGGGATAGGAAGCTATGTCCTACTGTAGATTTATTTATAAAATTTTTAGCCCGCTTATCTATAATGCTAAGTGGATTACAATTTACATACACAGTTGTTAAAAACAAAAATTGACTTGAAGATGAGAAACAGAGTAGGACCGTCATTTCTCTCAATGGCAAAAGGTAAATAGTGGAGTGTCCCAGGGATCTGTACTGGGACCAGTGTTTTTTTGTTTTTTTTTTACACTTTATTAAGTTTTATGACATAGCAAAAGATGATACAAAACAGGAAAAACATCTTTATCAATGTGATATCATTTTAAGAAATATTAAAGCAATATTCATGTACAAGCCCACATTATCTAAGGGGATAAAAAAATAAGAGAAATCATACCCCTTCTTCAACTGAGACTAAGTCTTCTCAACTAAAAATCTATCCAGATCTATAGGATCCAAAAAACCAAACTTATTGCCCTGAAGGCAAACGACACACTTACAGGGGAATTTTAGATAAAATGATGCTTCTAGGGCTAAAACCAGAGTTTTTAATTGTAGAAATTGCTTCCTTCTTAACCGAATCTCCCTAGAAACATCTGGAAGGACCTGAATCTTTTGACCACAAAAAGAACTCTCCTTAAACTTGAAGTATGACAAAAGAAATCTTTATCTGAATCTAATGCAAAGGAACTATAAAAATAGCTCTTGCATTTATATCATCTGATTTCAAGAAATGTTGAAACATTAGGGCTAACTAATGGTATTAAAACATCAAAAGACATTTCTGCCATAGTTACCCCTCTTTTTTTTCCAATTCTTTATTTAACAATTTTTCACAGTACAAATCAAGAAACATCTTGATATAATAAACATATTATGGTTTAAGGTAACATAACATAATGATTACAAGCAATTTTCTTTTAAGTGTAAATTTTTCCACACCATAAATCCAAAGTCCTCAAATAGAAGGGGTTTACCTCGAACACTTGAAGGTGACACCAAAGGAAATATTAACAAAAAAATTGGAAAATACAATCTTAACTGAAGAGTTGCATTATTTATTAGAGAACAATCCGTAGCTTTTTAGGGGATTGCTATAATCAATCCTGATCCTTGGTTCTATCTGTAATAAATTTAGTCAATTGTGAGGGTTGATAGAAACAGTACCTAACATTTTGATAAGATATACAACATCTGCATGGAAACTTTAATTTAAAAAAAGCTCCCATCTGTATTAATTTAGGTCTCATCAAGAGAAATGTCTTTCTTCTTGATTGTGTTTCTTTTGTAACATCTGGGAAAATCCTTATGTTTAGCTGGCAAAATTTCTCCTTGATATTTCTAAAATATAGCCTTAGTACCCAGTCTCTGTCTGTATTTAGCCAGAAAGAAATAACCAAAGTAACCTGTTGGGCCTCCCCAAGGTTAGATTTTTCTAAAATTTCTGATACCTTTAATGGAGAAAGCTCCTGAAATTCCTGATCTTTCATCTCTTTATTTTCCAAAAAGGGAGATAATAGATTTGATTTAATGGGGGCAAAGCCTGCTGAGAAATTTTAAAAACTCCAAAGCAAATTTATTCCACATTTCCTTTGCGGAAACTTCAGGATTCCTGGGGAAGTTTACCAATCTTAAATTTTTATTACGTATATGGTTTTCCATATTTTTGATTTTTCTTGTAAGATACTGATTCTTTTTTATTAATGTTACATTTTGTTCAGTTTTATTACCTCAACCTTATTTGACTCAATAATTTGATCTCACTTAACATTTTCAGCAATTACTCTATCTATTGATTCAACATCCTCTATTCTTTTTTCTAAAAGTTTTAATGCTAAGGTAAAATTCTTGTTTATCACAACTAAAGTTTCCCATATAGTTTCTAGAGAAAACACAGATGGTCTAACAATTGGTTGTATATCTATTCCACTTCCTCTAAGTAAACCAAAATTATTATTTAATTCAGGATTGTACAATAATTTCCCCTCTGCTACATTCCCATCTGAGACTCCCTCACAAGAGGGCCCATCAGCAGCAGATATCAAAGATGTTCCGGGTTCTTCCTCACTGGGGAGGAGGTGTCCAATTTAGATATAGAACTTATGGTCGCTGGATTCTCTGGTGGTCTTCTCAAAACCGGGGAAAGAGAGATGATTGAGTCACGAAAGGAATCCATACCTTCTTGGTTCCCTTCTAGCGACAGCTCACCCGGCACATTAACTCCCCATCTGACACTGGCATCCATTGGGCCCATTACAGGTCCTGCTAAAGTTCCCTCCGTTTCTTGCCTTTCTCGAGCCTGGCGTTTTAGAAACCCTGGCAGAATTACACTGGCTACCCATTAAACAAAGAATTCAGTATAAAACACTATGCACCATACATAAATTAATACATAATGAAAAAGCAGATTTGATGAACACAGCCCTTCGCGTACACATCCCAAATAGGAACCTGAGATCAGCCAACAAAGCACTTCTCACTATTCCATCAATCAAAACAGCAAGACTAACACAAGTAAGAGAAAGAGCTCTATCCTTGGCAGGACCCATACTTTGGAACACCATGCCCGTGGAGTTGAGACTACAAAGCAACAACAAAACCTTTAGAAAAAATTTAAAAACCTGGCTCTTTAAACTAGCTTATCAAAAAGAGAAAGGAGAATAGTACTCAGGGGAAAGCAGGTACAAACAAACAAACAATTGAACAGCAAACACATAACCAAAATCAATATGTGTATAATTTTTAATTAGCTTAAGTTTCATTTTTAAAGTTCAGCAATAAAGGGTAAAAGTACAATAATAAAGGTAATCTAGTATCCTAAACTGTTACAATGAGAATTGGACATGACTCACTACACTTACCAATTAATATTATTTACAAACTATGTTACCGATCCTTAAATGGCACCTATGTAACTTAAGATACTTTAGCATCATTTTATGTGCCTTAATGTAAACCGTTGTGACGGTCCCCACCAAACGACGGTATAGAAAAATGTTAAAATAAATAAATAACTATAGAATAAGTAAGAAGAAATTGCAATTTTAATGGAAGGAGCTTAGCTGGATAGGATTATTTTAATTCAGGCTTTGCCCCTTCTAGAGGTGGAATATTAAAGGGTTACACAATTATTAATATTAATCTCCAACTCAATTTAATCAGTTTGATTTTATCCTACCTGAGGCTGGAGGAGATTTCAAAGTCCGTTCAAATTGGAAAAGAGGAGATCGGACTGAACTCAAAGAGCAAAAGTTCAAACAAAGCCGCGCGGCTTAGGTAGCGCGCCAGCGGCAGCTGCACGCCACACACACAGTCCGACTTTATGGGCCTTGTAGTGGTCGCATCAATGACGTCAGCGAAATTGAAATCAGGAAACACCGTCTGGGCCAGGCCCAACCTTCACCCCCGGTCTGTCCAAGACAGGTATCTGTCTCTCTCTCCTCCACCGTTGGGGCCAGGCAAATCTTCACCCCCGGTCTCAGCAGCACAGACAAAGAGTCTTTCTCCCCCACCTCTGACTCATTACTTACTCAGGCCGGTTTTATGGGCCTTGTAGCAGTCGCATCGATGACGTCAGCGAAATTGAAATCAGGAAATGCCATCGGGGCCAGGCTCAACCTTCACCCCTGGTCTCTCCAAGACAAGTATTTCAGTCTCTCCTCCACCGTTGGGGCCAGGCAAAACTTCACCCCCGGTCTCAGCAGCACAGACAAAGAGTCTTTCTCCCCTACCTCCTACTCCTCTCTTTTTAAATATGCAGATAATAAGAATGAGATGATAAAAAAAAAAAATCTTAGCTGAAAATTGAAGAACCTCCTTTACATATTTCTTAAATAACTCTACCCCTGAAAGGAGGCGAGTTATAGGAAAATTCAATAATTGCAATTTTTTTTTAACGTGGTCTGTTCTCCAAAATCTCGCATTTCTGATGGATAATTAGGTTATCTTTAATGCCTGCAATTGAAAATGATTGTAAATTGGTTATAGCACCAGACTGCAATTTTACGTCCCATTCTAATTTAGAAGATCATCTTTCCAAATCTGAAAACTTCAAGCATGCTTTCTCTGTGTACAGACAAAGTTGATTCACAGAATTTATTAAAGAATTATCAATTCTGGAAATCACTCTCCATATATCTCTAAGAGATATTTCTGCTGGTTCCTCATGAGAACTTAATGCTACCCCTCCTTCAGCAAATTTTAATTGAACAGGCTCAGGAATAGGTTGGTTTGCTGTGGTCATAAACATTGTAGATTCAGCAACTGAAATAACTAGGTTTCCAGCATTCTTAGTCTGTAAATTACTGAAATTAGCCCTCAGCCCCAAGTCCCCCTGAACCTTCAAAGTAACCAAATCTTGAGGGGATTGAGAGGAATTCAAAGAAGTAGTGGAATCATCCAGCAACATATCTGATGGAGCATGGGGTTTAGGTGAGGGAGAACGTGCCTTGGGGGATAAAGAAGATATCCCTGCTAATTCCATACTCAAATCTTGCAGTGGTGAATTAGCTTTATATACATGTAAATCCCTTGGCCCCTGGATTGTAGTAGGGGTAGATATTGCCGCCATTGTTTTTTCTTTCCTTTTTTCCCCATAATATAAAACTAAGAAAAAATGGCATAAGGGGCGTGCCCCTGTGCACTGCGATTTAAAGGTCCTCAGGTCCTTCATGTCGGGCACAGGCATCCAGCCAAATGCCTGCAGCTCAGATCTTCCTAAGCCTCCAAGTCCCGGGAAGGTAAGGAAAGGAAATGTCCCTCGACCAATGCTGTTTTAATATATTTTATAAATGATCTGGAAAAGGGAGTGATAAGTGAAGTGATCAAATTTGCAGATGATACCAAATTATTCAAAGTTGTTGGATCACAACCTGATTGTGAGGAATTGCAAAGAGGATGTTCTGAGTCTGAGGGATCGGGCTTCTAAATGGAAGATGAAATAAAATGTAGACAAGTAGAAGTGATGCATATAGTGAAGAATAATTCAAAATACAGGTACACTATGCTGGGTTTCGTATTAGATATTGCCACTCAGGAAAAGGATCTTGAAGTCACTGTGCATAGTTCTTTGAATTCCTTGACTTGGTGTGCAGCGGCGGTCAAAAAAGCAAATAGAATGTTAAGTATTATAAGGAAAGGAATGGAAAATAAAACAGAAGATATCATAATGCCTCTGTATCAATTCTTGGTGCGATTACACCTTGAGTATTGTATGTAGTTCTGCTCACCCAATTACAAAAGATATAACGACACTAGAAAAGGTATTGAGAGAGGTGACCAAAATGATAAAGGAGGTGGAAAAGCCCCCATACGAGAAAAGACAAACAGGGTAGGGCTCCAGTGACAGAGAGGAGATATATGAGAGGTCTATAAAATTCTGAATGAGGTGGAACAGATAAACAGGGTGCGATTATTTACCCTTTCCAATAGTACTAGGAATAGGGGGCATTCCATGAAGCTAACAAGTAGCACTTTTAAAACAAATCTGAGAATCTATTTGTTGCCAGAGGATGTGGTGAAAGCATAGCTGGGTTTGATAAGAGTTTAGACAGGTTCCCGGAAGGAAAGTCCATAAACTGCTATTATAGACTTGGGGAAGTCACTGCTTATTCTTGGTTTTGAGCAGGAAGTATTGGACCTATTCTTTGGGATCCTTCTGAGTACTTGTGATACTTGTCACCTGGATTGGCCACTGTCGGGGAGACAGGGTGCTGGGCGGGGGATGGACCCTCTTGTCTGATCCAGTATGGCAATTCTTATGTTCTAAAGGGTGCTGTAGGGGGAGAAGAAGAGAGGAGAGATGCTGGATAGGGATAGAGAAAAGGGAAGCTGGGCACTGAGGTCAGGGTGGGGGTGGGGGCAAAGAGAAGGGGGATGCAAGACTTAGCAGAGGGTGAGAGAAGGGAGTGCTGTGCCAGAGCTGCCTCCAGTAGATAGGTGTGTAAGGGGGAGGGTGTGAGATTGAAGGTTTGCCTATGGTTCCTAATACCCTTGCACTGGCACTGTTCTGAAATGGCTGGAAAAGTATTTTTTCCCCAGTTATTTTTTTGGACTATTTGCAGTTGGCAAATTACCTCTAAGGGTTTTTGATTTTTGGGTTTTTTTTCCCCCTGACAGGCCAATCCGGTCCTGGCTTTGCATCTGAGGACCTGCCTGCTGCTTTACTGGTGGGGTGGGGAAGGAGAAGGCAGTAGAAAAAACAACAACCCCCCCCCACCAAAAAAACCCCCCAAAACAAAAAAACCACAGGACTGGATCAGGCTGAGAGGGAACTGGCCCATCCTTATTACAAGAACAAGTTTAGATTTTATATTTGGGATGGAGTTGAAGGAAACTGTGGGAGTTGAGAGCTGCGTAGAGTTAAAAAGCCAAAACCTGTAGCAACACCATTATAAATCTGGATGTTCAAAGGGACAGAATAAGGATAGGCAGCCTTATTTACTAAGCTTTTCCACATCTGTATGCTATTAAATCCTGAATACTTGAATTAGATAATTTCTCTCCATTTTAAAGTTGTATGTTCGATTTGTTTACATTGAAAAAAAATCTGCCCCCCCCCCCCCCCTCGTTTTTGCTTTTTTTTCTGGAAAAAGGTTCTTACAATCTCTTAGTTCCTCAGGGCCATTTTAATTCTGGTACCTCTGCTGATTGCTTCCAATTGCAAGATTGTCTCATGGGATTGCAGTTCTGAAACGGTAGTCTTGGCACTGAATTGCATGAACCTGGGTCTCCCTCTTCTTTTTTTTTTTTTGTAACCTAACTAGCATCTTTCCTACCTAAGATAGAGAGCTGAGTGAGGCTGGGCATACAGCCAAAAGGAAGTGGGAGATTGTATCCATTAGGACATACAGAATAACAGATAAGCAGTCATCTGTTGCAAGGCTGCATATAACTCCATCCAGGGGATTGGTGACCTCATCGCAAACCACAAGAACTAAAGATGGAGAGGTTTGCGATGTGATTGGAATCAGAGGATTTGAAAAGCTGCTTTATATTCAGTTAAAAAACAAATATTCTTCATCCTGATTGTGCTAGCTTGGCGATAGTGGCTTGGGAAACAGAAGGAATAAGGAGGCAGACTATGGCTGTTTCTTTTAGGTGCAATTTATTTACAGTGAAAGAAAGTCAAACAATTGCAGCTCACCGTAAGTTCAGGTAGCACACAGACATCAGACATAGTAGCTATTTGCATAGAATAGGTTTCTGTCTGCTCTCTGGGCCTGTCTAAACCTTCCAGGCCCTGAGTACTTAAACTCTGGTGAGGGGCTCCTCCCTTCACCCAAGATTTTCTGTGGGTTTGTATTTTAAGGAGGACTGGGCGAGACCGCTGTGCTCGGTCTTTAAGATAGTCTGAGGGAGTTTTCTGTAGACTACCTCACATATCCTCCCCCCTCAGCTCAGCCTTATCGGAATGAGCACTTGCCTGTACTAGGCACACCTCTGTAGATGGGAAATCTATGTTTGGTGTTTTCCCTGCCTGTCCTATGGTTGATTTTATAAGGGCTGTAGGGCTAGGAACTATCTCATCACCTTTGCGTTGGACTCCTTGTTTCTATTCATCCATTGGAGTAGTTGCTGGTCCATTTATGAGTGTGAACTGCCGTCCCAGCAGGTAGGGCCCACTTGACTGCCAAGGCCTCCTTCTCAACTGTTGAGTAACGCCTCTCACGAGGCATCAGCTTCCGGCTAATATATGCCACAGGATGCTCTTGGCCATCCTTCTCTTGGCCTAAGGCTGCTCCCAAGCGTACTTCTAAGGCATTGGTCTGCACTGTGAAGAGTTCTGTGAAGGCCAGACTTATCAGGATCAGTTCGGAGCAAATTTCTTCTTTCAAAGCTCAGAAGGTCTTCTCTGCTTCTTCTGACCACTGGACCTTCTCAGGTGCTTTCTTCAACAGCAGCCTTGTAAGAGGCTCCACCTTCTGTGAGTAATTGGGGATAAACCTTCTATGGTATCTCATAAGGCCTAGGAATGCTTTTGCTTTTGTTTGAGAACCGGCACCCAGGTGATCACCTTGATCTTCCTTGTCTGCAAATGGATCTTGCCCTTCCCCAGTGTGTAACGAAGATACTGGACTTCTTGCTCTCCTAGCAAACACTTCTTAGGGTTAGTCATTAGTCCTGCTTTCTACAGACTGATTAGCATGGCCTGGAGTTGGCTTATACAGGGTGGCCCATGGAAAAGTAGCCTGCCTGCATGGCATTGGTATTGGAGGCGGGCTACTTTTCCATGGGCCACCCTGTATGTGTCTTCAATCCAAGTAGGCGGCTGCATTCCCATGATGTGGGTGGAGCAGGCGGATGACCAAGCATTGAAATGTGGGGGCACCATGGAGTCCAAACGGGAGGACAATAAACTGAAAAAGTCCCCTTGGTATTGAGAACGTGGTCTTCTCCTTTGCGCTGGCATGAGAGGTACCAGCCAATAGCTTTTTATAAGGTCCACGGTAGAGATGAACTGGGCTGATCACAGATGCTCAATCAGTTCATCCACTCATGGCATTGAGTACACATCAAGTTTTGAGACCTTGACTTTTTTAAAACCAATGCAGAATCTTATGCTCCCATCTGCCTTCAGCACCAACACTATGGGTGAGGAACAATCACTGTTAGACTCATCTATAACCCTGAGCTGGAGCATCTCCTTCACTTTGGTCTCAGTGATACAGCACCTGGCCTCGGGAATCTGATAGGGTCATTGCTGCACAACAACTCCAGGAGGTGTAATGATGTCAAGCTGTACCAGGTGGGTATGACCTGACCGGTTTGAGATGATTTCCTTATTTCATTCTACCAGCTGCTTTAAGTCAGCTGTCTATGTAGTGGACACCTGCTCTCTGAAAGGAACATGGGGTCTGTCCACTTCAGGTCCGCCCTCTGGACCAAACTCTCCTTCTTGCACCACTCTTCAGTTATGTTCCACCCACTTCTTCAGGTTTGTATGTTAGATTTGTTTTCTTTCATTTATCTGGCTGGGCTATTTTGTAATCACTGGCCCTGTTTTCTCCAAAACTTCATAGGGTCCTTGCCAACGGGCTAACAACTGGTTTCCAAAGATGGGAGGAAATCAAAGACACAGTCTCCCAGTTGGAACATTCTTTGCACCATGGGGTGATTGTAACCTCTGGCTTGGGTCGCTTGAACCTTCTTTAGGCATAGGTGGCCCACCTTTCTAGCCTTTTTTAAGTGATCCTGCACTCTGAGAACATAGTAGTTGAGGTTCTGCCAGGGGTTCCCCCCCTTCTTCTCAAGTCTCATGAGCAGTGTCCAAGATTCCTCTGTCTCCTCCCATACAGTAACTCAAGAAGGGAAAACCCCATTGAGGTCTGTGGTACTTCGCGGATTGCGAATATCACATAGGGTAGCAATGTGTCCCAGTTCTTGCCATCTTCATTCGTAAATTTCTGCAATGTTTGTTTGTCTAACTGAAGCACTCAACCAGGCCATCGGCCTGTTGCTGATATATTTTTTACTTTGAGCAAGGTGCAGTTATTTCATTACTTTGGAGATGATTGGGGCTCCCTGATTCGTCAGGATCTTGGGCAGCCCAAGCCATGAAAAACCTCCATTAGGGCGGTTGCCACCATTGGGGTCTTCATATTTCATAGCGGTACTGCCTCCAGATATCTTGTGGCATAGTCCAGAATGATGAGACTATCCTTATTTCCTCGAGTAGATCTCTCCAGTGGTCCCAGAAGATTATGCCCACTCATAAAAAGGGTCTCTATTGGCATTAGTATGAGAGTGCCGCCCATACTCCAGCAGGTAGGGCAAGACCACTGGACCTGTTTATGTAGACCCAGCCAATAGAATTTTGCCAGTATTTTCTCCCGGGTCTTTTCCTCCCCCAGGTGACCCCCTAGAAGGTGGCTGTGTGCTAGTTGCATGTCCACCTGATGATATGGTTTGGGAACTTCTTCTTGTTCTATTAATTCCCCCTCCACTTCCCTTTGTGACTTGGTAAAGTAGATCCTGTTTCATCACAAACTAAGGAGAACAAGGGTCTGTAAGCTGTGCTCCAGGGTCTACCTTTCCATCCACCCTCTGTATATGCTCTTGTGCCCATTTAAAGGACTCGTCCTCCCTCTGGACCCCTGAAGCTTCCTATACCCACTCCAAGGGGCCAGGTAAGACATTCTGGGTGGGTTGCAGTTTTTCCCCTGACTCTGATCCTGTTCCCTTGGCTGTCTCTAAATTAGCAACATAACTGTATTTGACCTGTCTGTGTTGCCTCTGGGACATAAGAGTCTTAGAGTCTTTGATATAGACCTTGATCCTCCAAAGGGAAGAGTTCTGGAAAGTCCAATTCTTTAGTGTTTTGATTGGATAAGCCCGTTGTGAGATGGTTCCATCGACTCTTGAAGTTCAGACAATCTTGTCCAGTCATCCATTGGAGGATGTGGAAGAATAGAAAGATCTGTGTGCCCAAGTAGATTTTCAGCCACCTGAAAGTTTGTATGTTCTTTCAGAACTCGGCCGTATATATGTGTAAAAAAAAAAAAAGGCATTCTGGGGCATGTATTAGATGTGCACGCATGCCTAATATTATAGAACATATGCATGTGCACGGCATGCTGGTAACACATCTAACTTTACATCCTCTGTTTTGCATCACCTAAATGTACGCGCATAGATTTAGCAACATAATCTGGATTTTCAAATTCGGTTTGGGACAGTGAAGCCTAGAGTTACCATCTCAATACCAGTGTTTCCATTTGCTCGCCCTCCTTCCTTCCTTCCTTGTAGCCCAACCCTTGCAGCACAGTCCTCCGACTGAGAGGTATGGACTATGGCTCACTCTGGGACTGCCTCCGCAGCATTTCCAGCTCCTGGCGGCCCAAAGAGCACAATCTGGCTCTCCTGTGCACAACTCTGTCAGTGGACTACTGGGCCAACCTTTTCTCCCCTCCCACCCCCTCGGCGGGTTTTTTTTTTTTTTTAAAGTTTCTAGGAATTCACAAGCAACACGTCTCCAGACCCTTTTACTTGTGAATAGGGAAAGCTCAAACCTGCCCACTGGCCATTTTCTGCCGTTGGAAACGTTCTTTCTTCAGGGACATGTTCATTCTTGATCTGTGGGTCTGAGCTGTGGTGGTGCGTGGGATGGTACAGAGCTCTGCCTTTGATTTATCTAATGTTTTGATTCTGCTCCCGAGGTTTCCTGTAATCAGAATTACAGGGTGCCCTCGGACCTGTTTGGCAGGATAAAATGGCACAGCAGGCAGCTGGGTTTGACCCTTTTCAGTGAAAAGTCCTATAATTAAATTATAAGGAACTTTTTATAATGATGAATCTGTGTAGCAGGAATTTTTTTTTTGTTTTTGTTTTAATTTTAAAATACTTCCCTGTGGCCTGCTTCTGTGGTTATGGAACCATTGTGCTTTCCACTGCACCCAATGTGCTCTTTCCCAAGGCTTGCCACAGCTAGCCAGCCATCAGTCAGACATCCCAAGAGACTCTGCATGTATTCCCGTCATGGGGACAGTAATGCATGGACTTGCATATTTTTAAAGTTAGGTACAGTCTTTTGGAAATGTTTCCTTAAGAGCCTCAATACTATTTTTGTGATTTCAGTTATAGTAGATGCATGGAGGATATGTTTGTCTTACTCCCTGATACTGGCTCTTTTATTAGTAATAGAGCTGCCTGTACCAACTTCAAAGTTGAAGCTGGCATGACAGTGTGGCTCATTGTGCGATACGGTGGAGAAAAATCCCCAGTCATTGTCTCTTGTTTTATCATTGCCTGTTTTTGCCAAACCTGGCTTATTTATTTAATTATTTAATTAAAGCATCTCTGCTCTTTCAGGACCCTTTCACGTCCCTTGTGTCTGTCTGCTTTGTGGCTTCTGGTTTGCTGGTCATGGCTGCTTGTGTGCATGCTCCTGGGGCGTTGTGGATGGGATGGTCCAGTCTCTGATGTTATCCTTCATGGACTGTCTTCTTGGTCCCTAATAGCTGCCATGAAGAGAACACATCCTGAGCTTCACATTGCATGTTTCCTTTAACTGAATGTAGAAGAAAAAAGAAAAGAAAAAGGTTAGCTTGCATGTGCCGGAATCTGCAGAGCAGGTGCACAGAAGTCTCATTCTTACACAGTGACTTTTACTACCAAAGGGCCAACAGAGCCTTGTTTATTAATTGCTTTACAATACTGGGGCATTTGCTGAAAAAATTGTCACTTATTTCTTTTTTTTTTTTTTTAGTTTAAGTACAATATTGGAGAGATTGATGTGCGGTAGATATAATCATCTGAGAGTAGCAAGCCCCATACATGAATAGGCACTAACAATTTTAGGTTGCGTTAAGATAATTGTATGGGACTACATTGAGGAAAATGCCCATGAACTATGTGGGACAGCAATAATTCAAGATACATTGGAGAAACGAGTAAGGTTCAGACATTAAGAGGGATATGATTCTCTTTTTATATGGGATGGTTTCCATTTGTTTGTGTAGAAATAAAGGAAACCAGGTCTGATGGTTTAAGATGATCACAATCAAACCTAATTTTATTTAAATGATATTTTAGCTTAAAAAAAGCACAAATTCGCATAATTCACATTTTTGTTTAGTTTCAGTATTCTGAAGGATCCCTGTTAATGGGGCCAGTCATGATATCTCCCTCCCTCCTCCACCTCCCTGATTCATTTATCTGGCACCCAACCTCTCCCCTGGTCTACCAAACAAGCTGATCCAGCCCTGGTTATGCCCCTATTATTGTATGCTTGGATCTGCAGTTTTGATTTTCTTACTGGTTTCCCTAGGAAAATCAGTCACTTAGTTTTTGGGTACTTGCCAGGTTCTTATGGCCTGGATTGGCCACTGTTGGAAACAGGATGCTGGGCTTGATGGACCCTTGGTCTGACCCAGTATGGCATTTTCTTATGTTATTATATTCTTATTGTCAGAATTTAGTTCAGATTTATATTTGAGCTTTGAAAGATCACTGAGTTTTTTAGTCTGTTGGGTAGAGAACCATCTAACAATTATTATTTCAGGTAGGTTTTGTAGTCACCCCAGGGAATGCAGGGCCCAATTGGTTTAACATCCATGGCATAGGTTGCTTTGGCTGCTTTCTGCCATGTTGACACTCAGGAAGGACTCAGAGGGTACTATCCTCTAGATCTGTTTTTGAAATAGATCTCAAGGATCGTACCCGTGGGGGATCTACCTTTGGCAGCCCCAGCCACATTCACTAATAACTTGAAATAAGTCCCTAGGAAAATCAGAACTACAACTCCCTGCATGCAATGGGAGAGGGAGGTGACTGGGAACAAAGCCAGGACTGGATCAGCCTGTTTGGGTTGAGCTAAGGTGAGGTGGTAACACTAACCCTGTGCTGTATTGCCAGTTCCTTACTCAGGTTGTCTCACTGGCTCTGATTTCAGAAAATAATTGTGTGTGTGTGACTCTCGGGAGCCCCCCTGAGTCTTTCCAGCATGATGTTTTTTTCCCAGGAGTTGGGTCCTGCTTAAGAGGAAGGCCAGTGTTAATTTGCTAGGGTTTTAAAGGGCCAGTTATCCAGAGGCATACCTGAAAATAACCCTGTAGTTTATGCAAGGCCAGAAAGATGCAATGTCTGGATGGTAATGCAATACCAGCTGTATGTCCTCTTCAGGATACATAAGGCTGAAAATATTCAGGTTGCCATTACTCTGGGCTTATATGGTAAGTAGGGCTGCCATCTCACCCAGGCTGAGCCAGTCCTGGTTTTATTCCAGTGAATGCATGGCGATGTAGTTCATGCGTTTCTTTGGGAAGCCAGAACTAAAACTCTTTGCGTGCAGTGGGGCAAAACCAAGACAGATTAACATCTTCAGCTTGACGTGGGTGAGCTGGTAACACTTAAAGAGGTTTTAAGTGATTTTATTTTTATTTTGTGTTTAATTTTATATAAAAGTTTAAGATATTCTAACATTCCGTTGGGCAGGGTGGTTCTATGTTAACCATTGAAGCAGTGGTGTAGCCAAAACTGATTTTTCGGGTGGGCACAAGGTTAACATGGGTAGGTTGTAGGCATGCAGGTCTGAGACCTAATAGTTGCATTCTTATTGATAAATGCCATATACTGCACCCTACAATGGCTTTCTAAGTAGTTTGCAACAGCCATTATGCATCATGCATGAAACTCTAAAACATTTTACCTCAATTATTTCAAGTATATAAAAGCATTAAAAATTCCTTATTAATCTCTATTACCGTAATTTATTTTATATTTATTGCAGTTTATAAATGCACAAGTATATAATATAAAAAGCAAGAAAACAAACAGATTCAATCAATTATGTAATAAAACAAAAATCAATGTATTCTTTCATGAATCCTCTTCGTAGAAAGCCAGAAATCATCAGAACTACAATAAAATAACATTAATCATCAGACAGGTGCAGAGCAGAGCTAGGACAATTCACATTACAACCAACATGAAAAGAAATATTCAAATTCTGGTGTCACCTCAGCAAAAAATATCCCTCTGCTGCTAAACATTTTGTGAAATAAAACAAACTCCTGCAAAAAAAAAAAAAAAAAAGAGACATCTAGAACCTTGCCATACCATACAGTCACAGCACTGACTCTCTCAGGACTCAAATAACAGTAACCTTATGAAAAAGCAGTAATGCAAATACTACACCAGGCCCTAGAACATTAATGCATCATCAACTGGAGTAGCAGAACAAGCTGGACTACTACAGAGAAACTACAGCTAGCAGAAATACTGCACTTCAGTCATATAGAAATAAGGGTCTACAGATTAGAAACAGAAACATGCAGACAAAACCGAAATAGCCTGAGAAACTAGACTCTGAACAGTAGAATACTGAAGAAAGAGCAAACTACAAAAATATAAGAAATGCACATTCCTAAAGATGGCATATTCCAACTGGTAAAATCTCAAAATAATTTATTTATTTTTTTTTACCTTTGTTGTCTGATCTTTGTATTTTTCTAATCAGTTGGTCTCAGTCTCTTTTTTTCCCCCCCACTTTTCCCTTGTTGGTCATTTCTTAATTCCTTTTTAGGGTCTCCCTTCTTATTCTGTTTCTTCTCCTACTGTCTTCTTCCTTTCCACACACACACTCTCATGTTTTCTCTCACAGAGTCCCTCACAAGCACAAGCTCTATCATATGCTCTCTCCCCCCTCAAGCTCTCACATTTTCTATATACACTCACATTCTCACAAGTTCTCACTCTTACATGCTCTACCACAAATACAAGCTGTCACTCATATACACTCCCCCCCCCCCACACACAAGCTGTCACTCATATACACTTCCCCCCACACAAGCTCTCACTCATATACTCTCCTCCCCCACACATGCTCGCATTCATATACTCTCCCCCCACACACAAGCTCTCTCATGCTCTGCCCCACACACAGACGCTGTCACTCATATTGTCTCTCCCCCCCACGCACAAGCTGTCACTTTCACGTACTCTACCAAATACAGACGCTCTCACTCATATTGTCTCCCCCCCACATCCCCTCACTCTCATATACTCTCCCCCCACATACAAGCTCTCACTCTCACATTCTCTCTACACACACACACACACACACACACATTTACTCCCCCACACAAGCTCTCACTCATATACTTCCCCATACACAAGCTCGCACTCATATACTCTCCTCCCCCACACAAGCTCTCACTTTCACATACTCTCCCCCCACATACAAGCTTTCATTCTCACATTCTCTACACACACACAAGCTCTCACTCATATACTCCCCCACAAGCTCTCACTCATATACTCTCCCACACACAAGCTCTCACTCATTTACTCCCCACACACACAAGCTCTCACTCATTTACTCCCCACACACACAAGCTCTCACTCATATACTCTCCCCCACACCCAAGCTCTCACTCATATACTCTCCCCCACACACAAGCTCTCACTCATATACTCTCCCCACACACAAGCTCTCACTCATATACTCTCCCCACACACAAGCTTGCACTCATTTACTCCCCCCACACACAAGCTTGCACTCATTTACTCCCCTCACACACAAGCTCTCACTCATATACTCCCCCCACACAAGCTCTCATTCATATACTCTCCCCCACATAAAAGCTTGCACTCATATATTATGCCCCCACACAAGCTCACTCATATGCTCTCCCCCCCCACACACATGCTCGCACTCATATACTCTACTCCACACGGTGTCACTCTTACTCATATTGTGTTTCCCCCCACACACAAGCTCTCACTTTCACATACTCTACTACACACAGACGCTCTCATTCATATTGTCTCCCCCACACACAGACACTCATTCATATTGTCTCCCCCACACACAAGCTCTCACTTTCACATTCTCTACCACACACAGATGCTCTCACATACTCTCCCCCCACATACAAGCTCTCACTCTCACATTCTCTACACACACATAAGCTCTCACTCACATACTCTCCCCCCACACACAGGCTCTCACTCATAAACTCTCCCCTCACACACACAAGCTTTCATTTTCACATACTCTAACACACATAGACGCTCTTACTCTCTCATTCTCTACCACAAACACAAGCTCTCACTTTTATATACTTCCCCCCACATACATGCTTTCATTCTCATATGCTCTCACTCTCACATTCTCTCTCTATACACACACACACACACACATGCTCTCTCACAACAACAAGCTCTCGCTCAACCCCCCCCCTCCGCCTCCCATTCTCACACACACAAATGCACATCCAGGTTCCCATTCTTATATACACACAGACACACACTCATGCTCCCATTCTCACTCTCACTCACATACACCCATGCCTAGGTGCCCATTCTCATCCCCCACACACCCCTAGACTCCTATTCTCACTCTCACTCACATACACCCATGCCTAGGCGCCCATTCTCATTCCCCACACATCCCCAGGCTCCCATTTTATTTATTTTATTTATTTAAAGGCTTTTATATACCGGAGTTCATGCACTAGTGCATACCACTTCGGTTTACACGGAACAAGGAACAGAAAATTACATCAAACAGATTGAACAATTAAACAAATATACAATTACATCCAACAATTGGGTATAAATAACATGGCTAACTTAGTAGGAACTTAGAGTTAGAGGTGAAGGAGAGAAATAGTACCAAGTGGTAATAGAACAATGTTAATAGCTAAATAATCCACAAACACCACCAATCCACAAACACCAATCCACACCAATCCACAAAAATAATCCACAAAAATAATAAACACCAATAATAAATAATAATAAACAATAAATAAATAAATAATAAATAATAAATAACTAAATAAATAATAATAAACAAATAATAAATAATAATAAATAATAATAAACACCAATAATAAACACAAAAATAATAAACACCAATCCACAAAAATAATCCACAAACACCACCAATCTCCCATTCTCACCCACACACACACACACATTCAAGCTCTCATCTTACCCAACGCATAGAGTGCCTTTTTATTAGGCACAGCCAAACTCTGCCGCTGCCATGGGGATGGGATCCCATAATGGCCTTCCTGCTCCGGTCTTCCTTTTTGCCATCGTGGGGATGGGATCCTGCAATGGCATTGCTGCTCTGACCCTCTTCCAGATCAGACAGCCTAGTTAGCTGGACCTGAGCCCAAAGTGGATGGGCCATAGCCATCCAGGTCCACCCGTGGCTATGCCACTGTCTTCTACATGTTTTTTGGCAGGGCTGTGATGGCTGGATTTCATTCAGGTTCCCTGAGCCTTCCAGGGCTGCGAGTGTAGCTAAGATTGCATAGGTCAGTGTTTGACAAAATACAGGTGTGTTGCGGGGATTAAAGGGTCTGCAAATTTAAAAATGAGTGTAAATATATTTATTAAAGGAGAGTAAAAACTAGGGATGTGCAATTGTTTTTCCCGAATTAGGCAATGTCAGCAAAATTGCCTAATTCGGAATGGTTCGGGAGAACTGAAAAACGATTGAATGTTTTCTGAAATTTCGGAAAAAATTAATTTTTGAGTTAGTGCACACTAACCCAAAAATCGGGGCCCCGAAAAAAAACCCCCCGAACCACAGGAAAAACGAAATTCCCGTGTGTGTGTGTGTGGGGGGGGGATGACCCGAAACGAAGCCAGACACGAAATTTTTACCCGAGGCACATCTCTAGTGAATACAGAAGTTCAGATTATTCTTGGTACATCACTAAATAGGTTTAGAATACAGCTCTGTCCCCCGACATGGGACTGTGTTTTGCAAAACGCTGCATCGGGAGGAACAAATGGGAATATCTCTAGAAGAAATTAAATAAAAACAGTCAAATGGTGTATAATAAAAATCCATATTAAATAGTTACAGATGCAAACCACAAGGAATGGCAAAACAGCAGGGGACAGAGCAAAAAGAAATCAAAATGTACAATAAATATAGGAAAAACTAGTAAACATACATAAAGTTATCAAAATTGCATATTCAGTGGGGTAAGTGTAGCTGTAAAAAATAGGAGGAAAAGGCTGTGGAGGGGGGGAAAGGGGGGTTAGACTGTTAGATATTTAAAAATCAGACTGCATCAAAAAATAGTAAATAAAATATAAGGGGTACCATGATAGCAGAGAAGGGCTGGCTTAGCGAGGGGGCTTATAGGTCAGTGTTTCCCAACCAGTGTGCCATCAGACCTGATCAAGTGTGTCAGGGAAAATTCACCACTGCCTGACTCTCAGATCCAGACCAGCACAAGAGACACCAGCAATGGTTCTCAACCGTGTAGAAGCTCCTTTCTTAGAACATGTATGGTCACACATGCCTCCTCTTCCTAGCTGCAGCATGAGCCCTGGAGTATGGAAATGAATAAGCACCATGCAGAGTATGGCTAGCAGAACCCCGCTTTGTTTAGCACACTCACCACCTCAGCTTCCTGCTTTGAGTCCTTCCAGCCTCCTAGGCTTTATGAGACAGGCAGAACATGCACCGAGCACAAGGCGTGACTTATTCTGAGTGCTGGGAGGAGCTCTGGCAGACACATGTGGCAACCAAGGTAACTAACAGGCCGATACAGTACAGTGCGCTCCGGTGGAGCGCACTGTTAACCGGCATTTGAACACGCGTTTTCGACACGCTAGCTTTACCCCTTATTCAGTAAGGGGAAATAGCGCGTCGAAAACGCACGTGTACCCCCCCCCCCCCCCGAGACTAATAGCGCCCGCAACATGCAAATGCATGTTGCGGGCGCTATTAGTCATTCCCGCGCGATACAGAAAGTAAAATCTGCAGCCAAGCCGCACATTTTACTTTCAGAAATTAGCGCCTACCCAAAGGTAGGCGTTAATTTCTGCCGGCACCGGGGAAGTGCACAGAAAAGCAGTAAAAACTGCTTTTCTGTGCAACCTCCGACTTAATATCATGGCGCTATTAAGTCGGAGGCCCCAAAAGTTAAAAAAAAAGTTAAAAATAATTTAAAAAAAAATTTAAAATGGGCCCGTGGTTCACGGGTTGAAAACCGGATGATCAATTTTGCCGGCGTCCGGTTTCCGAACCCGTGGCTGTCTGCGGGTTTGAGAACAGACGCCGGCAAAATTGAGCGTCGGCTGTCAAACTCACTGACAGCCGCCGCTTCCGTCAAAAAAGAGGCGCTAGGGACGTGCTAGTGTCCCTAGCGCCTCTTTTTACCGCGGGCCCTAATTTAAATAAATGAAGTTACTGAATCGCGTGCACAGGAGAGTGGCCTGTGCTCGCCCGCTCTCCCGCATGGTTTATTGTATCGGCCTGTCACTGAGCTGGCTGTCTGTGCCACACTGACTTCTCCTTTCTCTTGCACTTGTATGTAGAGAGAACTGGTCCTTAGCAATGGGATTATGTGTGTCCTGGCCCATCTCCGACTCCCCTCTTTATTTTCAAATTTCAAAGAGAGACTGGCAGGTCTTTCAGTGCTTCCCTAGCTATTCATCTGGTCATATTACTCCTGAGGGAATTCTCCGCTACTGCGGAACGCAGAATTTGCGCAGAATTCCCCCCTGCGCAGACTTGCCAAAATCTGCGCAGAAAATAGCAGAGGAGACCCCAGCATGCTGCGAACAGAGCGTGTCCTGCGGCCCACCCTCTGTTCGCGGCAAAGATAAAGGGCCGGTGCGCCGTTTGTGGCGAAAAGGGAAGGCCCCCCGTGTGCCGCGGGACGCGTTCCATTTGCGGCAAAGATGAAGGCCCGGTGCGCCATGCGCAGCACACGGGGGCCTTCCCTTTTCGCCGTGAACGGCACACCGGGCCTTCATCTTCGCAGCGAACGGAGCGCGTCCTGCAGCATGCCGGTGAGAGAGAATGTGTGTCAGAGAGGGGAGGGTGAGAGAGAACTGGAGGGTGTGAGAGAGAGCATGGGGGGGGGGGGGATGCCAGTGAGAGAGGGAAGGGTGACAGTGAGCATGGTTGGTAAGAGGGGGAGGTGGGGAGGGTGAGAGAGAGGAGGAGGGTGTGAGAGCATGGGAGGTAAGAGAGGGGGAGTGGGGGGGATGCTTGAGTGTGGGTTTCAGAGAGAATCAAAATTCAACCTTTCCAGGTTTGATTAGATCCCAATAAAAATGATTAAAAAAAAAAGTTTAGATCATTACTTTTTCCTGTAAATAGTAGAGAGACATAATACACAAGGCAGGAAGTCCGTGATATGACTGACATTTTTCTGCAATAACCCTGCTTTCTGTAGCTGGGAAGCCAAGAAAGGGGGGGGGGGGGGAGGGGGCATCTGTTGCTTAAGGCAGAGTTCCTCTGGCTCTCTTCCAGTTGATAATCTGACTTCCAGTTTACAGTTCTGGAATCTTGTTGGGAATCTTGTAATCGAAGTCGCCCCCTTTTCTTATGCTGCAGTTCTTGCTGAACTGCTGCTGAAGAATTACGTTGTGCTTTTTACAGAGCTGTCATACCGTATATGGTGGTAGGGCAGCTAGTTCCATGATCTAAAGAGCTTATGGTGCACTGAAAAATCTGAGCGTTATTGCAGACTACAAGGCAATCAGTTTGATCAGATTTCTCAAAGCAAATCTCATGGTATTTTCATAGGAAAAATGCAGGGAAAGAATTGTAGATGGTTTTTTATTTTGTGCTGGAGCAAAGCTGTCCCCTGTCTTCAGAGAAGAGAGACATGTTAGAGATCCCTTCCCTTACTGACTCTCCCTGCTGTCCTGTGTATGTCATGGTTGTCTCCCCAGGTTTGTTTACCCCAGTACACTGGACAGTAACGCAGGATTTCCTTCTCCTCATTCCCCTGCCTTTGGTAAGCTCTTGTGCAGTCTGCATCTTGAAGTGTGCTTTCTGCCCATCCACCCCAGCAATGGCTGCAGCGATTGCCGTCAAAGGGCTAGCAGATAGGGAAGCATGTTAGAATTGTGTCAGGGTGAGGAGTGATGCATGAGCCATCTTTTTTTTTTTTTTTCTGGTGGCCCTGCAACTGACATTGAGAGATGGATCACCACAGCATCAAATCTCCTCTTGCTCTAATGGTGACCCTGGGCAAGTCATTTCAGGGGCAGTTTTCAGAGGCATTGATACGGGTACATAGGCCTGTCTGAAAATTTGTCCTCCTCCTGTCTGACGAAAAATGGGGTCCCAGAGTGCCTGTACTTTTAGCTGGGTTACAGAGAGGCTTTAGGTCTGGGGGAGTAAAACTGCATGTGAACATTCAATTTTCAAAACCCTAGACATGCTATTTTTGCTTCCCCCTTTCCAGCTGCCCGCAGAACTAATGAATGCAAAGTAGTCTGCTCCTGATTTTCATTTTAAAAATGGGCTGCAGCGCAGGCAGGCTAAACCTGCCTGTGTATATGGCAGGTAGCCTGGGTTATCTCCCTGACTCTATTTATTTTTACCCGGCTGTAATTAGGTAATTGGCTTCTTACACCTCCACTTCTGTAGAAGTTTTCACACTACTCTGCCGGACTCTGGAAGTGTCTTGTTCATCTATCCACTCATGAAGTGGCTGCATGTATTTTTGTTTATTTATTTTTTAATATTACATTAAAAAACCCCCAAAACTTCAAAGGAAACCTTGGCATGGATGCCTGTACTTCATCGCTGTAGTACTGTGCTCTTCAGGGCCACTGGGTGTCGGGCATATGGCAGAAGTGATGCGCTTGGGTGTCGGGGATGGAAGGAAGGTGCGTCTCTGCAAAGTGGACCCCTGCCAGTCTAAGGGTGGCACTGAGGCAATTTAATCTTGGAGGAGGCTTCCCTTGCAGCCCTCAGCAAGTGAGGGGGACCTAGTCCCTGCGACCAGTTGCTGAGCAAAGGGTATAGATGGGCGTAGCTTTTTTTTTTTTTTTTTTTCCCCCTCCCCGTGGAGCTCTGCCCTTGCAAGGTTACTGTATCACTTAGTGGCATGCAGGGAAGCAGAGAGGGTGAACTGCATTGGCTGCAGTGGGGATCCTGTTGAAAGGCAGGAGCAAGCCGAGGAATTGAGCAGTGCGAGCTGCAAAGAGAGAAATGCAGATTAAACTGATTTAAACTGTGGGATAAAATGTTTAAAAAAAAAAAAAATGAAGGTTGGAGAGGGAGGAAGAGCCCAAGATTTTCCTTGGCACCTTGCCCTCTGTGTTCCTGTTTATTTAATGTTTCCTGTAGGCAGACAGGCACTTGTATTGTGTAAGATAAGCACTTTGAATTAAAAAGTGCAGAGGGTAGGATTAAATATTACATGTGGTATAGAAAGCCCGGGTGAATTACATCTCCTGAAAGTAGACATTCCCTGGAGTACCTGCCTGCTGTATGTATTTCGCTGGGAACAATAAGCAGCTTTGAGGGCTCCTGGCTAATTTCTGCAGGTACGCGGCTTGTGATTTAAAAATCAGCTTTTTCATAATTGCTGCTGTAGATATTCTGATATCCTAGTGAAAAGAGAGTCCACTCTTACAATAAGCTTTTTGGTGGCTGAGCTATTGAAAAGGCCCTTTGTGACAAGAGGGTTGAGGTTTATGTCTCTGACCTCTTCCTGTGGGGATTTTGTGGAATGTTTTAAAGAATGTAGCTGAAGAGTATCTTCAAAATCAGAAAGGCCTTGCCATTCCAGCAGGCTGTAAAAGGGTAATTTGGGACAGGATTAGGATGCCTGAAACATTAAGGTGATAAACTGAGTAAGTCCTGGTTTTGCTGCATTGCATCTATTGACTTGTAGTTCCTATTTGTCTGAGAGAAAAGGAAACTACAGTATGGATGCAACTGGGGGAGAAGGGAGGGGTAAACCTGGGACTGGCTTAGCCTCATCCTTATTACATGGGGTATGTTCATAACTCTAGGCAGTGAGCCCTGCAGTTCAAGCGCTTAATTCAGATCCTTTGAGTGCCAGTTCTCTCCCCATACATGCTGGTAAAGGCAGAACTGACCATTTTTTAGCGTCCAGTCGGATGAATCCAAAACAAGTGGGTTTTGCACCTCTACCAGCAGATAACAGACGGAGCAAGCTGACATCACAGTGTAAATATACCTCCGCAGTGACATCAGCCCGCTAGTATTCTGTCGCCAGCAGATGGTGGGTGTGCATCTCCCCACTAGGGATTGCTTCATTTTCAAGAAAAGGAGAATTCAGGAAATAAATTCGCCCTGCTCTCCTGCGGTGATACCAAATGGCTCCTCCCACTTCTGAGAATTCCTGAGGTGATTTCTGTGGTCCCTCAGATGAGTGCCTTGGTCCGTTGGCTGATTCTCAGTCGGTATGGACTTAGCTGCTTGAGCGGATGCAGGAAGCCAAGCGAGGTGGTGACTGCACAAGCCCTCTCCCCCTGCAGCCAGAGACAGTCTCTGTACTCCGCCAGGTAAGGCTGAGCTTCGGTAAGTAAAAAAAAAAAATTATACAGAGACTTACAGGGGTTTAGACAGAAGGGCTTGCTCCTCCCCTGGTCTCGATGCTTGTGCCGGTTCAACATTTGTCCCACTCCTTGGCAGGTTGAGGGACGTGGGCAGTTTTGCGGGTTGAACAGCCTCCTTAGGCTAGGCTACGCTTTGAGGCTTTTCGCTGCGTGGTAGGCCACAATGGCTTTTCGCGCATTTATTAAGTTTGCCTTCTTACAGGATTGTCGGTCCGGCGTATGTGTCTAGCTGTGTGTCCAGTTGTGCGCTCCATTTTTGGGTGCACAGTCTGGCCTTGTAGTCTGTGCACCTACGTTAAGGGCCGGCTCCCTGTGCACAAGCGGTATTATGCACTTCAGTTTTTTGTGCACTTACCTTTTTGGCCACCTAGGTAAGTGCCTAGGTATGTGCACTTAAGTGTTGGACACATAGGGGTAGATTTTTTTAAAAAGCGCGATCGCGTACTTTTGTTTGCGCAGCAGGCGCAAACAAAAGTACGCTGGATTTTATAAGATACGCGCATAGCCGCGCATATCCTCTAAAATCCTGGATCGGCGTGCACAAGGCTGCCGATTTTGGGCAGCCTGCGCATGCCGAGCCGCACAGCCTGCCTCTGTTCCCTCCGAGGCCTCTCCGAAATCGGAGCGGCCTCGGAGGGAACTTCCTTTCGCCCTCCCCTCACCTTCCCCTCCCTTCCCCTACCTAACCCAAACCAGCTAGACACATGCCTCTGGCTGCTGCTCAGCGCATTGTTGGCTGTAATGGTTCCTGTACCTAAGAAGCCTAAGCGTCTTTCTCTTTTCACTGCTTGTCATATTCAGGTATCTCATCCTGGAGTCCCAGTGCTGTTTGGAGGCTCAGGGGGAATTGTCTTCCTCTGATTTCACTAAGCCTCGGTCTTCCCAGCCGGATGTGGGTCTGGGTAAAGACGACTCAGGTGGGGGTGCCTGTATTTGGCTCTCCCCTAACTGGTTCCTCAGCAAGGGAAGGTAACTCAGGTTCCTCCTAGTCTGGCTTCCTCTACTTTTTCATGGGTAGGATTTTTCCAGGGGTTGCAAACCTTTCTTCAAGCGCAGTTCTTGGCCCTGTGCAATGCTCCTCAGGCAGAGGTGCAGGTGGGAACCTTGCCTGGACCTTCGGTTAAGCGCTGGAGCACCCCTATAGTGACAACAGAACTTCTGGATAGAGAACTGGATGGCCCGGATGATGACACCGATCCTGCCTCTCTTGAGAATGGTGAAATCCCCCCCCCCCTCGGGTTAGAACTGTATAGAACTATATTGCGGTTCTTTCGTAGGGATGAACTGCCAGCTCTGATTTCCCAGAACTTGATAATACTTGGAGTCCCTGGGGCAGATTCTGTGTCTGAGCCAAAAAGAAATCACATTTTGGTTTCTTTGTGTAAAGCCTCTTGTTTTTTCCCCGTGATGGAGGCCACTCAAGAATTAATTGATCTTGAGTAGAGCGCCCCAGAGACTTAATTTCAAAGGGGGCCAGATTTTGGAAAGCCTGTACCTTCTGGATCCAGTGGTAAGTGAACGCTTACATTTTCTTAAGGTAGATGCACTTGTGAGTACAGTCTCCAAGCGGACCACTATTCTGTGGAAGAAGGAGTGGCTTTGAAGGATGCTCATGATAAAAAGATTGAGACTATCCTTAAGCAAGCATTTGAAGCCATGGCAATGACTCTGCAGATTGGTTCTTGTTCCTTGGTGGCTCGTCCTATTTGGTTCTCTCCCAGGAGGTTGATGACTCTGGGGTAAATTCTAGGACAGTTATGGAACCAGCTGCCATTGGTCAGCCCCTGTCACATGGTAGGAGCAATGAACGGCTGGCGCCATCTTGTGCTCCTACCATGTGACAGAGGCCGACCAATGGCACCGGTAGCCCCTGTAACATAGTAAGGGCAAAGGCTATCGGCGCCATTTTGAATATTGGCAGCCGACGGCCCGAGTGCAGGAGATCGCTCCAGGACTACCAGGGACTTTTGGCAAGTCTTGGGGGGGACCCCGCTGGACCACCAGGGCTATTAGTAAGTCTTGGGGATGGATCGGGATGGTGGGGGGAGGGGTGGGGGTTGTAATACAGTAAATGTGAAGGGTTGGGTTTTTTTTGTTTTTTTTAATAAATGTGCCCCTCCCCCCTGCACTAACCCGAAAAACGAATTTTCCCCGAAGTTCGGGAAAAATCCGTTTTGTGGTTCGCGTCCCCCGAACCACGACGAATTAGGCAATTTCGTTGAAATTGCCTAATTCATGATAAACGAATGCATATCCTTCTTCATTTTCAATTCCCAGTTGTAATCCCTTGTTTTATTGTAACTTTTTACTTCATCTAGTTATGGTTTCATGTTTATTGCTATTAAGATCTTTGTTCTCTGTAAACCGAGTTGATTTGATTTGTATCAAGAAAGTCGGTATAAAAAAGCTCTAAATAAAATAAATAAAATAATATGTACTGTGATGTCAGCTTCCTCCATCTCCATCTGCTGGTAGAGGTGCCTAACCCACTTGTTCTGGATTCATCTGACTGTCCTAAAGAAAGGAAATTTATCAGGTAAGTAGTAATTTCTCATTGAGCAATCCAGTTTGTCATTTTGAGGTGCATGAATCTCCTTTATGCTCTTAGAAGCCGTGTGAACCTGATCAAGCCCCAAAAGTTTACATTCCTTGATTCTGCCTGAAATGTTGAGGCTAGCACACCCTGGAGTATGACTAACCTGCATATCCCCTGGGTTTGAACCATGTCCTTGGGTGCAGTGCCGTTCCAATGATCTAAGCTAACGGCTGCAGATTCTTTTTTTTTCCAGAGGGTCCTAATCTTTGAGTAGCTTAATATTATCACATCAGAAATGGATAGCAGTTGCCGCTCGGCTGAGCTCTGTGTTCAGATGCTACCCTTGATTTGTGCAATTGCTTGTTTAGCAGACTAAAAAATGAATATTTGCTATTGGCTCGCTTTAGAAGAGGGAAAGAAGAGTTTGTGGTGTAAGTGGTCAGAGTATTAGACTCTAATTCAGAAGTCCAGGACCAGATCCTCTGCCATTGACTCCCTGCACGACCTTGAAGAAGGTTTCTTCATTTCCCTGGACTCCAGAGAACAAGGCATTTGTCTTAATTTGGTTTTCCTGGTCAACATTTCTTGGAAAAAAAATATTTGTTGGAACGCTTTAAGAGTCAGGCATACTAAGCATTTGTCTCCTGGACACAAAATAGAAAAAAACCTTTTAGTATATGTGGTACATCAGACCCCAAGTTCTGTTTGTGGTACTTCCTAAAAGCATTTACAGGCTTCTCTTGCTCTTGGCTTTATTCTTTCTTTGTTTTTTTAAGCTTTTTTTTATGCAAATAAAATCTTATACCACAATGGACTGAAATTCCCCAACATGGGTCCATGCATCAGGGGAAATATTCATGTAAACTCTTTTCTTCATTTTTACATTCTTTCAAATATCAGCATGTTGCCTTCATTGCCATAGGATTTTTTGGCTTCCGGTCCTGCATTCTTGGCACCTTACTTTGGAGCAAGGGTTGGTGATTGGGTTTCTGATTCTAGATCAGTTTCCAGGCATCACGATGTGGTGGCTTTCATGAACCCCTTTGGAAACGAGGTACATCACATTGGCAATAGTTTTTATCCTGGGTGCAGGTTTGCAGAACAAAACAGGGCGCTGGAGAAGAGAAACAAACTTGGGGCCCTTTCTACTAAGCATTTTTCCCATAGACAAAATTGGAGAAAACCTAAAATAATCCTCTTACTTAGAAGTGTTCTCAAATGGTATTGCCTCATTTTGTAATACTGCCTATAAGATTTCCATTGTTTTAAAGAGATGCAGTTTTACATTCTGCATCACAGTTTCAGAGACCCTATTAAAGCTTGTAAGATAGGTTTAGTAAATATTGAACTAGCCATTGAGTACAAGCTAGACTAAAGTGAAGGACTGTGCTTCATAACTTCTTGCTGTGTAATAGGCTGTTTTATTTATGGGATAATGTATTTAAAGCTATTGAGCAAATAACTTCTCTTGGACTGCCATTTCAAGGAGATACTGCTCTTGTTAGCGTGCACTGAACAGATCAAACGTTTGACTAAAGGGTGTAAAGAAGTTTATACAAATTGTTTTCTTAGTGGCTAAATGTTGTATGTTAATACCTTGGATTAAAGAAACACCACATGTCCTTACTCCTACAGTTACAACAGATGTCTAATTGGATGCAATTAGAAAGATTAGTCCTTAGGGTAGAATGGAGGAAAATGTTGAAAGATTGTTTGTTTGAGGATTTTTTAACCCTGCCAAATATTAAAGAACAGGAAGTGATATTAAAAAGTGATATTATAAAACTTTGTTGGCTTAATGTGGGTGTACGAGATATGACACTGAGTCAATGTCCATTTATTTTTAGAGTGCAGTTCCAAAACACTTAATGCGGTTTATAATACAATTAATACATTATAACATTAATAATTTTAGAAGTACATTAGTAGATATTTAAATAGGGGTGGTTTTCTGCCAGGTCGCTAACCCAGAAGCTTTTTGAATTTGCTTCTTTTTCCCTATCAGGAAAAAGTGGAAGATGGATTTTGTCACTGGCTCTGACCCAGTACTTTTTTTTTTTTTTTAAAGAAAATGACTATTACTGCCATACAGTCAGATACAAGATCAAATAACCTGTCTGATAAATTAGCTAGAGCCTTATAACAGTGCAGTAGATCAGTTGATGAAATGAAATCAATAAGACACATTTGATAAGAATGACCTAATAGATCAATTAAAAACGTATAACATTCTCCATGGACAAGTAGAACTGAATTAGCCATGACACGATATATCATCCAATGGTACCTTTTTCTTTAGTTCATTGAGCTTTTGCTCTGCTGAGCATGTGTAGGAGTTCCTGGATGAGCCCCTCATTCTTTTTTTGTCTGAGCTGCATGAATGTTTACCCTTTATTTTTTTTTTTCTTCTGTTGTATCTTTGGTATTTTTTTTTTTCAGTTTTATAAATTTTTTCATACTCTGGTGTTGCATCGCTGCCTGGCCAGCTCGCCAAACAGCACTTTTCAGTGCTATTAAAAAAAAATGTAAGTTCTTCAGAGAAATGTTGTGCTCTAAGAAGCCCACCATCAGAGGCTTCAAGGATTGTATCTGGGCTAAGATTCCAATCACTGATGGCTTTGAAATTTGTTATAGTGTCTAGGGCCTGATCATGACCAATCACTGCGGACAGATGTTGCTACAATCTCAGAAGTCCAGAGCTTGGAAGATGGAGGAGCTTGTGTCTCTAAAGAGCCGTGGCCGGTCCTCCTCCTGGATTGGAGCCTCTTCTGGCTCCCTGAGCATTGAGTTGAGTAGAATCTCCTCAAATAGACATCGTCCATCATTGGGGCAGGCCTGGGGCCCTTTCACCTCATTGCAGTTGAGCAAGCAACTGAAGGGCTATGGGATGACTAAAAAGAAAAAGAATCACTCATTGGAGCTAGCACTTCCATTGGTGCTGAAGAAGAAGCACTGGGCTCTGGTGGAACAATTGAAGCATGAACCACTGACACTACATAAGCTGACACATCAAACCCCATTGCTGTCTATGCATTCAGTCCCAGTGCCATTGATGCTGGAGCCATATCGAGCCCTGGAAGCATCAAAGCATTGAGTCTCGACACTGATAATGCTTCCTCCCTAGACGCCTTTTGCTCTGGAGCACAGATCAGCATCGTTGACACACCAGACTTTGGTTCTGCCAATGTAATTATTCCTCAAATTGTCAATACCTTCAACAGATTCAGGGAGAGATATTTCTACTTACCTCCTCTTATCTCAAGAGCTGTTTTTCAGTCAAAACTAACTGAGCAAGGCCTTCATCTAGAAACACCAAATAATATCTGCTTGGTGGTGCCTTTAATCTCTAACTATCCTCCAAGACAAATATTGCAAAGTTCAGAGAACCTTTAAAAAGATTTCATTTGGTTTCTGAAGAGGATATTCCACCCCTGGCACCTAGCCAGATGGTATGACATCCCTTGTATCAAGTGGCAGAGTTGGTGAAGACTTTCTTTGCTCCCACTGGTGACTGAGGACACTCTTCAATCTTTCCTCTCCAGAGTATCGGAATTTCTCCCTCAAGAAGGAGTTCCTTTTTTCCTTAAATCCTGTCAGAACCCTCGCGAGGGGATTCAAGTCCTCGCCACTCTTTTGCAGTGGAGTCCATAGTCCAACTAGTCAGAGGATGTTTCTCACAAATGTTCCCCTCTGAGAAGACCAAAGACCGCACCTCAGTTGCCTACAAAATTATTGGGTCCCGGTTCAGTATCCCTTCTCCCATCATATCAAAGCAAAGATTGATGGGAATCCTCTATGCCCCCTACCTGAGGACCTCTCCTATGCCAGATTTCTGGATAAATTGGATAAGGCTCTGGGAGTCATCATTTGTAAGGAAGGGACCCTCATACAGAAGTTTTTGGCCTTGTCCAGATCCTGGACACTCCAGTGGAGTCAATAGCAAATCCAATACATTGTATCCTGTTTACAGAAAAGACTGTGGGAAAATCTGATTTCCTGTGCTCCAGTAGACAGAAAATTTAGATTTAAATAGGGACTAGAAAACCCGGATTTCAGCATGGTGCATCTGCCCCATCAGTTGGTTGTTTTGGAGTCTGTGCTTAAGCGGGCAATGAAGATGAAGATCTTCTCCATTAATTCACCAGGAAACGATCCCAGATTGCTAGACAACTTTGGGGAAAAAGGTGTTCCAGAGCTCAATGCTTAATGATTGTATTTCTATGCACCAGTTCTACATGGTGCAATACTTAAACGATTGCTTGCAGAAAGTGAAGCTACTGCTAGACCCAGTTGTTGGGGCTATACCTAATATCAGCCACTCCTAGATACAGATTAGTGCATTTGCCTTCTCATTTGATCAGTATATGAGGTGCTTGATATGATGGCCTGCTCGTATTCCATTGGGGTATATCTCATGACATGACTACGAGCCAGCAGTTTATGTGATGATGTCCGTGAGAAGTTAGTTGATGTTCTTTGCACAGGTGATCATCTCTTTGGAAACAAGTTTAGAGAAACAGTTGCTCAAATAAAGGATCCACGTGTAGGAGTCCAGTCTATCTTTTCAAGCTCTGAGCAACAGTCGTCATCAAGGTGCTCTCTACTTTACTTTTAAGCGCTCTTACTTCCAGTGACATCTTTCCAGCAATTCAGTGGTATCGGGCTTCAGCTTTGGCTTCTGTAGCAACAAAAACTTCCAGCTCAAGGCCAGCAGCAAGAGAGAAGCCAAATGAAGCAAGAGAGGACTTTTTGCATGTGATACCTTTGGAAAATGACTCCCTAAAGAAGTTGACATGGTTTGATTTTGATGAAATATTGATAAGAGGAAATGGAAAGACTCACTTAATCCTGCCAGTCATCCTCTGGACCTGATTCCAATATTATCATTAAAAGTAATTGCAAACACTATTGCTCCTGTTGTGACCTCTATAATTAACCTTTCATTAAAAGAAGGACAGGTTCCAGAGATACTAAAGTGTGCCATAATCAGACCTATACTAAAAAATCAGAATCTTGATCCCACTGCACTAAGCAATTTCAGACCCATATCTAATCTTTCATTCCTGTCCAAATTTATGGAGAAAGTGCTCCAAAAACAATTAACTGAGCACCTTGAGAAAAATAACATTCTTTTCCTTGCCCAATTTGGATTCAGGAAATATTTCAACACAAAAACTTTATTACTGGCGTTAACAGATACAATATTAAGAGGCTTTGATAGTGGACAAAGCTACTTACTAATACTACTGGATCTCTCGGCTGCTTTCGACACAGTATATCATGCAATACTTCTTAACAGATTATCTGAAATAGGAATAACAGAAACTACTCTACAATGGTTCACCTCATTTCTTAAAAATCGATCCTATCACGTACAAATTAATAATGTTAGGTCAGACAAAATTACCCTTGACACAGGGGTACCGCAGGGTTCTGCATTATCAGCAATACTATTTAATGTTTATATATTACCACTATGTCATCTGTTGGCTGGATTAGGCCTAACTCATTTTATATATGCAGCTGATATTCAAATTTTGATTCCAATACATGATATAATTGAAAAAAACCTATAAATTACTGTATTTTTCGCTCCATAAGATGCACTTCCCCCCCCCCCCAAAAGTGGGGGGAAAATGTCTGTGCGTCTTATGGAAGCGAATATTAAAAAACCCTAAAAATCTAACTACAACCTCCCATGCTCCTGACCCCCCCAAGACCTGCCAAACTCCCGGACCGCTCCTGCACCCCCGCTGGACCTGTTGGTCCAGCGGGGGTGCAGGAGCGGTCCGGGAGTGATCTCCTGCACTTAGGCCGTCGGCTGCCAGTAATCAAAATGGTGCCGACGGCCCTTTGCCCTTACTATGTCACAGGGGCCGACCAATGGCACCGGTAGCCCCTGTGGCATAGTAAGGGCAAAGGGCCGTCAGCGCCATTTTGATTACTGGCAGCCGACGGCCCAAGTGCAGGAGATCGCTCCCGGACCGCTCCTGCACCCCCGCTGGACCAACAGGGACTTTTGGTAGGTCTTGGGGGGGGGGGGTTTCCAGGAGGGTGGGGGGTTGTTAATTAATTTAAAGGGTTGGGATGGGGGTTTTCTTTTTGGGGGGGGGGTTCCCAGAGAAAGATAAAAGTTTTCTGATCTGGGGAGTGGACCGAAATGGCCCTCTCCAGACCTGAAAACAAAATGGGGACAAAAAAAAATGTTAGGCACTCCCTTAATTTGCTCCATAAGACGCACAGTCACCCGGGGACAGAGCCGGTTTAGCACACAATTTTTTTTTTTTTTAATTTTCCCCCTCTGAATCCTAGGTGCGTCTTATGGAGCGAAAAATATGGTAACCGCTATATATTTAAACATTATCAAGCAATTACTCACACACATGAGACTGGTTTTAAACATCGATAAAACTGAAATTATTTTATTAGAAAGAAAGATGACAGATGCAGGACATACTCATTTATCGTTTCAAGACAATATAATAATTAAGCCAACAGATCACACTAGAGATCTAGGAATAATTATTGACACGGAGCTCAATTTTAAAAAAACATATCTCTGCCAAACTAAAAAAGGGCTATAGCAAACTCTTGACGTTGAGACAACTAAAGCGTTTGTTAACTGAAGATGACTTTAGAACAGTATTACAATTGCTAGTCTCTTCTAATATGGATTATTGCAACTCACTGTTACTAGGCCTACCAACCTCTACAATCCGTCCACTACAGATACTGCAAAATGCTGCTGCAAGGGTTTTAACAGGAACACGAAAAAGTGATCATATAATGCCGATATTAATAAAACTACACTGGTTATCAATAAAATATCATGCTCAATTTAAAGTGCTCTGCATCTTATATAAACTTATCTGTGGAGACCAAACTGATTGGTTGAATGCAACAATTCACTTACAGAAACCACAAAAAAATTAGAGATCTGCAAATAAGGGCCTCTTAGTAATCCCGTTAGTAAATTCTGCTCATCTGAGCCAGGTAAGAGAGAGAAGCATTTCACTGGCTGGGACTAAACTATGGAATGCGCTTCCCACAGAGTTGAGACTGCAAACTGATATCAAAATTTTTAAAAAGAACTTAAAAACATGGCTATTTGGCATTGCATTTAAAGAAAGTGATTGAGTATGCTTTATTATAATTCTCATTGTATCCATTATTCAGAGCAGCTTCCGTTTTTATTGAGAGTTCTTTAATGCAGCGAATGATGTATTAAATGTATAGATTATATTTAAAATGCTCATTTTAATTTGACTAACAACATGATAGTTCCCTACTTTTATTTTAATTTGATTGACATCACTGACAGTCCTTTACTTATTTTTTACATCATGTACTCAATTTTAACAGTGACATATATTTTACTAGTTTAATTTAATTTGTTTTTCTATTGCGCTGATTTTATTTTACTATTTTTAAATTTGTTCTTATTTTATAAGATGCTATTAGGTTTCTTTTCTATGAACTTAAATTGTAACTTTTATTGTATCTTAAGCTTGTAAACTGTTGTGATGGCTCGTCTGAACGATGGCATATAAAAATTTATTAAATAAATAAAATACTCAAGATTGCGGCATCTGGTTACCTTTTTCATTTCCTTCAACTTCCAAAGCTTCCCCATTGTTCAACATTCAATCTGGATCCATCTCTCTCCTCACAGCTCCACCTAGAAGTGGCTATGCTTTTCCAATAGTGGGCAATATGGCTGTTCTGCCCAACCAACATAGCCAGGATTCTACTCCCATGACTTTCTTCTTTCCAATAAATCCAGGGGATTGAGTCCCATCCTGGATTTACAAAATCTGAACAAGAATCTATTAGAGGAAAAATTAAAGATGAACTCCCTCCACACAATTCTGCCCTTCAACCAGGCAGAGTAGTGGATGTGTGTCCTAGATCTGGAGAATGTGTATACCCACATACACACCCACCCACCCATCCCTTCCACTGGCACTATCTGCACTTTATGGTGAGATCCTCTCATTACTAATAATGGGTGCTCCCATTCAGACATTCAGTGGCACTGAGATTCTTTACCAAATGCCTAGCTGTAGTGGTAGCACATCTCCAATTATCAGGGCATCTGTGTCTTCTCTTACTTAAATGACTGGTTAGTTATGGCACTATCCCAGGAGGGAAAGTTGACCTCCCTGCAGAAGATGATTCAGCTTTCTCAGTCACTAAGCCTCCTATTAAAATTTTGAGAAATCAACCCTGATTCCATCTCAAAATCAAATTAATTGGTATATGGATTTCTCCTGACAGATTGAACAGTTGTTCTTGAGTCCCTAGCTAATCGGTTGGTGTGAATGGATTAGGCAAAAGCCGGGGAAATACTAGTTGTTCTGAGCCATATGGCGGTGGCAGTTCATAAGGTCTCTCTAGCTAACCTCCACAGGTGTATCCTACAGTGGGGCCTCCGCTCCCAATGAAACCAGTTAACTCAGTCCTTGACAACTCTTATGACTGTTTCAAGGTAAATGAAAAGAGAGGTCCAGTGGTGGTTAGACCCCCAGGTTTTAGAGGAAGGACACCCCCCCCTGGCTTCTCCATCAGGTCATATTAGTGACAGATACACCCACCAAGGGATGGGGAGCACACATGAGTCCCTTCTGAACCCAAGGATCTTGGTCATCAGTGGAGCAGCAGTTTCAAATCAACTTGATGGAGCTTCAAGCAATCAGACATGCCCTGAGAGCTTTCTCACATCTTCTTGAGGGAAAGCAAATTCTCATCCAGACCAACAATCAAGTAGCCATATTTTATGTCACATGCAAGGAAGCACAGGGCCATGGACTCTTCTTTGCCAAGAGACCATAAAGATATGGGAATGGGCGTGCAATCATCAAGCTGCACTGCAAGCAACCTACGTTCTAAGGATTGTCAACATGGTAGCAAAGTGTTTTGTCCTCACAAATGGTCCCTGCATCAGCCAATAGCCGACAGACTATTTCATCTTTTGGAGACATTCGTTCATTGACCTCTTCATATCAGAGTAAAACAGAAGAGTGGGAAGATTTTGCTCCATTCTTCCAAGAAAACTCAGGTCTGCTCAGCACAATTCTGCTCTCCTGGAATACAAATCTCATGCATGCTTTTCCACCAATTCCCCTAAAAGCTAGAACAGTGCAAAAGGTTCTCAAGGATCGGGTCCGCCTGATACTTATTGCACCAGCATGGCCCAGACAAGTATGGTTTTCGACCTGGTGCAGCTGTCAATCAGCCAGGCCGATCTGATCTTATTGATTCGGGAAGGGTTGTCTGTACCATCCAAACAGCTTTGCTGTCAACCTCACAGCCTGGAAATTGAGCGCTAACTGATTGCATCCCTATCCTTACCCAAAGAAGTTGAAGACATTTTAATATCTTTCAGGAAAACCTCAACTAGAAGGGCATACAGATTTAAATGGAAATGGTTTTCGTTCTGGTGTCAACAGAGTTCCATGGACCTGTTTGCTTGCAAACAGTGGGAGCTACTGCAGTACTTGTTCGTTCTTTCTTTCTACTTCAGGTTTTAGTGCCTCATTGTTCAAAGTATACCTCAGTGCCATAGTGGACTAAAATGTTCAAGTGCAGGGAAAATCAATATCCATTCATCCTTTAGTCTCGCAGTTTATGAAAGGTCTCTGGCATACCAAGTCTCTGTGGCTCAACTGTTTGTTCCATGGGATCTTAGTGTGGTTATGAAACCACCCTTCGAACCATTAAGTCTGTTTCTTTAAAGTTTCTCTCTTGGAAAATATTTCTCATTGCAATCACGTCAGCCAGAAGAGACAGTGAGCTTCAGGCATTGGTACATTACATTACTTTCCATACATAGTTTTTCCATAATAGAGTGGTGGTCTGCACTCATCCCAAATTTCTACCAAAGGTGGTGCTGCTTTTCATATAAATCAAGCCATCATGTTACGCAAATTGGGGTAGATTTTCAAAGGGTTACGCGTGTAACCCTATAAAACCTACCCCTGTGCGCGCGTATGTCCCAGGGCTTTGAAAAAGGGGTGGGCTGGGGGTGGGGCAGAGGTCTGGGGGCGGTCCGAGTCCTCCGGCACAGCGGCTGTGCTGGGGGATGGTGCGCCGGCTGGCTGGCGTGCGCAGGCGTAAAAAACAAAATAATGTAGGGGGGGGATTTAGGTAGGGCTGGAGGTGGGTTAGATAGGGGAAGGGAGGGGAAGGTCGGGGGGCGCGAAAGAAAAGTTCCCTCCAAGGCCGCTTCGATTTTGGAGCGGCCTTGGAGGGAACGGGGAATGCCATCAGGGCTCCCCTCAGACTCAGCGCGAGCAAGGTGCACAATTGTGCACCCACTTGTGCGAGCTGACCCTGGATTTTATAACATGCGCGTGGCAGCGCGTGCATGTTATAAAATTGGGTGTAAATTTGTGCGCGCCGCGCGTAAGATTAAAAATCTGCCTCATTCTTTCCAAGACCATATGTACATGAAGGTGAAAAAGCTTTTCCTTCTTTGAACTGTAAGAGAGATTTGGCTTACTACTAAAGAGAACTCAGTAGCATTGCCAGCTTCACAACTATTTTCATTTGATTTATATTCCACCTTTTGGTCACTTTAAAGTGGATTACACTCAGGTAACTATAGGTATTTCCCTATTCATTTATTATGATCATAACAGGCATAGCAATTGCCAAGTGAACATTGTCCATTTGGCTAGCAGACAGTATCGTGCATTGTTAAGCACTAATTGGCCTCCAAATTACAGATTCCATTAAGACTTATCAGGTGAAGAGCAATGGCTGTATCAGTGGTTCATCTATGAGCCATGCCTATTGAAGACCTCAGCAAAGCTGCAACTTGGTCATTGGTGCATACCTTCACGTCCCATTACTATCTGGACAATCTATCAAGAAGTGACAGTAAATTTGGACAAGCAGTTTTGCATAGCCTGTTTACCCAGTAACCCACTCTCTACTGAAAGGTCCAGGTTGCTTATTCCGTAAATACTTCGCTGCAACCTTCAGCTTGGGACTCCCCACATGTAATGGCTAATTCAGCCCTGCTTGTCAACAGAGAAAGCAAGTTTACTTACTGTAAATGGGTTTCTCCATAGACAGCAGGATGAGTTAGCTAGGATAAATACCTGCCTGCTTCTCTGGAGAGCTGACTACCTAGATAGTCTTAGCTCTGAAATTGTTTTGAGGGTGCTCATGAGACAATGCCTACATGGGAACTTCCACACATGCTCACTAAAGCAAAAGTTCTATGAACTAAGAGAAGAGGGTCTGTTCGGTGCGGTTGGATGACGTCACCTATGTGTTATGGCTAATTCTTCCTGCTGTCTATGGAGAACCATGTTTATGATGAGCAAACTTACTATACTGTAAAACAATCAGTGTAATAAAGGCAGACAGTTTGTCAGTTTGTGCTCATTTGCTACACGCTAATATTAAAATAGTCTACTAAGAATGCCATGAAAAATGTAACAGTTTAAAATATTTAATTAAATGCTAGACCAAAGAACCATGTTTTTAGCTGGCACCAGAAAGATAAGTAATCCAGTTGAAAGTGGAGGTCATTTGGCATGATGTTTAGAATGAAGGCCCCATCCAAGAGGACACGTTCCACATTTTAATTAATCCAAGTTCAGTATGATTAGGTAACTTCAATGAGGCTCATGAACAGATCTAAATGCTCTTATAGGCACATACCAGTCCATTCTAGAAGAACTATAAAGTGACTAATACTCTTAAGAACCTAAGGTTTTCGATGGCAGCGATATTTTTATTGTAATTCTTGAGTATTGGGGAAGGATTCTCACTCTTGAGTTACTGTAATCACTCTGGTTGCACAATTCTGGACTAATTGCAATTTAACTTATTTGTCTGGGAGATCCAGGATTAGAGAGCTGCAATAGTCCTGGTGTGAACCAACCAGTTTCTACATTGCCAGTATTAAATCATTTTGTTCTCAGTAGGGATGTAGCTGTCCAGATGTAGGCTGTTTTTTTTTTTGTTATTTTTTATTTTTAGAAACTTCAGCAATTTGTTTATCAAAATTTAGCTTTGAATCTTAATATCTGCTAAAAGCTTTGGATAGCTCAAACAGAATGATGAGAGAAGAATTGCCCCTATCAAGGGTTCAAAGCTGGTCATGAGAGCTAGGAGGAATTAATCAGTCCTGTCACCTTCTTCTTAGAACCCTAATTGTTGAGAATCTAACCAGGTAGTTGACTGGAGAGAAGTTGTTACCTAGTTTAATTTGACTTTCTGTATCATCTTACTAACAAATGATAAGTTTGAAATAAATCTATAGTTTAGATGGATTGCTTTTATTTACCTGGAGTTTCTTAACTATGGGACAAATTAAGGCTAATTTATGGCTAGAGAGAAATTTCCCAGCATCTAGTGAAACATTTATTAAATGAGTCAACCATGTAAGTAATGTATCCCTCCGCAGTTTTTAGAATTGAAGACGGACCAGTGTTAAGGGGGCATGTAGTCCTTGTGGAAGCCAAGAGTTTCTGAAACTCGAGAACGTGTAGCAAGGAAAAAGTATTATGGAATGTATTGAGTTTCTATTATCAAATTCATTGTGAGGTATAAAACGTATGAAAGAGTGTAACATTTATTGTAGTTATCTCTTGTAAAATCCTATGAAGTAAGAGAACAGTGGCATTTACTGCATTTTGTTTATTGCTGTTATGCACTTTTTTAAAATAAAAATTAAAACCTACTAAAATCTTCAGAAATTTGGTTAATTGACAGTGGTTCTTCTGACCTATCAAACTGGAGTTGCCTGTGAATATATAATGCCTGTTTTTTTTTTTTCAAATTGGTTAATTTTAGTCTTTTTCTGGTCTTCCAGTTTGCCGGAGCATGGACATCCGAAACAACCTGACTCAGTTCAACATGCTGGAGAACTGCACTGTGATTGAAGGACACCTGCAGATCCTGCTGATGTTTCACACCAAGCCAGAGAGCTTCCGCGAGCTGAGTTTCCCCAAGCTTACAATGATCACTGATTACCTGCTGCTTTTCCGGGTCTATGGGCTGGAGAGCCTGAAGGTCCTCTTCCCCAACCTTACTGTCATCCGGGGCACACACCTCTTCTTCAACTACGCCCTGGTTATCTTTGAGATGATGCATCTGAAGGAGATTGGGTTGCATAGCCTGATGAACATTACCCGGGGGGCGGTGCGCATTGAGAAGAATGATGAGTTGTGCTATCTGTCCACCATTGATTGGTCCCGTATTGTAGACTCTGTGGAGGATAATTACATCGTGGCAAACAAGGATGACAAAGAAGAATGTGGGGATGTGTGTCCCGGGGCTGTGAAGGGCAAGAGCAGCTGCCCAGCCACAGTGATCAATGGCATCTTCATTGAACGCTGCTGGACTCAGGATCACTGTCAGAAAGGTAAGAGCCATACAGGATATCTGCTTTCTTGCTAGGTTGGTGCTTTATACAGAGCTGGGTTTACGATGTTTTATTTTAATTTTAATTTGAGGTATCTAAGATTCTTTGGCTAATCTGTATGTTTACACCTGGAGCCCTATGACAAAGCTTCCCAAACTTGTCCTTGGGAAAATCAGGATATCTACAATGAATATGTATGAGATAAATGTGAGTGCACTGGAGACCTACTATACTTATACAAATACATCTTATGCATATTCATTTTTGGTATTCTTAAAATCTAATGGGTTGGGGAGTCTCCGGACAGGTTTGGGAATCTTTGCCCTGTGAGATGAAGTGATCTCACCAAAGCTTTTTACTTTATAATTTTAATTTTAAAAAATGTGTTCAGAACACTTTTGAAGAAGGCTGGACATGATGGAAACGTGTTTGTTTTATTCTAGTTTTAAAAATAGCTTGAAATTAAATTAAGGTTCCAAGAGGCTGGGGCCACTACTGCACGTTGCCAGGCAAGGGACCCATATTTGATTTCACTACCTATCTTCTGTACCTCAGCCCAGCAGAGGCTACTACAGAGGCTGCCTGCAAAGCCCCCTGGGTGGGGGGAAGAGTGAAAGGAGTCCTGTTTATTGCAAAAGCAGAGTAACACCTAGAGTTGGGTTTCAGATCATACTCATACTGGGTTAAGAAGGGAGTCCAGGATCTAGGGCCACCTATCCAAGGACTGTCACTTTGGTGATTGAAGTATAGAGGGAGGAGGGTGAGTTGTAATTGTAGGTATAGGGGAGCACAGGGGGAGATGTTGGGACTGAAGGCCCATGGTGCCTCAGCCCTAAAATTATACGATCCCCCTCCACCTACCAGTATCATAAGTGGCAATCAGTGGGGTGGGGGCAGATTCCAACCGGGCTGTAAGCTCAGGTGTAGAAGAAAGAAAACTAGGCCAAAAAACCCTATTAATTTATTCGTATTAGTGAATCTATGGATCATGTAGTGTGCTTCTGTTTCACTGGTATTTTGACTTAATTGCACTTTCTTGCTGATTCTGTACTGCATTTTGTGATAGATGCAGAGTAAGTGGATAATGCTATCTTGTGACTTTTCTCTTCATTTGATTGTTTGTTGTTTTCCCATCTGCTTTCCTCTGTTCGTAAAACAGTTTCAGGCTCTGCTGTCTTGGTATTTATTTATTTTTTAATTTGCATTTTCTAGTTTATCACTTTCCAATAAATCAAGTCTACAAATGAGGAGAAAACAATCATTTGTTCAGCTGACCATAGAATAACAAGTGAACAGTAGTTTCTCGAGGCTATTTTTGAATAGGACCTCTTGGGATAACTCATGGACTGTTGCCTTGCCTTCTGGTAACCATGTTGGCCCTTCATAAAATGCAAGGCCAGTGCAAGAGTACTTGCCATCCTAGACAAAACTTTTGTTATGCATCTCCCATATGCATCTTACCTATAGCTCCAGCGCAGCGCTCCGTTCTTTAGTATTAGTGGTTCTGCAATTCTCGGCCTCATGCTAATGGGATTTTGCCATATCCAAATTTTTGGCACTCTAGGCAACCACCTAATTTGCCTAATAGAAGCACTGGCCCTGATAAATTGGGGTTCTTTGCAGGTTTTCATACTTTCTTCTTTCCTTGGACCAACATAACAATTATCCAAAGACATCATTGTTTGTAAGCTTTCAGTTTGGAGAAGACAGCTGAGGGCGGGGGTGGGGGGGGGTGTGATATGATAGAGGTCTATAAAATCATGAGAGGACTAGAACCAGTAAATGTGAATCAGTTATTTACTTTTTCAGATAATAGAAGGACTAGGGACACGCCATTAAGTTAGCAAGTAGCACATTTAAAACAAATCAGAGAAAATTCTTTTTCACTCAGTGAGCAATTAAGTTCTGAAATTGTTGCCAAAGGATGTGGTTAGGGCAGTTAGTATAGCTGGGTTTAAAAAGGTTTGGATAAGTTCCTGGAGGAGAAGTCCATAAACTTCTATTAATCAAGTTGCCTTAGAGAATAGCCAATGTTATTACAGGCATTAGTAGCATGGAATCTTTTTAATGTTTGGGTAATTGCCAGGTTCTTATGGCCTGGATTGGCCACTGTTGGAAACAGGATGCTGGGCTTGATGGACCCTTGGTCTGACCCAGTATGGCAACTTCTTATGTTCTTAAGATTACCTAGGTCTCTTCTTCAGGTGTCTTTGTGGCCTCTGAAAAAGGGACTTTGATCTGGAAAGCTCATGTAGATGTTTGGGTGATTCTTATGGTGGAGTCCAGATGTTCGTTCCAGGAGATAGCAACTTCTGCTTCTCTTGGACTTCCCTGAGGATGGCGTGAGGGGGCATGGAGTTGGGGGACTGGAGAAAGGTAGAAGATTACCAGCCAAACACATTGCTGACATGCCCTCCACCTCTTACTTGGCCTAGAGCTGTGCACAGGACAGACAAGAGACAGCTGACTGTGCCTCATGTATGAGGTGACCTCATACATAGATTCAGAGTCAGGGAGGTGTGCCGGCCAGTCCAACTGCTTGATTGGCTCAGTGCCTGTTGTTGCTTTATAGTAAGAGAACTCGTGCAATCTTGCTTGCTCAAGAACCACGTGAAAGTCTGCAGGTCCTGCTGGTGCAATTTAAGGTATTCACCTTTGGTTTAATGGCAAGTAAAACATTTTTTGCCATAGAATGTCTTGGCAGTTGGCTGAAAAAATACTTGCACTCTAAAACATAATTAGGAATAGCATGTTAAACTTGCTCTGCAGGTTTTCTGTCTGCCTTTTTGAATATTTTTTTTTCCAGTAGAAACATTTTAAAATCCATGTGCAACACAATAAGCCTGTTTTTTAAGCCTGCATTCTTGAAGGAAAGAAGGCTTATGAGATTGTCTTGTTTGTGTGTGTCCATTTGCTTCTCCTCCCTCCCTTGCACTCGTGTTTAGTATCCTATCTGCACCAAATACTCAGTACATCAGGGGGTCCAAGGGGATCTTGACAGGCGTATATTTTCAAAATCTGTGTTCATTCATAGACATACGTAGCCCTTATTATTTAACATCTATTTGGCACCTATTTGCTTAGCCCGCCTCTGTGAGGGCTTCATATCTATGCAGACAACATCCAGTTTTATCTACCTGTTGAAGAGTCTTGGAACGAAACCTCTGAAAAGATTTCTTTTTGTATGACTAGAATCAAGACTTGGATAACCTAAAATAAACTAGTACAAAATTTAGGGAAAACAAAGATGAAATTAATGCAACATCATGAAGCTATCGCTAATCCTCTTTCTATATTAATCAGTGGGGAGCATATCAAACTTGTTTCTCAAGCTAGAAGTTTTGGTTTCATTATCAATTCAAAACTCTTTTATTCCACAGATAAAAGCTGTTGTCAGATCAGGCTTCTACAAGTTGCGACTTTTACATTCGCTAAGGACATTGCTATCCTCTGATTTTCAATCAATGGTTCAGTTAATGATAATGCCACTGCTTGATTATTGCAGTACACTATATTTAGGTTTCTCTGAGGACAAGCAGGATGGTAGTCCTTGCACCTGGGTGACATCATCAGATGGAGGCCCAACACAGAAAACCTGTGGCAAAGTTTCTAGAAATTTGACTTGGCCACATTGAGTATGTCCACATTATCCTATACCACATGTCCATGCAGGGTCCCTTTTCAGTCTCTTCTTTTCCGCGAAGCTGCAGCATCGCGATTAGTGAGCCTCGTGTTTGGCCTATTTTGGAAAACTTCCATTACAGTTTTTCATGTTCTATTGTGTTGCTGTTGCCAGCGATTAATGTTGGATCCCTCTTCGTTCTTACTTTAGCGTCCTAGTTAGGGATTCCCCCTGGGCAGCGGTGTGGTCGGTACCCGCCAGTCATCAATGGCAGTTGCCATCAAGTTTGATTTAGCATCCCTTTTCTTTCGTCCCGTCATAACCTCATCCAGTTTTAAGCAATTCCCCTGGTGCCTGAGGACCATATCCATCATGGACCCCATGATGAATGTGTTCTCTGCCTGGGGGCATCTCATTACAGCTAGGGTTGCCGCAGGTGCGCTCAGATGACCCTAAACAGATGTCTACTTGAACTCTTTGGGTCGAAGAAATCTGAGCCATCAGCATCAAAGGCATTGCATCGAGGGACCACAGAGCTGCACCATTGGACACTGAGCCATTGACTTTGGTGGGGCTGACAGCTGATAGGGGCGCCGTAGATAGACCATCGACGAGCTCCTCCATGCCAAGGACATCGTATTCCTCGTCATTTCCTTGGCACCGGGAAAGGACTGTACCAAGCATCGAGGGAAGCTGAGAAAGCATTTGCACCAGTCCCTGTCAATGCTCAGTGTCGGGCACGGGGATGTACTGGCTCATGCTGTGATGCCCTTAAAGCGACCCAGTGGCGAAGATAGTCTGTCATCCACAGATGCCAGGGGTGAGCCACAGACTCCATCAGTCCTGGTGCCAGCCACTGATCCTCCTATCAATTGCAAAGATGATCTGATCATGCCTTCTCTCTCTTAATCAGTTTTGGCATTGGCAATATGTTCAAGGAGGAGCTTGAAAGGCGCGTGCAGCTGGCTGTCAAGCGGGAGAAGTGGAGCTCTGTCGCCATGCTGCTCGAGTCTCTCTCTATGCGCTCATTGGTATGTTACCGACCCAGCCAGTGTTGGTTCCCAGGATGACGCCAATGCCCGGCGGGGCACCGGAGCCTCCCCCCTGCTAATGTGGAGGTCCTGGCCAGCTCCTCGGAGGAGGAAGCTCCCCCCAGGCTGGCTGAGACACCGAGGCCTGCGCCTCAGTGTCTCAGCCAGCCCCCCCTCCCTGTCCAATGCTGTCGGTGCCTGCATCACTGGATGAAGGCCAAGTGCCCAGGGCCCCTTCGCCGGTTGATGACATGGAGGATGAGGAGCCTTATGACCCCCGGGGGGATGACTCAACGGAGGTCCCAATGATGCCTCTGATGGTCTCCCTTCAGACCCTTCTCAAGAAGCAAAGGAGGTCCCCACCTGAGGGGACCTTACCTTCGTAGGGTTTGTCCGGTTGATGTGGAGGCTATCCCCTTTCAGTTGTTAACTGAAGAGGATGGTCAGTACAAAATGCTGGAGATCCTCCAGTTTTTGGAACCTCTTAAGGAGGTCATGGTGATCCCAGTACATGACATCCTTAAGAAGTTGCTGTTGAGGATCTGGGAACACCCCCTCACAGTGCTTTCCTTATTTATTTTATTTATTTATTTAACAGCTTTTAATATACCGGTGTTCGTGCAAGCACATCACGCCGGTTTACAATAAACTTGAGAAAGGAGGAAATTACAAAAAACAGGGAGTGGGGGATGGAGCAGGAGCGAAAAAGGGGGGGGAGAGAGGGAGAAAGGTAAAAGGAGGAAAGACAGCAGCTGAGAAAGGTAAAGGAACGTAGCAGTATTTACATGAGAGGTTGATTAACGGGGTTAAACATTGTCGCTTAGTTACAGCGGTTAAAGAAGGATATATAGATTATATAGAGGATATATATGGAAGCTTAATTACAACAGTTATGGCAGGTTATAAGGATAACTTATTTAACATTTAAACAAATATATATAAAATATTAGCTTATTTACAGCAGTTATGGCAGGTAATAAAAGGTAGCTTAATTTAAGATTTTTAACACAGGTTGTATGTTTTAACTTGAATTACAGTTGAGTACGGTAACTGGGGAGCGATAAGGTGTGTGGTGGGTGGCGGGGGGTATAGGGAGGGTGTGGGGTGGGAGGGTGGGGGGTAAAAAAGGGGGGGTATAGGTGGCGGACATGATTTATCTCGTCCAGAAGGCTACTGGATTCGACAAGTGTCATCTGCCTCTCCAATCTGTGGTTGCTGAATCTGCTCTCACGAGAGCTAAGCATTCTCTGACCAATTCCTTAGCGCCCCTGGGGAAGGATCACAGAGTGATGGATGCTCTTTGGAGGAAGGTTTTTCAGGGAGCTATGCTCATTGCCTGCATAGCTTCTTACAGCTGTATATGAGCCAACTCATAAGACATCTGGAAACAGGTGCAGGAAGTGGCTGAGCAGCTGCCTCAACAGCAGCAGTACACCCTCATGTTGCTGGTGTATATCGGCCTGGAGTGTGGAAAACACAAGGTCTGCGCGACCTACCATGTTTTTGAAATGGCATTGAGGGTCTCTGCAGCGGGAATCGGCACCCATAGAATGGCATGGCTTCGGGCCTCAGATCTCTGATCGGAGTTACAGGAAAGACTTGCTGACGTGCTGTGCCCTGGAGAGAATCTCTTCAGAGACAAGGTGAAGGATGCAGTAGCCCAACTCCAGGACTATTATGAGATCCTCCATCAACTCTCTGCCAACACTCCAGACCAGTCCTCATTTAGGAAGTCTGCGAGATCAGGGCAGATGAACACTTTCTTTCACCAAAGGAAGTATTATCCTCCGCCCCTCACTGCAAAGGCCCAGCCAGTGCCTCAGTCAACTCCTGAGACGGGGTTTTGACTGGGTCATAGGGAGCATAGCCAAGTCACCCGTAACCAGGGCGATGGATCTGCCAGTCTGGGGAAGGCTATGGTTCTTTGTGAACTGGTGGCGCAATGTAACCTTAGACCAATGGGTTCTTTCCATCGTCTGTCAGGGGTTACCAATTAAACCTTTTGGATGCCCCATCAAATTTCCCCTCGAGCCCGTTTTGGGGTCCAGTAGCGCATTAGGAGGTAATGCTTGCAGAGCTCTCCTCCCTCTTAATAGCCAGAGTGGTTGAGCCCATTCCACCAAGGCAAAGAGGGCAGGGATTCTACTCCAGGTATTTCCTGATTCCAAAGAGAACAGGAGGACTCCAAACCATCCTAGATCTGAGGACCTTGAACAGATTTCTCCAAAAAGAAAAGTTCAAGATGGTTTCCCTGGGCACTTTGATCCCCTTGTTGCAGAAAGGGGACTGGCTATGCTCCTTCAATCTGAAGGACGTATATACCCACATTGAGATCTTCCCCACTTACCGGAATTATCTCTGATTCTTGGTGGGAAAACAGCACTTCCAGTTTCACGTGTTGCTATTTGGGCTGTAGTCAGACCCACGTGTCTTTTTAAAAAATGCCTAGCCTTGGTGGCGGCACACCTGAGCAGGATGGGATTGAATGTCTTCCCTTATCTGGATAACTGGCTGGTCAAAAGCTCCTCTCAGGCAGGAGCCATCAGGTCCGTGCGCCTGACCATCCGGGTGTTGGAGTTACTAGGGTTCATCTACTACCCAAAGTCCCATCTCAGCCCATGTTCCGGTTTCAGACCATGCACGCTGGCATTCTGCCCAGGGGCTCTGAACTGGTGGACTAATATCACTGAGGAGCTTATTGTCTGCATGCACACAGGACTACCTCGGGGACTCACCCAATATAAACACACAAATTAGTGGGATTATACTGGGGGCTTGAACCCAGCAGCTTATTCTCTACACAAACTTTGATTCATAACATCACGGTTCCGGGTACTTAGGAAAGTAAGTTTATTTGAGCAATAGGAGGATAGAACAAATAAAATCAGATCATACAGAAGAAGTAATGGTAGATAATAGGGATGTGAATCGTGTGATCGATCGTCTTAACGATCGATTTTGGCTGGGGGGGGGAGGGAAATCTGATCGTCATGTTTTTTTTTTTGTTTTTTTTTAAAATCGTTAAAAATCGTAAATCGGGGGAGGGCGGGAAAACCGGCACACCAAAACAACCCTAAAACCCACCCGACCCTTTAAAACAAATCCCCCAACCTCCCGAACCCCCCCAAAATGTTTTAAATTACCTGGGGTCCAGTGAGGGGGTCCCGGCGCGATCTCCCCCTCTCGGGCCACGGCTGCGTTAATAGAAATGGCGCCGGTAGCCCTTTGCCCTTACCATATGACAGGGCAAAGGTAGCGCCGGCGCTATTTTGGTTCCTGACACCCGACGTCACGAGTGCAGGAGATCGCTCTCGGACCCCCGTTAGACCCTCAGGGACTTTTGGCCAGCTTGGGGGGGCCTCCTGACCCCCACAAGACTTGCCAAAAGTCCAGCGGGGGTCCGGGAGCGACCTCCTGCACTCGCGCCGTATTGCCAATATTCAAAATGGCGCCGGTGCTACTTTTGCCCTCACTATGTCATACGGGTCGTATCAGCCTTCACTCCGGTTTACAATTATAACAACCTGATACATTAAACTTTAGAAAATGTAAAACAGAAAGATATTTACATACAACAAAATTAAAACTTCAACGTTTAAAACAGGATAGATCTGTGATCGAAACTAACATATAACGAGCAAATTCAGCGTTTATAACAGGATATATCCGTGATCGAAATCATGCAGGGTCAAGCTACAAAATGTTCTGTCATGTTCTTAGAATTGTTATTGCTATTGGTAGATGAAATGAAATTTTAACCTATACCATCTTTGTATGTTTGTCTGAATATCCATGTTTTGAGCTCTTTTTTAAATGATTTAGTGTTGCTTTGTGAGCTCAAATGTTCTGGTAGTGAGTTCCATAATTTCGGTCCGGCAATGGATATGGTTCCTTGTGGTGGATAGTTTGGCTAATGGGCGTGATGGTATTTCTAGCTGTAATTTACTTGCTGTTCTAGTCGTACGTTGCGATCTGTGTATGTGTATTACATTGTCAAGCGCTGTGTTATCTGGTTTGTAAATTGCGTTGTGTAGAATTGTTAATATTTTGAATTCAATTCTTTTTTCAATTGGTAGCCAGTGTAAACTGTTAAGCACAGGTGTGATGTGTTCCGATTTCTTTTTACCGGTTAGGACTCTCGCTGCGGCATTCGGTAGTAATTGCAGTGGTTTTAAGGTCTCTTTGGGTAGGCCTATCAGGAGTGAATTGCAGTAATCAAGGCTGGTGAGGATGAGAGATTGTAAGACGGTTCTGAAATCTTGATGGTGAAGCATCGGTGATAGGTTCGAAATTAGACCATTGTGTTATAGTTGATTTAGATACTGGTTTTTCATCAATTGAGGAGTTGTTGAAGGCATCTGTTATTTTGGTTATTTTGTTCTTGAAGAATGTAGCTAAGTCTTGGCTTAGGTTTTTGAATTCGGTTGTATTGGAGCTGATTTTTTCAAAAATGAGATTATTAACTATGTTTTAAAGTGATTTGGCGTTATTGGGCAAGTTTTTGATCTTTTGACTGTAGTAGTCACGTTTCGTATTGAGAATAATTTTTTTTATAAGCGGCTAGTTGTGTGCGATATCTCTGCAGGTTCAAGGGACACTTGTCTTTTTGCCATTCTTTTTCATGTTTCCTAAGGTTGGATTTCATGATTCTTAGATGAGAGTTGAACCATCAGTTCTGTTGTTTTCTGTGATTCTTTAGTTTAAATTTTTCAGGGTTTATGTTGTTTGCTGTGTCTTTTGTAATTTGGAACCATGATTTTATGGCGTTATTTATATTTGAGAGGTCCAGATTTGCTAGTTGTTTTCCAAGTTCTTGTTGGAGAAGGTTGGTTTGGAAAGGTGGTCGGTATTTGAAAGATTGTTGTGATTCGTTTGTTTTTGTAGTGTTGTTGATGTTTACGTTTGCCTTGCATTGTAAGAGGTAATGATCGGACCATGGGACTGATCTGTATGTAATAGAGGTGTCTGAGAAATAGTTATTAGTGAAAATCAAGTCCAGTGTATGACCTGCTTTATGCGTGGGGTTGTTCACTTGTAGGTTGCAATTTAGACTTGATAGCATGTCTATTAGGATTTGGCAGTTTTGTGATCTGGGATTGGTATCTGTGTGAAGATTAAAGTCACCAAGGATGATAGTAGGTTTTTTCATACTGATGTTTGTTATAAGAAATTCCAGTAGTGGTGAGACATCGTTATCAAGAAGTTTGGGCAGGCAGTATACTAGGCATATTTGTAGGTTTGTGAGTCAAAGAGAGATATTTTAAATTGTTGTGGGAGATTGTGTGGAATCGCTTTCATTGAGAAATGTTTTTTTATAATAAGGAGTAATCCTCCTCCTCTTCGGTACTTGTGGGGGATTGAAAATGTGTCATATTCATTGTTGTCAAATTGGTTCATTAAGACTTGATCTGTGTTTTTGAACCATGTTTCAGTTATGGTGATGAAATCGGGGGTTTTTTCTTGTATTATGTCAGATATTAACATGTATTTTTTGGTTAAGGATTGAGCATTTATGAGAAAGAAGGTGAGACAAAGTAAGGTTTTAAAATTTTTCATTAGTGGTATGTTTATTAGAAATCTGCGTCTTATCTGGTGAACCGTGTTAGTCGATGTTGCCATCTTTGGTATGTCTGATGGATTTCGTTGATGTTTTACGGAATAGCTGCCGTTGGCTAGTTGAAATCAGGAAGAGGGTAGGGGGATGTGGTTATATATGTGGACGCTGATTAGATTTATGGAGCAATTGGTTCAGGAACCGATGAGAGAGGGAGCAATTTTAGATCTAATTCTCAGTGGAGCACAGGACTTGGTGAGAGAGGTAACGGTGGTGGGGCCGCTTGGCAATAGTGATCATAATATGGTCAAATTTGAATTAATGACTGGAAGAGGAACAGTATGCAAATCCACGGCTCTCATGCTAAACTTTCAAAACGGAAACTTTGATAAAATGAGAACAATTGTTAGAAAAAAACTGAAAGGAGCAGCTGCAAAAGTTTAAAAATGTGCAAGAGGCGTGGACATTGTTAAAAAATACCATTCTAGAAGCACAGTCCAGATGTATTCCACACATTAAGAAAGGTGGAAAGAAGGCAAAACGATTACCGGCATGGTTAAAAGGGGAGGTGAAAGAAGCTATTTTAGCCAAAAGATCTTCATTCAAAAATTGGAAGAGGGATCCAACAGAAGAAAATAGGATAATACATAAACATTGGCAAGTTAAATGTAAGACATTGAAAAGACAGGCTAAGAGAGAATTTGAAAAGAAGTTGGCCGTAGAGGCAAAAACTCACAGTAAAAACTTTTAAAAATATATCCGAAGCAGAAAGCCTGGGAGGGAGTCAGTTGGACCGTTAAATGATCAAGGGGTTAAAGGGGCACTTAGAGAAGATAAGGCCATCGCGGAAAGATTAAATGATTTCTTTGCTGAAGAGGATGTTGGGGAGATACCCGTATCAGAGAGAGTTTTCATGGGCAATGATTCAGATGGACTGAATCAAATCACGGTGAACGTAGAAGATATGGTAGGCCTGATTGACAAACTGAAGAGTAGTAAATCACCTGGACCGGATGGTATACACCCCAGAGTTCTGAAAGAACTAAAAAATGAAATTTCAGACCTAATAGTAAAAATTTGTAACCTATCGTTAAAATCATCCATTGTACCTGAAGACTGGAGGATAGCTAATGTAACTCCAATATTTAAAAAGGGCTCCAGGGGCGATCCGGGAAACTACAGACCAGTTAGCCTGACTTCAGTGCCAGTAAAAATAGTGGAAAGTGTTCTAAACATCAAAATCACAGAACATATAGAAAGACATGGTTTTATGGTTTTATGGAACAAAGGCAAGTCTTGCCTCACAAATCTGCTTCACTTTTTTGAAGGATTTAATAAACATGTGGATAAAGGTGAACTGGTAGATGTAGTGTATTTGGATTTTCAGAAGGCATTTGACAAAGTCCCTCATGAGAGGCTTCTAGGAAAAGTAAAAAGTCATGGGATAGGTGGTGATGTCCTTTCATGGATTACAAACTGGCTAAAAGACAGGAAACAGAGAGTAGGATTAAATGGACAATTTTCTCAGTGGAAGGGAGTGGGCAGTGGAGTGCCTCAGGGATCTGTATTGGGACCCTTACTTTTCAATATATTTATAAATGATCTGGAAAGAAATACGACGAGTGAGATAATCAGATTTGCAGATGATACAAATTTGTTCAGAGTAGTTAATCGCAGCAGATTGTGATAAATTGCAGGAAGACCTTGTAAGACTGAAAAATTGGGCATCGAAATGGCAGATGAAATTTAATGTGGACAAGTGCAAGATGATGCATATAGGGAAAAATAACCCATGCTATAGTTACACAATGTTAGGTTTCATATTAGGTGCTACAACCCAAGAAAGAGATCTAGGCGTCATAGTGGATAACACATTGAAATCGTCGGTTCAGTGTGCCGCGGCAGTCAAAAAAACAAACAAAATGTTGGGAATTATTAGAAAGGGAATAGTGAATAAAATGGAAAATGTCATGATGCCTCTGTATCGCTCCATGGTGAAGACCACACCTTGAATACTGTGTACAATTCTGGTCGCCGCATCTCAAAAAAGATATAATTGTGATAGAGAAGGTACAGAGAAGGGCTACCAAAATAAGGGGAATGGAACAGCTTCTCTATGAGGAAAGACTAAAGTGGTTAGGACTTTTCAGCTTGGAGAAGAGACGGCTGAGGGGGGATATGATAGAGGTGTTTAAAATCATGAGAGGTCTAGAACGGGTAGATGTGAATCGGTTATTTACTCTTTCGGATAATAGAAAGCCTAGGGGCACTCCATGAAGTTAGCATGTGGCACCTTTAAAACTAATCGGAGAAAGTTCTTTTTTACTCAATGCACAATTAAACTCTGGAATTTGTTGCCAGAGGATGTGGTTAGTGCAGTTAGTATAGCTATGTTTAAAAAAGGATTGGATAAGTTTTTGGAGGAGAAGTCCATTGCCTGCTATTAATTAAGTTGACTTAGAAAATAGCCACTGCTATTACTAGCAACAGTAACATGGAATAGACTTAGTTTTTGGGTACTTGCCAGGTTCTTATGGCCTGGATTGGCCACTGTTGGAAACAGGATGCTGGGCTTGATGGACCCTTGGTCTGACCCAGTATGGCATGTTCTTATGTTCTTATGTGTATGCACTCTGCCTAAGGTGGTGATGGACTTCCATCTTAACCAGTCCATCATTCTGCCAGCATTCTTTCCCAAGCCCCATTCTCATCAAGGTGAACAAGCCCAGCACTGTTTGGACTAGAAGAGAGCCTTAGCCTTCTATCTGGAGCGGCAGAATCCCATGGACAGTCCTCTCAACTTTTTGTTTCTTTTGGTAGAAGTAGGTTGGGTATTGCCATTGCCAAACAGACACTATCGAGTTGGCTAGCAGATTGCATCTCCTTCTGTTATGCCCAGGAGAGGGACTGTATCTTGGGGGTCATGTCAAGGCTCATTCTATCCGAGCCATGGCAGTATCAGTGGCCCACTTGCAAGCAGTCCCATAGAGGAGATTTGCAAGGCTGCAATGTGGAGTTCTCTCCACACATTTAATCTCACTATTGCTTGGATAGGGATGGCCGATGCGATAGTAGGTTTGGCCAGTCTGTCCTTCAGAATCTAGTTGTGGTGTAGAGCCCAACTCTCTCCCACCTAGGACCTGTTTGGGTTCAGGCTGTCTCCCCCTCTGTTACCAACACCAGTGTTGTTGTGCCTGTTGGCGTGGGTGTTTGTTGGTTCCCTTTTTTCATTGGAGGGACAGCCTGTGGCTAGGGATTCACCCATGTATGAGGACTACCATCCTCCTGCTTGTCCTTGGAGAAAGCAGAGTTCTTACCTGTAAGAGGTGTTCTCTGAGGACAGCAGGATGTTAGGCCTCATGAAACCCACCTGCCATCCAGTGGAGTTGGGTTTCTCCTGTTTTAGTTTTATGTTATAAGACTGAAGAGGTACCCTGCGTGGATGCATGATATAGGGCATGCTCAGTGTGCAAAGTCAAAGTTCTAGAAACTTTGACATAAGTTTTTTGTGTTGGGGCTCCATCTGATGATGTCACCCATGTGTGAGGACTAACATCCTGCTGTCTTTGGAGAGCATCTGTTACAGGTAAGCAACTGCTTTACTTGCCAGTGTGTTGAAATCAATACAGCTGTTGCAGAATGCCACAGTAAGACTGATTTCTGGACTTCAGATTTGGGAATACATTAGCCCTATTTTGTCAAGTCTTCATTATCTTCCAGTTCAGTATAGAATAATGTACAAAATATCCCTGCTAGTCCATGCCTTCTTAAAGTTACCAACTACTCCTTGGATTACATCCTTGTTGAAGCCAGTCTGTCCTCCTAGAGCACTGCATTCTTCAAAAATGGCATTACTTGAGATTCCCTCTTTCCGTTAAACTCGCTTATCCAAGATTTGCAGGTCAACTTTCTCCGGACCCTTGGAACCACTTACCTCAAGATCTAAGTGCATTACAATGTACAAAAACCTTTACAAAATCAGTTGAAAACTGTTTTGTTTGAAGAAGCTTATTAGTATGCTCCATTGGCTTCAATGCTTCATTTTCTAAGTTTATGTTAATGATTTTTATAATGTTTTGTTCTTATTGTTTTATTGTATTTTAATTGTGTATGTTTTATTGTTAGCCGCCTAGGGCTGTTGTGCATTGGCAGCAAATAATAGACTCTATTAGTTATGCGTGAAACTTGCTGAGGATACACTCTTCCTTTCAGATCATCAAAATGTGATTGACTTGCCCTTCTCTGCCACATTAAGAGTATGGAGCTGGGGTGGGGAGGTTGCATTGAGTTCATCGCATTGCACCTGCCCTTCTGCCTCAATGCTTTCAGACTTTGATCTACAATGAGCAGTGCAGATGTTAAAACGTTCTCAGATGGTGGTAACAAATGGGGGGAGCGAAGACCACCACCTTTTGATGTGAAGTTGCCTCCTCGGTGCTGGGTGCCCATGACAGCAGCTCCGTTTGCTGCTTGCAAAACAGTCTCCACCTGCTCAAGGTCTCGGAAGGGTGGGGGGCTGGGGGCAACTGTTTGTAAGCGGTGGGCTGGTTGCAGGAATCTTCCCAGTTCATTTTTCTTGCTTTTCATTTGCAAATAGCTGGCAGGTGCAGCCTACGATTGCTGCCTCTGCTCGACTTACCTGAACCCAACAACCATGGTTAGAGTTCACTTAGCCTGGCATCGCAAGTAAGCCCAAGTTCTCACGCTTATAGTACCATAGTGCTCTCTCAGTGTGTACCTGTCACGCTTGCCTTTCTTTAAAAAATTAAATCACTAAAGAGAGAAAGCAGGGGCTCACTAGATTTACAAAACCTTTTTATTTTTGTGCCACGCATGTTCTTTTTTTGTCATGCATTTTTATCGCGTTCCAGTGCAATACGTAACTATAGGCTGGCAAAGGCGCCAGCTCTGCGGTTGGGGGGGATGGAAAACAAAGCAGAGGAGCACCACAAAAATGCATTGTGACGATCCCTAAAAATGCACATTGGCGCAAGAGGACAACGGACCAGCACATCGCTGTATATTTCGCTGCATATTTTGCTGGCACTTATTGGTTTATGGCCCCTCTCTCTGACTCTCTCTGGTGCCAATGTGGATTTTTCATGATCTTGCTCCAATAAATATGATTATGCTTTGAAGATGATTTTGAGAATTTTTTTTTCTTTGGTTTTGACTAGTTGCCTGCCTGTTTTCTGTCCGTGTGCATCGCTTCACCTTTGTGATTGTGCATATGGGTATTCTTAAGCACGAAGCACCCTGTCTGTAAAGCAGTAGTACTAGCGAAAATAAAAAATGTCATCTGGCAGCTAACTCTCTCCTGTCCTCTCAGAAACAAACAAACAAAAAAAAAGATCAAAGCTAGGAACACTCGCTAAACAAACACATGGGCAATTCTTAAAGATCCAATATGACAAAAATTGCAGAAAGATTAGTGGTAGAAATGCTTTTGAACCAGTATTAATATTAGAAAACCAGAACAAAGTTTAGAAAAAAAACTAAAAAAAAAAAAGCACCTTAGATATAAAGAATGCCACATGGAAATTATCCAGAAAAAATACAGTCGATTAATGTTTATCAGTGAAACAACTGTGTCCTTGGGGCACCTTTTTTTACAGGAAAAATTAATCTAATGTGGGTTTTTTATTCACTTTATTACTCTGGTTTTCCAATGCTCATGCTGTGTCAGAAATGTTTGTATAGGTTTAATGATGATGTTTGATCTCTTTGTGTTGTAATTGATCTTTTAACAATTCATTTTTGTTGCGCAAATACTCCTTTTTACTTGAAACCTGCTTTGATCTTGGATTTTCAGTGTGATTCTTCCATTGGCATAGCGAAGGAAGGGGGGCCAAGACCCCGGGCACCAGGCTGTAGGGGGTGCCCAGGGATCCCTATCCGCCCAGCAAAGAAGAGGCCTACAGCCACCTGGATTTTAATTAATCGGGTGTTGTTTGATGTATATGCTGTTTTGAAATATTGTATTGGTGTTTGGGAAATAAAAAAAAAAAACATGAGTTTTACATTTTTGGTTGCTATTCTGTTCACTGTTTTGAAGTATTAATTCCTTGTGTTAGTATGGTTTTACTATTATGATTGATGCTTTATATTTCTTGATTTTATTGTTTGTTTTCTGAGGAATGGTGATGTTTTTGTTTTTCCATTGGTGCACTACAAATGGAGTCTTTTGTGGTTTCCAGTTTAGTTTGACGTCACTTTTCCATTTATACTTTATGATCTCTTTATTCTGTATTTGGTGAGGGTCTATCCATGTTCTGCATATGTGATTGTGGTTAAGAATTCCTCTAATGTGTCATTTGTATGTAGGGATCTATAGAAGCTTGTTTTGTTCTGTTTTCCTAATAGGAGATATATTGGTGTTTTAGGACTTGGTGTAATGTTTTAGTTCTAATTGTTTGAGTGCTGGTGGTTAGTGCTGTTTTGGAATGGGAGGTTTATTATATTGTAATTGTAATTTAGTTTGCTCATGGCTTTCTGAAAACCAAGCCCGCACCCAACATGCTACAATAGTCCTAATATTGTATGTGTTCCAAGGGTCTTTTTGGCTTTTATACAGGGTTTTCTGGTTGACACCACAGCAGTGCATGTAAATATAATACACATGCTGTTGTGAAATTTTTATTTCAAAAGACTGTACTTTGTCCTTTTTCATGTAAATTCTTTTATTATAAATGCATAATTTGAAATTGTGGGTGGAGAGGGCCGAGGTAGGTGGAAGGCTGGGCACAAAGCTGTAAGATTACTTAGGGTGTCTAATACCCTTCCACTGCCCCTGATTAGAAAAAGAATACAAAGTAAATGTTAACAACCCCCCCCCCCAAAAAAAAACAAAACCCTGAATGAGGAAGGGCCAGTCCAGTAATTATTTGCAAAGGGCTACAAAAAAGTTAGCACTGGTCCTGCATGGGATTGCCCAGTGGTGACGTGCTAGCGGGATTCCCACCCCTCCCCAGTGAAGAGACCCCCACGCAGTGGTGCCATGTGGTGATGCACTGCTAGGTGATGGTGGGGGGGTCTCAGAGGAGACAACACAAATGCATTGGCCTCCTAGGCGCCAGAGACCCTTGCTACACCTCTAGGTTCTTCCTTCACATTTTTTAGCTAAACATCGTCATTCCACTCTAGTCCCTCTCTTGTGATTTCCCCCTTTATCTGTTGTGTTTAAAAATTGCACAGAAGTGTGCCATGCTTAGCTGCCAGTTCCATTAAGATGCACCGGCCCTTTAATATGAATCCTATGTGCTCATTGCAGGATAGGCAGGCGTATGGCATGAACCAGCAGCTTGGAACAAGCTTGGAAAAGTCAGTCTTTAAATACATAACTATATTTGCCTTAAATTGTGTACACCAGCTTTTGAAAAGCTACATAGAAAGAATGCAGTGGTGGCCAGGTGTAGATTGCATCTATATATGGTGGCCCTTGCATGACATTGTTCACAACTGTTTGTAATAAACAAGTAAACAGTTTTCAGGATTCCAGCTGATAGTGTTTTCTTTAGTCTCTGATGGGGCAATAATCAGAAGTGTTTTTTTTTATACAGGATAAACTTGTGTTTACCCATGTAAAAACGCAGTCTGATTATTGCTACAAGGAAAATGGGCATAGTTAAGTGGGAGGGAGGGGAAATTACAAGCAAAGATTGTATCATCGGATCTTCAGGTGTACTTTCTGGCATGTACTTTGCTTCTGTGAAGTGCATGGGAGTATAGAAACATAGAAATGCGGCAGAAAAGGACCGAATGGCCCATCCAGTCTGCCCAGCAAGCTTCTAATGGTAGTAACTGCCAATCCATGCAGCTGTCCCCATTCCTTATGATAACCCTTAAAAATGGCAGCTAGCAACATTTTTTTTTTACTGGGTGATGAGCTTTCTTGAAAATTCAGACAGTGCTACTCGAGCTGTTTTGCTTATGGACTTGGCAGTCCTGTGCTTTTTCCCTTATGCCTGCTTATCAGTACCCCAGACCATAGACATCAGGGCCCTCTTGGTTGTTGTCTGAATCCAGTCACACCAGCAAGTTACTCCCATGCATGCTTTTATTTCCTTTAGGACTTGGCCGTAGAAGCAGTCCAGTGCTTTTTCCCTTATATCTGTATATCGGTACCCCAAGACTGTGGAAGTCGGGGCCCTTGAATGTCTTCTGAATCCAATTCCTCTCCCCCCCCCCCCCCCCGCCATCTAAGCGGGGAGCAATGGTGCAGTTGCTTTAAAAGTATCAAGTCATATTGGTTAAGGGTAGCAATCTCCATGCCTTCTGCTAATGGTTACCCTCGTGCACTCTTTTCTTCTTTTCCACCCTCTGGCCCCTTTGAAGTCCTTCACAGTTCTGGTCTTCACCACTTCCTCCGGAAGAGCATTCCAGGCATCCTGACTGGTTCTGAGTCGTCCCTCCTGGAGTTTCATTTCATGATCGCTAGTTCTATTGTTTTCTTTCCAATAGAAAAGGCTTGAAGTTTGTGCATCAATAAAACCTTTCAGGTATCTGAAGGTCTGTATCATCTCACCCCTGCACCTCCTCTCTTCCAAGGTATACATATTCAGGTCCTTTAGCCTCTCTTCAAAGGTCTTCCGATACAGATCTGAAACCATTTTGGTTGCCCTTCTCTGGACCGCCTCCTTGTCCCTATCCTTTTTGAGATACGGCCTCACCAAGGACCTGTACAAGGGCATTATCACCTCCTTTTTCCTGATGGTTATTCCTCTCTCTATGCAGCCCATCATTCTTCTGGCTTTAGCTATTGCCATGTCACATTGCTTCACTGCCTTCAGATCACAGACACTATCACTCAAGATCCCTCTCTTGCAGGTCGATACAGCAAGGCCGCGTTAGAGTGCAGCAGTGCCAGGCGCACCCTTGTTCCCCGCACGCACAGTCCTGCTCACATACCGCTCGATACTCTATTTAAATTGCTTGCAAATGCAAGCCGCGTCTGCGAAGCGTTAGGTGAAGGGTTAGGCCCACGCCTATACAGTAGCCTGGGTGCGCTGGTACCTGTCATTTCAAATGCCATTTCAACTGACATTTGAAATGACAGGTACCAGGAAGTGGATGGTTCCCCCCCCCTCCCGAAGCAAGGCGCAGGCGAAAATTAAAACAAAAGTGTAAAAAACAAAAGTGTAAAAAAAGTTAACTTACTGGTGGGAGCCGGCGGGCGCACGTTCGAGGCGGGAGCGAGTTCATCGAGGCGGTAGCTGGCGGGCTGTCATCGAGGCAGGAGCCGGTGGGCGGGTGGGCGCGCGTTCATCCAGGCGCGGTGGGAGCCGGCTGGCGCGCGTTTATCCAGGCGGCGGCGGTGGGAACCGGCGGGCGCGCGTTTATCCAGGCGGTGGCGGTGGGAGCTGGCGGGCACGCGTTCATCCGGCGGGCTGTCATCGAGGCGGGAGCCGGCGGGCGGGCGTGCTGTCATCGAGGCGGGAGTCGGCGGGCGGGTGATTGTCAGCCCTCTCCCCTCCTCCCGAAGCAAGGCGCGAAAGCAGCCTTGCTCCGGGAGGAGGGGAGACAGGACTGGCAGTGTAAAGCGAAAAAAAAAGTAGCAAGAGCGAGGGGAGAGAGGACGGGCAATCCTACGCTCGGGATGGCCAGTCCCTCTCCCCTCCTCCCGAGGCAGGCGCGAAAAGCAGCCTTGCTCCGGGAGGAGGGGAGAGAGGACTGGCAGTGTGAAGCGACCAAGCGACTTACTTTTTTTTGCAGCCCTCCGGAGGAGACGGCCATCAGCAGAAACGGATCGCTGCTCCCGGCGAAGATGGACGCCTGCACGGGGGAAAGCGGCCCCTGTGTGTGCAGTTGGCCGCTCAAGACGTGACGTCACGACATTTGGCGTCACGGCATGTGACGTCACGTCTTGAGCGGCCAATTGCACGCACAGGGGCCGCTTTCCCCCGTGAAGGCGTCCATCTTCGCCGGGAGGCAGGGGAGGGGAGCTGCGATCCGTTTCTGCTGATGGCCGTCTCCGGAGGGCTGCAAAAAAAAGTAAGTCGCTTGGTCGCTTCACACTGCCAGTCCTCTCTCCCCTCCTCCCGGAGCAAGGCTGCTTTTCGCGCCCTGCTTCGGGAGGAGGGGTGAGGGACTGGCCATCCCGAGCGTAGGATTGCCCGTCCTCTCTCCCCTCTCTCTCTTGCAACTTTTTTTTCGCTTTTTTTTGCTTTTGCTGCTTCGGGAGGAGGGGAGAGGACTGGGGCTGCCCCGGAGACCGGCACCCATGGACGCGGCCAGGGCAGGAGAGCGGGGGCTGGGGGAAAGTTTGCCGCCTACCCTTACCCCTGCCTCTAACGCAGGGGTAAGGATAGGCGGTAAGTTAGCAGGTTAAACGTGCGGCAAAACGGCAGGGTAAAATAGCGATAGTCGGGGCGCGCGTTACTGGATGGTAGGGAATAGCTAATTCGATCGTTTACATGCAATATACATGCCGTGTGCGGAAGGGGTTGCCCGGGGATTTTAGGACGCGGTAGGAGTAGGTTAAAGGGGATAGTGTATCGCAGGAAGGGCTAACGCAGCCGGAAAGTGAGTAGAACGCGAGTTAGGAGCGGGGTAAACGCGGCCGCACTTTACTGGATCGATCTGTTGGTGAGTGCATATCAGTCTTTCACCCCCCCATCACATACAGCTCTTTTGGATTACTTCATCCTAGATGCATGACTCTGCATTTTTTGGCATTAACTCCCAGCTGCCAAATCTTCAACTATTCTTCAAGCTTTCTCAAATCACTTTTCACTCTCTCTACTTCTTTAGGCTTGTCCACTCTGTTGTAGATCTTAGTATCATCCTCAAATAGACAAACTTTACCTTCTGTCCCTTCCACAATGTCACTCACAAAGATATTGAACAGAACCGGTCCCAAAAATGTAGGCTCCATTTACCATTACACACTGTCTCCTGTCAGTCAACTATGTTTGTAATCCATGCTGCCACCTCTACGTTCACTCCCAAGCTTCTCATTTTATTCACGAGCCTCCTATGCGGAACCATATTAAAACCTTTGCCGAAACGACACGCTTGCACATTAATGTTATAAATTGTGTTTTATTCATATCTTTTTCTTTTATATTCATATTTAATACCATTTTACATCAGGCCATTCTCATAAAGTTGGTGTCCTATGCGTATGACTTGGTACATGCAAGACCCACCACAACATAGATAGCTGTACAAGGTTCTTCAGCCTGTGTATATTATTTTAAGCATTTGCTCATTGTAATGACTTACTATCACTGCATATGTATGTTTCTCTGCATCATGTTTGTTGTATACTGACTACATATTTGAAAATAATGAATAAACATTACGTTACAAAAGCTTTGCTGAAATCCAAGTAGATCGCATTGAGCACTCTTCCTCGATCTAGTTCTCTATCCAGTCAAAAAACTCCATCTGATTTGTTGGACAGGACCTTCCTCTGGTGAATCCATGCTGCCTCGTGTCCAGCAGCCCGGATTGCAGAGAGTTCACTAACCTTTTCCTTCAGCAGAGTACTTTGTACCCACATTGTGTGCACTGGTGGGATTTTCCCAGAGAAACTCGCAGCCATTTCCCTTTCAAACTGAGTTGAGAGGCTCACACTGAGGATGATTATTGCCTGCCCCCGGTGTTTCTCGTGCAGGGTGCATGAGGATATGGGTTCAACAGGCCATCAAAAAATCCCACAATACAAACAGCTGGGGGGAGGGAGAGGTCCCTTAATAAAAGGTGCAGCACTTTTTATTCCAGGGTTGTGGGAAAACGTAAGAAATGTTCTTAGTTGGGATGAAAACAAAATGGGGACATGAGAGGGGGCGGGGGGGGAATGTGAGTAGGATCAAGGTTGCAAGAGAACCAAGACAGCCTGAACCAGAACTGCTGCTTTAATGATTTCCTGCAATTAAATTATTTGTTTTAGCTTCCAGCTGAGTGATATGCAATTCAAGAGATGTCATTTTACGATATTAAAATGAAAATATGCAGAGCAGCTGGCATTATAAGGATTTTATCTTTGTCAGATGCAGGCCAGGCGTGAGCTAATTCAGTGGTTTGATTATAGCTCGTGTGAGGATGGAGAGATTTGATACTTATCAGTACTGGTGTGCAAGGCAAATCCTGGGGGGCAAGGGATCCCCTCTTCGCCTTCAGCTGGCTGGACCACTTTGATTAGTTGGTGGGAAAGGCACTCGGTGCTTGCCCAACCTGAAATTCACTGTGGCCCCCCCCCCTCCCATGGACAAATTTCTGGAGCTGCCACTGGTACTTTCTGAGATGGTACCTCCACTCTGCTGTTCCACCTCTATAGTATTACTGTTCCCTGCCACCCCCCCCCCCCCTCAAGATTTGTTAAGACAAATACGATTTTTGGGATGGCATTTTTCAGGTTCAGTTTTAAAAGAAAATTGAATACCTGCTTTTTATGCATCTAAGTTTGGTTTCTTTGGGGTTGTTTTTTTTTTTAAGCTGAAAATTTGGCCAAACTGAGGCTCTGTATTGAGTGCCTAACTTCTTCCCTTGGCTTGATCCCAGCCTTGTTTTAGGTGCCTATGTTTAGTGGGGGAATTTTTCATTTATGCAGATATAAGCACCCAGTTCCTTTAAATTGCCTAGATCTTTTGAATATCTACCAATTCATCTGTGCTGAAGTTTAAAAAAACAAAAAACAATTGGTTGACTCTCTTAATACTAATCAAAGCAAGAAACTGCAGTTCACTCCCACACATCCATCTTCCTTCATTGCATCTTATGTCTGATCTGCATTACTCCGACTATTTGTGTTCTGAACCAATAGATTCTCTCAGCTTCCTTTTTGTCAGCTGTACCTCCATCCTGACCCACATTACCCTTGCTATTCCTGTCTTGAGCCACCAATGGCAAGAGCTTGCCAATGGCAGAAGCGTGTAGTGGTTTCTGTGATGTGGACGCAAGTCCACCGAGGCAGTTGGCAGAGTTTGTCCAATTTTGTTTTCCCTTTTGTGACCTAAGCCAACTTCTGAGATTGGCTGACCAAAGTTAAAATGTTGTGCGGTTTAAGCCAAGGGTTTACCGAGTCCAGACCCATCGGCTTTCCTAGAGATCAGCTGCATTTAATCTTTGCCTTAAGATAAAAAGACCACAAAATTAAAGCATGAAACTAAGAGGAATGGAGTTAAACTTTCTGGGATTTCACAACTCTGAAGCTGGAAGAGTAAATGGCTGAAATAGCTGGCGCATTTAACCAGTCCCTTTCATGTTAATAGTGACCAGTGGTCCATTCACTGTCCTACCTGGAATGAGTTACCGAGAGAATGGTAAAAATAATAGAACATAAGCACATAAGAAATTGCCATGCTGGGTCAGACCAAGGGTCCATCAAGCCCAGCATCCTGTTTCCAACAGAGGCCAAACCAGGCCACAAGAACCTGGTAATTACCCAAACACTAAGAAGATCCCATGCCACTGATGCAATTAATAGCAGTGGATATTCCCTAAGTAAACTTGATTAATACCAGTTAATGGACTTCTCCTCCAAGAACTTATCCAAACCTTTTTTAAACCCAAGCTTCTGGTGAGAAGTGGTGACCCAATCAGTTCTTACCAATTTCCACTGTGCTTTTTTAATGACATCATGAGATGGTGTCATAACCCTAGTGATGCAATAATGCCGGCAATGTTATTGTTCTATGACTTGCCTGAAGTTGCCAGTCATTTCTACCTGCTCCTCAGGTAGCAGGTGCAGCTGTTTTTGTAGAGAGGAAGAAGGGTAGTAGATGTTTGTTCTAGCCAATCAGAACTCATCTTTTAGAAGATTTTACTCTTGCTGGCTGGGTAAAGAGCCTGTCTGTCACTACATGCTTTTATGCCATATAAATAGGTATCCCAGGTGGTGGTGTTAGATCGGGGGCATTATTAGTGGTGCGATGCAGTGATTGATCCTTGGATCAGTTCTTTTTAACATTTTTATGAAGGACATTGTGAAAGGACAATCAAGAAGTTTGACTTTTTGCCAGTGATACCAAAATCTGCCACAGGATAGACAACCAGGAAGATGTGGAAAACATGAGGAGGGATCTAGTGAAGCTCAAGGAATGGTGTAGTCTGGAAGCTAAGATTTAATGCTAAAAAGTGCAGAACTGCATTTAAGCTACAAAAATCCAAGGAAGAGGTACGATATAGGGGTGAAATTCTTCTAAACATGAAAAAAGAGTGGAATTTGGGGGTGATTGTATGTGATGATTTTAAGGTGGCTAAACAGATAGATAAGGTGACAGCAAAATCCAGAAAGATGCTTGGCTGCATAGGGGGACTGGTCAGCAGAAAAAAGAAGCTGATATTGCCTCTGAATAGGTCCCTTGTGAGACCTCATTTGGAATACCTTGTACAGTTCTGGAGACCACCCCTTCAGAAGGACATAAACCGATTGGAGTCTGTTCAGAAGGCACTACTGAAATGATCAGTAGTCTTCATTCTAAAGCATATGGGGACAGACTTAGAAGAAAGTCAGTATAGGGGAGATATGCTAGAGACTTTTAAACACCTCCAATGTTTCCAAGCAGAGGAGGTGGACCTCTTTTAAAGGAAAGGAGGCTCTAGAACAAAGGAAAATGGTAAGGGAGTGAAAGGGGGTAGACTGAGGAGTAATCTAAGAAAATAGTTCTTTACAGAGAGGGTGGTGGATGTGTGAAACAGCCTCCCTGTGGTGGAGGTGGTGGAGACAAGAACAGTATTTGAATTTCTGAAAGTATGGGATAAACAAGTGGTAGGGATTGTAAAGTTGATTAGATGTTGTGGATGGGCAATCTAGATAAGGCCGTATGTCTTTTTTTTTTTTTTTTGCCTCATGTTTCTGTGTTTCTATCTAAGGCCATGTTGGCAAAATTTACCCACATATGTCTCCGCTAAGTGGCTTTATTCAAAGTTTTTCCAAAAAATGTTTGGGAAGGGGATATGGTGAGCTTTGTCTGGGTTCTGTCTGTTTAGAATCTTTCATGTTGTTAAAATTTATCCAGTAATGTGAGCTACAGACTCAGATGCAAAAATGGCCACTGGTCTAGAGCTCCTGAGGCTTCTCCACATTTCTCGTGGTGTAGTGATGTAGTGTCAAGGAGAGAGTCCCATCTGAAAACAGGGGTGCAGTGAGCATGATAGGGGTGTGTAGGGGACAGATGCTAAAATGCAGAGTGGGTGTCCAAGCTGGTTTTAGAATAACTTCAGAATATAAGAACATGCCATACTGGGTCAGAGCAAAGGTCCATCAAGCCCAGCATCCTGTCTCCAACAGTGACCAATCCAGGCCACAAGTACCTGGCAGGATCCCAAGGGGTAGTTAGACTTCATGCTGCTTATCCCAAGAAGGATAAGCAGTTTGGCATTTGAATTTGAAGGATTCAGCCCCACAAAGGAACTTGGAGATCTTTAAAGTGAAAATCTGAGGTGCAGTGGGGGCTGTTTGCCACATCGGATTAACTTGCTCAAGCAGAGAACAAAATTGTACATAGGAAAGTGTAGAGGTGGCAGGATTTGTGTTTAGGTTTGTTTCCTCATGAAATGCTGAGAGTGCACAGTGGACAGGGCCGGTGTTAGCTTTTTTGCTGCCCTTTGGGAAAAAGTACTGTGCTGTCCGTCCCCCCCCCCCCCCCCGGATTTATTCAGTTCCTGTCCCGGTTCCATCAAATAAAGCGTCCGCTTCCATCATAGTAGCCTAGCAACGGCAGAAGCGACCCCAGAAGTCCCGGTCCCGGATCGCGCTAGCAGGCTGCCGCCAACCTGGAGACCCAACTGGAAATAAAGGGACATGGTGTGAGGGGAAGGAGAGAAGGGAAAAGGTTGGGCTGGGAATCTTCAGGCTGTGAGTCTGGGGTGAGGAAGGGAAGGGGGCACTCCTGGTGCAAATAATTTTATTTATATTAAAAGGGCCGTTTTGCATATCGCCGGTTATGTCTAAAGTTATTCGGCTATGATTAGTCGGCTAACTTTAATCGGGGATATTCAGTGAGACCTTTATCCAACTGAATATCTGGTACAAGTTATCCGGCTATCGTTAGCTGGATACCTTGTTCACTAATGGCCAGATTTTTAATGGCCCGCGCACATAAAACAAGGGTCATGCGCGAGGCCAGGCTTTGGCAGAGGGGCGGGGAGGGGCTAGAGGCACCTGGTACAGCGGCCATTTGCTGCAACTTATTTATTTATTTAGTATATTTATATACCTTTTTACCAGTATAGCACTGACCAAAGCGGTTTACAGTAATAAAACAAACACACAAACTTGCTACGGCTCCTTTGCAGGAGCAAAAAAAAAGGTAAAAAAATGGGGGGGACCTAGGATAGGGATAGGGGGTGGGTAGGATAGGGGAAGGGGAAGGGAGGTTAGGGTAAGGGGTAGGGAAGTTCCCTCCCAGTCCGCTTCTTAATTGGAATGGACTTGGAGGGAAATGGGGAAACCGGACGATGCGTCTCCGCGCAGTTAGGGCCTATGTCTACCCCCCCTTGCGCAACTGGGTCTATTATATATGATTTTCTGACTAACATTAAAATATCAGTAGAACAACCTGCAAGGAAGCAGCATTTTCCAAAGAAAATGAAGCCCAAGGACAAGGGATCAAGACCTGAAACTGGGAGGAAGCTCAGAGGAAATATAAAGAAATGCTTCTCATTGGTAGTGGCCGTGGGGATCCTGGAAGTGAGATGGCCTCAGAATTCAAGCGTAACTGGGTCAGGTACAGGAGGTGAGTGGTAAGGGCGAGAGACGGAGGTGATTGCAGATTGATTAGGATCTGCAGTGACGTGGCAGGCAGGGGCAGTCGGGTAGGCTGCATGGGGTATGTGCTGTGTGATGGTAATTTTTCCTGCTTCTGCATTGCTTGAATGGATTGGCCCCTTCCATCCAGTTTGACCTAAACAGTGTTCACATAGGGTTCCTCTTCTCTAGATGTGTACAGGGCAGAATGCATGTACTATGACCCCCCCCCCCCCCCCGGTGTCTTGTAATAGCAGGAGATGGTTCGGTTAGGCTAGAGGAAAATAACCAGGATTACATTAATTGCTTTTGAAATGAACAAGCACATGACATTTCTGAACAATTTGATTTAAAGGAATCTGTCCAAGCGGGAAGGAGGGTTCCAGTCTGGAAATGTGAAAGGCTTGGCTCATCCAGGCCACCCTTACAGGGCTTACTGAAATGTTTTCACTTGTTTGGGATTTCACAGATTGGAAGCAGTCATATGGAGCTGATTTGCGGTGCTACTTAATGCCCTCCTGCAGGGCATTACAGTAGAGCAGAAGGGCAGCCATGGTAGGTCAAGGGTTGGTTTGCTTTCCTTTAATTAGTTTTTAAATTGAGCATTGCAAACCACATTCTCAAGAGTGTATGTTGGTAAAATGGCCTAGGAGAACAAGAAATATAAAAAAGGATTTTTATTTTTTATTTTTTTTAATATTTTGTAAATTGGCATCAGGAGCTTTCTGATGCCTTTGTGCCATCATATGCTCTCTTCTTGCCTGGCCTGTCAGTAAATCTTAGGCATACTATACAGCTAGCGTCTCCTCTGTTGCACAGAGAGTACGTTTTAGAAGTATAAGTTACTTTCTTATTGGAAAAATACATCGAACATGTTTGTTTTCTTTTTTTTTACCGCGTTTGAGAGAAACATTTCAAACACATCCAGTAATAATTTTTTAAAATATGTTTCTGTAGTAGGCTTCATTCTAAAGCAGAGCAACTGATATGGGTGTGGGTTGTTTTTTTGTTTTTTTTTTAGGAATTTTATTTATTCCCCCTCCCGCTACTGTTATCAGGGTGTCATGCTGTTCTTCATCACTAGCCTATATCTAAATTAGGACAGCTGGCAGTGATTGTCAACAGGATGAGAGGAGGAATTGTCCTGGCAGGAGGGGCTGAGGCACAGCCCAGCTCTGGAGGTCACTGCCACTTAAGCCATACTTTGGATGTACCAGGATTATCAGGATGGCGTGGACATAGGTGTAATAATGCCCGGCACGTACAACTCATGATTGTTAGCTTTAATAAATCAGATGTGAAATGGATTCCTTTTTTTTTTTAAATTTTATATCAGTAATTGTATGAGGATTGGACTTATTCTTTGAGATCCTACAAGGGTACTTGTGACCTGGGTTGGTCACTGTTTGGGAAAGGATGCTAGCCGTGATAGACCTTTGGTCAGGATGGCATTTTTTTTTACGTAGGATGGTGAGGGCACCAACAGTACATTCAGTATGTGTTGGTAATATGCACATTTGCAGGTTTATTCATTTAATTTCCACTTTTCTCTGAACGTCAAAACAAACAACAAAATAGATATATGTAACAAGCAACTAATTCATATTACAAACTAAGGGGGTTATTTTGTAAGCCTATCGCCCGCGAAAAGGGACTTTTCGCATGCAATAGGTTGCCGGGGGTGGAGTTGGTGCCGGAAGAGGAGGTGGCGAGGAGGCGGATGTGGCAGTAACTTCGCTGGCGGCGATAAGGTAAGTCACTTTATCTCCACCAGTAGCGCGCCCAATAGCACCACCTTTCACGGTGGTACTATTGGGTGCGAAAGCAGGCATCGATAACACCACGGTAGTGCGATCGCTGCCAGCTTTCGCAGGCCCGCCCCCTGTTACCGCACGATTCACAAACCGGTGCAATCTTAGAAAATCCAGTCCTAAAACTCAATTAAAAGCAATAGAATACAGAATAGAAAAAACGTAAAATTTAAAAGACCCTCAAATACAGAAAATCCAATATAAGTAAGGCTTCTGATTTAAGGTGTTTATGAACTGTAAATGTAAGTGTTTATTTTCAAGCTAATTAGGATTCTTTGGGGTACCAAAAATAAGTTTTCACAGCAGAGATACAATTGTTGGTTGTTGGGTACCTTTTCTGGTTGAATCAAATACATGCGTTTGTGCATCTCAGGAGTTGGCTTGGAAACGTCAAAAACAAAGCGGAGGATTTAGGATAAACTAAAGAGAGGTGTGAGAGTACTAGGGGATGTGGTGTTTGTCCAGTATTTATTTAATAAACATTTATTTATTTATTTATTTTGCATTGCAGGTGTTTTATAAGAGTTTATTGGTTAAAACTTAAAATCAGAAGCCCTAAGTATAAATAACTGAGGCCTGGATTTATACAAATTGCGATAAGTATCGCATGCGATAGTAAAAGGGGCGTGTTTATGCTAATAGACTTTGCAATAAGTGCCGTACCAGAGAGAGAGAGAGACTAGCCTAGCTTAGCCATAATGTCCTCTCCCTAGATAGGTATTTGTATCCCTATGGGAGGCCCACCTAGTAACTCGAGGTGAGGTTTAGGTATTAATGTAGGAGGGTTAGGGGCCACTTTGACATTCAAAGTGAGACGTACGAACAGAACAGTGTTCTCTTGTGAAGATTTGATGACCTTCGGAGTGAGGAAACTCACCCAAAGATGAGATGTATGCAATGTTCTCTCCACTCTCCATTCTCTCTCTCTCCCTCCCTCCCTCTCTCTCTCTCTCTCATGGCTAGGCTGGTGCTCCGGGAGCTTCAAACCTACTAAAACAGGCCTTTGAGGAGACATCGCAAAATGCGCTAACACCTTACCGCCCCATAACGCAAACTATCGCACGGCTTAATGCTACTGAAAACGTTGTAGCTAAAATCGGCGTTGAAGCCGTGCGATAGGACTTTGCAAAATTGTAAACCCTGCCCACTCCCACTCCCGCCCCTAACTCCTTCTCTTTTTCGGATTTACATCGCACCATACGATATGGCGCTATCCCATGCGTTAAAGGCGTTTTCGCATGCGTTAACGTGACTTTTCGCATGCGATAAGCCCTTAATGCATGCGAAAAATACAATACAGGCCCAAACTGAATACACTTATGGCCTAAAAGATAATTTAGGTTCCAAAATGCTTGACTGTAGAGCCAAGCCTTGATTCCTTTCCTGAAACTTAAGCAGTTCTTTTCACATCTGAGATCAGCTGGAAACGTGTTCCAGAGTGATGGAGCCAGATAATAAGGAAAGGATGTGTGGGGAGTAGATTTGAGTCTAACCATCTTTGTTGGAGCAACAGCAATTAGGTCCAGTTGGGAAGAACTTAAGGTCTCTGTAGACTGATAAGGGAGTCATAAATCTGATAAATATTTAGAACATCCTCCTGTACAAAAATCCAAACACAGTTTGTAGGAATCTTTAATTTTATTCTAAAGGAAATGGGAAGCAGATAATGGGTGTTGCATGATCTTGCTTTTTGGCCCCAAAAAAACAATTTGCTGTAGTATTTTATAATAATTGAAATAAACCTCAAGGATACCGTAGTTGAGTCCATTCAGAACTGGTGAGCAAATGACCATTTCCACATCTTTTTTCCTCCGTGAAAGGCCGCAGTTGACGTGCCTGAAGAAGATGATGATAAAATGTGGCTATGAGCAACAGCAGAGATCTGAATTGTGAGCTTAGAACCTAGCTTAACCTCCTAGACTGGATACTACTACCTTAGGAGAGGTTCTTGCTCCAGAAACAAAAGAGAGGATTATAAGAGAATCTCTGATTTCAGCTTAGCCGCAGCTCCAAACTGCATGCACTTTTTTTTGGGCAGTATCAGCGCTGTTATAGTTTGTGCAAGTTTTATGAATTTCCCTTCTCCCAAAAAATATAAATTTTAAAAATCTAGTTTGTAGATAATACGGTATATATATATATATATATATATATATATATATATATATATATATATACACAGTATATATATCAGAGCTTTCCAAAGTGTGTGTCGCGACACTTTACTGTGTCGCCTGAGGTGTGCCGGTGTGTCGCGCAAGCCCGGTGCATGTGACACACCGGCAAGTGGGAACCAATGCAGCCGCCGGTGGACCTCATCCCACTGGCGGCTGAGCAGTGAAGTTTCGCAGGGCTGGGCTGTGTGCCGGAGACACACAGCATGAAGATCGGTGAGCCGTGGTGGAACTTACCGTATTTTTCGCTCCATAAGACGCACTTTTTCCCCCCAAAAGTGGGGGGAAAATGTATGTGCGTCTTATGGAGCGAATATAAAAAAAAAAATATCTAACAAACCCCCCCCCTGCTGACTCCCCCAAGACCTGCCAACTTAATTTACTGCAACCCCCCCCCCCAAGACCTGCCGACTTAATTTACTGCAACCCCCCCTCCTGACCCCCCCCAAGACCTGCCGACTTAATTTACTGCAACCCCCCCCCCCCAAGACCTGTTGAAAATTTACTGCAACCCCCCACCCTCCTGACCCCCCAAGACCTGCCAAACGTCCCTGGTGGTCCAGCGGGGGTCCGGGAACGATCTCCTGGGCTTCGGCCGTCGGCTGCCAGTAAACAAAATGGCGCTGACGGCCCTTTGCCCTCACTATGTCACTGAGACCGACCAATAGCAGCGGTCGGTCCCAGTGACATAGTGAGGGCAAAGGGCCGTCGGCGCCATTTTGATTACTGGCAGCCAACGGCCCACACCCAGGAGATTGTTCCCGGACCGCTCCTGGACCCCCGCTGGACCACCAGGGACGTTTGGCAGGTCTTGGGGGGGGGGGGGTCAGGAGGGTGGGGGGTTGCAGTAAATTAAGTCGGCAGGTCTTGGGGGGGTCAGGAGGGTGGGGGGTTGTAGTAAATTAAGTCGGCAAGTCTTGGGGGGGTCAGGAGGGTGGGGGGTTGTAGTAAATTAAGTCGGCAGGTCTTGGAGTCAGGAGGGTGGGGGGTTGTTAATTTTAAAGGGTTGGGATGGGGGTTTTTTTTGGGGGGGGGAGGGGTTCCCAGAGAAAGAAAAGTTTTCTGATCTGGGGAGTGGACCGAAATGGCCCTCCCCAGACCCGAAAACAAAATGGGGAGAAAAAAAAAAAGCTATACACTCCCCTAATTTGCTCCATAAGACGCCCAGACGCAGAGCCGGTTTTTGTTTTTTTTTTTTTATTTTCCCCCTCTGAATCCTAGGTGCGTCTTATGGTCAGGTGCGTCTTATGGAGCGAAAAATACGGTACGTCACCACGGCTCGAAGAAAAAGGTCACGCAGGTGCTCCTCCTCCTTCCTGCCCACGCGGCCCCGGAAGAAAAATGTTGCCGGAGCCGCACGGGCAGGAAGGAGGTGGAGCATCAGCCACGTGCAGAAGAAGGGCAGCGGGCTGAGAGGAGGAGGCCCGGTAGCAGGGTCCCCACCGCGGATCGGCCCGCGAAGAAGAGAGACGCCGCTGCCGCGGATCGGCCCGCAAAGAAGAGGGACGCCGCTGCCGCGGATCGGCCCGCAAAGAAGAGGGACGCCGCTGCTGCGGATCGGCCCGCGAAGATCAGGGCCGCTGCAGAGCCCATCCTGCAGTGACCCGTACGAGATCAACATGGAGGAAGTGGAAACCCACGGGGCCTACACAGAGAAGGCAACAGAATGGGCTTCAGTGCCAATAGCAGCAATCAGCGCCTCCCAAATACCCATGCGGCATCAGTGACAGTGGAAGCAGAGGAATGGGAGAGGCTCTTGAGGTTGCTGGCAAAAGAAAGAGAGGGGGTCTGCCTTTAGTGTGCATGTGAATGAATGGGAGTCTGCCTGGGGGTGTATGTGTGTGAATGCATGGGTGCCTGCCTGAGGGTGTGTCTGTGTATGAGAATGTATGGGTGTCTTCCTGGGGTTTGTATGTGTGAGAATAGGTGCCTGCCTGTGTGTGTGTGAGAATGAATTGGTGCCTGCCTGGGGGATTGTGAGGGAGTGGTGTGAAAATGAATGGGAGCCTGCCTGGGGGTCAGTTTCAGTGTGTGAGAATGACTGGGAGCTTGCCTGGGTGTGTGTGTTTGTGTGAGAGTGATTGGGAACTTGCCTGGGTGTGTGTGTTTGTGTGTATATGTGAGGGAGCCAGAGAGAGTGAGAGCATGAGTGTGTATGAGAAAATCCAGGGGAGTAAGAGTTTGTGTGGTTGGTGTGTGTGGAGGGGGAGAGAGTGTCTTAGAGCCTGAGAGTGTGTCAGTGTCTGCGAGAGCGAGAAGTTATGGTGGGTATAAGAGCATGAATATGTATGTATGTATGTGACAGTGTATGTGTGAGAGAGAATGGACATGTGAGTATGTGTGTGAGAGAGAGGATAACCTCCTAATCCTTGACAATATCAGGGTGACTGGAAATCAAGAGCTCCCACGTATGGACAGCAGGGGCTTTTTAAAATCCTTATTAGTTTTAATTATTGGGTGTTATTTGATATATGTACCGTTTTTAAATATTTTATTGGTATTTGGGAAATTGTAAAAAATGTATATGATTTTAATTAATAGAAATTCTATTTATCAGTAGTTTTAAAATATTCTTTTATTAGTATGGTTTTACTATTATAACTGATGCTTTATGTTTCTTGATTTTATTTGTTTTATGAGGAATGGTGGTTCTGTTTTTCCATTGTTAATACACAGAGTCTGGCTTCTTGGGGTTTCCATGTCAGTTTTTGTCAAATTTGTGCTCCTTTATTCTGTATTTGGTGAGGGTCTGTCTCTGCTCTCTGTGTGTGTCCATGATGAGAGATTCTACTAGCATAGGGATCTATAGCAATCGGGTTTGTTTTGTTTCCTCAGTAGGTGGTGTATTGGTATTCTAGGACCCAGTGTAATATTTACCCTTGCTTATTCACAGGTAGGGTTATTGTTGTTTGAGTCCTTGGTGTTATTACTGTTATGTTACGATGGGATTGCAGTATAGATTTTGAGTGTCTTTTTTGCGAGGTTTTGTGTTAGTTCACAATGTGCCTGGCAGTGGAAGGTGTTTGTGCTGCTGTTACTGTGAGGTGACACCAGAATTTGAAAATATCTTTTAGTATGATGAGCTGTAAGGGAAACATCCAAGCTCCATTGTTTGGGGGAATTTCAGTGGATGCACAGAGTTACAGAACTGGAGGTGCAGGATTTATATTGACATTCTGTCCCTTCCTATAAATTCCAGTCTTCACTCTCATAGCCATATAGAATTAGTTGAATGAGGCTATCAAATAATTATATAGTGTGAAACTGGCCAGCTTTTTAAAATTACGCAGAAGACCCTTTGGACTTTCTTATTAACACCAAATATTCAAAATCTGTGTTCATCCCATCAAGCTCATATATCTCATTAAAGAGGTAAATTGAATAACACAATAACTTTGTTTTATTATTGTTATTCATAAATTAGAACAATAACATTAAGCTTGGAATATTATATATTTTTAATATAAATGAGAGGTTTTCACAAGATAGGTTGTGTCGTGAAACATTTTATTATGTATATATTTAAGGAAACATACATAAATTGTCAAAATACATTTAGTTCGTTTAACCTTTAACCTCTGGTTTGCTAGTAAACTGAATTACTGTGTCCCGAAATTATGTTTGTCTAAAAAGTGTGTCACCAACATGAAAAGTTTGGAAAGCTCTGATATATATGATGAGTGTTACTTTCCTTCCCATCTTGACATTAATTCCATTTCTTGGCACAAGGCTCTACCAGATTTGGCCCTTATTGCGCAAATCTCCCTCTGAAAAGGCGAGAGATGAAAGCATCGAATGCGGGGTTTCTTTGGCAGGACATACTCTTGTCAATGGTAATTTTTCATATCACCATGTGCCTTTCTTTTCTCCAAATATCTGTAAGGAAAGAATAATGCTACAAGTGCACATCTGTCATAGATGCATTGTTCCATTGTTGCCCAGCTTCGTCATTCCATAGTTGGTAAGGCTAAAGGAAGAGCAGAGGTCTATTGAGGTCAACTTTCTGCCAGTTCCCTAAGGTTTCTGCAATTTGGCTAATCGAAGAAACTCATTCATTTTGCTAATAAATCCCTTTTTTCTTCTTTATTGTTCACACCATCAGTGATGGATAGAGAATTATGTCACATGGTGGGTGACCTACTGGGATGATTGTATTTGGGCCGGGGTTGTCAAGTAGTTATGAAAGACCACACGTGTGCTTTGCCAAAAAAACAAGCCCAAAACACATGAGATTTAAAGTTCTCTTATTAGAAAGGATACACAAAAAAATACTTAAAAAAAAAAAAAAATTTTGTGAGTATAATGGAGGAAAAAACAAGGCACGATCACATTGCAAATTAAAGCTCTACACTTAAAGGTAGATTTTTAAAAGAAATGCTCAGGCATCCATGTGCACGCGGTTCCTGGGATGTGCGCATGGATGCACGCTGCCGGCACGCACTTCACCGGGACAGTGTGTAATGGTGCTGTCCTGGCCCGCCTCCGCCCCGGCCCACCCCTTTTTTAAAAAAACAACTTTGTTGTGCGTGTAGTGGGAGATATGTGCATGGCCATGCACATTTGATAATGCATGCAGATGGCCCGGCCACGCGCATATCTCCCTGTTTTGGTGCGCGCCAGGCTTTAAAAATTAGACCATTAGTTCTGTGAAGCCTAATATCTTTGTTATGCATCACAGATCAGTGGGCCCGATTTTCCCCCCCCCCCTTCCAAAAATAAAAAGCATATCAGGCCCAATGCCTGGATCACCCACCTCTCCACCAAAAAGTATTAAAACAAGTTGCAGGCCAAACGGCCTGAGTAGTCTCCTTCCCGCCCCACTATGGAAATTCTCATGTTGGTTTTGGGCCATCTCCTAACCCCCTCTCTACCCACCTACAAACGCCAACGTTTCCACAGAGCAGGCCTGGACAGGTGGGGGAGGGGTGCCCCCTCAGGTCCTGAACATGCCTCCTCGCTCTCTTTCCATCTTTTCCTTGTGCCAGCACTGGCTCTCTTCCCTCTCCTCTGTCCCCTGTGCCCACCTCTGCTTTTCTCTCTTATCCCTCCTTTTTTTTCCCTCCTCTCAGGCCGATACAGTACAGTGCGCTCCGGAGCGCACTGTACTGTATCGGCCTGCACTGACGGAGCGCACTGTTAGCCTGCTCTTGGACGCGCGTTTTCCCTTACCCCTTATTCAGTAAGGGGAGGAAAACATGCGTCCAACCCACGGCACCTAATAGCCCTCAACATGCAAATGCATGTTGAGGGCGCTATTAGGTATGTGCTCGGGATACAGAAAGTAAAATGTGCAGCCAAGCCACACATTTTACTTTCAGAAATTAGCGCCGACCCAAAGGTAGGTGCTAATTTCTTCTGGCACCGGGAAAGTGCACCGGGAAAGTGCACAGAAAAGCAGTAAAAACTGCTTTTCTGTGCACCCTCCGACTTAATATCATGGCAATATTAAGTCGGAGGTCCCGAAGAGTAAAAAAAGTAAAAAAAAAATAAATTTGAATTCGCTCAGTTTTGCCAGCATCCGGTTTCCGAGCCCGTGGCTGTCAGCGGGCTTGAGACCCGATGCCGGCAAAATTGAGCGTCGGCTGTCAAACCCACTGACAGCTGCCGCTCTGGGGTAAAAGGAGGCGCTATGGATGCGCTAGTGTCCCTAGCGCCTCCTTTTGCCCGATTCTACCACACCACCTAATTTGCATACTGTATCGCGCGCACTGGCGAGTGGCCGGTGTGTGTGCCGGGAGAGCAGGCGTTCGTCCGCTCTCCCGCGTTTTTACTGAATCGGCCTGTCTGTGCTTAAGTAGCTCTTGGCCCTCACTTCTCCGAAGGCTGCCAGACTGCCTGAGGTACAGAAGTTAGAGTAGCTGGGAGCTCTTGTTGGGAAGTCTGAGCTATGGCCCCATTCCCTAACCCCATGCATCCGGTCACAGTACTAGAGAGGAGACCGGGGCATGGCCACAAGAAAGCAGCTGCTGAGAACCCTCTTTCCCCACAGTTTCCAGACACAGCACAGGGAAGGCTGCAGCTCAGCTCTCTGATGCACTGTTGGTTCTGCCTCTTGTCAGAGGTGACAGGAACAGCAGGGCACGAGTCCTGCCCATCAAGGCCAAAAAAAAAACAAACTAGTAGGGGGGAATAAAAAGCCCAAAATTAAGCGACCTACGAGTTCCCCCCCCCCCAAAAAAAAGTGATACCTAAATAAAACAAGTCCAAACCCTTGGGAAATGAGCAAGGTTGGTGACACTGATCTGGGCAGGCAGCACCATGTGACTGTGCTTTGACCTCTTCTCACATGGGGGTGAGGCGCGCTGGCCAGGGAGCTGTTGGTGATGCTGTCATATATTTTGGCTTCACTAAAGCCTCTGGTGAGCCGGCTGAACGCATGGCACCAAAGACTCAAGAATTATTGCATGGTAAGTGATCACCCAGGAGGAAGAAGGGGGGGATCTCTTGACATCGTGTTGTAATGGGAAGAATTAAGAAATGCCAGCTTTCCGTTCATGTAGGTTTACTGTAAAATACGTTTCCATAGCTAAGGCATAGGTCAGAGGGAAGCAAGGTCTGAAATGGCTCCTTTCAGTAGCTTCCTGCTGTTTTATTTTTTTTTTCTGACTGTAAAGCAAATTTGCAAGCTGTAAATGCCGTATCAAAGAATAACGGATGCTTCTTAGTGCCCGAATCAGAGGCATAAAAACAAAATCTGCTTTTTTTTTTTTTTTTTCTAATCATTCTTTTGGTTTTTCAGAGGGAAATTTTCCAAAACATTTACCTGGATAGGTAGGTACTTACCAAGGTAAAATGGCCTGCTGGAAAACTGCTTTTCTGAAATCGGGTCCCACAGTGCACATATTTTTAGCTGCATTTATTTATTTATTTATTTAAAATTTATTTATTTATTTAAAATTTTTATATACCGACATTCATCCAGGATATCACATCGGTTTACAGTGTAACACAAACAAACGCCAGGCATGGCGCTTTACATTGAACAAATAAAACAAGTTAACAAATGAATAAATGAGGGTGTGAATAACAAGGGGAAATTTGCATTAAATAATCAACGAGGTTTGTAAATATATACATATGTACAAAGGGAAGACACTAAGAGATAAGCAGTTTAGGGGTGCTAGGAGGAGAGGGGGGAGTGACGAGCAGAGGGAAGGGAACGAGGTGAGGGGGGGGAGAAAAAGGTAGGAGAAGGGCGAAGTGAGGGGATAGAGGGCCAGAAGAGGGGGGCAGAGGAGAGGAAGGGTGGGCAGTGGAGAGGAAGGGAGAAATTAGGTGTATGCCTTGGCGAAGAGCCAGGTCTTGAGTTTCCGCTTGAACGATTTGAGGCATTCCTCTTGCCGTAGTTCAACTGGCATTGTGTTCCAAAGGGTCGGCCCGGCTATCGATATTACACGGGCTCTGGTAGATGTTAGTTTGTAGAGTTTAGGGGAAGGGATGGGCATAGTTGCGAGATGTGCGTGTCTAGTAGGCTTATTAGACTGGTGTAAGCGGAAGGATTCATTAAACCAGTTCATTTCAGGATTGTATAAAGCCTTGTGGATGAGAGAGAGAGTCTTATATTGTATACGGGAAGCTATTGGGAGCCAATGTAGATCTTTTAGAACAGGTGTAATATGGTCGTGTCTGCGTAAGTTGGTCAAGATTCGGGCTGTTGTGTTTTGTAAAATTTGAATGGGGTGAATGGCGTTGTTAGGAAGGCCGAGGAGAAGGGAGTTGCAGTAGTCGGGTTTGGAGCACTGTTTGGAAATCGGGGGGGGGGTGTAGTAAGGGTTTTAGTTTTTTTAGTGTATGAAGTTTAAAGAAGCCATCTTTTAGTATGTTGTTGATAAATTTCTTCAGTGTGAAATGCCCATCGAGAATGATACCCAGATCACGGACTTGTTGTGCAAATTGGAACTGTGAAAGAGGGGGAAGGATCGAGTGGTTAAGGGGTGAGATGAGCATGATTTCAGTTTTAGTAGTGTTGAGAGCTAGGTGGATGGAAGAAAGGAGATTGTTTATGGATTGGAGAGTATCGTTCCAGAAATCCATGGTTTTAGAAATAGAGTCAGTGATGGGTATGAGGAGCTGAACATCGTCAGCATATATGTAGTGTGGGAGATTTAGGCTGGATAGGAAGTGACAGAGGGGTAGAATGTAAATATTGAAGAGGGTTGAAGAGAGGGATGAACCTTGAGGGACACCTTGATTAAGGGGGATAGCCTTGGAAACATGATTGCCTAGCTGAATTTTGTAATCTCTATTGCTGAGATATGAATTGAACCAGTTGTGGGCAACACCTGTAATGCCTATTTCAGTCAACCGCTGTAGGAGAATGGGATGGCTGACGGTGTCAAATGTGGAGGAGATGTCAAGGAAGACTAGTATGTATGATTGTCCTTTCTCAAATCCTTTAATAATGTGGTCTGTTAGGGAAAGTAAAAGAGTCTCAGTACTATGAGATTTCCGAAAGCCGTATTGTGCGGGGGCAAGGATGTGATTGTCTTCAAGGTATTCTGTGAGTTGCTTGTTAACGGTTTTTTCAAGGAGTTTAGCAATAAATGGAAGATTGGAAATAGGGCGATAGTTGGCTAGATCAGAGGGGTCAAGTTTGGGTTTCTTTAGGATGGGTTTGACAATAGCCTGTTTCAAGGGGAGAGGTACCTGTCCCAAGTTAATGGAGAGGTTAATGATATTTGTTAATGGTTTAGCAATAATATTGGGTATTGTGAGGAGATGTTTTGTGGGTATGGTGTCAGATGGGTGAGTGGAAGGTTTGGCTTTCTTGATAAAGGTTTCTATTTCTAATGTTGAGGTGCAGTCTAGGGAGGAGAGAACAGTAGTATTGTTGCAAGTCTTTGTATTGATGAAATCGGGTTCGACAATGTTGATGGGACTGGCACAAGGGGTGAACTTTGAAAGTAACTTGTCTACTTTGGTTTGGAAGAAGGTGGCTAGATCTTCACATTTGGATTTGGCTACTACGTCAGGGATGTCGGGGGCAGCCGTCTTGGTAAGTGAGTTAACGTAATCATATAGTACTTTAGGGTTGTATTGGAATTGGTGTATTTTGTTGGCATAGAAGTCTCGTTTTGTCATGTTAAGTTTGTCATTATATAGATGTAGGGAGGTTTTAAATTGTGCCAGGTGTGTGTGTGAGGGATCCTTGCGCCAAATCTTTTCAGATTTTCGAAGGTGTTGTTTAAGGTTTTTTAGCTCTCGGGAGTACCAAGGTTTCTTACTTTTGTTACTTTGAGGACAGATAAGTTTAGTTTGCCGGGGGCAGGCAGAATTAGCTATATTATTGGTGATGTCATACCAGGAGGCAAGAGCTGTGTCTACATTGGTGAGTTCTAGATTGTCAAGTTTGTTAGCGATGGCTGATATAAGGTCATCTCTGGTACAGTTTTTCCTGTAATGTATGGTTTTTTTGTACTATCATGGCAGGTAGGTGTCTTGATGGAGAGATCAGTTTTGATAAGGTGATGATCTGACCTGTGGGAGTGTAAAGTAGCATGCATGCAGGTGATTTTCAGCCATCGGCAGGCTATTTTACGCCTGCAAAGCCCCAAGGACTCTTAGCACACGTACTTTTGCAGCTGCTAAATTTCAAAAGGGAAATCGCGTTTCCATTTTTGAAACTCTGCCTACTGCACGCGTGTTGGAAGCTCCTTTGTAACTGTCAGCTGCTACCCAGGCTGTTTTGAAAATTGCCACCTGGAAAATCACCTTCATCTGTTGCTTAAAGTCTTAACGGTATTAGTGACATTTGGGTAGTGAAAGGAAATAAAATGATTCTTGCAGCACAGGAGTCTTGGCCCTTCATAGAATTGTCAGTGTACAGCCCAGAAACATATCACCTAGCTACTGGTGAATTCCCCTGAGGTCCTTCAGAGATACAGTGTACTTAAAACAGATAACCCCAGTATCCAGCAAGCAAGGGTGACCTCCCCACCAATTCAGGACAGTTGCCATTGACGATTGTAGATGAGCACTGGAACGGGATGTCTCCTCTGAAACAGACAGGACCTGGTAGCTCCTGCCTATACCAGCAAGAGTTGCCCCGGCAGGAGCCGTTGACCTCCTTTTCTTTTCAGAGCTTAGTATTTGACACCATGATGCAAGTGTGCATCCCATCTTAACCGGAGATGATCACAGGATTGCCCCCTCCCTCATCCTCAGCTTATGATTTTAAGAATTAATATTCTTACCTTTACAAAAAAAAAAAAAGATAATGCACAAATGCACCCTAATGTAAACACATTTCCAGAGTAGGCCTGACTAACGCTTACCTACCAGTTTAATGTAGGAAATGTTTTTCTGTGTGATGTTTAGCTCCGTAGAAGGATTACCTAGCAACCCTCCACCGTCTCTGTCTTTGGGGAGTCTTTATTCCATTCTACACTCGGGCTTCTCGCCTCGTTGTAGGAAATGGAGGAGGTTTTGACGTGAGCAACAGGCAGATCTGCCCCATCTCCAGGGAAAGATTATTTTTAAAGCTCTGCAAAGGATTGGGGGGAGGGAGAGGGGGAGGAGGAGAGCGGGAGTATTTCCATACTGCCAATGAATGCAGAGTACGTGCTCTTTTTCATGGGCCATCTGATAGGAATTGGCTTTTAAAAAAAAATTTGACCCCCCCCTCTTGGCCGGCTGTAAGGCTTGCCAGATGGAAGTTGACACCCGATAATCTCAGTGAGGCATCTGCTCTGATCCTTGCCAAGTTGACAGCTTTATCAAGCACACTCAGTAATTTGGGGTATGTAGAAGTAGGTGGGTATTCCCATGCTAATTCCGTTTAACTCGTTAAGAATAACGTGGACCTGCCATGTGTTGAGTGGAGACTCCTGTTTTTTAATTGGGGCACATCAGGGTTAGACATTTTGATGATAACTTTTAAACAGCCTCTTGTGTGTACACGTATGTGCGTATGCCAGCTCGTGCCAGTGGCCACGGCCATTTTATACCATATGCATGTATATGTGCATATGTTTTAAAATCAGCAGTACGCATGTACATGTATGCACAATTTTATATAAACATGTGCGTGTGCATGCAAATGACGCCTCTACAGCGTTAGTAGGGGGAATTTGCTAGGCATGTGCACCGGCGTAATTATGTTTCCTCAGTTCATTCCCACTTTTCTCCAGTAAAAGGAATGGACTTCCTAGCCTCCCTTGTACCCTAATAGCCCCGATCCTTCAAACCCTGCTGACTATCCCTGATTTTTTATTTTGAAACTTACACGCTATCCATAGCAGAATTTATGTGGTAGGGGACCCCGGCGTGCGCTTGTGCATGTAAATACTTAACATGCAGACTTCATATTACAAACTTGGGCCATCCATACCCTGCCCACGCCTCGCCCCTTTTTTGCCTTTTTGATTTGTGCATGTACCGGGAGATACGCACGTACTCGGGCTCGTCTTAAAATCCATGCGGTGTGCACTGGCCTGAGACATGTGCTTATCTTCCAGCTTTGGTGCGCGCAAGGCTTTTAAAATCCACCTGTTAGACTTGACAAGATGCCTTCATCTAGTTGGTCTGTATGGAAATGCTATTGATCAAGTGTGGGGGGGGGGTTTTTGGGTTTTTTTTTAGAGGGGGGGGGGTTAGGGGTGGGGACTATTAACACAGCTGTATTTGATTACTTTCAGTGTAGCATGTAAATGTTAGCTCCAGTCATGAGATGGCAGCCCGATGCATACCATATCTGTCTGACTGCATTTTCTATAGATGCCCTTGCTTGGTGTGAATGTGCAAGCAACACATGTGGACTTTAAGCTGCTGAATAAAGCTGCCTTGTGTATCCCCCTTCCCCTTCTCGCTCGCTCACTTTGGGCTTTGACACACAATTTACCAAGCAAAAGTGCCCTTTGTCATGGAAGTTGATACCTCCTGCCAGACATTCTTTTGTGGTTGTTGTCTCATGCTTCAGGAAAATCTTGTTTTACTAAATTGGGAATCTTTCCAGATAGACACATTTATCATTAATTAAAAAAAACAAAAACCAATAACTTTGGTGGATGGACAGGCCCCTCCTTCCCAAGCAGCATGTGTTTGAAGCAGGAGGACAAACGAGAAATGCACAAAATATAGAATTAAATAGAGGCCTTGATAACATGTGGGCTGTGCATTGTTAGCACAGTGCCTGGATCTGCCTCCCAGTAGCCGTGGGGGTCACTCAGAATAGTGACAGGAATTCAAGCATGCCAGAAACAGGTATGGGAAAGAGATGACTGGGTGCTCTGCTCTGCCTCCGCAATTATTCATTATAACTGCCAGGGTGCCTACGCCACCCCAATCTTCAAGCTTTGTCCCTGACGGCCTGGATGTTGAAAGGTTAATTCTTCAGCCACTTAACCTTTCGGAGCCAGTTTCCCGTGTCCTGATTGCTTCACGGAAGCCTTCCACAAGAAAGTCTTACCTATACAAATGGAACAGGTTTGAGTCATGGTGTTCTTCTCAATCCCTTGATCCCTTTACCTTCTCAATCCCTTGATCCCTTTACCCTTTACCACAAAGTTTCTGGACTATCTCTGGCACTTGTCAGAATCAGGTCTAAAAACTTCCTCCATCAGAATGCTTCAGTGCGGTGGCTGCCTTCCATAAAGGTGTCGGGGATGTTCCTATTTCGGTACAACCCCTCTTGACACGTTTTCTGAAAGGCTTGCTTCACCTCAAGCCTCCACTGCGTCCTCCGGCCCCTTCTTGGGACCTCAACCTGGTTTTAGGTCGGCTCATGAAACCACCATTCGAGCCTCTCCAATCCTGTGATTTTCGCTTTCTTACATGGAAAGTGATTTTTCTTCTGGCAATAACATCTGCTCGCAGAGTTAGTGAGTTGCAGGCTCTAGTTACCTATCCGCCTTACATTAAACTTCTGCAGGACCGGGCAGTACTCTGCACTCACCCTAATTTCTTACCTAAGGTAGTATCGGAGTTTCACATTAATCAATCCATTATACTGCCTACCTTCTTTCCCAGGCCTCACTCCAATCCAGGAGAACAGGCTCTGCATACCCTTGACTGTAAATGGTCTACCTAGACCGTAAAGCCCACAGGAAAAGCACTCACTTGTTTGTCTCTTTCCATTCCATCAAATTGGGGCAGCCTGTGGGTAAGCAGATTCTCTCCTCCTGGTTAGCAGACTGCATATCCTTTTGCTATCAGCAAGCGGGCATTCCATTTCAAGACCGTGTTAAAGCACACTCTGTGAGGGCCATGGCGACTTCAGTAACACACCTAGCTCGGTGCCGCTTCTTGACATTTGCAGGGCTGCCACCTGGAGTTCTCTCCATATCTTTTCAGCCCATTATTGCTTAGACAAGGCCTGAAGACAAGATTCCATCTTCGGCCAGTCTGTCTTGCGCAACCTTTTTACAACTTGATGTACCAACACCATTCCGCCTGCCTGTTAGGGTTTCGGATGCCCTTTACCAAATTCCACCCCAGTCCTTGTGCCTATTGCACATCTTGGGTACATTTGGTGCATTCTCGGACATCCTCAGCTCAGTACTCACCCATATATGAGGACTACCATCCTGCTTGTCCTGTGAAAAAGCAAATGATGCTTACCTGTAACAGGTGTTCTCACAGGACAGCAGGATGTTAGTCCTCACGAAACCTGCCTGCTGCCCCTCGGTGTTGGGTTCGTTATGTTTTCTTATTTTATTTTTTGGCACTTCCTGTAGCTTTAAACAAGACTGAAGGGGGGACCCCTGCTGGCTACAGGTTTAGTGCCATGCTGGGCATGCCCAGTAGGTGCCAGTCAGTTCTAGAATCTTTGACAAAAGTGTTCTGTGATTGGGCTCCATCCTGTGATGTCACCCATATGTGAGGACTAACATCCTGCTGTCCTGTGAGAACACCTGTTAAAGGTTTTATTTATTGATTTTATTTTTAATTTTTATAGACCGAAGTTCTTGTAGGAACTACAAATCACTCCGGTTTACATACAACTTTGAATGCCCAAAAAGAGTAGGGGCTTTACATAGAACAATAGAACAGAATAACCAATTAAACATAGTAATATTATAATATAATATTATATATAAAAAATATAAAGGAGACAGAATAAATATAGTGTAAATACAGTATAAATACAAGAAATGTATGAGCTCACCATTAGCCAAAGTAAAAGGTAAGCAACATTTGCTATCTCCTGATTTAATCCCAATGGGGTAACTGTTTTAAACCTAAAAATATAATTTTGTTCCAGTCTTAACAATAAAGAATCTAGATTGCCTCCTCTCCAATTCAAAATAGTTTTCTGTATTACACAGAATCTATGTTCATCAAACAAATGGTTTTCTAAGATGGAATGGTCAACCATTGGTTTGCCTTCAATTCTTCTGTTAATCGCACTCCTATGTTCAATAATGCGTTTATTCAACAGTCGTATAGTTTTTCCTATATACCACTTGTTACATGGACACCTGGCAGCATAGACAACACCACTGCTCTTACAGTTGGTAAAACTTTGAATTTAAAAGGTTTTGTTTCTTCACTTATTAACACGCTATCTGTCTTGAGATTAATACTACAGACAGAGCATGAGCCATAGGGGTGGTGTTCAGGTGGTCTAATGTCTGTAATTCCTTTTGATGTAAGTGCCAACGAGGCTAACGTCTCTTTAAGATTTTTTTCACATTTGCTGGCAATAATTAATCACTTTTCATTAAAGAAATTAATGCTTCGTATAATTGGCCAGTGTTTTCTAAGGATCTTGCTAATATCAGATGACTTATTGTTATATGTAAATAGACATACAATATATATATATATTTTTTATGCAGCCTTCATTTTAGGTGAAACTCGGCCAGAGTCGAGCTTATTTTCTGCCTTGCATTGTTTGCTCAATAAATACACCCCTTCATCTAAGACGACTGGTCTATTTTTGTTGTATCTGCTTCCTGGCATTAATAGACTGTCTCCGCTTTGTTTTTTGAGACCATCCTTATTTTGGACCATGTCTTCTCTCTGGAAGGACATTCTTAGTTTTAATGATTTCCACTGAGCCCTTTTTTAAAGACAATGAGGTCTTCAAAGACTTCTTACAAAAATGGGAGGACACCATTAGCCGAAGTAAAAGACTTGAAAAAAGCAATCTACATGCCTCTACCTTGTTGGATTATTGTCATTATAAATGCATTCCGAGAGGCCTACAAATTAATAAACCACCTAGCATGTTTAGAGAAGATACTGATTTCATGAAAGCTTTGGAAGCAACTTTAAATAAATGCTCCCTAGATTTGATGCTATTAATTATAAAAACATCACAAAAAAGAGAAGAAAAGATCTGAGAAGAATTGGATCAAGACTTGGAATTTTTGAAAAAGAATGATTTATGTTTTGTTGTCATATACAATGATTATAAGAAAAATCTTGATAAGTTTACTAAGGAACCACCCTGTGTAGAACAGGTAATTCTGCTAATATCTGTGTGAGTGTGTGAGAAAAATGTGAATGCCCCCAAACTCTTGCCTTGATAAGGCCTGGACTTGGCAGCATCTGGTCATGCTCCAGCTTCCCTTGTTAGAGTGGTCAAACTACACGGGAAAGGCAGGAGCTAGAATATGCGGTCTGAATAAAACCAGGACTAGCTCAGTCTGTCCCTCATGACTTGGGATCAGTCGCTGATAATCTTTGGGAGGTTTAGTGCAGAAGCCTTGTAACTGATGGTAAGTTAATAATTATTCAAGCTGTACCTTTAACTTTTCTATAACCATGTAGTCCAGAGCTTTCAGCTGGATTTCAGTTTGCCTTTTTCTTGCTGCTTATAAAACCATTAGGGCCTCCCTTCTTCCTAATTGTTTAATGTAATTTGCTTAATGCCTTTGAAAACTGGTACACAGTCCAGATGCTCTCAGGCTTGCTAGGTACTGTTATAACAACAACATGATAAGATACCGGAGGTGTTTTGTAACTTTCAGCCTCCTGAAAGAGTAGAAATCATTAAACCAGCAATCAAAAGCTTTTTAAGTGCAGATTTCCTGCAAACTCAAGGTAAACATTTGTAGCCAATTGGGGAGGAAGGGCAATACTGGGCACTCTTTTTTTTTTCCCAAGGATATTTAAAAAAAAAAAAAAAAAAAACACCAACAAAAACCCCCCACATGGCCATGTTACCCCATTGCAAACATCCCAGGATAGCTTTGGATTGGGGTTTCCACTTGCTGGCAGTGTGTGGTAGGTGCAGGTAGTCTTTCTGCAGGCTGAATTAGCCAAAAACTCATTTCTGTGGTTGAGTTGAGCTGCCTGGGCATCCTCTGCTTCCAGCCTCCATACCCAGATGCTGGCGGTTTTGGCAGGAGAGTGAAGTTAAAAGAAGAGCATGGTTGTGAGAAAAAGGATTTCACTTTAGGACTTGACTTTCAGCCCTTTTTGGTTGAACTGATGTAGGTCCTCTCTTGCCCCCTGTAGTCACCTCTTGCTCTCCCATTGCCTGTGTCCATTACTAGCACTTAACTATTGCTACCTGGATTCTGTGTTTATCCCAGCTTCCCTTACCCTAAAAGAGGTCTGTCACGGGTGGGGAACATGAGCTTAGGCAGCAGGTCACCAATAATCCTCAACTTTCTCTCTTAGTACCCTCACACAGGCAGGTGCAGCTTGCAATAATGCATGTCATGAAAATGTGTGCTCTTCTTGGAGTCCATGGGCATTTCTGTGGAAGTCAGTTAAGTGCTGGAATTAAGTCTTTGGTTTGGAGGATTGCAGGGTCACGTTATGAGATTGTGAGAGCACACAGCTTGTTAAAGGCACATATGAGACCTTCTATGAGAGATGTTTATATATATATAGATATATAATTAGCCATGCTGCGATCCAAAGAGCTCCTGCTCTCAGAGAACGAGTCCGATCTCTGGAGGCTAGAGTGGCAGACCTGGAGGACCTGAGGCAGACAGAGAGGTATATAGATGAGGCCTTCAGGGACATGGTAGCCAAGTCCCAACTTCAGACTGGCAGCCCTGGTGCTGCCTTGGAGGAAGAAGGTCTCATGATTGTAGAGCATCAACTAGGCGCAGCAGGAAAGGATCCTGTAGCAAGGACCAGCTCTCCAGGTGATGCATTGTACTTTCGCACTGAGATATCTTCCCAAGGCCTGCTGCCCAGGATGGAAGGGTTAGGTCGGCCGTCATAGTTGGTGATTCGATTATTAGGAATGTAGATAGCTGGGTGGCTGGAGGGCGTGAGGATCGCCTGGTAACATGCCTACCTAGTGCGAAGGTGGCGGACCTCACGCGTCACCTAGATATGATTTTAGACAGTGCTGGGGAGGAGCCGGCACCAACAACATAGGAAAATGTGGGAGGGAGGTTCTGGAAGCCAAATTTAGGCTTTTAGGTAGAAAGCTTAAATCCAGAACCTCCAGGGTAGCATTCTCTGAAATGCTCCCTGTTCCACGCGCAGGTCACCAGAGGCAGGCAGAGTTCCGGAGTCTCAATGCGTGGATGAGACGATGGTGCAAGGAAGAGGGATTCAGTTTTTTTAGGAACTGGGGAACCTTTTGGGGAAGGGGGAGTCTCTTCCGAAGTGATGGGCTCCACCTTAACCAGGATGGAACCAGACTGCTGGCGCTAAACTTTAAAAAGGAGATAGAGCAGCTTTTAAACTAGAACAAAGGGGAAAGCCGACAGTCGCTCAGCAGCGCATGGTTCGGAGAGAGGTATCTTCAAAGGATACTAATGATGCATTAGAATTAGGGCATCCCGACAGTGTGGTTCCAATAATAAGAAAAGTAGTCCAAGTGCCTGTAACTAAAAACTCACCTCAGCTAAAAAATTCTAACTTATCCCTATCAATTAAAAAGCAGAATGAAAATACAAACAAAAAACAAACTTTGAAATGTTTGTATGCTAATGCCAGAAGTCTAAGAAGTAAGATGGGAGAATTAGAATGTATAGCAGTGAATGATGACATAGACTTAATTGGCATCTCAGAGACATTGTGGAAGGAGGATAACCAATGGGACAGTGTTATACTGGGGTACAAATTATATCGCAATGACAGAGAGGAGCACCCGGGAGGCGGTGTGGCGCTTTATGTCCGGGATGGCATAGAGCGCAACAGGATAAACATCCTGCATGAGACTAAATGCAAAATTGAATCTTTATGGGTAGAAATCCCTTGTGTATCAGGGAAGACTATAGTGATAGGAGTATACTACCGTCCACCTGGTCAAGATGGTGAGACGGACAGTGAAATGCTAAGAGAAATTAGGGAAGCTAACCAAATTGGTACTGCAGTAATAATGGAAGACTTCAATTACCCCAATATTGACTGGGTAAATGTATCATTGGGACACGCTAGAGAAATAACGTTCCTGGATGGAATAAATAATAGCTTTATGGAGCAATTGGTTCAGAAACCAACGAGAGAGGGAGCAATTTTAGATCTAATTCTCAGTGGAGCACAGGACTTGGTGAAAGAGGTAACGGTGGTGGGGCTGCTTGGCAATAGTGATCATAATATGGTCAAATTTGAATTAATGACTGGAAGAGGAACAGTATGCAAATCTACGGCTCTCGTGCTAAACTTTCAAAAGGGAAACTTTGATAAAATGAGAAAAATTGTTAGAAAAAAACTGAAAGGAGCAGCTACAAAAGTAAAAAATGTGCAAGAGGCGTGGTCATTGTTAAAAAAAAATACCATTCTAGAAGCACAGTCCAGATGTATTCCACACATTCAGAAAGGTGGAAAGAAGGTAAAATGATTATCAGCATGGTTAAAAGGGGAGGTGAAAGAAGCTATTTTAGCTAAAAGATCTTCATTCAAAAATTGGAAGAAGGATCCAAAAGAAGAAAATAGGATAATACATAAATGTTGGCAAGTTAAATGTAAGACATTGATAAGACAGGCTAAGAGAGAATTTGAAAAGAAGTTGGCCGTAGAGGTAAAAACTCACAGTAAAAACTTTTTAAAATATATCCGAAGCAGAAAGCCTGTAAGGGAGTCAGTTGGACTGTTAGATGATAGAGGGGTTAAAGGGGCACTTAGAGAAGATAAGGCCATTGCGAAAAGGTTAAATGATTTCTTTGCTTCGATGTTTACTGAAGAAGATGTTGGGGAGGTACCCGTACTGGAGAAGGTTTTCATGGGCAATGATTCAGATGGACTGAATCAAATCACGGTGAACCTAGAAGATTTGGTAGGCCTGATTGACAAACTGAAGAGTAGTAAATCACCTGGACCAGATGGTATACACCCCAGAGTTCTGAGGGAACTAAAAAATGAAATTTCAGACCTATTAGTAAAAATTTGTAACCTATCATTAAAATCATCCATTGTACCTGAAGACTGGAGGATAGCTAATGTAACCCCGATATTTAAAAAGGGCTCCAGGGGCGATCCGGGAAACTACAGACTGGTTAGCCTGACTTCAGTGCTAGGAAAAATAGTGGAAAGTGTTCTAAACATCAAAATCACGAACATATAGAAAGACATGGTTTAATGGAACAAAGTCAGCATGGCTTTACCCAAGGCAAGTCTTGCCTCACAAATCTGCTTCACTTTTTTTGAAGGAGTTAATAAACATGTGGATAAAGGAGAACCAATAGATGTAGTATACTTGGAATTTCAGAAGGCGTTTGACAAAGTTCCTCATGAGAGGCTTCTAGGAAAAGTAAAAAGTCATGGAATAGGTGGCGATGTCCTTTCGTGGATTGCAAACTGGCTAAAAGACAGGAAACAGAGAGTAGAATTAAATGGACAATTTTCTCAGTGGAAGGGAGTGGGCAGTGGAGTGCCTCAGGGATCTGTATTGGGACCCTTACTTTTCAATATATTTATAAATGATCTGGAAAGAAATACGACGAGTGAGGTTATCAAATTTGCAGATGATACAAAATTGTTCAGAGTAGTTAAATCACAAGCAGATTGTGATAAATTGCAGGAAGACCTTGTAAGACTGGAAAATTGGGCATCAAAATGGCAGATGAAATTTAATGTGGATAAATGCAAGGTGATGCATATAGGGAAAGATAACCCATGCTATAGTTACACAATGTTAGGTTCCATATTAGGTGCTACAACCCAAGAAAGTGATCTAGGCGTCATAGTGGATAACACATTGAAATCGTTGGTTCAGTGTGCCGTGGCAGTCAAAAAAGCAAACAGAATGTTGGGAATTATTAGAAAGGGAATGGTGAATAAAACGGAAAATGTCATAATGCCTCTGTATCGCTCCATGGTGAGACCGCACTTTGAATACTGTGTACAATTCTGGTCTCCGCATCTCAAAAAAGATATAATTGCGATGGAGAAGGTACAGAGAAGGGCTACCAAAATGATAAGGGGAATGGAACAGCTCCCCTATGAGGAAAGACTAAAGAGGTTAGGACTTTTCAGCTTGGAGAAGAGACGGCTGAGGGGGGATATGATAAAGGTGTTTAAAATCATGAGAGGTCTAGAACGGGTAGATGTGAATCAGTTATTTACTCTTTCGGATAATAGAAAGACTAGGGGGCACTCCATGAAGTTAGCGTGTGGCAAATTTAAAACTAATCGGAGAAAGTTCTTTTTCACTCAACGCACAATTAAACTCTGGAATTTGTTGCCAGAGGATGTGGTTAATGCAGTTAGTATAGCTGTGTTTAAAAAAGGATTGGATAAATTATTGGAGGAGAAGTCCATTACCTGCTATTAATTAAGTTGACTTAGAAAATAGCCACTGCTATTACTAGCAACGGTAACATGGAATAGACTTAGTATTTGGGTACTTGCCAGGTTCTTATGGCCTGGATTGGCCACTGTTGGAAACAGGATGCTGGGCTTGATGGACCCTTGGTCTGACCCAGTATGACATGTTCTTATGTCCTGACCGAAATGCTGCATGAAAAGAAGGCTCGTTCAAGGTTTTTCATTTAAATATAAAAAAAATTCTGAACATGTCCCTGTGCTAAGGATTTGCTGAGACTTAGAAATTTCTAAAAATGCTACAAATGTTTAAATGATCCAGTTGCCCATCCAGATATCCTTCTCCTGTTGAAGCCCACTTGTGGCAAAACAAGGGAGCCTTTGTCGAGAGATGTTTTCACATTAGCCTTCATGGCATCAAAGAACGAGTGCAGCTAATATTGTTGATGAGTTGTTACTGGAAATGCTGTTGCATTCACAATAGGACACTTTAACATTCATAAACTTTTAATTGAATCTTTTGTTGATTTCAGGACTGTTTGTTTTATGGACATTTAAGCATCCTGTTGGAGGAATTGTTACACATATCTTTTAATACCTTTTGTGTTGAGTGTAAACATTTTCTTTTGTAAAAACATTCATTTTGAAAATTTTGTTTCTAATATGGTGATATTTAATAAACATTTTTTCTATGATTTAAAAAAAATACTTTAAGATTTTTTTGATGTTTAATTTATTCATCAGTGTTCACATCTATTCTTTATATACGTACATACATACTTATAGAGCTATCTGTTGGGGAAGGGAGGTGGGTAAACCAGGGCAATTTGCTCTGGCCCCATCCTTGGGGGGGGGGGGGGGGGGGCTGTCACCATCTGGATAGTCCTGCTCTGTCATTACATCTATTTGCAGCATGGCCAACAGAAGAGAGGGTCTAGCACGTCTATCCTGCTCCTCCTGCTATCTTCTCTCCCTCCTGCACTGGTTTCAAGGGCAGCACCCGTGGCCCCGGGTGTCCAAGGCCAGAAGAACTTGCAGTGGAGCTGCAGGGATGCAGAGTTACCAAGAATCCTCTTGTAAATACCAAGTGAAGCGAAGTTAGAGAGATCTGCCTTTGCAAGCTCCCTGGTTGGGGCTGTATTTAAGGTGCTTTAGTCTGACACATCTTTGCAGTCCAACAGCCCATATGGAGTTTGCGCTGTGATTTCCTGTTGCCTGGCCTTATTCCTGTGTTTCCTGGTCCCTGTTCCGGTCTTTGTCCTTGGCTACTCTTCTGGTTCTGCTCTTAATCCTCAGCTACTCATCTAGTTCCTGTTTCTCGATCCTGATCTTTGGGCTACCCTTTTGGTTCCTGTTCTGGTGATTAGCAGCATTTCTGGTTCATGTTCATGTTCCGGTCCTGGTCCTGTACTCCAGTCTTGGTCTTTGGCACCCATTCCTGGATCCTACACTGCTTCAGGGCAGAAGAATGTTCGTGTCTGGATACCCAGCCTCTACGAGGAACGCCTTTGTCACAGACAACATACCTCCTCTTCATCCCCAGCGGAGCAGGCCATAACAGCTGGTCAAATTGCTGATCAGACTGGCATGGGGAAGAGAGAAGCCTGTAACAGCAAGAGCGGCTAGAGGCACCCTGTTGGCCGGGGGGGGGGGGGGGGGGGGGGAGAGAGAAGGCCCCCTGGAAGCTGGAGAAACTGCCTTCTATTTGGCACATCAGAGACACTGGGGACCGAGGGATGAGGTTGGAAAGCAGGGCTGTCATTAAGGGAATCTGATGAAAGTGCTCTCAGTATCACTTCCAGTGGGCCAGAAAGTGGTGCAGACCTCTGGTCTATAAAGGGCTTCAAGATTAGCCCCTAGTTGAAAGGGTCTTGCCCTGGCTATTTCACCCTGTAACTAGGTCAGCTCTGTTGTTGTGTGTATGTGTGTGTGTATTTGTGTTGATTACAAATGATACTTACACAGATTGTTCCATACAGAATGTTTATTGCAAACCAGTATGCTTTTAAAGTAGATTTTCAACATCACAATTCATTATTTCTCTGCATTTTTGTTAAATAACAAAAACTGAAAAATGCTGTAGAAGCTCCAAGTTTACACAGATGAAAGAGATTGCCCTAACAATTAGCCTCTACCTGTGAATTATTAAAAAGGTCAGTTTTTCTGGATAAAAGACCCCCTAATTCTAGTACCATTGGTCAGACTGTGAATCTGAAGGAAAGTTGTGAAAATGAAGAAAAAAGAGCATTCTAAGGAAATTAAAATTATAGACATGTACAAGATAGGGAAAGGCTACAAAATAATGTCCAAGTGCTTGGGTATCCCAGTGAGCACTGTTGGATCAATTGTGTGGAAATGGAAGCAGCATTATACCACCCAGTCACTGCCTAGACAAGGCTGTCCCTCAAAACTCAGCAACTGAGCAAGGAGGAGATTTCTGAGGGAAGCCACAGAGAGGCCAAGAATAACTTTGAAGGCGCTACAGAGTTCAGAGGCTGACACTGGAGTGGAGGTGCTCCACTCATTCATATCAAAGAAGTCTATAAACAGCTGGCCTGCATGGGAGGGTGGCTAGAAAGAAGCCATTACTGAAGAAAAACCACATCACAGCATGTCTGGAGTTTGCCAGAAAGCATCAGAGTGACCCAGCTAAAATGTGAGTTAAGGTTTTATGATCAGATGAGGCAAAAATGGAGCTTTTTGGCCAAAATTCAAAACACTATGGGCCGGATTTTAATAACTACGTGTGGGCGTACATTTGTGCGCGCAACCTGGCACACACAAATGTATGCCCAAATTTATAACATGCGTGCGCAGCCGCGCGCATGTTATAAAATCCGGGGTCGGGGCGCGCAAGGGGGTGCACAATAGTGCACCTTGCGTGTGCCGAGCCCTTGGGGAGCCCTGCTGGCTTTCCCTGTTCCCTCCGAAATCGGAGCGGCCTCGGAGGGAACTTTCCTTCCACCCCCCCACCTTCTCCTCCCTTCCCCTACCTAACCTGCCCCCCAGCCCTACCTAAAAAAATATAACTGGGAATTATGTAAAAACTGTAACTTTTTCAAATATTTTAAATATTTTTGATGTAATTTCTTTTCTCCTTGTCCTCTCCCCTCGTTATGACTGTCTGTTCCATGTAAACCGATGTGATATGCAAACGAATGTCGGTATATAAAAGCTTTAAATCCTACCTAATAAACGAAGGATGACTGACGTGCCGCAAATGCGCAGTAGAGACCAGCTCTACCGCGCATGTTCGGGCGAGCACGTCGGTCTGAGCCAGAAAAAAAGAAAAAAAATGGCGGCGTCCAGTGGCAGCGGCGTCCAGTGGCAGCGTCGGCGTCGGCGTTGAGTGGCAGCAGCGGTGGTAGCGGCGGCGGCGGGGTGGCGGCGGCGGCGTCGGATGGCAGCGGCGGCGGGGGGGGGGGGTGGCAAGCGGCGGCGGCGTCGTGGTGGCAGCGGCAGCGAGGGGGAGAGAGAGGGAGGGACTGAGTGAGAGGGGAGGAGTGAGAGGGAGTGGGACTGAGTGAGAGGGAGGGAGGGAGTGGGACTGAGTGAGGGGGGGAGAGAGAGGTGGAAGGGGGGGGGAGAGAGAGAGGGGGGGGATGGGATGGGAGTGTGGGACCTGCAGAGAGGGGAGGGAGTTGGTAACCTGAGGGAGAGGGGGGAGGGGGAAGGGAGTTGGGACTGAGGAGCGAAGTGGAGTGGGACTGAGTGTGGATGAGAGGGAGGGAGAGAGGGGGAAAGGGAGTGCGTTGAGGACTGAGTGGGAGGGAGGGACTGAGTGAGGAGGAGAGGGAGGAGTTTGGGGTGAAGAGGGAGGGAGGTAGGGGGTGGTGAAGAGTGAGGGGAGAGAGAATGAGGGGGAGGTGAGAGAGAGGGATGTAGCCCGTTTTAACGGGCTTAACGGCTTGTAAATAAATAAATAACTCTCCCCATACCTTTATTTTATAAGTTGCGCCTGTCTCTGGGCAGGCGTAGTTGCACGCGCCGGCTGAATGGCCGTACGGAGGCCTCTGGCCATACCCCCAGACTGCCCACACATGCCCCGCCCTGCCCCTTTTTTCAAGCCCCAGGTCATAAGCGCATCCAGGGACTTTTTTGCCTGCTTCTGGGCCTTTTGAAAATAGGCTCAGCGCGCATAACCCTCCTATGCACGTAAATCCTTAAAATCTGCCTCTATGTGTGGCATAAACCTAAGACTGCCCTTTCCTCAGCAAACACCCTCCCAATAGCAAAGTATGTGGGTAGCAGCATCATATTGTGGGGATGCTATTCCTCCACAGGGACTGGGCATCTTGTTAAAACCGAAGGACAGATGGATAGTGCAACATAGAGGGAGATACTGCAAGACAACCTGCTTCAGTCTGCTAAAGAAAAATAAAACTTGGGAGAAAGTTGACCTTTCAGCAGGACAATGATCCCAAGCACAAGGCCAAAGCAACATAGGAATGGTTGAACAACAAAAAGGTGAATGTTCTACAGTGGCCAAGTCAAAGTCCAGATCTCAATCCAATCATCTGTTCTGTGGCACTGTTTGAAAATTTCAGTCCATAAGCATCATCCAACCAACCTGAACAACCTGGAGAAAATCTGCCAGGAAGAATGGGCAAAAGTCACTCCCAAACAATGTGCAAAGCTGGTAGAAACTTACCCCAACAGACTTAAAGCTGTTATTGCAGCAAAAGGTGGTTCTACCAGTTACTAGTCTGAAGAGGTTAAATACTTAAGCAAGCAGTATTTTTCAGTTTTCAATTTTATTTTACAAAAAATGCAGAGAAATAATGAATTGTGATGTTGAAAATTTACTTTAAGAGCATATTGGTTTGCAATAAAAATACTGTCTGGAACAATCTGTATAAGTGTCATTTAGGGGATCAAATACTTTTGCAAGCCACTGTGTTTGTGTGGGTATATATGTCTGTGTGTGTGTATATTTTCCAGCAGTAGTGTTTATTTATAGAGCCCTCACTTTTCTGGTAGCTCAAAGCCCTGAATAATGAAATGTGTCATTTGAGACAAACAGAAACAATTCCTGTTGGTAAGGAAGAGGACTTAAGCATCATACAGGAGTCATTTGGTCTAGGCATACTAAGTATTTTCCCCTTAAATGCAAAATAGTAGAGGCCCCTATGGTACAGACTCCTTATGACCCTTTATGCTTAAGACCTTCATCTTAAAGATTTAGGAGTCAATTTTCAAAAGGTTTAGGTGCCTAACTTAAGTTAGAAGCCTAAATAAGCCTCTTTGAAAATTGACTAAGACTTAACACCTATATTTGGGCTTCTAAATTTAGGAGCCCAGAAAGTAGGTGGATACATGGAAGAGTTAGGGCAGACAAAAGAGGCACTTAGCAATTATCCTTACACAATTGTGCATGGGTCACACGGGATCAGATGATACTTCTCCTCTGCCAGTCACCAGATCAGTATTGCCAAGGACTGCATCTAGAAACAGATTCCATCTGCTCTCTAATGCCTCTAATTTCTAACTGACCAGAATCTGGAAGACATTCCAGTCCTAGTTTCAGGAAAGGATTTCCACCACCCACACCAGGTATGGGGGGCATGCTAGCTACTTGATCAAGTAGCAGAGTTAGAGAAAGATTTCTTTACTTCTTTGGTGGCTAAGGAAAAAAAGGGTACCATCAAACCTCTCCTTTCCAGAATTTCAACTTTACTCCCAAGAGAAGGAGTTCCACTGTCTCCAGTTCACACCTATATGCCATTAGAACCCTTGCAAGGAAGTTCTAGCTCTTGGACTTCCCTCGTAGCAGATTCTAGCTCTGAGGCGACCAAAGATCCTGCCTCAGTTGCCATCTTCATCGCTGGGAACTGAAGAAGGTTTGATGGAGATATCATCTGACACTCCCAGCAGAACTTCCAGAGCAATAGTCTCCCTCAAAAGATCTTTCCTACTCAAAATTTTTAGACACATTGGGAAAAGCCTTTGCTGTAAATGTGCATCAGGGCAAAGATCCTTGCACAAATGTTATGGATCTTCACCAAATTCTAGAAATGCCAGCAGAGCCAGCAGCTCTTCTAATCCATCAAATCCTGCAAGAATTACAAAATAAGAATGTGGAAAAATCCTGTTCCCTGTATCAAGTATCAAGGAAACTAGAACTTAAATATAGGGTTCAAAGATTTCCAGGGTTTGGAATTGTGCAATTATCCCATCAATTTGTAGCAATCAGATTAGCTTTAAAGAAAGCAAAGAAGACTAGGATATACTCAAATACTCCACCAGGCAAGGATCCCCAGTTTCTAGGCAATTTTGGAAAAAAAGATGTTTCAAAGCTCCATGCTAACTGCAAGGATTTCTAATCACCAATTCTACATGACTATATAAAAAAGCTTTCTTCAGGTATCACATTCCCTTAACCACTTTTTGATGCTGAAGAATACATGTGCCATCTATGAGGCAGTCAACACTACTGCACTTTTTTCCTTAGCCTCTATCAAAATACACCGCATTTCTTGGTTCGGTCTCTTCAGAGAAAAGCTCTGGGTAACTGTGGTGCAAATTAAGGAACAGAATGTGTAGCAGTCCAGTACCTTTCTGCAAGGCATCCTTACTACTCCTATCAAAGACCATATTTTCAGAGATGCCCCTTCTGACAGTACCAAAGTTAGCAGACGCTGCCTCTGCTTTTGCATCTCCAGCAAACACGTGAATGCCATCAACCAAAAGCCACATAAGTCCAGCCTGAACCTGGACAAAATTTTGACCACCTTTCAAACTCAGCAGCCAGCCACCCTTGTAGGAAGGAGAATCCAGCACTAAGGGGAGGAGTGGTGCAAGATCACAAAAAAATTCTCTGGTATGTCAAAATCAGAGAGCCTAGATACCACTTGCATTTCTCCAGGTTTCCCATACTACTTCATAGTTCAGACTATAATCCAGATCCGTCTAACTTGTCGCAACTCTGCTTGGAGGTTGAGTTGCTCCTCAAACAGCGGGCAATAGAACCTATTCCTTCTCAACAATATCGCCAAGGGTTCTACTCAAGCTTATTTCCTTCTTCCCAAGAAATCTGGGAGATAGAGACCCATTCTGGATTAGAGGAGCCTGAACAAGCACATTCAAAATGAATTCCTGTCACACAATCCTCCCCTTCATACAGCAAAGGGAATGGATGTTCTCTCTGGATTTAAAGTATGTATTTCTCATATAGAAACATAGAAACATAGAAATGACGGCAGAAGAAGACCAAACGGCCCATCCAGTCTGCCCAGCAAGTTTCGCACTTTTATTTTTTTCATACTTATCTTTTTCTCTTGGCTCTTAGTAACCTTTTGGTTCTATTTCCCTTCCACCCCCACCATTAATGTAGAGAGCAGTGTTGGAGCTGCATCTAAGTGAAATATCTAGCTTAATTAGTTAGGGGTAGTAACCGCCGCAATAAGCAAGCTACACCCATGCTTATTTGTTTACCCAGACTATGTAATTCAATCCTTGTTGGTTGTCTGTATATAGATCCACTTTTCTTCATTCCCCCTGCCGTTGAAGCAGAGAGTTATGCTGGATATGCATTGAAAGTGAAGTATCAGACTTTCTCCCCAGCCGTTGAAGCAGAGAGCTATGCTGGATATGGTTGAAGTGTCAGACTTTCTCCCCTGCCGTTGAAGCAGAGAGCTATGCTGGATATGCTTGAAGTATCAGACTTTCTCCCTTGCCGTTGAAGCAGACAGCTATGCTGGATATGCATTGAAAGTGAAGTATCAGGCTTATTTGGTTTGGGGTAGTAACTGCCATAAAAAGCAAGCTACTCCCTGCTTTTTTGTGAATGCAAATCTTTTTTTTTTTTCCCATATTCATTTACGTCCTGTAGACTTTATGGATCCACAGTGTTTATCCCATGCCCCTTTGAAGTCTTTCACACTCTCCATCCATCTCTCCCACTTGCTTTACCTGCACTTTTATAGTGGATTCCTCCCACTCTCAATACAAAGTGCTTCCCTTCGGCCTCTTATCAATATCAAGGGTCTTCACGAAGTGCCTGGTTGTAGTTGCACAACTGTGACAACAGGGCATTCATGTCTTCTAAGACTCTATGCAGCTGATATACAGTTTTCCATTCCTATTACAATATCAATGTCCAGCTCATTAAATACTGTAAGCCACTGCCTAAGTTTCATTTGAGAATAGATATTTGTGAACAAGCTAGCCTTGAATATAGGGAAAACCAAATTAATAATTGTAGATAGATTCCCTTCCAAAAAGTCTCCAGCCTCCTTTAAATTTGAGGATTGGTCACGAAATATATCCCCCTTAGAAAGGAACTTAGGTATGCAATTGGAATCTAATTTGTCCTTTAAAAGAACAAATAAAAGTATCGCTTCTAGTGCATTTAATAAACTTTGTTCACTGCACGCTCTTAAATCTTTCTGTGGATTTCCGTACAGTAATTAATCACTTGTAATCTCTAAATTGGGTTACTGTAATTCACTTTACGTTGGTCTGCCTGCATATATGTTAAAATATCTGCAAGCGGTACAGAACTCAGCAGCCAGACTCATAACAGATGCCAAGTTATCAGACCATATAACTCCAATTCTGTGCTCACTCCACTGGCTCCCTATACACTGGAGAATACAGTTTAAGATCATAGTATTAGTACATTGTGCTCTTAGTAATGATGTATCTTTGTGCTTCAGTGCACTCTTCAAAGTTTATAAACCCCAGCGGGCATTAAGATCGGCAGGACGCAACTTACTAGATGTCCCATCTTTCTGGCTTGTTTATCTAGCTGAAACTTTGGAAAGGACATTTTATGTGGCCGGACCCACACTCTGGAACAGCCTGCCCAATGGCATACGTACAACCCAATGTTATTCCACCTTTAGGAAGCAGTAAAGGGGTTTTATTTAAAACAGGCATTCCCTAATAGTTTACCACAGAGCTCACGAAGATAATTTGTTCTTCAGTTCCATAATCACTGAGTAGCATGGTGTCATTTTGCCCAGATTTAAAAGTTTTTATCTATTCATTATTTTTTTCTGTTATTTTGCTTTTAACTTTTTATTGTTTTATAATCTATATTGTCATATATCTTTATTTTGTTTTTGCATTCTTCATTATAACTATTGTGCATTTCTATTGTAATCTGCCAAGTACTTTGGATTGTATAAGTCAGCCAACTAAATAAATAATTGGATGACTGGCCGGTGACAGTGAATTCTCAAGAAGTCGTGCTAACCTCGTTGCAAACATAGATACACCTTGTGCAGTCCCTGTAGTTCCTACTAAATTTTGAGAAATCAGTTCTAATTCCCACTCAGAAAATCCAATTCATTGGAGCATGGATAGATTCTCTACAGGGCCTCAGATCGAGCGACTACCCTCAAGTCAGTGGTACACAGACTGCTGTACACGCATCACCAGAAACATAATGTGTCACAAAGTGATAGTAGGGAACCTTTGGGTGATACTGCCTGTCTTCTGTAAGCACAAGATAGGTCTTAACAGGTGGCAGCTGATACGCTACAAGATGAGATCTTCTGCCTGACCAGCCACTTCCCCTTTGGTTGCGCTCACAGGTTCTGGTGGCCTTCAGGACTTTCCAGACTGGGTAGAAGAAGCGAAGTTGGTGGCCAGGCTGAGGTCCAGGCAGACAAAGAGCAAAGCGAATTCGAGCTCCAGGCTAAGGCCAAGGTAATGAGAAATCAGACCAGGGAGAGAAACCCAACAGAACAGGCAGGAGAGGGTAAGGTTTGAACAAGGCAGGGCAGAAACACACAGGAACAGAACCAGGACAAGGCAGTAACACACTGTAGCAACTAGCACTGCAGGACAAGTAGGAGACCTGTTTCAAAGGCACTGGAAGGTGGCTCTGAGCTTCATTTTATATGAGGCAAGATGTGATGTCACCTCTGTGTGTCACAGGAAGTCCAGCCATCAGGCCCTATAAAAGGAGTTCAGGAACTGCAGGAAGTTCAGCCATGTTTCTGGGATGCAGCATGCTGCCAGAGGTGCTCTAGACTAGAGGTGGTGGACATTACATAATGGTTGTTCTGGGCCACATGGCACCAGCAATCCGTGTGCTTTCTCTAACTGCCTTCATATATGACATCTACAGCGGGGGTCTTCATTCTCAATGGGACCTGCTCACTCAGCTTTTGTCTACAAAAGTACAGATTTTGATACAAATGAAATAGTTTGTGCTGATGGCTAGACCCTCTCACCCTGCAAGAAGGAGCTTCATTATGCTTCCCTTCTCACCACAAAATGTTGGCAACAGGTGCCTCTAGAAAAGATTGGGAAGCCCAAACTGGCCCTTTCCAGACTCAAGGATTATTCCAAGACAGTTTCAAATCAATCTCTTAGAACTGAGAGTGATCAGGTATGTTCTAATAACTTTAATTTGAATGCTGAAGGGAAAGACCATCCTCATTCAAACCCACAACCGGGTTGCAGTGTTCTGTGTAAACAGTCAAGGAGACACAGGGTTGTGGATGCTCTCTGGCTAGAAGTGATAGTACAAATTTTGATATAAATGAAATATAAACATTGTTTTAAATAAATATGGTAGTGGGCAACCACATAACATGCCGTGTTGCAAACAATCTATCTTCCAGGAATCTCCAACATATTGGCAGATTGCCTCAGCAGTCTATCAACCACAGTCTTTGCAATAATCAACAGTCAACAAGCTGTTCAGTCTATGGGATCTACCAGCAGTAGACCTATTTGCATTAGAACAAAACAGAAAACTAGAAAAGTTTTGCTCAGTTCTTCCCAGCAAACACAGAACAGCTGAGGACATTTTTCTGGTCAGCTGGAATGCAGATCTCATGTGTAGCTTCAGTATGGCCCAGATAAGTTTGGTATGCATATCTAGTGCAACTATCTAGTAGTCCTCTGATCCATCTCAGATCAGATCCTTCCTTTTTTACCCCAAGAAGGGGTGGGGGTGGCGCCTGTTTCATCCAAATATACCAACCCTCAATCTAATAGCTTGAATGTTGAAATGCTAAGAGAAATTAGGGAAGCTAACCAAATTGGTAGTGCAGTAATAATGGGAGACTTCAATTACCCCAATATAGACTGGGTAAATGTATCATCGGGTCACGCTAGAGAGATAACGTTCCTGGATGGAATAAATGATAGCTTTATGGCGCAATTGGTTCAGGAACCGACGAGAGAGGGAGCAATTTTAGATCTAATTCTCAGTGGAGCACAGGACTTGGTGAGAGAGGTAACGGTGGTGGGGCCGCTTGGCAATAGTGATCATAATATGATCAAATTTGATTTAATGACTGGAAAAGGAACAGTGTGCAAATCCAAGGCTCTCGTGCTAAACTTTCAAAAGGGAAACTTTGATAAAATGAGAAAAATTGTTAGAAAAAAACTGAAAGGAGCAGCTACAAAAGTAAAAAATGTCCAAGAGGCGTGGTCATTGTTAAAAAATACCATTCTAGAAGCACAGTCCAGATGTATTCCACACATTAAGAAAGGTGGAAAGAAGGCAAAATGACTACCGGCATGGTTAAAAGGGGAGGTGAAAGAAGCTATTTTAGCCAAAAGATCTTCATTCAAAAATTGGAAGAAGGATCCAACAGAAGAAAATAGGATAAAGCATAAACATTGGCAAGTTAAATGTAAGACATTGATAAGACAGGCTAAGAGAGAATTTGAAAAGAAGTTGGCTGTAGAGGCAAAAACTCACAGTAAAAACTTTTTTAAATATATCCGAAGCAGAAAGCCTGTGAGGGAGTCAGTTGGACCGTTAGATGATCGAGGGGTTAAAGGGGCACTTAGGGAAGATAAGGCCATCGTGGAAAGATTAAATGATTTCTTTGCTTCGGTGTTTACTGAAGAGGATGTTGGGGAGGTACCCGTAATGGAGAAGGTTTTCATGGGTAATGATTCAGATGGACTGAATCAAATCACGGTGAACCTAGAAGATGTGGTAGGCCTGATTGACAAACTGAAGAGTAGTAAATCACCTGGACCGGATGGTATACACCCCAGAGTTCTGAAGGAACTAAAAAATGAAATTTCAGACCTATTAGTAAAAATTTGTAACTTATCATTAAAATCATCCATTGTACCTGAAGACTGGAGGATAGCAAATGTAACCCCAATATTTAAAAAGGGCTCCAGGGGCGATCCGGGAAACTACAGACCGGTTAGCCTGACTTCAGTGCCAGGAAAAATAGTGGAAAGTGTTTTAAACATCAAAATCACAGAACATATAGAAAGACATGGTTTAATGGAACAAAGTCAGCATGGCTTTACCCAGGGCAAGTCTTGCCTCACAAATCTGCTTCACTTTTTTGAAGGAGTTAATAAACATGTGGATAAAGGTGAACCGGTAGATATAGTATACTTGGATTTTCAGAAGGCGTTTGACAAAGTTCCTCATGAGAGGCTTCTAGGAAAAGTAAAAAGTCATGGGATAGGTGGCGATGTCCTTTCGTGGATTGCAAACTGGCTAAAAGACAGGAAACAGAGAGTAGGATTAAATGGGCAATTTTCTCAGTGGAAGGGAGTGGACAGTGGAGTGCCTCAGGGATCTGTATTGGGACCCTTACTGTTCAATATATTTATAAATGATCTGGAAAGAAATACGACAAGTGAGATAATCAAATTTGCAGATGACACAAAATTGTTCAGAGTAGTTAAATCACAAGCAGATTGTGATAAATTGCAGGAAGACCTTGTGAGACTGGAAAATTGGGCATCCAAATGGCAGATGAAATTTAATGTGGATAAGTGCAAGGTGATGCATATAGGGAAAAATAACCCATGCTATAATTACACGATGTTGGGTTCCATTTTAGGTGCTACAACCCAAGAAAGAGATCTAGGTGTCATAGTGGATAACACATTGAAATCGTCGGTTCAGTGTGCTGCGGCAGTCCAAAAAGCAAACAGAATGTTGGGAATTATTAGAAAAGGAATGATGAATAAAACGGAAAATGTCATAATGCCTCTGTATCGCTCCATGGTGAGACCGCACCTTGAATACTGTGTACAATTCTGGTCGCCGCATCTCAAAAAAGATATAATTGCGATGGGGAAGGTACAGAGAAGGGCTACCAAAATGATAAGGGGAATGGAACAACTCCCCTATGAGGAAAGACTAAAGAGGTTAGGACTTTTCAGCTTGGAGAAGAGACGACTGAGGGGGGATATGATAGAGGTGTTTAAAATCATGAGAGGTCTAGAACGGGTAGATGTGAATCGGTTATTTACTCTTTCGGATAGTAGAAAGACTAGGGGACACTCCATGAAGTTAGCATGGGGCACATTTAAAACTAATCGGAGAAAGTTCTTTTTTACTCAACGCACAATTAAACTCTGGAATTTGTTGCCAGAGAATGTGGTTCGTGCAGTTAGTATAGCTGTGTTTAAAAAAGGATTGGATAAGTTCTTGGAGGAGAAGTCCATTACCTGCTATTAAGTTCACTTAGAGAATAGCCACTGCCATTAGCAATGGTTACATGGAATAGACTTAGTTTTTGGGTACTTGCCAGGTTCTTATGGCCTGGATTGGCCACTGTTGGAAACAGGATGCTGGGCTTGATGGACCCTTGGTCTGACCCAGTATGGCATTTTCTTATGTTCTTATGTTCTTATTCAATAAGCGCCGGGTTGTTCTAACCAAAAGAAATTGAGGACATCCTAGTATCTGTAAGAAAACCATCAACTAGGAGAGCTTATGGCTTTAAATGAAAAGATTTTCCACATGATGTCAGCAGAATTCCTTGGATCTGTTCTCATGCAATCCCAAAGACTTGCTTAACTATTTGATTTTCTTTTTCTGTCTGCTTTGGGACTCGACATTTCATCAGTGAGAATACATCTTAGTGCGATAGGGTTTACTTTCAATCAGAGTATGGTAAGCAGCTATCTTCAGTCATCCATTAGTATCCATAATTATGAAAGTTTTTGGCAAACTAAACCTCCAGTCACAAAACCTCCTGTACTATAGTATCTAAATGTGGTCCTTGCACTACTCTTGAAACTGCTGTTTGAACCATTGGAGTCAGATTCTCTCAAATTCCTAACATTTAAAGTTCATGGCAGCAGTAACATCGGGTCGGAAGGGTCCATGAACTTCAAGCTCTAGTTAATTACTTACCCTACATGCAATTCTTCCACAATAGGGTAGTGCTCTGCACCCTCAAAATTTCTACTGAAAGTAGTATCAGCTTTCCATATTAATCGAGCCATCGTACTCCCCATGTTCTTTCCAAGGTCAGATGCACATGAAGGTGAAAAAGACCTCCACACCTTGGACTGGAAGAGGATCTTGGCTTATTACATAAGAACTTCTCAGCCACATCGCAAGCTTCCCAGCTCTTTGTCTCTTATGATCATAATCAATTAGGCACAACAGTGACTAAATGGACATTGTTTAGCAGATTGTATTGCACATTGCCATGCTCTAGCAGGCATCCAGATTACAGACTCTTATCAAGGCTCACCGAGTGAGAGCCATGGCTGCATCAGTGGTTCATCTACAAGCTGTACCTCTTAAAGACATCTGCAAAGCTGCAACTTGGTTGTCAGTACACACCTTTGTGTCTTATCACTGTCTGGACAATTACCAAAAGGATGACAGTAAATTCAACAAGCAGTTTTGCGTAACCTGTTCATCCAGTAGGTTACTCTCCACAGTGGAATCCAGGTTGCATTTCCAGTAAACACTCCACTGTGACCCTAATTTAGGAACTTCTCACATGTCCTGGCTAATTTAGCCCTGCTTGTCCACAGAAAAAGCAAGTTTGATTACTGTAAGCAATGTTTTCAATAGATTGCAAGATGAATTAGCCATGCTAAATACCCTCCCGCCTCCCTGGATAGTCAATGGTCTAGCTAGAATTTTCTCTTAAGTTGACTGAGGGGGCTCACGAGCAATGTTCCCTCTAATTTCTGACATGCTATGTGCGCAAAAATTTGTTGTGTGCAACTTTTCCGAAACTTAACTTAATGTTGTGCGTCCAAACTTACAACTCAGCCTACTGGAGTGAAAAAAGAAGTGAAGACCAAGTGAAATGTTAACATGTTTATATACTTCTTAACTAAAGAGGCTACTAAGGTATAGCAAGTAGAAAGTGTAACAGTTTATTTGTTTTATACCATATATACTGGGCGACTGCGCCTCATAACTCAGTTCACAATTTCACAGCCCATAATATTTACATTTTTTCCCTGCGGTCTTTGACATTTGTCCATTCGTTATAGATTCTGTCAAGATCTATATTCCCGCCATCCAGTTGATAGTTCTTGACACGCATGATCATATCCAAATGCTCTGTCTGTAACCGATTCCGCGATTTGGTTTTCGTAGCATTCATTAAACTGAAGTCTACACTGGATTCCATGAATGTTCCTCCAATATCCATCAACACAGCAAGGTCTTTGAATTGTTCATTTTGAGTTACAAATGACAACATAGATGACAAATTTGAAACAACTTTGTCTTTGATTTTCTCATCAACAACGAATTTGAAGTCGTTGTATTGATCAACTACTGTTAACTCCTCAGACAGAAACTCTTTATATTGAGCACAAAGTGATTTTATATTATCAATTCCGAAATCGAAGTCACAATTGACAAGTGAATCAATATCAAATGCAGCCCATGCCTGTACTTCCTCTTCTGGAAATCTTTCATCCAGATGGACACACAAGAGATTGATAAATGTGAGCAGTGAGCTTGTGTCGACTGCACTATTGGTTGGTATCTGTATTAGTGCTTTAACACTTTGACTCAACTGAGGTGAGCTTGTTAGATATTCACTTCTGATCTTGTTCAGTTTGCCTCGAGCTAGATGGTGAGCTTCTAGAGTTGTTAAACCCTTCTTCTGAAGAAGAGTCAATGAAGCCAAATCTGATAGAACATCATTCATAATTTCCAGAGCTACCTTAAACTCAGAAGTGCTCATCTTCTTGAAACAGTATTTGGCAATTGGGACTTTTCCCTGCTCTTCCTCGAAATATTGTAACAAAACAGCATAGTTTCGAACTATAGCTTGCACAGCAAAATGCCTCGACAGCCATCGCACTTCATTAGAATGCCACTGAATCATGCTCTGAGGCGTCAACGATTTCTTGAAATTTAACTCTTTTTGAAATAGATCTACTAAACATCGAGTACACAGTTCTGATAAAAGTTTCAATGTCTTGCAACAGTTTGACTTCTTTCCATGTATCAGTTATTCCTAAATTTTCACGATGTGCTACACAGTGTTGCTGAGTTAGGTGTGGGATTTCTTTTTTCAACTGTGCTGCTACTCCATTTTTTCTTCCTAACATAACAGAGGCTCCATCCGATGTAAACATAACCATCTTCCTTAAATCAAGCTTGTTTGCTGTATAAAAGTTGGATGGCAGATACGATTAAAGCAGCATCACAATGTTCTAATCGCAAAATGCCACCAAACGATACTTTGTAATCCAAAGCATTGCTAGGCCAATACTTAAAGTAAAGTATTAAGCATTTGGTCAAAGATATGTCAGTGCTTTCATCAACGGTTAAAGTGTGGAACAATACCGAAGAAATTTCTTGCATTATATCATTTTGAACAACGCTGTTGATGACTTCAAGAAATTCAAATGCATAATTTTTACTTCTCCAACTATCTGGCAGCTTTACAAATTTGGCCATGTGTTCATTTATATCTGTAACAGCCAGCATAGAGGAGTTCAATTTGATGGCTAGCAAGACGCTGTCAATCAGGACCTTTATCTCATCTGGATTTGAATGCTTCTGTTCTACAAAAATTTACCTCCTTTGCTTTTCTTCTGGAATCTCTAGTAACAGGTTCTTCAACCCACCGCGAAATAGTGGATTCATATTTTTCAATTTTGTTACACTTACAATGTGAGATTTACTTACTAGATGTCTTTTGAGGAAATCCAGTTTCCAGACCTCGTTCCAACTTTTACCCGTAGAAAACTCTTCTACAGCTTTCGCTTCAACGCAGATCAGACAAATGACTCCTTTATCTTCATCATTTGAAAACATTTCGCGCAGGGCTACACGAGTTTGGCCGTACAACTTCGCAGTATTAGTTTCAACAGTCTCATCTAGCCATTCGGATTTAAATGATGTAGCTGCTCTCTTGCGTTTAACATCTTTACTCAGTTCGGTTTTTATGCGTTCAAATCTTATTATCTTAATTGTAATTAACTTAAATATTATCAACTTATTTAAACGTAACCAGTTGACACTATCTTTTTCTAATGTTCTTTATAAATGATTTATATTACCACATGGCGTCATATACACTCAGTCATCTAGCTGCTGACGCAGAGCATAGATTCTTGTATGTGTTGCTAGCATCGGCGGCACGGGACAGACTTAGTTTTTGGGTGCTCGCCGGGCGCTTACGGCCTGTATCAGACGCTGCCGGGCTCGATGGACCCTCGGTCTGACCCACTACAGCCATTTATTGCGTCCTGTTTGCGGAGTGGGTAGAGATCGGCAGGGGTTGCGGGGGGTCGTCGCGAGCCGAGGAGAATATCTGGGGGATGGAAAGGGATGAACATGGGTGGGGATGCGTGCATGTGGGACCCGGGACTGAATGGGGTACGCATGTGTATTGTGTAGCCTAGCAATGCTAGCATCCCATCCACTTTGGAGCAAGTCTTTAAACCAATACTATGGTCTGTGTAGAGATGAGTCAGAGATCTCTTAACCCACAGAGTGGCACAGACATTATGTAGCGCACGTTAGGTGTCTCCCATCATTGCTGTGCAAGTATAATGATTTTATGCCTAATAATTTGCCTAGTTTTTGGAAAACCTCTAGTATTAAAAACTCTGTGTGCTAAACTTTAAGAACATAAGAAAATGCCATACTGGGTCAGACCAAGGGTCCATCAAGCCCAGCATCCTGTTTCCAACAGTGGCCAATCCAGGCCATAAGAACCTGGCAAGTACCCAAAAACTATTCCATGTAACCATTGCTAATGGCAGTGGCTATTCTCTAAGTGAACTTAATAGCAGGTAATGGACTTCTCCTCCAAGAACTTATCCAATCCTTTTTTAAACACAGCTATACTAACTGCACGAACCACATTCTCTGGCAACAAATTCCAGAGTTTAATTGTGCGTTGAGTAAAAAAGAACTTTCTCCGATTAGTTTTAAATGTGCCCCATGCTAACTTCATGGAGTGTCCCCTAGTCTTTCTACTATCCGAAAGAGTAAATAACCGATTCACATCTACCCGTTCTAGACCTCTCATGATTTTAAACACCTCTATCATATCCCCCCTCAGTCGTCTCTTCTCCAAGCTGAAAAGTCCTAACCTCTTTAGTCTTTCCTCATAGGGGAGTTGTTCCATTCCCCTTATCATTTTGGTAGCCCTTCTCTGTACCTTCTCCATCGCAATTATATCTTTTTTGAGATGCGGCGACCAGAATTGTACACAGTATTCAAGGTGCGGTACCATGTGCGCGGCCTTCACGGGCCGTGTGCGCGTGCACACGCGCACAGTTTAGAGGGAACATTGCTCATGAGGCAACACCTGACTGGAATTCCCACACATGCTCAGTAGAGAAAAAGTGTACTAGTTATGAGAGAGAGGTTTGTTTGGTGCTGCTGAATGACATCATCCATATGTCATGGCTAATTCATTCTATCTACAGAAAACATTTTATGGTATTTATATTTTTTATTTAAACAATTTTTGTATACCACTATTCAATATATCGTAGCGGTTTATATAAAGTCCATGCATAATAGTAAAGTAACATAACAGTTAAAACAAAATACATCTTGAAATAATACAGGAAATAAAACATCTTATAAAATATATGCATCACTATTCATTATAGAACAGCACCTTCCATTGCAAACTCTTCTTTATATAGCCAGGTCTTAAGCCCTTTTTAAAACAATTTTACATCAGTTTGGTTTCTTAGACATTCGGGTAGGGTATTCCAGAGTGCTGGGCCTGCTAAGAAAAAGCTTTTTCTCTCACCTCCCCGATGTGTGCTAGCCATACTGTTGGGACCTCTAACAAACCCTTATTTTGCAATCTCAAAGTTCTTGATGGAGTATAGATATGTAGTCTGGAACCTACCCATGGAGTATTTGTATTGTTTATCAGTCTATGAATTAATATGAGTGTCTTATGTTTAGTTCTAGCTCTAACCAGGAGCCAGTGTACATCAGTGAGAACAGGAGTAATATGATCATATCTTTTTGTACCTGAGAGCAATCTTGCAGCAAAATTTTGTAGTAACTGAAGAGAACACAAACTTGAGAAGGGAATACCTAAAAGTAATGAGTTATAATAATCTATTCTAGAGAAAATCACTGATTGTAAAACTGTTCTAAGCAACTATGGTAAGCAAACTTGCTTTCAATAGCCCATGTAGTAGCAGAGTATGTGAGCACCTTTACCACGTGTTCTTTATAGCTAAGTTTCAAAGGAAAACTATTTGGGCAATTTCTGTTTTGAAACTTAGCTATAAAGTTCACGTGTACCTTGCACCCGCTGTTCATGTGGATGGGGTGGAGGTGGGAGGAGAGGGCAAAAGAGCAGAACATGCATTTGGAAATTGAATGCATACTCGCTAGTTCCCCTCCCTGCACACCCAGGAAAGCCTCTTTTAACCTGGCTGGCACCGACAATGTACAGTGCTGTGGAAGCAGGTGTGTACTCTAAGCTGGGCAGGGGAAAACAATTTTCAGCCAAGCCAGTTTGTCTGGATAAATTACAATAATGTCTTGGTTTACAATAATTGCAGCTAGAACACACCAGAATTAATTTAGCAAGGTTCCATGCTGCCCTTAGCCTGCACCCAACAGAAGAAGAAAAGGGGGCGGGTCGGGGGGGGGGGGGGGGGGTGTCATGCGGATGATGTTAAAATTGAATCTTTGTAGCCAGAGTGGCTGAAAGCTGATAGCGGAGGCCACAAAGCCAGGAATGGGATTCCCTTCTCCTCCTTCCCCTCCACAACTGATGCATCTGTGCCAGCCTGCCTGCATACCATTATGAGATGAGGTTCCACTTCTGTCCTGCCACTCGGGTTAGGACTGGGGCTTAGAAAAACGGGACTGGCAGCACGGGGCAGGAAATACTTCCTTTGCTCAGTCTGCCTGCAGGAAAGGGCATCCCTCCCTCTCTCCCAGTATCTGTTCCTGTTGCTTCACGTGATGGTGAATGAATAAGGCCCCCCCCTGTGTGTTTACCATGGATGCCATGGATTTGTCTGCCGCTTATTTTTTTTTTTTTCAGTTCTTCTGCCTGTTCCATTATTTCTGGTTTCATCCTTCCTATGCCCCCTTCCTCCTTGCCATGATTTTGCAATATTTCCTCTGTTAGGAGAAACTATGGATGGTCTTTGTTCATCTGAAGTTCACTTCTCTGTTTTCCCAGCTCTGTAAAGCTGATTTTTCAGACACTTTTGTTTTCAGATTCCTCCATATACATTTTTCCAAGAATATTTTTACTAGTGTACAAAGAGGACATTTTTCTAAGGGAGTTAGGCACCTAGATCCCTGAGGTTTTGAAATTTGTGCTGCAGAGCAGTTAAAAAAAAAAAAAAAAGGCTATACTTAGCTGCAATTCAACTAGGGAACTGGGGGTTGGGGGGTGGGGTGAATAGCAGGGAGTCTACGCATAATTTTCAATTGTGCATGTGTGGTTTCTTCCCCAGAATGCTGGATGCACAAATATCAGAGGCAAAATCCATGGGTACTTCTGTACCCATGTGCCTATATCCTGTTTGTAAAGAGAAACTACTCAGGTGGGTCCCATTGGAGATCCAGGTGTATGCATACCTTATGCATGCTCATCGCAGACGCCCTAGAAATCTGACCTGTTGGATAAGGCTAGAGAGTGGGTTTACCCCATAACATATCTGGACATTTATAAAGAGGAGGAGATGTAATTTCAGAGACCAAATGTGTGAACCTTCTTTGTGTCCCCTTTCTTCCCCTCTGCACTTTTTTTTTTTTTTTTTTTTTTTCTTTCCCCCCACTATGCTTTCACTCGTTATTCAAGGTTGATCCTCTCCTTTATAACCTGCCATTGTTAGAAATGTTGACGTCCTTTCCACCCCTCCCCACCCCCTCCATTTCCTTTCTCAGTCCATGCTGTCAGTACTGGAATATTGCATCATCATCTCCTCGCACACATCCCCATAAACCGTTCAGGCTTTCCATTTGCTTTAGCCAGAGAACTGGTCTGCACCACAGTCCCCTCTTACTTGTAGTCGTCGGTGCCTGTGATTTGCTTTGGATTACACTTTCCTCCTGTGCGTCCACTTCAGCTCATCCAGGATGCTGCTGTTAACCTCCTCATTTCCTTACTGCGGTGTACCTATATTTTCCCCAAATATGAGAAGCGTCACTAGCATCCCATCTCTGATCCATAGATTTTAATATCCTTACTTTCGCAGGCCACATTTGTCATTCCACTGGTCCTGTGTATCTCTATTCCTTGCTACTCACATTAGCCCTCGTGTCCTTCACTTGAGCTCCAACCTTTCATGCACAGGCCCTCTGCTTTCTGCCAGTTTCCCTTCTCATTCTTCCTCCTCCTGTCTTTGTGGCTCCATCAACCGCTCTGCTCTTCCTCCTCTGGCCACTTAACACCAGTCCTGAAAACTCGCTCGTGCCTGCTCCAACTTCACATTCCCCCCTGCCTTTTCCTACAATCCGTGGCAGAGAACCCAATCTCTCTTCTGACGATGAACCTGCCCCTGCTTTTCCACCCAGGGTCTTGGAGAAAGCAGTAGTGTAAATTGATTCGCAATTGGAAGGTGATATGATGGGGTACTACCCTAGCGAAGTTAGCCGGGCTGCGCATAGGGGCCAACTTTTCAGAATGATTGGGGATGCTAAATGCAACACAAATTACCCCTCACTCGACACAGTGAAGGAATTTGTTTAATTACTGACAGGCCGATATAGTAAAATCGCGAGCGGGCGAGCACCAGCTCTCCTGTGCGCATGATTCAGTAAATTAATTTATTTAAATTAGGGCCCGCAGTAAAAAGAGGCGCTAGGGACACTAGCGCGTCCCTAGCACCTCTTTTTTGACAGGAGCGGCAGCTGTCAGCGGGTTTGACAGCCGACACTCAATTTTACTGGCGTCTGTTCTCAAACCCGCTGATAGCCACGGGTTTGGAAACTGGATGCCGGCAAAATTGAGCGTGCGGTTTTCAAGCCATGGGCCGATTCCAATTTTTTTTTTTTTTAAAGTTTCGGGACCTCCGACTTAATATCGCCATGATATTAAGTCGGAGGGTGCACAGTAAAGCAGTTTTTACTGTTTTTCTGTGCACTTTCCCGGTGCTGAGAGAAATTAACGCCTACCTTTGGGTAGGCGCTAATTTCTGAAAGTAAAATGTGCGGCTTGGCTGCACATTTTACTTTCTGAATCGCGCGGGCATAACTAATAGGGTCATCAACATGTATTTGCATGTTGCGGGCGCTATTAGTTTTGAGGGGGTTGGACGTGCGTTTTCGGCGCGCTATTATCCCTTACTGAATAAGAGGTAAAAGCTAGTGCGTCAAAAATGTGCACTGTACTGTATCGGCCCGAGAGTTTGGTAACATTGCGGCAGATATTAAATGGATATAAAAACTCAACTGAAGGAACACTTAGGGATTCCATTTCATCAACAAGGAGAAAGGGGACCTAGAGAAAGTCTTTGTCATCCCGGAATAATTCAACACACATGCAGTTATTTTATTTTGTTTCTGTGTTTAATTTAAAAAATGCATGGGATTTGCACAGACGATCCTTAGTGGTAGGGCTGGCAATGCTCCAGCTCTGGTTTGGCTCTAGGAACTGCTGCTTTTACCAGGCTCCAGCTCCAGAGCCGGGGGGGGAAAAGTGTAAAACAAAACAAAAAAAAAGGTACTGTAATAAGCTTAATAACATTTTCTAAATGATGTTACTAGATAATAAATATTCCAAGATAATTATGCATTGGGCTGAAAAAAGATGATACAGAAAAGCTTTTATTAAACCTGAGTTGTTTGTATATCTAACAGTCAGCAACTACAACATAATGAATAGGGCCGGGAAAGTGATATATTTCTCTTTTAACCAATTAACTGGCACAGAAACTACATTTGCATGACATTAATTGCTCAGTAAAACCTTATAAACTACCTAAACAAAGGTTTGTTTCCATTTTTTTTGTCCCTCATTAAACTGCTTTTTTTCTAACATCCTTCTCTGTGTTGCATACTCAAGGGTAGCTTACAGGTTATGAAAATGATTTTCTTAACGTTTGCCGAATTCGTTCTCCTTTAGGGAAGAGTCTTTCACGATCTATAGATGTTGCTGGCACACAAGAAAAACAAAGAGACAGTTATGCCTACAAAGGCAGTGAATCTCTGCTTGTTTTCCGAAAAGCTGAAGGGCAGGAATGGAGAGGTACCGTCTTCTTTGCACAGCTCACCCTCAGCTCACTGTGCAAAGGAGTAGAGAAACTTTCTGTGCTGTCATCTTCAGGACGGCCATCAGGTCAGAGATACTTGCAGATGTTTGTGCTTTCTTGGCTGGAGCTAGCACTGGGTTATTATTTTCGCTAGGGGCACAAAGAGCAGCAAACTTTTTATACCAGCTTCCTTTTGCTTAGTGTCGAAAAGACCATGTTTAAAACATTGATCGCGAGATGAACATATCTGACGGTCCATCTCATTCTCAAAGTTGGACAACCCTGTTGAGCACTGATTCTAATGATAGTCTTTCATTTTTAGGCCAGATTCAGCTTTAGTGTCCTTTTTCCCAAGAGCTCTGCAAATTCTTTCTTCTGTAGAGGAGGCACGAGACGCAGTTGGATACGTTGCACCAGGCAGAGTTGTGACGACTTCTTGGAACGGTTTGAGCATTTCACACACTTCCTCTCTAAGCATCTTATCTGTAGCATTGGTGTTTAGTGCTGGTTTCTTTGATTTCACAGATTCAGATTATATAGTCAAATCTAGACCAAGAAAAGGAAGACATAACAAAAGACTACATTAATAAAAATAGGCTTTGCCCAGTAGCTGAAATGAAGTTTGATTTGTTTTACCCTTTATGAAATGAATTACATACTGCATTTTTTTTACTTTCCATAAACTCTGTCAGTGCTTTAAGGTCACGGAGAATAGAGCAGCCCCAGAACCTAAGCTCCAGATTCCATCTCCAGCAGTGCCAGCTTCAGCTCTGGAGCATAGCTAAAAAAAAAAAAAAAAAGAAAAAGCTGATCCAGATCTTGGAGCTGGCTCTGAGCTCAGTCACCCTGGCTGGCCATTCCTACATAGCAGTAAAAGAGTGAAGGGAAAGCAAGAGACCACCTTGGGTTTACAACATTGCACTAGGATGGAAACTGAGCATAGATGGGCCTCACTGTTCTTATCTGTAATCATATTGAGACTGATATTTAGCATTACTTAGCTAGATAAGTAGCAACTTGTCTGGTTAAGTGGCAGCTGCTGTGTATCTACCTATATTCAGCTGCTACTGCTTAGTAGGCTAAGTATTTATCTGGCATAGTAGATAGCTGGAAGTCTTGAGGGCAGGAAGTAAGCAGATTGAGGCAGGCTACTTATCTGGTCTAACTTAACTGGACTTATCTGGCTAAGGAACAATTTGTACATGGATATTCATAGAAATGTAGAAATGACAGCAGAAAAAGACCAATCTGCCCATCTAGTCTGCCTAGCAAGCTCCCACATTTATTTTCCCATACTTATCTGTTTCATCAACCACCAAGTTCAGGGCCCTTGTTGGTAACTGCTGGAGTTGCATCAAAGGTGAGCATAAGGCTTAATGGTTAAAGGTAGTAACCGCCGCATCAAGCAAGTTACCCTGATGCTTGTTTACCCAGACTGCACAGATCAATGCCTTGCTGGATGTTGTCTGAATGTAAATCCTGCTTTACACATTTCCCCCTGCCGTTGAAGCAGAGAGCAACGCTGTATGTATATGCATTCAAAGTGATGTATCAGGCTTAATTGGTTTAGGGTAGTAATCGCCGTAATAAGCAAGCTACCCCCACGCTTATTTGTTTGCCCAGATTCAGCAGCATATCCTATTTAAGTTGGCTGGATAAGTCTTATATGGCTAACTTAAACGTTTGGTTTTGAATATTGGTCCCATAGTGTGTTCCTTTGTAATTTCCTCCGCTTTTGGTAGTGAGTTAATTTAAAGCCATGTACTGGGAAAACATCATGGAGAAAACATGAGCTGACTCCATGCTGTCATGGGGCAAGATTCCATGTGCTCTTCCACAGAATTGTCCATAAATGCCATGTGGGGCCAGTTCTGTCTTTTGCATCATGTTCTGTGTGGCAGCATGTTTCCAATGGGAGGGGATGGAAATTTAAAAGCAAAGCAACAGAAAGTTGAACCCTTTAATGGTGAAAGAGAGCTCCTGGGTGATCTCCTTTGCTTTCTCTTCCGTGCCAGCCTTCTGTTGTTCTAGTGTTATGGCCTGCTGAGAATCCATTTCTGTCCAGGAGCCAGACCGATACCGTTATCAGAACTGCGCACCAGAGCCGCACGAGTCTGTCCTTTCCAAATGTTAGAATTTGTAGGTATGTGGGCCCTGGGCCGAGGTGAGAGATGGTACCACCCACAGGGAGGAGCCCTATGAGCCTCACCATCGGGAGGCGAGTTCTCAGCTGACATCAGACACAGAAGGATGACTAGAGTCTTTATTAAAGAAGCAGAGTGACACTGCCTGCGGAGTGGGGAGTGCAGGAGGAAGTCACACAGGCACAGAGGTGCCACGGAGTCTGTGCAGTGGGGGATACCCAAGGAGGATACCTCAGTAGCTAAGATACGGCAATGGTCTGCAGAGCGAAGTACACCGATGAGGCTCCTCAGTAGAGATGGTATGGTAGTGGTCCGCGGAGCGGGGTACACCAATGAGGGTTCCTCACAAGAGATGATACAGCAGGTCCGCGGAGCGGGGTACACCGATGAGGGTTCCTCACAAGAGATGATACGCTAGTGGTACGTAGATGAAGTACTCACAGTAGTGATGGTTCCAGGGGAAGCCCTGGGGAATGGGACAGGCGCAAGGCCCTCCAAGGAGTGGATAGCCAGAGACAAGGAAGGGCCCCCTGAGGAGCGGGTACCCGGGACCTCTCACACCGAAGAAGCAGGAACTGGAACGGAAGTCCGTCGTGAGCGAAGCGGATTCAGCAATGAGGGAACTCGTTGCCAAGTCGTAGGTAGGCAGGACCAGCTGGCTTAAGAGTCCGTGAAGATTGACGTCATCCGGGGAGGGGGGGACGCCCCCGAGGTTCCCGCCACGAAGTGCTTAAGACTGGCCCGAGAGTGCGCGTGCGTCTAAGGAACTCTGAGGGCAAGATGGCGGTCGGCAGCATCCACGCTGACCAGGGAGGCCCGGGAATAGGGGCAAACAGGCCGACGATAGCTGGCAGAGGCTGCCAATCCACCCAGTGAAGTCAAAGTAGAGAAGCAAGAGGTGAAACATGAAAACATGAAATCATCTGCTGTTTTTGTATGTTAGTGAGCGGAGACTGTCGCCATCTAAAATTCAGGCACGGGCCTCTGAAAGCTGGAATAAATAAACTTAAAAGGCTGAATTAGGGAAATAAGTAGTTAAGTGGAATAAACCATGCAGTCTGTTTTGAAACATTTTTTTTTGTTCAGTTTTCAGGGAGCAAAAAGTGTGTGCCGTATGCTGACAGACCCAGGACCGCAGCTGCTTTTTCATGCATTGGTTGGTTTGTAATTCTGCCTTTTAGCCGCTGCCAACCCCTCAGAGAAAATGCGCACACAGCACGGTGCGCATCTTTTTGGAAGAGGCATGGTGAGAGTTGGCAGATTTTCAGGCTAAGCTGAAATGTGCTGCTTTACGGGAAATAAAGCCTATGGATTATGCAGGGTCCCATTGTGAAAAATCATTTGGTAAAGACCAGGACAAACGTTGCGTGAGCAAGGAATAAAGCATGCTCCAGAAAACTTACAACAAGGGTGTTTGGCATGGGGAGGAGGAGAGAGCCTGAAAAGGCAAGGATTCTTTCACACTTGAGATGGTGGGAGTGGGGCTCGCAGGACACGGAGCCAGTGCTCCTGAGGCTGTGTTCTTCAAAGCAGGATGAAGAAAGTGGACCCTTTTGAGACTTGCAGGGGGAACTTTTGGCAGCAGGATTTTGTGACTTGTGCCTGCTCATGAGCGTCTTGTGTCTGGCCTGGCACATTCAGAGAGAGGAGGTCTTCATGGCGAGGGGGGAGGGGAGCAATTCTGCTTCTAGCCAAATATTAACCCCTCTTGGCTTTAAACATCAGATTTTGGGGGACACCTAGAAACAGGATTTTCTTGGAATTTTTTTTTAAATTATTATTAAAGAGCTGAATTTGAATAAAGTCACTTTGTGTTGCCTGATCCTCAGTGCAATTCATGATTTTATACTGTATCCAAACTCCTGGTTCTCTGAGTTTACCCACCCCTGCTGAGACAGGTCTGACCTAGTATGGCATGTTTCTTATACTAAGATCCAAGCCCAGCATTTCAGTTTCAGAGAGTGGCCAATTCGGGTTACAAGAACCCGGCAAGATTCCAAAGAATACATCCGGCCCTTCTTCCTCATAAGCAGTGGCTTTCCCAAGTCTGTGTGGCTAATGATGGTTTATGGATGTCTCCATAACTGTTTTCACCACCTCCTCTGGCAACAAATTCCACAGTTTAATTGTGCACTAAGTAAAAATATACTTTCTCCAATTTGTTTTAAATGTGCTTCCTATTAGCTTCATAGACTGTCTCCTGGACTTAGTGCTATTGGAACTGTTATTTACGCTTTCTGTTTACCCGTTCCGCCCTGCTCAAGATTTTGTAGACCTCTATGAAATCTCTTCTCATCCATCTCTTCTCCAGGCTGAAGAGCCCTAACCTATTTAGCGTTCCTCATAGGGGGACCGTTCCAGCCCTTTTTATCATTTTGGTCGACCTTCTCTGTACTATTCATAGTTTTGATCTGCCTCCACTACTTCCTCTTCTGCTGTAGACCCCCCATTATCTTGTTCCCCCCTCCCTAGCAGCAGAAGTTGACTGAGCCCCACTGTAACCAAGACTGGGGTGAGGGCTGCCTGAGGTGAAAAACTTTGTGTGGTATTGCTGCTTTAAGGCTCTACTGTTGCCTGTTTTGTCTGTAATTCATTCTATGTCCATATGATAACGGGTCAGTACTGCAAACTGGGTGTTAACATATTCTTTGCAACTCCAGTTCCCATAAACCTTGCCTCTCTTTGTAAACTTAAACATGTGTGTCTGAAACTTCTGCTCAGAAAGTAGCATGTTGCAGTATGGCCAGGCTGTTTAGTGTGCAGTCATTATCATGGCAGATGTTCCTCGTTACCCTCCTCGTTATAAATGAGATGATTTTTAAACCTTCCTTTCGAGGAGGCCCCAGAAAAGGATACTTGAGCTGTAAAACAGATTCGCTGTGACCTGTTCTGCCACGTGCTAACCCGTCACAAGGAAGGGCCCACCGCCCAAAGCAAACAGAATCAAAATATTCATGGGCTAGAGTGACAGGAGAGAAAGCCATGGATGAGCAAGGCAGCTAGAGATATCTGGGGGGTGCGTGGGTGGGGCAGCAGTACAGACACAAGGCAAATGGCCTGACTCGGATTAGGGTGAGAAGGGCTCCTCGTGTGAATAAAGAATGCAAAAGAGGTCTAAGGTTTTGCTGGCTGTTTTTTTTCTTCCTTAAACCAGGATAGTCACTTGTGATAGTGTAACACTGAAGATCATGACATCGCTTGAATGACTTTTCAGCAAAACTCAGCAACTCTGATTAGGGATCAGTTTAAGGAGTGGGGAAAAATTAGGGCAAAAAGCTGGCACAGATTTTGAAACAGTGTCATCGTCTTTCCCCCCCGGGGTTTTGATTTGCCTGAAGCTTCTGGAAAAAGGGGAAAAAATCTATTCCTTTAAATTTAGCTCTTAGAAATCAAAAGTCTTTATAACACTTTTTTTTTTTAAATGCACAATTTCTGCTCTCATGTTTCTTTTTTTCCCCACCTTGTGGAATGTTTTTTTCCTTCCAAGAACTGCAGGAAGTCAAGACACATCTTTTGCTCCAGGCTGTCTCCGGTTCTTTTCAATGTTGTTTTTAATACCTCTGGAAGGCGAGAACGGCACAAAAGTCGTGGAAGGCCCCATTCTCTTTTAGAATCTACAGAGTGAGTGATGGCGGAATTTGCTGCTTTCGACTTGACATACTGAAAGGCAAGGCCCTCCTGGGCCACTGGTTTTGCCAGAGTTTATTTGGGTTAATGGGTAGGAATAAAAAAACTCTTCTTTAGCAAAGGTGGTGGGGAGAGAAGCCAATGGGGCCATCTTTGTAGCCGATGGCCTAGATAGCAAGGGAAGTAAGGACAGGAATCCTTCTTCCATTCTAGAGCACAATCCAGAAAGTAAAGTTTGGACAGCTACTTTTGGACTCCTTGATTACCATGACTCTCCTTTTTACTCAGTATTCACTTCTTGATTGGAATATTATGTATTTATCTCTTTGTTTAATTTTGGTAATGCAAACTTCCAAAGTTCAAGTAGAGAGAGCTCGTTTAATAACGAGCATACAGTGTTTGGTGTCCAGAACGGGAGAGCATGTGCTCTGGCACTGCAGATCTCTGGCTCTGACCACAGAATCACATTTTTGAAATTGGGAATTATTGGAATTGTTCTGCAGAATGGTGTATGGGATCCCATGAGCAGTTGCCCTAATCTTGGAGACTGGGTCATTATTACTTTAAACCAGTTTAATCTCTCTCAACAGGAATCTGTTGAACTGGTTTGGATCTCAAAGTAACGTAGAGGAGCTGAACCACTACTGCAGACTTTTACATCATAGGGTGGCAAAGCCTTAGAATTAATTAGTCATACATATGTTTGGTTTCATAAACTGGGTTACATATTGACATCTGTGGGAGATGTCCTCAGTTTCTGCATTGCCCTTGAAATAACTTTTTTTAGCTTTTCTGCCTGGACGTCTTTGATACAAGTGAAAAAGGCCAATTTGTGTTGTGACTGGAAGTTTTTTTGTTTTATTTTGTGGTAAATGTTTGCTGAAACAGAAGCACTTGCTGGCCTGGTTGCAGGCTTAGTTCCAAGCCATGTGAACTATTCATTTATTTATTTATTTATTTATTTAGGTGTTTTATGTATGGTCATTCCAAAAGATCACAACGGTTTGTAAAATCAGCATTCATATTCTGTGACAACATTTATATACAATGTCAACGCAACATGGAATAAATATTTTAGGTTAACACATCAACATTAGGTCCAAGTTAACTAGGGTTTGTAATCTATAATTTCAGTTTCATTATCTTTCCTGTGTTAATCATAAATTGTCATGTTACACTTTACATCGTTAGAAGAATGAGCAATAAGTTTTTAACAATATCTATGGTATTGACAGTGACGTTATCGGCATATTGATGTTTTACGTTAAATGCTTTTCTAAATAGCCATGTTTTCAGTTCACGTTTGAAACTCTTCTCTCTGTTTATCAGACGTAATGACTCAGGAAGAGAGTTCCACAGCTTGGGGCTCGCTAAGGAAAACATTCGATCTCTTATTTATATTAGATGTGTGTTCCTTATTGTAGGCACATTTAGAAGTCCTTTGTTTTGCGATCTTGGGCTCTCTGCGGTGTGTATGGTTGAAGTGTCACTCCTATTAAGCATGCGTTAATGTTGTTGATGTTAAAACTTAGGGTTAATACTTTATAATAAATTCTGGATTGTACAGGAAGCCAGTGCAGTGCTATCAGCGAGGGGGTGATGTGTTCAAATTTCCTTGTCCCTAGTAAGAGTCTAGCTGAGGCATTTTGTAGTAACTGTAGTGGTTTTAATAGTCCTGAAAGTAGGCCTAGTAATAGGAAGTTGTAGTAGTCAATGTTTGAATATATTAGTGTTTTTAAAACAGTGCGGAAGCCCTCTATTGTTACTAATGGTTTCAGTCGATATAATAGTCTCAGTTTAGAATGTCCAGTTTTGATTAATTTGCTTATATGCTTTTTCATTGTGAAGTTCTTGTCAGTCTGTATTCTTAGGTCCTGTACTTGATCTGAGGATGTAATGTTAAAAATTCCCAGGTCTAGGGTTGATGGTTTGATTATCAAGGAATTTCTCCTTAACCACACAACTTCAGTTTTTTTTGTTTAGTGTTGGCTTCAGCAGAGATCTTTTTTGTTGTATTGCCTTCATGTAAGTCGACAATGTTTTTTCAATTAATTTTTCCAATGGGATGTAGAATTGTATGTTGTCAGCATATAGAAAGAATTTGATTCCTAGTACCGCTAGTAATGTACACAGAGGCAGCATGTAAATGTTGAACAGTGTAGCCGAGAGTGCTGAATCCTGGAGGACACCTGTATCTATTGGGAAGGTGTCAGATATGTGATTGCCCAGTTTGACTTGAAATGACCTATCTGCTAGGAAGGGAAGGAAGTGAACTATTTGATAAATTTCCATCTATTCCAATTTATTTCAGTTGCTGGCATAGCAGGGTATGGTCTTCAGTGTCAAAGGCTGCTGTTAGATCAGTTAGTAGCAGGATATAGGATACATCGTTGTCAACCCCCTGTAGTACAGGGTCAGGTAAGGAAATGAGTAGGGTTTCTGATGAGCGATCTTTTCTGAATCCGAATTGGTTTGGGTATAGGATATGCTTGTCTTCCAGGTAGTTTTCTAATTGGGATAACACTGCTTTCAAGGACTTTAGTGTTGAAAGGCAGGTTGGCTATTGGTCGGTAATTGTCCCTGTCATCAATTCTGCCAGTTTTATTTTCAGGATTGGTTCAATCTCAGTTTGTTTTGCCCCATTAGGGAGCAGTCCTTCTGATGGTGAGTGGTTGATTATAGTTGTGATTGTTGGAGTGTTTACACTGTGTACTGTTTTCAGGGAACTTGCAGGGATTGGGTCCAGTGGGTGGATGGCTGGCTTAATTTTTGTAATGATTTGGTTAAGTTTCAATTTAGATACTGTGTCGAATGAGTTCCATTTAGCTTGTTCATGTTTTTCTTCAGGTTCTTTTGTTGCTGGCATGTGGAGAATTGAGTTTTTAATCTATTGATTTTATCTAACAAAGAAGTGGCATATTAATTGCAGGAATTCTTTGAAAAGTCGTAGTTATTTAAGTTTGCGGAAGATGTGTCCTTGATTAAGTTTTTAACCATTTCTAAGAGTAATTTGGAATTAAATATTACACCATGAATCTGTTTAACGTAATAGTCTTTTTTTGCTTTATTGATTTGTTCACGGTATTTTGTTAATAGGGATTTGTATTTATTTAGGGATTCTGTTGATTGGCATTTCCGCCATTTATTTATTTATGTGCTTTTATATACCGTTGTTTGGAGCTGGCCTTCACAATGGTTTACAGTAGGAACAACAGTACATATAACGTTATGCAGCTGAAACAATAATACATAGGAACATTTAACATGAAGAAAAACCTAATAAAGTTTAACAATTGTAAGGTGTAAAAGTGTACTTGATTGTAGTATGTGATCACTGTAGAGGGTTATAAATAAGAGGTACAGGAAGATTCTAAAGGGTGGGTTGGTAGTGGGTTCGGAAGTTGGTAGTGAGTTGAATGAAGTTCGTTGATGAGCTATGTGCTAAGAGGGTTTTAGCGTGATTTGCAAGTTGGTGGGTGATGGCTGTGTTCATATTTTTCTGATCCGATGCCTTCTCTGTAGGCTTGTTGGAATAGCCATGTTTTGAGGTGTTTTCGGCAGGTTTTTGTGTCGCTCTGTAGTCGTATGTTTTCTGGGAGTATATTCCAGAGGGTAGGGGCTGCCATTGAGAATGCTCTGTCACGGGTTGTAGTGCGTTTGGCTGTTGTAACTGGGGGAATTTCTAGCAATGCTTTGCTTGCAGATCTTGTGTTTCGTCGTGGAATGTGTGGGTGTATTACGTCGTTTAGCCATTTGATTTCTTTCCCATATGTGGTTTTATGTAGCATGGTTAGCGCTTTGAATTCAATCCTTTTGTCTATGGGGAGCCAGTGCAGAGAGTTTAGGACAGGGGTGATGTGGTCTGTTTTTTTGTTACCATTGTTTTTCAGATGTTCTCAGAGTCAGTTTAATGTGTCTTAGCTCTTCGCTATACCAGGGTTTCTTCTGTTTAGAGGTATTGCGTTCTTTTTGGAATGCTTTTGTCTCGATTGGGCATAAGTTGGCGGCTATTTCATTGATGATTTTATCCCAGGAGTCAAAAGCTTGAGGAGGTATTATCATGCTAAAAATCATTTATCTTATTTTTAATAGTTTCTTCAAGTATTTCCAGTTCAAATTTTTTCTGTATGTGAAAGATTATTATGTGAGTCTGTTTGCTGTATGTTGAGGAGGGTTATTTTTGCTTTTATTAGTTGGTGGTCAGACCAGGTCAATATGTTGTGAGAAGTATTGCTTATGCAGTTATTGTGATTGGCGAATATTAGGTCAAAGATGTGTCCTGCTTTATGAGTGGGGTTGGTTACAAATTGTGACCAACTCATTGCTTCCATAGTGTCTAGGAAGATTTCACATGCTGTAGTTTTAAGTATGCTGTCTACATGTAGGTTAAAGTCCCCTACGATTAGGGTGGATGCAGGTGATGGGAATGCTTTAGTGAAAATTTTGATTATAGGTGAGCAGTCTTTTTGGAGTGCTCCAGGTGGGTAATAGACTATACCTATGTTTAGTTGTGGTGATTTTAGATTACCACCTCGTAGGGAGGGTTAATCTCAACCTTGTAGGATTTAAGTTCTGTTTCACTGATTATTAAAAGACCCCCCCCCCCCCCCCCCACACACACACCTTTACGTTTGTATCTGGAGAAGTGAAAGATCATAGTTGGGGTGATCAATTTGATTTAAGAGAACATTATCTGTGTCTTTCAGCCATGTTTCAATAATGCAGAAGATAGTAGGTTTTAGTTCCTCTAGCAGATCATTTATCAGTAGGATTTTCTTTGACAGTGATTGAGCATTTAGTAATAGGAGAGTAAACATTAGGTAGGAAGAGATTACAGGAGAGTTGTTTCTTATCATGGGATAGATCAGCTTTGCGTTCTTTCTTTGCTTGTCTTTTGAGGTTCTCCAAAAGTTTCCATGTATTCCTTGTCCTGTGATGGTTTCAGTGAGGTGATTTGGCTCCATTGACATAGTTGTTAAGTAAGGGCGATAATGAAATATTTAATATTTGCTTCAGGCGCGCACGAAGGAGTGTGACAAGCTCCTTTGTGCATGCTCCTCACAGCGCTGCCACCGCCGTTTGCATGTGGTGGTGGGCGGGCAATGGGGTCTAGCGTTCACTTCAGTGCTGGTGAGGAGGTCTCACCTTCTCCTTCCGTGGAGGAAGGATGCTCCGCTCTCATCCTCTGCATCGTCCCTGGAGCTGGCCACTGACCTGGTATGCTTGGGCCAGGTAGTCCCTGCTCCCGCTGCCTCCCGGCCTCTTTCCCCAGCAGCTCGCACTCTGGCGCTAGTTGAACCAGTCCTGGTCTTTCATCTCCCATTTTGGAGCATTCTTGGAGATTCTCGTTATGAAAAAGAAATTGAAACTGAATTTTAAACTCCTTCAAACCTGGACAGATTTCTTTATTCCTTGATTTGAAAACTCTTCTTGTGGTCTAATAGAACTTAGAAGCCTTCTCGTAATAAAGGTACTACCCCTCTAGCTCAATGAGGTTGTTTGCATTAAAACTAATTTCCTTTTTGGTCTTGGATGCTCCACTGGGCTTTTTGGAGTTGCTGGTAATGTTGCAGGATTAGCACTCAGGACCCCCACCCCAGGAGAGGTAGAAGGACTCTTCCTGTTGGTCATCTGTAGGTTGAATCTAGTACATGGGCGGGCAAGTTTATCCTCAAGGGTCACCAACCAGTTAGTTTTTCAGGATATCCCTCAACAATATGCATGCAGTTTTATGCAAATAGTCTCATGCATATTCATGATGGATATCCTGAATTACCCCAATATTGAGATTTCAATTACCCCAAATTTGACTGGGTAAGTAAAAGAGCAGGACATGCTAGAGAGATAAAGTTCCTGGATGGAATAAATGACAGTTTTATGGAGCAATTGATTCAGGAACCCACGGGAGAGAGGAAACAATTTTAGATCTGATTCTCAGTGGAGTGCATTATTTGGTGAGAGAGGTAACAGTATTGCCGTCCTTTGGCAATAGAGATCATAATATGATCAAATTTGAATTAATGACTGGAAGGGGACAGTAATAAATCCATGGCTATAGCACTAAACTTTCTAAAGGGAAACTTTGATAAAATGAGAAAAACAGTTAAAAAGAAAATTTTGAAAAGTGCAGCTACAAAGGTAAGAAGTGTGCAACAGGCATGGACATTGTTAAAAAAAATAAATAATAAAAACCATCCTAGAAGTACAGTCCATATGTATTCCTCACATTAAGAAAATTGGAAGGAAGGTAAAATGATTGCCAGCATGGCTAAAAAGTGAGGTCAGAGAGAAAACAGTACTAGAGATGATATCTGCTCGTCCCCTTTATGCACTTTAAAATAACGTGATTGGTTGTTTAGCATATTAATTTTCCAAAATTAGCCAAGTAAAGGGTAAGGGGTTTATTTAATAGTGTAGATCATGATGGGTCAGTAGAAATCTCCTCTGTGAGTGTGCGTATGAGTGTAAACCATTGAGGGTAATTTTCAAAGGGACTTTTGCGAATAAAGTAGTTCTTTTACCTGCAGAAATGACCCTTTAGAAATTTTTGACTGATACCTCTGTAAAATAATATGCGTAAACACTGTAGGCATGGGGGAGAGGCATTTGATGGAAGAACCCAGTTAATTCTGCATGCTTGGGTTATCCCACGACCCAGGTCTATGGGTACATCTATGGGATCGGTGTGGACTTGCCTTTGCTAGTGAGGCATCATGCAAGCTGTAGAAGCAGCAGCATTAGTTTAGCACCTTTGAGTTCAATCTGTTGATGGGGTTGTTTTCTGCACTTATAGTGGAAAGGTTTGCTGACTTGTATGTTTTAAGCGCAGCTTAGTTTAATAAAGTTAGCCTGTCTCAGTTTAATTGTGCTGTTTTATTTAACATAATTTCATATGAGGATTATGAAGGGTTCTACTGACAGTGACTTGTACAATTTCCAGAAGAATTACGGTGTGACCCTAAGGAGTACAGCAGAGAGTGCTTCTGTAGTACCAAATGTCTCATAGTGCATTATTTGAAATAATCCAGTGATGACAGGACGGTGTCGAGAAAAGAAATTAAGATGACTGCTCCTTGCCAGCGAATAATCACTGTTGTTGTAGACAAAGCCGCCCCCTCCAGTGTCTAGGCAGCTCTGTTTGCTGATGACAAGTGCTTTCATCTGAGGCAGTATGGTTTTTTTCCAGAAGTTATGGGAGTGTCTCCTAAGCCCAAAGTGCGAGGAATGCACCAGGTAGCGATTACATCACAAGAGCATGGCCGAAGAACCGAAAGATCAAGGAAGGGCTGCAAAGAATAGGAAGCATACTTTGTTTCCTGGGAGGGTTGAGAATCCAGTGCTGGTGCCTGTACGTCACCCTTCTTCATGAGGCTGTCCAGTTGCTGTAAATTCCAGTTAAACCAGGTCAACCAGCACATTCTCCTCCAGTCTGCAGCTTTTCATAATGTTATACAACTACTGTCTGTCCAACCTAGGAGTATTCTGACCACCTCCATCCCTCTTACATCGTTGTTGTGCATCCCTTGCCATTTCAGGAAAGTTTTGCCAGGTGTGTCTGTGATGCAGGCGGGTCAGGTTAGTGTCATGTTGCTGTAGGGGTCTTTGACTGATGTGGAGTCCAGGGCCTTGATCTGAGATTATTTATCTCACTTCATCTCACCTACCCTCTAGAATCACCATTACCACCACACATGGAGGATAATCTCCTTTGATTACTGATAGACTTGTTGCCTTAAATAAGGATTAGAAACTGAATCTTTCCTCTTAGAACCTTTGACTATATAAAGAATTCTGTTTTTGACTTGCCAGTTTCCTCCTGCTCCTTTTGAGTTTCCAGGTCAGTCAGAACCAGGGCTGGGATCTAACACCATGAACCTTCATTCACAGCTGCCCAAGGATTCTTTTCCCTTACTGTATATTCCATCCCAACTTGCCTACATCAGTCTTTTCAGTGACAGTCCTCAGCCAGGAGGGAAAGCGCTAGGGATTCATCCAGAGCCCTAAATCCATCCATAGCTGTTGCTGTTGTGCAGTGACTGACTCCCTTCCTTCAGGAGCTGAGAAGCACCCCACTCCACCTGCCCCCCCCCCCCCCACCCGGCAAGTGGAAAACTAGAGCCAGGAAGCCAACCCAAGGACCTCCACATGGAAGTAAGCAGTGGCGCCACTGAGCATTCGCACTGTCCCTGTGTTTGGATTTCAGTTTTTGACTGTCCAATCTGCATGCTGCTGAGAGATCTCCAGCACAGCTCTCAGATCAGCCACTGATGTGGGCAAAAAGTCAAATGTATTCAGCAGACCTCTATTTGCCATGCATCTTGCAGGCACCAGCAAAATGCTGAAAGCAGGGTCAGAAAATATCAGAGACTCAAAAGACCTGGATGAGAGGCTGGCCTGAGCCATTGCAGACAACCACAGTAGGATGCTGCAGTAGCTCAATCAAAATACGGAGCGGTTTGTTCTGATTTCTACTGGTAAAACACTTTGTACCTGCTGAATTGACTTTTTTTGAAATTTGCCCACTCACAGTGCAGGTAAAAGCATGCTCGGTTCCCTACAATGCTTGTACTTTTGCTAGCATAATCAGGAAGCCTCCCCGAGGAGGTGTGTTAAGCTCACGGGAGGAAAATACTGCATGCAGATCACATTTTCAAATCTAGTTTATTTTCCTTTAAATTCTTAGCCCCCCCCCCCAAAAAAAACCCCCCAAAACAAATAAACCAGGGCCAATTTACCTTGGCTACTTTGCACCTGCTGCAATAATCAAAGCAGAACTGCACCCATAGTTTTGCTTTGCTGATTGGTATAAACTGCAGGGATAAAAAGTACCCTTGGTCTGACCCAGTATGGCATTTTCTTATGTAATTCATCTTGGCCTGTTGAGATTCTCCCATCTTGGCTAGATGTGCATATAAATTCCCATTTGCAACCCAGTACCATCTCCTCCACCCCACATTGTTTACCTGACCTCTAAATCAAGGCCAGACTGATAGTGATCTGGGCCCTCAGGCAATAATGGTCATTGGCTCCAACCACCAATCCAAGGCCAGGGGGAGAGAGCTGTGGGCCCTCAGGCACTGCCCTGTTGCATGAATATTCAGCCTGCCCCTGCTCTAAACCCTTTTTCTTCCACTGCCCCTCCAATTCTGTCCCAAGCATGCTCAAAATCCAGTAGAGTGGCCTCCAACACCTCACTGGTAGGTCATTTCAGACCCTGCCTTTCTTAAAGATCTCCACAAAATGCCTTAACTGCACTTCCAGATCCTGAAAGCGAATGTTATTTTCCTTGTTACATTTTGGAGGTTAAATCTCCATTTAAAGTTCCTATGGGTGACAGAAGCACACTGAGAACCCTGGCTCCCAAGACTGATTGAGCATCCATTTTATCCTGGGTGGCTGAGACTTGCAGTAGAGGTAGTCATGCATTACTCACGATGAAGCTGTTTCTCCTGCAGGTAGGAACTTTGGATTCGTGTATTCTGTGCCTCTGTGTGCATGGCCGTTATTGGACTGTTGCCTTTTTAGGCATTTTTGTATGAATTAGTAGCAAGAACATCTTCTGGAGAGACATTTTTGTCTGTCTGTCTATGACTTTGTATGAGAGTCCAAACAGCAGCAGACATGGACTTGTAATCTGGAGTCTGAAACCAGCATGCTTTCATAGTACCACATCCCAATTTTCAGACTTTTAAACAAGGAAAACCTCTTGACTGTAGATTTCACCATTGAATTCGATATTCAGCTTTATCTCATTGTGGCATTCTTAAAATTTACTTATTGAAACATGTATTACCACTAAAAACAATTAGAGCCATTTCAAAATATGTTTGTGTTGTATTAAATTACCCTCTTTTCTTTTTAAAAGTTTTTATTGAGTTTTTCTTAATGTGCAATTAAATGAAAATAATTAAACAATTACAGTTAAAATAATTTAAAATATGAATAATATTAATATATATAATTTTTACTTAACTTCCCAACTACTAATCCCCCCAACTTCTTTCTCCTATATTTATAATAAAGAGTTGGTTTTAAACAAGTAACATGAATACATTTTTACTATACAATTCACTCTCCTTTAAATATATTCAAGTAATACTGTATATAGTGTCAGATCCTTCCACAATTGGAAATATTTTTTTTAATTTTATTTTTTGTCAAGGATTTTGAATATCTTTACTTCTTTGAATCTCATAAAATGCTGCTTAATGCATTAATCTGCTCCATGTTTCATATAATGGAGCTTCTTCCTTCCATGACAATAATATATTTTTTTTAGCTAATAAAAGTGATAAACACACAATTTTTCTTTCTTCCCTGGGCAATGTTCTCGTCTTTTCATCTCAATGTAAATATAATAATTTACCTGACCATTCTATGATAGTATTCAAAATGTTTTCTAATAAACATTGTACTTTACTCCAGTAAATTTGTAATTTAGGACACCCTGAAAACATGACATTTTAAACATAAATTATTTTCTCACAGGACAAGCAGGATGGTTGTCCTCACAAATGGGTGACATCGAGGATGGAGCCCACCACGGAAAACTTCTGTCAAAGTTTAAACAGAACTTTGACTGGCCCCTACTGGGCATGCCCAGCAAGGCACTGACCCTGCAGCCAGCAGGGGTCTCCCTTCAGTCTTCTTTTTTCCGCGCAGCAGTTGCCACGCGGTGAAAGGAGCTCTCTAACCACGTTCCTGACAGGAATTTGGAAGTTAATTTCCTAAGAAAATTTGCCCCTCAGGGGTCTCCCTTCGACAAATTTTTAGTCATCTTACGGAACCCGGTAAGTTTTTTGCCTTTTTCCATCGACTACCGTCGATTTTGGCCCTTGAGGCCTGTTGGCACTTACCGATCCCCAGCCTAAATTTTGGCTTCAGGCCATGGCAACGGGGTTCCGCCGTTGTCCGGATTGTACCCGGACTATGTCCATCACAGACCCCCACAGGGTTTGTGTAATGTGTTTGGGTAGTGAGCATGATGTCCTGACTTGCACCAAATGTGCCTTAATGACACCCAAGGGTCGCAAAGCCAGGATGGAGAAGATGGGACTCCTCTTCCATGCACCCACCCCAACGCCATCGATAGCATCGACGTCATCGGAACTGGCACCGTCGAAGTTGTACCATCATCGTCAACCCTCCGGTGACCGTCCGCCATCGATCGCTTCTCGGCCGTCGACTCCCGTCCCTTCCTCGGATGGGCGAGGGGATCGGAAGGAAAAGCACCGCCATCGACGGCACAAGTCTCGGCCTGTCGAGGATCCACAGCCATCGACCTCTGCTCAAGCCGAGCCACCGACAAAGAAGCCGCGAACAGACCGGACACCCTCCACGTCTCGTTCGCCGGCATCGAGGAAACCCTCACCCTCCCGGGGTGCGGGGGCCGTGATCCCACCGGTTACGGTGGTCCCTCCGGCCCTGCCTCAGCCTCCCTCTCCCGTCGAGCCGGGTATGGTTACCCCTGGTCTCCGGGCAGAACTGGACCGGCTGGTCCAGGAGTCCATCGAGAAAGCGATGAAGAAATTGCAACCTCCATCGGCACCGTCTCCGGCACCGGTTCCAGTGCCGCCCCCGACACCGACACCGGCACCGGTTTCGCCACCGAGGAGGGAACCGACCACCGAGCCGTTGATACAAGCGCTAGCACCGCTACTGAGCCGCATGGAGGCGCTCATGACGGCCCTTCCATCGGTGATTCCAGTACCATCGACAACACCACCGTCTCCGACTGGATTTTCATCGGCAGGAGAAACAACGTTCCGGATTCCCCCTTCCGGGGTGGTTCCATCGGTGCCTTCTGGTATATCTCCACCGATATATCCTTCGGTTCCATCCATTCCACGCCAGGCACCGATTCCATCGGTAGCACCGAAGCCATCGATGCCATTTCTGGTTCCACCTACGGCACCGATTCCACCTCGGTTTCCATCGATGCCTTCAGAGCCTCAGCCAGGTCCATCAGGGCTACAAGCCCCACTTGATCCCTACGATACCTGGGGTGATGATGATGATACATCTTCTGACACAGATTTGCCTTCGCCACCATCTCCTACAGAGAGTAGAAAAAGATCTCCTCCTGAGGATCTATCTTTCATTAATTTTGTGAAAGAGATGTCAGAAGTTGTACCTTTTCAACTGCAATCTGAAGCTGATGACAGACACCAGATGATGGAACTCCTTCAATTTCTGGATGCTCCAAAAATCATCGCTTCCATCCCTATACACCAGGTGTTTTTGGATCTGCTCAAGAAAAACTGGGAATCTCCTTCATCAGTGTCCCCAGTTAACAAAAAAGCTGACTCCACCTACCTTGTCCAGTCAGCACCAGGTTTCCAAAAACCTCAACTGGATCATCGCTCTGTTGTGGTTGAGTCCGCGCAGAAGAAGGCCAAGCGTCTTAAGCCACACTATTCTACCCCACCTACCAGGGACAACAAGTTCCTAGATAGTGTTGGACGGAAAGTCTATCATGGAGCTATGTTGATTTCACGCATAGCTTCATATCAACTTTACATGACTCAGTACAACAGAGCCATCCTTAAGCAGATGCAAGACTATGCTGACACGTTGCCAGACCAATACCAACCGCAGCTTCAAGCCCTTCTTCACAAGGGATTTGAGGCAGGGAAGCACGAGATTAGGACTGCCTACGACATATTCGATGCTTCCACAAAAGTTTCAGCCACAGCCATCTCAGCCAGACGTTGGGCTTGGTTAAAATCATCCAACCTTCGCCCAGAGGTTCAGGATCGTCTTGCTGATTTACCCTGCTTAGGCGATAATTTGTTTGGAGAGCAAATTCAGCAGATTGTGGCGGAGTTAAAAGACCACCATGAGACGTTGAAACAACTCTCATCTGTCCCACCTGAGCTGACCTCCAAGCAACCGCAAAAGAAAGACTCTAAGAAGTCATTCTTTCGACCACGCCGTTATTACCCTCCATCGGCCAGGCCTCGTCCAGCTCGATCCTCTACTAGGCCTCAGCCGCGTCAGCCTAGGAAACAAAGGCCTACTGTAGCCCCTCCTCCTGGGCCTGCGGCTGGCCTTTGACTCCCCTGTAGGGAACACATGCCAAACCCCTCTTCCGGACATCCCTGTAGGAGGTCGACTGTACCATTTTCTACAACCTTGGTTGCAGATCACCTCAGATCAGTGGGTGCTAACAATTATCGCACAGGGTTACCACCTCAACTTCATATCTCTTCCGGCAGACTCCCCGCCTCTTCAAGCGTGGAGTCTATCCACCCATTTGGCTCAATTACAACAGGAAGTATCCCTTCTTCTGCAATCAAATGCTATAGAACCCGTTCCTCCCTCTCAACGAGGCAAGGGATTCTATTCCAGATACTTCCTAATACCAAAGAAATCAGGGGGACTACGTCCCATTTTGGACCTTCGAGCCCTCAACAAATACCTTCAAAAAGAGAAGTTCAAAATGGTAACCCTAGGCGCGCTGCTCCCTCTGCTACAAAGAGGGGATTGGCTGTGCTCTCTCGACCTCAAGGACGCTTATACCCACATTGCGATCACACAATCCCATCGCAAATATCTGCGGTTTCTAGTAGGCCACGACCATTATCAATACAGTGTCCTACCTTTCGGTCTAGCTTCTGCCCCACGAGTCTTTACCAAATGTCTCGTAGTGGTAGCAGCATTCCTAAGGAAGGAAGGTGTCCACGTCTACCCATACCTGGATGATTGGCTAATCAGGGCCTCCACCCAACAGATAGCTCAATCCTCCCTAAAATTGACAATTCAAACACTCCTTTCCTTAGGGTTTCTCGTCAATTACGAGAAATCTTGCTTAGTCCCGTCTCAAACCTTATCCTTCATTGGGGCAGACTTGGACACCTTACAGGCAAAGGCTTACCTTCCTCTTCAGAGGGTCCACACCCTAATGTCCCTGGCTCGCCAGCTCCAGTCTCAGAACACTGCCACGGCTCGCCAGTTCCTCATTCTCCTAGGGCACATGGCATCCTCGGTTCAAGTCACTCCCATGACCCGACTAGCCATGAGAGTAACACAATGGACTCTACGACACCAATGGATTCAAGCTTTTCAGCCTCTGTCCTCCATAGTCACAGTCACACAAGCGCTGCGCCTATCCTTAACCTGGTGGACGACTCAGGTCAACCTCCTTCAGGGCTTACCCTTTCTTCCACCGGATCCGCAAGTAATCCTAACCACCGACGCTTCTCACATCGGTTGGGGAGCCCATGTGGACGACTTTCAAACCCAAGGGTTATGGTCCAAAGAGGAAGCCGAACACCAGATCAATTTCCTGGAACTTCGTGCAATCCGCTATGCGCTCCGCACTTTCAAAGATCATCTCTTTCATCAGATAATCTTAATCCAGACGGACAACCAAGTGGCCATGTGGTACATAAACAAGCAGGGAGGCACAGGCTCCTTCCTTCTGTGTCAGGAAGCTGCGCAGATCTGGGCGGAAGCCCTCTCCCACTCCATGTACCTCAGGGCCACTTACCTGCCGGGAGTAGACAATGTATTGGCAGACCAGCTGAGCCGTGTCTTCCAACCACACGAGTGGTCACTCGATCCTCTGGTAGCGACCTCTCTGTTTCACAAGTGGGGTTCTCCCCGCATAGACCTCTTTGCGTCCCCTCAGAACCACAAAGTGGACGATTACTGCTCTCTCATTCGGAGCCAGCACTCTCGGCCGAGGGATGCATTCTCCCTCAAGTGGACAACCGGTCTGCTCTATGCATTCCCTCCACTCCCTCTTGTGTCAAAGACTCTCGTGAAGCTACGCCAGGACGGAGGAACCATGATCCTGATAGCACCTTACTGGCCACGCCAAGTATGGTTTCCAATACTCCAGGATCTCTCCATCCGCAGGCACATTCCTCTGGGAAAGGACCCGCATCTGCTCACTCAAAACGACGGATGCCTCCTCCATCCCAACCTCTAAGTCTTGTCCCTGACGGCATGGATGTTGAAAGGTTAGTCCTTCAGCCTTTCAACCTTTCAGATTCCGTTTCTCGGGTCCTGATAGCTTCACGAAAGCCTTCCACAAGAAAGTCTTACTCATACAAATGGAAAAGGTACACATCATGGTGCACTTCTCAGTCCCTTGATCCCCTTTCCTGTCCAATCTCCAAATTCTTGGACTATTTATGGCATCTCTCTGAATCAGGTCTTAAAACCTCTTCTATCAGAATGCATGTCAGTGCGGTAGCCGCCTTCCATAAGGGTATTGGGGGTAATCCTATTTCAGTACAACCCCTAGTAACACGCTTTCTTAAGGGCTTGCTCCATCTAAAGCCGCCCTTGCGTCCTCCGGCCCCATCCTGGGACCTTAACCTGGTTCTTGGTCGTCTTATGAAACCTCCTTTCGAACCTCTGCACTCCTGTGACTTTAAATATCTCACTTGGAAAGTGTTATTCCTTTTGGCTATTACTTCAGCTCGCAGGGTTAGTGAATTACAGGCCCTAGTTACCTATCCGCCTTACACTAAGCTCCTGCAGGACCGCGCGGTACTCCGCACTCACCCTAAATTTTTACCTAAGGTAGTTTCTGAGTTTCATATCAATCAATCCATCATACTACCTATCTTTTTTCCCAGGCCCCACTCCAACTCTGGAGAGCAGACCCTGCATACTCTAGACTGTAAACGAGCTCTAGCTTTTTACCTAGACCGTACAGTTTCCCATAGGAAGAGCACTCAATTATTCGTCTCTTTCCATCCTAATAACTTAGGACAACCTGTGGGTAAGCAGGCTCTTTCTTCCTGGTTGGCGGACTGCATTTCTTTTTGCTATGAGCAAGCTGGCATTCCTTTTCAAGACCGTGTTAAAGCACACTCTGTGAGGGCCATGGCGACGTCAGTGGCACACCTTCGATCGGTGCCGCTTCCTGACATCTGCAAAGCTGCAACCTGGAGTTCTCTCCATACCTTTGCAGCTCATTATTGTTTGGACAAGGCTGGAAGACAGGACTCCATCTTCGGCCAGTCTGTCTTGCGTAACCTTTTTCCAACCTGATGTACCAACACCCTTCCACCTACCCGGTTGGGTGCGGATGCCCTTTCCCAAATTTCTCCTCACTTATTGTGCCTGCTGCACACCGTTGGGTACATTTGGTGCAAGTCGGGACATCCTCAGCTCGGTACTCACCCATTTGTGAGGACAACCATCCTGCTTGTCCTGTGAGAAAGCAAATGTTGCTTACCTGATGTAACAGGTGTTCTCACAGGACAGCAGGATGTTAGTCCTCACGAAACCCGCCCGCCTCCCCGCGGTGTTGGGTTCGTTTTATTCTTACTTTCTAGGCACTGCCTGTAGCTTTGAAAATCAGACTGAAGGGAGACCCCTGCTGGCTGCAGGGTCAGTGCCTTGCTGGGCATGCCCAGTAGGGGCCAGTCAAAGTTCTGTTTAAACTTTGACAGAAGTTTTCCGTGGTTGGGCTCCATCCTCGATGTCACCCATTTGTGAGGACTAACATCCTGCTGTCCTGTGAGAACACCTGTTACATCAGGTAAGCAACATTTGCTATTCCACAGTTTCATTTGAACACTCATTGCTCTAGTGCTGTAGCTTCTATGAATAATTTTAAATTGAATTTCTCTCATATTAGCTATCATTAAATACTTATAGATTAAAGAAAATGCAAAAATAATTTCTTTTTCAGTTACTAATATTCCTAAATCCCTTCCCCACAAAATAGTTAATGTATTTAAGTGAGATAATTGTAATTCCTGTTTTAGAGTTATTACCCATACAGAAATGTTATTAAATGTTGGTGTAGTATCAAAACATATTTCATCATCTAAAGAAAATATTAATTTATCAATATTAGCTTTACTTTTACTCAAGCAATAATATTTTACATACAGATGTGCAAAAAATGTTTTCTTGGTATAAACCAATTTTTTTTTGAATCTCATGAAATAGATTACCAGAAAACACTTTAGACCACCTGTTTTTCCTCACAGCTCTCTACCTTTTCCTCACAGCTCTCTACCTTTTGTACATGGCAATGTTTGGAATCTACTTTAAGAAACAATAATACCTATTTATAACAAAGATTTATATCCCCTGTTTACCTTATCTTTTAGAAGAAAGAGACATGTCATTCTGAATTGCTGCGTCATGGCGATTGGCACGGAAAACGCTGACAGGAAATCCGCCATTTATACCCATCTTGTATTGACTGTTGCAACTTTATTGAACCCACAAAAAAAAAGGACTCCTACTCAGTGGCTTGATTCAGTTCCATAGAATGAGTCGTTTGCCATTTAAAAATAAAGGCTTGCTCTTTTCGTCACAAACACAATGAAACATTGCCTCCCCTTGTCATAGGCATATGATAAATAATATAAAACCTCAAATGATCAACAGTATGCTTATATCCAATTCCATGCTGTACCACTGGAGCATCAAGCTTTTGTGTCCTTATACAGCTCTTATGTTGAATAATTCATGTCTTAATCAGCTGCATATAGGGCATACTAAGTGGTGGAGTGAATGGAATGATATTAGGTGAATTAGAAGAATTTGTAAAAAATGCTTTGATACATGAAATAGATTGTAATAAAATTTTTGTAATTCTGAGAAACTTTAAAGACTATTTGCAAACTATTCTTTAATTGAGTTCAGTCAGTAGTAGTTACTCATAATATAGGAGGTAAGTCTTTTTGTTTTTTGACATATATATATATATATATATATATATATATATAATGTATGTATATGCATTTCTACTGAGAAAACAGGATTACAAATCTCATAATGCTTTAGATGTAGGTTAAAGAAGAGCAGACGAGCTCTGTTTCTCTGATATTAAGGGAATAACATCTTCGTAACATTTGGTTATGACCTTGTAAAACCAAACAACATCTCTGATTTTGGAGGTGCCACAGCTGTAGAACTGATAACATGCTTCACCTTTTTAAACTTTGTTTTTAAGAAGCAGCAGATGACTGAATGTGCCCTTCTTTTACACGTGATTTCTCTTAATGGTTTTGCATCTTATGACTTATAAGCCATCAATCTTCTGGGAAACATTCTAGCCTCCAGCCCTTGCTGCCTGATTGGTCCAAAAAGATTCTTGGCAGGAGGGGAATTGAATCTAATTTTTTGTGTGAAACCAAACCAGAAATCCTATTTAAATAAATAGGACACATTTAATAGTAGGGATAGATAATAAGTTAGCGTACCCTCCTTGCCTCTCAATGTGAAGTGAATTTGCTAGTCTCCACTGGGTTTTCCTTGCATATTTTTTTTTTCATGTAAATCCACAAAGCAATAAAACCACCAAAAATTGTATAATTTAAAGACTTTTAGGCTGACCGCTGAAGATTTTTAATCTAGACCCTAATGTAAAACAGTCTTTTTCTTTGATTTGCATATATTGATTTTTTTTTCTGCTTCTTTCTAAGAAAATGTATTTCTGGATTTTGCTTAATTGACTCTGCTTTTTTCATTGTGTTTTAACAATATAACTGTTAATGGAACATTTCTCCCTGTATAATAAAGGATTCAGTTTGCTGAAGACTTGACCCAGAGGCATAAAGCTTCCCTAGAGAGGGTCTCCCTAGCAGACCTTTGCATCCTTAGCTTGCTCTACTGATCATGTCATCTAATGGAGAATTATCTTACATTTGTTTACTGGCCCTGCTTTCTGTTTGTTTTTTACCATCACATTTTAGTTTTGAAAATAACACAAAAAGGGATTCAGTTAATCACAAATGAGCAGTAGCGTCAGTTGGCTTTTGACTGACAATTGGTGTTGCTGCACACAAATTTCTAAATGTGCTAATTCTATCCCTTTTTGTGTCCATTGCCATGTGTCCAATATATTTGAACGTATTTTTGTGTGAAAATAATTTAATAATGGTAATCAAGCTTCAGCACTAATCTCCAATCAAAGAACAAACAGTTTCATGGTGATTTCAGTTCTTTGATGGAAAAAAATGTTTTGTTTTGTTTTTTAATTAGTTTCCATGCTTTGAAGTTATGATAAGCCAAGATAATTATGGGAGTGGAACATGTAAGTATGCAGAAAGACCAGTGCTGGTAGGAATGTTACCTTGGAGAGGAGGAGGTGGTGCACCCGCTCAGAATATTTGATTGGTCAGTATGTGGCTCAATCAGATAATACGGTATGCATAGTATTAGCTAATAGCTGGGAAAGGACAAGAAAACATAATTAGAAGCTACAAACGGGACGCCTAATGATTAAATTAATTGTTAAAAGACAAACTGTTTAGTGTGAGGACAGATCAGGTTGTAGAATCTTCTGCCTAGTAAGGGTTTGTTCCCTTCATTATTGGACATGCAGAGGGGGATGTCTTTTAAAGAGGCATTTGAAATTAGCCAATTCAAGAAGCTGATGAGATTGACATGCTTCCTGCAGATGGATAACACTAAAATATAGTGTTTCTATTAAAAATGTGTTTTGTCCATGATGGCGCTGAAAGATCAGAGGACCGGGAGGAGGCTGTCGGGCAACCCTGCCTCCCCTCCCCCTCAAAAAAAAAAAGACCCCTTTAGATTGCTCTCTTCTGTGCTTTCTCTTGTCCCACTGCTCTTCCTCTCTGCAAAGAGAGCAACACAGCAGCATATAGTAGTAAATGATGTCAGCTAAAGAACTTTCATCCATCCAGTCTGCCCAGTTATGAAATCCACACTGCTGAAGAGATACCCTGACTGCCAGCCATAGAAGCTTGATAGCTTGCAGCATGTTGCTCTGTATCCAAGTCAGTTTTTGTCGTCTTCCTCTTTGGTTCTCTATCATCCTGAGTAGATGAGCATATTTAATCCAGCACCCGGCTCCCCGCCATGTCTTACCTCCAAGCTTTGTAAAGCAAACAGCTGCTGCCCAACCATCTGGCCGCCTAGGTCCCGTGGCCTTATCGGGTGGAAACCGGCTCCATCAATCTACTGGCATTGTCCTGGTTGGTTTCTGAGGAGTTGTAGCCTGTTGGTTGCAACATAGATATCCTCATAGCCCTTGGTGTCCTTTATTTGGCTCTTGTTTCCTCCTCGTCACCTTACTGAATTGAATTGGCTCTCACCAACCCGCCAACATCAAGCAGGTGCAGGAACAGTAAATAACATCCCATTTGAGCAAATATAGGATAATATTAAACTGCAAGGCATAAAGCAGACAAATAGCATGCTTTACCAGAATTATCCTCCACATGGCCCACAGGTGCTTTGGTTCTATCCTTGGAGAGTTTTTAATTCCAAGCATACAAAGTGTTCCTCTGCAAAACTAGTTCTGGTGCCTTTTTCTCGATTAAAGATCACAGTAGGCTGTGAAAAATGATCCAGTAAACATGTTACTCTAATCTAACTGATTTTTAATGCCAATCAGAAAGATAAAACTGCAACTTCCTTTTTGATATCTTGCCTAGCAAACTACCCTTATGAACATTATCAGATAGAAGCACTGTCAGGCTCAGCCTGCCAGTCCAAGCATCAAGGCCTAAGGAAGTTAATGTAATTTATTCAGTTTGTTCTTCCCTGAACCCTTCATTTTACACATGATATAAACAGGACGTCCAGCCAGGCAAGTCCCTTATGGAAAAGAGGGCAGAAACAGTTTGCAGCAACAAAACAGGCGAAACTACTAAGAGATTATCTTCAGGCAGCAATGGGCTAACAATGGATGCAACCTTTTAATTCCTGCAGCTTATACATAGTAACATAGTAATGATGGCAGAAAAAGACCAAAATGGTCCATCTAGTCTGCTCAGCAAGCTTCCCAAGGCAGTCATTGCTGCTTCGTACAGGTTACCCCCATGTTTCTCTTAAGGGTAGTAACTGCCGCTCCATGCTGGTTAAGCTTTTTTATTTATTCCCATCCTCTAGTCTTTTAGGGATCCACAGTGTTTATCCCATGCCCCTTTGAAATCTTTCACAGTTTTAGTCTTCACCACTTCCTCCAGAAGGGCATTCCAGGCATTCACCACCCTCTCAGTGAAGAAACGTTTCCTGACATTGGTTCTAAGTCTTCCTCCCCGGGAGTAGTCAATACCCAAGCAGACACTCAGCAGGGTGTCTACCCTCACAAATGGACACTCAACTATCAGGTGACTCGACATTTTTACTCAGTGGGGAGTCCCGTCGATAGATCTCTTCGCCACAGAGGACAATGCGAAGGTTCCTCGGTTCTGCTCAGTTTGGCCCACTCAACGCCGAGTAGCACAAGATGCATTCCTACTCCCTTGGATGGAGGAACTGATGTACGCGTTCCCTCCGATTTCTCTTATCACCAGAACCATTCAGAAATGTATCCAGGATTCAGCACAACTGATATTAATAGCCCCGGCTTGGCCCCGACAGCTGTGGTACACATTTCTGCTAGACCTCTCCATCGCGGAACCCATCCCATTGCCGGATCGGTCAGATCTCTTAATGCAAGAAGAGGGGACTCTTCAGCACCCATTTCACTCATCCCTTCACTTGACGGCATGGAGGCTGAGCGGATCCTCCTGACTGAACAAGGAATATCTTTACAAGCACAAGAGGTCATGTTGCACTCAAGAAAACCATCCATGATACAAAGTTATGGATTCAAGTGGAAAAAGTATGCCACTTGGGGCATATCTAAAGGAATAGAACCCTTGAACTGTTCGCCAGAGGCCCTTCTGGACTACCTTCACAGTTTATACAAGATAGGGTTAGCAATTGCATCAGTAAGGGTTCATCTCAGTGCTATAGCTGCCTATCATAGGCCATATCAAGGACATCCAATTTCGTTCCACCCATTGATCTCCCGATTCCTCAGGGGCTTACTTCAGCTTCGACCACCAATTGCTAAGCCTCTGTTCCCATGGAACCTCAACCTTATCCTGGAACAGCTGATGCTTTCGCCCTTTGAACAGCTAGACTCAGCTCATATAAAATACCTTACATGGAAAGTAGTGTTTCTTGTTGCGGTAACCTCGGCACGTCGTGTTAGTGAACTACAGGCCTTGGTCCACTATAGTCCATATCTTCAATTTTATCACCACAAAGTAGTAATGAGGACTAGCCCATTGTTCCTCCCAAAGGTTGTATCTCAATTTCATTTAAATCAATCAATTGAACTTCCAACGTTTTTCCCTAAACCTCATAACGATAAGGAACGTTCTTTACACACCTTGGACTGCAAACGTGCTCTAGCATACTACAAGCAAAGGACACATTCACCATCTCGAGTATCGCAATTGTTTGTTTCCTTCCATCCCGAGAAACCTGGTACTCCGGTGTCAAAAAGAACAATTTCTAGCTGGATCACGCAATGTATACAATTCTGTTACAGCAACAAGATTTGTCTCTCCCTTCCCCGCCAACCGCGCATCAGGTGAGAGCAACGTCAATAACTCATCTGAAAAATGTACAGCCAAGTGACATTTGCAAAGCAGCTACCTGGTCATCCCTTCACACATTCACATCACATTACTGCCTAGATCAACAGGCATCCGATGACGCTAAGATGGGAAAGACAGTCCTACATTCCTTATCAGAGTGATCTTTTAGTCGACTTTCCACTCTACATTGATCACGCATATAACTTTCTGTATACCTACAGAGTGTGGTTGGAGGCTTTGGACTCCCTTGACAGCATGGCTAATTCAGCCCTGCTATCGACAGGAAAAAACAAGTTTGCTTACCGTAAACAGTGTTTCCGTAGATAACAGGATGAATTAGCCATGCTGACCCACCCGCCTCCCTGGATAGTCGACATCTTTGACTTATGTTCCTATACTGCTTAATCACAGACTGAGGAGATTTCTGTTTCCTGCGCGGGAACTCCCGCGCAGCCGCACAGAGCAAAACTCGGATTCCTTCTTAGGAAGCTCTGCCTCCTGGGCCCTGATTGACAGTTCCCATGACAGCATGGCTTATTTATCCTGCTATCTACAGAAACACCGTTTACGGTAAACAAACTTGCTTTTCCGTTGTTGCTCTGCATGTAGAGGCTGACTTGTTGTGAGTTCCAGTTCACTTCTCAGCACGCTTCTTTTATACTTTCTGATCTCTTTATTCTGTATTTGGTCAGGGTCTCTCTGTGTTCTGCACATGTGACCGAAGTGAGGTATTTTGCTGGCATATAATTTCTGTGTAGGGATCTATAGCAGCCTGGTTTCCTAATAAGAGTTTTATTGGTGTTCTAGGGCCTGGTGTAATGTGTGCAGTGTTGCCTTGTCATAGATAAAGTTTATTTAGATTTTTTTTTTTTAATATTCTGCTTTTCGCACTTTTTTCAGCGCTTCAAAGTGGATTACATTTAGGTTCTGTAGGTATTTCCCTATCTCCAGAGGGCTTACAATCTAAGGAGGTCATTTTCTAAGGCTTATCGTGTGCGATAGCTTGCTAAGTGCGGAGTAGGGACGACAAGGGGAGGAGTCGGGGCGGCCTCTGCAATGTCTTCGCTGCGGCGATAAGGTAAGACACGTTATCGTCGCCAGTAGCGCACCCAATAGCACCACCTTTCATGGTGGTGCGCTATTGGGTGCGAAAGCCGGCAGCGATAACATCTCGGTGGTGCGATGGCTGCCGGCTTTCTCAGGCCTGCCCCCCCTTTTCGCTGGATTCACCATTCTGCGGTAGAATGGTGAATCCAGGCCCAAGTTTGTACCTGAGGCAATGGAGGTTAAAGTGACTTGCCCAAGGTCACAAGGAGCGACAGTGGGACTTCAACCCTGGTCTCCTGGTTCGTAACCCGCTGCTCTAACCACTAGGGTTGTTCTGGTATGGGAGCTTTACTATATTGTAATGGTAATTCTGTTTATTCATGACTTTCTGAGGCCCAAGCTCACATCCAAAACGCATTGCAAAAAGTCTAATTCCATAGGAGTTCCAAGTGTCTTTTTTGCAGAGTTTTCTGGTTGGCACCACAGCAGTGCATGTGAATATAATGGGGTAGATTTTCAAATACCGCGAATAGGCGTACTTTTGTTGGCGCTCCAGGCGCAAACAAAAGTACGCTGGATTTTAGTAGATACGCGCGTAGCCGCTAAAATCCGGGATCGGCGCGCGCAAGGCTATCGATTCTGTATAGCCGGCGTGCGCCGAGCCGCGCAGCCTACCTCTGTTCCCTCCGAGGCCGCTCCGAAATCGGAGCGGCCTCGAAGGGAACTTTCCTTTGCCCTCCCCTCACCTTCCCCTCCCTTCCCCTACCTAACCCACCCGCCCGGCCCTGTCTAAACCCCTCACTTACCTTTGTCGGGGGATTTACACCTCCCGGAGGGAGAAGTAAATCCCCGCGTGCCAGCGGGCCGCTAGCGCGCCGGGACGCAACCTGGGGGCGGGTCCGGAGGGCGCGGCCACGCCCCCGGACCGCCCCGGGCCGTAGCCACGCCCCCGAGCCCGCCCCCGGAACGCTCCCGACACGCCCCGAAAACGCCGCTGCGCTCGGTCCCGTCCCCGACACGCCCCTGACACGCCCCCCTCCGAAAACCCCGGGACTTACGCGAGTCCCGGGGCTCTGCGCGCGCCGGTAGGCTTATGTAAAATAGGCTTACCGGCGCGCAGGGCCCTGCTCGCCTAAATCCGCCCGGATTTGGGCGGATTTAGGCGAGCAGGGCTCTTAAAATCCGCCCCAATATGTATGTTGTAAGTGATATTTTTTTACCTCAGAAGGCTGTACTTTTGAATGTTCTTTTTCATGTAAAATTTATTATAGACGCATAATTTAATTGTGTGTGTCTGCAAAGGATGTGGGAGTGTGTGGGGTGGTGCGGGTGCAAGGCTGTAAGGTTTGCCTAGGGTACCTAATACCCGTCCCTAGCCATGGGTTCTGGGGTGAGGGCGTGTGTTAGTTTCTAAAAATATAGATTGCAGGATGGAGCTGAGCCCAGGGCAGCACAGTAATTTTTCACACAGGGCAGCAAAAAATGCTAGCCCTGGATCAAGGAACTTGCTCTCCAACTGACTCCTTGCGTGACCTTGTGCTAGTCACTTTATCTCGCTATGAGTCAATTTGTTTAGTTTTTATTGGGTTACCCTACCTACCTACTTTCTGTTTGCTCCCTGTCACTTATTTGCCCTCACACTTTATCATGGGATATGTAGAGACAGGACATGCTCTCTGTTGGAGGGAACAGAGACACTGAGTCACAGCAGAGCATGTAACGGTTCCTTTAGCAGCAATAACATTGTTTTTGCTTCCTTTTGGAAATGTTCATGCAGCTTGGACACCGGGAAGAGGGACAAAGCCATCTTAGTTGTGAGATGTTTGTGGTACTGTGTTTTCTAAATGAACAAGCCGTTAAGCCCGTTAAAACGGGCTACATTAACATTTTTTTTGGTTCATTTCCTTCCCCCTCATTCTCCCTCCCACCTCCCCCCACTCTCTCCTCTCTCCCCCCTCCCTCCTCCCCCCAGTCACTCCTCCCTCCCCTCTCCATCCTCCCCTCAGTCACTCCTCTCTCTCTCCTCCCCTGTCACTCCTCTCTCCCCCTCCCCTGTCACTCCTCTCTCCCCCTCCCCTGTCACTCCTCTCTCCCCCTCCCTCCTCCCCTCAGTCACTCCCCTCTCCCTCCTCCCCTGTCACTCCTCTCTCCCCCCTCCCTCCTCCCCTCAGTCACTCTTCCCTCCCCTCAGTCACTCCTCTCTCCCTCCTCCCCTCAGTCACTCCTCTCTCCTCTCTCCCTCCTCCCCTCAGTCACTCCTCTCTCCTCTCTCCCTCCTCCCCTCAGTCACTCCTCTCTCCCCTCTCCCTCCTCCCCTGTCACTCCTCCCTCCCCCCTCCCCTCAGTCACTCCTCCCTCCCCTCTCCCTCCTCCCTTGTCACTCCTCTCTCCCCCTCCCTCCTCCCTCCTCCCCTGTCACTCCTCCCTCCCTCCTCCCCTCAGTCACTCTCTCCCCCCTCCCTCCTCCCCTCAGTCACTCCTCTCTCCCTCCTCCCCTCAGTCACTCCTCTCTCCCCCCTCCCTCCTCCCCTGTCACTCCTCCCTCCCTCCTCCCCTCAGTCACTCTCTCCCCCCTCCCCTCAGTCACTCTCTCCTCCCTTCTCCCCTCAGTCACTCCTCTCTCCTCCCCTCAGTAGATCTCCGGGGTGTTCCTTCCGTCCGTCCGTCCCTCCCTCCCTTGCGCGCATGCCGCCGCCGCTCCTGCTCTTCGGTATGCCGCTCCTGCTCTTCAGTATGCCACTCCTGCTGCTCCTGCTCTTCAGTATGCCGCTCCTGCCGCTCCTGCTCTTCGGGCTGGTGCCGCCGCCGCTCCTGCTCTTCGGGCTGCCGCCGCCGCTCCTGCCGCTCCTGCTCTTCGGGCTGCCGCCGCCGCTCCTGCTCTTCGGGCTGCCGCCGCCGCTCCTGCTCTCCGGGCCGCCGCCGCCGCTCCTGCTCTTCGGTATGCCGCTCCTGCTCTTCGGGCCGCCGCCGCTCCAGCTCTTCGGGCTGGTGCCGCCGCCGCTCCTGCTCTTCGGGCCGCCGCCGCCGCTCCTGCTGCTCCTGCTCTTCGGGCCGCCGCCGCTCCTGCTCTTCGGTCTGCCGCCGCCGCTCCTGCTCTCCGGGCCGCCGCCGCCGCTCCTGCTCTTCGGTATGCCGCTCCTGCCGCTCCTGCTCTTCGGGCCGCCGCTGCTCCAGCTCTTCGGGCCGCCGCCGCCGCCGCTCCTGCTGCTCCTGCTCTTCGGGCCGCCGCCGCTCCTGCTCTTCGGTCTGCCGCCGCCGCTCCTGCCGCTCCTGCTCTTTGGTCTGCCGCCGCCGCTCCTGCTCTTCGGGCCACCGCCGCTCCTGCAGCGCCATTTTTAAGAGGCACACTCTGACCGACGTGCTCGCATGCGCGGTAGAGCTGCTCTCTACTGCGCATCTGTCAACCTTCATTTATTAGGTTGATGTCCCTTGGTCCCTCCCCCCCCCCCCTTATGCCCAGGGATGGGGGGGAGCATATTGTCTGAAACTGCTGATGCAGTGCCATCTGCTTACTGGGTTAAGATCAGCATTGCACGAGCCGTATCCTGACTCCCCCAGCCACCAGAACACTCCCTGCTGTCAGAGCTGCACTGGGGAAGCAGAATGGGATTGTCAGACAGGCAGTAAGGCCAAATGTCATGACCAATTAATGCAGTAAAGACGGACGCATCCATCAAAACCTTCCCTTTAGCCTTTTTAATTCCCAAAATGTGGTGTTAGGATTTATTATACTTAAAAATAAATAAATAAATAACAGGCTCTTTGATTTATAAACAAATCAATAAATTGTATTAAATAGCATCACTGAAATAAATTGTAGCTCCATTTTTTTTAATTCATTTAACAGTAACAAACCTCAAGGTGTATTTAGTGGATGTTCACATAGAGAATGCATTATTATAACATAGCTTGTCAGTGCAGGAGTTAGAAACATAGAAACATAGAAATGACGGCAGAAGAAGACCAAATGGCCCATCCAGTCTGCCCAGCAAGCTTCACTCATTTTTTCTCTCATACTTATCTGTTTCTCTTAGCTCTTGGTTCTATTTCCCTTCCACCCCCACCATTAATGTAGAGAGCGGTGATGGAGCTGCATCCAAGTGAAATATCTAGCTTGATTAGTTAGAGGTAGTAGGGGTAGTAACCGCCGCAATAAGCAAGCTACACCCATGCTTATTTGTTTTTACCCAGATTATGTTATACAGCCCTTATTGGTTGTTTATCTTCTCCCCTGCTGTTGAAGCAGGGAGCTATGCTGGATATGCGTGAAGTATCAGTTTTTTTCTTCTCCCCTGCCGTTGAAGTAGAGAGCTATGCTGGAAATTCGTGATGTATCAGTCTTTCTCCCATGCCGTTGAAGCAGAGAGCCATGCTGGATATGCGTCGAGAGTGAAGTATCAGGTACATTTGGTTTGGGGTAGTAACCGCCGTAACAAGCCAGCTACTCCCCGCTTTGTGAGTGCGAACCCTTTTTTCTTCTCCCCTGCCGTTGAAGCAGAGAGCTCTGCTGGATGTGTGAAGTAACAGTTTTTCTTCTCCCCTGCCGTTGAAGCAGAGAACTATGCTGGATATGCATTGAAAGTGAAGTATAAGAATGGAGTGATCAAGCTAGTTGAAAGGCATCAGGAATAGAGGAAGGTGGAGGTAGTATTTTGGTTATTTGGTTTGGGGTAGTAACTGCCGTAACAAGCCAGCTACTCCCGTCTTTGTGAGTGCAAATCCTTTTTTCCACATTTCCTCTTGCTGTTGAAGCTTAGAGTGATGTTGGGAGTCACAGTAACCATGTGTATGTTTATTGAATAAGGGTATTGTCTCCAGGCAGTAGCCATCATTCTGGCGAGTCACCTACTCTTCATTGGCGGCCTCTTGACTTTATGGATCCACAGTGTTTATCCCACGCCCCTTTGAAGTCCTTCACAGTTCTGAAGTTGAAGCCTGAAAGCCACACAGTAAATCACTGCTTTCCAGTGGTACTCACTTCTCTGTTATGTGCAGTTTTGCAGAAACATCTCTTCAGATCTGTAAGAAGCTTCCCCACAGTTTTGTGATGGGCCAGCTGGATGCTTGGACAGAACTGTGAATGTCACTCTTTTACTAGAGCCCAGTCCCTGATTTCTTGCAGAGACGGTCCTCAGCACCGAATCCTGCAATCATGTGCCCTAAATCTCGCCAGTAGATGTCATACAAAGACTGGGACTCTCTCCCCCCCCCCCCCCCCCACTCCCCCCCCCCCCCCCCCCCACTCCCAAGGATGTGAATTTTGCCTCTGCGGCACCTTCAGCCTCAACCTGCACGGGGAGCAGACGATTCTGTCCTTCCATGAAGAATTGCACAGCACTGCCACTGAGTCTCCAGGACGAGGGTTTCTTCACCAGATAATTCTGAGTGGGCCAGTGATTGGTGGATTCTGCCTTATTTGGGTGACAGACCACATGGAAGGTTTGGATCTGGCCTTGTGATACTTGAATCTGATTAGAAACATTACCGTGGGCCGGCCTGGTGGCTCAGAGGCAGTGTTGTGGACTGCCCTATGGAGGGATCAGATCATCTGCTCCCTGTGCAGGTTGGGGCTGGGGATGCCACAGAGGCAACGTTCACATCCCTTGGGGAGTACGGGGTGGGGGGTGGGGGTAGAGAGAGTCCCAATGTGTGCAACACCTACTGGCCGGATTTAGGGCACATGATTGCAGGGTTCTGTGCTGAGGATTGTCTCTAGTCACTGAACTTAGCGAGTCAGGACATATAAAATAGGAGGTAATATTCCCTGAGTAATTGGGAATGGAGGCTTATGCTGCCAGGATCCCAGCCTTGGTTCCAACTGAATTAGAAGCTCAAAGAACAGGAGGAATCTGCCAGACCTCTTCACCTTCCCCCGAAGAAAATAAAGAAGCCTTATCCTTTTTGTAATAACTACATTTTTTTTTTATGGCAATCCAAACTATTTTCAGTTTTCACACCAGTATTTGCCTCTGAAGAAAGTGTGTCTTACTATTAAGAACAGGATAGCAACTCGACCAAAATTGGGCCTGTTTGTCCCTTTTAAGACGTTTGAGTATTATGTGGCATGAGACAGGTTCAGAGAACGAGATTTGAATGCTTCTTTGGGTTGCTTAATGGCATAGATAAGAAGCGGAATGCCCAGTGTGTGCTGAATGACTAACATACGTGGGACGTATGTCACAAATGGTGATCAGAGAAATGCTAGCAGGATGCCATGTGCCTGACCCCAAGTGCAGCAGAAAGTTAACAATTAACGAAAACTGTTTTCCACAGCTTTGCAGCAAACCAGGGAACCACAAAATGGAAAGAGCTGTGGACGGTTACGTTGCAGGTGATTTTGTATTTGTGGTAATGACTCCACAGAGGGATCCTCTTGGCATTTATTGCTGGGAGGAATGGGGCAGTCTGGAAGGGAAAGGCTAAGAAGGATGAACTGGCAAAGATCTGGACCTGAGAGACTGGTGGCTTGCTTAACAGTATTAAGTGACTGAATGGCCCAGGCTGCTCATCCACCATATTACTAAGGAGCAGCCACCTTGGAACATGTTGAAGTGGTGGGGGGGTGACAGTGTAACGTGTGACTAATGTAGTGTTCAGCTGGGAAATCGATGTCCACTGCTCAGCATGTGACCTTAAGCAAGTACCCTTGATATAAACTTTGTTAAGCGGAAAACTCTTTTCCCCTCCTCTGCAGTCTTGGTGCCCACACACCTCCCTCCCCCCTTCCACATGTAGCATACAAGATGTGAAATGAAAATAACAGTGCACTGTACACAAAAAAAGGATTCAAGGGTATGAAGGAAAAAAAAGCAAAGGCCCGGAGGGATGGGGTAGATAACGTTTCTTTTCTGGTTATTTTTAGTAGAAGGGTCATCCTTTTGAATAATTACACCTCATTTTCTTAATATTTTCCCTGTTCCCCATCTCACAGAGATTCCTTTCCATTTCAAAACATGATGATGATACTTTCGTGACGACATTGGGAGCACTGCGACATTGTGAAATTGGCATGCTTAGTTTTTTGGCTGGAGAAGGAAGCCAGCTTCCTGCTCATAAAACAATAAATTAGAATGTTGTATGTTAAAAAAAAAAAAAAAAAAAAAAAAAGACATCAAGTTTCAGTTAAATTTCCAAATATGTCTGCGTTTTTGAACCTTGGCTAAAGTTCTTCATCAATGAAAATGTTGCGCATTCTATAGAATAGAATTTAGCTGCTGTTTTGTTCCATGGAATTATTAGACTGTGAAAAATCCATAACACCCTTCCGTCACCCCAAGATTTGCAACAACTTAAGGGTGTTGTGAGGCAAGTAATGTTTGGATACCTGCTTGTTGGGCCAGTTGAAGCACTTGGCTTGGGTAACCTACCGCTGAATTTCAAGCACATTATACAGAATTAGACCAAGAATTTTCAAAAGTGAGTTGAGGACAGATGTTGGCTTTTATTATTCGGAAGGTAATTTTTTAAAAAGGAGTGTCTGTGGGTAAAACAGTATTTTACCTGCAGAAGTGGCCCTCATAAAATGATACGCATGCACGTAATTTTTACCAAACTGGGGAGAGGCATTCTGGAGAGCGGAGTCTGGACGGGTTTTGCATTTACAGACACTCTTTTAGGTTTTGAAAAGTGTGTGTGGAAACTTCCTCCAAAACTTCCCCCTCCTCCACCCCAAAAAAAGTGGCAGGTGTAACTTTATGCAGGCAGTTTTTGTGGAATAAACTAGGGATTGCTTTGAAAATTAGTGTAATTTATGAGTAACTTTACAAAATTTTATGCAGACTCTTATAAAATTAACTCCCGCCCTCCCCCCCCCCCACAAAAAAATGTACGGTGGCATTACCGCAAAGGGAATACTTGGGTAGTTTATCAACCTTGCTTATTTGCTCTTGGAAGCATGGCTTGCTGCTAAAGTGGCTTGTTGAGTGATTGAGGCTGAGGACCACCAAAATGCAGTTCAGCGAAGCATCTTGGTATTGCAAATGAATTGCTCTGCTTGTTGTGGTAAATCAAATAGTTGTGTATCTTGTAACTAGTCTTCAAGTAGCCCTTGAAGACTTGAGAGTAGGAACCAAGTGCAGGCTTCCATGTAAAATGTTCACTGTCCTTTTCTGGTAGTGCAAAGTAGATGCTACCAGGAGTAACAGTGGAGAGCTCTCTTTTGAAGTAAGCAACTTAATGGTCCACTTAAGTCTACAATTTGCAATTCACTCAGAAGGTGCTGAAACATCGCTAGAAGGCCATTTTAAATTGTAAGATTGGTGTTTACTATTAACAAATTAAAAAAAATAATATTCACAGGGTTCCAATTTTAGTTTGTTGTGTGCCCATTTGAAACATTGCTGATTACAAGAGGGGTAATCAGATGGGTAGGTTTTGATTTAAGGGGAGTTTCCTTATCGTTCATGCCAGACCAGTTCAGACAAGTGGATTATGTCCTCCTGCCAGCAGATGGAGACAGAGAAAAAAAGCTCAAAGCCGACTTTACGCTCCTTATAAAGGTCTGGTGCTGCCTTCAGCTCTTCAGTATCTTATGTCATAGCTAAGACAACCGAAGGCAATTGTTTGTTTTGGCAGGACTAAACAAAAAGAAATTAATAAGTAAGTTTTTTAAACTTCACCATTTTAGATAGATTAGAAACTCAGGGACAAAGGATCATGATGTGCAGAAGTAAGGAAGGAGATTCAGAGGAAGTGTGAGGAAACACGGCATTACTGGGAGAGTTGTGGATGCCTGGAATTGCCTATCAGCACAGAGGACATCAACCAAAAGTGACAGAGTTTAAGGATGTTTGTAGCAGATACAGAAGGCAATGAACAAAAATTGAGTTGTTGTGTTTGAGGCATTGTGAACCCTTGGTTGCAATGGAGATGACTCCGCCCATGGGGAGGAGCCCTTTGGGGAACCACTGCGATAGGCTGACACAGTTAGCAGACACAATGGATAGAGTCTTTATTGTTCTGCTGTAATTAGATGATAAAGCAGGAAGGTAAGGCACTGATCCACAAGGTGCCAATACGCTCAACAGGCTCAGAAGTATAGTCTCACCCAGATGTTCATGATAGGCAGGAGCCCGCAGGGCGGGTAATGCTGCTGCGGCTGGTGGGTGGAGTTGGAGCGCCGGTTCGTAGAGGTACTCACAGAGTGAAGGCATCTTCCTGATGGTAGAATGGTGGGACCGAAGGTCCATGGTGCAGGATATGAAGTAGATAGGCCCTCGAGGAGCGAGTACCCAATGGTCCAATATCCTGGAAAGAATAAGAGAAAAGACCCCCGAGGAGCTGTTGTCTAGGTTAGTGAGGACCCCGAAGGGAAGTTGGAAGCGAGAGACCCCCGAGGAGCGGGTGTCTAGAGCTTCTGCTGGAGCGAGGCCCTTAGTGAAAGGAAGCGTCTAACCTGGCAGTTTAGAGCAGGCAGAGTAGCAAAGCAAAGTCTTTGCTAACTCAAATTGGTAGCGGAAGCGGAGGCTAGTTATTCCCAGAGGTACTGATGTCATGCGGTGGGACCGCCCCCGAGGTTCCTGCCATGACGTGTATTTGAGTGTCAGAGATGTGCGCGCTCGCACCCTAGGAGGCCACGGGAGTGAGCATGGCGGATGGGGACACCCATGCTGGTCTGAAAACGCTGAGGCCCGCAGCACTCGGCACGGGAGACAGCTATCTTGCCCAAAGAGAGGGAAAGGGGAGAAATTTCCCCCAACTAAAGCCACACGCCTCTCCTCGACCAAAGACTGAGCGTTTTCAATAGCGGGCCCATCTATTTGGAATAACATTCCCTCAAGCCTCAGATTGGAACCATGCCTCTTAACTTTCAGAAAAAAACACAAGACGTGGCTCTTTCACCAAGCCTTCTCTGATCCTCCAGACAATCACTAGTCGCAATTAATCCCACCTGGACGAATGGTCTTTTATCTTCTTGAACGATGGACTCTGGCACCTCCAGGTTAAAGCCCATTAAGCTTTAACCCGTATTCTTTATTGTACTATGTTATAATTACTACCTGCCTTTACCTTCCTTCCAGCTATTTAAGCTTCCAAGTTTTTTACTCCTTGTTAAATGTAACTTTGCCTTATTCACCTCTATTGTTAATTACTTTAGTTGTCGCTTCAGTTATACCCTTGTTCTATGTAAACCGATCCGTTATGGTTATTACTATGAAGGTCGGTATAAAAAAGTGTTAAATAAATAAATAAATAAAAAGAGATAAGGCAGAGCGGTCGCAGCCGTCTGCGACCAACGGACGCAATAGTACCCCCCTTCAAAGGGCCCCCTCCAAGACCTCTTCCAGGTGGTCTGGGCTTGCGTGGGTGTGCCAGGTGGAATTGGCATAGCATCTCCTTGCCTGTAATATTGGCCAGTGGTTCCCAGGAGTTTTCCTCTGGGCCATAGTTCTCCCAAGAGATGATGTACTCCCATGTCTTGCCTCTTTTACGTACATCAAGAATGTTGTCTACGGCATATTCAATGTCATCCTCTGTGTTCAGGCTGGTGGGCTCTGGTTCTTTTCTGGAGAACTCAGAGAGTATCACTGGCTTTAGTAGAGATACGTGAAATGCATTGTGTTTCTTCATTGATGGAGGCAGTTTGAGACTGTATGTTAAATTTTCTAATCGCTGAAGGATGGTGAAAGGTCCCACAAAGCGAGGAGCAAATCTTGCAGAAGGGAGCTTGAGTCGGAGTTATTTTGTGCTTAACCAGATCTTGTCACCTGGCTGGAACTGGGGTGCCTTTTGACGATGGGCATCATAGGTCCTCTTTGCCTTTTGTCCTGCTTTAAAAAGGAGCTCCTTCGTCTGTCTCCAAAGCTGGGATAATTCTGCTGCAGTAGCCTGGGTAGCAAGAGAGGCTACTGTCAATGGAATAGGCAGCAGAGATAAAGGTTGTCTCCCGTAGACAAGTTAGAAAGGGGAAGATCCCGTTGAAGAAGCAGGATGTGAATTAATGGCAGATTCTGCCCAAGGCAGTAATTCAGCCCAGTCGTTCTGTCTGGAGTTGACATAGGATCGCAAGAATTGTTTCAGCGTCCTATTCATCCTCTCAGTCTGACCATTAGACTGAGGATGGTAGGCAGAGGTTAGATCTAAAGCAATGTCAAACTTCTGACATAATGCTCTCCAAAACTTTGCAGTAAATTGCACTCCTCTGTCAGATAGTATATGTTTGGGCATCCCATGAAGACGAAGATGTGCTTTATGAAGAGTTTAGCTAATTCAGTAGCAGAGGGTAATCCTGGTAATGCTACAAAGTGTGCCATTTTAGAGAAACGGTCGACTGTAACCCATATGGTGGTGGTGCCGCTGGATGATGGCAGGTCCACTACAAAATCAGTAGCAATATGGGTCCAAGGTTCATCCGGTGATGGTAGAGGTTGTAATAAACCCCAAGGTTGCCCAGGTGGTGGCTTTTGCTTGGCACAGACAGTGCAGGAACCCACGTACGTTTGCACGTCCTTCTTAATGGTTGGCCACCAATAGTACCTTTGCAACATTGTTAAGGTGTGACTCTGTCCAGGATAGCCTGCCAGATGAGAATCATGTGCCCATTTCAACAGTCTTTTTCTTAAACTTCTGGCCACCATCGTCTTCCCAGCAGGTACCGTGTGGGTGGCTGCAAGAACCACTCTTGCGGGATCGATGATATGATGGGGTTTATCTGGCACGTCCTGAGGTGAGAAGGAGTGCGATAAGGTATCAGCCCGGGTGTTCTTTTCTCCTGGACGGTATTTCAGAAGGAAATCGAACCTGTTGAAAAATAGGGACCATCTTGCCTGATAGTGGTTGAGTCATTGAGCATGTCGAAGATACTCTGGATTCTTGTGATCGGTGTATACTACTATTTGGTGTTGTGCGCCTTCTAGCCAGGGATGCCACTCTTCAAAAGCCAGTTTGATCGCAAGAAGCTCCTTGTCTCCTATCCCATAGTTTCTCTCAGCAGGCGAGAATCACCTAGAAAAAGGAGCAAGGATGGAGCACATTGGATTCGCTGTACTGACTTAGAACCGCCCCCACACCAACGTCGGATGCGTCAACCTCCACGATGAAAGGACGGTGTGGGTCAGGGTGGCGGAGACACGGCTTCTTTTGAAAAGCCTCTTTGAGCGTCATGAAAGCTGAGATGGCTTCAGGAGACCAATTGGCAGGGTTGGCTCCCTTTTTGGTCATAGCAGTTAGAGGGACTGTCAATGATGAGTACTTTTTAATAAAGGATCGGTAGTAATTGGTGAATCCTAAGAAGCAACGTAATGCCTTCAGGCCTGTGGGTTGAGGCCAGTCCCCAATACTCTCAAGTTTCTTGGGGTCCATTTGAAAACTGTTCTTTGAAACGATATATCCCAGGAAGGGTACAGCTTCTTTGTGAAATTCACACATCTCAAGCTTTGTGTAAATGTGGTACTCACGCAGGCATCTTAGGACTTTCTTAACATCCTCCTGATGACTTTGCAGATCCTGAAAAAAGATCAGTATATCATCACGATATACTACTATGCATTGATACAGTAAGTCCCGTAAGATGTCATTCATCATATTTTGAAAGACTGCAGGTGCGTTACTTAAACCGAAGGGATTGATGAGGTATTCAAAGTGTCCATCACGGGTGTTAAAAGCAGTCTTCCATTCGTCTTCTTCTCGAATACGCACCAAGTTGTAAGTTCCTTTTAGGTCCAATTTGGAGAATATTTTGGCTCCTTGGAGTCTATCAAACAGTTCAGATATTAAGGGCAGAGGGTACCTGTCCTTGATGGTAATCTCATTCAGATCCCTGTAGTCGATGCAGGAGCGTAAGATGCCATTCTTTTTTCCTAAAAAAAGAAGCCTACACCAGCAGGGGATTTGGAAGGTCTGATAAATCCCTCTTGTAGATTTTCCTGTATGTAGGTAGACATAGCTTTGGCCTCGGCTATAGAAAGAGGGTAGACTCTTCCTTTAGGAGGTTCAGAGTTTGGCTTCAGATTTATGGCACAATCGAACTCTGTGTGGAGGAAACACATCAACTGCTTGCTTAAGAGAAAACATCCTGAAAGGAGGCGTATTGTGGAGGTAAGCCAGGTAATGATGGAGAGGTAGGCATGCATATGAGCGGTGAAACTTCAGCAAGACACCGACCATGACAATCTGGTCCCCACCAGGACAGTTCCAAGGTAGCCCAATTAAATTGTGGCATATGGTCTTGAAGCCACGGCAAACCCAACACCACTGGATGCATGTTTTTTTCCAACACTAGAAAGGAAATTGATTCTGAGTGTAGGGCTCCAATGCGCAGGCCAATGGCCTAGGTGGTCAATGAAACTTCTCCAGGAAGTGGTTCTCCATGGATGGATGACAATAGCAGAGACTTATCAATTGGTGTGGTAGGAATCCTCAGATGTTCGACCAAGTGCTTCAGAATAAAATTACTTCTGGCACCGGAGTCAATGAGAGCGAGAGTCTAAAACTCGAAACCTCCTCAAAGCAGGGATACAGGTAAAGATAATGGAGGAGTAGGAGAGGTAAGGCCCAGGAGAATTCCTCCTGCAGATCTCAGGCCCGTCAGATTCCCGGACAAATGGGATAGGTTTGGACTGCATTGCCCGATTGGCCACAGTACATGCACAGGCCCATGCGCTTGCGGTAACGTCTCTCCTTGGAGGTCAAGTGGCTTTGGCCTTGTTGCATAGGCTCTTCCTCCTCTAGGAGTGCAGACGGTAAGCTGGAAGCAATAGGCACAGGTTTTGGACGGTTAGCCCCCACTGTAGACTTTCGTGGACTATTAACCTCTTGAGTACGATTGCGGATACGGCGGTCAGTTCTCTCTGCTAGTTCCATCAGGGACTCAAGGGATTCAGGCAAATTGCGAGCCACTAGTTCATCCTTTATGTGAGAGTTGAGACCCTCCATGAATATGGCACATAGGCATCCAGTGTCCCAATGCAGTTCGGATGCTAGGGTCTTAAATTCAATGGCAAAGTCTGTAAGTGGCTTGTTACCTTATGAAGGTTGAGCAAGGCAGATCCAGTGATGGTCTGGCGAGCCGGGTCATCAAACACAAACTTAAAAAGTTGTAGAAATCCTGATAGGTCATTCAGGATAGGATCTTCATGTTCCCATAGTGGTGAAGCTCAGGCCAGGGCTCGTCCTTCAAGGAACGACAGGATGTAGGTGGTCTTCAAAGCCTCAGTAGGAAAGAGGGTAGGCTGTAAAGCAAAATGCATGCTGCATTGATTGATGAACCCTCTGAACATCTTGGCTTTCACTGAAACATGGCCCAAAACACTTTCACTACTTCAAATTTATCTAGAAACAATAAAAACCTGGTTAGCTCACAATCGACTCAAACTGAACGCAGCGAAAACAGAACTAATTTACTTATCTACTATTCCTGATTCCACTCAACGCCCTCCAAAAACATTCACTTTTGATGGACAATCTATATCAATAACTAACCATGCTAGAAACCTTGGCGTAACAGTAGATTCTAAGTTATCTCTATCAAAACACATATCAGAAACAGTCAAAAAATCATTTTTCAAGATACACATGTTAAAAAAACTAAAGCCACTTCTGCTGTCATCAGACTTCCGAACCGTAGCACAAGCTTTAATATTATCAAATCTGGATTATTGTAATGCACTATACATTGGACTCCCACTATCATCTTTACGCCCACTTCAGCTTATCCAGAATGCTACTGCTAGACTGATTTTCAACCTTCCTAAAAGAGAACATATCTCCCCAGTACTCCAACATTTACACTGGCTTCCCATTACTCACCGCATAAAATACAAAATCTTAACCACTATCCACAACCTACTTTATAACCCCAATTCTATATGGCTCTGCTCTATGCTACACATATATAAACCAACAAGACAGCTCCGTTCCACAGACAAATGTTTACTGGAAATTCCGTCAGTCAGATCTACTAGCTTAGCCCTAACAAGAAACAGAGCTTTCTCAGTTTTTGGTCCTTCCTTGTGGAACTCTATACCAGACAGTATCCGAATGACATCTAATCGAAATGAATTCAAAAAGATGGTTAAAACCTTTCTATTTAATGAAGCATACAATCTCAGTACCACTATTTAAATGTTTACTCTGAATTACCCATATCTGCTTGATACTTGTAAAGAAAGAACTATTTCTGTTTTATTGTGTCTTATGTTCAAATTGTTTTTATTGTGTATGTAAATTGTAAACCGCCTAGACGGACACGTAAGTGACCCCATGTGCGGTATATAAAAAACTTTTAAATAAATAAATAAATAAATAGGCATAGATAAAGGCACAGAGGTCTTAAGGGTTACCACTGGTGACAGCAGCTCCTTCACAGGAGGACCTGAGGAGTTCAGTTGAGCGTGCAACTGATTGAAGGCAGTAGCAAGGTTCTCCAAAGACTTTTGTTGTTTTGTAATCCGCTGGGCTAGGCCAGGAATGGCCTGCAGGGCTGCGAGCTGAGCAGAGTCCATGGAGTTAGCAATCTGTTGTGTTTGAGGCATTGTGGACCCTTGTTCGCAATGGAGATGACTCCGCCTGCGGGGAGGAGCCCCGTGGGGAACCACTGCAATAGGCTGACACAGTTAGCAGACACAGAATGGATAGAGTCTTTATTGTACTGCTGTAATTAGATGGTAAAGCAGGAAGATAAGGCACTGATCCAAGAGGTGCCAATACGCTCAACAAGCTCAGAAGTATAGTCTCACCCAGATGTTCACGATAGGCAGGAGCCCGCAGTGAGGGTAATGCCATGGCTGGTGGGTGGAGTTGGAGCGCCGGTTCGTAGAGGCACTCACAGAGTGAAGGCGTCTTCCTGATGGTAGAATGGTGGGACCGAAGGTCTGTGGTGCGGGATATGAAGTAGATAGGCCCTCAAGGAGCGAGTACCCAATGGTCCAATATCCTGGAAAGAATAAGAGAAAAGACCCCCGAGGAGCTGTTGTCTAGGTTAGTGAGGACCCCGAAAGGAAGTTGGAAGCGAGAGACCCCCGAGGAGCGGGTGTCTAGAGCTTCTGCTGGAACGAGGCCCTTAGCGAAAGGAAGCGTTTAAGCTGGCAGCTTAGAGCAGGCAGAGTAGTGAAGCGAAGTCTTTGCTAACTCAAATTGGTAGCAGAAGCGGAGGCTAGTTATACTCGGAGGTGCTGACGTCATGCGGTGGGACCGCCCCTGAGGTTCCTGCTATGACGTGTATTTGAGCGTCAGAGATGTGCGCGCTCGCGCTCTAGGAGGCCACGGGAGTGAGCATGGTGGATAAGGATGCCCATGCTGGTCTGAAAACACAGAGGCCCGTGGCACTTGGCACCGGAAACAGCCATCTTGCCCAAAGAGAGGGAAAGGGGAGAAAAAGAGGTAAGGCAGAGCAGTCACAGCCGTCTGCGACCGGACGCAACAGAAGTAGCATCTGCTATGACACAGTATAGGTGGGGATAACTAGGCAGACTGGGTGGACCAAGAGGTTCTTCTCTACTGATAACTGCCATGAAATACAGTAAAAGGCAGTGATGGAGAACACAGTGAATAAGCAAGCAAAGCGATGCTAGGGAACAAACCTCCCAGCTGAGAACTATGGAAGGCTTCCTCATCCTGATAATCAAAAGCCAGGGCTTTTTTGTGTCGGTTTTGAGTCCCGGCACAAACCCCAGCTTGATTTGCTATCACCTTCTCCTGCACCTGCTTGATTTGCCTTGTGGTCCCTTCAAAAAACCATGCATCCTTGCATGCAAGTATCGGCACCATATTTTTCCAGAAAGATAGCATTGATCATAAGTTTGTACCACTGCATGAGCTCTGTAGTGGGGGCAGGTGGTGTGTACAGTGCAGTGTCGTGTCGTGGACTTCTCATGACTGCGGTGACAGAGTAAAAAACTTGGAATTAGTGGATGAACACCCTGCAACCCTGCAGTTTATCTCTGCTGATGTCGACAAGCAGAGCACAATGCAGCTGAATTAGATTACAGCTCCACTAGCACTCAGTCTTCCGCTGCAGTTGAGCTGCATGCAAATTAAATATGACAAACTGTTTCTGAGCCAAGAAAAACAACTTTTCAAACTATGATGCAGAAAAGTAATTTATTTTGTGAATTTCAAACATGAAATATATATATATAGTGAGTTGGGGGACAGGGCAGATTGCAAATAAGTTAAAGTATTGTAACTGAATATATATGTCATGTATAGGAATTGATAATAGCATACATTTTACGCATAATCATCTAAAACATTTCTACTTTGTTACTTTGAAAATGAAATACATGCGGGTTCCACCCATCTTGTCTTCTTGCTTACAGATAATGTTTGCACATTTTTCTAGTTAGATTCATGTTTTAAAAAATACATTTTTTTAAACGTTTTTCAGCCACATCAGCTGTTCCCCAGATGGACTGAGAAGCCCCACTTGCATTCTTGCTGTCATAATTGATCAGATCAGTAACTGTCTGATGGTTTCATTTGCAGTTAGAACCAAGCTTGAATTGAGCAGTCTGATTTTACTATGCACCGATGAACCAAAGACCAGTGTTTTCCCTAGATAAACCCAAGCATCTCTGGGGAGGTTGGGCGGGAGTGGGTGGGGCTTTGATTTTGTTCATTAACAAAATGCCTGTGGAAATGCTTTAACAGTGACCACTGGGGGAGGGAGACATTTCTTGTCTTTGTTGATTTAACTTGATGGGCTGAAGGCCAGGAAGAGTTTGAAGGTATTTGTGCCAGTTTTGTCATCAGCAGTCAAAAATGTGCCTTACCTGGGCACCCATGCAGGCAGTAGGAACCATTTCAAAAAGTAGGGAAAAAAAAAGACTCAACATTCATTACATTGCTTCCTGATCCTCATTGGAATCTGATAGATATTGGATGCCATTCATCCTAGAGGTGAATATATGTGTATTTCAGAAACACGCTAGTCTTGAAGGGCATTTGGGTTTCTGTTTGAAGGAAAGGAGTTAGAAAACTCCACATTTTCTTTGTTGGCTGTTATATAGATACAAGGAATCTGATTTAGTGAGGATTTTGTGCACATTTTTGGCTCTGTGATCCTCCAGAATGGCACCAAGCCTTGTGTTCTTTGTATGTGTTGGGGGCAATGGAGGTGGGGGACTTTTATGAAAATGAGTTGGTGTTTTAGATGCTGGTCAAGTTTAATGTTTTATGACCAAATGTTTCATTTACCTTCTTCTAATCAGCTCTTCCTTGCCAAAATAAAACACCATCAGAAAAATAGTCTTGAGGGGCCAATTCAGCCATTTTCTGTCCCATGTATCTTTCAGGTGAAAGACATTTGTGTGCTAGGAACGGCAGATTCAGCCAATCAGGTTGACTGATCTTCTTTTTAACATTTTTTTTTTCAACATGCCAAGACAGTTTTTGAGAAGCACACAGGATGGTGTTGATCCCTTATTACAAGGCAGCAGTTATCCCTTGACCTGTTCCTGAAATGGTGGGACTACAGGTTGCATGTGAGTTCCAGGAAATTCTGCTTTTGGTATCCTTGTGAAGATTCATAGTTTGAGCTTTTGTGCTGTTTTCATCGAATTGTAGAAAGAATTGAACTGGAAAGGACTTCAAGAGGTCATTGTGCTGAATGGAGTGGTTTTTGGGTACTTGCCAGGTTCTTATGGCCTGGATTGGCCACTGTTGGAAACAGGATGCTGGGCTTGATGGACCCTTGGTCTGACCCAGTATGGCATTTTCTTATGTTCTTATGGAGTCAAATCAGTGGAAGATGGCCAGGGCATAAGCCGAATGTGTTAAGTAATTCGAGGAAAGATATGGACTGCTGCTGATAATATAACAGCCATATCCCAAGCTGTTCCTAGATCATCCTTAGTTAACAGATCTGGTTTTCAGGATATTCACAATGAATGTTCATGAGATAGGCCATATCGTTTTCTTCTGCCACTTTGTTTCTGTCTAGTCTGCCCATCCACTTAACAAGTTTAGCTTTACAATTCCCATCACACCATCAGAGATCCCCTGCATTTGTCCAATGCTTTATTGAATTTAAATACCTTTTTTTGTCTTCACCACCTTCACTGAGAGGCCGTTCCATACATCCACTACCCTCTCTGTAAAGAAATATTTCCTAAGATTACTCCTGAGTCTATCCCCTTTCACCCTCATTGCATGACCCCTCGTTCTAGAGCCTCCTGGGCATGGAAACCTCTGAGATAATTAAATGTCTCTGTCATATCTCCGCTATTTTGCCTGTTTAGATTTTTTAATCTATCTCCATATACTTTAGAATGAAGACAGACTCCAACCCGATTATATCCTTTTGAAAGTGCAGTTTCCAGAATTATGTACAGTATTACAAATGAGGTCTCACAGGGTGGATCTCCAATGCCTGCTCTTAAAAGTCACCAGTGATGGAGAGTCCACCATTTCCTATATTACCATGACAAGATGCCTATAGAGAACAAGCATGTAAGCATATACCCTTTATGTATGGGGTTCGGAATGATGTGTCGGGCTAGTCCAGAATGGACCTTAATTAATGTCGGCTGACGGAGGCAATTTCAAGATAACTTTGTTCAGTCTTTACTATAGCCAAGAAATGGCATTACAGTGTTGCCTTAAGGAAAGTCAGCGGTGTTTCCTTGTTGTGGTTGCTCAGAAAGTTTTGTTGATTTTGGAAGTCACTGTCTATGGGAAGGGAGGCACCTGCTAAGTTAATTTTATCATTTCCTGTGTAAACATGGAGCGCTGACCGTTCCCACCTCACCAGTTCGAAGGGTCAAAGCGGTACAAACAGTGCAGTTTTACAAGTTTCAGTGTATCTTCACCTTGGTGATGAGAAGAGTCTATAAGCATATAAAACAGAGGAGGGGAGTAGAACTCAAAGGGGTTTTTTTGTTGTTGTTTTAAGGCTTTAACTGCTAAAAATATAACACAGTTTTCCATTTTATTTTATGACTTTGGTTTCAACACCTGTAAGAGGACTTCATGTTAGCACACTGAGCCAATGGAACGGTTCACATGTAGGGGGGGTTTTTGTAGATTTTATTTATTCAGGTGGGGTAATACAGAAGAAACCAATACTACAAGCCAGTTTTCCCACACAACCGTATATACGGTTCTTCAGGCAAATATATAGCAGAATAGAGACTAAACTCTTTTATTTAGCAAGGAGGAGAAGCTTACAGGTTAACAATGAAACCAACATGTTCACGCCACAAGACACAGCTGTCATCTCTCCACTCTTTGGTCACATCTGAAGACGGGACCTCCTTGATGGACATCATTGCCTGTGGATTGTTCTTGTGTTGGTCCAATAAGTAGTGTCATGGCCTGCAGAGATCCTGGTGCTCTTCAGAGCACGTCAGCCTGACTTCTAAATTTGGTCTCAGGGCATAGATTGCTGTGCACAGGGAGTATTTTAAGACTCCCATGGCATGGCAGTTTGAGCCATGCCAGATCTGACTATTGACTTACATCGGGCACACCTGAGGGCTTTGCCTGCAAAGGTCTGTTCAGATAGGACAAATGTATTATTATCATAAAGCTCATAATAAGCTGGAATGATGCAGACAGGTTTGTAATGGAAATCTCAAAGTATTCCTTCTTTCTGGGAAAAGAGAGGGTTGTTGAGGTCTGCAATGGTCTCCCAGGGGAAGAGGTGGAGAAAGAAATGGTGAGAGACTTCAAGAGAGCATGGGTAAGCACAGAGAATTCCTGGTTGTGAAGAGATGCAAGGAAAGACAAAGAGCGGGGGTGGGTATGCAGTGGGCAGCTTCAGAAAGGACCACCAGAGCAGGTAGGGGCCCATCTCGGAAGATCTTAGAGCAGCTGCAAGTTGGCCCCTTTCTTCCTCAGGTGGCATTTATGCCCCTTCTATAGCAGCGCAGCAGGAATGGAGTTAGGCCCCCATGAAGTTCTTTCCTGATGCCGTATTCTATGTTTCTGTGTTATGGGCCCTGGAAAGAGCACTAGTATCTTGTTTCCCCTCCTCCCCTATTTTCCTCACATTTGTGTGCCTCTCTGCCTGGGTGATTTTAGCTTCCTTTGCTGGTTTAAGGGCTAGATAAATTTCCAGCTTTGGACCCTCGGTATCACTCTGTAGTTAGGCAGGGCTCGCACTGTTTGTTCTCCCTCTTTCTTTTCTTTTTCCCTGCCCACTTTCTCCAAACTCCAGGCACGTCAGCATCCTGCCAAGGATGGGTCCTCCTGTAACACAGCACATACAGCTATATTACAGCCTCTTACAAATGCTTTTGTCATAATCTGGCATTTCCTGTGTGCCAGGCACTGGCCTCATTTCCTTCCATTCATGCAGCAGCCCAGCCATCCAAAAGTTGATCCAATGGGACTCCACTGGTCCCCTTAGTTCAGTTGGAATGTGAGCTTTTAAGACCTTCTGGTCCCTCCCTGTCAGGTATTTCCTTATTTTGCTCACAGATGATATGTCTAAACACCATGTTTTGTAATCTGCAAACCAGCCTTTCTTGGGGTAATTGGAAGAAGGATGAACTTAGTGCACAGATGCATTTCCTGTTGGAAAGGATTCATGGTGGATTTTGCTATTTGGAGCAGGAGGCCAATGCAAATGAAGGTCTGGGCTGATAGACAAGCCTACCAGGTCTGTGCCTAGGGCAGCAAATTTCCTGCACCCTGCTGACCAGCAGTCCTGCCCTAGATATCTAAAAACACCCCCTCCTGCTGTCACCAGCATTGCTCCTTCATCTCAGACTTCTTCTCCGGCGATGTGATCCTCACAGTGCAGCAAGCATCGGAACTAAACTTACGCATGCAGGCCCTGTTCCCATACACGGAAGCCTAGAAGGTATAAGGCCTGTTAGCATAGGTTTAGGCCCTGCACATAGTGCATTATGATAATTGCGTCAGAGTTTAGGTACAAGGGTTGCCCAAATCTGTCACTATGCAACTGGAAACTGAAAACCGACGCCTTGATTTTATAGTTGTTGTTTGGCTGTTCAGCTGTCCTTCATCTTGTGACAAGTGACCTGAGGGGGCATCACTCCAGCTGAAGCTCGTGTTCAACCCAAAAACACTACCTAATCACGCTGCCCCTCAAGACTTTGTGGCTGGGAAAAAAAAAATCTAGAGTTTTCAAGAATGCGGTTATTGAATTGTGGAACTCACTCCTCTTTCCTTTCACTTTGTGAGCCATTGATGATTAACCTGGCTTTTCGTTGCCAATGGAAGACCTGGTTCTTTGGCCAGCAGAGCTGTGGACTAAACAGACAAATCCTCTGAGGGCCCACAGTAGGCCATAAACTGACAAATGACCTCTTTGTGAAGGACTATATCAGACAATTTAATGATCTGCACATTTCTAAGGCATTGTATTAAAGTTTTATTTCATGTACTGTTTTGTAGAGATGACCCAGAGTCGTCCTTAGGGATTGATGAACAGGGATGAGAGCCCTGGGCCCCACACTGCCATGGTAGCCCCATCCCCAACACTATAATCCTATCCCCTGGGCCCCACTGTGTTTGATTTGCCCTGGGCCCCATATCCTTCTAAGATCAGCCATGAGATGACATATGCCAAGCCTTTAACTTTTACTGTTTACATTTTTGATATTGTGGTAACTTGGGCTGACTGTGGTTGGGGAAACAGCCAGTAAGATAAAGGAGGCAGACACTAGCTCTTTCCTTAGATACAATGGAGCCGATGCAAAAAAAAAAAAAAATGCTTAAAGTGGCGCCCGCTGTCCTAACGTGCCCCTAGGCACCTCTCCTGGGGGGGGGGGGCACCATGCAATATTTAAATTAGGGGTTGCATTGTCAAGGAGGCGCTACGGTTGATTGCGCACCCCTAGTGCCTCCTTGACAGCGGGAGCCTGGGAGTGCTGGGCTGACAGCGGCCATCCGCCGGTTAAGAAAACGGACGCTGAATTTATCCGCGTCTGTTTTTTTAATTGATGCACAGCTAGGGGTTCGGGAAATGGACGGTGGTTAACTGAGCGCCTGTTTCCCGAACTTGACCGCCGGCACTTTTAAAAAAAATCTTTCGTTCCTCTTACTTAATATCACAATGATATTAAGTAGGAGGATGTACAGAAAAACACTATTTTCTGCTTTTCTGTACAACTTTTGGGAATGCTCAGAAATTAACGCCTGCTCTAGGCAAGCGTTAATTTCTGAGCACAAAACTGTGCGTTTTGGACACACTTTTTTTTTTTTGCATATTGGGTAACTAATAGCCTCATCAATATGCATTAGTTTTGCTGCACGTTGGATGCGCATTGTAATATAGTAACACAAGCCGTTAAGCCCTGTAAAACAGGCGAGATTTTAGTTTTGAAAAATGTAATGGAAGAGCCGAAGAACAAAATTAGAGTTGATGTCTACAGTACACTTATTTATTTATTATTTATTTAACAGTTTTATATACCGAAGTTCTGGTAACAAAGTTACTAATCACTTCGGTTTACATTACAACAATAGATTGACAGTATTTAGAATAATGTCTTACAATGAACAGGATAAATAGAACTTGGAGAAAATAAAAATAATAACTTAAGGGTAATTATATACAAAGTAGTGGACCTTCCTGGAGATCAATACTATACTACGTTCTTTGTGTAAACAGATATAGATCCTTTAATCAATTTACCTTGTTCTGATGTCTCTTTAACTAATACTTTGATATCTGAAGCCCTTCTAACTCTAGAAAATGCCACATAGAGTTGTCCATGGCTAAAGACAGGGTTTGGTAGGTAGATTCCAACCTTGTCCAAAGTTTGACTTTTGACATCTCTCTATTTGTGCATCTCTTTGTTCTTCATTCCGGTTCCTTCTTAAATTGCGAAGTCTTTGCAGCTCTGCATTTCTTTCTTCTTCAGATCTGTTGTGACGTCTAAGTCTTTCCCTTTCAGCTTTCCTCCTTTTATATTGAAACTCATGAGCTGCATGGTCGATTTCTGTCCTTTCTGTTTTTGTATGTGGCATATTTGTTCAGTTAGGTAGTGGGCTAAATTGAATTCAGGTAGGCTAACTTTCATTAAATTAGGCAGTGGGCCAACTTTAATTCAAGTAGCCAGTGGCCTATGTTTAATATGTCTGGCAGCTTTGTCGCCTGGAGGCTCTGTTCAGCGAGAAACTAATTTTGACTTCTTATATTGTAAACAAATGAAAGTCAATTGATAATAGGGCTGCGCACAATTTTGTTTTTCGGTTCGTTTTCGATCTCGGGTTCGGGTGGAGCTTTTCAGTCCACTCCCCGAATCGTAAAACATTTTTTGTTTCGTTTTCGGAAGAGGCCCGAAAAAAGAAACAACCCACCGCAACCCTTCAAATTTACTTAATTACAACCCCCCCCCCCCCACCATCCCGATTTCCACCCCCCCAAACTTACTAAAAGCCCTGGTGGTCCAGCGGGGTTCCGGGAGCGATCTCTCTCTCTCGGGCCGTCGGCTGCCACTAATTAAAATGGCGCCGGTGGCCCTTTGCTCTTACCATGTGACAGGGGCTACCGGTGCCATTGGTCGGCCCCTGTCACATGGAAGGAGCAATGGATTTGCCACACCATTTTCTAAGATGGTGCCAGCTGTCCATTGTTCCTACCATGTGATAGGAGCCGACCAATGGCACTGATAGCCCCTGTGACATGGTAAGGGCAAAGGGCCACCAGCGCCATTTTGATTCCTGGCAAGCCTGACGGCCCAACTGCTCTCTTCTGCGCATTCACGGCTCTTCAGTCATAGCTCAATTATAAGAGAGAATGATGGCAGAAAAAGATTAAAATGGTCCATCTAGTCTGCCCAGCAAGCTTCCCAAGGTAGAGGAGACGCTAATCCCCTTATTTCATCAAATTTGCCAATGACACAAAATTATTCAAATTTGTTAAATCACAAGTGGATTATGAAAAATTGCAACAGAACTTTGCAAAAGTGGGAGACTGGGTATACAAATGGAAAATAATTTAATGTGAACAAGTACAAAGTGATGCACTTAGGGAAGAGTAACCTAAATTACAGCTACACAATGCAAGGTTCCACATTAGGAGTCACTATTCAGTAAAGGGATCTAGGTGTCATCATTGATATTACATTCAAATCTGCTCAATGTGCAGCAGCAGCAGCCAAGAAAGCAAATAGAATGCTAGGGATTATTAGGAAAGGAATAGAGAATAAAACAGAGAATATCATAATGCTTCTGTATCGATCCATTGGTGCGACCTCATCTTGAGTATTGTGTGCAGTTCTGGTCATCACATCTCAAGAAAGATATAGCAGAATTAGAAAAGGTACACAGAAGGGGCAATCAAAATGATAAAGGGGGTGGAATGATTCACTTATTGAAGAAAGGCTAAAGAGAGTAGGACTCTTCAGCTTGGAGAAGAGAGTTGAAGGGAGAGATATGATAGAGCTTTATAAAAATAATGGGTGGAATGGAACAAGTAAACGTTAATCAGTGGTTTATTCTTTCAAATAGTACAAAGACTAGGGGACATGCAATGAAGTTACTAGATAATATATTTAAAATTAATAAGAGAAAATGGGGCAGATTTTATAAATCTGCGTACATGCGTACTTTTGTTCACGCACCAGGCACGAAGAAGAGTACGCGGGATTTCAATAGATACGCGCATAGCCATTAAAATCCGGGGTCAGCGCACACAAGGTTGCCCAAAATCGGCAGCCTGCGCGTGCTGAGCCGCGTAGCCTGCCTCCATTCCCTCCGAGGCCGCTCCGAAATCGGAGCGGCCTCGGAGGGAACTTTCCTTCGCCCTCCCCCCATTCTCCTCCCCCTACCTCTATCACGAAAGTTACGCCTGCTCGAAGCAGGCGTAACTTTGCGCGTGCTGGGCCGGCTGCTGCGCTCCATGTTCTGGTCCAGGGGCCGCTGTCACGCCCCTGGGCTGGAACCACGCTCCCCCGGACACGACCCTGAAACACTGCATCACTCCCGGCACGCCCCCCTCCATGCAAGCCCTGGGACTTATGTGTGTCCCGGGGCTTGTGCGCGCCGCCGAGCCTATGCAAAATAGGCTCGGCGCGCACAGGGGGGGTTTGGGGTAGGTTTTCGGGGGGTACGCGCTTATCCCTTTGAAAATCTACCCCAATATGTTTTTACTCAACACATAATTAAGCTCTGGAATTCGTTGCCAAAGGATGTGGTGAAAGCTATTAGTATAGCTGCGTTTAAAAATGGTTTGGATAAGTTCCTGGAGGAAAAGTCCATAAACCATTATTGAGGTGGAATTGCAGATTCTTGGGATAAGCAGCTTGGGGATTCTGTCAACCCCTTGGGATCCTGTCAGGTATGTGTGACCTGGATTAGCCACTGTTGGAAACAGGATACTGGGCTTGATGGGCCTTTGGTTTGACCTAGTGTGGCAAGTCTTATGTTCTTATGAATGAATTCTAATGCAAAACAGCATAGAACAGAGTCAACTGGGAATGCGGGTGGAGGGAGGGTAGGAGATCAAAAACCATTATTGGTTCAAAATTTCATGCGGAGAAATTTCAGCCTGCAGCACTGTGGGCAGTTTTAACCTCTTCTGCTTATACTTTTATCTTTTAAGGCATGCTGGTATCCCCTGGTGGAGGTGTACGTAGAGGATAAGGTTTCTGCAGCCTGGAAATCAGAAGCCAGAGGTCTTCCTCTCCCTTCCAAGTTTAACAACTAGTGCTATAAACTTTCTGTTCTGCATCAGATTGTGGCAGGCACAGGGAGCTCGTTATCTCCCGATCTCGTAAAATGTGATAATCCTGGAAGTTCAGTTTGTCTTCTGGAGCCTAAGGCAGTTTATAGTTCCAGTGCATGTTCTCTGGTTACCAGGAAAGTATCATGCTTCTGTGTAATGGAGACTACTAGGCAGGCCTGGAATGAATTATTTCTGGGTGTCCTTGGGGGATCAGTCCTCTACTGTACTGGTAGGAACAGTATTCTTCACTTCCCTACTAGTGATCACCTCATCTGATCCCAAGGCAGATTTCCTTGTCAATAATGATTTACATGATCCCTGCCCCCTCCCAAAAAAAGAGCTTCCGATCGCAGCTAGCAGCGTGCACCAAGATTTGTCTTCTGCCATAAAAAGGTGTGATTTATAAAAATTGCTCATGCCTTAGGGGAAAGAACTCAACATAGCAATAGTGCACCTAAAGCAAGCCAAGGTCATTTCTGCACGAGTCTCTGCTGCTGCTGCTTACAGCATGCACTGGCTCACTAGTAGTCACCGGGCCAATGACTGTGATGTCACAAGCAAGAGGATTATGACATGGTAAGGACATGCAGCTAGAGCAGGTGCTTTCTAAGAGATAAAAACCCGCTTGTCATGCTTATCAAGACTGAGACACGATTCAGTAGTGTGAGCTTTCCTGTCTTTCGCTATAATTTCCAAGGCATCTTCTGATGCACCCTTTGCAGTTTCAGAAGTCTCTTGCTTATACAGTAAACTTGTTTATCTCAGCCTGGACTGTATGCAACAAACCTCAGCTCTCGTCCAATTTGAAGTGTATAAGAGGCACATGGAGTGCTTTACACGATTGTTTAGATGTTGGGGGGAAACTGGGGTGTGTGGGGGAGGTGTACAAATGAATAAAAAAAAATGGGACAAAGGGCCCCTTTCTTAAAATCATAAAATTACTAGTGAGGTGCCTTAGATCCCAGTTGGTGTTTGACTTTCTCCTTGCTTCTTTGTGACAAGGATCCTCTCCTTATCCCAGGTTGCCTTGAATCCTGTTACTGTTTTTGTCTCCACCACTTCCCCTAGGAGCCTTTCCATATACCCGTCAGACTTTCCATGGAGAAATATCTTCTGTTGTTACTCCTCCCCCCCCCCTTCGGAGCCTCTTGCCATGAATTCTTGTTTTAGAGCTTCCTATCCGTCTTTTGCATTCTTTATCCCTATGAGATATTTAAATTTATCCTCTCTCTCCTTTCCCCAATCCTGCAGGGAAGGGCTATGTGCTTAGATCTTGTCTCACAGGGTTTTTGGAGCAGACCCAGTAGCAGGTTGTTAGCCCTTCTCGGGACTGCAGCAGGGCTACTCAGCTTACAGCGTAAACTTGCCTTCAGTAAGGAGGGCCTTTTAAAACTGTTTGTATTAGTGCAAAGTCTCAGGCCGAAGGAGTGGTAGGAAGAGGTGCGTTACGGCCAGGCGCACCCGCATTTGCCGCACGCACAGTTCGGATCACCTACCTCTCGATACTGTATTTAAATAGCTTGCAAATGCAAGCCGCGTCCAAGAAGCGTCCGTGAAGCGTTAGGCCCGCGGAATCCATTTTACTGTATAGAGCGCTATACAGCGCCTATACACTATCCTGGGTGCGTTGGTACCTGTCATTTCAAATGACGTTTGAAATGACAGGTACCAGGGGGGGATTGCGAGTCCTCTCCCCCCCTCCCGAAGCAAGGCAGCGCGAAAATTAAAACAAAAGTGAATAAAGTGTAATAAAGAGTAATAAAAGTAAACTTACTGCATGTGAATTTTCTTTGAACAGTCCTCTCTCTCTCTCCTCCTCCCGGGCGGGCGAAAGCGTACTGGCGAAAGTGAATGAATGCACGCCCGTATGCGGCGGGAGCCGGCGGGCGTGCATTCATTCACTCACCTTCGCTGGCGGGCGTGCATTCATCCAGCGGAGGGAGCCGGCGGCGAAAGCGGCTTCCAGCAGCCCCCGCCGGCAGTGAATGAATGCACGCCTGTGCGTGCAATTTGGGAGCTCAAGGCGTGACGTCACGACGTTTGACGTCACGGCGTGTGACATCGGCGTTCGCTAATGCACTGCCTTGAGCACACAAATTGCACACACAAATTGCATTCATTCACCTTCGCCGGCGGGGGCTGCTGGAAGCCGCTTTCGCCGCAGGCTCCCTCTGCTGGATGAATGCACGCCCGCCGGCTCCCTCTGCTGGATGGATGCGTGCACGCCCGCCGGCGAAGGTGAGTGAATGAATGCACGCCCGCCGGCTCCCGCCGCGTACGGGCGTGCATTCATTCACTTTCGCCCGTACGCTTTCGCCCGCTACTTTTGCCGCCGGCTGCCCCCGGGAGGCAGGGGAGCCGCAATGCGCGCCTCGGGAGAAGGAGAGAGAGAGAGGACTGTTCAAAGAAAATTCACATGCAGTAAGTTTACTTTTATTATACTTTATTTACTTTTGTTTTAATGACATGTCGATTTTCGCCCTGCGCCTTGCTTCGGGAGGGGGGGATTTTGACCAGAGCCTGCATATTGCTGTCACACCACACTAACACCAGGGTAAGGGTCCCGGGGGGTGAGTGGGTCATTTGCCCATGAAATTTCGTCTCTCTGACCCGATGCTCCACACTAACGCAGGGGTAAGGGTAGGCGGTAAGTTAGCAGGTTAAACGCGCGGCAAAACTACAGGTTAAAAAGGAGATAATCGGGGCGCACATTGCTGTATGGGAGGGAATAGCTAATCGGAGCGTTTACATCTCATATACATGCTGCGGGCTGAAAGGGTTACCCGTTGATTTAAAGAAGTGGTAAGGATGAGTTTAAAGGGATAGTGAATCGCGGGTTGGACTAACGCGGCCAAATTGTGAGTTAGAAGCGGGTTAGAAGCAGGGTAACCGCGGCCGCGCTTTACTGTATCGGCCTGTCTGTGGGTACGTTTCACCCCTGGGCTTTAGACACCTAGTTTTCCTTTGAAAATTATCTGTTAATTTGTGTGGGTAAGTTTTTTGTTTTTGTTTCCCCCCCCCCCAAGAAAACCCCCCTCCCATACTTTAGAAAATTGGAACGTGTGCAGGTAAGTGCAAGCCCCATCCCACCCTCCCCCCTAGGAATGCCTCCCGGCACGGTGGGTACAAGTTTGTACACCAAGACCCTATCTGCGGGAAAAGGACTTTTACCTGTGGAAATAGCTTTAATAATTACCCCTTGAATGGGACATTAGCCAAAGCATTTTTAGCAAACATGATCAAACAGAAATGGATATAAGGAGGGTGGCTAGCGCCTTCACGAGATGGCTGATCATTATGGGCAAATGTCTCTTATTCCATCTGTTGCTGGATTTCTCTGTGTCTTATCATTAAACAAAACTAAGGGGGGGGGGGGAGCTACATATGTTTGTGTCCCACATTCCATTGGCAGGTTGCCCTCTAACTTGGGAACTGCAGTGTTTATTTAGATTTAGCTAGCACCTTTCCATTTGTGCCTCAAGGCAAGTTACATTCAGATACAGTAGGTACAGTGTGGTGGTTCTGATTATTTAAAAAAATGTAAAAAAAAACCTCAACAGCAGCAAGTGTTTAAAAAAAACCCAAACAAGCATAACGGAGAACAAGCAACTTGTAAACTGACTCTCCCTTTTATCTTGTAATGCTTTGTTTTGATTTAGATTTGTAACTCTTGCTTTGGGTAGAGCCTCAGGGATGTGATAAACTGGTCATCAGGTTAAACAACCATTGGGCTTGAGGGGAGGCAGAGGGTAATGGATAAATGAAGATCCTTTCTCTCTTTATTTTTTGGTCTCAGTAATCCCCCAGTTATTAATGTGTACCATTGAGGGTTTAATTTAAAACCACCACAGTGGGGAACGTAAAAAGTTAAAAGATAATATTATCATATCTCTGGCTTGGGAGCCCTTTCACACCAGTGAAGCCACAAAACCAAGGAAGGAAATGGAGATTACTCACTAAATTTGGAAGGTTAAAAAGTGTGTGCTGGGCCAGGAAAAGAAATTAAGAACATAAGAAATTGCCATGCTGGGTCAGACCAAGGGTCCATCAAGCCCAGCATCCTGTTTCCAACAGAGGCCAAATCAGGCCACAAGAACCTGGCAATTACCCAAATTACCCAAAAATTATTATATATGTATGTGTGTGTACGCTAAGGTACATGAGCATCCCAAATATATTGATCTGAGAAGTAAACAGTGTTGGGTGGAGGCAGATTTCCTGTCTCAGCCTCCCAGACCATTCCCAGGGGGGGTGTATAAGTGCTACAGATTTTTTTATAGGTCCTTTATGGAAGAAAAAACAAATAATTGTAAGGAAGTGTGATTTGTTTGAGAGACAGTAGTCAAGAAAGGAAGCCAAGCTACCTGTTCTGTTACTGGAATTCTGCTGGGGCTTGAGGACAGAAGGTCAAAGATCTTAAGAAATTGTTGACCTGTAAGGAGCTGGTCCAGAATCTTAAATTAAAAAGGGGCTGTTTTATATTAGAGGTTTCAGCAAACCTGCTGTTGATATCCGAGGAGTTAGTGTAACAAAATAGCATAGGTACTGAAAATACGGCTGCCTGCCTCCCTCGTGACCAAAGGATAAAGGACTGTTTCCCCGCTAAATGCAAATAGATAGGCACTGGTTTTATCCAAATATCATAAAGGGCTATTGGAACTCTGACTGCAAATCCTATTTATTTTTTTGACCCAGCAGGTTCTTCCTGCTGCTTTCGGGCTTCCCAACTCAGTCAGAACCGGAGCTGGGATCTGGCACCATGAGCCTTCACCCGCCGCTCTACAGGGAGTTATTGCCCTATTTTATATCTCCTCTCCACGTACTGTAGTCCAGTCATTGCAGTGGCAGTCCCTGCATGGGGACCGTGCACTGGGGCTCTTTCGGAAATCCTACAGTGGTGAGCTCTAAAATTCCAGCCGCAATATAATGCCGTTGCACGATGACTGTGACTCCCTCTCACTCAGGGCTATGAATGCTGCCTCGCTGATCCAGCCAACCTGAGGAGTGGAAGGCTGAACTGGGACACTGCAGTGCCACTGAGACACCAGGCCAGCCCCGAGTGCAAATCCTATTTTGCATCAAGCCTTTCTGTTCAAAATGCTGAAGGAAGACCTGAAGGCCGTTTTTTGGTTTTTGGTTTTTTCTCATGCTACCACTCCTGAAGTATTTTGATACCTGTGGCCCTGATTTTGGATAGAAGAAGCTGGGACTACAAATATTACGGCAGCTGAAGAGCAAATCTTCCTCAGAATCCTATGCAGGCATCATGCTGACACATTTGAAATAGCATAGACAGCTGTAAATAAGCTGCTGGGAAAGAGAACTTTAAAATGGAAGGTGTGGTCATAGTAATAAAAAAAAAACCCTAAATATTTGAAATATCAAGCCAAAGAAAATAAAATAAAAAGAGAGAGCCAATAAAACCAAAAGAGGAAGTAACTGAGATAAGACAGGTGAGCTGATATATTTTGAGCAGTCCAGCTAGTTTTGCAGCTTTAATTGTAGTGAAGGAAAAGGTAGTGCAGGGCCCGATCTGAGCTGAAACATGTTGATTTAGCTTTGTCCAGAATGCTGGGGGTGGGAGCACTTGGAGACATTTTTATTTTTTAATTTGCCTTATTCAAGGCCAGAAATTAGCACTAGTCCCAGAAATTGAGCTCATTGACTCCTAGTAATAATACTGGCCGTGCACACACGAACGCCCTTCATTGCTAGCCGGGTAGTTTAAAAATGACATTTCTGCTTTCAAAATACCCAGAAGAATGGAAGACTGCTCTTTTCCATATAAGACAGTGGAGCATAAGTTACAGCAATATTTTCCTGTCACGGCGCCAGCTTTTAAAAACGAGTGGGGGTGCCAATTTCAACATCAGTTACCCTTCCTTGGACACAGTAAAGGAGTTTGCTTAATATTGGGGGGGAGGGGTGCCCAAGCACTCAGTGTACACACAGAGCTGGCACCTGTTTCCCATAATATCTGGCTTGTACTAAATTTGTGTTACTGCTCTCTTCCAGTGCTATTTTACATTAATGTGCATGGCCAAGTGTTGTAATTTTATGCTATTATAGGCTGCATTACATAAATGCTCTAATTCTTGCTTATGTTAGTGTGTGGTTTTGTAGAATAGAGCACAGTAGATTGGGGATAATGTAGTACAGTTGTTGACTGCAATTAAAGTGCTTTAAGGGCGTCTAGGGGGTTGGAAAGAAAGACCAGAATCTGCAGGTAAAATATTTGTTTCAGTGGGACCGAGTGTATATCAAAACAACAAAGGCCAGCAACAGCCTGGGGCTGACTGAAAATTTGGCTGGGCTTGCCAGAATGTCGAAACTCAGTTTATTTTCATACCTGTATAGGTTGTATTCAGCTCTTTGTTATATTAACTACCTTAGCACAATAAACAGGGAACTAAGAACCTCTAATCCATTTAATCCTTATCACTAGGGACCTTTAAACAGGTGTGTGACTTCTGTGTGTGTGTGTGTGTGTGTGTGTGTGTGAGAAGCTGGCAGTGCTGTATGTGTACGGTGATGGGGAAACTTGTATTGCCGCTGCCGCCTGTGCCCTTCCTGTTCGGGGGAGGGAGCTTGGACTGTTTCTGCTGGTTGGAGGGATAGGGTGCTGTACCAGGATTGCTCATTCTTGCAGGTTGTTTGGTAAAAGAATCATTGCAGCCACGTAGCCACACACAGCTGTAAAACTGATTTGAGACTGGCTTTTATATTTTATTATTTCTTTTTCTTAATGTTGAAACACACAAAACCTTTGTCATCATGACACTTGCATAAGTTGGCATGTTGTGTTTGCACTGTGATAGTTTAGCTGTCCCATAGCTTCTCCCCCTTGACTGTCTTGCTTCTGCAGATCCATATAGATCTGGTAATTAAAATCCTCAGGCTGTGGTTCTGTGTGGCTTCCTCAGTAGAAGGCTTTTATTTAAAAAAAAACACACTGAATCTGATTCCCTAGAATCAGCTGTTTAACTTAGTAAGGTGAATGTTACTTCTGGAGCAGATTTAAAAATAAAGAGGTTTTGTGGGGTAGCTTTTGTGGTATTTAGTGTCAGGTTCACATTTTTTAAAAACATGTACTTTTTTGTGGTCTACTGAGCATTTTTCTCATTAGACACAAAATAAGATAACCACTGTATAGATTTCACAGAGGGGAGAAGGGCATTAAATGAAAAGTTCCTATTTCCCTTCTGATTGTTCCTACAGACCTTGCCAACGGTATCACTTTAGTGATCCTGTTGGAATCAGTTGTGGTTTAGTTTGTAAATTTAATAGGAGTGTGTATTTGTTTTGAAATGTCATGGACAAATGCAATGAAGCGGGCTGTTTTGTGTCATTTCAAAAGATGATAAAAAAAATACCAATGAAATCCATTTTTATTTGTTTTGAAATTGCACACACAAAAATAAAAAATGAAAAATAATATATAACAAAATGAAAAACCTGAACCCCCCTCTCCTCACAATGACCCTAACCAAAAATAAAAAGTGTGCACACTCCTAAAATTTAATAGCCGGTCTGCACAGTGCTTTTTCAGCAGGATACCCAGAAAGCAATTTTACCCGACCCACCAGCCTTGCTTGCCTGCAGCCGAGTCGGCCCTCAGACCAAAGTTTATATTTTTTTTTCTTTTTAACCATGTGTGGTGGCAGAAAAAACAGGGAAGTGCTGGTGGAATCCCCAACTACCTCCCAACTAGCCCAGAAATAGTGGGAGATCACATTCGCTTCAGTGCGACTCCTGCTGCCACCTGTGCCACAAGCCGACAGGCCACTGTGGAGTCTATCCTGCGGGAGGACCGTGTGGCGCCAGTGGCCGCTGGTGGCCAAAGAACAAGAGAGGCTGGGCAGGCTGCTGTGAAACCCACCCTATGGCGGCCTAAGACAATGGGTTGACTTGGTGGCCACCAGCAGATCCTATCCTGAGAGCGTGTGTGTGTGTGTGTGTGTATGAGGAATGGAGGGAAAAGTGTGAGAGGGTGGAGGAAAGGATTGGAGTGAGAAGAAAAAAGCAGTAATTTATAGGTAGTGTGAGTGGGAGAGAGTATTCCACAAACGCACCTCCCTGCCATTCATCCCCTAGCGCTGTCCCCATGAGAAAAGATGCAGATACGAAAGTGGGAGGCAAGTGGTAGTGTTGCCAACTTCCTAGGGACATTTTTCCCTATCTTCCATGCCTCTGTAAAAAAAAATTAAAATCGCGGAAAGGGCTAGACTCCAAGAGACAACACCACCGGCCTTCTCTGTGATTTAAAATCTCGCATATCTCCCTTTGTTTAAAAAGTTTGGGGACCCATGGTCCTAGTTGCTAGACGTGTTTTTCTACTGAGGGGATGGACAGGGGAATGCATCATACATTTGTCGTCCTGTTTTGGTTAGGGTTGTTTTATTATTTTCCTGCACGGGCTAACAGTTCTGCTGCCAATCTCACTTTTTGGTTTAAAAAATAAAAGCTGAACATATTAAAAAAAAAAAAAAGATCTTTGCCCAAGATTGGTGAATTTTTGTGCAAGTTACGCTCTCATGCAGATGGCTCGAATCGCTGCTGTAGCGCCTTCAAGCCTCAGCTGAAAAACACAATTAAAAAATAAAACCCTCAGACGGTGTAGTCTGATCGGAAAAAAAAAATCGTACGGAGAGCCCGCATGACTTGGAATATTGCAACGGCGAAGCCCACCCCCTTTTCCCGCCTTCTTCGTCCCTCCGGCCCGCGAGGGGTTAAGCGCGCCCGGGCTCGGCGCAGAGGCAGGCGGAGTCCCCGAGCTGCTCGGGCGGGCGGCCCCGGCATTGGCTGAGGCGGAGGGCGGCTCTCCGGCCGCTGCTATTTCCTGAGGCGGACTGCCGGGGTCGGGAGCCGGAGCCTCGGTTTCGGACGCAGAATCGGCCCGAGACAGCAGGGAGGAGCGCGGCTCTCAGGGCAGACAAGCGTCCGGTTTATTTTGGAATAGAACATTTTGGCAAATGGGCAAGCGTGAAGACTGCGGGTGATGGATTCAAAGAGAAGGATCTTCATAAAATCACTTTAAGACCAGCAACTTTCTCACCCTGTACCCGTATCTGCAAACCCCAGGAGAATCTGCAGATTTTTTCTCCTACGGGTTTTGACCATTTTTTTCCTTTTCTCTGTGTAGACTGACAATGTTAAACAGTTTTGTAACCTTTTTTTTTTTTTTTGTCAAAACAGCTTTAAAGCATTTGCCACGTTTACTTGGTGCATATGTGTGTCCCAGCTACAAGTAGGGTTGCCAACTTTCAGCAGAGAAAATTCCGAACGTTTGGACCCATGGAGACAACTTTTTGCCTATGTCCTTCCACACAACTATTTATTTTAAACATGCAACAGAACACCAACTCCACTCCTCTCCCCATCTTGTCTTTTTTTTTTTTTTTTTTTTTACCTGAGATCACACTTTACCCACTACTGCTATCCCAGGGCTGCTGCAAGGGTGTTAGGTTCACTAGGCAAAGCTTACAGCCTTGCATGACCCCTCCCCACATACAATTAAAAATTATGTAGTTATGATAGATTCAAAATATAGCCTTCTGAAGTAAAAATATGTATTTTATGAGATCCATATTCAGTTGCCATGTGGTTCTTCTAGTTAGCTGGATATACTTACCTGATTAACTAGTGCTATTGCTGAATATACCCAGTTATCTTAAAATTAGCCCTATGGCCTGACCAGAGTTAGCCAGATAAATCGGCTAAAATTAAAAATATCAAGTTAGCTGGTTAACTTATCCAGCTAACTTGCCTCCTGCCTGATCTGCCCATTCCCTGCCCCTGTCTGAGCTGGCTGAAAACTTAACCGGATAAGTCACTTATCTGGCTAAGTACCATTTTAAATATTGGCCTCTCCATTTACACATACTGTTGTGGTACAAACTAGAAAACCTTGCAAAAAAAGACAATTGGAACCAGGATAGGTGGACGCACTAGGCAAACTAGGCGGGGGCCTAGGGCACCAGAAAGAAGAGACAGCCGCTGCTGTGGTGGCAATAGTGGCAGCTCAGCAGCTGCCTGCAGGATATGTCACGCCACCTCCTACTGGCTCGGGTGAGGATGGATGGGTCACTCGGTGGTGAAATATTCTGCCAGCAGCCGCTGAGCTGCCACTACCACTGCTGCGGCAGCGGCCGTCTCTTCTCTAGTTTGATTTGAGCCGTTAGGAGGTGGTGCAATGGGGGGGACGGGACACAGGTGCAAGCCAGAAGGTTCGCCTAGGGTGCCTAATACCCTTCCACCAGCCCTGCTTGGAACCCATATTGCACCCAACACACGCTACTATTAGCTTGCTGGTCTGGAAGCCATGAATGAACTGAATTATGATATAGTAATCCCTCCTGAATCAAAACAGCCCTAACTGCCAACACTCAAACAGTAAAATCCCTACCTAAGAAAAGGCAGCACTGAAAATATTATTCCAGATCCTAAAACCAATACACCACCTATTAGAAAAGCAAAACAAGAAAGGCTGCCATAGATCCCTACATTGAAACTATATGCTAGTAATATACCTCTCCTTGGTCACACATGTAGAACACAGACAGAAAAAAAGTGATCATAAAATATAAATAGAAACATGCAGTTGGAAATTGCAACAAGCCAGACACTGTATATTGTTCAAGAATGGAAAAACAGAAATATCACCATTCCTTACAAAACAATCAAAACCATGAAATATAAAATATCATAATAGTAAAAACATACTAAGAATAAATATTTCAAAACAGTTGTCGAATAGGATAACATCCAATAATTAACTCATATAAACATTTTTTTAAATTTACCAAACACCAATAAAATATTTCAAAAGCAGATACATTAAATAAAGTCCAATATTTAAAACAAGGCTAATATTCTGATTGGATTGAAGGCGCTAATACTCAGTTCAGCATTAGATTGTAGTGATCTGTGCAAACTTTGATTAGGGCTCCTGTATTCAGACTTACCAAATGGTGCATGATATTTGACAGGAAGCACCAAAATCGATTAAGAAAAATGATTTTAAACACCTTTTTCCATTCAGAAGTACTTAGAAAGATAACCCCTTGAAGAGCAAATTTCATGTTTTTTGTCCTTAATTTTTAAGGTTTAGAATTGTTAGCAACCCCCCTCCCAAGTATGATTTACAGATTGTTAATGTCTGTCTTGTATCAATTATACATTTAACTGTACATAATTGAAGTTCTTAAGGAGCCACCTTCAAACTTGGTGGCTGATGTAAAAAATAAGATGGTCACCGCATCTCAAAAAAGATATAATTGCGATGGAGAAGGTACAGAGAAGGGTGACCAAAATGATAAGGAGAATTTAACAGCTCCCCTATGAGGAAAGACTAAAAAGGTTAGGACTTTTCAGCTTGGAGAAGAGATGGCTGAGGGGGGATATGATAGAGGTGTTTAAAATCATGAGAGGTCTAGAACGGGTAGATGTGAATCGGTTATTTACTCTTTCAGATAATAGAAAGACTAGGGGGCACTCCATGAAGTTAGCATGTGGCACATTTAAATCTAATCGGAGAAAGTTCTTTTTCACTCAACGCACAATTAAACTCTGGAATTTGTTGCCAGAGGATGTGGTTAGTGCAGTTAGTATAGCTGTGTTTAAAAAATGATTGGATAAGTTCTTGGAGGAGAAGTGCATTACCTGCTATTAATTAAGTTGACTTAGAAAATAACCACTCCTATTACTAACAACAGTAACATGGAATAGACTTAGGTTTTGGTACTTGCCAGGTTCTTATGGCCTGGATTGGCCACTGTTGGAAACAGGATGCTGGGCTTGATGGACCCTTAGTCTGACCCAGTATGGCACATTCTTATGTTCTTATGTAAGATGTTATACACATCTATAATGTTAGATTTCTGGATGCACAGCAGTCAATTAAAAAGGCAGAGAGCAGATACTTCCTTTTATTATTTTTAGATATGTATATGTTGTTTTTATTTGTTCTAATTGTATGATTTTATATCTTAAACTTTGTACATCGCATTGGGTAATTCTTTTGAACCTGTAATGTGATTTATACATTTTATAATAGTCATGGAGGCCAGTATTGGGAGAGATGTATAGAAGACAGTGAACTGAATAGGGTTGAGAAGTTGGGCATAAAAATCTGGTTCGGGGGGAGGGGCGGATGGCAGGAAGGACTGACCTAGATAAGGAGCGATATCCTGGTGGTAGTGAAGCTTGAATGGCTGTGGCTGATAGTCAGGGAGATGTCCTTAGCTAGAGCTATGCCGATGGGAGCAACCTGGGCAGACCGGATGGGCCTTAACTATCCTCCTGTACCTCACTATGATCTTAATTTAAATGCTGGGAAACCACAGTTCTCAGGTTCTCGTATTTGCCAGTGATAGTCCCAACTGGTGCATTAGAAACATAACAAGCATGTCACCAAAGAGTCCTCAGACAGCCCTTCCTCTGGCATTCAAGATTTCCCTATGGTTGCCCCTTCTTGGGATCAACATTAGAGGTCTCGTGTAGCCCCTGAGGCAAGTCCAGACTCAGTCACAGTTCAGAAAACAAAGATTCTGAGCCCGTGTCTGTTTAGCTGATGGGTTCGTTGGAGCCTCATTTTGCATAATTTTATCATAAATTGGCTTTCACTCATTACAGAATACCTTTGTGTGGGTTTGAATTACAGAACTCTGGGATCCTCCTTGTTTGTTTGCTGAAGAACGTGCAGCCATTTAGACTGATACTGGGTGTGGCATAATAGGCCATGTAACCTTTTCTGGCACTCATAGCCAAAACAAAAAGCAAAAAAAAAGGGACTCCCACTACCCAGTCCTGTGATTTATCGAATTGCCTTCTGGTTGTTCTTTAAAAATGAAGGTAATTATCTCTCTTGCAGGTGTCTGCATCCTCCGCAGTGCAGTGCATGTGCTTGGGTGCGCCCAATGCTAGGAAAACCTGAGCACCAGCTCAGCTACAAGACTGCCATTGATGTTAACTTAATACTGGGTTTTCCTTAAAGCTCTGGGGCTTACAGATCCTGGAGGATATGGTCACCATGCAGCAGTAACATACTTTTTAGACCATAGGAGAAAAAGGGTTTCCCCCACCCCCTTTAATTTTGGTGAATTCTGAGCATCACATATTGCATGGAATGTGCTATGTTGACAGTGGTAGGAATGGAAGTGCTCCTTATAGTCATTGTTACAATGCCCAGTGTCTAGGACAGTAGGCTGAGCTCAGTTTTCCCCATTGCATGCATGGAGATGTAGTACTCACTTTCTATTTGCCTTCTCTGGTTTTTCACTTGATTTTAATGATGTATTGTCTTGGGTGAGAGGCAAATCCAAGCCAATGTGTTTTGCTTTCAGGGCCTGAAACAGGATCCACTCTTGTGAACCCTGCTGGTTAATGGTTTGGGCTCATGTTGATGGGAGCATGGCACTCAGGATTGCTAACGAGCTCCGTGCAGTAAAGAGACAGGCTGAGCCAGTCCTGGATTTACCCTGATTCTGTGTGTGCACTTACAGTTCAGTTTCTGATGACAAAAGGCAAAACTACAAATCTACAGATTTGGAGTTGCCTCTGTGCCAAGTGCTGTGTGCTATGATGCAGAGCACCTGGATTTGATTTCTGGCTCAGGTTTTCTGCTCTCCAGGTCACCCAGAGCTGGGAATGCTACAGAAGTGCTGTTCATAGCTCATGGGTCATCATACAGGAGTGATTCCTAATGGCCAAATTTAGCATACATATGAGCTAGGAAGGCGCAAGTGGTTTGAGGTTCCTGGCCAAAAACTGTTGCATTGGCTGGGCTGAGTTGAGGAGGAGGATAAAATAGGGTTGAAACAAAAAAAAAAACCCCAGATAGTTGTGAATGGAAACTCCTGGTGCTGTAGTACAACAGAAGCCAATTCCGATTGAATTGGAATCTTAGCGGAGCAGGAGGACCCCGTCAGGCCAAAAAAAAATGACCATATCTATAGATTCAAGAGTGACTCAGCCTCATGGCAGGGGAGCTTTTAGCAACCCTAATGACACAGAAACTCTTATCTCTGACTCCTGCAATTGATTTTTATCTTGTTTTGTAATGAATTAACAGTAGGTGCTTGCAAAGGGGACCTATGTTCTGAAATACCGCTTTGGAGAAACATTGGTCAACGCATAAGAACATAATGAGTGCCATGCAGGGTCAGACCAATAGTCCATCCAGCCCAGCCCAGCATCCCATCGCCCATCAGTGGCCAATCCAGATTACTTGAAAGTACCCGGAAGATTGTATTGGGGAAGTCACTTTTTTTTCTGGCATCCCATCTGGCCCCCATTTCCTTGTTTACTTTCGGTTTTGCTAGTTGTGGGCAAACCCCCCTCCCCTGCCTTTATCTGCAAAGTCCACAGCTCTTCCACTTGTGTTCCTAATGTTAATCTGCAGCCTTTCTACAACTGGGGGCATGCATGGAAGAAACGTTGTTTCGTTTTGTGTTCTATTTCTTTTTTTTTTTTGTTATTTTAGCCTGTGCTTGAACCACAAACATTTTGTCGCCTTTTCAGATTGGAAAGAACACAAAAAGAGGCAATAAATGTTATTGCCCTGCCGTCTTAAAATCTCCCGATCTCCAGTCCCTTCTTCAGTGAATACTGTACAGAAGTACGCAGTGTTTCTGCTTCCCCCCGCCCACAGTCTCCCTACATCATTTCTCTCCATCTCTTGGATTTACAATTCCAGCTTTGCACGTCTTCCTTTTTCTAAACTATCTAGAAATAAAGTTAAGTCTCGCCCCCATGCCTTTACTGCTTTAACCTGGTTTTGTTTTAGATGAAAAAATAAACCAGCGGCCCCTATGAAATTAACTGACAAGAAAACAGCTGCTGCGCTCCTGGTTTCTCTCCTCTCAGCTTCTGTTTTTCATTGTGGTCCACGCCGCCGAGGGGCACCCTCTGACTTTCAGGGGTAATAGATTTTGCCGCTTTCAGAGGAAAGGATTTTTTTTTTCTCAGTGTGGCGAAATTATGAAAATGTTTGCAAGCAGAGTGGCTACAGCACGTAATCAGTTCAAAATTAATGTGACCATTTTTTTTTTCTGGAAAATGATAGCGCTAATTCAGTGCAGGGATGTCCAAACCAAATGAAAAAAAAGCTGGGGAAGGACTTTATTTTCACAGCTGCAGAATCAGCTAGAGATGCATTTTTTGCCTTCCTTTGAATTACCCCATAGGCCGTAGAGAGCACCTGGTTCATCAGATGAAGATTGAACTCGATGGGCTTCTGGTTTTTTGTTTTTTTTCTTGTCAACTTAACTGGCTATGTCAGGAGTCCCTACATCTTTTCTTGAGAGTCTCAAACCATTTTTATTTGCAGGATTTCCATAAGGAATATGCATGAGTTAGGTTTGCATGTACGGCCTCAATGAACTACAGATCTATCTCATGCATATTCCTTGTGGAAATCCTTAAACCCAGACTGGTTTGTGGCCCACAAGGATTGGATTTGGTGGCCTTTCAATTATGTAATCAGTTTGGGAAAGGTGCATCAAAAGCACTCAATTAGTGCTGCATAGCCAGGGCTGGTTCTTCTATTGGGCTAACCAGGCAGCAAACACTTCCATGTGCTACCTACCTACCTTTAAAGCAATAATGCACCACAGGCGAGAAGGTAATGGATGCTTGGTTGATGTAGAGAGATGGAAAGCAAGCTGGGTAGGTGGAGTTTTGGAGCGAGGGTGCTAGGCAGGAGAGGGTATAGAGTGAGCATGGATTCTGGTCAGATAGGAAGTGGAGAAAGAATGATGGCAGTGAAAAAGGGCAAAAGAGTTAGGGTGCTGAGCAAGGAGTGTAGGAGAGAAAAAGATGCTGGACGGGGAGATAGAGAGCAGGGATATTGGGTATTATGGACAGGAGACAGAGTAGAGGGATGCAGAACTTGGCAGAGAGTAAGAGGTGGATGCTGTGACAGAGCTGACTCCGATAGGCAGGTGTGTGAGAGGGAGAGACTTGAGGTTCATCTAGTGCAGTTGTTCTCAGTGTTTCGCCAAGCCACACTTCCTGGTCCCCCGCTGGCCCAGCTGCTCCCCCTGCCCCAGCAAAATGGAAACTCTTCTTCCACCCTGGCTTAAAATGGTGATAGCCCTGGCAGAATATGGCAAGAGAGCTGGAGTCAGCGGCACCAGCATGGTCTCTTCTTCCCAACCTCTCGCGGCCTGGCCTGGAAGAGGTAGTGGTGATCGATGGCCGCACGTGCGGGAAGAAGAGACCATGCTAGGTGTAAAGTGTGTGCAACATTGCTTGAAGAAGAGCAGCGCAGCCCGGAGCAAAAAGAGGAGCAACATCAGCCTATGTGGCCGATGGGACTCCTTTCTCAAGTCTGCGAGAGCAGGAGGAGGAGGACGCTGTTACTGCCGCTAGTTCTTCGTTGGGTGGGAGAGAGAGTGAGTGATTGAGCTAACGAGCATATGTGTTTGAGATTGTGTGTGTGAGAGAGAGAGACAATATGCATGTGAGTGAATGATTAAGAACCTGTTTATGTGAAAAAGAGAATATATATGTATGACTAAGAGCTTATGTGTATAAGAGAGAGAGAGAGAGAGCCTGTGTGTAATTGTGTGATTGAGAGCCTGTGTGTGTGTTTGTGTATGAGAGTGAGTGATTAAGAACCTGTTTATGTGAAAGAGCATGTGTATGTATGATTAAGAGCTTATGGGACAGATTTTCAAAGAACTATGTGCGTCGGGCCTATTTTCAAAAGGTCCGGCGGCGCGCATAAAGCCATTTGCCACTGTGTCCGAGATCGTGTGCCGGCAATCGGCCAGCGCGCACAACTTGCGTGTAAAATAAAGATCAGGGTGGGGGTTAGAGTAGGGCTTGGGGGGGGGAAGGTTAGGGGAAGGGGTGGGAAGGTCAGGCTAGGGGGAAGGGAATGGAGGAAGCCAGCGCGGCTCGGCATGCGCAAGGTGAACAATTGTGCACCCCCTTGGGTGCGCAGACCCCAGATTTTATAACATGCGCATGCATGTTATAAAATCGGGCATATATGTACGCACGCCGGGTAGCGCGTGCACATATAGGCCGCATGCGCTACTTTTAAAATCTACCCCATGTGTATAAGAGAGAGAGCATGTGTGTAATTGTGTGATTGAGAGCCTGTGTTTGTGAGAGAAGTTGTATGTGACTGCGAAGAGGAGAAAGTTGTAAGCAACCCTCCCCCCCCAATAATTCACAACAATCTCAGGGCACCTGGAAGTCAAACGTTTCCAGATATGGAGAGCAGAGCATTTTTTATCCTTGTTATTTTTCATTATTGGGCCTTTGTGTCTGCTGTTTTGAAATATTTTATTGGTGTCTAGAAATTTTCTATATGAGTTTCTAATTATTGGATATTCCATTCATCAGCTGTTTTGAAAGAATCTGTTCTCTTTGTTAGTATGGTTTTATTGCTATTGATTTATTCAATCTCAATCCCGGGCCCATCAAAAAAAGCCCTGCTCCCTCCAGCATTCTTATTTTTAAAATCTGACACCCTCTCCCAAACAGAACCCATGGTCAAAGGAAGGGTATTAGGTACTCTAGGCAAACCTTACAGCCTTGCACAAACACACACACCCTCTATAGATGCACACACACAATTCAATTACGCCTTTATAAAAGATTTTTCATGAAAAAAGCTCATTCAGCAGTGAGTCTTCTGAGGCAAAAGTATCACTTACAACATGCATATTATATTTATGTGCACTGCTGTGGTGCCAACCAGAAAACACTGCAAAAAAGACAATTGGAACTCCTATGGAATTAGGCTTTCTGTAATGCATGCTGTGTGTGGGCTTGGCCCTCTGAAAACCATGAATAAATGGAATTACCATTACAATATAGTAAACCTCCCATACCAAAACAATCCTAATTGCCAGCACTTGTAGGAGTAATGAATAGGCCTCAGACAGCTTTCATGGCAGGCAGGAAGAGGGAGAAGGCAAAGAGGGTTTGTCCTCAGAGCCTCTTCCTTTTATTGTACATTCATACAAAGGCAGATGATGTGTCATTACATGATTGGCTACTTTCCCATAGCAACAGAAGAGTCATTACACCATTGGCTTTGGCTCAGGGGGTGTGCACGGATCATATCATTGGCTGCTGAAATCTATACCTCCTGACTTTGTCCTGCCTCTGACTAGGGAACACCCAGCCCCTCCCCCAGGAATTCAGGGCTAAGCACAAGCCAGAGAAATACATGAAGTCAGGTATCCTTTCCTAGGCAGAGAGTTAAGCACAAGTGATGCTTTTATTCGGCAAAGGTCAGGGAGAAGGGAAGTTAGTGTTTAAACCCTGAAATGGCTTGCTGGCAAGCGCATATTTCCCACATCTCACCCTTTCTGTTTTTGTTTAGGGCAGCTCAGTAAAGCTTTAGACCCTTACTGAAATCTGTTATGTCTTGGTATGGGCTGGAAATAGGGGAAGGGGGATTATGGAGAGAAGAAAGCTATAATTCGACGTGGTGTGCCAGCTGTCGATGAGCTTCTGAATCTCCATATCACCCAGAGCTGGTGCAGGTGGTGTGCCAACTCTGCAGGGCTCATGATTCCCTATTAGGCATCTTACAAGACATCTTTGTATTCGGGCTGAGAGCAAGGTTTCAGTATGGATATGAGGTTGGGTATGCACTGAATACAGCATCACAGGCAAATAATTAAGATAATTATGGTCATTATAATAGAAATCACCCTTTTTGAGACCAGAAATATCAGGGAGCCAGGACCATAGCCAGTCCCATGGAGAAGTAGGTATTCTGTCTGAAAGTGGTGCATCAGCAACCATGGTTTCTATCTGCTCTGTGGTATGTGTGAGGTTTGCTTTAATAGTCTGATATGTACACACAGCAATGAGATCCAATTAATGCACAAACACCACCCTTTAAGGCTAAAATGGTTTCTAAGGTTTAGCTGTTCTGTAATGCTACTTCTCTAATCTGAGAAACTTCTGTTGTGAGTAGTTTTAATGCATGGACTGTCTGATTAAATATGGCAGTCGTCCAGTTAGCTAGGATGTGTAGGTCTCTGTAATTCATAGCTGTTCCCATTGGGGGAAACAGGCTTCTAGCTATCTGAGTTTCTGGATACTTTTCTATGGGATTATTTATCGCCTCCCTTTTGTTACGGAGCCTTGCTTTGGGTAAATGTTTGACTGCATAGTATGAGGGGAGGATGTAGCCTAAAGTGCATCTGTCTCTCCATCTTGGGGAAATGTACATATATGCTCTACGCCCACATAACATCCTTATGTTTCCTAACAGATAGTGGACATGTCATTGGTTATCATTTGGGCTATATAACTACAAAAGGTAAATCCTTCATCCCCTCTATACTTTCTGTACCTGCTTGGGTCTCCCACTGCACATCCTGAAATCTGCCAATTGCATACATATGTGTGGTATAACTATGCAAATGTTCAGTGATTAATACAAAAGTTCGGTTACAATATGGATATTTCCCACCTGAATTCCCTTTCCCATCCCCTGTATCATAGTCCCAACAAAGAGCGGCAGTCTCTTGAATACAGCTACCAATGTGTAGTATGGTGTTATTAACTGGAGAGTTAATGAAAACCTCTCTGTAAAGGATAATTAGTCCATACTGTAAGGTTAAATGGTACAGCATGCATCAGTCGTTCTCCGCAGGCTTGGGTTGGCATGTGTGTGCAGATCCAACAGTCTGTTCGATTCAACAGGTGTGAAAAGTTCTGTCAGAGTCCTTGTTCTGAAATCGCCATAGCTGGAGAAATAAGGCAAAGGAGGAGGATGCAGAACACAATTGTTAATGAGTTGGCATTCAGGCAAGAAAAAGCGGCTAATAAGTTCTCTGGAGTTTTCTCAAGGCCTTGCTGTTCTAAGAGTTGTGCAGATTGGTTGGAAAGGGCCTTGATCTGTCCCCAGGTCATGTGGTGCTGCTTTTTGCAAGGAGTCCGGTCTCTGTCCTTCTGAGGGCTGTGGAGGCTCAGGGAGAAGTTGGTGATCGGGTCCTGTAGACCTGGACACCTTTCCATCTTTCCACGGCTTGATACCTGTGGAAGCAAGCAGAGAAACATATCCTCGTTCCCCATTTTAAGGGAACGGGACCGTACCAGACATTAAATATTCTATACAAAACTGATGGCTGTGGGTGACTAACCCTAGTCCCATAATGATTACTCATGGCTGTGGTCTTAAATTTGTACCTGATATGTTTAGATGATTTAAAGTAAACAATAATATAACCTATGTATACGTCAATAATCACTCGACCCCTGTACATATTACTCCTCTTGTACCTGTACATATTACTCCTTTTTGTACCTGTTTTCACCCACCCACCCTCCCCCCCGCCCCCTCCCCTGTCTCGACCACCCCTACCCCTCTTTCCACAAGTTTGCTAGTTTTTGCTCTGTTTTCTGAGCTATGTTAAACACTGTTCCTTGTAAAGGCTTTGCCTATATATCCATTGTTGTAAGTTATCTGTAAACCGGCACGATGTGCAAACGGTTGCCGGTATATAAAATTAAATAAATAAAAAAAAAAAAAATACTTTGTTCAGGGGGAAAATCCAGGGGCAATCCCCCTTTTTTCATTTTGTTTGGTCCAGAGCTCTTAAGCGTATGGTTGGCTCTCTCCACAATGGCTTGCCCTGTGGTGTTGTAGGGGATGCCAAATAAGTATTTAATGTTCAATTATTGACAAAATTCATGCAAAGGAATGGCTGCAGTAAGCAGAGCCATTTTTCAGAAAAGAGGGTAACCCCATTATCAAGAAAGTTTTTATGCAGTGATCAATTTTCATTCAGTAAAATAGCAATAAATGTAAATTAATCGTTTAAAGGAAAAGTCATTTGCTGTAAGCTGAATCAAATGACAAGTATATTAGACATTACATTAAACATATGTTACACAAGACTGACATATATTCATTCATCTTGCAAATATTAATTTACACAAAACTGACACATTCATCCATATTCATTCATAGTCTTCTTGGCATCAAGACAGACAACAGATAACACATAATATGAGCTAAAAATCTTATCAAAAAGTTATCAAAAACAAAATTAGATCAAGGATCAAAAGTCAAAAGGTATTAGAAAAATGTTAAAATAAACTGCAAAGTGTCCATCTTCACATCTCTTCATGGCAGGAAGGCTGTAAATCTGGAAAATATCAAAAACTGGCATACAGCAAAAAATTACTAAGGTAAGGATTAAAGTGAAATTCTTACTTTTTTAACCTTGAAGAAATCAATTCTATGATTCAATTTAATAAAATCAATTTGGATTTGCAAGAAAAGGTTTGGGAGGGATTGCTTTAGATGTAGCAACCTCTGTCAGTAAAAATTATAAGGTTCAGAATTCTGTATAAATTTTGTGAAAAAGAAAATAAAACTGAAGTGTCCTTAATACAGAAGGTCTGTAGGCCTGAAAAATAAAAACTATTATACAACAGAATTATTAAAACAATAATATAATATAACTTGTAGAATAACATAGCGCCTCCTAGTGGAGACCTCATCATTACTTTATAGATTGCAACTATTGTTCCAGGTTGCAATCAATAATACTCTGAGCTTACTTTCAATGTGGAATATCAGAATAGAATTTCTTCTTATAATTATTAGAATAGGAAATTAAACACGCTGTTTGCTCAGCTCTGTCTGCTGCATGCTAAAGTTTGAAAGTATTAAAAGATTAAAGACAGATTGAGAGGAAGGGCTAGTGCAGTAATGCATTGAAAGTTGAGGGAAAAGATTTGGATCAGCAGGATATCTGAACTGTCTGAGTTATAACATATATAAACTAGAGAGAGAAACTGCAGTACTAAGTCCAGTTTTTTTTTTTTCCTTTCAAAAGTTCTCCCTCCCTCCCCCATGAGTGGCAAGCAAGAGTTACAGAAAAGGGGGGGAGGAGCAGTGTTTCTCAAAAGAAAAGAACTGCACCCAAGGAATTAATCCTTCAGTCAATAGGAACTTAAAGATAGCTTTGTTTAACAATTGATACCATCAACCACAGACAATGGCTGGCTGATTCCTTGCAGACAAACACCACTTCAATTCACTTTAGGGAGAATCACAGTAGAAATATAAGTTCTGTGTGCTGGCAATTCAAACTATAAACTTAAATCTCAGAGAAATGGAGTCATTTTAAATGTGAGCCAAATAAACTTTGTAAAAGGGAAGTTTTCACATGTAATTTACACAGAATATTATTCAAATTTCAGTACAGTTTTAACATAAGACTATGCATACACTTTGTGGGGGAAAATACTCTCAAAGTATGCAGATTTTTTGTAACTGAATTCAAATACTAATAGAAACCATTTTTTCCAAATCTGTACTGTTTGTTAAGGGAAACCATTTTTATTCCAAATCTGTAGAGAAACCATTTTTTTTTTTCATTGCAGACTTTCTGTAACTGAATTCAAATAGAAACTACTCCTTAAGCATGCAGTCCCTCTGCAACTGAACATCGAAGACCGGGAGAAACCATTTTTTCCAAATTTGTACTGTCTGCACAGTTACTTTGCCTAATCTGGTCTGCAAGAGGTCATTGAAGTGTATAATGAAATCATTTTTTTTTCATAGTGATATTTTCTTTGCTTGTAACGCAGGAGTCTAATTAAATCCTTTTTTTCATATTGATATTTTCTTTGCTTGTAACACAGGAGTGCAGCTGCTTGGCCCAAGGTCTTACATGCTGATTTCTTTGAAGACCTGGGGGCATAGCCACTGCTCATGGCATTCCGGGCTGCACTCAACTCTATTGCTGCCACACCTAGTTCTTTGTTTCTTTCTGTAATGGGAAAGGCTTGAATCCCTTTCAATAATTCCTCCCTTGTGAGATTTCCATGTTCTAGGTGGAATCCCATGCTGACCGCGGCACATAAATTGTTACCGGGAGCAGTGGTTTGAGATAGTAATTTACCTGCACAAATTGGTGATGCAGAATTAATGACTGGCTCAGGCAATGGCAAATGAAGGTGCAGGGAGTGGTTAGTGGGGGAAGGGGGTTGCAGGCAAGATGGAGGAAGGCTAGTTTTTCTGATCTCAGTGTTTTCTATTTCCTGGGGCCTTTTCTCTGAGGTGGATGCAGAGGAAGCCTCAGGAGCCATGTGATTGTGTGTCCCCAGATGTTCTATTTCATTTTCTGTCCCCCTTTGTTCATGGTTCTTTTCTGTGATGGGGAAGGCTTGAAGTCCTTCTAATAATTCTGTTTCTGTAAGGTTTTCTTTCTGCAGTTTCTGCTGAAATTCAATGCTAATCGCCCCACCCAGGCCAGGTCGTGGCTCTATTGTTCTCAAGGACTGCTTTTCTGAAGAAATGGGGAAGGTGTGAATGGCTTGTGCCTTGGGTGTAGGTATTGGGAGCTGAGGATACAAAGAATTTGCTGTCTCTGAGGAAGACTGAGAAGATGGGGGAAGGGTATGTCTGCCTGCTTCTAAAAGCACATGGTTTGAAACTGCTGTTTTTAAACCTTTTTTTTCTATGCGTTCGATGGCTTCTGTACATTTTTGCCAGATTAATCTTAGCTTTATGGGAGCTCTGGGAGCCATATGAAGACAATTGCCGATTGAGATCCATTCCTGGGTATTTAGAGTTCCAGCCTCCATCGAATACCAAGGGCAACGGCAAGCTATTTCACTTATTAATTTTTCTAAGTCCCCCAGGCTGACTTGCGCTATTTTTCTTCTGGTGATGAAATAATGATTATTGATGATTTGCTGCAGCTTCCTGGCATGTAGCCGCTGCTGTACAGTCAAATCACTGCCCATGCTTACGAGTGTGGGGAACAAACTTGCTGAGAAATACTTTTAAAAATTACTAAGAAGTACTTTTTTTTAAAAATATTACGATTGCAAATCTGTTGAACGTACCGTTCAACAGATGACCAGCCGAAATAAGCATGGGGTTTATCATCACGTCGCAAGGGTCACCAGATGTAGGAGTAATGAATAGGCCTCAGACAGCTTTCATGGCAGGCAGGAAGAGGGAGAAGGCAAAGAGGGTTTGTCCTCAGAGCCTCTTCCTTTTATTGTACATTCATACAAAGGCAGATGATGTGTCATTACATGATTGGCTACTTTCCCATAGCAACAGAAGAGTCATTACACCATTGGCTTTGGCTCAGGGGGTGTGCACGGATCATATCATTGGCTGCTGAAATCTATACCTCCTGACTTTGTCCTGCCTCTGACTAGGGAACACCCAGCCCCTCCCCCAGGAATTCAGGGCTAAGCACAAGCCAGAGAAATACATGAAGTCAGGTATCCTTTCCTAGGCAGAGAGTTAAGCACAAGTGATGCTTTTATTCAGGCAAAGGTCAGGGAGAAGGGAAGTTAGTGTTTAAACCCTGAAATGGCTTGCTGGCAAGCGCATATTTCCCACAAGCACTCAAACAGTAACAACCTTATCTATGAAAAGGCAACACTGCACATATTACACAAGACCTATAACACCAATATTAGGAAAACAGCACAAATCGGACTGCTATAGATCCCTACAGATAAATTATATGGTAGCAGAATATCTCACCTCCGTCACAGACGAAGAACACAGACAGACCCTGACCAAATACAGACCAAAGAGACCAGAAAGTATAAATAGAAGCATGCAGAGAAGAACTGAACCAGAACCCACAACAAGCCAACCTCAATAAGCAGAGCAACAATGGAAAAACAAAAACATTTACCATTCTTCATAAAACAAATAATAAAATCAAGAAATCTTAAATCCTAATAGTAAAATCATAGTCATAAAAAGAATAAATATTTCAAACCAGTTACCAAATAAAATATACAAAATTTGCCAAACACCAATAAAATATTTCAAAACATCTGATGAATAAAAAATCCAATAATTAAAATGTTTTAATATTTCCTAAAAAAACCACTAAAATATTCAAAACAGTACAAACATCATATTACACCCAAAAATTAAAAACTAATAAGGATTAAAAAATCTCCTGCTCTCCATTCCTGGAATCTTTTGATTTCCAGTCACCTTGAGATTTTCATGCTTTGGGGGATATAGGGCTGCACAAACTTTTATCTTCACACTCACAAACGCACACATTCATTCTCTCACACATTCCATCTCTCCTGTACATACCTAAGCTCTCACACACCCTCTCTCTTCCTCACAGACACACTGGGTCTGATTTTAAAAAGCATTTACATGCGTAAAACTGGGTTTTACGCATGTAAATGCACTTTACTCGAGTAAGTGGGCTTTTGAAAATTGCTACAATATATGCCATTGAATCGTCCATAGGATTTATTCGCATAAGTGCACTTTACGTGAGTAAATGGCTTTTGAAAATTGCTACAATAGTAGTTACATTTATGCACGTAACTCCTTTGAAAATTACCCCCATAGTGTGTGAGAGCCTCTGTGTGACACAGAGGCTCTCACAGGTACGCTCACACACAGTCACAGACACATGCACATGAACACAAGCTCTGAAAGACACACTCAAGCTCTCACAAAAATATATACACATGAACACAAGCTCTGACACAGATAACACATACAAGCTCTGATACAGACACATACACACAGGTTCACACACACACACACACACACACACACACACGCATATACACATGATGTCCTTTCTCTAGGCTCCTGGCGAGGCCACATCCATCCTCTCTTTCACTTCTGGCCATGGTGGGATGAGCTCCACCACTGCCCGCCGGCCTCCTTCCACCTTAAGATCAGGCTTGTCTTTCTTTTGTATAATTTTTGCTGGACTCAAAGCTTTAGGGCAACAAGAACATTTCAAATCCACAAGAGGTTTTCAAATTTAGTTTATTTGGCTTCTTAAAAGTCAAATGTTCCTGTGAGATGCAATATAACTGCCCTCTATCTGTAATAACTTGCATCTCAGTGAATCTCTGACCTGCCCTGACTTATATAATCAAAATACAACATTCCCGAAGCTTCCAGAATGAATGACGTAACTGGCCAAAGACAAAATACCGTATACTGTTGTCATGACAATCTATCCTGTATAGGAAATGCTTGTGAGGACCTCCCTCAACTAAGAATTCTTCTAACCCTGTTCCTCCTCCCACTGTAAACAAGTTCCTGTATCATACTGGCTTTGATGCACTGTATTCTTCTTTTCTTCTGTTGTTCTTCTTTGTTTATGTAAATAAATTGCAGTCTGGGTTTTGAATAGAGCTAGACTTGGATTCCACTTCTTGGCACCAGGATTCATTCAAAACTATCACCTCACAAGATCTCCTTTTCAAATTGGTTTCAGGTCATTGAAACCAGCATCTGCAAGATAAAAGCTTGCATCCAAGACTCAGTTTCTCTGCATTGTAAAGCAAATGTTGTCATTGATGCCTTCCTGGCCTGTAATTATAGGCTTTGCAGAGCTTACAAGTTTCCCAAATCCTCTGCATCCTTCGAAACTGTGATAGTCAGAAAGTCTCTCAAAGTTCATTCACCTCTGACAGGCTAGTACAGCAGAGGCGTCTGGGTATTCTTAATCAGACATATTCTTCATTTCCCTCTATGGGACACCTTTAATGGACAGGTGTCACATCAATCAGTCTTCGATGCTAAGCCATGACAGAGGAACTTAAAAGTGTAACCTAACCCCTAACCTTGGTATTTATCAGGTGTAGTGCATAGGTGTATGTCCCTCTAGATTCCTAATTAATATGAATGATACTCCCACAAGCATTCACTAGTTAATCAAAAAATAACATCAAAACTAATTTTCACTAGGTAGCTATTAGCTCTATAATGGAGCTATACAGATACCTGCATTATAAAAAGGACCTACTTCATAACAACATGATCACATATGTTATCTTTCAGAATCAAGTAAGTACATAATAGTGGTATAACATGTAAAGATAAGTACACAGAGAGACTAGTATGAAAGTACTGTGTTTCTCATATAATACTAGGTATACTGGGCAAATCTTTTCAATGAATACTGTTGTTGTGAACAACTACCCAGGATAATATTCATTAAAATGGCAACCAGGGATATAATCAATGCACCTTACCAGAAAAATAAAGAAACCAATAACATAGAAGAAAACCAAGAATCTATAGAAAAACTCATACTGTGTTGTGCATACTTGATGTAAAAGTGTTGCAAAGCATAAGACATATTCTAGTCATATGCTGTAGTGATGGAAGATCAAATACAACAGCATATGCATGATAGGCAAAGGCATAGCAAAAGTCTAAAACATCATACTAATTCTGTAGGGTATGTATAGTGCTATCCAGTATTATGACAATAAACTGTAGCAGTGAAAGCACTCACTGTATGGACTGTCCTAATTCACTTATGGCAGTCATATGTCCAAGAGATAATACGGCTGTGTAGGGCAAGTATTAATTATTAAGGTAGATGATGGCTAGTAATACTGCTTCGTCTTCAGATACTTCTAGGGGAAATGGGGCTAATACCCTTCTCAAATGATGGTAAGTCTAAATATATTGGGGATATTCATAAAAATAAATGAAAGCTAACTCTGTGAGAAAGTCTTTAACATATTATGTGAACTACTTTGCAGAATTGATAAACCATCAGTGTAAGATTTTACACAGGGAAGGAAGGAATGTCATATAAATAAAAGACAGAAATAAGGAAAATTATATCTTCCCCTTTGGAATCCTAAATAGAAACCAACTAGCTTATAAATCACCGATAGAGTTTATAGTGAAAGGGCCAAAATAAAAAGAAAAGAACAATGAGCAATTAATATACCGAAAGATATAGTAATAGAATGTTGCAGATCCCTATAGCAGAGCTCCTCATGTGTAAGGTCAGTATTTGTTTCAAGGAGAACAGTCTCATAATAAGCATCACAGGCTACACTAGTAAGAAATCTTTGTGAAAGAGAGTGAAACAGTCATTAGGCAAAATCTAGTAAATAGTGTCATACGAAAAGATATTCAAAGAAGGGTTCAGCGAAAACATTAGAATAAGAGATAGAATATTGAGATATTAAAGATCAGCAAAGTGATTATCCTAAGTGCAAGCTGCAAAACAAAAGAATAGAAATAGCTTATAACTTAGGCTGGTGTGGAAGAGAAATATAAAGAGATCTCCCTCTTGAACCCTGAATTATCATATTTGAATCACAATGAAACACATCACCCTCTATGTGATCAAAGCAGCGTCCATAGATAAAGATAGAAAAACCTAGTACATACACATTTAACTGATTCAGCATATAAGTATTATAAAATCTAAGACTGGAAAATATTACTTAACTTGGAACATAACTAATAAAAACAGCATCACTTCAAATAATATTATTAACTTGAACACCTAAGTGCTGACAGAGAATGAAAGAACCTAAATTCTGCATAAAGTCATTCCCACAAAACATAGAAAAAAGCAAATATCAGGTATAAATTGTAAGCCTTGCAGTCCATATAATATGTAAGAAAGTCTGCGACCAAGAATTTCTGCATTCAGTGCGTATATAGTTCTTTTAGTAGGATTCAGTGATGATGTCAAGGCAGAATCTCTTAGCTCCTTAGATTAGATGCATGTGTATGAAGTCAAACCTAAATAAAAGTGCAACAAATCCGATTAAGTAGTAAGAAAATACTTTTATGTCACGTACTCCCTATATTTAAGTTGCCAAATAATCCCCACATTATATATGTCACAACTCTGACCACATAATGCATGCATTCATTCATTCCTCCTAGTACACATGTAACATAGAACAGACAACATGACAAACTTTTGAGCTCAAAAAAGAAAAACGTATTTTAAAATATAAAAGAATTGGATCGATCCACAAAAGAAAACAAAAACTCAGGATTAAAAATAGAATAGATCTATTCAAAAATTGAAAAGGAATCAAACTGGAATAAACTGCATTCTTCATCTCCCATAGATCAGAGACAGATGCACTTTGTGCTTTGGTACCCTGGAAAGAAATCTAATATATAACAGTTAATATAATGATTAAAATGAAATTTAAAAATGACATTACAGGTTCCTTAAAAGTCAAACTACTGATATACCTTAATTCAGAAAAAAGCAGTCATAAAGCTACTTTCCTTTCTCTGATGGTCCACCCCTAGGAGGCGCTGTCCCCTGTGATAAGAGCTACTTCCTTTTACAAATCTAAAACCTTTTTGTTTTCCTATGCTTGTAAACTCCTAACTCACCTTCTAAATGAAAAACTTAAAACAAACAACTTTGCACTTAATTAGAAGTCATTCTATTTCCATCCAATATGCATATGTTCCACAAAGTTCTTACTACCAAATCCTGCAAATACCCTAAATAGAAATACGAATCATTTCCAAAAGCACAGACATATCAGCTAGGAGTCTGGAAGTCTGCAAAATAAAAGGATGGCCCATACTAATATACATTAACCAAAAGTTTTTCTTACTGGCATATAAATAGATAATAGGCATTGCTGCTTAACTCTCTGCTGTTCACCGTCTCACAATCTTACTCCTTTACATATCATCTAACCAGTCCACAATACAAACATGTAATACCTGAACTCCCATCAAAATAAACCACCTAATTCATTTCCTTTCTTCTAAAAGTTAGCAGCTACTGAGGTATAATCAAAACTGAGAACTAACGTAATTAACACATACTGCCATAGCACTTTACCTACCTACACCAACATAAAAGAATTCTCTTCCCTCTTTAACATTACGTCATCTCTCATCACTAATATTCACTTTCCCCATACTTTCAACACAAATTTCTGTTTTCACATTAAACAGATCAATTCATTAGTCCCTCTTCTATCACCTTTTGCACTCAGTCCTATAACATACTTAAACCTCAAACCTCTCAGCAGAACTGTAAAATCCATTTTAAAAGTGACTCACTCCCAGATTTTTTTTTTTCTTTCTTCTCAAACACATTCCTAAGGGGGGGTTCACCTCCTCTCCCGCCAAACAACTGTTACACTCAATGAATAGGTTTGTTAAGTGATAAAACACTTAAACAGATCATTTCATTAAAATGGAGTCGCTCTCTTGTAGTATATCTATAGATTGTTTTCCTGTTCTATCTCTCTGCCTATACCCCTGACCAAAGAAAAAACAATACATCCCTCTCCAATGATAAATCAAATCTAATTATGAATGGCTTTAAATAAACACAGGTTCATGCTTTCGTTCTTACCAAATGAAATAACACACCCTTCACAATAAACTCTCGTTAAGCACACAATTCTAAAAACTTAGATGCAAAATATGAGCATCTCTGCATTAATGGTGGGAATTAAAACCAAAAACTAAGAGGAACAGATAAGTAAAATATGTAAAACTACCTGGGCAAACTGGATGGACGACTTGTGCTCCTTCTGCCAGCATTGCTAAATCCTTGAAGCCAGCCAAGGCTGATGAAAAACAACATAGCACTGAAAGATTCCTTTCTCTGTTTAATGAACTGCAGCAATTAATTCAAATGTCCCTATATACCACACTGCCAGCAGTTCACTAATGTCCAGATTTAAGTTCAACTACAATCACTAAACTTTTCTTATAAGGAACCATTTTACACAAAATTTTAACTTATATAAATAGATGCACACAGACAAAAATAGGCTTCCTTGTTAAAGCTAATCAAAGAAGGAAAAGAAAGAAATTAACCACATGTAACCTGCTGTAAAAGATTAAAGCCATTAGCACCTTCCTGTAAGAACAACAACCAAAGTTTGGGAAATATTCCACTAAACAAAAACTCCTTCTCATACTAATTATAACTTTCAACTTACCAATTGTAACTTATTCCCTCTTTCTCCTTCTGAATCTACAACTGCTCTACTCAGCCGCTCCCCAGGTGTAAAGTGAAAGTGAAACTGCTGCCGAGACCAAGCCATGCGGTCTGAGGACAAAAGACCCCAGACTGACTAGTGCTGGCTACCCCTCTGTTTTTTCAACTGTTCAATCTGAAAATAGCAAAACTTAATTTAGATTTTAATCAAATCATCAACTCATATCCTGTCTCCCTAACATATATTAAAGAACATTTTGCAAAAAGTATTCTAACCCCGATGTAACACACAATCTATATACACTATACAACAAATAAAATAAAATAAAATAAAAACATTGATACTTACAGATTTTTCCTTTTTTTTTTTTTTCTTGTTACATACTCACAAAATGGATCCAACTTCATTCCACATCTGCTCTGAACTCATAATTCTCCGGGATAACCTCCCCGCATGGGGGCAACTCAATCTTTGAACGGCAAGCCAAATTTACCCGTCAAGAACCTAGTGCTAGGTTGTCCACCAACCATAACACTACAGCTTATTAATAATTAATAATTATAATAACAACAGCTATTAGAGTCCCATCTGGGGTGCCAAATGTATAATTTTTGCTGGACTCAAAGCTTTAGGGCAACAAGAACATTTCAAATCCACAAGAGGTTTTCAAATTTAGTTTATTTGGCTTCTTAAAAGTCAAATGTTCCTGTGAGATGCAATATAACTGCCCTCTATCTGTAATAACTTGCATCTCAGTGAATCTCTGACCTGCCCTGACTTATATAATCAAAATACAACATTCCCGAAGCTTCCAGAATGAATGACGTAACTGGCCAAAGACAAAATACCGTATACTGTTGTCATGACAATCTATCCTGTATAGGAAATGCTTGTGAGGACCTCCCTCAACTAAGAATTCTTCTAACCCTGTTCCTCCTCCCACTGTAAACAAGTTCCTGTATCATACTGGCTTTGATGCACTGTATTCTTCTTTTCTTCTGTTGTTCTTCTTTGTTTATGTAAATAAATTGCAGTCTGGGTTTTGAATAGAGCTAGACTTGGATTCCACTTCTTGGCACCAGGATTCATTCAAAACTATCACCTCACAAGATCTCCTTTTCAAATTGGTTTCAGGTCATTGAAACCAGCATCTGCAAGATAAAAGCTTGCATCCAAGACTCAGTTTCTCTGCATTGTAAAGCAAATGTTGTCATTGATGCCTTCCTGGCCTGTAATTATAGGCTTTGCAGAGCTTACAAGTTTCCCAAATCCTCTGCATCCTTCGAAACTGTGATAGTCAGAAAGTCTCTCAAAGTTCATTCACCTCTGACAGGCTAGTACAGCAGAGGCGTCTGGGTATTCTTAATCAGACATATTCTTCACTTTCGGACCCGCAGGCCTTCTTGCGATTGAGGGGGTGGTTGTGGGCTGGAAAGCTTGTGAGTGCATGCGTGCGACTAACGGAGGAAACTGCCGTGGCATTTCTTCAATCCGCTTCTCTTCTTCCCAGCCTTTTTTCATTTTCAGCCGCTGGCGGTTTGAGCTCCGCCGATGGCCCCGTGTCCTCTGCTGCCACTGCCCCTTCAGGTGTGCCGCCCGGTCGCACCTGGCCTGGGTGAATAAAACTCTTGCCCTGTCCTGTCTACTGCATATTAAGAGGAAATTTGAGCCTGCTGGCCTGCTAGCTTTTTCCTCATGTCTTAGTTAAATAAAAAGTGGTCCTTGTTAATTTATTTGTTTGTTTTTCACAGTGCATTATTTTTTAATGGTTCTTCACCTGTACTAGTAAGGGTACCTGCTTCTGCTTTGAGTTAAGAGTCCAGCTGGGATCTAAATGTTCAAGCATGTCCATTACCTTTCTTTTTGGGATCCAGAAGCCTTGTATAAGACGGATATTGGGGTTTGAACCTTGCTGGAGGTTCAAACAGCGAGACGGGACGTAGCCCAGGTGAGAGAGGAGGAAGATGCAGCCTGAGGCAAAACTGCTTTCCAACTCTTCCTGCCAGACTAAGTAACATAGGGAAAGGAGAAATGGGAATTGTTAGGGGGCAGGAGGGTGAAAGGATAAGACTCAGAGGGAAGTGGGGAGAGGAGGGTGAGAATAAGGAAGACAGGGGATAGGTGGTATGCAGTTGTGCTAGAGAGGGAAGGGATTGGTGTCAGGTGAGGAGAAAAAGTGAGGGATTCTCTTCCTCCCCCAATCCCAGCTCCTCTTCTTTCCTCACCTCCAATCCTTACTTTCCCATTTTTCTCCTCTCTCTGTCTCTGATCCTCTCCTTCCATCTCCAAGATCTCTTCTCCTCCTCTTCCATTCCCAAAACCAATCCATCCCCATGCCGACCTCTTCCTCCAACATCCCTGTTCTCTTACCCTAAAGATTAAAAAAGCAAAAGGAATTGCTCAGGTACATGAAAGAAGTTGGAAAAATGGGAGGGGAAGGTGATGATGTGTGTGTGTGGGGGGGGGAGGGGGAGGGAAGTAGGAAGAGAGACGGGAGAAGAAGGAGATGATGAAAGAGAGTGGGGGAGAGGTGAAAATACCAGGGGGTGAGGGGAAGAGAAGGTGATGATGTAGGGGGTAGAGAGAAAGGGAAGAGAAAGTGATGATGCAGGGGGAGAGGGATGGTGGAGAGAAGACTTGGATTGCAGTGGAGTAAAAGGGAGAGGGAGAAAAGATGGTGATGATGTGTGGGATAGGAGATGGGGGGGGGAGAGAAAAGGTGATGATGGGGGGGAGGGGAAAGTGAAGGGAAGATGATGATGCCAGGGTTGGGGGGAGGAGAAGAAAGAAAAGAGAGAATGATGATGCCAGGAAAATGGGGAATAGAGAAGGTAATGGTGAGCCCAATGCCCCGGTTGAAAACCACTGAGAGATAGACCATATGGTCATTTTTTGCTGTCATATTTCTATTTCTCTAAATTGTTTCACGGTAGAAAATGTATATATACACACGCAGTGCAGAATTTCAGAAACCTTTCTGCAGAATCTCTCCCAGATTTGCTGCAGGAAACTGATGGCCGTGACTTCTATCTGCTCAGACAGTATCCAGGAAGTTGAGAGGCAAAGCAATCGGGCTTGTTTGCATCCCTCCATTTGAAAAGCAGCCAGAAAAGGCTTGCGTAAGCTTGGTGGATGTTTGTCCCCCCCTCCTCCTCTCTCTTTGATCTCCTCAAGAAAGTAAATATTTTATTACAACAGGTCTCTGCAGTGGGAAGTTGGAATCTGGCTGAGAAAGAGCCAGGGCTGCTGACACCCTGTAATTATTCTGGGGAGGGGAGGAGGAGGAACCTTGATATCTGGTGGAACCTGAATTTGCTGCTTCAGTTGACTTTGACAATCCTTAGGCCTTATCTGTCTTTCTCTAAAGAAAAAACCTTTTTCTTTCCAGCAAAAAAGAAAACAAAAAAAATCTACTTCTTCTCTTCCTGCTTGTATCCTATATATTTGGAGCCAGTGAGCAGCTATGGTTTGGTCGATAATGTGTCTGCAAAGACGTGCGCCCCAGAGAAATTTGCTCTCCTGCAGGGGTTGCATGGAGGAAGATGAGGACCATGCAGTCACACTAGTGATCAAGGGTGGAGGTGAAATAACTTGCCCAAGTTTAGCCCAGTCTCCACTGCTTCTCTTCACCCTCCCCACCCCAGAAAAAAAAAAAGAAACTATATGCCCCCTTTAGTAGAAATACTAGCAAACTCCATTCAAGCTGTTAGCATAACCCAGAGGCTAAGGAGATGTGTCAAGCTGCACATGGCAGAGATGATTAGGCTGAAATTGGGAATTGAGGAGTTGCACAGCACCATGTAATCCCACAAAGACATGGTTGGAAGGGGCTGCAAGTCGGTCATCTCTGCCATCCCCAGCCATGATCCCGTGTATTTATCTATCCTAGACACAGAGGAGCTCGTTTTCAGTCGCTGTCTGGCCAGCAAAGTTAACCAGATAAACTTAGCCAGCTAACTTTGGTGGGCTATTCAGTGGACCAGCCACACCATTGAATATATATCCAACTTTCTTAAAGTTAGCTGGATATGTTTATTTATAAATGACGGAAATATTCAAAAGTCGTCATTTAGCTGGATAGCTAAATGCTGTTGATTATGGATCCCTGTGTCTCTACACTGCTCTTTTTAACAGCTCAGCTGAGGGAGATTTCGCTGCTTCCCTGGGTAACCAGTCCCAGCACGACTCCCCTCACAAATAGAAAGTTTGTGTAATGTCTAACCTAGGACTCCCCTTGTTTCTAGGGGCCTTCTGGCCAGTTTCAACCATGCTTCCTCTGCACCGTGACTGCTGTTAGAGACCTTGGCACTCACTTGCTGCATCTTTCACCCTGTAAATATCTGTCTTCCCAGACAGTGACCCCCATAGATATCCACAACAAACATCATAAAATAAATCTGACGTTGGAGACCCAGCGTACACAAGTTTACCTTGTGCATATTAATTGTGAATATCCTCACAACTCCACTAGCTGTGAGGTCAGCGGGACAGGTTTGAAAGCTCTGGTTTACACCCCACTTCAATCTGTATCAGTTATGTGTTTCTTTTTGCTGTAGCAGTTTACAGATATTAAACTGGTGTCTCTCACCCCGTAGCAACATGTCCTTGCCGCAGACGGCTGGGTCTGGGATTATTTCTTTCTTTCACACTGTCCGGATTATGTTGCGGTTTCCTAATTAATACTTGTTGGCTGTCAGAACTGCCTTCTGTGGCTGCTTTGCTTTATGCAGACTTCATGAGGGAGAAAGTGTATTTGCTGTGCCTATTAAAATCTTTGGCGTAATGTGAGATGGATTGTGTTAACCACAGTGAGGTAATTTACTCTCTCAGCGACCTCATTTGGTCGGGAGGAGGGGGGGGGGGGGGTGATACTAGACGAGGACAGAAAAGCAAGTTTCCAGTGCTGTCTAAACAGCAGCCACGTGGACTTGGTGAGGGCGCTGACAAGCAGTGACACTGGGGACAACTCTGTTATTTTTTTTGCCTTGCTTGACCAGGCCGATCCAGTCCTGGTTTTTACTCCAGCCATTAGTGTTTAGGGGATAAAACTTGAATTTATACAGCACCATTTGTCCAAATGGGATACTCGCCTGCATTGTGATTATTTTATTTCAAACCAACAGCTAACTAATCTCCACATTGGGAATGTCCTTGTACTGTCCAATCAACTACTAACATTCTCCATTAATTGTATCTGTATCTGCTCAATTATTTATCAATGGAACTACACTTAAATTTATACATTTTTATAGATGAAGGTGGCAATTTCACATATTGACTCTACTGCCAACCATGGTTACTATGTCTTTGTTTTAATCATCAATGCCACCTACCCATCCTTTAAATGATGTTCAGAAAATGAGAAAATATATTCTTTTTTAAATTGCATATTAAAACTGACTTTGACGGTAAAAGTACATTAAATGTCCTTTTAGTTTTCTTTGACACCAGCTGCCAACAGAACGTGGAAGCAATGTCTTGGTAATATTCCTTTGTAAAGATGTTACAACACACTTATTTTATAAAACCACCGCCGATAGTCTGCAGTGGCCACGATCACCAGCGAGGCCGTGTTTTGAAATAGTATCTTCTTCAGGGGTGGCTCTGTATCCTCTCTGGTGCATATATTATGAACTTGAGCTGCACCCTATGACATGGCTTCACCTGCTCTTGCTTTGTTGCGGTTCCTGGAAAGAGACTGAAAAATTGTGATTCAAAACTGCACCCACCGTCTGGATATTGACTATCAGGTGAGGCATATGGACGCCCAATCTGGAAACATTTCGTAGTAAAAATCCTGTTTTCTGTACTCTCCATCATGAAGATGTAAAGCTGGCCCAGAGCAGTTAGGGAAGTCCCTGACATTATCGCTGACTCCTGCCAGATGGTAAATTTTCCAGTAGGATAGATGGAGATTGGGATTTAGATCACAGCTTGCATCACACAGCAAGAATTAGTTACGGAGCACTGACGGAAACACTGCTCTGAGGCCCTAGGCAAACCTTCGCTCTTTCACCCCCCACCCCCGATTTCCCTATTGGTGGTAGCCCCAGCACGGTGCTCCCTCCTGCCGGAGGCAGTGGCCCCAGCACGGTGCTCCCTTCTTTGATCGTGCTGGCTCTGGTATAGCAGTCCTCCGAACCTCATGGTGCTGGGGTTTTGCCACCCCTCCCCACAAATCTTAGTGCTCTGGGTGACTGCCTAGTCTGGCACCAGTCCTGGAGGCAGTGTTCACAGCCCTTGCAAGGGATAGAGTCCCTGTCATGATGACACTAGGGGCCAGATTTAGGACCCATGCTTACAGGAGTCTGGCAGGAGGCTCTGGTGCAGGATTGTTGTTACAGTGACTGAAATGAAGTCATTGGGAGGGAATGTAAAATAGGGGAAGTGGAAAGGTAAAAGAAACATGGGTCTCCGCTGCAGCAGTCTGAACCTGCAAAAATCCTTCATCACAGCAAGGATGCTTCCTCCAAGCTACAGAAGCAGCTCCCCTAGCTGAGCTAGTAGGAGGTCCCTGTCTACCCTGGTTGCTCCTGACCGTCCCCCTTTATCGCCCTGTGTTGCCAGGATCCTAACCACTAAAACCTCCTCCAGTTTTCCAGTGACGTGTATCCATTATGGCTTAGACTTGCAGGACAGCACCTTCATTGCTCAGATTCTTTACAGGTTGCCACCGCCATCTGGTGCTTGCCTTCAGAAAGAGAGCAAGTGATACACAGCTAGGATGGGATGCACCAAATGCTCTCAACTTTGACACACAAAAAGCCACAGAAATCAAAAAGAGAGGATCAAAATCAGTTGCAAGGTGGCTTAAGCAAAAAGAATGTGAAAAGTGAGTTAAAAGGGATGTGGAAACCAGAAGCCTTTTTTTTTATTGTGCTCCCAATTGATTGACTTGAAATTGATAACAAGGAAAACTCTAGCATTATACAACTATTAAATGTGCAGCCACTTCTGGAGTGGAAGAGTGAAACATTTATACTCTCAGCTTCAGTGCCACTTGGAGTGATGGGAAAGAAAGATTAAGGAACGTGCAGATGGAAGTTGAGCACACAAAATTAAGCAACTGCAAGGTTGATATTCAAAGGCATTTACCCAGATAGCTTTTGAGTAATCTGGATAAATGCTAATTTTTGAATATCACTGGCACTTATCTGACTAAATTTTATCCGGATAAAATTTAGCTGAATAAATTAGGGGCATTTTAGAGGCATTCCAGGGTGGGGAATAAATTAACCGGGTAATTTACAAGGCTTATCCCAATATTCGGAGTTAGTCAAATAACTTATTCGGCTAACTGTAAATGCCCCAAAGAACAAGATTAAAGATTTCCAGGAACATATTCTACTCCTGGGGGAATTCTGCAAACAAAAACTTAAAATTCTGCAAACTTTATATTGGTCAAAATAACACAATTTACATGACAGTCTTTAAGTAATTACATTTTAAATTAATACAGAAAAAAGTTATTACTTAAAGATGCAGAATTTCAAATATTTTGAGCAGAATTAAGAGTGTCCCTTCCACTCACTCTCCCTACTCCCCTGGCCACTTTTGCCCTCTCAGGCCCCAAGTCTTCCACCTGCCAATATCTCTCCCCTTCACCTCTAGGCTCAACCCCTTCCACTCTTATCGCCATCCCAGAGTTTAACCCTGTTCTCAGTACTGTCCCTTCCTCTCTCACACACATGCTCCCTCTCTCTAATATACATACACACACCCTCATACAGGCTCCCTCACTCTCTCACATACACACATCCCCTCATACAGGGTCCCTCTCTCTTACATACACACCCACACAAGCTCCCTTTCTCTCACACATACATCCACACACAGGCTACCTATGTCTCTCTCTCACGCACCCCTTCATACAGGCTCTGTCTCACACATACAAAATCCCTTCACACAGGATAGTACCCTCACATACACACAATCCCTTTTTCATACACACGAGCTCCCAATCTCTCACACTTACATGCTCCTTCACACTCTGAAACCCACACTTAAGCACCTTCCCTCTCTTACCTCCCATGCTCTCTCCCACACTCCCCTCTCTCACACGCCTCTCCCTGCTCTCACCCTCCCCTCCCCTCACACCCCTTCTCTTCTCTGACACCCCCTCCCCTTTCTCACACCCCTCTCCCTCTCCTCTCACACACACATGCACACTCACACATTCTCTCTCACTGGGGCCTTTATCTTTGCCGTGAGTGGAGCACTCTCTGTTCACGGCACACGGGGGCCTTCCATCTTCGCCATGAATGGTGCGCTGGGGCCTTCATCTTCACTGCGAGCGGAGCGCGTCCCGCAGCACACACGGGCCTTTGTCTTTGCGTGCTCCGTTCGCGGCATGCCGGGGTCTCCTCTATTTTCTGCGCAGAATTTGGCAGTTCTGCGCAGAAAATGACAATTCTGTGCAGGGGGGGAATTCTGTGCAAATTCTGTGCTCCGCAGAAGCGCAAAATTCCCCCAGGACTAATATTCCCAGATAACTTTAACCTTGACAGTTATGTTCAAATGTTGTGCTATTCTGACAGAAGTCGCTCTGCTTGTCCACTCCTTGCAATAGCCCAGCCTAGACTGGCCCCCTCTGTTCTTTTCCTCCTCAGCTCGATTCCTAGTCCTCTCTTTCTTGTTCCCTTCCTGCCTCTATTCCCTCCCCAGTGCTATCTTTATGGGAGTGACAAATAGGGCTGACAGCCTCTGGCCCCACACTTTGGGGGATCCTGTGATGCCAGCCTCTCCAGTGCCCAGATTGCCGGAAGATCGGTTCCGAAGGGGCCAGCGTGCCTTTCCAAGGCCCTCCAGGGGCAGGAGTTCCCAGCGTTTCGTTCCTTACAGGGGTCGTTACCAGGCACCACGTCCTCCGGCCAGGAATCAGTCCTTTCGGACCAAGCAGCGCAAGAGGGGAGCGGGCCCGGGCTCGGGTCCCGGCCGCGCCTCCCAATGAGAATCCGCCGATTCATCTGGGGGACGGAGCCATAGGGGGCAGGTTGACCCTCTTCTACCCCAGATGGGTCGAGATTACATCGGACCAGTGGGTTCTCGCCGTTATCCGGGAGGGCTATTATCTGGACTTTCATCATCTCCCTCCGGACAAGTTTGTGGACTCTTCGTGTCCCATACACAAGAAGGCAGCATTGGAAGCTACCTTGGCAAGGCTCCTGTCCTTGAAAGCCATCATCCCAGTACCTGCCTGGGAAGTGAATTCTGGCCATTATTCCATCTATTTCATGGTACCCAAGAAAGGGGGTACCTTTCGGCCTGTCCTGGACCTCAAGTCGGTCAATCGATACTTACGGGTCCCGAGGTTTCGCATGGAAACTCTACGCTCCGTCAAGGCCGCAGTACAGCCAGGGGAATTCCTCACGGCATTAGACCTGTCAGAGGCATACCTGCATATCCCGATCCATCCGGATCATCAGCGCTACCTACGCTTCAAGGTTCTAGGCCACCACTTCCAGTTTCGGGCTCTGCCCTTTGGGTTGGCAACATCGCCACGGACATTCACCAAGGTGGTAGTAGTAGTAGCGGCGGCGCTCAGGCGGGAAGGAATTCTGGTCCATCCCTACCTAGACGACTGGCTGATCAGGGCAAAGTCTCGAGAGGAGAGCCTTCGGACCACCGACAGAGTGATAGCCCTTCTGGAAAGCCTGGGCTGGGTTATCAACCTCGGCAAGAGCTGCCTACAGCCTTCCCAGTCCCTGGAATACCTGGGAGTACAGTTCGACACCCGGGCAGACACGGTCAGTCTCACCACCAAGAGGACGTTGAAACTTCGGCAGCGTATCCAGTATTTGATGGGAGCCAGTCGACCCACCGCCTGGGATTATCTGCAGGTTCTTGGTCTCATGGCATCCACCCTGGAAGTAGTGCCCTGGGCGAGGGCCCATATGAGACCTCTCCAACACGCCCTGCTCTCTCGCTGGAGCCCCCGTCTACGGACCTACTCCACGCACCTACCTCTACCAGCCCGAGTGCGGACCCAGTTACGGTGGTGGTTGCAGTCCAACCACATGAGCAGGGGATCGAAGATGTCCTCACCCACGTGGATTTTGCTCACCACAGATGCCAGCCTAAGCGGCTGGGGCGCACACTGCGAAGAACTCACCGCACAAGGGCGGTGGAACAGAGAAGAGTCGGCGTGGAACATCAACTGTCTAGAGGCCCGGGCTGTCCGATTGGCATGCCTTCAATTTGCCCACAGACTGCAGAACAGAGCAGTCAGAGTGATGTCCGACAACGCCACCATGGTGGCATACATCAATCGTCAGGGCGGAACCAGAAGCCGACAGGTATCTCTGGAGATCGCCCCTCTGATGACTTGGGCAGAGGTGAATCTTCAGGACATCTCCGCCGTCCACATCGCCGGGAAGGACAATACCACAGCAGACTTCCTCAGCAGGGAAAGCCTAAATCCGGGAGAGTGGCAGCTCTCACCCACGGCCTTCCAGATGATCGTGGATCATTGGGGGTTTCCGGACATGGATTTACTGGCAGACCAGTCCAATGCTCAAGTACCCAGATGCTTCAGCCGCAAGCGCGACCCGTGCTCACACGGAATCGATGCCCTGGTTCAGCCGTGGCCTCCAGGGACTCTACTGTACGCCTTTCCTCCGTGGCCTCTGCTAGGCGCTGTCATCCGCAAGATTCAGAGACACCGGGGCCTAGTCCTTCTAGTGGCGCCAGACTGGCCAAGACGACCCTGGTACGCGGACATGAGAAGACTACTGGCAGGGGAGCCCCTTCCCCTGCCTCCTCTCCGGGACCTTCTACATCAAGGTCCCATTCTTCACGAGGATCCGGCTCAATTCTCTCTTACGGTATGGCCCTTGAGAGGGCTAGATTGAAGAAGAGGGGTTACTCGGAGCCCGTGATTGATACCCTCCTCCGAGCTCGCAAGTTTTCCACATCCCTCACATACATCTGGATCTGGAGAGTATTTGAAGCATGGTGCGACACTCACGGCACCAATCCACATGCAACCACGATCTCTATTGTGTTGGATTTCCTGCAGGATGGCCTTCAGAAGGGTCTCTCCCTCAGCTCCATCAAGGTTCAGGTGGCTGCGCTGTCTTGCTATGGTCCCAGGAGAGATGGCAAGACCATCGCCAAGCACCAGGATGTTTCTCGTTTCCTGCAGGGAGTCAAGCATATTCGTCCGCCACTGAAGTGGCCTGTACCTTTGTGGAACCTCAACCTTGTTTTGGATTTCCTGGCGGGATCCACCTTCAGACCCCTTCGGGGCCTGTCTCTTCGTTCTCTAACCTTGAAGATGGTGTTCTTGCTGGCTGTATGTTCAGCCCGCCGCATCTCAGAGCTACAAGCATTGTCCTGCCGTGATCCCTTTCTCAGAATCACTCCGGAGGCTATCCATCTTCGTACGGTTCCCTCCTTTCTACCTAAAGTGGTTTCGCAGTTTCATCTTAATCAAACCATATCCTTGCCTACCACGGCGGGTCTGAAGAAATCTGAAGAAGGGCGTTTATTACGCCATCTCGACATTGGCAGATTGCTGCCCAGGTATTTGGAACTTACACAAGACCTACGAAAGACGGACCATCTGTTCGTCCTGTACAGCGGGAAGAAGCTAGGTGAAGCGGCCTCGCGGCCCACCATCGCCCACTGGATTAAAGAAGTTGTCAGAGCAGCGTACGTAGAGGCTGGGAAGTCTCCACCTCTACAAGTCAAGGCTCATTCTACCAGAGCACAAGCAGCATCTTGGGCAGAATCCAGGATGCTATCGCCTGCGGAAATCTGTAAAGCGGCGACGTGGTCCTCCCTCCATACCTTCTCCAGGTTCTACCGTCTGGATGTCCAGGCCAGGGAGGACTCTGCCTTTGCGAGGGCGGTACTACATGGGCCTCCGGCAGCCTCCCGCCCAGGCTGGGAGTAAAGCTTTTGTACATCCCATTTGTTCTGAGTCCATCTGGCTACACGCCAGGAAATGTTGGGATTACTACCTGATAATCCCCTTTTCCTTAGTGTAGACAGATGGACTCAGCATCCCGCCCAGCTGCCTGCGTACATGGGTATTACCTATTCAAGGTAAGCCATGTCATCTGTTTCCATAAGAGTGTACACTCTACCAGGTGTCCACGCCTTCCGGTTGGGAATGCTGGCGGTCTCCAGCTACTATCAATCGGTCAGGGGAATCCTGTTTCACTTTTTAACTGAGCGTCAGTACACACATCTATAACAGCTTTTGCAAGGAAGATTACTGAATAGCTACGCTTCCTGTGGGGATATATACACCCCCGTGCTGACGTCAGATCCGTCTCCAACTGCTAGCACGCGGATACTATCCCATTTGTTCTGAGTCCATCTGTCTACACTAAGGAAAAGGGGATTATCAGGTAGTAATCCCAACAGTATTTAAATGGGTTTTGTGTTAGCCTCTGTAATTTCCTCCTGCTGCTTTGGACTTCCATCTCAATTGGAACCAGGGCTGGGATTAATGCTGTGAGTCTTCATTCACAGCCGCCCCGGGGAAAAAAATCCCTAGTTAGTTGTGAATGGAGGCTTAGGATGACGGAGCTTAGCTCTGAGACCAGTTGGCCAAAGGAGAAGGACTCCTCTCCCAGTTTCTCAGAAAGGTCCAGAACGAGCCAAAAGGCTTCCTTCCAAACCTTGGGTTGCAACACATTTGGGGAAGAATCGTCTTTGAGCTTTCTTCTAAGTAGATCTTTATTGAAAGTTACGGGGCCCAAGGTAATATGTGAAGGAGCCTTCATATGTGGGTCTGTTTTTGTGGAACTTTTTGCCCTTGGAGCTGAGGCACTTCATGGTCTTTCCCAAAGCCAAAATGTTCTTAATTCCCATCCTCTTTTGGCTAGCAGGTCCCTTGGCTGTCATTGGTGTTCTTAAGCTATATAAATAGCATAGTTCTGATAGTTTCGATTCATTTTTATGGCACTTAGGATTGCATCATTTGGGATGGAGGCAACAAAATGAGGATTAGAAGCCAAGATGTCAAATTTTGATCTTTTATTGGAGACTTGGAATCTTAAAAATGCCCTTTTAAGATTCCAACGCGTTTTTAAGATTCCAAGTCTCCAATAAAGGATCAAAATTTGACATCTTGGCTTCTAATCCTCATTTTGTTGCCTCCACGGCTTTGTTAGATAGCCTTCCTTGTTGCTTTCTCAACCCATCATTTGGGATGGGGCATGTTTACCTAAGACTTTTTATTTATTTTTTTATGCTGCTATGTTTTTCTAGTTTGTTTTAAGTTGTGTTCTGTTACTGATTATGGTTTTTTTTAATATATATTGTTTGTATGTGTCAGTTGTTGTTTGTTATTGTTATTGTGCATTTTTTTTCAAACTCTTTACTTAACATTTTAATTCAAAACAAATATCAAAACATAAAAGTGAAAGCATGGATTATTATATATTTTTTTATATTGGATATGTTGTATAAATAAATATGTCTGTATGCGAAACTGAAGGCCCATGAAATCCTGACTGAGCTGGCCAGGCATGCTCTCCTAAGTCAGAAGTCAGCTTTTGTTCACTATTTCAGTAGGAAGATTTTAAAGTATATATATTCTGTTGTTACATAATCCTATCACTACTAAGCGGCCCCTTGTTTTTCTGTCCTATGCAGTTTGTCCTGATGCTTGTAAGTGGCGTGGCTGTACCTCGGATGGCCAGTGCTGTCACAGTGAGTGCCTGGGGAACTGCCTGGAACCCAATGACCCAGCGAAGTGTGTGGCTTGTCACAATTACCAGTACAATGGCGTATGTCTGGAGACATGCCCACCCAAGCTCTACAAGTTCAGAGGGTGGCAATGCGTGACGTTGAGCTTCTGCCAGGAGCTTCACAACAAGTGCAAAAACTCAAGAGAGTCCGAGTGCCACCTGTATGTCATCCACAACCAGGAGTGCATTCCTGAGTGCCCCTCTGGGTACACTATGAACTCTAGCAAGTAAGTAACAGCATGTGTGTGTGTGTTTATATGTTTTCCTTTTAACCCACTTGTATTAGAAGGAGATATGGAATATTCTAGTGGTTAGTGCAACAGGCTGAGAGCCAAGGAAAGCAAGGTTAAAAATCACACTTCACCAACTGACACTTCTTGTGACCTTGGGCAAGTTATTTTATCTCCTGTTGCTTCAGGTATCCACTTACATTCTTTAGGGGAGCAATTTACTATACCAAAACTACAACAATGCTCAAGGTGGCTTACAGAATTATTTGGAAAGGCAGGCCAAAAACATTCCAAAAATATTTATTGTAAGAGTGGCACCCTCACAGAATTGCGTGTTGCACTCCTAACCACATCAGTCATGTCCATAGTCTCTCTTCAGTATCCGATGTATGCCTTCTCAACCGTGGAGTCGTGACAGACCAATCCTTAGGAACTTGGCCGGTTGAGAGGTGCATGAGTGTAGAGCCTGACACATGTTCTAACTTGTGCTGCAACCTTCTTTTTTAAATAATGTGAGAATGCTCCTAGAGTGCATTTTTCTTTACAAACTCATTTTAGGGAGAAAGTTGACGGACATTGTAGTAAACTCAATTTTGAATATTTCTTAAGGCTGCCATTGAAGAAAACTGGATAGTTATTTACTGTGCTGAATGAAGGTTCATTAGTCTTGGGTTTTTTGTTTTTTTGTTTTTTTTTTATATCGTGCTGACGAACATGCACTAGAAAGTACAAGTACAGGACTTTATCAGTGAAAAGGTGCAAAGGCAAGTTTCAAGGCAAAAGAATGCATGTGCCTTTGCTGTGAAAATTGGGGTAAAGTCCGCAGCCAAAGATGATCTGCAGACTTTGTCCCAAAATGCAGATTTGAAAATTGTCTCCATCGAGTGAAATTTTCAAAGCCATTGCTGCTTTACTCGCAGACATGGGCTTTTTTTGAAAAAAAGAATTGTCTGCCCTATGTACAGGTGAAAGTACATGCCTAGTGCCTGCGTGCATGCATTTTTACCTACAGCGTGAAGGGGCGGGGTTTCGAATTCAGTGTGTACTTTTGCATTTCTCTTAAGAAAACTATGGGCTCGCATTAGCAGGGGTAAATGTGTGCAGTGGTTTTGGTTGGAATCATTTTCAAAGGGAAATGACACACTTACATTCCCTTGGGAAACTGGTGTAAAGTCTGCAAGTAAAAAATAACTGAAGACATTACACCAGTACAGACAATTACAAAATTGCCCCCTAAATGCCTAACAGAAATGATAGTGTTGCGTCTAGAGGTGGACCTTTGGGCGAGACGAAGTTGAAGCTTCCTATAGGAGTTACCTATAGGCCCTCTTCATCGGGAGGCGGATGTAGATAGCGGAGACCCAACCGACCTTCACCTTTTCCAGCCCTCGTTCTCCACAGGTTGAGCCCTTGGGTGCCGGGGCCGGCAGGACTTAGGAGCGGGTCTCCCTGAGGCTGGTCTATGTTCGTGAGGCGTAGGCAAGTCAGGTGGTCCGATGGTCGGGGCAGGCAGCGAGTAGGAGAATCAGGAGATGGGTCAAAGGTCAAGGCAGGCGGCTAGCAGCAGAAACTGAGACAGGCAGACGGTTGAGGCAGGCGGCAGATGAAGGAGAAATCCAGGGGCGAACTGAGTCAGGAACCGGGAGAGCAAGCCAGGGGACATGGAGTCAGAACAGGAGCAGGAGTTACATGGAGGCACTTTCAGTGCTATCAAACAAACAAACAAAAAAAGCAGCCTTCTTTTCTATCATGTCCAGTCATAAAGAAGAGGTCAACAGTGGTGAGCGGCTTTAAAAGTTGTACGTTTGGAAAGGTTATGTCCCTCACCAACAGGCACGACCTGTGCAAACGATGCCTCTGTGCAAAACATGACCAGAAGAACTGCTGTGCCTGTGGATGGACATCCCCACACTCACAGTGGTCTAGTGTGCTTCACATTGACGAACTGACTTAATCACTCCGGAGTTGCAGTAAGTCCTTGTCCTACAGAGCCTTGCTGGAAACAGAGTTGAGTAGGCACTCCTCTAAAACTTCCCCATCTGCTCAGGCCAAAGCCGTGGTGTTAAGTTCCATCAGCCGCCCTGCATCGAAGACTAAGCAGCATCGATCACTGGAGCTATCACAGCCTGCATCGAAGAAGCACAAACACTCAAAACGAAGTGCATCTGTATCATCAATGCGGGAATCATCGACGCTGTCGGTGCAAGTAGCATCAGTGTTTCTAATGCACGATGTGTCAGCTCGCTCAATATATCTTCCAATGATGTATTTGATACATGAAGCACCGAGGCACTTGACACACAAAGCTTTGATGCTCTCGATGTAGAGGACTCCGATGCACTCAATGTATGACACACCCGTGCACTTGATGGTCTGATGTCACTGAAGCATGTGGCCTCGATGCACACAAATGTTTCTACTTTTCCATCACACGGTGCTCAGGGTCCTATACCACACAATCTACAGTGCAAGGACCCATGGCACAGTCCCAACACAACCAAAGCAATATCATTGACCTGCACTGGATTCCTTGATACACTTCGAAGACCCAAGATGGGTCCAAAAGCCTATCATAGCGTGTCAAGATATCCAAGGCATCTAAGCTCTCTAACCCATCGAAGCCACTGACACATCCACCTCGGCTTCAATTAATCAGGCTACTTTACCAACACAGGTCTACACAGCCCATCCTAGATTTGCAAGAGAAGGGGTAAAGTTGCCCTTGCCTTCTCCAATATCCAGGGCACTCAACCCACTTAGACTAGTGGAAAAAGGACTTCACCTGGAGACTGCAAAACTGGTATCTTTTATGGTACCGCTTACTTCTAACAGGTCAACTGTTTTCATGTAGGAGCCTATCCTGGTCTCAAGAGAATGTGAGCTACCTATGCCAGGCCAGAGGACACAATTGCTCTATGACAATACCACAGACTGGAGTTCCTGTCTTACTTATAGAGGTGAACATCATCAGAACTATTGGTTAGGGGTTCTTAATCGTCTGTTGAAGAAGATTCTAGTGGGTAAGAAGTTTTAAACCAGGCCTCTCCTCCTCTGAGTCAACTGGTGTTACGCTTGCTGGCTGAGGAATCCCGCGGCTGGCCTCACTCACCCGCTGCCACGGCAGAAGCAGGCCCGGGCTTCCTGGTAGTGATGGGGAGCCGCTACTGATGGGGACTCTCCCTCTTTGCGGTCCTGAGTGCCGCCAAAGCTCCACACGACTTGGGCCACTGATATCCTGCTCAGCTGTTCTTTGCATCTGGAACACCACCCACTTTGCCATCCTTCTGTGTGGCCCCAAGCTGCCAACCCGATGCTGCTGACTCCTGCTTCTTCGCAGCAGAATGCTACTAACCTCCTCCTGCATCCGGCATCTTACTAGGCGTGCACACAAGCCTCCTTTCTTCATTTAAAGGGCAAGAAAGTACCCGTGGCCATTCCTGATGACACCACCTGGGGACTATATAAGGCTGGACCTTGCTTCCAGCCTTTGCCTTGGCAATAGGTCTCGTCCTCTCGAGTAGTGCACTGCCATTCCTGAGTTCCTTCCATGTTCCTTGCTTTCCTCCTTCTTCCCTCAGACTGCTCTTGGCTTCGACCTGGACCAGATTCTGACCTTTACTGTTTGCTGCCTACCTCAACCCTTGCCAGGACTTGACCATGAGCTACGCCACTTGCCTCGACCCCTTCCTGGACCTTGACCACGAGCTCCGTGCCTGCCTCGATCTTTGCCTGGTTCTTGAAAACGAGCTATTCCGCCTGTCTCGATCCTTGTTGGATCTCGACCTCGACCATCAATGCCTGCTCCTGACCTTGGCTTGTGCCACAGTGTCTCTTCTTCCATCTAGACATCCATCTCTGCAGAGGCCCCAAGTAAGTCCAGCCAGCTCTGGCACTCAAGGGCTCAACCTAAGGGGACCGTGGGCTGGTAGTGGTGAAGCTCCAGTGGGGGAGTCTGCTTTCCATCAGCCTCGCCTACTGAAGGTGGGGACATACCACAGGTAGCATCAACTCCCCCTTGGACCAAGGGTCCACCAGCATAACAACTGGAAATCCTTCCCAGTTGATCTTCAACATTGGAATCCTAAATAAGTGAACCAGTACCGTTAGGCTCAGATGAAGATTCTACTAGCATACCCTCTGACCCACTTCCAGACCTTCTGGACAACACCTCGCCATCAGAAAAGCTTACCCATTCTAAATTTGTGGAAAAGATGGGTACAGCACTGGATGTCCATGTCTGCAAAGACAAAGACTCTTGCTTTGACATTCTTGTCTTTTTTCAGATACTGGGTACTCAAGTTAAGCCAACAGCCCTTTCAGTTCACAACATCCTTAATGTTCCACAGATGAAAATGTGGGAAACTCCCATTTCAGGCACTTTTACTGCTAGAAAGTTAGACATCAAATACAGGGTCCAGCACTCACCAGCCTTTGATATTGTCCAGCAGCCTCACAAGTCTGTGGTGGTTGATTCTACTATGAAAAATGTGAAGAAACACGGATTCACTCAAATCCTCCTCCAGGAAAGACCACAATCTTCGAGATAGCATTGTACTTTGAAACGTTTTCTTGCCAAAGTTATCTGCTCTCAATTCTAGTCACCATTTCTGTATGGTGCAGTATATTCATGACTGCATTCAAAATTTGAAGCCTTTCCTATCTACCACTGAGCAGGGCAACTACTATCCTTAACCCATTCTGGATGCAAAAGAGGGCATCCACTACTTACTTTGATCACTCTATGAATCTTTCAATTCTGTTTCACGTACCTTCTCAGCCTCCATTAGAGCTAGACACATGGCTTGGCTTCGAGCAAGTAGAATCGCAAGGATATCCATGAAAAACTAGTTGATCTCCCATGCTTGGGGGGTGTGGGGTGGGGGGGGTACAATCTTTTCAGTGAGAAGCTCCGGTAGACAGTCACTCAGATAAACGACCAAAATGTGGCAGTGTAGCCCTCCATGGTGAAGAGTCACTTCTACCCATATAAACAACCATACTTCTACATGAGGCCCTACCGATCTTTTCAACAATACTGTCTGCTGCCTCTTCTGGTCAGGCCTCAACAAAGAGAAAACCATCAGCCAAAAACCACAGGCTCAGCCTAAACCAGGGCCTAGTTTTTGATCCCTCTGAACAATCCAATCCCAACTCTCCCAGCAGGGGAAAGAATCCAACATTTTGTAGAGAAGTGGTTTCAGATCACCAAGGCCCCTAGGGTCTTCCAGATTGTGCAGTCTGGGTAACAGTTGTGTTCTTCCTGACCATCATCCCTTCCACTTTGTTTAGTGCTCCATCCGGATCCGTCTCACCTATTGCAGCTTTGTCTGGAAGTCTAATCACTTCTCCAACAAAATGCCAATCCCAACAGCTCAATATACATGGGGTTTCTATTCCTAATGTTTCCTTATCCCCAAGGAAACAGGGGGACTGTGGCCTATTCTCGACTTGAGATGTCTGAACAAACATATACTCTGGGAGAAATTCAAAATGAACTCCCTCAGTATGATCCATCCTTACATACAGAAGGACAAATGGATGTGTGCCTTGGATCTTAAAGATGCATATTCTCACAGACCCATCCACCCTTCACATTGGCACTACCTCTGTTTCCAGGTAAATTCTTCTCACTACAAGTACAAAGTACTCCCATTTGGCCTCTCATCAGCCCTGAGAGTCTTTACAAAACCCCTCATGGTAGTTTCAGCTCATCTCCGTCACCAGGGAATACAAGCCTTCCTATACCTGGATGATTGGCTCATTACATCAAAATCACGGGACAAAGTGCTCTGCTTCCTGAACTCGACAATAGGTCTCCTGCACCTCTTAGGTTTTCTGGTGAACTTCGAGAAATCGATCAGGGAGCCCACTCAGAGGCTCAAGTTCATCGAAACATGGATAAACTCACTGCCAGAAAGAGCATTCCTGCCTCCAAGCTGAGCGAATACCATGATGTAGCACATCCACAACCTACTCTCTTCTCAACTCTTCTCTTCCAGAAGACTCATCATAGTCCTCTATCACATGGTAGTGGCTGTCCATGCAGTCTCACTGATCTCTCTTCATATCCACTCCCTCCATTGAGATCTATGTTCCCAGTGGGCTCAACTAACTTGACCACATTTGTCTCCAGTTCAAATAACAGCAAGTATGAAAGTGGAGTTGCAGAAGTGGCTGCGCCCCTGAATTCTTAAAGAAGGAGCTCTGCTGCATTCACTTTCCTATCAAATGGTACTGTCAATGGATGCCTCAACTAAAGGGTGGGGCACACACACTGGGACCATTCAAATACAAGGCATCTGGACTCTTCAAGAGAACCACTATCAGATCAATCTAGTAGAGTTAAAAGCAATCAGATATGCTCTTTCAACCTTCTCATATCTCCTTTGGGAAAAGAGCATACTGATTCAAATCAGTAACCAGATTGCCATGCTTTATGTCAACAAGCAAGGAGGAACAGTATCATGGCCTTTCTGCCAGGAAGCCCTAAAATTCTGGAAATGAAATTAGAAAGAAATCAAGTTGTTCTGCAGGCCACCTATCTGCCAGTCTCCAGTGCACATTGGCAGATCACCTCAGCAGAGTGTTTCAACTACACAAACAGTCTCTATAGCAATCAGTGGCCAACAAACTCTTCATCCTATGAGGTTTACGAACAATCGCAGACTAGCTCAAGATGCTTTCCTTCTTGACTGAGGATAAAGCCTCATGTACGCTTTTCCACAGTTACTGCTCATCATCAGAGCAATGCAAAAAAAGTCTTCATGACCACACTCGGCTAATCCTCATAGCCCCGGTGTGGCTGAGAAAGATCTGGTATGATATCTTGTCCAACTTTCCAGCAGTCCTTCCATACATCTGGGAACAGATCCTGCTTTGTTAACTCAGGAAGACGGGATATTGTATCATCCCAACTTTTCAGCTTTCAACCTCACAACTTGGATGTTGAGTGCTCAGTGACTGCAGAGATCGTGGACATACTAGTGTCATCTAGAAAGCCTTAAACTAGGAAACAATTATGCCTTCAAATGGAATAGATACTCCAAATGATGACAACAAAACGTTTTGGATTCATTTTCTTGCAAACCTAAGCATAGAATGTTAGGAATTATTAGAAAAAGAATGATGAATAAAAGAGAATGTCATAGTACCTCTACATTTCTCCATGGTGAGACTGCACCTTGAGTATTGTACGCAATTCTGATTGCCACATCTCAAAAAAGATAGTTATACAGGAAAACGTTCAGAGAAGGACAACCAAAATGATGGAGGATGGAGTGGCTCTCCTATGAGGAAAGGCTAAAGAGGTTAGGGTAATTCAGCTTGGAGAAAAGACAGCTGGGGGGGGGGAGGCAGGGATATGATAGAGGTCTATAAAATCATGAAAAGACTAGAACTAGTAAATGTGAATCAGTTATTTACTCTTTCAGATAACACAAGGACTTGGGGGCACTCCATGAAGTTAGCATGTAGTACACTTAAAACAAATTGAGAAAATTATTTTTCACTCAACACACAGTTAAGCTCTGGAATTAATTGCCAGAGGATGTGGTTAAGGCAATTAGCATAGCTGGGATTAAAAGAAGTTTGGACAAGTTCCTGGAGGAGAAGACCATAAACTACTATTAATCAAATTGACTTAGGGAATAGCCATTGCTTATTACTGGAATGGAATTTATTTACTGTTGAGGTATTTACCAGGTACTTGTATCCTGGATTGGCCACTGCTGGAAACAGAATGTTGGGCTTGATGGTCCCTCGGTCTGATCCAATATGGCAACTAAAAACAAAAAACAAGTTTATGAGACCCTTTAGGTCTCTTCATTGGATATAACCTGGCCTGGGTGAATCTTGAAAGCGTGTGTGCATCAGCATCTCTGGACATGTCTTAAGCCTTTCCAATGAAAGATATCATGACCTGGAGAGAATCCTGGTACCTTGCAACACTTTTTTTCCGATTTTCAAGATGCTTGACCTCCAGCCTTGTGCCCTAGTCAACAAGGCATGTTGCAAAAGTCCAGTGAAGAATGGCATATCTTGCAACATTGTTGACATTTTGATGTTCATATTAAACATATCTTGATTAGACTGCCCTCTCTAATCTGACACTAATGTTGAGAAATGAGTACAGCATCTCTTTAAAAAAAAAAATGCAAAAATAATGCAGTGGATACAGCTTTTTTTTTTAGTCCAAAAGAATGCACAATGGCCTGAATACTTACTATGTATCCTGGCACAATTTTACTCTTGTTGTTCTTGAAACTATTTCAGCTTCCCCATTTAGCTAGACTCCTGGGAACAGCTGTGTTTGCAAGACAGCAACCACATTTTTGTGTTTAATTTAAAGTTTTTTTTAAATCTTGTGCTCATCATATTGACCAGTGATGTTAATCATGATAGCTCATGCATGCCCACGGCTCAGACCAGACCAATTGAACACCATGTAAGGTCACATGTAGCACTATTCAGAACACGGCTGCTTGTGGAAGTGGAGGGGGTTGTTTTCAAAATGAATGGCCTACTAGCCAAATGATTTTATTTGTTTGTCTTACATTTAGAAAACTGTCACCTCAGGGCGAATAGAAAATACATGTAACACATAATACAAGCAGTTTAAACACACAAAAAATTCAGCATCAAAGCAAGAAGTTAAAATACATAAATTAGGGCTTCCCAACCTGTGGGTCAGGACCCCAGATGGGTTCATCAAGCCTTCAGTTGGGGTCACGAGTGCCTCAAATGTCAACATTCTTCTGATGCCAGATGCATTAGTAGTGCAAGTCAACATGAGGCCTGAGAATGAGCACATGCTCACAGGCCCAGCAGGGCCACAGCTCTTGCATGAGTTTCTGTGGAAAACAGAAAGCTCTGCATGAGGAGGGATCAGTGCCCCTGCAGGGCCTGTGAGCTTGCACTAGTTCGCAGGCCCCGTGCTGACTTTCATTCATTTTTCTGCTGCGGCTTGCAGACCAGTCAGGCTTGGGGCCAGCCATGAGGGGAGAAGAGGAGATTGCCACTGCTTTTCTCTCCTCAGCCACCACTGAATCTACCCAAGTGATAAATGTTCCCTATCATCTCTAGTCCCACAGGTTGTCATTTACCTTTGGTCCAGGACCCAATGGAAAATGTTGCCACTGACCCTGGCTAGGGGAATTTTTTGAGAAGGGGCTATTTGAAGGGATGGGTGAGAAGCAGGAGTGGTTTAAGGGTTGGATAAAGTGCACGGACCAAAAGAGGGATCTTGGGGTGATAGTATCTGGGGATCTGAAGATGGCGAAGCAATGTGAAAAGGTGATAGCTAAAGCCAGAAGAATATTGGTCTGCATTGGAATAACCAGTAAGTAAAAGGAGGTGATGATGCCCTTGGTGAGGTCTTACCTGGAGTATTGTGTTCAGTTCTGAAGCCCATAACTCAAAAAGGATAGAGACAGGATGCAGGCGGTCCATAGAAGAGCGATAAAAATGGTGTGGGGTCTGTATCAGAAGACCTATGAGGAGAGGCTGAAGGATCTGAATATGTATACTCTGAAGGGAGGAGGTGCAGGAGAGATCTGACGCAGACCTTCAGATACCTAAAAGGTTTCAATGATGTATGGACTTTGAAACTTTTCCATTGGAAGGAAAACAATAGAACTAGGGGTCCTGAAATGAAACTCCAGGGGGGACAACTCAGAACCAAAGTCAGGAAATATTTCTTCCAGAGGAGTTGGAGAAGAAGAAAACAGTGAAAGAATTCAAAGGAGCACTGTGGATCTCTGCAGGCTAGAGGATGGAAATGAGATAAGCATGCAGTGGGGTAACTTGCTGGTATGGCAGTTACTGCCCTTAGCAGAAGTTATGGAGATTACTACCCTTAACCAATATGCTTTCAGGCTTTTAATGCAACTGCAACATTGCTCCCCGCTTAGGACCGCAGGGGATAAGAGGAATTTGATTCAGACGACATTCGAGGGCCCCGACTTCTATGGTCTGGGATTCTGATACGCAGACATAAGGGAAAAAGCACAGGACTGCTTCTACGGCCAAGTCCTACAGGAAACTAAGAAAGAGTGCATGGGGGTAACTTGCTGGTGCGGCAGTTACTACCCTTAACCAGTAAGCCTTGATACTTTTGATGCAATTCCAACATTGGTCTCTGCTTCAACGACAGGGGAAAAGGGGAATTGGATTCAGATAGCAACCATCGAGGGCCCAGCTTTTACAGGGGAACTGATAAGCATGGGGGTAAGCTGCACGGAGCAGTAGTTACTATCCTTAACCAAAGACATGGGATTACTACCCTTAACCAGTAAGCCTTGATGCTTTTGATGCAATTCCAACATTGTTCTCTGCTTCGAAAGAGGGGGGTGGGGGCTGAAAGGAAAGAGAAATTTGGATTCAGGGACAACCCGCGCGAGCCATGACTTTTTACAGTCTGGGGTACTGATGCGCAGACATTAAGAAAAAAACACAGGACTGCTTCTATGGCCATAAGCAAAGCACATCAAGCAGCACTGACTGATACACGGGGGTAACCTGCACGAAGCGGCAGATGCTACCATGAGAAGCTTGCTGGGCAGACTAGATGGGACCCATTGGTTCTTTTTTGCCGACATTTTTATGTTTCTAAGGTGTGTGTATGTGTGTGTGTGTGTGTGTGGGGGGGGGGGGGGGGGGGGATTACAGAAGATCGTTTGGGAAATGTATGAGGAGATGGGGGGATAGGAGGGATTAAGCTGAATGGAATGTGAGATAAGGGCAGAAGGGAGGAGATGATGCTGGGAGGTGAGAGAGGGGATGAGAGAGACCAGCTGGGGGTTATAAAAAGGGCTTGGGGTGAGAGAGGATCAGCTGAGTGAGGTAAAAAGGGCTGGGGAGGTGAGAATAGTGGTGGCTGAGAGAAGGGGTTGGCTGGGGGGAGGAGGGTATGGAAATTGAGAGAGGGAATTAGAATGCAGGGAGGGTGAGGAGTGTTTGTTAGAGGGAGATCGCACCCTTACTAATTTGTTTTGGTCATTCTCTGGAGTCATGCAAATTTTCAAGTGGTAAAGTGCAGTCCAATTGACTAAAGGTTTGGGAAGCCCTGACATAAACATACAATATAGACAAATTATAATATCCTAATAAAACATATAAATAACATTACTTAAGAACAGTCACCAGTAATAATATTAGCAAAAATACTCAAAGGCCAAAGCAAATAACCAAGTCTTACAAAACATCAGGTAATCATTGGAGCGTAGATCACTAGGTAACAGGCTCTAAAGAGAAGGATTTATACAGAAAAGGGTTTTTTTCTTAGTTTCAGTCAGCCTAACTTGTTTAACTACAGGAGACACTAAAAATACCTCATGTGAAGAGCGTAAATTTCTTCTTGGAACATAGCAAATCAATCAATGTGATAGATATTGAGGACATTCCTTATGTAAAGATTTAAAAACTAGGGACAGAATGTTAAACTGCATCCCAAAAGGAATAGGCATTACTTGGTTAAAAAGATTACTCCTGTTTACTGTGGGTACTGTCAAAATGTTGTGTCCGTCGCAGTCCGAAGTCTCTGCTCCGCCCACCTTACCTCGTTGGCGACTCACTCCAGGGTTAATGGAAGGCTAGCTGCTGCGGCGTCTCCAGGCCGTCCTCCTCCGGCATCCCCGGATCTGCTCAACGCTGCAAGCCGCTATGTTGACCAGATACCTAAGGGCGTGTGCGCGGCCCGACTGATGTACTGGCGTTGGCGCGAACCTCAGGGGCGTCCCCCTGAGATGACGTCATCAGCTTTAGATATTTAAGGTCTCAGTTTTCGCTAACAAGACGACTTAGCAAGGGATAGGTTTACCTAGCTTCCTCCAGGTCACTGCAGATGGGATTCGCTCTCCGCAACCCTAGCTACTCTGCCTCCTCGGACTTCACTAGAGGTACCCGCTCCTCGGGGACCTCGCTCTCTCTTTTTCTTTTCAGGTCGCAGTCCGGAACCGGTACTCGCTCCTCAAGGGCCCTCATCCCGGACCAGCTCCTGAATACCACTTCTGCTAAGAAGTCATCGCTGCTTACAACATTAGTGAGTTTCCATCTATCTCTCAGAGCTTTCCCTGGGATCAGGTACTTGCTCCTCGAGGGCCTACTGCATTCCAACTCCTGGGCTGCCTCAAGAGACTATGGCGTGAGTGTTATCATCAAGGACTTGTTCCAGAACTCTGCATATCCTATCTACTCACTTTCTTAGTTTCTCTACAGCTCAGCCACCTTGGGATCGCTGTTCCAATACCTGAGGGACTACAGCCCAGCCGGGCGCTTCCAGCTCACTACTGCCACCTCTGGTGGCTTAATATACTGTCTAATAAAAGAACTAGTGTGTGTGTGTCTCCTACACTAAGCCTGACCAGTGGTCCCTCTCGGGATCTCCCCCAAGGGCGTGGTCACCTGCCACTTGTCCAAGGATCCACCCATAACTACTCTAAATAATAACAGATTGTTATTAAAGGAGTTGCTGGAGATAGCAGATTGCTAATTCCCAGCTTTAACAAAAGAGCTTTAATAACACAAAATAATGGCCTGTGCAGGTTTCTTTAAGCGTTAGAACTGCGGTGTCAGTGGCAGAGTCAAGGACATGCGTCAAAGAGTTGACACATCTTGTTTTTATTTCCCCCATGATCCAGAACTGGGAATATTGAAAAGGAAAATTCAGGAGCTTTTGTCCCCTGTGAACAAGAGCATCTCTGAGGGCAGGAAGGGCCTTCCTGCTCTTTCCATTTCCTTTTGAGCATCCTCTCCGTCAAAGCCGATTACAGAGTTGCCAAATTATAAATGGAGAACGTGAGATGATGCAGTAGGAACTGGCATGGGAGGAAGGAGCATCGCATCGCAGCCCAGACTAAATCCCCGGCCCCTTTCTTTTTTCCTTTCCAGAGGTCAGAAGCTGGGAAATCAAAGTGCGTAGTTTGTGGCCTGTTGAAGCAAAGCAGTTGAAGTTTCTCATGCAGGAACAATACATGTCCCAGTGAGTCAGGTTTCCTCTGCCCAGTGTCTCCCTGTCTGTCTGCTCCAGAGAGAGAGAAAAGGTGTTCTTTCTTTATCTCCTTTCCCCCCCCCCCCCTCCTTTCCCACAGGATAGCTAAACCTGTTTCCTGTTTTGTTCTTCAGAAGGTATGAAGAAATAGCTGAGAAACTTTGTGTCTTTCCTGGCGTCACTGCCAGAGGCGTACCTAGAGCATTTGGCACCCCCCCCCCCCCCCCAAATATATAATTTTAAAATTTACTAAACATCTATAAAATATTTCATAAGAGCAGACACATAAAAAAACACCAAATAATTAAAACTAATAAGGATTTTAAAAATCTCACGCTCTCCATATCTGTCATCCTGAGATTGTTTAGACTGGGGCACGCATACACACACACACACAATATGCTCCCTCTCTCTCGTACACACACATACATGCTTGGTGAGAGACAGAGGGGTGCATGTGTGTGTGTGAGAGACACACACACACTTCCTCTCACACAGACATGCTTCTATCTTTCTCTCAAACACACACATGCTTCCTCTGGGTCTCTGACATGCTGACTCACACTCACGCACATGCTTCCTCTATCTGTCTCTCACGTACACATGCAGACAAAAACTGAACTGGAAACCAAAAGCCAGATTCTGTATGCAGCACAACAATGGAAAAGCAGAAAATCATTATTACTCAAAACAATACAATCAAGAAAAGTACATCAATCAGAATAGTGAAACCAAACTAAAAATATACATTTCAAAACAGCTCATGAATAGAATAATATTTAATAATTAGAAACTCCTGTACACATTTTTAAAAATTTCCTAAACATCGATAAAATATTTTAAACAGCAGACACACCAAAAGCACCCAATAATTAAAACTAAGGATTTAAAAAAAACTCCCGCTCTCCATATCTGTCATCCTAGGATTGTTGTAGACTGGGAGTATACACCCAGACACAGACACAAGCAAAATATGCTCCCTCTGTCTCTCACCACATACATGTTTGGTGAGAGACAGAGGAGGCTTAAGTGTATGTGTGTGTGAAAGAAACAGACGCACACGTTTCCTCAGTCTCTCTCTCACACGTACTTGCTTACTTTGTATCTCTCACATACGACTCCTGTCTCACCCAGGCACATACACGCTTCCTCTCTTTCACCCGCACACAGGCACCCTCTCAAATATATACACAGGGGCAGTCACACACTCACTCTTCTATACACTCACCGTCTCATACACACACACACCCTCACGCTCTCTCATGCACACACAAACCCACATATACCCACACAGGCTCTCACACAGACACACATGCACAAACAAACATGCTCTTGCTCATTCACAGAAGCTGACACGTTTCATGGTCTCCTGTTGTCTTCAGGCCATGGTGGTATGAGCTCCACCACAGCCCGAGGGCCTCCTGCTATCTTCGGGCTGAATGGCCCTCCGATCTTCCTGCTTGGGGGGGGAGGGAGGGAGGGGAAGCTGTGCACGCATGCCCGCCAGCACACAGTGTCCGCTCCCTCCACCACCACCCCCCCCAAGCAGGAAGTTCATTGGGCCGTATGGCAGCAGAAGAGGCTTCGAGCCGCTGGCTGGTTAGGTTCTGCCGGTGGCCCGCGGCCTCTCCAGTTGCTGCCGGCCTGCCACCTCCTTGGGTGTGCTGCTCCAGGCCTGTCCTCTTCAGCCGGCAGAGCTTGGGGTCCCTGCTGGCCTGCTGCTCCTGGCTGGAACGTTTCTTCTTCCCAGATGACGACAGGAGGTTGATTGGTTACACAATCACTGGCACCCCCCCCCCCTCTCCTTGCCACCTGGAGAGGATCGCCCTCCTCGCCCCCCACCCCCCCAGCACGTCTCTGGTCAAAGTGGAGCTGCCTCTTAACCAGTATGTGTTGTGAGAGATTCCTGGTTCGACTTGACTGGTCAGGAAAGAGGTTGGTTTGGGGAGGGTCAAGGCTGGGTAAAGAAAGGCAAATGCGCCAGTCTTTCTGTGATCCAGTCCCACTTTAACACTGACCTCGGCCAGATCATTCTTGACGTTTTTTCAGTACTTCTAAAAGAATGCTTACATGGACTGGTCAGGTTTCAAACTTTGCCTGAAAGTCAGCCATGGTCCTGGAGTTTACTCCTATTGAAGTTCACAAGAACCTGATCACTCAGACAGTAGAAAGTCAGCCACAAAATTCACGCAGGCGCAGGATTTTGACTGCGTTCTTTCACGTATCTGATCTTGCACCTCTGTTCCTTTCAGCGCCAGCTTAGGTAGGTTATTTCTCAAGACTCTTCAGGAGTTCTGAAGGCATCACGAACACAAAAAGAGATTGAATTAGCACAAGTTTGAAACTTGTGAGCAGTAACACCATTTATAAAGGCAACCACCGTCCTAATCTCTTTAGTTCTGCTTCATAAATTCCTGCAGCATTACCCCTCTTTACACAGAAAAACCAGGAGAACAATATTTTTAGATAATTCAGTTGACCAATTTTTTTTTTTTCTGGTTTGTATTGAATTTTCAAGGAGAGATTAGTGTTAAACCTTTTGAAGTCTCCTCCTCCTCCTGAGTCATCCTGGCTGACTACCATGAATATCAGTACCCTGGCAGCAATGGATCGTTATCGGAGCCAGGTAAAGCAGGCCTACAGTACAGACAGCTGAAGGGCTCATCTTCTGTCGGAGTCCCATGCGGGCATCACACTGTTACGTGTAAAGCACAAATACAGCACAGACAGCTGAAGGGCGGGATCCTCTTCGGCACCCTGAAAAGAGCACTAACAGCTGAAGAGTGTACTGAAGGAAGAAGAGTTTGAAAGCAGGCTATGACCTTAATAAAAATTGTTATCCCTCTGAATAAAAAAAAAGGAAAATTTAATGGAGCAGTAGGAATTTGATTTAAAGGTGGTTCGCTGAAGCCAAAAAACAGAAATTGGTATTTACAGGGCTCATGCTTGCTTTGCTGCTTTGAATGTTGGCATTGCCCTAGCCTAGCTTTGGAAAACTGCCCAGTTCTCGCTAGTTGGTGATGCGACAAGGTACAGATTTACAACTGAGTCCTGCAACAAACAGCCTGTACTGAATCCTTAATCACAAGGACTGCAGAAGGTGGGATCTGGATGTCCTCGTTTGACTCGGCAGGTGCCACTATGCCTGCTTTTGAAATCGACAAAATGCGCTCACAGAACTATAGTTTATAATGCTTGTATGCTTTTGCACGTCGTCTTTTGGAGGGGGAGGATCATGCATAAGAGCAGCAGTCATCATGGCCCAGGCATTTCCTGTTCTTATTCAATTCAACTTATATTCTACCTTTCACACACTTCAAAGCACATTACGTTCAGGTGCTGTAGGGATTTCCCTGTCCCAAGAGGGCTCACGATCTAAGGACCTGGTTCACTAAGGGTTTTTCCCATAGATAACCAGGGGCCGATGTAAAAAAAAAAAAATAAGCGCAGAAAACGGGCACTCAGTGTTGAGTGCCCGCTTTCCTAACGTGCGCCCAGCTACCTCTCCTGGGCCCAAGATTGAATATTTACATGAGGGGGTCACGCTGCCAAGGAGGCGCTGGGAACAAATGTGCATCCCTGAGTGGCTGTCAACGGGTTATGAAAACGGACACTCGTTAATTGGGCATCCCTTTTCCTAACCTGACCGCCGGCACACTTTTGCTTTTTATTTATTTATTTTTTTAAACCTTTTGGTTTCTCTGACTTAATATCGCCATGATATTAAGTCAGAAGATGTACAGAAAAGCAGTGTTTTCTGAGCGTAAAAATATGCGGGTCGGGCGCACATTTTTGGGGGGATCTGGGGAGATTAGCCTCATCAACATGCATTTGCACGTGATGAGCACTATTAGTTTCACGGGGGGGGGGGGGGGGGGCTGGAGGCACGTTTTGAACGCGCTAATCCTCTTATAGCATAAGGGGTTGTGAACGCACGTCCAAAACTATGCACTCGGCTAAGCACACTGTTTTGTTTCAGTCCCTAAATGGGAGAAAAGCCTTAATGAATCTGACCCTAAGTTTGTACCTGAGGCAATTGAGGATAGACTGACTTGCCCAAGGTTACAAGGAACAGCAGCAGGATTTGAACCCTGGTTTCCCAGATTCACAGCCTGCTGCTCTAACCACTATCTTAATGCCCTGCCAAACTTTGGGCCTCATCACGTTCGGTAGCCTGCAGGAATATTTTCCCTGCCAATCCATATTTGCTTATTTACATGAAAGCATGTTTTGGTCATCACAAAATTGAATGTAGTATTTTTCTGACTTACAAGATGGACCCTTTGGGGGAGAGGTGACATTTTATCAGCATGTTGAAGATCTAAACTAAGCCATTAGCGGTGTGGGTTGAGCATATTGTAATTCTGCATTTGTTTATAGTCATTATAAAACGATTAAGATTTAATCTTTTGGGCAGAGGTGTTTTCAGTAAATAAGGTGAAACCATGTTGTCTGGGAAAGTAGACATCACCTGACAATAAACATTTAAGCTTGTCCAAAACATATCAATAGAAATTCATTTACCTAAGCTGTATTTCCTGCTCTCGGATTTCTGTTCTGTGGATAATTAAGGGTGATAAAGTGTATTTCCTTTTGGCACCAAATTCCAAACTCTTTTGCATGCCTGTTTAGATTAATCCTTCAAAGATCAACAGTTATAACTTCTCTGTAGTGGCATCAGTAATAGCAATTACTAGCTGGCTCTAGATATTTTTCAGGACAGAGTGATTAGCGCATATCACTTGCATGAATTGATTTAATCCTGAGGGTGCACTCTAGCCTTGGCTACTGTTGGTTAGATTAAAATAGCCCTCTCCCCTTGCCCCTGTAAGAAAATGTATAGAATAACAAACACAGGGAAGATAGCTTTCAAACAGCTGTCTGTACATCCATGTACATGTGTATATGGATGCACAAAAATCTACTGCATTTTATAACCTGCATGTATATGATATAATCTGCATATAAAATATGCGCAAATGTAACGTGCAACATGTACATGTAAAAGAAAAACCAAAAACTGCACGACTATGCATTACATATCCGGGTAAGTTCTGCCCATTTCTACTGCACCATCTAATTCAAATAGAGAATCGCGCGCACAGGCGAGTGGGCGTTCGTCCGCTCTCCCGCGGACTTTACTGAATCGGCCCGATAGTCAGCTAAGTAGCACTTTTAAGACATATCTAGCTATCTAACTTATCTGGATAAGTTGCGACTTTGCTGCTACTTAGCTGGATAAATTGGAACTTGTCAGGATATGTGCCACTACTTATCCAGCTAAGGCCTAGATTCATCATTTTGCTATAAATAAAGCAAAAATAACGCCTGCAATTAAAAAAAAAAAAAAAAGAGGTGTGATTAGGATAATTTTCGCATTTTGGGCTGCTGGCTAGAGAGGGAGAGACTCTGTAGAGGCTCACAAAAAAGTTAGCTATTTATACCACTGTAAGAGGGGGCATTATGAACGTGGGGTGAGGTAGGTTTTGGGGGGCAATTTTACATGTACAGTCATACGTATGAACAGCAGAGTATACCATCAGTGAAGATTTAATGTGATTTGGAGGGATGAAAAGTGAAAGAAGAGTAGATTTGTACCATGTTCTCTCCACCTAACCTGATGCATTATCTACCTAGCTGCAATCAAGCTAAGTAGAGAGAACATGGAACAAATCCGCTCTTCTTTCACTTTTCATCCCTCCAAATCACATTAAATCTTCACTGATGGTAACTGTGCTGCTCGTACGTATAACTGCACATGTGAAACTGCCCCCTTAGACCCAACTCACCCCACAAACTTTACCCCAAGTTCATAATGCCCCCTCTTACAATGATATAAAAATCAATGGGCCTCCACAGAGGCACGCGCTCTCTCTCTCTCTCTCTCCCGAAATGGGATTTGCGATAAATCCTGTTTTGGCCGTAAAGCAAAGCTAACACAGGCATAATGCCCAGAAAAAAGGTGTAGTTATTTCCAGTGTTAAATCCTGCGATACCGCGGTTACCAGCACGTAGAGGTGTGCATCCGTTTTCCACGTATTTGTAATCCACAACTTATTTTGTCCTATCTGTTAAATACGTGGGGAGGCGAAACGCATTGCGACTCCCCAAGTATTTAACAGATTTCTGTTTTATTCGGCCCCCTAAATAAAAATTTAAATGCCGTTAAGCCAAACGTCGTGATGTCACGTCTTGAGCGGCCAATTGCATGCACAGGGGCCGCTTTCCCCCGTGCAGGCGTCCATCTTCGCCGGGAGGCAGGGGAGCCACGATTCGTTCCTGCTGATGGCCGGAGGGCTGCAAAAAAAAGTAAGTCGCGCAGCGGGAGGCAGGAGAGGTCCGATGTCCGGAGGGAGCTGCAAAAAGTAAGTTGCTTCGCTGCTTCACACTGTCAGTGTCTCTTCTTCCCTCCTCCCGAAGCAGGGCGTGAAAAGCAGCCTTGCTCCGGGAGGAGGGAAGAAGAGACACTGACAGTGTGAAGCGGCGAAGCAACTTACTTTTTGCTTTTACGGTTTTTTTCGCTTTTTTTTTTTTTTGCTTCGGGAAGAGGGGAGAGGACTGGGGCTGCCCCGGACACCGGCACCCATGATCGCGGCCGGGGCAGGTGAGCGGGGGCTGGGGGAAAGCTTGCCGCCTACCCTTACCCCTGCCTCTACCGCAGGGGTAAGGGTAGGCGGTAAGTTAGCAGGTTAAACGCGCGACAAAACGGCAGGGAAAGATAGCGATAGTCGGGGCGCGGGTTACGGGATGCTAGGGAATAGCTAATTTGCTCGTTTGCATGCAGTATACATGCCGTGTACGGAAGGGGTTGCCCGGGGATTTTAGGACGTGGTAGGAGTAGGTTAAAGGGGATTCAGGATCGCAGGAAGGGCTAACGCGGCCGGAAAGTGAGTAGAACGCGAGTTAGGAGCAGGGTAAACGCGGCCGCACTTTACTGGATAGACCCATCAGGCAGGAAGACAATGGATAGACCAGTAGCCTTAGATAAGGGATACCTTATTGTACACAAGGTTAAAAGCACCCAACTCTGGCCGAGTTTCACCCAATAGGCTGCCTCAGGAGCTTTTATAATAGGCTGATGTAATATAGACCTCTTTTTGGCGGTGATATTAGACAATAAACTGAATTGTCTATGTGATATCCATGGAAGATAAGTTATTTATTTTTTATTTATTTATTTAAAAAAAATTTTATATACCGGCATTCATGTTGCAAACACATCATGCCGGTTTACATATAACAGGGGTGTACAGTGAACAATTCAATAACCTATTTGTGTAGAAGGAAGCAGTTACAAATAACAAGGTAATAGAACTGGGAGGAGAGAAGAAAAGGGAGAGAATAACATTAGGTATAGGTATTTACATTAGTAATAACATTTTTACATGTGGAAGTGGTAGAATCTGGCTGAATAGAATTAATCGGTGTCCGGGAAAGCTTTTTTAAACAGCCAGGTCTTGAGTCTCTTCCTGAAGGTTGGGAGGCTGGGCTCCTGTCTAAGGTCCGGAGGGATGGAGTTCCATAGAAGGGGGCCGGCTGTTGAAAAGGCCCGATCTCTCAAGGTAATGTGTTTGGTAGTTTTGGCTGGGGGCACTTGAAGAGATCCTCTGAGTGTGTCTCTTGTTGGTCTGGAGGAGTTATAAATTTGGAATGGGACTTGTAAGTCGAGTGGGGTGAGTTGATGGATGGTTTTGTATATTATGGAAAGAGATTTGTAGAGGATTCTAAAGTGAACAGGCAACCAGTGGAGATCTTTTAGGATTGGAGATATATGGTCCCTCCTCCTGGAGTTTGTCAGTAATCTTGCCGCAGCGTTTTGTAACATCTGGAGGGGTCTAGTATAGGAGGAAGGTAGGCCCAGAAGGATAGAGTTACAGTAATCGATCTTAGAAAAAATGATGGCTTGTAGAATGGTTCTGAAGTCCTGAGTGTGGAAGAGTGGTCTAATTCTTTTCAGAACTTGGAGTTTGTGGAAACAGTCCTTGGTGGTTCTGTTGATGGAAGCTTTAAGGTTCATCCGGTTATCAATTAATACTCCTAGATCTCTCACCTGTGTAGTAGTTGGGATAGTTGGAGGATTAGAGATGGCATTGTTATCTGGGGAGATGAGAAGCAGTTCTGTTTTAGAGGAGTTTAAAACTAGGTTTAGGTTAGCCAGGAGATGTTTAATTTCGAAGAGACAGTTTTCCCAGTGAACCAATGTTTTTGTGTAGGATTCTTTAATGGGTATCACGATCTGGATGTCGTCGGCGTAGAGGAAATGTTTGAGGTTAAGGTTGGAGAGGAGTTGGCAGATAGGTAAAAGATAAATGTTAAAGAGTGTAGGTGACAGTGAGGAGCCCTGAGGGACTCCTATGGATGCGTCCATTCGTGAAGATTCTTTGTTCTGTATCTTAACCTTGAAGCCTCTGTTGGAAAGAAAAGATTTAAACCATGAGAGAGCGGTGCCTGAGATACCTATAGAAGCCAGAATGGAAGTGAGAATGGAATGATTGACCGTATCAAAGGCGGCTGATAGGTCCAGTAGAATTAAGAGGAAGGATTGGCCTTTGTCAAGGCCCATTAATATGAAGTCAGACATGGAGATGAGGAGGGATTCTGTGTTCAGTGATTTGCGAAATCCGTATTGTGATTGGAATAGGATTTTGTTTTCTTCTATGTATTCGGAGAGTTGAGTATTGACAACTTTTTCTAGAATCTTGGCTATGAATGGGAGATTGGCGATAGGACGGAAGTTGTTGGGGTCTTTAGGATCCAAGTTGGGTTTCTTGAGTAGAGGTTTGATGGAGGCCAATTTGAGGTCGTCAGGATATAGTCCTTGGGAGAGTGAGCAGTTTATGATGTCCGACAATGTTTTAGCGATGGAGTCAGGGATGGCCAGGAGCAGTTTGGTGGGGATAGTATCCAAAGGATGGGAGGAAGGTTTCATTCTTCTTATAAGAGTTTGTATCTCTAAGATAGAGATGGGTTCAAGTGTTTCCAGACCATTGTTGTTGAGGGATGACTGTTGAAGAGACTGGTAAAGAGCAGGGTCGGTGGGATTAGAAGGCAGATGAGTTAGAAGGCTGTTGACTTTGTTGTGAAAATGAAGAGCAAGTTCTTCAGCTTTGGATTGTGCTAGGTCGTTGGGAATCTCCTGTGGGATGATTTGGGTGAGATTGGAGACATAGGCGAAGAGGGCTTTTGCGTCAAAGATTAAGTGGTGAATCTTGGATGCATAGTAGTCCCTTTTGGATTTAGAGGTAGTTGACTTGTATTGATGGAGGGTGGCTTTGTAGATGGATCGTGTATTGGTGCTTGGGGATTTGCGCCAGTCGCTCTCTTTCTGTCTTAGATTTTGTTTTAGCTTTCTTAGTTCTTCCGTGAACCATGGTTGTCTTTTGGAGGCGTTTGGGAGTGATTTTTTGGTTGCTAGAGGACATAGCTTGTCGGCTATGGAATCTGTGATGGCTTTCCAAGAGCGGAGAGCTGTGTTCGGGTTTGAGAGATCAATGGATGGAAGTTGAGAGGCTAGGTGGGAGCTGAGGTCTTCTGTAGAGCAGGATCTTCTGTATGGGAAAGATGGTGAGGGCCCTTTGGAGGTGGAGGGTTTTTTCAATGAGAATGCGGTTGAGATAAGTGAGTGATCAGACCAAGGGACCTTCTTGCTTTTGAGGCGTGAAGAATGTTTGATGCCTGGGTTAATAAAGATAAGATCCAGCGTGTGGCCTGCTTTGTGTGTGGGTTTGGTAACTAATTGTTTGAAACCCAGGGCTGAGAGGGCTGAGAGAAAGGATTCACAGCTGGATGATGGGGTAGGGTTGTCCACATGCAGATTAAAATCTCCTAGGATAATTGCTGGAGCGTCCAGTTTGATGAGGGTTGTGATTTCCTCTACTAAGGGGGAGGGGTCTGCCTCAAGGAGGCCCGGAGGGGCGTAGACGAGTAGGATTTGTAGTTGTTCCGAGGTGAAGAGACCCATTTCTAGTTTAGAGTCTGAGTTGTATGGGTGCTGGATGAACCCGAGGTCTTTTTTTGATGCAAATAGGAGTCCTCCTCCTCTTTTTTTCAGTCGGGGGATGGAGAAGATGTCGTAGTTTGATGTGGGAAGTTGGTTTATAATTGCTGTGTCCGTGGGTTTGAGCCATGTTTCTGTTATAGCACATATATCTGGTTTGGTATCAAGGAGATAGTCGTTGAGGATTAGAGATTTTTTGGACAGAGATTGTGCATTGAATAGTGAAAGTGAGAATACAGTGAGGCCTAAGAGTTGGGTGATGGGTGTTATCAAAATTGGGGTGAATGATTTAAGGTTTCGGAGTAGCGCCTGTCGTTTGTGTTGTAGTATGAATGATCTGTTAGGTTTTCCTATTGCTGACAGGCTGTGTTGTAAAATAGGTATTGGGAAGGTGGGGAACATTTTAGTGTGTAGCGCTTGTGTTGTAGTGGTGCTGCGTTTGTGCTGTTGATGGGCCGGGGGGAGAAGGCAGTCTTTGTGAGTAGAGGCTAGTTGGAGCCGGAGCTGGAAGTGTAGCCCTCCGGGGCTACACGAAGGGGCACACAAAGGGGCAGGCCCCTTTGTCGCGCTTCTTAGGCGCTATTATAAGAACTATTACGCCTAGAAGAAGGTGGTATATATTGACACAATTAGAGTAGAAGTGATATTATGTTTAGAAGAAGGTTGAACACATTGATGTGATGTATGATGCAGTTCAAAGAACTCCCACACACACACACATCAGCTTACTCGAATGGTGTGTGTGTGTGTATATTTTATTTTACTTTACCTCTATTAGATTGCAACAACAGAGGACCAGACTTAAGTGTTAATTTATCTTATAGCTGATATATGTAAAGTAGACATGACTTATCACAACCACTAAATAATATTTAATATGAAACTATGTTACAGTATTTGATGGCACCTGTTTAGTTAATATAACTCAACACATTTAAGTTTGAAATTATGTGCCTTATTGTGAACCATTGTGACGGCAATTAGCTTAACGACAGTATAGAAAAGATTTTAAATAAATAAATTATGCTATTATTATCATTCTGATATATACGTTATTGTGTCTTATAGATTAAAATGCCTTTTGATGTACGGTGTTTTTCAGGTTTGAATGTGGAGCGAGTGTGATTTTTTAGATATAAACTGTATATTTTCTATGATGCTGTTATAATAAAGTGTTATAGAAGTTAGGTATGAATTTAGCGATCCACCCGCATTAATTTGATTCATCTTTTAAAATATGTGCCTTTATTTAATCCAAGAACAATGTTCATGTGCACTGTTTGGCTGTCTTGAAAAGCAGACCTGCATGCAGGGCTGGAGTTCACAATTGCTGCACTAAAACCTTTCTTCCCCACAGTCTGTGCCGTGTTGTTGAGAATTTTATTTTTACTTTTTTGATTACAAGGTCCTGGACTCACCCTCATCACACACAGCTCTCCAAATATTTAACTGTCCCATAAGAATGTTTTTATTTGATCTTTTCGAATCCTTACATGACAGCTGGACATTTGAATTTGATATATAGGTGACCAAAGGGACCAGTTAGGCATCTAATACATGTTCCATGCAACACCGAAGTGGACAGATAAATGCAGGTGTGCAAAACTGGGCAGGGGTAGAGGCATGACCTTGCAATTGGACACATCCCTTCAATACTCAATTGCTTACAGCACCAAGGAGTTAAAGGAGCGATATTCAAAGGGTTTTCTGCAGGCAAACTAATGTTTACTAGGGGAAAAAAATCCTTTGAAAATTGGTTGCAGGAAAAAAGGGTGAGATTGGATTGTGCTAGGTAAAACATGTACAGGATTTTCAAAGGAAGACTCCAAATTGCCCTCACGGAGGGTAACTTTCAGAGGGAGTGCTGTAGGTGAAGAGGCCCTTTAGAAATTGCATGACTCCTACACGCAGTATGTATGTATTTGTACTTGCATAGTAGGGGGCATTGCAAGGTACTTCAAAGATCCAGGGCATGGGCCCATAAGGCCCACCCACATCTCTCCCCTCCAAATTTTGATATTAAACTGAAGATACTTGGGTTATAGGCTTTCTTCTCCTTACCCGAACCACTCAACACCATCTTCTGACTTCTCCCAACCTTTCAGCTCCCCTTCTCCTCCTCCTGTTTCCCAGCCTAACTAACAGAACCCCCACTCAACTGCCCAGTTCCCATTCTCACCCCAATCCACACTCAATCTTTAAATTCCTACTCTCCCCTCTTTCTCCCACCCAAACCCAAGTCCTTATTTTCCCTACCCCACCAATTTCCAAGTCCCCATTCCCCTTCAGTCCCTCCAGTTGCTGCTCTGCCCTTCTCAATCCTCATATCCCCATTCTCTCCCACACTTCAGTTCCCCACTACCCCACCCAATAATGGGTGAAAAGCAGAGCTAGGATCTTTCCCCTTACAACTTATCATGCAAAATATATTTTCAAATGAAGTTGTCAGCTCAGTAACAGCAACAGAACATCCCTCCAGAACTGCCTGACACCTTGCTTACAGCTCGATACAGTAAAGTTCAGTTGAAGATTTCTCGTCTGTAACGAGCTCGCTGCGCGCAATTCGGACGCGTAAGGCAAACCAGCGATACAGTCTCCAGTTTTGCGCGTCCGTAGCGCTTCTTAAAACAGACGCGTAACCCTTCCCGCACCCGGCATATAAATGAACGAATTAGCTGTATAATGAAGGAATTAGCTATTCCCCTCCGATACCGTAACGGGCACTCAGGTTCTCTCATTAGTAACGCACTGTTTTGCCGCGGCCGTAACGTGTTAGTTTACCGCCTCCCCCTAGTAGGAGTTAGGACTGTGAGTCTAGTAACAAATCCATCGACACCGCTTAAGATACTCAAAAACAATAAAACACAATTTAAAAAAAAAGCCATACAGAGATGATCGAGAAAATGTAATGATGTGGGACACATAAAACCTGTCAGAAGAAAAAATAAAAATTTTTAAATACCTGTCGGAGGGCCGCGTGGGTGCGGGAGCCGGGTGGTCGCGTGTTAAATCTAGGCCGCGGGCGGGTGGGCGCCTGTTCCAGGCGGCGGCGGGGGGACACGCATTAGTTCGAGACGGCCGGCGGGCGGCGGGTGGTCGCGTGTTAAATCTAGGCCGGGTCCGCACAGGCGCGCATTCATTCACTGCCGGTGGGGGCTGCCGGAGGCACATGCCGGAGGCAGCCCCCGCCGGCACATGCCAGAGGCAGCCCCCACCGGCAGTGAATGAATGCGCGCCTGTGCGACCCCTGCGATTCGGCGCTCAAGGCGTGACGTCACGGCATGTGACTGCCTTCAGCGCCGAATCGCAGGGGTCGCACAGGCGCACATTCATTCATTCACTGCCGGTGGGGGCTGCCGAGGCAGCCCCCACCGGCAGTGAATGAATTCATTCATCCAGGCGGAGGAGCCGGCTGCTTTCGCCACCGGCTCCTCCGCCTGGATGAATGAATGCGCGCCTGTGCGACCCCTGCGATTCGGCGCTCAAGGCAGTCACATGCCGTGACGCCACGCCATGAGCGCCGAATCGCAGGGGTCGCACAGGCGCGCATTCATTCACTGCCGGTGGGGGCTGCCGGAGGCAGCCCCCACCGGCAGTGAATGAATGCGCGCCTGTGCGGACCCGGCCTAGATTTAACACGCGACCACCCGCCGCCCGCCGGCCGTCTCGAACTAACGCGTGTCCCCCCGCCGCCGCCTGGAACAGGCGCCCACCCGCCCGCGGCCTAGATTTAACACGCAACCACCCGGCTCCTGCCGCCGCCGGCCGCCTGGACCCACGCGGCCATCTGAAACTAACGCGCGTCCACCCGCCGCCCGGAACAGGCGCCCACCCGCCCGCGGCCTAGATTTAACACGCGACCACCGGCCCCCCGGATCCCGCCGGCCGCCTGGACCCACGCGGCCCTCCGACAGGTATTTAAAAATTTTGATTTTTACACTTCCTGGTGCCTGTCATTTCAAATGTCATTTGAAATGACAGGTACCAGCGCACCCAGGTTACTGTATAGGCGCTGTATTAAGCGCCTATACAGTAAAATGGGTTACGCGGGCATAACCCTTCCCTACCGCTTTAAAGCCGCGGCATGCATTTGCATGCGATTAGAGGAGAGTATCGGGGAGTTAGTGAAGAGAACTGTGCGTGCGGGGAGGAAGGGTGCGCCTGACACTACCTCACTGTTTCTACCTCGACCTTACTGTATCGACCTGTATGTAACACAAAACCCTGCCAAAGAGGCCTTCAGAGGCCACAGAGCAAGCCCTACCCTATCATAACAGCACTGACTCCTAGGACTGAAACAGCAACAGCCCTACCTATGAAAAAAAGCAGCACTGAAAATGTTACACTGGGCCTTAACGCACCGCCACACCTCTTAATGGACAAACAGAACGAGTCAGCTTAGCACAGATCCCCACAGAGAGAGTACACCAGACTCCCTCTCCTCTGTCACAGGCAGAAGACCCTTACCCAATACACAATAATAACTAGACATCAAAGCCTGCAGACTAAAACTGAAATGGAAACCCTGAGAAGCCAGGCTCTGAATGCAGCACAACAACAGAGAAAGAGAAACAGACATTCATTTCCTCCTATACTGATCAAAATACTAAAATATAAGGAAGGCACATTCCTTTTTGATCTTTTTATTTTTGTAATCAGGGTAGTCCTAGGCTCTTTTTCACTTTCCTCTTGCTGGTCTTTGAAATCCATTGCATTTCCTATTTCTTCTCTTCATGTCTTCTTCCCCTCTTTCCCTGTATCTGTCTCTGACATTGATCTTTCCCTTTCATCTATTTTCTCCTCCTTTTTCCCTGCTTCTCTATCCTCTCATAGCTAGATTTCACCTCTCCTCCTCCTCTAGTCCTTAATCTCCCTCTCTTCACCTCTAACCTGCCTACCTACCACTCTCATCCCCTCCCCAGTCCTCCCATTCCTCCTCCTTTTCCTCCCCAGCCTCTTATTCCCCCTCTTTCACTCACTCCCTGCTTCTCCATTTCCTGTCTGTACTCACCCCTCCCCCCCCCCGCAGCCCTCATTTACCTTCCTTCACCAGCTCCAGCTGCTCCTGTCACTCATCCCTTTTCTTCTGTCTCTTAATCCCTACCCAGGCTCCTATTCCCCTATTTCCACCATCTGTGATCCCCTATGAAGCGCCATGCTGGTCATCGAGCCCAACATCTTGCCTCTGACAGTGGACAATCTGGGTCATTTGAAATATCAGAAAGATCACTTTCCCCTTGCTCAATCACAGATTTCCTCTGTCTCTCATTCCCTCTACAGCCCTTTGACCCTTTCCATTGCCTTTTTTCAAGCCCTCCCCAACCCCTCTAGGTCCTTCACATCATCAGACCCCCTCCTCACCTTTCTGTACCCATCTAACACACCCCTACTCATACCTCCCAACAAATCGCCGAGCACCGCATCCCTGAGTATCCCATCCAATCCCTCAATCCCTACTCTCCTCCTAATCCTGGGTTTTTCCTTTCGTCCTCCCAATTCCTTCTCATCTCTCCCCTCTACCTTCCCTTCCCCCTCACCATCTTTCTCCTCCTCATTCCTTCCCCTCTCATCTCTCATCTCTGATCTTTCCTTTCCGTGTCCTTCTCCCTTACTACCAACCCCCTCGTTTGCATCTCTCTCAACCCCCTCTCATCTCTTCCTAGCATTTTCCCCTGCCTCCTTTTGCATCTCTCTTCTTCCGTCCCTCCCCTTCCCCATCCTACTACGCCACTTCCTACTCTTTCTCTCCTTCCCATTTCCTCTCACTCAACGCTTCCTTTCCCAGTTTACCTCTCTCTCTTTCCCGCTGAGCCATCCCTAACTCTTACTCCGGCATGGGAAGGTTGGCCCGGCAGGCAGGAGTGGCTGCGCTCCATGCTGTCTGCTTTCTTGGTCTATTGGCAACTCAGATATGGAGCAATCGCTGCACTATGAGCCACAAGGACTGAGAGCATGTGCAGTGCTACCGGTCCTCGCAGCCTCCTCCTATTGGCAGAAATGCACCAGTAGGAGGAGGACCAGCAGAACTGCGCATGTTCTCAGTCCCCGTGGCCCATAGTGCAGGGATCTCTTGGTGTTTGTGCTGCCAGTAGACCCGGACGCACAGTGCATGCATGAAAGGAAAAACTGTTTTTTCTTTTAGAGCGTAGCAGCCGAGACTCTCTGGGCAAAGGCCCTATGTGGTCAGGCCTGATAACGCTCGTGGTGCATAGGGGAGAGGTGTCCCAGAGGCTGGGACTTAACGCACATACTTTTTAATTTTAAAAAGTGTGCGCGTCCATTCTTTTTCCAAAACTGACAGGTGTAATTGTGTGTGCCTTGCATATTAGAAGACTGATCCGCCCAGTGTGCCCAGTTGTCCTCCCCTCTGGGACTCCATCACTTTGGGCACATGGGCACACAAATACCAATCCCTGCCCTCCTTCCATGTTTTTGTTTACTAAACTACTCAGCCTTGCTCCTGCCACTGCCCTCTGTATCTGTCCCAGACACCTTTAAATTCTCTTTCAGAACTGACCTCTACCACCTCCACCGATAGTCCAGGTACACACCGTATGCTCAGCAAGGAAGTGCCATCTTCATTTTCCTCTGAACCTAAACACAGGGGGTGCTCAAACCAGTCCTTGGGGCCCCCCATACCAGTTAGATTTTCAGGGTATCTCTAATGAATATGCATGTATGTAAATATTTCTTACGCATATTCATTAGGGATATCCTGAAAGCCCGCCTGGCTGGGTGGGTCCGAGGACTGGTCTGAGCCCCACTGGGTTAAGATAAAGGCAGACTGTCCCTGTCTCATACTCTGCTAAGGATATAACACAGCTGTTAGCCATACTGCAGAATATTGCTACTTATCCAAGACAGATTTAGTTGGGATGTTTTAAGTTCCAGTTGAGTTGTATTAGCATTAATAGGGAAATTAGAGGGAAGGAAGTGAAAATGGATATATTTGTTTTTGGCTTAAGAAGAAGAGCTGGCAACTCTTCAGCCCTTATACAAAGCCGTTGTTATTTCCCCATAGACCTGGTAACAAAATGTTCCCTCCTGATGAGTTCTAAACAATAAAGAGCCTTACATTCCAAATCCTTAAACAGGTTGATGGCGGGAGGGAATAAAAATCGGGGATGCCTTATCACAGAAGGTAAAACCACTGGTCTCCTTATTTAGACCTAAACAAAAAAACAACCTGAGTTGGACCATGAAAGTTCCTAAGCCTGTTGCTTGTGTTTTTCTTGGCTGTTTGTTGATTGATGAACATGAACAAAATGTACGCATTGTTCAATCGTCGTCTGGCACCCGCAAGCACCTCATATATTTTTTTCCCTTTTTAAATTTTTATTTTCTAGCCTGACCTGCTCTCCCTGTGCAGGCCTGTGTCCCAAAGTCTGCAACATTTTTCAAGGTGAAAAGGCCATTGACTCTGTCACGTCGGCTCAGGAGCTTCGAGGCTGCACTGTGATCAATGGAAGCCTGACCATAAACATCCGCGGAGGAAGTAAGGATACTGGGCTTGCCACAAATCATACATATATATATATATATATATACACACACATCCACACCCACACACACCTACACCCACACACACCTGTAACAAGATAACATTTTACAAAGAATGGGTGAAAGAACACGAATGTACTTGGGTTTGGGGAGATAGTACGGGTGGGGAGAAATACGTTATATTCAGACTTTCCAAAGAAAGTCCAGATATCTGACTGGCCCATGTTTCTCCGCTATCCCACCCTGTTTATAGGTGAGATTCTTAACGTGACCTCCTGTGTGTGAGAGCAGCTCCTTAAAGAACCATTTCCAGTGCTACTCTTTAGCTGTTGCTGTGTGTTACGATCAGAGGCAATGTTATGAAATCCTGTGGTTATCCTTTTCTTCCTGACTTCTTTTTCTCCATTCATTATTTTCCTTCGGTGCCTTCCATCTCCAGTGTTGTCATCTTCTGGTCTTTGAGGGCCACGAGCAGGCCTGGCTTTGGGAATGTCTCTAGTATTTAAATTAGTATGCAAATGGATGCATCCATGTTTAGCATGGGGGTCTCCCTCAAAAGCAGAGATGTTTGCAGTACTCTAGGATTGGAGTTTGACGCCCCGCACTCTAGAGATGATCAGCGTGCTAGAAACATATCAAAAGGGACTTACCTGGTTATCTGGCTGTGGTAAGCTAAGTCAGTACTTAATTGGCTAATTAGCGGTAAACCACCTCCAGGAGCACTTTGTGCCTGCTTTACAGGAGGTGCAAGGTCTGTGTTTGCCCTCGTTCCAACCCTTTGCAGCGCAGGTACAAGCGTTGGCACCATGAAGCAGCTTAAGCAGTTTTTCCAAGAGAGGGGGAAGGGTATTTCTCAACTGAAGATGTTACCTGGGGAACTGCTTAGTTACCCAAGTAAAATAACTTGAAAATGACCCTTTTGGAGGGCAGTTTTCAAAGGAATTTGCCTGGGTAAGTAAATAGTTACCTGAGTAAACTGCCCTCCTTTCAGTGGCCAAAAGGGACCACAGACCCGCAAGCTCCCTGCAGGTTTTAAAAATGACCCCTTGTAGGACACTTGCTCAGGGCCAGTGCAAGAATATTTGCTGCCATAAGCAAACTTTCGGTCATGTACCCTCTCTCTCAACTTATCTCCAGCACAGCACTCCCTTCTTTGCCAGAATTGGCTCTAGCACAGCACCCCCTCCGGGCCTTAGGCTAGTAGGATTTTTCCGCCTCCAAAATTTGGCAAACTAACAGATCGATACTGTAAAGTGCGGCTGGAGATTCCCCGTCTGTAGCTCGCTGTGGGCGCACAATTCGGACGCGTAAGGCGATCCTGCGATACAGTCTCCAGTTTCACGCGTCCTTAGCGCTTCTTGAAACCAACCCGTAACCCCTTCCGCACGCGGCATGTATATCAGATGTAAACGATCGAATTAGCTATTCCCTCCCATGCAGTGACGCGCGCCCCGACTATCGCTATTTTACCCTGCCGTTTTGCCCCGCGTTTAACCTGCTAACTTACCGCCTACCCCTACCCCTGCGTTACAGGCAGGGGCAATGGTAGACGGCAAACTTTCCCTCAAATCATTGCACTACACATGCGATTCCTTAAATTAACTTAAAACAATAATGCTAGATCCATATATACAAACATTTGCAGCGAGCCCCGCTTTTGGTAAAGTTGTTTTATATATATATATATATATATATATATATATATATATATATATATATATACACCTAGATGTCAGTTTCCGAATCCCCCATCTCCACGTGCGTTTATCCAGGCGGCGGTGGGAGCCGGCGGGCGGGTGGGCGCCCGTTCATCCAGGCGGTGGCGGGAGGGCGCGCGTTTATCCGGGCGGCGGCGGGAGCCGGCGGGCGGGCGGGTGGGTAGTTTGCCTTATGGAAGCACCGGCCCTGCACTTGTTTGTTATTGTTGGTCTTCTCTCTGAGCTGAAGCTGAAGTTGTATTTCTCTCACTAAAGAGCAGCACCTAGGCCAGCTCGGTGACCCCAGATGTTCTTGCTCAGCAATGCTGCTTGGGGGACCTGGGCTCATTCCTGGGCTGGGACTGCTGCTGAAGCAGCACCGGGAGTTATGAGGTTTAATCATATTTGCATCAGTTTACGATCATGATCCTTTTGACGTGGATATGGGTGCTCATATGTGGTCAGCATTTGATTCGTGCAGGGACCATACTGGTAATGATTCCCTAAACCTGTGATGTCTATTGCTTCCCCAGATAATATCGCAGCAGAACTGGAAGCTAACCTGGGGTTGGTTGAAGAGATCACGGGGTACCTAAAGATTCGCCGCTCCTATGCTTTGGTGTCTCTGTCCTTTTTCCGTAAACTGCATCTGATCAAGGGGGAAGTGCTGGAAGCTGGGTATGTGTGTATATTTACATTTACTCCTAATTATGGCTGAGGTAATAAAAGAACAAGTACCTTCTATATCTCACAATGTTTCAAAAGTATACACATTGAGTAGTAGTTATCAGTCAATGGTAATTAAATGTACCCCTGCTATATCATTGCCTCTGAAACTCATCCAGCTGCTGCCCTTCCAGTTATTGTGGGTGCAGCAGGCACGTCCGCAAGAGTGTCGCAGACTATCTTGGGTTCATGTGAGATAGTTGCTGGTCCACGCTGACCGCGTGTTCCCAAATCACATTGCATGCTGCCTGAACCAGTTGGATCTCGTCCAGTGTGAGGTCATTGGTGATGCATTCCGAGCCTCACTTCCTCACCCTGGGGCTTCTGGGAAATGATTGAGGGCAGACCAGCATGAAAATGATCCCCCAAGCCCGATAAAGATTTTCACTGATGAAAGACAAGCTTTTTAACCTGTTTTTTTTTTTTGTGTGTATGTGTGTGCATTAAACAGAAGGCACAGTTTTCTGGTAACTTAAGATTACAGGCATAGGAATAAATGTACTTTTCAGACCTCCGCGTATCTTCTGTCTCCAGTGATTGATGAGAGCTGATAACTGCTTGGCTACTATGTCTTCACTGGCTAGTCTGCTAGGTGTTGAGCTGTCTCTTATTAGCTATTGCATGAGCTCTTTCTCTCTAGTTGTGTTTAAAATTTTCTCAAAGATTCTCTGTGTTATTTCTTTTTGGGTTGGGTTTAAGTATTGCATAAAGGTCATGCAAGCAATGAAGTTTTGCACTATTTTTCTTTATGGTGGGAATTTTTGGTGCAAGGCACGTGCCCAGGTGCCAGATTCAGACTTTGTGCTGCTTCAAATATGCTTGGGCTCAATGGACCTGCCTTTTTTTGTTAGATGTTTTCTGCTTTTGTATTTTTTTTTTGCACATTGACAGGGTTTGAAATGGTTTTTTTTTCCCCTCCCCACAATCCTTATGTTTCATGCAAAGGCAAAATTTGCTAACCCTGCTTTTCCACTTCTGAGCATTTTCTGCTTTATTTCTGTGATGTGCCAGTTTATATACAACCTCCCATTTCCATCTTACCCTCCTCTTGCCTGGCATCTTTCTCAGAACTGAGCTGAGCTTGTTTGCGAAAAGATGTCTGTGTTGGTAGCTTAGCATAACGACTAGAGTATGAGACTAGCTAAAAAAAACCACCCCCATAAACCCCTGCATCCTGAAATTTAGTGGTGCAAACACCTATCCATTGCTAGAGATGGGAAATGAATGTGGCAGGCACCTGGAGAGTTTTAAAAACAAATCCATCATAAAAATAACAAGCTGTCCCTTGCCATCTTCCTGATACTCCCTTCCCCTTTGTGTTAAGGAGAAAAAAAGGGAAAGAGTGAAGGAAAAAGAATTTGAATCTTGCTGGTTAGGTTGAAGATTATCCAGCTAAAGGGAGCCAGATACATTTATCTGGGGATATTCAGTAGGACATTAATCCCACGGAATATCCCTAATGACTTATTTGGTTAACTTTAGCCAGATAAGTTATCCATTTTAGATTCCTTTCAATATTGGCCTCTTAATACCTACAGAGGCTGATATTCGGCTCAATAGCAGGTCAATAGCAGGTCTAAAGTTAGCCAAATAAGCCTTACCCGGCTAACTTATTTAATCATTCATCTTTGAATATTTACCCCAAAGTATCTTACTGGCCACATTTTCCTTTCTGTTGTACATCTCAGCCAATTGTCCAGTGAGGCCTTAAAAAGGATACAGTGTAAGCTACGCTAGCAGAATTGCTATCTGGGCAGTGACTCTTGCTGTTGAGAGTGATAAACTTATACTGTGGCCCCCACTGGTCTTTCACATTTCTGAGGTGCAGGACACTGAGGTAGCAGTGGGGTTGGTTTCGGGAGGTGAGGGGGGAACCCTCTTCCATGGTAAAATGTTTGCATTGCCGAGGGGGAGGGGAGAACTGGTCTTTGGCTGGATGTTTTTTTTTATCATTTCGGAGGTTAACAAAAGTGGAGGGCATGGGCCTGCCAGGCTGATGTTGAAATCCTCCTGGAGAAGAGGAGGGTCATGGCTGCTGGGCCAGATTTGTTTTTATTTTTATCTTTTGGTCTGTGCTTAATCTGCTATATTCTTTTGAAACAATAACCAGTTAAGCCCAAATTTATCTGGTAGCACATTTCCGGATAGCTTTAGAGCTGCTCCTGGGGATGGCTAGAGTTAGCTTGCAATTTATCTGGCTAAATGCCTATGAATATTGGCCTCTAAGAGTGATTTTTTTTTCTCTCTCTCGTTGGTTCAGGAATTACTCCTTCTACGCACTGGATAATCCAAACCTGAGGCAGCTATGGGACTGGAGCAAGCACAATCTTACCATCGCTCATGGCAAGCTCTTCTTCCACTACAACCCCAAACTGTGTCTGTCGGAAATCCACAAGATGGAGGCGATCTCTGGCACAAAGGGGCGCCAGGAGAGGAATGACATAAACCTGAAGAGCAACGGCGACCAGGCCTCATGTAAGGAGGATGCGCTTTTAGCATAAATGGGAAAAGCGATTGTTTGGCACGGAGCAGTCGTTACGTTCATTCGCACAGACATTTTGTATTTTATATTGTGCCCTGTGCTTTTAAGATCTCCTGATGGGCTGGGTGGAGAGTGGGACAGGCAATAAGGGGTTTTTTTTGTTTGTTTTTTTAAAATTCTAATGGTTCCTTTAACCCCGGTGATGGAGGAATCCCAAGTTGAGGTGCTTTGGGGAGGGAGAGTCCAAGTTTATGGCTCCCTGGTGATTTTTTTTTAATGCTCCTTCCCATTAATCTAACCGCCCTCCCCCCCACATGCACACACCCCTTCCCCTGCATCATTCTAGTGACCAAGGGACAGATTGGTGCTGTCTCTGTTCCTCCATCAACTCCACACCCTGCGAACTACCCTCCATGCTTGTTCTTACCTCTGTCATCAGCTTTTTCTTTTTCTGCACTTCCATTGAATACTGCTGGGGTGTCAATTACCCGGGAGTCCCCTGCTCCGTCGCCCAGAACCTAGGCCAGTCCCTAGAGCTCTTCTAGTCTGATTGCTTTATATGCACGTTGTTCAACGCTCCTCCCCTTCTACTCTTGTTCCTGCAAGCAGACAGACAAGGGAGGGGGGGAACTAATGTTTCTTTTACTTTCAGATTTGCTTTTATTTTATTTTTTTATTTTAATGGCAGCATCCGGTTTTAAAAATGTCTTTGATCGTCTTGGGGGGGGGGCGAGTAAATTCCCTCCCCTCCCCCCTCGACTTTCTCCAGGAACTCATCTGACCTGCACAAAGGAGCGTAGTAAATATCCTGCATCCCTAGCAGCCTTAGCCAGGAATATCCTGTACTTGCAAATATGAAATATTTATCTGGGCCTGTCGTTACTCATTTACCTGGTACGGACAGAGTCCACAGGTTGTAATTTCATTTCAGTGCAGTGAGGCACGGCCCCTCTCGACTGCAGAAGACAGGGTCCATGATTTTTCTGTGGGCGGGGGGAAGAGAATGATTTCTAGCCAGTGGATTGCTTTTGCTTCGCTAGCTGAGATCTTGTAAAGAGAAAAACATTGTTTTGAAATCGCTTAGATGGCACAGGGAGTAGGACTGAAGCTCATACGCTTCACAGAAAGCTTGTATCTTGCAATGAGATAATTGTAAAGCAATAGGAAATTTGTCAGCTTCCATATACCTGGTCAAGGTTTAGATTGCCTTGTTAATATCAATATGGTCAGTGATTTAGTTGTACTTCATCAATTATCTGATGTATGTACACACATAGGTCCTGGTGGTCTGCGGGATAAACGTCTCTTGTCAAATTAACGGGATGGCCTTCGGACTGTGCATGAAATCAGGGTGTCTAGCTCTGCATAGTTATTGCTTTCCCATCATTAGTTTTTTAAATTCTTTCAAGCAGATCTCTTATTGTTCCTCCATCTCTGGGAGCCAGCCATCTTTGGAAGAATATTCCATCCATACGCCAGATCTGATTGGTCCATATACTGATCATGGGTAGACATAGAATTGCACATGGCTGCGTAAATGAATAATGCCGTCTGACACGCTGTATCAGATTGGTTTGTACACCTACTGCATCACACTGAATCGTCAGCTATTTCAGCCACATAACTGCTCTTAAATGGTGCAAAGAAATTGCAGAAGCTTGATTTCTTGTGCAGGCAGCAGGATATGTACCTCCTATCTACTGTCTGCATGCCAAGAGTGGGGGGGAGGTGGCTGTGTTTCTTTTTTTTTTTTTTACTTTTAACTCTTCACTCTTCAGAAGTGCTGAAATTAAGAAATACATGTATTTATTTTATTTATTTAGACGTTTTATATACTATCGTTCCATAGTACCCCTCCCCTTTCTCCCACATACTGTTGATACAGTCTCTGCCATGCGCCACTACCTAAGTCGATGCACCGTTGCAGGATGCCATCAGGCAAACCACAATGATTGATTGTTTTTTTTCTACAAATATGTTCATTGATTTCCACCTCCTAGCACCCCTGTCCTCTTCTCCCATAGTTATTGGTATCAAAGTAGCAGTGGGCTTGAGTTCTAGGGACCCTAGGAACTACTAGCTTGCAGGAACACTGGCTGGATCCAACCTCTAGCAGGAGCGTGTGAATTTTAACTTGGCTGTTTTGTTGCAGTTTCACATGCTTAAGCTTTTATTGCAGCAGTATTTGGTAGAACCTGTTTTTATTCCACTGTTTTAAATGATTTACAAGATGTTGACGTTCCCCTGAGTGCACAAGCAGCGTTATGCCTTAGGGCAGGGTAGCACACTTTGTTTTTGGTTGGCAATCTTTTCAAGGGGGTAGAGTCAAAGGTGGGCTTCTTGTCCAGCCAGGTGAAAGGGCCTTCCCATGGCTAGGGCATTAAGTCTTAGGCCCTAGCGCAGGGATGACCAGAGCACTGCAAGCAGCTCTGGTTTTCAGGTTAACTAAAACACACAAAGGAAGCCATTCTTGGAGCCAGGTAGACGTGGATGTATCTCAGGAATATTCAGTGTGGAGCTACTGAAAGCCATACCAGGAGCTATCACATATTTTTGGTTTTGCGCATTCATTTTGCTGGGGGGGGAAGTGGGCATTCTAGATGTGTTGCAGGACTGGGTTCAGAAATGCATGTGGTGGTTACTATTTAGTGAGAGAGATGCACGTAAGCATTAATGAGCTTATTCATACACATTTACACTTGCTAATTGACTTGCGCAAGTGAAATTGGACTTGCCTCTTGTGTGCAGTTTTTGGGGGTGAGGGCTGGGTGAACAGTTGGGGGTTCGACGTGAAATTACTAGATGGTTGTAGATCAGTGGTTCTCAACCTTTTTCCCATCGTGACACATCTGACGGACATCGCTCACATGTGTGACACACTGCTTCTTAAAATCCACGGCGGAAATAAAAAATAAAGGCCCCGTATTACTTTTATTGTTAAGAATGACACAAGGGAAAGATAAGAGTACGCTCTCTGAGCAGAAATTACATAAATAGTAAACTTCCCATACAGTGGTGTAGCCACAGGTGGGCCTGGGTGGGCAGCTGCCCACCCAATTTGGACCCAGGCCCACCCAACTGGAACCAGAAGTGGAGCACCGTTGCTCCAGCCACCGGTGGAGATCAAGCCGGTGGGAGCCAAAGAAATGAAGACCGGCGCTGCCAGAGACCAGGCCAGCGGGGCCAAAAAAATGAAAATCGGCGCTGCCAGTCGCCGCCAGAAGCGAGCTGTTCAGCTGGGGGCCTTTGTGTGTATATGTATTTGAGATCAGAAGGGTGCTTCTGTGTGTGTGTATGCTGGTAAGTGCTTGAAATAATTGAGGTAAAATGTTTTAAAGTTTCACACATGATGCATAATGGCTGTTGCAAATTAATTAGAAAGCCATTCTAGGGTGCAGTATATGGCATTATTTATCAATAAGAAAACAACTAGTAGGTCTCGGACCTTCATGCCTACAGCCCACCCATGTTAACCTTGTGCCCACCCAAAAAATCAATTCTGGCTACGCCACTGCTCCTATACCAAAACAGCACCAATTTCCAGCACTCAAACAGTAATCACTTCAGTGCCAGGAAAAATAGTGGAAAGTGTTCTAAACATCAAAATCACAGAACATATAGAAAGACATGGTTTAATGGAACAAAGTCAGCATGGCTTTACCCAGGGCAAGTCTTGCCTCACAAATCTGCTTCACTTTTTTGAAGGAGTTAATAAACACGTGGATAAAGGTGAACCGGTAGATGTAGTGTACTTGGAGTTTCAGAAGGCATTTGACAAAGTTCCTCATGAGAGGCTTCTAGGAAAAGTAAAATGTCATGGGATAGGTGGCGATGTCCTTTCGTGGATTGCAAACTGGCTAAAAGACAGGAAACAGAGAGTAGGATTAAATGGACAATTTTCTCAGTGGAAGAGAGTGGACAGTGGAGTGCCTCAGGGATCAGTATTGGGACCCTTACTTTTCAATATATTTGTAAATGATCTGGAAAGAAATACGACGAGTGAGATAATCAAATTTGCAGATGACACAAAATTGTTCAGAGTAGTTAAATCACAAGCAGATTGTGATAAATTGCAGGAAGAACTTGTGAGACTGGAAAATTGGGCATCCAAATGGCATATAAAATGTAATGTGGATAAGTGCAAGGTGATGCATATAGGGAAAAATTACCCATGCTATAATTACACAATGTTGGGTTCCACATTAGGTACTACAACCCAAGAAAGAGATCTAGGCTTCATAGTGGATAACATGTTGAAATCGTCGGTTCAGTGTGCTGCGGCAGTCAAAAAAGCAAACAGAATGTTGGGAATTATTAGAAAGGGAATGGTGAATAAAACGGAAAATGTCATAATGCCTCTGTATCGCTCCATGGTGAGACCCCACCTTGAATACTGTGTACAATTCTGGTCGCCGCATCTCAAAAAAGATATAATTGCGATGGAGAAGGTACAGAGAAGGGCTACCAAAATAAGGGGAATGGAACAGCTCCCCTATGAGGAAAGACTAAAGAGACCAAAACGCATAAACATGCAGACAATAACTGAACTGAAAACCGCAAAAGCCAGAGAGATTGTATGCAGTGTGTAAGAAAGGAAAAAGAGAAACATCACTAGTCCTCATAAAGAAAATCAAGACATATAAATTCAATAGCAGTAAAACCATATTAATAAAAAGAACAGATTATTTCGAAACAGCTGATGAATGAAATATCTAATAATTAGAAACTCTAAAAATTTTAAGACACAGATAAAATATTTCAAAACAGCAGACACAAAAGACCAAATAATTAAAAATAATGAGATAAAATGCTTTGCTCTCCATACCTAGGAATGCTTGATATCCAGGGCCGGTGCAAGGGTATTAGGCACCCTAGGCAAACCTTACAGTCTGGTGACCCCTCCCCATACAAAATTTTAAATTATGCATTTATAACATATTTTACATGAAAAGTGACATTCTGAGGTAAAATTATTATACAAGTTGTGATGCCAACAAGAAAACTTTGCATCTTGGAATTCATATGGCATCATACCTATTGTGATATATTTCTGCATGGTCCTCCCGTATCAACACAGTACTATCTGCCAACACTCAAAGAATAACAACCCCACCTATGAAAAAGAATACCACAAATATTACACCAGAATCTAAAATATCAATACACCTCCTATCAGGAAAACAGAACAGGCCAAGCTACTACAGATCCCTACAGTGAAACCACATGTTAAAAAAATGCTTCATCTCAGTCTTTGCATGCAGAACACAAACCCTTACTAAAACACCTCCTATCAGGAAAACAGAACAGGCCAAGCAACTACAGATCCCTACAGAGAAACCTCATGTTAAAAAAAATGCTTCATCTCAGTCTTTGCATGCAGAACACAAACCCTTACTAAAACACCTCCCATCAGGAAAACAGAACAGGCCAAGCAACTACAGATCCCTACAGAGAAACCTCATGTTAAAAAAAATGCTTCATCTCAGTCTTTGCATGCAGAACACAAACCCTCACCAAATACAGAATAAAGCCACATAAAGTATAAATAGAAATGTGTAGACAAAAACTGAACTGTAAAACACATCATGCCAGACTCTATACAGTGTAACAATAGAAAAACAGAAATTTCACCATTCCTCGTGAAACAAATCAATAAAATCAAGATATATAAATCTTTAATCATAATTATAAAATCATACAAATAAAATAATTTCAAAACAGCTGATGAATAGAATATCCAATAATTAAAGATTCATGCAAATTTTGAAAGCTTTACCAAACACCAATAAAATATTTCAAACAGCAGAAACATCACATACTACCCAATAATTAAAATGGTAGTCAATCAAGAAAATTGAACTTAAAAAGCCACCTTTACTTACCCTCTCCAGCAGTTCTCCTACTCCTTTCCCTTGCAGGCCACACCTGAAGCAGCAGTAGCTGCTGAAGCTGACCTCACAATCCTCTTCCTTAGGGACCACAACCAATCTCTTCTCTCTCTCACACACACACACCAGTCACACCCTCAGGACCAGTTTCTGTCTCTCATGCACCAATCATCTCCCCATCCAATCTCTCTCTCTCACACTCACACTCACACACGCACACACATACCACTTCTCTCTCTGATTAGTCTCTCTCACACATACACACTTCACCTCTCTGGCCAATCTCTCTCAATCACACAATGCTCTCGCTCTCTCTTACTTACACACAGGCTTTCAATCACACAAATGCTCTCTCTATTTCACTTACATACAAGCTCTCAATCACACACATGTTCTGTCTCACTTACAAACAGGCTCAATCACACACATGCCCTCTCTCACAGCCACAAACCAGCCAAAAACATGCTCCATCTCTCTCGCACACACACATTGACACACACAAGCACCCTCCCTGACTCACATATACACCACACACATACATAAGCACCCTCCCTGACTCACATATACACCACACACATACAGAAGCACCCTCCCTGACTCACATATACACCACGCACATACAGAAGCACCCTCCCTGTCTCACATACACATTACACTCTCACAGAAGCACCTTGCTTTCAGACTTGCAGCATTTTTCACTTTTACTAAAAGTGAAAGTGATGCTCCCAACTGTTAAATAAGAAAAACACATTCCTAACAGAAGGTGAAATGACACCCTTCCTTCAGGTTCTGTCCTCCCAAGGGACAGCCACCCACACCGTACAGCTTCTCTTGTATTACGCTTTCAGGCAATAAGGCAAGTGTCTTTCTTCAAACTATCAGTCGTATGACTATTCATGTGGGAGATATAGAACAGAAAGACATCCTTAGTCAGCTTCCCTTTTAAATGGGAAGATTCCAGTCTTAGTCATTTAAAAATATACATTTTTTAAAGGCTTAAAAAAAAAAAAAAAAGCAAAACCATTTCAGATTGGAACTATTCTAGTCTTCATGCTTAAATTATGCTCCAAAAAAATAAACCAAACCCCACCTGGCATCAGTATCTTAAATTTGTGATTTTGCTGAGATGAACATTTTAAATACTTTAATTTTTTTTCGCTTTAGTATTTGTCTCTACCCACTTTGTTACATTTTTTTTTCCAGAAGAGGGATGCTTAAAATTCAGTAATTTCATCTTTCATCCAACTTTTCAAAAGTTGCGCTACCAGCACAAAAGTTGAAGTATATGTATTATCACATTTCATTTTTTTTTTAAACTGGCAGATTCCTTTCTTACATACATATCACATACACACACCCACACACACAAGCACCATTCCTTTCTCACATACACACCACCTCCACACACACAGAAAGAAGATCGGCGCAGCCGGTCTAGCTGATCACGTGGCCGAAGAAAGGAAGATCGGCGCAGCCGGAGACCAGGCGCCGAGACTTAGGGGCGCTGCGGCAGGCAGCCAACCCCCGACTCGCCCTGCCTCCCCCCCTGGGCCACCCTCCCGACGCCCCCCTGGTGGTCCAGTGGAGGGTCCGGGAGCAATCTGCCGCTCCCGGGGCCTCGGCTGCCACTAACCAAAATGGCGCCGGTGGCCTTCAGCCCCTACCATGTGACAGGGGCTACCGGTGCCATTGGTTGGCCCCTGTCACATGGTAGGGGCTAAGGTCACCGGCGCCATTTTGCTTAGTGGCAGCTGAGGCCCCGGGAGCGGCAGATCGCTCCCGGGCCCTCCACTGGACCACCAGGGGGGCATCGGGGAGGGTGGCAGTTTGGGGGAAGCAGGGCGAATCGGGGGCTGGCAGAATTTTGAAAGGGCACTTTTTGCCCTTTCAAATTTCTGCTGCCTGCTGCGGCGCCCCCCCCTAAGTCTCGGCACCCTAGGCACAGGACTAGCTCGCCTAGTGGTTCCTCTGGCCCTGTTGATATCCAGGTGCCCTGAGATTGTTTTGAATTAGCATTGGGGGGAAGGTGTTACTTGCAACTTTCTCCTCTCTCTCGGTCTCACACAAGCTCTGTCTCTCACTCTGGCTCTCAGTCACACACATATACACATGCTCTGTCTCTCACTTACATAGGCTTTTAATCACACATTTACACACATGCTGTATTTCTCACACACACACACACAGGCTTTCAATCACACACATATATGCTGTGTCTTGTTCTCTCACACACACAGGCTGTCATTCACACACACACATGCTCTCTCTCGTTCTCTCACTTACATTATAAGAACATAGGAACATAAGAAATTGCCATGCCTACCAGCAAATGTTACAAGACCATTACAACTTCTACAGAAGTCAGCGGCTAGACTTTTGACCGGAACTAAAAGATCTGATCATATAACCCCAGTACTAAAAGACCTTCACTGGTTGCCTGTTAAATTCAGGGCTCAACATAAAATCATGTCCCTAATTCATAAAACGCTCTACAATGATAAAATTGAATGGTCAACTTCATCACTTCATTTCCATATCCCTACAAGAATTACTAGATCAACAGGTACAGGGATGTTACCAATTCCTTCCCCTAAGATTGCTCTTCTAAATAATGTAAGAGAAAGGACTATTTCTGTTGCTGGGCCTCAGCTATGGAACTCTATGCCACAGGAATTACGATGGGAAGTAGACATTAAATTATTTAAAAAGGGCATTAAAACATGGCTATTCAAACAAGTCTTTGAAGAGCTGCTACTGATTATATACCCAGGTAATGTATATTTACATTATATTTACTGATTATATACCAAGGCAATGTATATTTTTAATTTTATTATATCTACTCTTACTTTACTGCCTCTCTAACTATTTAAATATTATGATTATTTAGTTTACTATTTTATTTTATTTATATTATAAAACTATATATTACTTCCTTTTCTCTTTTGGAAATACAAATATTTTAAAATGAATATTTGTTAACTACTGTAAACCGATTTGATATGTTCTCATGAAAAATCGGTATATAAAAATTATTAAACAAAATAATAAATAATACACACAGGCTCTCAGTCACATACTCACATGCTCTCTCTTACCTACACAGGCTCTCAATCACGCAGGTACACATGCTCGCTCTCTCTCTCATACACACAGGCTCTTAATCATACGTACACATGCTGTCTCTCACACATACAGGCTCTCAATCACACACTTTTATAGTTGTCTCTTACATACAAAGGATCTCATACACAAATACACACAGGCTCTCAGTCACATACACAGGCTGTCTCTCTCACTCACACACACACACACACACACAGGCTCTCAGTTACACACATACATGCTGTCTTAAACACACATGCTTGCTCACTCACTCACTCTTCTCTCTCTCTTTCTCTCCCCCCACCAAAGAACATTTGGTGACAACAGCAGCAGCCTCCTTACAATCTTGCAGCTTCGAGAAAGGAGTCCCATCGGCCATGAGGGCTGACATTGTTCCTCTTTTTGCTCCAGCCCGATGCTGCCCATACTTGTAAATTACTATGGTCTCTTCTTCCTGCGCGCACGGCAACTGCACACCACTTCCTCTTCCAGGCTGCAGGGGCAGGAAGAGGAGACCATGTTGGTGCTGCTGACTCCAGCTATCCTGCTGTGTTCTGCCCAGGCTATCAGCATTACAAGCCCAGATAGAAGAAGAGTTTGCATCTTGCTGGGGTAAAGGGAAGCAGCTGGACCAGTGGGGGACTGGGAAGTGTGATGACATACCTGCGTGTGCTTCGCAACACACTGGTGTGTCACGACACGCCGGTTGAGAACCACTGGTGTAGATGAACTGGAGTAGGATAAACATAGTAATATAGTAATATCTTCAGAAAAAGAGCAAATGGTCCATCCAGTCCGCCTAGCAAGCTTCTTATGGTAGTATATGCTGCGTGCAGGTTACCCCCATGTTTCTCTTAAGGGTAGCAACTACCGCTCCGTGCAGTTATCCCCAAGCCTTATGATAACCTATAGAAAACTGTTGATTGTGTGGACCCTTGGACCGAGGGGGAGTTGACGCTACCTGTGGGGAGGAGCCCGACAGGTCCCCACCATCAGTAGTCGAGGCTGGAGACAGGCAGAGACTCCTCAAGGACCTTCACCTATACCAGCCCACGTTTCCCTTGGGTTGAGCCCTCGGGTGCCAGGGCTGGCTGGACTTACGTGGGGTCTCTGTGATGAAAAAGGCATGCGGCATATCTCGTGGTCGGATTCCAGGCAGGGGTCAAGGCAGACGGCGTATCACGTGTTCGGATTCCAGGCAACTCGTCGAGGCAGGCAGGTATCTTGTGGTCAGTGTCTGGTCTGGGGTCAAGCCAAGGAGGTCCAACAAAGCAAAGAAGAAGGCAATGAACACAGGAATGCAGGAACAAGCAACTCATAGGCTTACCAGAAGTAAGGAAACCTGTTGCCAAGCCGAAGGCTGTAAGCGAGGTCCAGCCTTAAATATCCCAGAAGGGCTGACATCATTGGAGAGGGCCGACAGTGTTTTCCCACCGTGGGCCCTTTAAATCCCAGGAGGAGGCACGTGCGTGCCCCTAGAAGGACATCCTGAGCAAGAGTGAGTCGGCAGCATCCCTGCCGCGGACGAGGCAGGGGAGATTCGAGGAGCACCGAGATGGAGAAGCTTGTTGCAGCAGCGGCTCCCTGCCGCCGCCAGGAAGCCCGGGCCTGCTCTTGCTGCAACAGGACGGCAACGGGTGAAAGAAACTGGTCACAGGGCTCCATGGCCGGCAAGCATAACAGTACCCCCTCCTTTAAGCCCCCCTCCTGAGAGTTTTGGCTTCTTGGGGTGTCTAATTACGGAAATGGGCCAAAGTATCTGGGGTTCGTGCAGATCTATAATGTGCTGTGGTTGTTCAGGAAGACCCTCCGGCAAAAAAGAGCATGATAGGGCATCATCTAATGATAGGGCATCATCTAATACCCCACCAAGACTTCATCTTGGTGGGGTATTAGAATCTCTGCTTTGACGTTGGGGAAAACATCAGAGAAATCAGATATCTGCCCCTTTCGCAGAAGTGTAGAGGATGCCAGCGGAAGTTGCGAGGGAGTCTTAACTCTTTTGAAGCAGGGCTGGTGACAATGAGGACCCCAGTTCAAAAGTTTAAGGGAACCCCAGTTGAAATGAGGAGAATGGAGTTGTTGCCATGGCAGTCCTAGGATCATAGGATGAGAAGACTTATCACTCACGTGGAATTCGATTTCTTCCACATGTGATTCTTTGATACTCACAGTGACCAGAACCGTGCATAATGTAACCCTCCTGAGTAATGGATCACCTTGGATGGAGGTTACGACGAGAGGCAAATCCTTAGGCACAGTTGAGATATGCAGATAATCCATGAGGGACTTCATAAGAAAATTCCCACCTGCCCCTCAGTCCACAAGAGCCAGGACTGGGAAGCTTTGCTGGTCCAGAGAGAAGGTCGCAGAGAGAGATAGCAGAGGGACTGGAGAGGAGAAGCCTAAGAATACGTCCCCAAGACTCCCTAAGCTGGGAAGTCCCGGATGGATGGGAAACTCCGAGAGTCAATGGCCTGCCATGCCACAATACAGACAAAGGCCAGCCCGTCGACTATGTAGGCACTCTTCAGATGTGAGACAGCCGCGGCCTAATTGCATAGGTTCCTCGGTTAAATTGGCAGAGGGAGGCCCCTTGGTGATAACAGGGCTGGGAGAACGAGGCCTAGTAGTAATGGATTTACAGGGGTTCCAGACCTCCTTGGCATGCTCCTGTAGATGACAGTCGATCCTTCCAACTAGATCGATGAGGTCCTCTAAGGACTCCGGGAGATCGCGAGCTGCTAATTCGTCCCTGATGCAGGCTGAAAGTTCTTCCAAAACAATTGGGTGTAAACAGTCCTCCCGCCAGCCGAGCTCCATGGCTAGGGTACGGAATTCTATGGCATAGTCTGTTAGAGAACAGTTCCCTTGACAGAGATGCAGGAGATCCGCAGAGGAGGTTCCAGTTGCCCAGGGTCATCAAAGACCTTCTTGAAGGAGGAGATTAAAAGGGACAAGACCTGCAGGAGTGGGTCAGAACGTTCCCACAACGGTGAAGCCCAAACCAGAGCCTTGCCTTCAAGGCGAGAGAGAATAAATGTGACCTTGGTGAGGTTGTCTGGAAAAAGAGCCAGCTGGAGAGAAAAGTGCATAAAGCACTGATTTATGAACCCTCGACACAGTTTAGGATCTCTGCCACACCGCGGGGGTGCTGGTAAAGGGTACTGACGGATGCGGAGTTGTCGCAGGCGTCAGAGAAGTTGCCACCAGATTAGCCATAGCATCCTGTTTGAGGCGTTGAATGGAGGTCGCCAGAGCCTCTAGGAATCACTATTGCTCTTGAATCTTGTGGGCAAGTTCAGGAATGGCCTGAAGCGCAGAAGCCTCTCCGGAGTCCATGGCCTTGGCAACATGTTGAGTGCATGGACCCTTGGACTGAGGGGGAGTTGACGCTACCTGTGGGGAGGAGCCCCCACAGACTGTCGGTAGGTGAGGCTGGAGACAGGCAGAGACCCCTCAGGACCTTCATCAATACCAACCCATGTTCCCCTTGGGTTGAGCCCTCGGGTGCTGGGCCGGCTGGACATACGTGGGGTCTCTGTGATGATGAAGGCAGGTGGCATATCTCGTGGTCGGATTCCAGGCAAGGGGTCAAGGCAGACAGTGTATCTCGTGGTCAGTGTCCGGTCCGGGGTCAAGCCAAGGAGATCCAACGAAGCAAGGAAGAAGGCAAAGAACTCATGAAGGCAGGAACTCAGGAAAGCAGGAACAAGGAACTCGCAGGCTTACCAGAAGTAAGGTGACCTGTTGCCAAGCCGAAGGCTGAAAGCGAGGTCCAGCCTTAAATAGCTCAGAAGGGCTGATGGAGAGGGCTGAAGGCGTTTTCCCACCGCAGTCCCTTTGAATCCCGGGAGGAAGAGCGCACACATGCCTAGAAGGAGATCCCAAGCAAGAGTGAGTTGGCGACATCCCTGCCATGGATGAGGCAGGGGAGATGCAAGGAGCACCGGGACGGAGAAACTTGTGTTGGCAGCAGCTCCGTGCTGCTGCCAGGGAGCCCGGGTCTGCTCCGGCCGCAGCGGGACAACAATGGGTGAGTGAAGCCAGTCATGGTGCTCCGCGACCAACAAGCATAACAAAAATATACTGCTAGCAGTCTTTTTACTGGATGATGAGCCTTCTTGAAACTTCAGACAGTGCTGACGTGTTTTGTTTATGGACTTAGCCTTAGAAGCAGTCCTGGGTAAACTGGTGATTTCAAATACTTGTGCATATTTTATAAAATACTGGCCTCCGCATTTAATTCTGGCTGTTTATTCACTGAGCGTCACAATTATTTTGCATGTAAAAAATATGTGCATCTATTTATAAAATGGTTAGAGAAGTATGTGTCTTCTGGCATTGGAAATATTCATGGTATTTTATAAACACTGCAGCTCTTTGCGCATGGCATTAATCTCCACCCATCCACTCGCGTGCACAAATAGTGTAACGTGGATAGGCTGGAAAGTTGGGTTCTGAGGCAGGGCAGTTTTCAGAGATTCGATTAATGCAGGTAATATTGCTTTTTTGCCCACATAAATTGCCATGAAAATTGACCCCCTTGTTGTGCCAACAGCCAGAGAGCAGCCAGTGATCTCAGCAAAACTCCAAACATCCTGCCCATTTGAACTGAAGCTTGTTTCCAGTTTAAAGAGGATGGCAGCATTCATCGCAGTGCAGTTACCAGCTGTGCCCGTTTAAGAGGGAAGACTTTTAACTGGCTGATAGGTTTATGACTATTTTTGTAATTTTCTCCTTGCTGCTGGAATACTTTTGTGCATTATGAGTAGGTAGGTGGCAGGAGTGTGAAGGGGGATTTTTAGATTCCTTTTATAAACTTTTCAAATAAGGAATGCATACTAGAATTAAAAGTAATGCCTATTTCTGTTCTCATCAGCTTGTTTGGCCCTACACCAGAAATTTCACATGGGTAGAAGGTCCCTTCCCCAAAGAGCTTCCAAGTCTAAATTGTGAGCAACACGCAGCTGATTAAATATCCTGGAGCACACACAGTAAGTGGTGGGGAGGGGCATGGAACTGGAGTGTTAAGGTTTGGAACTTACTCCAGGAGAGCAGGAAATGAAGAAACAGATTTGGGTACCCCTGGCATCGCTGCTGGTCCTTTTACTAAATGGAGGTCCAGAAGAGTTCATGTGAGTCAGTTTGTCTGCTTTTGACCTACAGCTGATGTAGAGGCTTGGCATTTTAGGTTGGGGGGGGCAGTATTCCAAAGTTTTTACATGGGTAAATGCAGGTTTACCCACCTAAAACTGGAGTTTGAATATTACTTTCTGCTGGAAGGTCGAGGGAGGAAACGTATGTGGATACAAAAGTATCTGCGTTCCTCCGCCGGCCTGCATGGTTAAAGGGAAGCTCCGTGGGGAGTTTCCCTTTTGAAAATCAGCTTGCAGGCCCATGGGGAGTGAAGTAACAGAAGGCCTGCAGGCATGTGGGCAGCTTCATAATTGTCCTCTCTGAGGGCAATTTTCAAAGCCATCTATACGCATAAAACACAGGTTTATGTGCATAAATGGATCCTTAACTACTAATTCCCACAGTACCTGAATGTGGCTGAAAGGCGCAATATAAATCAAATAAATAAATATTATTATGTATACATTTTGATATACTGCTTGTAATCAGCAAGAAACCAAGTAGTTAACATGTATTATTATTCTTATTATAAAATATTTGTTGCTTGCACGCTCCACTGTTCGTGGTGAGTTACATACATCCACAAATTAAAAGAACATAGACAATCAGATAATACAAGCAGAGGGGCACAAACTAAATCACAAACAAAACTAAAAATCAAAAATTGCCTAGTGTTTGAGCACATAAATGCTCTGCGCGAAACCTGTTTTCATGCACACAAAAAATTGAGACGTTTCAGGGGGGAGTTGGGATTTATGCATGTACCTTTGCTTTTAAAAAAATGTGGGCTAAATTTTCAAAACGTTAAGTGCTTAAAATTTAGCATATACATATAAGTAGCGCCTATTTGGTATTTTATAAAGGTAACAAACATGAGTGTGTTTTCTCTTTTCACGCATGTGCATATATGTGCGTAAACAAGGGGCAGTCGGGGCACAGGTTCAGTTCGTACACGTGTAAGTTGCTGTTTTAAAAGACGCCCGCGTCCATTTGCTAACTTGTATGTGTAATCTGGTGTAAGTCATATTACATGTGTGACTGGGTGAACTGGGGAGAGGTCAAGCTGAGGAACCAGGAAGGTCCTGAAGACCTGCAGGAGGGCTGGGTGAACTAATTGTTAAACTGCTTAATTTGATTTACGCGTCCATGTTTTAAAATTGGCCGAGTTGTTCGCATAAATCACGGCTTATGTGAATAAGTGCTTTTGTGTGTATAATATAGGAGTTTTAAAATAGATAGGAAAAGGATGCTCCTTCACTGCATTGATACATGTGGTTTGAATGTCTTGCATGTATTCATGCAGAATAGAGATTACTTGTATTTTATGAAATGCGCATACGTCATATGCGGGGGATCTATTCGTGGCATATATACCACCACGCACATTTGTTTGAAAGTTATCTTCCGCACGTGAAAGTTAACCCGCCCAAGTTAGCGCTGCAAAGAGCAGGTGTAAGCTTGTGTGGGTGAATTTGTGCAGATTATTTAATTTTCAAAACAAACTTTTCCACATAAGTTCACCTTGAAAACTGGCATAACCTAAGCAGTTTGGCGATGCATAAGTTACATGGGGTGTTACAAAATTGCCCTTTTCCGTTGGCTTTTGCAGATACTGATCCTTTTTGTAATGGATGCATTCCACTGTATTAAGGACCTCTGTGGCATGGAATATTTACTCAGCCTGATCCGATGAGTGGCTGAGCAGCATTCCATGCATTACAGCATGTGATATTTTTTCTAGTGTGGAACATACCATTGGAAGCAAAGGGAATTGGTGTTCGCTGATTTGATGGTCTGGGTTTAAGCATGTTTTGGTTTGGTTTTTTTTGCTTTCTTGTTTCTGCAGGTGAAGATGAGCTGCTGAAGTTTACCCACATCAGAACGACCTATGACAAGGTTGTGTTGAAATGGGACCCCTACTGGCCCCCTGATTTTCGGGACCTTCTGGGGTTCATGCTCTTTTACAAAGAAGCGTAAGTCATCAAACGGATGGAAAAGCCACTGTCTGGGGAGTTTGGAATGCAATCATTTTTCCTTTCTTTTTTTTGTGCATCTTGCCTCTTAGTATGTTTGAGTTTGGGAGGAGTGGTTTGTCTTCCTTCCAATAGGTGCATTTTGATTTTGTTCCCTATTGTCCCTTCTGCTTTTAATCCCCAGTTAATCCCCAGTATTATAAAGTACTAATGAATGTGAAATTCCTACATGCTTCATAATAAGCTGTGTGGGTGATACCTCTTTTTGTTTGAGTGCTTGTACTGGCTATAAATTTGGGTTGACAGAATTGCCTGCCTTACCTCGCTGACCTTCTGCTTAAACTTGTGTAAGGTAACTTTCTTATACAATAAGGGGGTAATTTTCAAACTGATTTACATGTATCTTAGCAATTTTCAAAAGCCCATTTATGCGCTTAAAGGGCACTTGTGCATGTAAAACCCAGTTTTAAGTGCATGAATCCTTTAAAAAAATTGCCTCCTGAGAGAGTACCTCCTCTGAGACCTGTTTTTCATGAAATGCCAATGCAAGAAATGTTGTTAAATATCTCTTGCTGTAGTTACACAATGTTAGGTTCTGTCTCAGGAGTTACCACCCAGGAAAGAGATCTAGGCGTCATAGTGGATAATACATTGAAATCGTCAGCCTGGTGTGCTGTGGTGATCAAAAAAGCAAACTGAATGTTAGGAATTATTAGGAAGGAAACGGAAAATAAAACGGAGGACGTCATAATGCCTCTGTATCGCTCCATGGTGAGACTGCACCTTGAATACTGTGTGCAGTTCTGGTCGCCGCATCTCACAAAGGATATAGCTGCACTGGAGAAAGTGCAGAGAAGGGCGATCAATATAAGGGGCATAGAACTGCTGCCCTATGAGGAAAGGCTAAAGAGGTTAGGGCTGTTCAGTTTGAAGAAGAGATGACTGGGGGGGAGGGGGGATATGATAGAGGTCTTTAAAATCATGAGAGGTCTTGAACAGGTTAATGTAAATCGGTTATTTACTCTCTCAGATAATAGAAGGACCAGGGAGCACTCCATTAAGTTAGCAAGTAGCTCTTTTAAAACAAATCGAAGAAAATTATTTTTCACTCAGTGTATAGTTAAGCTCTGGAATTCATTGCTAGAGGATGTGGTTACAACAGCTATTGTAACTGTGTTTAAAAAAGGTTTGGATAAGTTCCTAGAGGAAAAATCCATAAACTGCTATTACGGTAATTAATAAGCAAAAGTAGCTTGTGATTTATCTAATGTTTAGATTCTTGCAAGTACTTGTGACTTGGATTGGCCACTGTTGGAAACAGGATACTGGGCTTGATGGACCCTTGGTCTGACCCAGTATGGCAATTTCTTATGTTCTTATGATTCTGAGCAACTAAAGCAAATCACTGTGAAACTGTAAGATATAATAGATCAACTTGAGAAACTAAAGAGCCACCAGAACCAGATGATATTCACCCCAGAGTTCCAAAAGAGCTCAAACATGAAATTGTAAATCTGTTACTGGTAATCTATAGCCTATCATTTAAAACGGCCACAGTACCTGAAGACTGGATGGTAGCAATTGTAATGCTGATTTTTAAAAGGGCACCAGGGATAATTGGGGAAACTATAGATCGGTGAGCCTGACATTGGTGTTGGGCAAAATGATAGAAGCTATTCTTAAAAAGAAAATTATTGCCCATATATATAGACATGGTTTAATGGGTAATATCCAACATGATTTTAGCAAAGGAGATGTTGCCTTACCAGTCTTTTGGATTTTTTAAAGGTATAATTAAACGTGTAGGTAAAGGTGAGCTAGTTGATATAAAACCGGATTTTAAAAGGCCCGTGCATGCAAACATTGAGCTTTACATGCGTGGCTAGGCCTTGTATGCACTCTGCGCATTTTCAAAAGGGCCCGGCCACACACACAAGTCCCGATACGCGCACAAGGGCCGGGCCCTGAAAAAGGGGCAGGCCAGGGGTGGGGTCTGGGCAGCGGCGGGACAGAGGCCGGCCGGGACAGTGGCCATTAGCCGCTGTCCTGGGGAAGCGTGCGCTGGCAGCTGGCCAGCGCATGCAAACTATTTTTGCTCCAGGGGGTCAGTAAGTAATAAAACAAAAAAAACATAAGTTGATAGGAAGGGTTTAGGGGATGGGGAGGGAGGGAGGGAGTTTAGGTAGGGGGATAGAGAAGTTGCCCCCCCCCCGCACGCTGCCCAGACCACACCCCCAGCCCGCACATGCACACACCGATTTTAAAATCCGTGTGCGCATGTGTGTACGGCCATCCAATTTTATAACATGCACGTGCATGTTATAAAATCGGCATGGCCACGTGGCGTTGCCAGTAACCGCACGCACATGGACACGCGCACGCTCTGATTAAAATTTACCCCATAGTGTATTTGGATTTTCAGAAATCGTTTGACAAAGTCCCTCGTGAGAAACTCCACAGGAAATTGAAAAGTCCTGGGATAGGAGGTAACTGGTTAAAAGGCAGGAAAGAGTAGGACCAAAGGGTCAGTTTTCCCAATGTAAAGAGTGCCTGAGGGATCTGTACTGGAACTTCTGCCGTTTTAACATATTCATTAATAATCTGGAAAAGGGAGCAACGAGTAAGGTGATCACATTTGCAGATGACACAGCATTATCCAAAATTGTTATAACAGCAGTAGATTGTGAGGAATTGCAGAAGGATCTTACAAAACTAGGAGACTGGGCATCTGAATGGCAGATGAAATTTAATGTAGACAAGTGTAAAGTTATGCACATAGGGAAACATAATCCCAGCTACAGGTATACAATGCTGGGTTTAATATTAGGGATCACCACCTAGGAGAAGGACCTTGGAGTCCTTGTAGACATGACTTTGAAATCCTCAGCTCATAAATTGGAGAATGTCATAATGCCTCTGTACTGATCCATGGTGCGACTGCACCTTGAGTACTGTGTTCTGTTCTGGTTGCTGCACCTCAAAAAAGATATAGCGAAACTAGAAATAGTACAGAGAAGGGGAATAAATATGGTAAAAGGGATGGAACGGCTCTTTTTTGAAGAAAGGTGTAATGATTAGGGCTCTTCAACTTGGAAAAGACTGAGAAGGGGATATGATCGAAATTTATAAAATAATAAGTGAGACGGAACAGGTAAATAAAGAAGCCTTTTACCTTTACAAATAATATTAAAAACAAGGGGACAACTCCATGAAAACTAACAAGCAGCAGATTTAAAACAGATCGTAGAAAGTATTTTTTTCACCTACCACATAATCAAGCTATGGAATTTTTTCCCAGAGGATGTGCTCAAGTTGAGTAGCATAGCAGGATTTAGGAAATTTAAACAATTCCTGGTGGGGAAATCCATAAAATATTAGCCAGGTACACTTGGGAATGCTATTGCTTATCCCTGGGAGTGAGCAATAAGAAATAAATCTGCATTTGGGGATCTGTCTGGTACTTCTGGCCCAAACCAGCCACTATCTGAGACAGAATGCTGGGCTCGATGGACAGTGGACTGACCCAGCTTGGCATATCTAATGTGCTTATGTGCTGCAACCAGATGACTTTCCCTCTTCCAGGCAAATGGTTCATTTAAATCATATCTTATAATCTTCTGTCTGAGTGCCCTTCAGAGTACAAATGTGTGGTATTTGAATTGGTAGATGTTACTAGGCCTGCCAGTTTGGAAGGACGAGACCTTTAATAAGGGGATGCTAGACATGGGGGGGAGGGGGTGGGAGAGAGACTCCCCAACGCTGCCATTTGGGAGTCCTAGACTTATCTCTTAAGGTCAGCACTGGTGCTGCCATCTGCTGGGTGGTTCTAGAGCAGCAGTGAATAAACTAAAATTTACCTCCTGTCACTGCTTTTGCCTGGTCCCATAGTGGGATGAAAATACGAGTGAAAATATCTCACCAATGATAGCCCTAAGGTTCATTAACCTTCCTCCTCTTTCTTTCACTAGGGGATGACTGGGGCTGGGTTAGATCTTAATCAGAATTAGAAAATACTAAAGTGAATACCAAGGAGAGAGCATAGACCATACATAATTGGTATTTTTACTTTCTCTTTCCATATCTTATTCCAAAAGTCCCTATCAGAACGTGACAGAGTTTGATGGCCAAGATGCCTGTGGCTCCAACAGCTGGACAGTAGTTGATGTCGACCCCCCAGCCCGGTCAAGTGATCCAAAGCAGCAGATCTCACCAGGGTGGCTGCTGCGGGGCCTAAAACCCTGGACCCAGTATGCTGTCTTTGTGAAAACGCTCGTTACCTTTTCTGATGAACGGAGGACATATGGGGCCAAGAGCGATATTATCTACATCCGTACCAACGACACCAGTAAGCAAATCACAAGCTATTGGTTCAATTAATGGGCTGAGAATCAGGGAGGGCAGGGCTCAAATCCTGTTTCTTTCATTCTTGCTTCTTCTGAGCAAATCACTTCACCCTCTGTTGCGTCAGGTAAAAACATAAGCCTTCTAGGGAAGGGAAAGATCTACTGTACCCAATTGTAACTTGCCTTGAGCTTGCATTTATAAAGCAAGTAGTTAAATCCAAATCTAGACTGGGGAAGAAGTTTATTCTCTTCCATTTTGGTGGTGCATGGTTAGGATGACCTCCCTCCCCACCACCAGCAGTGCTGTCCGTCAGTCCCTTTAAGTTATATCCCTCCATTTTGGCTGCAGAATTTCCCAAAGATTGATTTTAATTTTTTGATTGCAGCTCCTTCGGTGCCACTAGATCCGATCTCCATTTCCAACTCTTCATCCCAGATTATTCTAAAGTGGAAGCCACCGTCGGAACCAAACGGGAATGTGACGCATTATCTGGTGTACTGGCAGCAGCAGGCTGAGGGCAATGAGCTGTATGAGCTTGATTACTGTTTAAAGGGTAAGATTTCTATCATGTCCCATTTTACATTTTGCAGTCCCTCGTACCCGGACATCAAAGCATGGTGTCACAGTCAGTGGCTCGTGGGTCGGCCCCATGAGCCCACCTGACTCACCCCCCAGTGCAGCATCAGCTCCTCCTTTGGCCGGGACGCCACCTCCTGTGACTGGGGCCTCTTTGCATGGCTTGCACATTGACATGTCTGAATGCCACTGTCTTCCAGCTACTCTGGGCCTTTCCCTTAGGCACGCGCACACAGTTCACATCTATATTTAAAGGGCTTTTGAAAGGAAAGGCACCGTGGTGCCCACTGATTATGTCAGCAGCACTTCCCTACTTAAGTGCAGCCTGCGCTCCCTGTCAATGCCTCAGCAACAGGTCTCTTACCTAATAGTGCATGTTGCCAGCATTCCTGATTTATTGTCATCCAGCCTTGACTTCCTCTTCACCTCTTCCAGCCTCATCTTCCTTACTCGTCCTGTCCAGTGTCTTCAGTGTGTCTTTGTTCCCCTTTGGCTTGCCTTTTCGGATCTTGATCTCTTGCTTGGACCTGACCATGATTACCTGCCGCCTGGATCTGACTACTCGTGCTAGCTGCCTGCCCTGACCTTGCCCATCTCTGTTAGCCTGCTGCCTGTCCTGACCCTGGTGTGTCTCTGGAATCTAGCTATCACCACCACCCTAGGGACCTGCCTAATTCTCCTAGGGCAAGAAGGATGGTAGTCCTCACACATGGGTAACATCATGAGATGGAGCCTGTCACGGAAAAATTCTGTCAAAGTTTATAGAATTTTGACTGGCACACTGAGCATGCCCAGCATGCCACTATCCACGTGGCCACACTGGGTCCCCCTTCAGTCTTTCTTTCCGCAGTGCAGTTGCCTCGCGGTGTTGGAGCTCTGCTCTATTTTCATTGTTTTCTTGCAATTTTTTCGACGCTTTTGCGTGGGGTCCTCCTTTCCTCGGTTTCCCCCTAATCAGTGGGGCAGCGCAGTAAGTTCTACCTTCTTTGCGTTCAGTTCGGGGATTTTTGGCATTGGTGTCTGCCCTACCACTTGTTCATCGGCTCAAGGCATGGCCTTCTCCAGTTTCCAGCGATGCCCCCAGTGCCTGCGGACCATATCTTTGACTGATCCACATGAAGTCTGCATCCTTTGCCTGGGGGTATTGCATGATTGCCATTTTTGCAACCAGATGACTCCTAAGGGTCGTCGGGCACATTTAGATAAAATAGAGAAAACATTTGGGCCCAAGAAATCAGGGCCCTCCAAGCTGGCACCTGGCACATCAACACCACACGGTCAAGAGGAACTCATGGATGTTGTGTTCATGGAGGAGAATGTGGATCCCTTGCCCAAGGAGGAGTTGGCGCTACCTGTGAAGGCAGACCCTCACAGGTCCCTACCATCGGGAAGCGAGGCTGAACTGATGCAGGGGCCGGCTGGAGCTTTGCCAATACCAATCCCGTTCCCCGCAGGTTGAGCCTTTGGGTGCATGGGGCCGGCTGGTCTTAGGTGAACCACTATGAAGACGGTGGAATCACAGCTGGAAGAAATGACTATAGTCAGTCCAAGATCGGAAGTCAGAGAGTCGCCGATAGCCAGTCCGGGGTCAGAAGCCAGAGAGTCGCCAGTAGCCAGTCCAGAGTCAGAAGCCAGAAGATCTGTCCGTGGAGACCAAAGGAAGGAAGCAGGAGCAGGAACGGAAGGCAGGATGGGCTCGGAAGGCAGGAACAGGACTCTGAAGGCACCAAGAAGCACAGAGGACTTCACCAAGGCGAAGCAGACTCGCTGCCAAGTCGAGGAAAGGAAGAGGAGGCTCCTATAAGTAGTTCCTGACCCCTGATGTCATCCAGGAAGCTGAGTGGCATCAATCGGTACTGGCCCTTTAAGAATGTGCAGGAGGCGTGGCCGAGCGCCTAGTGAGGGCCCTGCCCAATGTGGGCTGCAGGAAGCATTGGCCTGCGGCCTGATGCCACAAAGAGGAGGCTGGAGGTTGTCCCTCCTGCCGCGGAGCGCGGCACTGGTTCGGCAGCAGGAGCTGCGAAGAAGGAGGAGGCTAGAGGCCTGCGCCAGGGACGTCTCCCTGCTGCCGCGCAGATGCCGATGGTGGTCCCGGCATTCTGGGAGGCAGGAAGAGGAGCCGGCTGCAGATCGTTTGTTGTCCAAATCGGTCCTCATCCAGACCGACAGTCAGGCAGCGATGTGGTACATCAACAAACAGGGAGGCACGGGATTGTTCCTCCTGAGCCAGGAGGTGGTTCAGCTTTGGTCCTGGACCCACTCTCAGAACATGTTTCTAGGACAGCATGATGTTAGTCCTCACAAAACCCGCCCCCCACCCCGCAGAGTTAGGTTTCACTTTAAGTTTGTAACGAGACTGAAGGGGGGGATTCCACGTGGATAGTGGCATGCTCAGTGTGCCAGTCAAAGTTCTAGAAACTTTGACAGAAGTTTTGCGTGCCAAGCTCCATCTGATGATGTCACCCATGTGTGAGGCCTAACATCCTGCTGTCCTAGGAGAACACCTTTTACAGGTAAGCAACTCTGCTGTCCTGATGGCCACCAGAACCCAAGGACTCAACCTGCGGAGGAGGCGGCTGGTAAAGGTGAAGCTTCAGACTGTCCCACTACAGGATGCGTTTATCAGCTGCTCTCAAGGCTGCATCAGTTATGCCACAGCATCTTTTATACATCTTGGGGATTTGTGGCACTAACACGATAGTTCTCCATCTCCACTGGGAATAGAAGATGACATGGCTGAAATTGCAGCAGGGAATACTTAGATTAGACATTTCAGAAGAACTTTCTAATAAATTAAATGAGGTACCCAGGAAAGTGATAATTTCTGTATTGATGGACGTTTTTAGAAGCAGGTGAGGCAAATGATCTGAGAAGGTTTAGGAACAGGGATCTGGCCAGAAGGCATGGGGATGGGTTGGGGGAGCAGGATGGACCAGCTGATCTCTCAAGGACTCTTACAGAACCATGGTGTCATATTTCCATATAAGAAGACAAATACTTTTAATTTGAACATAGTTTTCCTCATAATTTGGGGCTTGCTCTGTGGCTGCCCTCTGACTTCCTGTTCAGCCCATTCTGGACATGGACTGCAGCTGCAAATCAGCAGATTGGAGTGCCAGGGAGAAGAAGGAACAAGCACTTGCAGGCTTACGCCAGACTCTAAAGTGCATAGAAAATCACCTTTTACGTTGGGTTGTTTCCTTCTTCTGAAGATGTTTAGTGCTTTATCGTGGTACGGCATTTTTTTTGGGAATATTTGTTCTATTATGACTTTTTCAGCCAATTTATTTTATTTATTTATTTAAGTTTTTTTATATACCAACATTCAAGACAGTAGTCCCATCATGCTGGTTCACAAGAAACAGGGGTGCAATAAACTTTACAATTTGAACAATGGTGCAGAAAAGCAGTTACATGTAACAGGGAATCAATAACTAGGAGTAAGAAGGAAAATGAAGATCAAATAATTATATATATATATATAATAACATTATAAGAGGTGGCTATTAATGCTATTACTAGCGAAGAATGTTGATTGGCTATTAATGCTATTACTAGCGAAGAATGTTGATTGGAGGAGGTTAAGTAATGTTGGAGTTAGGAAAGGCCTGCGTGAACAGCCACGTCTTGAGTCTTTTCTTGAATGTTGAGATGCTGGGTTCCATTCTAAGATCCGGGGGAATGGCGTTCCATAAAGTTGGACCGGCTGTGGAGAAGGCCCGATCTCTAAGCGTGATGTGTCTGGTAGTTTTGGCTGGAGGTACTTGAAGAGATCCTTTGTAAGCATCTCTTGTCGGTCTTGTTGAGTAGTGTAATCGGAGGGGGATATGGAGATCGATTGGGGCTAATTGATGGATGTTTTTGAAAATGGTGAGAATGGTCTTGTAGATTATTCTGAAGTGGATAGGCAGCCAGTGGAGGCCCATCAGGATAGGGGTTATGTGTTCTCTTCTCCTGGTGTTAGTGAGTATACGGGCGGAGGCATTTTGGACCATTTGCAATGGTTTGGTGTGAAGAAGGGAGACCAAGCATGATGGAGTTACAATAGTCCAGCTTTGCGAAAATGATTGATTGTAGAATCGTTCTGAAGTCATGTGTATGGAAGAGAGGCCGTATTCTTTTCAGCACTTGGAGCTTATAAAAGCAGTCTCTGGTGGTTTTGTTGATGTTCGCTTTCAGGTTTAGGTGATTGTCAATTAGAACTCCTAGGTCTCTCACTTGTGTAGTATTTGGTAAGGCTGGATGAGTGGGTGTGAGGGAGCTGTTTTCTGGTGTGATGAGTAGAAGTTCCGTTTTTGAAGAATTTAGTATAAGGTTGAGACTTGTGAGAAGCTGTTTGATATTTTGGAGGCAGGTTTCCCAGTGAGACAGTGTTTTTGCGAGTGACTCCTTGATGGGGATCAGGACCTGAATATCGTCAGCGTAGAGGAAGTGTTTGAGATTGAGGTCAGTGAGAAGTTTACATAAAGGTAACAGATAAATGTTAAACAAGGTAGGAGACAGGGATGAGCCCTGAGGGACTCCTACTGACGCAGGGTGAAGAGAGGATTCTTTATTATGAATCTTAACCTTATATCCTCTGTTGCTGAGGAAGGTTCTAAACCAAGATAGGGCGGTGCCCGAGATACCTATGGCTGTTAGTTGGTTGATGAGAAGAGAGTGATTGACCGTGTCAAATGCAGACGAAAGGTCGAGTAGGATCAGAAGGAAGGATTGTCCTTTGTCTAAGCCTAGGATGATGTGGTCGGTCATAGAGATGAGAAGGGCTTCCGTGCTTAAGGTTTTACGGAATCCGTATTGTGATGGGAAAAGTAGGTTATTGTCTTCAAGGTAGTTTGAGAGTCGGGAGTTTACCAATTTTTCCATTATCTTGGCTATGAAGGGGAGGTTGGCTATAGGTCTAAAGTTGTTAGGATCGTTTGGGTCCAGATTTGGTTTTTTGAGAAGGGGTTTGAGTGAGGCTAGTTTGAGGTTGTCCGGGTAGAGTCCTTGAGTGAGGGAGCAATTTATGATATCTGCCAGGGTTTTGGCGATAGAATCTGGAATTGATAGTAGTAGTTTAGCTGGGATGTGATCTGAAGGGTGGGAGGAAGGTTTCATTTTCCTTAGAATTCCTTGGATCTCCATGGATGAAGTTGTGTCAAGTTCTTCTAACTGAGTGTAGTTGATTGAGGGTTGACGAGTGGTTAGTGGAACAGTATGGTTAGTGGGGAGCTGAGATAGAAGAGTGTTGATTTTGTTGCTGAAGAATAGAGCTAATTCTTCCGCTTTCGATTGAGCTTGGTCATGTGGAATCTCTGGTTGGTTTAATTGTGTGAGGTTGGCTACATAGCTGAAGAGGGCTTTGGCATCGAATACCAGGTCGTGTATCTTCGAGGCGTAATAGTCCCTCTTGGATCTTAGGGTGCTTGATTTGTATTGGTGCAGAGATGATTTGTAGATTGAAAGGGTGTTGGTTCCTGGGTTTTTGCGCCATTTAGCCTCATTTTGTCTTAGTTGGAGTTTGAGCTTTCTTAGTTCTGAGGAGAACCAGGGCTGTCTTTTGGAGGAATTCTGGTGTGGTTTTTTTGTAATTGAAGGGCATAGCTTGTTAGCTATAGTTTCGGTGATTGTGTTCCATGATCGAAGTGCTGAGTTCGGATCTGTAAGGTCCAGTTGGTGGAGTTGAGGTGATAGGTGATTATTGAGGTCTTCTGGGGAGCAAGTTTTCCTGTATGTGAAGGAGGGCGAAGGAATGCAAGCCGGGCTAGTCTTTTATAGAGAATGAAGTTGTTATGAGTAGTGGTCTGACCACGGGACCTTTGTGCAATCTGGGATAGATACGGGATTGATTGCAGCGTTAACGAAGATCAGGTCTAACGTGTGGCCGGCTTTGTGGGTAGGTTTGTTAACTAATTGAGTGAAGCCTAGTGCTGAGAAGGCTGTGAGAAGTGATTCACAGTTAGGTGATGGGGTAGGGTTATCTACGTGCATGTTGAAATCACCTAGAATGATAGCTGGCGAGTCAAAGTTGATGAGGGAAGAAGTTAATTCTACCAGGGGTGAAGCATCTGATTCCAGGAGTCCTGGGGGAGCATATACGAGAAGGATTTGGAGCTTGTCTGAGGTGAAAAAGCCGAATTCAAGTTTTGCATTGGAATTGGATTGCTGTAGAGAGAATCTGAGGTCCTTTTTAGTTGCTAAAAGAATACCTCCTCCCTTTTTTTTATGACGAGGTAGCGAGAAGAAGTCGTAAGCCTCTGTAGGTAATTGATTAATTATTGCTGTGTCTGAAGGTTTTAACCACGTTTCAGTGATTGCACAAATCTCCGGTTGGACACGTAATATTAATTTATTCACTCCTTCAGTGTCTGCCAATTGGTCCCTTTACTGTCAGCTGTCAGTAAAAGGACCAATCCCCTTTCAGAAGGCTGTCATTTTTTTAAATTCCGAAAGGGAATTGGTCCTTTTCCTGACATGTGACAGTGGAGAGACCAATCGACTACCAATGAGGGAATAGCCCTCATTGGCAGCTGGAGGAGGTTTGGGGCTCCCTGGAGGAAGGGGCAGGATTTGGAGGGCTCCAGGCACTTTATGGGTAGGGGGGAGTTCCACTCCTGCCTGGTTAATCTTTTTAAGGTGAGAGGAAAGGAGGGAGCACTTGCTTGGATGGCCTGGCCCAGCTACATCAGCTGGGGTTGCCTTCTTGGCTATGCAGTTTATCCTGTCCACTAATTCTCTGATACAAAAGGTATTACTGATTAATTCTAAGGCTATGCAGTTTATCCCGTCCACATAGATGTTGTTTGTTTCTATTTATTTTCCTGTCATTTTAATTATTTATTGTAATTATTTATTCAAATGGTGATTTTATATTTTATGAGGAGTTTTAATATCTATTTAACTCACATTTGATCGTTTCATTTATTTATCAGTTGTTATTTATTATGTTTTATCTGAATAATTTATGTTTTTAAGACATGTATGTCATAAATTCTTCTACATGTTTGTTTGTAGCCCCTGAGGCAGCCACCTGTAGTGGCGAAACTCGGCCAGAGTCGGGCATTTGCATATGATTTTAACGTCTCCATCAATAAATATTTGAAAAAGACTTCTTGTGGCATCCACCACTTTGTTATTTCCATGGTAAAAGGAGGCATGTTAGGCAGCCTCCCATTAGTACGCCTCCTTGTATTGCACAGTAATAGCTAATAAGCCTTATTATTCTGCAATTATGTACTATTTATGTGCAATATGTTTGTTTTCCCATTTTATGTACATTATATTATGTAATTTGCCTTGTCCTTTTATTGTGATGAGTGCAGAACATAAATTTTAATAAATTAAAATCATATTCAAATTAGCACGAGATGCACTAATATTGCAATGGGTTTTTAATCCTGTATTAGCACATTTTTCTTTCTGGTGCTAAAACCTCCGTTAGATATTGGGGTTATGTTAGTGTTAAAAATTGCACAGGAGTTAAAACTCATGGTAGGGTCAGCGCAGCTTATTACTTCGGCCCCAATGAAGGCAGTGCATGCAAATATCTCATACATATTCATTGTGGATATCTTGAAAATCAGATCTGTTTGTGACACTACCCCTGCATTAAAATATTGCAAGCGTAATCAGGGGTCATGCTTGGCTAGGCTCCAATTCCTTAAGTCTTTAGCTTCCCCTGAATCACCAAGGGCATCTAAGTTGTCCAGCCCCAGGTAATACTGGGCAAGCTGAGTCATCTTTCAGTCAAGTCCGCTGTGCGAGTGCTGTTTCCACCTGCTGTGGGCGAGAGGCCAGCAGGGTAGCACTATGACTTGACGTATGTGTGCATGCAATAGGGCATGAAGTCACTGCGCTATAATGAATGAATTAGTATTCTCCAACTGTCTGGTGTTTAAAGTTTCCAGTTTGCATGTATCAAACAGCAACCATGTGAAGGCAAAGGTGTCCTGTTTACAAAGTGCCTTTTGTTAGAAAACAGGCTTAAGCTGTGAGTGATCGCTGGAGTGTGAAACTTTTCAAAGAGTGTTTTTGCATGTTAAGTAAAGGTGAGGGGCTTGGTGCAAGGTCCTGGCAGCCTCATTGCAGGCTTGATTATTTTCCTTGGCCAGCTTACACTGATAAGTAAACAGAAGATACTGTGAGGCTTGCAACCGCTGCTTCTTTAACTTCTGTAAACAGGCAGTACAATAACACATTGACCTTGCCTTGATAAGTAATATTCTCCTCAAACAGGCAGTACAAGCAGTGAAGTTGCTAGGTTTTCCTTGAATGGCTGCAGCCTTCCAAACAGAAGAGCCTGTGCTGCATGAGCTAGTTTGTGAGGGTGGATATAGACCACTGCTCTGCACATCAAGCACAAATAAGCGAGCATGTACATATAGGTGATGAAAATAAATAAACATTGTATAAAACCAGGTTGGGATTGGGGGTGTTAAAAAGATGATTGGGACATTGAAAATTTGTATGTGTGTCAAGGAAGTGCAGAAGTGAAATTGACAGTGTGCAAGTAAAATGTCATTTTGGGCAGGCTTGAAGCCTTCAAAAACATGGTCCCCACCGCTGGATTCAGATGACTCACCAAAACTGAATCGGAATGAGACAGAGAACACTTCTGGAGAATGTTGCTCCTGCCCGAAAACAGACTTCCAGATCCAGAAGGAGCAGGAGGAATCAGCCTTCAGGAAAACCTTTGAGAACTATCTTCACAATGAGGTGTTCATACGCAGGTAAGACAATCAGTTTCTTCTCTTTGTTCACACATTGGGATTGGTTTCAGGCTGACACAGACCAGTTGGACTATTCAGTCTACCCAGTTATTCCTGACAAAGATATACCCCAGCTGCCAGCCATAGAAGCTTGATCACTTGTAGGATATCATCCAAGTCAGTTTTTGTCTTCCTCTACCATCCTGGATAGATGAGCATACAAGTTCTCATATTTGATCCTAACTTCCAGCCATCCCTCAGTTTCTTGCTACCTTAGTAGGTGCACTCTTAAACATGAACAAACTACCATTACAATAAAATTAGTTGAATTCTTTTTGACTAGAGATACCTTTCATTGGAACAACATATGAATGGCTTATTATTTATTTTGATTTATTTATTAAAAATTTTCTATTCCACTATTTACAGTGGGATGTTCAATGTGGATTACAATACTAAACATAAAACCTGTTGCCCTAAAAAATTGAAATAAAACAAACATAAGACCAACAAATAAGATTGACTGATCTGGAATTAGCAAATCTCTGCAATTAGCTTCATTGAAAAGCAGGAAAAACTTCTCAGGTCAATATTCAAAAGCCATTTAGACGGATAACTGAAAAGTTATCCGTCTAAATAGCTATCAACGATATTGAAAGTCATGTTTAGCTGCATAAGTCAGGGCAAGAGGCATTTCCAGGCGGAGATAGCCGCTTAAGATACAGGGCTGTGCATTTGATTTAACTGAATTTGAAAAACGCAACGAATAAGGGTCAGTTGTTTCATTCGGTGGGCCCTGAAACAAAGTGAAGGACCCCTGAATTAAACAAACCTTATTTGTTTAGTTTGGTTAAAAACTTACGGTCTGGTCTAGGCCTGAAGCCGGGGCCTCATCTATGGCATAGGCCGAAGCCCAAAGCAGATGCCGCGACCTAGACCTGAGGGTGACGCCAGGGTCTCGGACTAGGCTTAGTCCTGAAATAAGGACCTTTCCTAGCACATAGGCCGAGGCCCAAAGAAGGGGCCATGGCCTAGGCCCAACCTTGAAGCCAGGGTCTCGGCCTATGCCCAAGCAAGGGGCTGGCTCTCTGAAAAATTTTTCCACATTTACCTGATCCGTCGGGTATCTGTAGTAGCAGCCAGGCTGGGTTCTGACACTGGGGCCCAGACCAGAGGTGGGGTCCTGATGCTGGGGCCTTGGCCCAGACCCAGTCCCAATGCCTGGGCCTCTGCCTAGATCGGGCCCAGGTCTGGCGACCAGATTCCCAACAATTGAGCCTCGGCCTAGGCCAGGGCCCTGACCTGATGCCGGGGCCCGGCCTGGAGGCCGGATCCAGACACCTAGTCAGGTTCAGGTCTTGGAGCTCAGTTTGACACGTCTTCTTTTTTTATTCTGTGTTCTTGAACTGATGCCATCCGCTGGGGTCGTGCCCAGCATCAGGCCCTGGCTCCAGTCTAGGCTGAGGCCCCAGCATCAGGCCTAGGCTGAGACGACGGGACCAGGCTTCCAAACCTTGGCTTTGCATAGAGCCTAGACCCAGGTCACAGAGACCTACTGCAACCTCTGCCTACACAAGGCCGAGGTTTCAGCCTGGGCCTAAGTCTCACCAGCGGATCCCCACTGGTCCAGGTAAGTGGAGGCCAGGGATGATCCTGGCCCTGGCTTTTTTCTGGGTGAGAGGGATGGGTGGTGGGGTTGGGAAGCCTTAGGAGGCTCAATTTCCTTTTTCCCTGTACGTACCAGGATCAGTCCAGGACACCTGGGTTGTGACCCCGCACCAGTAGATGGAGACAGATTAAAACTTGTGGGCGGAGCTACATATGCTCCTGTGCCAGTCACTGCCCCTCAGTCTTACTCTGTCTCCAGTAGGTGGTGCAGGTGTAGTCACAGCCTCTGGGTGCCCTGAGGACTGATATTTAGTTTAGTCAGGGTTATTTTAGTTATTTTAGTAATTTTAAGCTCAGTTTGTTTCTAAGGTAAATTTTTTGATTCTAATCTTGGTTAGACTAGTTTAAAAGAAGCTGTCCGTCCTGCCTCCCAGGGGGGTGGGAAGGTTCTGAGAGGACCATCCCCCCCTGGTTGAGGCCGCTGCTGAGGGTCGAGGACCCGAACTGCCAAAGCAGCAGCGTGGGGTGACACCGGGGAGCCCGGTTCACTCACCCCCAACAGGAGCAGGAGCCCCAGGACCCTGGACAGCGGCAGGTTTGATTTAAAAAAAAAAAAAAAAAAAGTGTATTTTTATTTTTCTTTGTTTGTGTTGGCTCTCCGTTTTCTTCTTCGCCGGGGGGGAAATAGGTCCTCGGTTCGGCGAGGGAAGGGGAGTTTTTCGGCGCTTTAAATTTTATTTTTAATTTTCCTTCGCCGCGCGACTGTGAGGATGCCTCGGGGTACAGTTCGGCGCGCGCGCGGCTCTCCCGTGAGGGAATATGTTCCGCCTGCGTTCCGGGCGGGGAGGGACCTTCTACAAAATGCAGGGGGGTCCGTTCCCGGTCGGTGCGGTAGCCGTCGCGCACTCCCGCCGTTCCTGTCACGCCAGCTGACCCCTTCCCGCTCAGTGCGGGAGCGGCGGCCATCTTGGCTTCTGTTCATGAAGTCAGGCAGGAACCTGCAGGGGATTCTGCCGTGCCTCCCGCGTTGTCGCCTCAACAACGGTCTTCAGGGGGGGCTTCCACCGGGGGGGCTAAGGCCCCGGATGAGGATGGTGATGATTCGGTCACCTCAGATTCTGAGTCCTCGTTTTCGGCGGATTTTGCCCTCCTGCTGCGCAAAGTTTTAAAATACAAGGGCCGCAGCGCAAGGAGCTGCATAGCCACTCCAAAGGGACACTCCAAAGAAGAAAAAATCCCGGGATGACCCTGCGACAAGAAAACGGACACCAAGAGGTGTCCCGCAGGATACAGATACCGACTCCACCTCACAAGATGAGGTGGATCCGCCCCGATGAGCCCCTGACGGGGGTCGATGGCGCGACGGGGGACAATTCTGCCCAGTCGGGGCCGGGCAAACCTTCGCAAGCCGGTGATGGGGATGACCCGAAGGTGGTACGTCTTTTCCGAAGGGACGAGCTGTCCCCGCTTATCCGGCAATTCTCAACGAGTTAGGGGTTGAAGCCCCACCGACAGTCTCGCCCCGGAGCAACTATGGATCCAGTCCTGCTGGGACTCACTGGTCCAGCGGTAGCCTTCCCATTCCATTTCTCGGCATCGGACATTTTGTTTCGGGAGTGGGACACTCCTGAGCTGGGACTGAAGGTAACCAAAGGATAAGCTCTACCCCTTGCCGGAGGACGCACTGGAACTTCTTCGGCTTCCAAAGGTGGATTCTGCGGTGTCAGCGGTAACGAAACGTTCCACGATTCCGGTCACTGGGGCCACGGCCCTTAGAGACATACAGGACAGGAAGCTGGAGGTGCAGCTCAAGAAGATCTTCGAGGTCTCAGCATTGGGAGTCCGAGCTGCTATCTGTAGCAACTATGCCATGCGGGCTAGTTTGCGCTGGGCCCAAGTTCTACAGGCGAATGCAGGTCTTTCCCTGAAGAGGCCACGCAGGCGGATCGCCTAGAGGCTGCCATTGCTTATGGTGCGGATGCTTTATGATCTACTACGTACTTCGCTAGATCCATGGTCTGCTGTCTCGGCGCCGTTGCTTTGGCTTCGCAATTGGGCGGCGGATGGATCCTCCAAGGCTCACCTTGGAGCCCTGCCTTCAAGGGAAAGTTATTGTTCGGTAAAGAGTTGGATGATCTGATGCTTTCTCTTGGGAGAACAGGCTTTTAAACTCCCAGAAGACAGGTCCAGAGCCCGTCCTTATGGCCAGATCCCGGTTCCGAGGCAACAAGAATCTCGTCCACAGAGGTCCTCGGGTCAGTCTTATCGCTCGACTTCTTCCCGGGCTCTTCATGGCCACAGTCCTTTCGGGGAAACGTTACGGCAGACAGGGAGGCACCCCGTCCAGCACGGGGCCCAAAGCCTCTCAATGAGATACGGGGGTCCATTCCTTACGGCAGCCTGGCCTCCGTTCCAAACGTAGGGGCGAGGCTGACCTTGTTTTTCGAGGAATGGGCCAAAATAACTTCCGATCAGTGGGTCCTCAACATCATAAGACACGGTTACGCGTTAGATTTTGTACGGACTCCAGCAGACAAGTTCCTGATGTCGCCCTGCAAGTGCCCAAAAAAGACGACGGCAGTGCTAAGCACCCTCGGCGCCTGGAAGATTTAGGAGCAATCGTCCCCGTTCCTCCCAATCAACAAGGCAGGTCGTTATTCCATTTACTTCATCGTGCCGAAGAAGGATGGCACGGCCCGACCGATTTTGGACCTCAAAGGAGTAAACAAGTGTCTGCGTATTCCACACTTCAAGATGGAAACGATTCGGTCAGTGATTGCCTCGGTTCGTCCAGGCGAATTCATGGCCTCCCTAGACCTCACGGAGGCGTACCTCCACGTCGGAATTCAGCCGTCTTTCCAGAGATTTCTCAGATTTTGCATCTTGGGCAGACACTACCAATTTCGGGCTCTTTCCCTTCGGCCTCGCCACGGCTCCGCGAACATTACAAAAGTGATGGTAGTGGTGGCGGCTCACCTTCGACGAGAGGGTTCCTGTACACCCCTACTTGGACGATTGGCTGATTCGAGCCAAGTCCGAAACCTGTTGCCGTCAGGCGGTTAGCCAGAGTCCTCCAGTTGTTGCAGACCTTAGGTTGGGTTGTCAATCTCAACAAGAGTCAGCTTGTTCCTACCCAGTCCTTGGAATACCTGGGAGCTCTTTTCGACACGAAGCAGGGCAAGGTTTTTCTGTCCGCGGATCGTGCACGCAAGCTTCAATGTCAAGTGCGTCGATTATTAAGTCTTCAGCTGCCGCTGGTTCGCGATTATCTGACGGTTCTGGATCTATGGCGTCCACACTGGCTTTGGTTCCTTGGGCTTTCGCTCATCTGCGACCATTACAATTTGCGTTGCTCTCCCGATGGAAGCCGGTTATCAGAAGAGTTCCACCTACCACTTCCACTCACGACTCAGGCGCGGGAGAGTCTTCACTGGTGGCTCAATCCGGGCCAATCTCTCTTGCGGAGTGTCTCTGTTGGTCCCCGACTGGACAGTGGTGACGACGGATGCCAGTCTCTCCGGTTGGGAGCGGTCTGCCTAGACAAGTCGGTACAGGCCGATGGTCCTCCGTCCAGTCGCAGTGGTCCATCAACCGTCTGGAAACCAGAGCGGTGCGCCTGGCTCTGCAAGCCTTCCTCCCGTTGGTCCAAGGGAAGGCAGTCCGTGTGTTGTCGGACAATGCAACAACAGTATCATACATCAATCGCCAAGGGGGGACAAGAAGTCCACTTGTGGCGGAAGAGGCAAAGCTTCTGATGAGTTGGGCAGAATGCCATCTCAACTCCATAGCAGCGTCTCACATAGCCGGGGTCGACAATGTTCAGGCGGACTTCCTCAGTCGACACCACCTCGATCCCGGAGAATGGGAGCTGACGGAAGATGCCTTTCATCTCATTTGCGATCGGTGGGGGCTGCCCCACATGGACCTGATGGCCACGTGGCACAAACGCGAAGGCTCCTCGCTTTTACAGTCGACGTCGGAGCGAGGAGCCGAGGGCGTCGATGCGCTGGTTCTTCCTGGCCAACCAACGTGTTGTTTGTACGTGTTCCTCCGTGGCCAATGATAGGCCAAGATCTTAAGGCGCATAGAGTTGCACCCGTCAACGTGATCATGGTAGCGCCGGAGTGGCCACGGCGCCCTTGGTTTGCGGATCTCGTTCAGCCTGTCAGTGGATGCTCCCCTTCGGCTACAGGGGTTTCCGGGGCTCCTTCGTCAGGGCCCCGTTTGTTTGGAGGATGCGGATCACTTCTGTCTCGCGGCATGGCTTTTGAGAGGCAACGTCTAAAGAAAAAAGGCTATTCAGATGCTGTGGTAGCCACGTTACTGCGGTCCAGAAAGCAGTCTACGTCCTTGGCTTATGTACGTGTCTGGGTAGTTTTTGAGGAGTGTGGTGTATCAGCCGAGGGCTAGATCCCATTTCCGCTTCCGTTTCTGATATTCTGGCTTTTCTTCAGGCCGGTCTAGCCAAAGGGCTTTCTTGTAGTACCCTTCGTGTACAGGTGGCGGCGATTGGTTGTTTGCGGGGTAAGGTTCGCGGTTCCTCCCTGGCCCTGCATCCCGATGCCTCTCGTTTTCTTCGGGGGGCTAAACATCTTCGTCCACCACTTCATCATCCATGTTCCTCCTGGAATCTTAATTGGGTCCTTTCTTCTTTGTCTACGGCTCCGTTCGAACCCTTAAAACGGTCTACTCTTAAGGATCTTACTTTAAAGACCGTTTTCCTGGTTGCGATTACCTCGGCTCGGAGAGTCTCGGAATTACAGGCTTTGTCTTGTCGGGAGCCATTCCTGCAGATTTCAGATACGGGAGTTTCCCTGCGGACGGTTCCGTCTTTTTTGCCAAAAGTGGTGTCACCGTTTCATTTGAACCAGTCTATTGAGCTTCCCGCTTTCGCAGGTGCTGAATATTCGGACCCGCAATGGAAAGAATTGCGGAAGTTGGATGTGCGGAGGGTTCTCCTCCGTTATCTAGAAGTCACTAACCCTTTCCGGGTGTCGGATCATCTCTTTGTTCTATTCTCGGGCCCAAAGAAAGGAGGCCCGGCTTCCAGGACGACAATCGCACGGTGGCTTAAAGAGGCCATCGGCTCAGCGTACGTGTTACGAGGCAAGCCTATCCCGAACGGTCTCAGGGCTCATTCGACAAGAGCTCATGCTGCGTCTTGGGCGGAATCTTCTCAGGTTTCGCCTCAAGAGATTTGTAGGGCAGCTACCTGGAAGTCCTTACATACCTTCATTAGACACTATCGGTTGGATGTTCAGGCTGCGAATTCTGGGGGTTTTGGAGAGAGGGTACTCCGAGCGGGACTCTCTGCTTCCCACCCTCGGTAATTTAGCTCTGGTACATCCCAGGTGTCCTGGACTGATCCTGGTACGTACAGGGAAAGGAAAATTAGTTTCTTACCTGATAATTTTCGTTCCTGTAGTACCAAGGATCAGTCCAGGATCCCGCCCGTACTGTTCTGAAGAAACGGAGAGTCCGCTCATTTCTTTGTTAACTATTCCGGTTATTGCTTCGTTCCCTCGTTTTGGGGTTCTGTTCCGGTTGGGGGTCCTTGAATGGCTCCCTGTTAAGGTTAGTTATTTAGTTTGGTTGTTCTATTTTTTGTCTACTTTGACATTACGTATGACTGAGGGGCTGTGACTGGCACAGGAGCATATGTAGCTCCGCCCACAAGTTTTAATCTGTCTCCATCTACTGGTGCGGGGTCACAACCCAGGTGTCCTGGACTGATCCTTGGTACTACAGGAACGAAAATTATCAGGTAAGAAACTAATTTTCCTTTTTTTTTTTCCCATTTTCTGGGGATTTTTTTTTGAATGTTTGATTTGTTTTCTTTAAACAAAAGAAATGAATGAAACATTAAAGGAATCGAAATTTATGAAGCAAAAACAAACTGATGTGGCTGACTCTAGTCCAGCCGTAGGGATGTCCTAAAGTTAGCCGGTTAGACATAATCAGTTAACTTTAAGATAGCTGGGTATATTCAGTGGCACAACTATGCCGCTGAATATACCCCACTAGATAACTGGATATGTTTATCCAGCTAACTAGCCAAGCTGCATAGCAACTGAAAATGGACCCTCTCTGTAAATTAAAAAAAAAATGTTTAATCTCTTTCTGAAAGTTAATAAATCCATTTCCTGTCTGAGCACCTCTTTTATTAAGCATTTTCCTCATAGACACAGAATGGGAGAAAAGCCTTAGTAAATCAGGTCCTGAGTGAGTGGTATAAAATTCCTCAGTTGATTTCTTGCAAACGAAAAAGCCCAGTTTGCGGGTTGCCTGTAATTGGTAGTCCTTAATAATCAGGACCACTAGTTGTTGTTTCTCTGCAGAACGTAAAGACTGAGCTGGTGAGAATGGGTACAGCAGATGCTTTGAAAATTTTAGGCCATTCTCAAGTTATTTAAATTTAAGATGAACTGAAACTGGGAGCCAGTGATGCTCGATTAGTTTGAGTGACGTGGTTCCCTCATCCACAGCTGGTGATTAAATGGACAGAAGAGTTATGTTCAAGTTGTAGTGCTTTTATTTCATTTATATTTATATACTGTCTTCCCAAGACAGACCTCCCAAGGTGGTGTACAAAGCTTTAACAAAGAATTAAAAAGTGCATAATAAATATAAAAGCATTAAAGCAACCTCTTCCCACACTCATCTGCCATCCCCTCCTCCCCAGAAGCCAGCACCCCCATTACTCCGACCAACCTATTAAATCCTATCTTCTTCTCATCTTCCAGCACCCCCAAGAAATTTCTAAACACCCTTCCAAACATACTAGCCAGCTTTCATCTGTTTTGTTTTTTTATTTTATATTCCGCCTTTCATACAATTCAGAGTGTAGTACATTCAGGTACTGTAGGTATTTCCCTGTCCCCAGAGGGCTCACAATCTAACCGCCTGATTCACTAAGGCTTTTCTCCCATTCCTTGTCTATGGGAAAACACCTTGATGCAACAGACCCTAAGTTTGTACCTGAGGCAGCGGGATTTGTTTCTTATGGAGACTAAAGTAGATAAAGCGTTACAATAGTCCAGCAAAAATAAAACAAGGTCTTGGACAACAGAGCAGAAGTCATCTGTATCAAGGATAAACTTAAGCCGTCTAATTAGATTGCGTTTATAAAATGTTATCTAGTGTTGGTAATGGCCATGAGCTTTTGAGACCACATAGGTTTCTCCTTCAGATTGACCTCACATGCAATAACCTTTTTCTATAATTCTAACATGGGTTCAGTAGAAACAGAGAATTTGACTGCAGGTAATGTAAAGAAGGCTCTATTCTTTTAAAGTATCTAGTAAGGCCATGGACCCTACATGTTCTCTGGCATTCTTCCTTTGTACTAAAAAAAAACTTGCCCCTTGTGTATTATTCGTACCTCCTGAGGTATTTTAAGGTATTAGTGCCTGCAAGAATTTATTTTCTCAAGGACTAGCATGGTTATTAGAACTCTGTGTTAATTGGCACTCCTTCAGATCCAAGATGGCGCTGCAGTGAGGTGAGCAGTAGCGTCTCTCTTTCCAGTTTTTAATTTGCCTACGAATGCTTCATTCTCCCTGGACAAGCAGGATGGTAGTCCTCACATGTGGGTGTCATCATCAGATGGAGCTCTGGTATGGAAAAACTTCTGTCAAAGTTTCTAGAACTTTTGACTGGCACACTGAGCATGCCCAGCATGCCATAATCCCTGTAGCCACAGGGGTCTCCCTTCAGTCTCTTATTTTTTCCACGCTGCAGTTGCCGCACGGTTTAGGAGCTCTGTGAGATTCTCTCACTCCTTTTTTCCTCATGGAAAACTTCGAAGTTTACTTCTTAGAAATTGCCTGTCAGGGATCTCCCATCCGCCCCATATATCTCGGTCGCTCGGTGAGTACTCTCTCGCATCTCCGGCCGATTCCCGCCTGCCACTCAGTTCCCGCAGGCCACCAATCGTTTTTGCACCCTTTCCACCGACATGGCGACCGGTTTTCGAAAATGCCCAGACTGTCTGCGAACAATGTCCATAACGGACTCCCACACTGTATGTGTGCTATGCCTGGGCTCATCTCATGACGTCCGTCGGTGTCCTGAATGTGCCCACATGATGCCCAAGGGCAGAAGATCACGTTTGGATAAAATGGAGACTCTTTTCCAACTAAAATCTGCTCCATTGACTTCTGCCCAGTCATCACCAGCATCAAAAACCCCATCTACTCTCAAACCTCGCCGGAAACAGCACAGAGCCGGTGACTGTCTGTCACCAACGCCATCGAGGACATCTACTGCATCATACTCTGTGTCGGGGAAAGACCGCACCGAGTACCGGATAAAGCACCGGCATCGACCTGATCTCATGCCCGGTGCCAGCACTGATGTCGCATTGGCATCGAAGGCCACCGAGCCACCGTCGAAGAGGGCCCGATCAGAGGAGCCTCCATCCTCCTCTGCACCTGATGCACAAAGGTGTTCCCCACCGATACCGGGGCCGGGTACTGAGCCTTCACAACCTATTGTGGAGAGGCCAGTAACGCCTAGCCTGCCTTCCCCTGTAGCTGCTCTGTCTACACCAGTTTTCAGGGAGGAACTGAATGTACTCATTCATCAGGCAGTGCTCGATGCTGTCCAAAACCTCCAGCCTCTACCGATGCCGGCCCCCATACCGGCACCGACTACTGAACCATCTATGTTTGTTCCGCTATTACATCGACTCGATGCCCTCATCGGGGCTTTTCTGACTCAGCCATCGGTGCCGAGTCAGCCATCAAGACCTCCGCAGTTCCCGATACCCATCCCGGGATCCTCGGAGGATGATGACACCGCGTCCAGTCCGGTTCCAGGCCCATCGCAGCCAGAACCGCTTCCAGGACCATCGGGACTCTCTGGACCTAAGCATCCATTGATTCCCTAGATACCATCGATGCCTTTAAAGTCTCCATGGATGCTAATACACCTGCCATCGAATCCACCAACATTTTTGTTGATGCCTATTCACCCTCCTTCCGGATCTTGACAAAACACTACTTATGATCCATGGGAAGAGGTGGATACTGATTCCTCTACATCAGAGGACTTCCTTTCTGAACCCTCTCCTCCAGAGGAAAGACGGCGGTCTCCTCCTGAGGGCCTCTCTTTTGCCATTTTCATTAAGGAAATGTCAGAGACATGTGTCACAAGACATTGGAGGTTCTACAATTTGTTGACGCGCCTAAGGAAATCATGGCCATTCCTGTGCATGAAGTCTTGTTAGACCTTCAACACTGTCTACGGGAGCATCCTGGCACTGTTCCACCTGTCAACAGGAAAACAGATGCCACATATCTTGTCCAACATGCTCCATGCTTCCAAAAACCACAACTGCCTCATCATTCAGTTGTGGTTGAATCGGCACAGAAAAAGGCAAAGCGCTTGCCTCAGCTCCTCCAAGAAAAGAGCAAAAATTCTTAGATGGTCTAGGTAGGAAAATAAGTTAGACTGTTTGTATTTCCCAACCCTCCCACCCCTCGCCCTTCCACCTCTAGCTCATCCTTTAATTTATAGGCAGGAGCCACTTTCACAAAAAAAAAAAACAAAAAAAAAACCCAAAACCTTTATTGAGAGTTTGATCAGTCCTCTGTAGGCCACTACCAGACATATAGTGAATTCACAAATACATTTAAAGGACATTAATTAGACACATTCCTACTCCCATAGCAACCTAAAACTTAACTAGGAACTGAACAAAATTGAGATGAAGGCAGAAGTCCAGCAGCAAGAGGGGGGCTTCCCAGTCTTTTGCATAGAGTGTCACTTGTATGATTTTTTACCCACCGGTGAGAAGTTGTACATGTGCATGCGATGCAAAGAGCTCCTGGCTCTCAGAGAACGAGTCCAATCTCTGGAGGCTAGAGTGGCAGACCTGGAGTTGCTGAGGCAGACAGAGAGGTATATAGATGAGACCTTTGGGGACATAGTAGCCAAGTCCCAACCTCAGACTGGCAGCCCTGGTGCTGCCTTGGAGGAAGAAGATCTCATGATTGGAGAGCATCAACCTGGTGCAGCAGGAAAGGATCCTGTAGCAAGGACCTGCTCTCCAGGTGATGCATTGTCCTTCCACACAGAGGATATCTCCCCAAGGCCTACAGCCCAGGAGGGAAGGGTTAGGTTGGCCTTCATAGTTGGTGATTCGATTATTAGGAATGTAGATCGCTGGGTGGCTGGTGGGCGTGAGGATCACCTGGTAACATGCCTACCTGGTGCGAAGGTGGTGGACCTCACGCGTCACCTAGATAGGATTTTAGACAGTGCTGGGGAGGAGCCAGCTGTCGTGGTACATGTGGGCACCAACGACATAGGAAAATGTGGGAGGGAGGTTCTGGAAGCCAAATTTAGGCTCTTAGGTAGAAAGCTTAAATCCAGAACCTCCAGGGAAGCATTCTCTGAAATGCTCCCTTTTCCACGCACAGGTCACCAGAGGTAGGCAGAGCTCCGGAGTCTCAATGCGTGGATGAGATGATGGTGCAAGGAAGAGGGATTCAGTTTTGTTAGGAACTGGGGAACTTTTGGGGAAGGGGGAGTCTCTTCCAAAGGGATGGGCTCCACCTTAACCAGGGTGGAACCAGACTGCTGGCGCTAACCTTCAAAAAGGAGATAGAGCAGCTTTTAAACTAGAACATAGGGGAAAGCTGACAGTCGCTCAGCAGCACATGGTTCGGAGAGCGGTATCTTCAAAGGATACTAACGATGCATTAGAATTAGGGTATCCCGACAGTTAGGTTCCAATAATAAAAGTAGTCCAAGTGCCTGTAACTAAAAACTCACCTGAGCTAAAAAATTCTAACTTATCCCTATCAATTAAAAAGCAGAATGAAAATACAAACAAAAAACAAAATTTGAAATGTTTGTATGCTAATGCCCGAAGTCTAAGAAGTAAGATGGGAGAATTAGAATGTATAGCAGTGAATGATGACATAGACTTAATTGGCATCTCAGAGACATGGTGGAAGGAGGACACCCAATGGGACAGTGCTATACCGGGGTACAAATTATATCGCAGTGACAAAGAGGAGCACCCTAGAAGCGGTGTGGCGCTTTATGTCCGGGATGGCATAGAGTCCAACAGGATAAACATCCTGCATGAGACTAAATGCACAATTGAATCTTTATGGGTAGAAATCCCTTGTGTGTTGGGGAAGACTATAGTGATAGGAGTACACTATCGTCCACCTGGTCAAGGTGGTGAGATGGTCAGTGAAATGCTAAGAGAAATTAGGGAAGCTAACCAAATTGGTAGTGCGGTAATAATGGGAGATTTCAATTACCCCAATATTGATTGGGTAAATGTATCATCGGGACACGCTAGAGAGATACAGTTCCTGGATGGAATAAATGACATTTTTATGTAGAAATTGGTTCAGGAACTGACGAGAGAGGGAGCAATTTTAGATCTAATTCTCAGTGGAGCACAGGATTTGGTGAGAGAGGTAATGGTGGTGGGGCCACTTGGCAATAGTGATCATATGATCAAATTTGAATTAATGACTGGAAGGGGGGACAGTAAGCAAATCCATATCTCTCGTGCTAAACTTTCAAAAGGGAAACTTTGAGAAGAGGACCTGGCCTGCAACCAGGTCCTCTTAACCTCTGTTGCCTGCTCCACCATCTGGCTACACTTCTCTCGCGGCCATGGGCATCACGAGCATCTCCTCTTCTTTTAAGGGGGCCGTGGCGGGAAACTAACCCGCAGCACCGGATGATGGCGTCACTGGTTCCCAATATATAAGGCCGGGCCCAGCAACAGTTAGTTGCCTTTGCAACAGGTCTCCAAGCTGGTCGTGTACTTTGTTGCTTCCCCTGGTGATTCCTTCATATTCCCGGTTCCTGTCTTGTTCGTGTTCCTGATCCTAGTTCTGGTATTCTCCTTTGTTCCTGTGTTCCTCTATTTGTTCTACGGATTGACTCTTGGACCCGACCTCTGCTTTGCCTGACCATGCTACTGCCCTTTTCCTGGACCTGACCTCTGCTTTGCCTGACCATTCTACTGACCATCTCCTGGACATGACTACTGCATTGTCTGACTATGCCATTGATTATCTCCTGGACTTGACCATTGCCTTTCCTCACCGCTCTACCTTGCCTGTCGCATGCCCTGACTCCAGCTTGTTCAGCGACGCCTCTACTATACTCATTCTGGACTTGGCTTCTCAGGCTTCAGCCTGTTCTTACTTGGGTGCCCCCTGTCTGCCTCTTTCCATTTAGCACCCAGGTCTCTGGGACTCCGCCTTGTCCAGATCAGTCCTGCTACTCTTACCACTGCTGGTCCCTGGCTGACCTCCTCGTCCATCAGAAGACCTCGGACGGAGGCCCACCTAACTCCAGCTGGCCCCGGTACCCAACGGCTCAACCTGTGGGGAATGAAGGCTGGTATTGGTGAACCTCCAGCCGACCTCCGTCAGTCAGCCAGCTCCGCCTACCGACGGTGGGGACCCGTAGGGCGTGCCCTGCGGGTAGCATCAACACCACCTCGGCTCAAGGGTCCACCTCCTGCGCAACAGGTTGCAAAGGCCATGGACTCGGCGGAGCCGTGTGCCCTCCAGGCCATTCCTGCCTGGCCTCTAAAGTGCAAGAACAGCAGCGGTTCCTTGAGGCGTTGGCCTCCTCCATTGAGCATCTTCATGCCCGGCTTGACGCCCAGCCTGCTCATTCAGTACCAGTATCAGCTTCAGTCAGCCAACAGCCATCTCCCTTCTCTTCCAGGATTTGCTGGCCCTACCAGCTCCGCCTTGTTTCAACGGAGATTCCAAGCTCTGCAGAGGATTTATTAATCAATGCTACATGCAATTTGCTCTGCAGCCGTCCATCTTCCAAGATGAACTCACGAAGGTTTCCTTCATTCTGTCTCGACTGGAGGGTAAGGCATTGGCATGGGCTTCGCCCCTATGGGAGCGGTCGGATTTGCTCCTACAAGAACTTTCTTGCTTTGTGTCCATCTTCCATCGGACCCTTGACAATCCTGGACGACAGGCTGTGTCAAGCACCAATCTGCTTCATTTGCGGCAAGGTCAACTGACCCTGTTTGATTATACCATAGAATTTTGGACTCTGGCTACAGAGTTCTCCTGGCAAGAAGATTGCCTTCGAGCCATTTACCTGGACGAACTATCTCCTCAGCTCAAAGTTGAACTGGCAGCCCGTGAGCTCCTCATCGACCTGAGAGGCTGCATCGACCATCGCCTCCAAGAGCACCACCAGGAGGCTCGAATGCCTCAGAGGACCACCTTGGAACATTTCCCCTCACCACCTACAACGAGTTTCGCCTCTGGCAGGAATCCATTGTTATCGAAAGTGGAAGAGCCAATGAAGTTGGGCCATGGGCGTTTGTCCCCGGAAGAGCGCCTCCAGCGGAGGCAGTCGGGCCTATGTCTATATTATGGAGCTTCAGGTCCCCATCTCCAGATCTGTCCAGTCCGTCCAGGAAACTACCGGGCCTAAGTTCAGTTGGGGTCCTGAACTTGGGCGCTACTTCTCCGGCCCCTCAATTGTCTCTCCCAGTAACGTTAACCTGGGACTCTTTCCATTTGGCGCCTGGGTCTCTGGGACTCCGCCTCGTCCAGATCAGTCCTGCTACTCTTACCACTGCTGACCTACTTGTCCATCAGAAGACCTCAGATGGAGGCCCACCCTACTCCAGTTGGCCCCAGTACTCTAGGGCTCAACCTGCGGGAAACAAGGACTGATATTGGCAAAGCTCCAGCCGGCCTACATCAGTCAGCCAGCTCCGCCTACCGATGGTGAGGACCCGTAGGGCTTGCCCTCTGTGTAGCGTCAACCCCACCTCGGCTCAAGGGTCCACCTCCTGCGCAATAGGGCACAACAGCTGCTTGCCTCCAATAAGGTGCAGAAACCTATCCTTGTCTCCAGAGAAGATGTTCCCTTGACTACTCCAGGTCAGAGGACATGGCAGTCACTCGACCAGATTGCAGATCTGTTGAGAATTTTTTTTACCTCTTTGTCTCAAGAGATGGAAGGAATAATCCAGTCACTTCTCTCTGGTATTGCTGCATCAGTCCATCATCAGAACCATTGAGAAGGTGTTCTTCATCTCCCCACTCAATTGCAGCAGAATTAGCTGCTCAGAGGTGGTAGACCAGGGCATTTCCCCTCCAAAGCAACTGGAAGAACCTCCTGATTTGCTTACATCATCAATGGGATCCTGGGTTAGTGAACTCTCACCATTGCATTAAGAAGAGGGGTCTACAGGTATTCTAACTGACCCACGTCCAAATTTGCCTGACCATACATCATCCTGTAAGACCTGTCATATGCAAAGTTCATAGAAAATATGGGGCAACGCTTAGTGTCAATGTACATAAAGATAAATAACCCCGCTCAGCAGTCTTCAAGCTCTTCTAGATATTGGACACCCTATCTGAACCAGTCCACATCATTCTGTACTTGATACAGATGTGAAGCTGTTTCCCACATATCTCTGGTGTTCCTATGGCTAGAAAGTTTGATCTCAAATATAGAGTCCAAACCTCACTAGGGTTACCAACTGCTACATCAATCACTCATTGCTGAGTCTACCCTTAATAAGACAAAGGGACAAGTACTCATTCAAATTCACCTCCTGGGAAAGACCATAGTCTGTTAGATGATTTTCTTAAAAATGTTTTCCAATGCTCCATGCTTACTGTTCGCAATTCTGATTGGCACACTATCTTCAGTGACCGTATTTAAAAACTGAAGCTTTTTCTACAACCTGTGGATGGAGGGTCTTATTACCCATAACTGCTTTTCGATGCAGAAGAGTGCATTTGGCACCATCTCCATTCTGTCTACAAATCTTTTGATTCCATTTCACACACCTCCTCAGCTTCAACTGGAGCTCAACGTATGGCATAGCTCAGAGAAGGTAGTATCCAAAATGATGTCCACTAGTAGTTAGCGAACCTCCCTTGTCTCAGAGACAACCCAGAGGTCTGGTTATTCAATTCAAGAACAAAATGTAATGGCCCAGTCCTTCTGGATGGTTCCCAAGCAAAGCTCCACTTCAGTATGCTCCTTCTCACTTCTAAATGGCATATTTTCACAAGAGTCAGTTCCATCCTTTTCAGTAGTACCATGTACTACCTCTTCTTGCCCACTGTTAGCTGTCCAGACCCTGGCAGCATGAGCACCATCTGCCTCAGCCTAAAACCAGGCTCCGTTTTGATACCTCCAAACACTCATCCAAACCTTCTTGGAGGCATGGACATTGTAGAGTCTGAATACTGTTTGTTTCTCCCGGATAGCATTCTCTCCATATTGCTTGAATCTTAGTCAGATTCATCCTACTTGACACAGCTTCACCTATAAGTCCAATCACTTCTTTAACAAGTGTTAGAACCAGTCCCTGCATCCCAACATGGATGGGGTTTCTATTCCCAATTTTTTTCCTCCTTCCCAAGTTATCAGGAGGATTGAAACCCATTCTGGATCTGAGAAACTTGAATAAAAAATATGCTCAAGAGACATTGAAAATGAATTTCCTCAGCTTGAATCTCCCTTACATCCAAAAGCAGGAATGGACATGCACGCGCAATCTGAAGGATGCATATTCTTATATACCCGCCCATCCTTCCCATTGGCACTATTTTCACTTCAAGGTGGATTCTTCCTATTACCAGTACAAGGTACTCCTGTTTACCCTATCAACATGCTAATGCTTTGTGGTAGTAGCTGCACACCTGTATCACCAGAGGATTCAAGTTATTCCATATCTGGATGACAGAGAGCTCTTGAAAAAAAGCATGGCTTTTCCAACACAAGTCTATCTGTCTTCTACAAACTTTGGACTTTGTGAAGTCAAACCTAGTACCTGCTCAGAGAACAAAATCATTGGAGCATGGTTAGACTCGCTGCAGAAGAGGGCATTTCTACCAACAGATTAAGCATGCACCATGATATCGCTCATGTACAAACTACTGACCTCTCAGCACATGACAGCTAGAGCAATTCTCATTGTGTTAGGTCATAGGGCAGCAGCCATTCACGTGGTCCTATTGACCTGCTTTCGTATCTTTTATCTGCAATGAAGTCTCTGCTCTCAGTGGATTCAGCAAAGGTTACACTGGTGGTGAAACCTCCACATGCTTCAGGATGGAGTGCTGCTTTGTGCTTTTCCTCATCAAGTTTGCTAGTGATGGACACCTCCACAAAAGGAGGGGGTGCACACACAGGATCATTCTGAACCCACAGGGTACCTAGTCTCATCAGACGAGCCATTTTCAGATCATTCTTTTGGAATTCAAAGTGACCAGATGCTCTCTCAGCATTCACACATCATCTTTGAGGGAAGGGCTTCTTAATTAAAAAAGATTACCAGGTCACCATGTTTTATATAAACAAGCAGGGAGACACATAATCATGGCTTCTCTGCAAAGAACCGTTATGGGAATGGACAGCCAGAAATCAGGCCATCCTACAAACCGCCTATCATCCAGGTGTCTCCAACTTGCTGGCGGTTCGGCTCAGCAGAGAATTTTCTGCAGTAATCAACAGCTGATTAATTATTTGACTTATGGGGTCTGCCATCTGTCAACCTATTTGTGTCAGAACAGAACAAAAATCAGTTTTTCTCAGTTCTGTCCACTGACCTCAGACTGGCTCAGGACGCTTTCCTCCTCGATTGGGGAGCAAGTGTTATGTACACTTTTCCACCAGTACTGCTGAGTGCCAGAACAGTGCAACAGCTGCTGCAAGTCTGCACTTGTGTGATTCTTTTGGCTCTGGTGTTGCCAGATGGACATACTTTGCAAATCTCAGACAACTTTCCAGCACTCCAATTGTACCTATGGGGACAGACTCTACCATGTTAACTCAAGATGAAGGAACACTGTATCATCTGAACCTTCCGTATCTCAATCTAACAGCTTGAATGTTGAATGCTCACTAATTGCTGATCTCTCTCTCTTTTGTGTAAAGTGATCCAGGACCTTTTGATTTCAGCAAGAAAGCCATTCATTAGAAAGAGCTATGCCTTCAGATATTCCATGTGGTCTAATAGAATGCCTTGGACTCATTTTCTTGTGAGCCCAAGCATTTGCTAATGTATTTGCTCCTCCTTTCTGATTCAGGCCTCACCACTTTGTCAATGAGAGTACATTTTAGTGCCATAGCGGCTTACTACGTTCAAGAGGACACTAAGCCCCTCTCTACTCATCCACTCTCAAGGTTTGTGAAAGGGCTTTGTCACATTAAGCTTCCGATATAGAAATGTCCAGTTCCATGAGACTTGAATATCATCTTTTCTTAACTCATGAAGCCACCTTTCAAGCCATTAGAGATGGTTTCTCTTAAGTTCCTGACATGGAAAGAAGTGTTCCTCCTTGCAGTTACCCCAGCTAGAGGATTCTGCAAACTCCAAGTTCTTGTCCCCTTTTCTGTCAAAGTTGGGTAGTTCCTTGTATTCACCCAAAATGTCTACCAAATGTTGTCTTGGCTTTCCATATTAATCAATCCATTGTACTATCCACATTCTTTCTGAGCCTGCATGTACATAAATAAATAAAACCTAATTTTACGTGTGTAAATCCTTTTGAAAATTACCCCCATACTGTATAAAGTAAAAAAGGTTCTAAGCCTGCCCAGACTTCACCCCCTGGAACCCCTCTCTATGCATGTCAGAGTATGTGCATACAGTGAGTAGTATGGAATTATTTATGCACATCAGGCACACAATTTTCTAAAGGCTCATTTCTGTGGGTAAAGCACTACTTTACTTGCAGAAATCCATTTGAAAATACCCCTCCCTAGCTATATTCGTGTGAGTGACATCTTTTCCGCTAACATTTTCTTCCTGTTAGTGCCTTGCAGATGTAGACATATGCCACTAGAATATGTACCCCGATAACAGAAGGAGAAGAAAATACAATTTTATTGAACTGTACCATAATTACAACATAATGAAAACACCAAAAAGAAATAAAAGTTATTGAAAAGCAGGCCTGGCTATTTCAGAAGTTTGCTATGCTACACCTGATAACAAAAACCCAAGTTGTAACTTAGAAAAAATGGATTTTAACTTGGAGAAAAAATGTGGATAAAGATGAACCGGTAGATATAGTGTACTTGGATTTTCAGATAGGAAACAGGGAGTAGGATTAAATGGACAATTTTCTCAGTGGAAGGGAGTGGGCAGTGGAGTGCCTCAGGGATCTGTATTGGGACCCTTACTTTTCAATATATTTATAAGGGATCTGGAAAGAAATACGACGAGTGAGGTAATCAAATTTGCAGATGATACAAAATTGTTCAGAGTAGTTAAATCACAAGCAGATTGTGATAAATTGCAGGAAGACCTTCTGAGACTGGAAAATTGGGCATCGAAATGGCAGATGAAATTTAATGTGGCTAAGTGCAAGGTGATGCATATAGGGAAATATAACCCATGGTATAGTTACACAATGTTCCATTCCATATTAGGTGCTACTACCCAAGAAAGAGATCTAGGCATCATAGTGGATAATACATTGAAATCGTCGGTTCAGTGTGCTGCGGCAGTCAAAAAAGCAAACAGAATGTTGGGAATTATTAGAAAGGGAATGGTGAATAAAACAGAAAATGTCATAATGCCTCTGTATCGCTCCATGGTGAGACTGCACCTTGAATACTGTGTACAATTCTGGTCACCACATCTCAAAAAAGATATAATTGCGATGGAGAAGGTACAGAGAAGGGCTACCAAAATGATAAGGGGAATGGAACAGCTCCCCTGTGAGGAAAGACTAAAGAGGTTAGGACTTTTCAGCTTGGAAAAGAGACGGCTGAGGGGGGATTTGATAGAGGTGTTTAAAATCATGAGAGGTCTAGAATGGGTAGATGTGAATCGGTTATTTACTCTTTTGGATAATAGAAAGACTAGGGGGCACTCCATGAAGTTAGCGTGTGGCAAATTTAAAACAAATCGGAGAACGTTATTTTTCACTCAACGCACAATTAAACTCTGGAATTTGTTGCCAGAGAATGTGGTTCGTGCAGTTAGTATAGCTGTGTTTAAAAAAGGATTGGATAAGTTCTTGGAGGAGAAGTCCATTACCTGCTATTAAGTTCACTTACAGAATAGCCACTGCCATTAGCAATGGTTACATGGAATAGACTTAGTTTTTGGGTAATTGCCAGGTTCTTATGGCCTGGATTGGCCACTGTTGGAAACAGGATGCTGGGCTTGATGGACGCTTGGTCTGACACAGTATGGCATGTTCTTATGTAATAATTATAAAGTGCTCATATGAGTTGGGTTATAGGGAGGGGGATTTTCAAAAACTTGCATAGGCCAAAGTCTGCGAGTGCGCTTTGCCCCCAGACTTTAGCAAGAGTTTTCATAGCGGATTTATCCTTATAAATCCACTCTGAAAATTCATAGGGGTGCATGGAACCTCCTGCAGCGCACAAACACAACTTTGTGTGTGTGGATTTACAGGAATGCTTTCAAAAATCAAAAGTGTGCCCGTAAATTCTTTCCCCCAGGATCGCCTGCTTACCACGAGCGTAAGTATATTTACACACATTCACCCCAAATTAATTTTCAAATGGGGATTTATATGCAAGTCCAGGGTTTCTATATGTAAGTCTTTTTGAAAATTATGCCCTGAAAGTTTAGATCCTGGGTCAATGATTAAAATGTGAGGAACCATAGCATAGCATGAGGATGTTTGAAACATGGATATCAATACATTTCTTGTTTTTCACTGTTGATTTCTTTGGGATACTTAAATCTTTCAGACAAAAAAAAGTATTCTCCCAGTTTAAACTATTTTGTTTCTAAGTTATGATGTGGGCTTTTATTATCAGATGCTTGTTGCTAGGTTGCTTGCTTGTGTTTCTCCTGGTTTTGGCTGTTATGTTTCATTAGGTTTGCTGTGCTATACACTTTCAGAAAGTCATTTCTTCCCTGAAAGTTTGATTTGGCTTAAAACTTGGGAACTCAATATCTGCTCCCATTGGCCCTCTGAATCCTAGCAGAGCTTCTATCAGGGAGTTCTGTGCACCCTCCGTTGCCTCCTAATCAGCTGAAAAAGAAACTGAGAAGGCATGTGGACTCCCAGAGCCAAAAAAACCAAAACAACAACCTACCAGTTTGCAGACCCTGAAGCCTTAATGGTTCAAGTTCTGTTTGGCAGCTAAGTTCCACTGCTGATAGTGGAAGAAGCTTGAGCAAAGGGTAGTTTGACCTGAAACCCATTGTGAAACCCTTTACTGCCACTTTGGAGAATCTGAAACATATCACGGAGGGCTGACAGATGGCCTACTCTGGGGAATTTTGTGTTTGGTGTGCTTTCCATTTACAGTTGCAAGAGGAGGAGTGGGTTAGGAACCCTTGGCCCACTCAAGACTTGCATGATCATGGCTGCTGGGACCCGGAGCTCAGAGGCTAGACGTTGGCTTATCAATTGGCAGGGGAGATTGTGCTTTGTGTAAGAATCCAGGGAGTTAGTTCAGAGTAACAATGAGAAGGGCAGCAGAGTAAGCCTTCCTGCCTAGACCAATCTCATAATACATCAGCATCAGAAAGTTCTTAAGTGCTTGAGGGGCGGAGGACTGGATGACAGAATGAGGAAATACCCTGTACCCCAACCCCTAAAGGCTAGCAGATGGAAATGAAGAAAAGTGTGCATGGAGGTAACTTGCTGGTGTGGCAGTTACTACCCTTAACCAATAAGCCTTCATACCGTTGATGCAACTCCATCATTGTCCTCTGCTTCAGTACATAAGAACATAAGAAAATGCCATACTGGGTCAGACCAAGCATCCATCAAGCCCAGCATCCTGTTTCCAACAGTGGCCAATCCAGGCCATAAGAACCTGGCAAGTACCCAAGAGGTGAAGGGGAATTGGACTCAAACAGCAACCAACAAGGCCCCTGGCTTGATGGTCTGGGAAGCTGATAAGTGTGGGGGTGAATTGTAAGGTGTGGCAGATACTTACCATAAGCTTGCTGGGCAGACTGGATGGATCTTTTGGTCCTTTTCTGGCGTCATTTCTATATTACACTCAAGAAATGTATTGGCACCATAGTAGGAAAAAAGTGTATTTTCTGATCAGAAAAGAGGGATTTTCCTTCTTAGAGAAAGGGAAATGGTTATTTGTTCAGTGTCCCCATGGTGCCTCCTGAAGAGAACCACTGGCAAGGGAAGGAGCTAATTTTTAGGTAGTAAATCCAGCTATTCCTCTGCCCCCTTGCAAGTACAGCTCATGTTCTTTCAGTTTGCTATGTGTTAGGTAAGTGAGCCGAAGTCCTGTTGAAAGTAAGCATTGCTCACAAAAAAAAAAAATAGAATTATTTCATGTGGTTCTTTCATTTGCTCTGGTTAGATGAAAATGTATGTATTTAATAGTTGCTTCCTGTTATTTTTTTGGGCAGAAATTCCAGAAGGCGGAGAGACCTTGGTGGTGTGGCCAACAGGACGGCAGCAGAGCCCACGTTTAATCCTTTTGCAAATGGCTCGGCCACGGCAGTGCCAGAGAGCCCCGAAAGCTTCAAACTCTTCCAGAAAGTCTGGTACAAGGAGTCCCTGGTGATCTCCAATCTGCGTCACTTCACGGGCTACCGCATTGAAATCCATGCATGTAACCACATGTTGGAACCTACCGGGTGTAGTGTGGCAGCATATGTCAGTGCCCGGACCATGCCCGAAGGCAAGTCTTCATCTGCTGTGTTCTCCCATTACCTTGATTAAACTGTGCTCTGTACAACAAAATTCCAAAGTAGACATGGCAGCAGCAGTGCCCTTCCCTCTTCGCAGAAGTTTAATCCTTTTAGGATGGTTTCTCTAGAAGCTGCTGTGTTAGCAAGCGGTACCAACTATTTTGCATCCTTGATGCAACTGGTCTGCATTAGCTATGGTGTCACAAGTGACACACACCCTGTGTGAACCTGTTGGATGCCAGCACTTGTGATGTAATTTGTGATGCTGTTCCAGACACGGCTGCTCCCACAGAGACAGGAGAATATCGGAGGGGCAGCTTAGAGATGGCCCTGGGGCATGCTGGAGATTTTGCAGAATCATCTTACTCTTTTTCAGCTCTTGTGAAAAGGCGCTTAGGGGCTTGTTCAATCTGCCTGCCTGTCTGGAGAGAAGATAACTGAGAAATTTACCACTCAGATCCAAACTGGGAGGGGGAAGGTGGAGCATGGGTCTGGCATGAACTCTGTTGAAAGTGACCTTGATCAGATAAGAGAGAGGTCATTTTCAATCACGCCAAAGTGAAAAGTGCTAGAAAGTCCATATACGAGTGTGACTTTTACTTCCTCCCTTGTTTGGATGCTCGCAGAGGGAGTGCTAGAACTTGCTTCTTGTGCACCTGAGATACCGTAATGAGGTGCTCATTGAACTGTGACCCCTTTTCTTTTATTCTACCATGATACAGTGAAAGCTGATGAGGTGGTGGGACCGGTTACCCACGAGTTGATTTCCCCCAATATTATCCATCTGAAGTGGCAAGAGCCAAAGGAACCCAACGGACTGATTGTACTGTACGAAGTTATTTATTGGCGTCTCGGAGAGGGCGAGGTGAGGTTTTTTTCTCTTTTGCTTCTTATCTCAGTAAAGTGATTATTGATAGTGCAAAGCATTAATCACTACCTCTCAAAACACAAGAACTAGAGAGAGGTGAGAGGGAAGGAAAGAGAAGAAGGTAGAGCTGGGAAGGGGGTAAAGATGGGGCTGGAGGAAAGAGAAGGGAAGATGGACTGGAAGGAGGTAGAAACTAGGAAGGAGTGGAGTATGGGAGGGTAAATAGATTGGGGGAGTGGAAGTAGATGGGAGGAAAAGAGGAGCCAGGGTTAAGGGAGAGAATAGAAATGAAATGGGAGAAGAGGAAAAAAAGCAAGTGGATGCTTTAAATCTTGAAAGACTTTTACATTTTAAAAAAGGTGTTTGGGGTATGTATTAATGTAGGGCTGTATGCAAGTGAAGCGCAGAGTCTTGAAAAGCTGCTACAGGAGTTTCTGCCCAGGCACTGCTGCAGAAAGCAGGGGTGTGGAGGCCTTTTCCCACCAGCTTTCAGTTCAGTTTATTACATTTGTGTGCCATCTTTTCTGAGGCTCAGTGTGTCCCTGGCTGAGCCCTGCCATAATGGCTCAGTGACTTACTTCTGACCCACATATCTTAATGCTGTAACGCAACATGCACTGGCTCTAGACATTTTTGCTGTGGCATCCTGGATTTATTTTTCCATGAGATTGTATGTTTTTGATTACCACCAATATTAACCTCTCTGTGTGGTGCTATCTTATTTCCTGGAGTACTCATAGTCTGTTGCATGAGCACAGCCTGCATGGTCAAATATACAAGAGCACTGAGTGCAGAGCTGCAGTTGCCCAAGTCTGTCGAGTGACAGTTCTGGGGGGAAACCATACTCAGAACATGAGAACTAAAAGTATTTCTTGGGGGCCACAGAAACAAAAAATACCTGCAGACTTTGCACCTGCTTGGGAATTTCCAAATGAAATCACCGCTCATACTTTCACGTTCCCGCAATAACCCCCAAGCCTCCCGCTTTCTGGTGTAGTCAAAGGTAGGGCATACTTTTGTCCGGTTTTGGAGGCAGGAGGGCCCAGTTTTCAGCCAGCTGTATGAATGCACTTGGAGCCCTTTGAAAGTTGTGTGGTTGCAAAGTACACCAAGTGCTTTTATCGTGCTGACTTTATAACTCATTTTCAAATGGAAACTACAAAAGTGCATTAAAAGCAGCCTTGTACTTTGCGTCTGCTGTTTGTGTGGGCGGGAGGATGGTTCAGATAGTGCACATGCTTTTTAAAATGCCAAGTGCATGTGCTGTTCTCCGCCCCCTCCCCCCAGGATTGCCTCTTGAATGCAGTAAGGCTAGGTGCATTGTGAACTCTGGGTGTACTTTTTTTAGCTGCTCTGAGGAGGGCAGTTTGCAGGCAGGCAGATTTACCCTACCCCCCCAGATAAACTGGTATTTACCCACATAAATATCTTTGGAAATTGCCTACCATAAGGGCACTAATCAGCACCACTCAGCCAGATGAATTAGGACTTAGTTGGCTAAGTGGCGGCGGTGGCTGAATATTCAGCCCTGCTGAACGGTTGCCACCTAGCCGGCTAACTAGGAGGAGCCGACTTAGCCGGGCAAGTTGTCCAGCTAACTGGGATATTCAGAGTCTGTCGGTCCATACAGCTGTCCTAAAGTCAGCCGGCTAACATTAGGTTAGCTGGGGATAATCAGTGGCATGTCCGCGTGGCTGAATATCTGCTTCCCAGTGCTTAACCACAGTGTTCCTGCTGCAAGACTGCAGCTAGCAAGGGGAATTTGATTAACACGGTATAGATGTTTGTGGTTATTTGGCCATTTTAAGATTGATTGTGCACCGAGCCCTGACTTTCTGGTTTGAGTGGTTTTGTTGTTGAGTTATTGAATCCCATAGCTTATTGTGCATTGTTGACAGGATCCATAGCCCCCTGCTTTTTTTTTCTTTCCATTTCTTTCCAACCTTGGGGGAGTGGCAGAGGCACCAGGATAGTGAAGTCGGATGTTGGTTTGCTTGTCAGGTGCTGATATGTTTCAGCCGGCCACTCTGTGAACCAGGACTGAAAGGAAAGTGGAGCTTGCCGAAGAGCATACCACAGTCATGGCAAAAACATTGCATGAGTATCCAGAATGGCCCAGCCGTGGCCAGCTCTGCTGGGGTCCTGGGAGGCTTGGTTTGGGGGCTTGCTGTAGCTTGCTCAGGTTTTCTGCAGGGACTTGAGGGTAGGTCTGGGGCAGCACCCTCTGCAGAAGCCCTTGTGGCTACAGTGCAGTGATCCGGCTGGCTCTCCACCAGCCCTGCCTAACGCTTTCCACTGTAGCCACTCTTTGCTGTGACTGAGCTCTCCCCTCCGACGTAGGGTGCCCCACCAGAGAGAGGAACTGCTTGAGTGCTTAACCTTTGGACTAGCAGAGCTGTTTGTTCAAATTCCTTTTGCCGGATAGATGGATTGTGTTTTGCATGTGTGTTTTTCCAAAACAAAAAGTTGCAGATTGCAGACAGTATAACTTGGTGTCAGGGTGTGAGAGGAGGGGGGCAGGGGGCAGAAGTGCTTTGATCCCTGAATATTCCTATGGAAAAATGAGACCAAATAAGAAACTACAACTTAATGATTAAACTTCTTGGCATGCTGAAAACACCAGACATCTTATGGCCATCAGTGTGATAAATGTTCATGGCTTGTTTGGCTGAAGATCCAGAGGTGGAGGGTGATTTAAAACTCAGAGTAGATGCCTTTCTTATATCTGCCATGTCTCCCATCTGCCTGTCATTGACTTTGTCTGTCTCTGTGACGGTTCTTGGCCCTGCTCTCTTTCTCAGCACTGATTCTGCAGCCTCAGGGCCGGGGTTGGGAGTGGTGGTCGGGGAGCGCTAAATTCACCTTTTTATTGTAAACAGGAGAATCCATCATGTCTGAGCTACAGGGTGAGTCTCTTATACTTCCACATCTCGTATCCACATGTCTCCTTATTTCCTTGCCCTTCTGGAGGCTGCCTGCTATGAACTCGGCATGGAAGGGTCAAAAGAGCCATTCGAAGGCCTTTAGCCTCACAGCCTGCTTCTGACCAGAGGAGCTTTAAAACTTAGTCACGACTTCAGCCATTGTGACCACCATGGACCTGGCCCTCCCTAGTGAGCAGCAAGAGGTCATAACTGTATTTCTAAGAGTACATCAGTGAATTCTTTTATTAAGAACATGCCATACTGGGCCAGACCAATGGTCTATCAAGCCCAGCATTCTGTTTCCAACAGTGGCCAATCCAGGCCATAAGATCCTGGCAAGTATCCAAAAACAGTAGTGTGGAGGTATTTTTTTCTTTGATTTATTATTTTATTCATGCCAAGCCTGTGGTTTGCTTTTAAACCTGCCATTTATTTGTGAGTGGGAACAGGAGGGGTGGTGTTAGTGGTGGGTGGGTGAGGGTAGGAAGAGGGTCTGGTGGGAAGATCAAAAGAAGGTTAATTCTGTATAGCCTTTAATATATGCTGTGTCCCCAATGGGCAATCAGGATGTCAACATGCCTTTTTTTTAGGAGATACACATGTGTGTTTCCCGCAAGCAATTTGCGTTCGAGCAAGGCTGCAAGCTGCGGATTCTGAATCCGGGAAACTACTCTGTCAAAGTTCGTGCCACCTCACTGGCAGGAAATGGATCCTGGACTGAACCAACTTATTTCTATGTTCCCGATTATGGTAAGGGCTTTGTTAGTGTCTTTGTGGGGCCAGCCCAGCAGCAGCTGCAGGTCGTTGTGCCAGACACTCGGGTTTATGCACACATCCAACTCCTAGCTTTTGAGCTGAGGCTGCCATTGACTCAGTGTTCACGATTCTCGGAAGAGAGGGAGTCCTAACCATTGCTTGAGCAGCATCCAGTGGCTGGTGATAGAGCAAATCTGCTCCTTTTTCCAGTGTTTTACGTCTTTTAGCCAGAAGACTGTTGCCACGATGGCTGGACTTAGAAAGGAGTGGGGAGAAGGAATAAAAATGGGGAGCAGTACCCACTGTGTTAGTGAGTGAAGGCCTAAGGACTCACAGCCCCAATTAGGGTAGATTCCAGTTAGGTTGGAAGCCCTATAAAAGAGGAAGCTGATAGCCCTATAACAATTCCTCCCCCCCCCCCCCCCCAAGAAAAGCATTCATTGTGTGTGCCACAGATCTTTACTATTTGGGGGGGAGGGGTTGAGGGGTGTTCTCCTCTTTTTGTGCCTCACAGAGCCACCCACAAGTTGTATCTTGACATATAAAATCCGCAGTGGCCTTTGTAAACACGGATACATTTATGTGCCTTCGAAAAGGCCATTTTTACGCCCATGCCTGTGTTGTGCATTCCCATTGTTGACTTGAGTTCCACGTGCGTGTCAGTCCAACTCACCGTTGAGGAAACAGGCCCGGCAGCACAGAAAGAGGACCCGAAAGCCCACCGCCTGGTTTACCGGCACACAGAGCATGGAGGTGATGGCGACGTGCCAAGACGACCTCCGATGCTCAGCGAGGGCAGCTCTTCCATTTACATTCTTGCATGGGAACCTTAGGGCAGGCTCCAAACGTGGCTCCTGGGTGTTAGCACTGCACTACCAGAGCTGTTTAGAAGTCTGGGTTAAAGCTGGCTGGCTGGTTAAATAATTGTGTGTTCTTGGGTTTTTTTCCCCCCCTTCTACTTGCAGTGACCAACTCGTTCAATATCGCAAAAATTATCGTGGGTCCTATCATCTTGGTTATTATAATCATTGGTGTAATAGCGTTTGCCTATGTGATGGTGAAAAAGAGGTGAGTAAAGAGTAAATATCTTGAAAATACGATGCCGAACACCTTATAGGACACATACCTCTGTATATGTACAGATGTTAACACATGCATATATTTGTCTGTGTGCATGCACATAAAAGCATTTATTATTTATTTTTCTATACCGATATTCGATTTGACGTATCACACCGGTTTACATACAACAGGATGTCTAAGGCAAGCCTTATAATGACATGATACAGTATAACAGATTAACTGAGTACATATAACTTGCTTTACATAATAACTTTTCTAACAGTAATATGTTCTGATTTAAAAAAAAAATCATTGAAAAAAAATAAAACAAGGTTTGGGGACATAGTTGGATTCATGCATAAACTCTCAAAATTCTTTAAGATGTTAAATTTCTCCCATTCAGGAATAATGAAGGGCCCACGGGGCCCCTGTATGCCTCGTCCAATCCGGAGTACCTGAGTGCCAGTGATGGTAAGCTCATTTTGCTTTCTGCGGCTGTGTGAGGAGAAGATAAGGTGATGTCTAATTTTTGGATCGGAGTTTTAGCACCTTGGCAGTTCTCACATGTAAGGAAAGGAAAAGAAATCTCATCTTTTGTACAAGAAAAGAGTGCCTCGTGTGTGTGTGTGTGTGTGTGTGGGTCCCCTGTTGCTATGCCAGAAGTTGTGGTCAATGATGGCAGCATGGATTTTGGATTTACTTGCCTTCCCAAACCCATGCTGAAGGTGAGTTACATGCAGTACATTCAGGTACAGCAGTTAGGTGCCTGCCCCGGAGACTTTGCAGTCCAAGGGGGGAATTTTCAAAAGGATTTGTATGTAAAAGTAGCATATTTTGCAGCAATTTTCAGAAGCCCACTTACACGCTTAAAGGGCATCTGTGTGTGTAAAATCCAGTTTTAAGTGTGGAAATCCTTTTGAAAATTGCCGCCCAAGTTGGTGTCTGAGGCTGTGGAGGGCAAAGTGACGAGGAGCATCTTGTGGTATGTGAACCCTGGCTTCCCTAGTTCACTAGACCACTTCTCCACTCTGATGTGCAGGGAAGTGAAGTAATGAGTGTAGCACAATCCCGATCACTGGCGTTAGTCCTTGGGGGGGGATACTGAGGATGGCAGCTGGTAGGGGTAGCCTTTGCTGTCCTCTGAGTACTTTCTACCTCCAGATTGAAAATCTGACAGATTTTTCTCATGAGTACAAAGTTCACTGGAAGAATCTGTACCTTTTGTTACACCTTGATAACAGCTGTTAAGTATTTTGATTTTGCGAGTAGTAATATGTAACTTCAGTTGGGCATAATAAAAAAAAAAAAAAGTTAATATGTAATTATTGTTTGCACTGAACCATTATCAGAGTTACATATTTGAAAATGGTGTATTTAAAACGCTTTATCACTGTTGGTTTTATAATTATTATAATGTCCCATTTGAGCTTTTTTGATGTCAGATTTAAACATTAGATGGAGAGATTGTAGCAATTGCTATTGAATGTTTGCTATTGAATTGTCAATAGGTTTTACCCGTGTTAAGTGTTCTTAATGCGGGTAAATGGGCTTTTGAAAATTGCTACAATAGTATGTCATAATTACATTTTCCTTTGAAAATTACCCTGATGGTGTTGTCTCCCCAGAAGCTCCCTAGCAATGATTTTCTCTAGCTTTTAGGAACTCGTTATGGAAAAATGTGTGCGTTAAATGAATCTGGAACACTGACCAATAAAAACCAGCCCCCTTTATTGAGATGGTAATAGTGTGACAGTGTTGAGTGCACCATTCATTAAAAAAAAAAAAATCAAAAGAACCTCAATTTTATATTGAGGAAATTTACTTTTTTAAAATTATTTATTCCCCCTTATAAATGTCACATTTTCTGATTCATGACACCAAATATTGCCTGAAAGATTTACTTCACTACTGGATTGTGTCCAAAACGGGTTATCCCAATAGGTTTTCCCGTTGACCTTCTAGGGTGGATTCTCTTCAAGGGGGTATGGTTCCTTTGTCAATCCATAATGTTGCCTAAGGATTTCATAGCCTCATCTTTAGGGTTTCTTTGTTTTTTACATATAAACTGTTCCTCACATGTTTTTTTGTTTTTACAGTCTATGTCCCAGATGAGTGGGAGGTTCCACGGGAGAAGATCAGCCTGATCCGGGAGCTCGGGCAGGGGTCCTTCGGGATGGTGTACGAAGGCATCACCAAGGACGTCGTGAAGGGAGAACCGGAGAGCCGTGTGGCTGTGAAAACAGTGAACGAGTCGGCCAGCCTCAGAGAGCGCATCGAGTTCTTAAATGAGGCGTCTGTGATGAAGGCTTTCAGCTGCCATCATGTGGTGCGTGACCTAACTTTGTTTCGCCCCTGGAAATGTCTAATGCAGATAAAAGTACGAGTGCTATGGAAGCTGTGCCTACTTTTAGCTGCATGTGAGGAGAGCTATTTTCAGTCAGGCCATTTTACCCTGGCAAATAGCTTTTGAAAATCGCCCTGTCAAGATCCCAGGACACTTATTCACAAAACTAGGCATTTAACCTCTCTGTTTTCCAACTAAAGGTTGTATTGTTTTTAACCTGTTAAAATTCTTGCCGGCAGTTAAGAATTTAATCTGCTTCCCCAAAAAGGAATTCTGACCCTTTATCTAACTTATGTGCCCCAGCCCTTTTGGATAAAACCAGTATGCACAAACAAACAATATTGAACGATAATAATGCAGCTTCTTCATTTTTAGGTTTGTCTGCTTGGAGTAGTGTCAAAAGGACAGCCCACACTGGTGGTTATGGAGCTCATGGCTCACGGAGATCTGAAAAGCTACCTCCGCTCCTTGCGACCCGATTTGGAGGTGAGGATTCAGAATTTGTCAGACCTGACATATGGCTGTAAACCCCCAGTCCCACCCCCATGCCCTGTTGGGTAGATTCCCCCAAAACATGTCTCTTTGATCACCCGTTAAACTTTTCAAGGGCCCCAGTCCGGTACTGAACCAGCCCGGCTTTTCTTTTAACTCTAGAACAATCCTGGCAGCCGCCCCCCCACTCTGCAGGAGATGATTCAGATGGCGGCAGAGATTGCTGATGGCATGGCCTACCTGAACGCCAAGAAATTTGTTCATCGGGACCTGGCAGCTCGGAACTGCATGGTGGCCGAAGATTTCACTGTCAAAATTGGAGGTGTGTGGTGTTTGGCAACCCATCCAAAAGGCTTTTGCGAAACCGAAGGAAAGTGGTTAAAAACAGTTACTACCCCCCCCCATCTAAAGAGATGCCTCTGCTAATGAAGGTTTAGGCTTCCAGCACTGTCTGTTTTAGAACAGCGTGGAGGCGCCGGGAGCTGGGGGAAGGGTCCATTGCTCCCGGTAATCTTATTAAAAGTAGCGATGGGTATCAGGAAGGTTGGGGGAAGGGGATGGGGGCTCGGCTATTTAATAGACCCTTGCAGGTAGGTGGATGGATGGGGGGGGCAGGGACTGGTTAAGACTTTGAGGAGTGAGAAGGTGAAGAAGTCACGGCCCAACAAGGCCTTTAAAGGTATTTGGCAGTGGGGGTCCACCGAGGGAGTGGATGGCCCACTCTCTTTGTTTAATACTTTTCCTTTTGACAGCGCTATTTAGTCGGATATCATTAAATATATCCGGTTAACTGGCACATTATCCAGCTAGCCTAGCCAGATATACCCAATATTTAGTTAGGTTAGCCGGATATCTCAGCCCCTTCCCGAACGCCCTCAGAAAGCCCCTAGTTATCCGGCTAGAATGTCGCCGGTGAATAAGCTGATCGATTAGATGGATTTTGAATATGGACCTCCTTGTGTGTGTATGTGTGTGTGTATATATATATATATATATATATATATATATATATATATATATATATACTGTTACACTCCCATGTAACAATGTATGGGAGGATACAGATATATATTTATATCTTACACACACACACGGTATATACAATATAACAATATTCTTTTCAGATTTTGGAATGACCCGAGACATCTATGAGACAGACTATTACCGTAAGGGAGGCAAGGGCCTGCTTCCTGTCAGGTGGATGGCACCCGAGTCTCTAAAGGACGGGGTCTTCACTGCCTTCTCTGATGTGTGGTGAGTTATGCTGGGCATATGGGAAGACTGCGATGACCCAGGAGCCCTGCAGCAGAGTGTGGGGCCCTGGCACAAACCAGGAGGAAAACCAAGGACTGCAAGATTCCCCACCACTAGGGATCCTGGGCCTGAGCCATGCCACCCTGAGCTCCAATCCCATTCTTGCCTCCCCCGGGAGACTGCCCCAGGCTTCCCTCACCAGTTCCTGGAGGAAATGCTTCTTTACGTCCATTCTGTGTGCCCCCTTAGATTATCATCTCCTTGTTAATATTTGCCTCATGTGCATTATTTTCATTACCTGAGGTGCGTTAAATTGATGGTATAGTGCCAAAGATCCCCTTCATGTTTGACTCAGATATGGCGATGGGCACACACCTAGCAGACTGGTAATGCAAGGTCTGTCTCTTCAGGTCATTTGGAGTGGTGCTCTGGGAAATCACCAGTCTAGCCGAGCAACCTTACCAAGGACTCTCCAACGAGCAGGTCCTGAAGTTTGTCATGGATGGAGGCTTCTTGGATCAACCCGAGAACTGCCCAAGGAGACTGTAAGTAACCCAGGAGACCTGGGCATTTTAAGGCTGGTGTGATAGTCCACAACAGCTTCTCTCTTCATCCCCACCCAAAAAGAAAAAAGAAATACAGTGTTTACTGAAAAACCTCTTCTCCCGATTGGGAATGGATTTTGGAATAATATTCATACTGAACTGACGTGGGCAATAACCACTCAAGGGAATCAGGAGGAAGACAAGGCGAAGGCAGACTGCAGCACAGTGATTTTTTCGAAAATATGCAGCAGCAGTACCACAGGCTTATATTTTTATGGAAGTGTTTTATTTTATTTTTTAATTTTTAATGTGGTACTGTGGTAGTGGTTTAGTTTCTGATGTTACCACATACTTGACCTTGTAAATCCAGAACCATGGGATTCCTGCAACGACAGTTGCAGACTGGTTCCAGCTGTCACCACACTGTTAGAATCAGTTACAAGTGCCACTTTTAAAAATTGTTTAAGAAAAAAGAAAAGGAAGGGCAGACTTTTAAAAAATGTGAGCCATTTCTACAGCCCTCTTGTAATAAGCAGTTGCAGGGTTTAGATGCAGTAATATTCTTACTAAGATGCATGGCAGTTCCCCTATAAGTGCCAGTTCTGGTTCAGAGAGCCTCTGAAAATCTATAAGGATTTAGATTTACATCATTTACAGTATAAAAGTGTTGGAGACTGTGGGAGCAGGGGATGGGGAAGATGAAGAAGTTGTGATCTGAAGAGGATTTCATTTTTTGTGGTGACCTTTCTAACGGGAAACACTCATACTGTCTAGAGAGCATGATCCCAGGAGTTTTCCCAGCCACAGTCAGTCTGGGTCAGTTCTTTGGCAGGAGATCTGAGGAACACTGGGTGGTGCAGGGAGTGGTGTTGGTGTTTTCAGCGTGGCGTGGGGAGGAGAACATGGGGCTCTTGTCCCTCTGAGTGTGTGTTAAACCACAATTCCTTTAGGCGTGCAGCACCTCATTAGGTGTCATCTTTCTGAGGATGCATCAACCCAAGATTTGTCTATGTGAAATTCCAACATCAGTTATGCAGTCAGTCGCTAGCTATAAATTCCCTTGTAGAGTAGAAACACTAGGTCATCCACAGTGTTGCACACACCTCTTATTAAACTACCTGTCTATCCGATTGCATAATAATTCCAATTACATAAATAAAGGATGAGAGCCCTCTTCTGGAACTCAGTGGGAAGAACATTGACATTTCCGACCGCTTTGCATTAATGTCTTTCTGTGTGCACTTACGTAGGTCTTCATTTTGTGAAGCTCCTCCTATTCTCTCTCTCTGTCCATTTCCAGACACAGCCTGATGCAGATGTGCTGGCAGTATAACCCCAAGATGCGACCGACCTTTCTGGAGATCATTGAGATGCTGAAGGACGATTTGCACCCCAGCTTCCAGGAGGTCTCCTTTTTCTACAGCGAGGAGAACAAGCCTCCGGAGACTGAAGAGTTTGAAATGGATTTTGAGAACATGGAGAGCATTCCTTTGGACCCCTCTTCCTGCTCTCAAAGGGATGAAGTCTTGGGGCAAAACAATGGACCAGCGATAGGGCTAAAGGGAAGCTATGAAGATCATATACGTTATACTCATATGAACGGAGGGAAAAAGAATGGACGGATCCTTTCATTGCCAAGGTCCAGCCCTTCCTAACATTTACTCGTCTGCACAGGTCTTGTGTTCAAAATTATTTTTAATTTTTGAATTTTATTTTTCCTTTTTATTTTATTTTTTTTTTTTTTTTGGTTCAGTCAAAAAGGACCCTCACCCCATCCCGAAGAAAAAAATCTCAGGTCAGGACTTAATGGTAACTGCGAACACACAAATGCAACCTTTCTGCTCACTGTTAGTAGATACTTTAAAATAATCTTTTCAATTACATTTTTTATTTTTTCTTGGGCCACATTGACTGGCTCATCTCGGTTGGACATAACTGTGAAAACAAAAAAAACTATGGGGAAAAGCAAAGGAGATAGCATTTTCCCCCTTCCGTCACCATGGTTTCAGGACGGGAAACGTTGACCTTAGGTTGTGCTGAGGTCGAAATGCAAGTTAATACACAAATGAATATGGATTTTGCAGATAGATGGGAGGAGAACTGAAACACACATGCAAAACCAGGACATTAAATTCTCTAGTATCTGAGCAACGGTATAATAAGTACAAAAATGAAATGTTGGAAGGCAAAATTTGAGAAAGGACAAAGAAAATAAATTCCCACAGACATATACACAGTGTGAGGAGGTTTGCCAACAGAATTCTAAACTTCACTGCTACGGAATTTAGTTTCTTTCGTCAATGGCTGAAGGATTTTTTTATATCTTGTGAATTTTGTTGTTGAAACACATATGGATTGGACAAACAGTTCCTCAGATTGACCAACAGCTGCTGCTTTTTATACTTCTTATGGGTATAAAAAAACCCTGATGTGTGTGCTTGGTGTGTAAATGTGTGTGCGTGTGTGTGTTAAGCACATTTGTATACATGGGAATTGATATATGTATTATAAATGCACACGCATTTATAGGCACCACGTACAAACTCGCGTCATACGTTTTTGTACATAAATGTTGGTGGGGTGCCGCCAACAAGAGGGTTCACTCTTCTCGTCCATCCTTTTCGCATCCCCTCTGCCTGCCCTCAAAATAATTGAGGAAACCCCACCATCCCCCCAAGTCCCCCCAAAAACAGATATAGTTGGGTGATGAGGGACTGCCGTGAGTTCTGTTGCCTGTGTCAGCACATGGCAGCGAAGAACTGGGGCATTGGATTTCCCTGTAGATGTTTTATCTTGTGCCCTTTCAAGATCAAGGACAACAGGAGAAAATCTATCTGAGATATCAGGCTTTCTGTTATAACAGCATTATTAAGTATATATTTTGTTTGTTGTAACATAGTTACATTTTTTCTCTAATTTTTTTGAAGGAGGGGGTTTAGTTTTAAATATTAACCTTGTGTAAGTTATTGACTTTTTTTCCTAAGTGATCTATTTCTGTCTGTTTTGGTCTTTAGAAGAGGTTTGCTTGCTTGAAAATCAGCTACAAATGACTTTGCTAGGATGTATAAGGTTCTTTTGAAGGTTTGTACTTTAATGAGGCTTGAAGTAAGAGTTTATTGTGAATGTACATATACAATACCTAGTTCTAGAGCATGCCACTGAGGAGTGACGGGATGGTCCTTTGAAAAGTGGCGGGCACTCTTTCAATTGGAACCAATAGGGCGTCCATATGGTTCTCCCCTCAGGCACGGCTTAGAGGCCCCCGCCACTTTTCAGTGTGTGTGTATGTGTGTGTGTGTGTGTGTGTGTATATATATATATATATATGTACGTGTATATGTATATATATATATATATATATATATATATAGTATGTGTTTGTCTTTCAAGCATTATCAAGCTACCGTCATTCAAGACTACACAGATTTCTTTGGGTGAGGATTTTCTCTTATTTCATGTAAGTTAAGAGCAGGACCTGAAGATGCAGGAAGAAAGCAATACTCATGGAACTGCATCCTGTGCATTTGAATCATTTATCAGTATTCTTGATATATATATATATAAAATACATGCGCAAACCAGAACAGCCTCGCCCGGCAGACTTCAGAAGCCCTGAAGTAATGCAGTTTTGTAATTTGCCTCTTGATTTGGAAATAGAGGCTCACAGTGGCCAAACTGTCTGCCTTTTAAACCTCGTGATTGCCAAATTGTTCTCTTCATTCTTAATTTCTCCTTTGATTGCGCCTCTCCTCCTGCACCATGAGAGGAGAACAACATCTACACCATACAAAGCAACGTCGTCATCGGGCGCCATCTTTTTTTTCAAAGAGTGGCAACTGTGTTGCGCTGGCTCTCTCTCAGCCTTCCTTTCTGTTTCCAGTTCTTGACCTCTAAATGGCAACTGGAAAAAAAAAACCAGAACAAATTCCTCTCCCTCTCCAAGCAGAGCTGAAATGGCCAAGGAAACTGCCATTCTTCATTGAATGGCCTTTAACATCTTGAAGAAGGATTTTCAGCTATTGAGTCTGGTTGTTGGGGGGTTGGTAATTACCATAAAAACTGATCTGGCCCCGGAGTGCCCATAGCAACAGACTGATTATCAATACCAAAAAATACACTTCAATAGAAATTGATGGAAAGCATGCATATATTCAGGAAAGCCATAACTTGATTGGCAGCAGCTCGTAGCATTATTTGGTTTGATCTCATGCCTATGTGAAATCGGAAAAACTAGGAGGCTGATATTCAAAACAGCACTTAGCCAGATAAGTCACTAAAGATAAGTCCTAAAGTTAGCCAGATAACTTTGTTAACTGGGTATATTTAGTGGCGCTGAATACGGTCCATTTGAGTTTCTCCATTGTTGCTTGTGCCACTGTAAGCTGACTTTCATGTCTCCTAGAATCATGTACCTTAGTACACTATCGGTACCTTAGTAAACTATCGGAATGAACCCTTGTAGCATCTCATAGCTCAGCACTCCAGGAGCAAAGAAGGGTTATAATGTTCACATAATTAGTGGCAAGGATATTATAACACGTTCTAAAGACTACCTGTAATGGTTTGACTAATTATTAATAATCAAATGTATCAATCTTCTCCCCTCCTTTCCCCTTGCCCCCCCCCCCCCCCCCCAAAAAAAATCTGGTTTCCAGCTAAAATGGAAATAATAGTAAATGAGAAGCATAAAAATATGGTGCGGAAGTTAAGAAAAGCAGTATGCTCTGCGAAACTTCTCTCTTTTTTGTATTTTGGTAGGGCTGCCTGCCCCATCTGGCCGAAGTTACGCAGCATGCCCTGCAGCTGGTTCAGGTGTAGTGTGTTCACTTCTAGCCCCTTTTCAGCAGGTGAGAAGATGGGAAGGCAGTGGGTTTTTGCAGCTTCTTTGGCTGGACTTTTTGCTGTGAGGAAGAGAAAGCCTTTAAGCTAGGGATCTCCATCAGAGTCCCAAGCTCTCTGCAGTGCTCCTTTGCTGACAGTGGTTCTGTAGTACTGCCTGGGAAGCTGGGGATTTGAACTCACAATCATTTGGCCCAAACCAGGGACTTTACTACTGAGCTGAAGAAGCAGCTTCTCTTCCCTTGCTGAGCTGCTAGGAGGTCCCTATAACTTAGTCATGGGTCATGATAGGTCAGCATTGCCAGTAGCCAGGTTATCTTTGGCAGCTGTTTGTGTGGTGCTGATCCAAAACCCCACCCCGCTGCATTTTGGTACTTGTAATCTTGGGTTTTTGTAAGTGAAAGTTCTGGGGAACAGTGGGCCCTAGGTTTAACATAGTTGTGACCAGTTGAACCCCATGCAGTTTGCCATGGATCAGATGGTAATGCTATTTGTTTACCTTTTCCCCTTCCCCATCGCCCCCATGCCCTTTGCCAATGGGACTCAGGCTGATGGGTACATTAAGTGTATGTAGGGACCTCCATTTTTTCAAGAGAAATCAGTGGGGGGAAAAATGACTCGCCATTTTTCCAGGCAAATATAATTTTTGTTTTTGTTGTAATATACACTGATAAATTCCCAGGAAAAATAAAATAAAAACTGAAAACGAAGGTCTCTGAATGTATGATGGAGTTGATTGAGGGAGGCAGGTCTTTGTGCAGTGGGTTGGTAAATTATAATCAAACCAAACTCGGGCCAAAGAGGGATGTAATAAACATTGATAAATTACTGGAAAAATGAAATAAAAATGGAGGTCCTTACGTACGCTTCATGTGCCCACTCCTGCAGTCAAGACTCATCCTTAAATTGGGGATGCGGGGGCTTTTAGAGTGTTTACGTTATAAGCCTCGGTCTTTGTCCTGTAGTGCTGCGTTATATGAATTTGATACGTTACCAAGAATAGGTGGAGATGGGGGACAGACTTATATCCTCTTCATTTTCTGTCTTGACTGAAAAATTGAGGGCAGATAAAGACCTGCAGGTTCATCTGCTTCACTTTTGGCTTGACCCGCTCTCACCTCAAAGCTAAGGGTTTTCTGTGCTTGCCCCCAGTTCTCTTGAAATTTGATGATGTTTTTGGGCCCACCACATGCACCCACCATCCACTCTCCCCAACCCTCCTCTTCTGTCAAAGTTGCAAATGTGGAGCGTTTTGGTTTTTTTCTTCTTCTGAACTTGGAGTCTAACTGCTCCCATAGCTCTAGCCTCCTGTTGTCAGCGGCTGAAGAGGAGCTTTGCCTCGGCCAAGAAGGCATGGTGCTGTGGACATGGCTACCCGTTTTGCCAATGGCCAGCATGTGCGTGCCAACCTCTGCAAACTCTGCCGGTAACAGGGCACATTCGGCTTGCATTCACTCGCAACCAGCCGCCTCATGGCTTCATTTATAACTCTTGTCACTAGGTCAACTAAAAATATCTGTATCACTGCAGGGGGAGAGTGGTAGAGAACTGTATAGATTTGTTTCAGCCCAACTTTAACATAAGCACATATAACTTCACTAGAAAGCTGAAAAAGGAGAGCCTAGGAATAGAGAGGTGGAGACAGGCCATCAGCCCTGATGGTTACGCCAGAAAAAGGGCTTGAAAGGGGAAAGAAATCATGACAAAGCCTGGGAGTATCCCTAGAAAGTCAGTTTTTGTAACCTTTTGAATCTGCAAAGGAAGGTGGGAGTGGAGAAAGGCATCTATGCATTGAAATAAAAAGGCAGGCAAATGCCAAACAAAAAAAAAATATATATGTTGGGGAAAAAAAATGAAATGTAGACATTTTGAGAACACTTTATCCATACAGTGTTAACCTTAGCTGCGGTATGCAGCACCACATGAATTTGTATGCAATGTATAATTAGAAGAGGATGCATTTTTTAATATCTTGGAAACATTCCCTTAGCCAGCCCCATGGTGGATGGCCCCGGGGAGCAGGGGCCTAAAGGGATAAGATCTCAAGCACTTCTTACCCATGAACTTTGCACCAGTTTCCGAAGTGAGAGTGTGCACGCTCTCTCGCCAAGTGCACAAAGCGTCCTGTTGTGTTTTTGCCACCTGCCTTTAGCGTGGCTACATTTCCCTGGAAAATAATGCCCAGAAAACTGAAAATGCAGTCTACATGCATGTTTTTCCCTCCTCTCCCTGACCTAAACATGCCGCTCCCCTGGGATGCAACCTCTGTGGCCGATACAATAAGACGCATGTTGAAAACAGGCGCTCGGATTGAGCGCTTGCTTTCCTAATGTGCACACAGCCACATCCCCTAGGCACCCAATGCAATATTTAAATAAGGGGCTGCATAAAAAAAGGACGTGCTAGGGGAGAACTGCATGTCCCTAGCACTCAAATGCATCGGGTGCCCACCATTTCATCCCGCTTCTTCTGGCTGAGGTTGCTGAAGACACTATAGCTAAGCACCTCTTGCTATGGGCATCTAAACTGTGAGTCCAGGAGATTTTTTTTTTTTTAATCAAGCCAATATACATTTATTTTTCAACACCGCAAGCAGTAAATTTAAGTGTCACAACAATACTAAGTAGGAGGAACCACAGAGGACCGTAGTTTTAAATTTCTCATGAGTCCTTGACTTGCAGATTGACTTTACGTCACTTCCGGGGCTGGAATTAAATTTGCCACGTTAACAAATGTACGCTGGATCAGAGGGGTAAGAGCTAATAGCTTCATCTACATGGAATTTACATGTGAAGGGTGCTATCAGCTACACATTTGTTTGGGCGTGTGTTTTGGACACGCTAATCTCATTGCATCGGGTGCTAGTCTAGCGTGTCCAAAACATGCATCCAACCTGCTAGGCTGGGTGCACTTTATTGCATTGGCCCCTCTAAATGCAGCTAAGGGTGTGCAAATTGTGCAACACTGCGCAGACGTTTAGCTGCATTGAGAGAAGGCAGCTTGCAGACAACTGATAAGCAGGTAGAAATGGCTCTGAATGTCCTCCTCTGCAAGCTTGTACAAGCGGCTGTGATAGGTGGAAGGTTGGGGTCAGTGTTCCCAGTCTTCCTCCAGCCCTTGTCCTGGTGTTCTGAGCCACTCTCTCGCCCTGCACTTTAGAAAGAGAAGATGTCGGGATAGAAATCAGCTACTCAGCATCAGACCAAAATCGTAGCAGGAAGTGGGCAACATTGTAAATAGGAAACGGTAAATATTTAATCAGAACAAGTCAAGGAGTGATGAAATGTGTGCTCCTGGTTTTTGTCCTTCTTTTAATTCTGCTTGCGTGCAAAATCTATCATCTCCAGGGACTTTGTGTGTGCTGGAAGTGGGCAGTTTAGCAAGTACCTGAATCTGAGATGGTGGCATGGCTATCAGTCGCTATGCTTTACTCGCCCATCTAGTCCCTGCAAAGTCTAGGTAGAAGGCTGAGGGCGCACAGTTGCAGAATCTGCTTTGTAAATAGTAGGGAACACACGTTTAAAAATGTAAGATGCGTCGATATGCTTTTGTGCTTTCACAGTGGTAAGTTCCTAGCAGACATACACTATACCTGCTAGAGTGAAGAGGTATTCTCACGGTTTTTGCTTTTTTTATTTTTTGGAATTCAACAGATTTTCCTATTAAAAGAGATTTTTATTTATTTTAATATAATAGAAATCACTGTAAAAAGTAACCCATAAACCTGCTTCCTTAAGAAGTGAATATAGAGCATTTCAGTTTTCATTTTTTTATAGCAATGAAATGTGCAGGAGGATGAGATGGCGTGAATTGTATTATTGTTGTATTATTTTCCTCTTCTGGCACAGCCTACCTCGATATGTTTGAAACCGTATATCTTGTGACTTCACTGTAGTAATTCTGTTCTGGACCTATCGTGAACCAGAGGGGAGATCCAAAGCTTGAGGTTCCAGTGCTTGGGTGCACCTGCTTGAGAAGGGTTGGGCGAGGGGGAAAATCACTGGGGATGGCTTTTCCTTAGATCCTAGCCTCATGTGGAAATGACCAAAGCCAAGCAGAGCCACACACCCCTGTACATCTGTTCTTATGGGCCTGTTTTAGAACCAGGTGTCGTGATAGTAAGTGTTGGGGTGCTGGAGGTTATTTTTTTGGCTAAGGACTCCACCTAGGACTTTTACATCTAAAAATCTGTAACCAATTTCTGATATTGGAAAATATTCTCATGTCTTTGAGAGACTGGATAAAGACTCCTGAATTGTATTTATTTTATTTTTGGCAGAGTAAGAAAAAAAAAGTTTTAAAAAAATTGGAATCCAGTTACTTCTGGCTGCCTTGTTTTGGGGGCGTTTGGGGTGGAAAGTAAAAAACTTGAAGGCTGATCTTAATTCTTTTTCAGCCTTCAGCCCTTTTATTATGTTATAATGGAAATTTTGAATTTTTTTTTTCCTGGTGCATTCAAGATAGATAAATGTTTGGGTGGTCATGAAGTAATATCCCCACTAGTCACCGAGTCTTGGTTATCAGGTATGAGATGGGTTAGCTGAAAGCCTTCCGGCTGGAGTAACTTCATTTGTTGTTTGTGATAAGATCATTTACTGGAAACAGGTATCTCCTGCATAGAGGGTGTGATGCACAGTGGGAAAGCCCAAATTGGTCACTTCTTCACCTCATAGCCTCAGTTATTGTGGGGAATTAATCCCTATAATAAAATGTTGCAGTTGGGTGGTGATTACCATGAGTAAATGTATCCTGGTGTGCGCGCCGTCGAGAAATATTACAGTACAACTTTTGGTCGGTGCTTGAAAGTCTGCAGGAAATTAAATAAACCCTCCTCTACTGATTGGGCCCCTGGTTTGGGGGAGGTATGGTTAGTACTTGCTGATATGAATTGGCCCTCTTTTGTCTGTATTCATCCAACTTTCACTGTTTGTAGTTCTGATGCAGACTGTTCGCATGTACTTCAGTCAGGCAGTAAGCCCCACACAGCTCTTCCTGTGTTAAGCATTTCTGAGTCGGGCATACAGTTTAGGGGGAAGTCCATGTCCTTTTTACCCATCGTAACCTCGTCGCAGTATGGTTCATCAGGAGCCTCTGTACTTTTGAAATTTAGGGTTTTCAGCTAGCTTTGGACCATTGGGAATAGTCCCAGTTTCACCTGTGGGCCTCGTCCCAGGTTCTGTAAAGTCCGACTACAATGCCATAGGCACAGTGAAGAAAAAACCCAGGGCCTGCTCAGCCTGCCGTTTGCAACATGAGGTTCATTGGTGGGCACCCCTCCCCCCACATTAACCGCAGATATATTTAGCTCTGGGTAGCACCCTGCCATTTACTGTGCTGTGGGGGCAAGGAGGAGCGAAAAGGGAATGGTTTTCACACAGGCAGCTTTTGGGGTCATGATACTTTAACATCCCCAGCAAGAGATCGCTGGTGATTGCTGGTTGAAACACTTAGCAAATTAGGGGGAGCTTTCAGCCCACAGAGCTGGGAGTGTTATCTATCTGTCTAGAGAGAGAGATTATACATAATTTAAAAATAACTGATTTTACAATGGCATTCTTTAAAAAATAAAAATAAAATAAAATCATGGAAAGAGAGCCCAATACCATTCAACAAATGAAGTCTAGAAATAGAATATACATTTCTGATAAATAAAGGGGTACATTGAAAGTATGCAGGAGTCGGTATAGCTGTGCCGTTGTGATTAGCTTGTTGTTATTCTTGTTTAGCAGAGCAGTTGCAGAAAACATTTTGTTGTATGGTGGTGTGATCTTTGGACGATCCACAGGTGCTTTCTGTGCTAGTGTACAGTAGGATGGATGACTACACGAATACTGATGTGTTACCATTGTTTCCTTGCATTTTTCTTCTGAAACTCGCATTTGTAGAGTTGTCTTGTCTGTTTGACTGGTACTGCAAACCCTCTCTCTCAAGAGGCTCACATTTGTCAGAAATGTTTTCCATGCTGAAGCTAAAGCCCCTGATGAGTCAATCCCATTGTGCTTTGATATGGAAATGTTTAGAGTATAAGATCCCAGTACTTATGGAGCTCGGCGGTCAGTCTTCATGGTAGAATGTACCTTTGGCATTCCTGTCTATTGTGGCATCATTTCTGCAAACTTCCTGCCCTGCAGAAATGGCCAAAGGCCTGCAGGTAATTGACCCATGGCAATGTTTTCTTCTTTGCACATAAAGATAATCCATTATAGGGAGAAGGAGGGGTACAGGAGGAGCTGGTGGCACCACACAGACTTACTCATGAATGTCATTTTTTTTTTGTGCACCTCCGCCATTTTTGGCATCAAGGCCCGAGTCATCCCATTTTTTTTTTTTTTAAAAGAGGTTTCAAGTTTAGAAATTCTTACTAGGTCGACAGCGCTGGAAGTCCTGCTATTTCTCATGTTTGCATTTTAGTAGAAACGCACATACCCCTGTCTAGAGATTGTTAAAAACAGCTGATAAAGGCAGGAAGAACTATTTCCTGAAACTCTTGCATTGTTGCATTTTTCCGAATGCAACCCTTCGTATTTTTTTTTGGGGGGGGGGGGGGGGAGATGGGGAGTGCTGGAGGTTGTAGTTTTGATGTTTGTTGGAGCTGGCAGGTTTTTCCTAAGCACCTATGGGTGCACTCTTCGTGCCATTGCAGTGTGTATTAAACATTTTTTGTCAGTGAGGTGACCATTGCCCAGCACAGCACATGTCCAATCAGTTTGCACAGTGCATTGTTTGGTCACCTGTAAATATTATGCTGTAAAGTAGATTCAGAAAGACACTAAAAGTGTGAGCTGTGGCAGCAGGTAGGTAACTTGTCATGTGAAACGCTGAACAAGGCCAGCCAGACGAGCGTTTAACGGTGTATGTCTTTCATTCATGCTAAACGTTTTGCCAACTTACGCCTAGATTCATCTTGCCGCTATAAATATATATAAATATAGCGGATCGGTGATCCGCGAAGAAAACAGGGCCGGGGACGCGAAAGTGTGCAGTCGGCCGCATCGCAGCCGTGCGTTTTCACCCACCGCAGTTGCAGCCATAGCACCAATAGAAAAGGTGGTGTTAAATCTGGCGCTACTGCTGGCAACAATGTCCAAAACATTATCGCCCTGCAGTGGTACCACCACCTCGTTACCCTTAACCCCGCCCTAACTCCACCCCTTTCCCTCATTTTAATATTACTGTCGCAGTGCGGTAGTCATCGCGATTTGATGAATGACCCCCCCCCCCCCCCTTAGATATCTCTACATTGTGTCTCATTATTTTCTTTCTCAAACTTATAGCACATGTTGTGTCTTGATTTCTAGAATCTCCAGGGTAGGGTGATAGAAAAGACACTTCTCTTGTTAACTAAAATGGGCATCGGCAGTAACAGCGCATGTTAGCTGAACATTTTTTGAGACAGGGGTTCTGAGGTAGAGCCCGATTTGTTCTGCTGAAAAGGAGGCTTTTGATCCCTCTGAAGACCATAACTGCATTTTAACTCAACCCAGCACAAGATGCAATATGGATGTGCTAAAAATATGTGTCCAGACTGGGCGCATGTTTTTTTTTAATGCGCGATCAATCACCTCTCCTGCTGATGCAATAAGGAAATGAGCCGCCCACGCGGTGCGCTAAGGATAAACCGTGCGTCCCTAGCCCAGCCATGGCATCCGGCACCCAGCAGACGTACCTGTGCCTGGGTTAGGAAAACAGACGCTCGATTTATGAGCATCCATTTTATCCCGCAGCAGCTAATTTACCAGCACAATACGAACACAATATATACACAGCCCTGAGAGTGTATATTGTGCGCCCTGAAAATTATTTTTTTTTTATGTCAAGACTTTTTTTTGCATGGTGCTGCTTTCTGTGGTTCTTCCTATTTAGTATCGTGACAATACTAAGTAGGAGGAACCTTAGAAAAACAGGTTTTTTTTGTTTTCAAGTTGCGCCCTTGACGTGCGGGAAGGCTGTCCCTGCTCCAGGGCAGGCATAAAGTTTAATGGGTTAAAAAGTGCAGCTCGAGCACACAGGGATTTTTTGCATACGAGGTAATAGCTAATAGCCTCACTTACATGAATTTACATGGGATGAGTGCTATTAGCTACGCACGAGTTTGGACGCACACTTTGAACGCACCAATTCCCTTATCTCATCAGGGGTTATGGAAGCGCATCCAAAAGCTCCTTAACCTGCATCGGCCCCACAGTGTGTCAGTATTAAGTGCATATGTGCCTCTGAAGGGTAAATATGAACAGGGGGTCACAAATTGTTCATGATTAAGAAGACTCAAGGAAATTCAGAAATGCAAAGCAGGATCAAAACAGAGATTTTTTTGTTTTGTTTTCAGCATTTCAGCTGTAAAAAATATCCCATTTCAACTTGGATTTTAAATGACATAATTTGAAGGATCTTGAATGATGAGGACTGTGATCCATTAGGGGCCTGATTCATCAAGGTCTTTTCCCATAAGGAAGAAAAGCTTTAAGCTGGAAAATTAAAAAAAAAAAAAAAAGACCCCGAAAGTGTTGTACCTTTTGGAAAACAGTGATTTCAAATATGCTTTTGCCTCCTAACACTAGCTGAAGACCAGATGCCATTTGGTTGAAGCTTTTTATCTTAAATATGAAGTCAAAGTTGTTCTATTTGTGCCATAGAGAACATTTAGAAATTGGTTCCCATTGGTTGTTCTAGAATGGTTGTCATGGCTTTCTGGCAGAAACATGGACGATCCCAAAGAGAAGCCTTTTGAATTTTCTGGCCACCATGTTTCTTAACATGCCCTTGCAGTGTCCGTAAAACCTACTTGAGTTAGGTCATCAGCTGTTGAATCCATGGCGGTAAGGTTCTCATCATATCTACCGGTAATGGACTGCCATGAATTGCAGAGCCTGGTCCCTATCTTTGTCGTAATTTACCTAAAAGAAAGCTGTAGGTTAGGGACAGGAGCAGTCGCATGCATTCTTATTAATGGTTTAGTCACTATTATCCCATCCCCCTTCCCTGTTTTATGTAATTTTCTATCTGCAGTTTGGATGTAAACTGATATGATGTACCCACTAATATCGGTATAGAAAAGCCTCTAAACAAACAAATAAATAAATAATGGGATACAAGCTCCAGAAATCATTACAAATAGTTTGTGATACATTCGACAGCACATGACTGGTTATTTGTGTATAATTTAAAGGTAAGAAAAATGCAGTGTTTAGTAATATATATCTATCTATCTGCTTGGCTCTGCAGTTTTGCTTGGAATACTGTGTATGAATGAATGAGGGAAGCCGTAGGATGTCCCAAGCTGTTCTGTTCTGGCTTGTGTTCATTCAGATTCGATACATGTAGATCCAAGGGTTAACAGGCTGTGGAAGTACCAGCTTGGAAGTTTACACTTCAGTTTAGTTTCTTGAGCAGTCCCTGGCTATCTGATTATTTAAAAGATTATTTAAAATAAAGAAATATATTTTGTATATTAAATTTACCACTTTGGCCTTCTGGAAATTAAGCACTTATTCCTTGCAGTTCAGATGCTTTCACTGCATATCAAAGCTGTGAAACTACAGGCTGAGAAGTAATTATTTTATATTCTATAATAAAATTAGTATTAACTTTTAAAAGTGTTATTTTTACTTTAGGGGATTGCTTTTTTTTTTTTTGCTGGGGAGAGGTTTGCCAAAGTAGTCACAGATAAGAAAACAGTATAGTTTTGACAAGAAAATGTTTTTTTTTCCAATATCACTCTGTTGCCAATAAAAGGTTTATATTTTTTCCCATTATAGTTGTTCCACTAATTTTCCTTATCATCTTAGGGGCCTGATCCACTAAGAGGTCTGTTTGCTAAAGGTTTAGCCAGATATCGTCAGGAGATAAGTGGTTAAATCTCTGCATTTCAAAGCTTTCTCCCACTGACTGGTGACATTTACCAGCCTACATTCACAGGGCAGCCATATCAAGCCAGGCAAAAAAGAAGAGGGTAGGAGGGATTTCACCAGGTGGCGCTTATTGGCAGCATTCACCAGCCTGAGGTTTCGGCAGGCAACCCCAGCTAGCTGTATTGGGGGACATTTTCTGAAAAATTGGATAAAAATAACCAGCAAAAACCAGCCTATTTTCACCACTCGGCAGCTGTTTGATAGTTGGCCCATTCTGTGTCTATGGGAAAAGACCTTAATGCATCAGGCCCTAGGATTGCTGTGGAACTTTCCAAAACAGATGAGGATTATTATGATTGAGCCCCTTTTTCATGAATGATATTTCCACTACCAATAATTTAAATGTGTCTGCTTTCTCCTGCTCACATATATATAAGCGGTCTAGCACAAATGGAATGCTGTCTTCTGTTCCACCCCATCAGTGGCTGCTCTTATTGGCTGTGATAGGATTGCTTTTTTGGCAATGTACGTAGTGGAAGGAGGCCTCTTTATTAATGCAAATTATTATTGCTTTGTCTGTTTTCATGACTAGCTCTCCAGCTCTGATTGTGTTTCTTACATTATTCTTCTCTACAAGAATTAAAAAGAAAAAAAAAAAAAAAGAGCGTGTTGAGTTGTCTGTCATCATCGGAAATCTCAACTAGACCTCTTTCTGCTCCAACAGTCTGGACCTGCCTCAGAAACTAATTCTGAGGCAGCCATTTTAATGAGGGTTGGTAGAACTGGGAGGTGTTGGGTGAAACTTCTGGAACATTTCAAAAGTTCCAGAGGCTTCCCAAAATAGTTTGTTTCTGTTGTGTGGAGACTCTGGAAGGGAACACATGCAGCTGAGAGAATTTTTCTATTGGTCAGAGGCTGTGGAAGAGAGCCCAGGCAGCTGAAGAGCATTCTTCTTTTGGCTAAAGTTTTTTCTTTTTTATATTGCATCTGAAGAAAAACAATGAGAACAAAGCTGTTAAAAATAGGAATGAGTAGAAAAATCACAGTTATTCTCTTGTCGCCACCTGTAATTCAGATATTTATCTGTGGCTGGTATTTCCTGGATCACGATTCTAAATTGAATTGTTAAAGACCCCAGAATTCTTGATACCATTCCCCATACTTTCATTAGTGTCTTGTTTTAGGATTATTTTTCAGCCCATTCGTAGTTATGATTCCCCAGTAGGGGCTGGGTTTGCAGTAGCATTCCATTCTATGTCAAGGTTCTAGGAAAATGGCTACCCATCAGGCCAATGCAATAACGTGCATTCGGCAGCACACACACAGTATTACCCCTAGATGTGAGGACATTTTGTGCGTGTAAATCTTACTGCCAGTGCAGCAAGGAATTTTACACGCATAAAATGTAATGGTAAAACGCTGCATCCTACTTAGTGTTCTTGTATGGAAATCCCATGCAAATTAAGGCATTAACCATTACCCCCTATGCTGAGAGATGTACTAGCTTAACTCTGATTTTCTTAGTGCTGGAAATTTTACTCTTAGTCTGAAGTGAACCTTCCAGTGCTAGTTAAGTCTCCTTTAAAATGCTGATTTTAATGATTTTCCCCCTTTGTTATAATACAAAGCAAAATAATTTGAGATGGTCTCAGCATACAAGTTTGGCTCCCCATAGCTGCTGTTCTCTCGGGCAGAACCAAACCTGTATCAGTCCTTCCTGCATTGTGGCTCTGTCCTGCTCCTCCAGAGACACCTCCTCCTGCTCGCTCCCTTGCTCTCACCAAGGCCGAAAACCCAGGTAGGGGGGTCACCAGGAGAGTACCTTTCAAGAGACGCGCTGGGAGGGAGTTCTGTGGGAAATAAGAGGGTTTGTGTTTCCCTTTTGGACTGGGTGGTGAGTAGCAGCTCTGCTCTGTGACAGTGGAACAAGTGAGCCAAGAGACACCCCTGCTCCCCTGAGTGAAAATGTGCATTCAGCCTGTACAGAGCTCATATTTTTACTAAGGCTTTGCAGTCAGTGCATTTTTTTAGCGGAGCATTAACATACCATTAGCTTATTGCATCAAGAGTTTAAAAAAAATTGTGTTAGAAAACTGCACGTTTTAATGCTGAGCTTTCTGCATCGGCCTGATGATTACACAGTGAAGGCTTATATTTCACGCATCATAATGTGACTCCCGATACCTGCAATTATACTCAGCGTCTCTTTGAAAAGAACTCGTCAAAGGATTTCCTATTGTGAGGCTATCAGCTCACTAGTGTTCCTCTTGGAAGGCCCTGTGTTTCTTAGTACGACTATACAATTTCTAACCTAAAACATTCTTAATCAAATGAAAGTGAGCACAAATCCTTTTTATTTGTTTTATAAATTGTCCCATTTTGAAGAACATATGAAATACATTTGACAAAACTCTCAGCTTGATAATACCTTCATCGTTCCAGAAAAATGTTGTGCCTTATATATGGCATCTGTTCTCTCTGATGATTTCACAAGACTGCAAGTACCACATTGCCTGTCGTATTCAAATACAATAAAATAGTTAACGGACAGATGTAGCAGGGAGCACTGATGGAAGAAACATTTAACCTCACTACAATTTATTCCCACCATGAAAGGACTCCTCCAGGAATTGCTAACCTTTTGATTCCTTAATACAATACAACAAGCTAGTTCTTGAGATCTTTATTACATCATTAGGTTTAGTGGCACGGCACAGTGAGTAGGGTTAGGAGCTGCCAACCCGGATAACAAGGTCAAGTTTTCCATACCCACTTTTCATGAGTTCCATAACCTCTTCTGCACTCACCCAGATGTGGATTGTTGGAGACATTGGAACTCCGTGACTTATCTTGTACCAAAAATGAGTATCCTGATGTGCTGTATAGGTAATAAATATTTTTAGGAAAGATGGTAGCAGTCACATATAATGACAAAACCTTTTTTTTTTTTTTTTAGAAGGCTGGTATTAAGAAACTTGTAGTTTGTATTAATAGAGGCCACCCTAAAGACCACCCCTAAACTTTCAAACATCACCTGTACACTGTACAAGTGCATTGAAGATAGCAGAAACCTATTAAACATATTTTCCCATCATAGTGATAACAGATTAAGCAGGGGATTTTGGGGGAGGGGTGGCCAATGTTGATAATTGGAGAATTATAGCTTCCATTGCGTTAATGAAGATGGGATTTGATGGGGAAAATATCAGTGTTTCCTTCTTAATTCATCTTTGCACCATCTGCTCCCACCTCCCCAGCCTTTGCAGTAGCCTGATATACATCGTGTTTTATTTCGTGACGGCTGCAGCAGCGGATCGTCAGGTAGCGTGACGAGAAGTTGCTGCTTCCTCTTAGAACAGTGACTTTCAATTGACACAGTTCATTGGATACAAATGTTAGTAAAGATGTATTTGTTGTTGGTTTTTGTTTTTTTTTAAGTTTGATTAAAATATCTTAAACACTATTTGCAAATGTACTTTAACGTCAGGTAAATGTTTACCTCAGCTTAATTTGGGGAGGAAAATGAAGTATTCAGTCAGGCATAATCGAGCCATGTATGTATGGATAGATAAATTGAATGGTGTGTCATACCTACTAGAAACCTACTCCGTTTTAGTATGAATGCTCATTGCTAAGCACTTTGCTGCAGCTTTTTGGGTACCCAAGGGACACTGTACTCTGGCCGTCTGTGGCCATTTTACTTTATAGTGCAATATCTGCTTCCCGTGACCAATAACATGTGGCCATGCAGTGGGTGCTGCATCCTCCCATGCAGCCGGATAAAACCCAAGCATGCCTAACCAGGTCTGACCTGCCATTATGTCTAGTCTGAATATAGGTTCATCAAGTGGTTCTGGGTCATCTGAACAGGCTAAGTCAGACAAGGATTCCCCTTCCCCTGCCCCACTCCAATTGCATCTGTGGACTTGAAGCTACAAATCCATAGAGGCAGGAGGGAAGGTTAAACCAGGAGTGCCTCACCCTGTCCAAGTGACATGGATCCAGTTGGCAACACAGTCTGAAAAATGGTATTTCGTATTTTGAGAGAAACTTGTATGCAGATGTTGACTACTTGCCTCTTTTTGTTATCAACAGCTACCTGAAAACCAGTGCAATTCAACCTACTTTCTTGTTACAGATTCTCCAAGTCCATTTTAGGTAGTATTCTATTTTGTATAGGCTTTCACCTCTCTGGGTTTTAAAGAAAGCCGTGCTCTCTCTGCTCCCTGCAGTGTTTCAAAAAGTGCATGTAATGAATAGTAATTTTCGTCCTATACCAATGAAAATATTAGACTGCTAGTACTGCTGTTTGTGAAATTATTTAAGCTGCTCCTAACTCCCCCCATAATTCTTTTAAACTTCCGTGGGTGGCCATATTTGCAAGAGTTACAAATAACCAGATGGCATCAGAGACAGACCCACACAGACATGCAGAGTACTTTAACCAATCAGATCCCCTGTGTGGCACTGTTCTGAGCATGACTGCTTTCAAGGAGGCTCAGGAGAGCTGCAGTGGGGTGTAACTTTCACAAGCAGACCATCTCTTTCTGGCAAAATAAGGTGGGGAGGGTAGAGAATTAAGATTTGAGAGAAGAGTACTAATTAATTGGTTAATCACATTCAAATGACATTCTGAAAAACAGCATAATAGGACGGGATCACATTAAATTAATATAAATTATATGTTTCACTATATATGTAATATGGAGACCTCAACCCTTATACCTCAACAGCCTGTGTGCTACGGGGAAACACTTCCATGTACTGGGCTGTTTCTTGGTATTTTTATGATTGTACTCAGCCTATAGTTTATGTGCGAAGCAGTTTGTGTGCAAACCACATTCTGGCCATTGTAGAGTTGGCCAACTGGCCCTATTTTTTTTTTTCTTCAGATCAGTGCTGGCTTTATCCCACTGAATGCTGGGATTTTAAGTTTTGATTTCTGTGTTGAGTTCCTTAAGAAAAGCAGTACCACTTTCATGCAATGGAGTGAAACCAGTCTTGAACAATCCTGTCCTGAAAAAAATGGATCCAGCTGGTCAACCCTAGTCTCTCACCTCGACCAGAGCATCACCTGCAAATTACCAAGCTGCCAATTTGGATATGATTTCCAAACTGCCTGGTCCACTCTCACCTTAGCTTCTTATTGATGGCTGCTTGAAAGGCTTTCAAAAACCATAGGCTGGAAAGTCAACTTTTTTTTTTTTTTTTAAATTGAGGAAATGTGCATGAACATTTTTTGCTAGGTTTGTGTTGGGAAGCACTGCAGGGGGAGGGAGGGGCACGGAGGTCTATATATTTCCTTTACAAGATTTGCTGCTCCATTTATTTTTCTCCGCACATAGGTCCAAGAAAGCTGTGTTCTGTCTCACAAATACCTCTTCTTTTGAAATAATGATTAGTAAACCAACAACCGTGCCATGGTTTTAAACAAAAAAAAAAAAACAAAAACTGAAAAAAAAGTTAAAAAGCTTGATTTATTTTTCAATGTTTTCATACAGGAGCCGAGCAGAGACATGTACAGGAAAATCTTTGAATATTATTAATATCTCGCTGTGTGTAAATTATTCAACAATTAACTGTTTATATTAAAATTATGGAATAAAAATATCCATGAGTAACTTAGTTTATTCTGACTTTGTTTGGGCAGCGGGGAGGAGGGCTGATCCTAATCTGTTTTACAACGGTATTCTCCCAGCCTTCATTCTGTTTTGGGATCAGATTTTAAGAACTGTGCCAAAGTAACTGTGGTTGCTGACTTAATGGGGCAATAAATCAAAAACTGCACAGGGAGGTTTCAGGTTCTGTGACCTGCAAGCCTATTTTATTTATTTACAAGCATTTATAAGCCACTTTCTAGATCAAAAGATCATCCACGCCACTCACTGTGGAGATTCCCTTTGCACATCTGGCCCAACACGCAACTTTGCACCTGCATTGAAGCAAAGTATCAGCCCGGAAATATAATGTCGTGATTTCAGAATACTTCCCTCCCTCAACCTAACCTTGCTCCCTTTTACTTGCTGTGTTTTACCTGCATAAAAGCTTTTGAATATTGCCGTCTGAATCACAAGACCTACCCTGCACAGTGAAATAAAGAAAAGCATGTGTGAAGGCCCCAGATCCTAGCAGGAGTACCTTGGAAAAGGAAATTCTAATCAATGAGAATTCAGAGGACAGAAATACAAAATGCTTATCCTGGGGCTAATGCTTTTAAAAGTCTAGTGCCACGGTTCCTATCATGGATTGTCTTTTAAAAGTTGCTTTGGCCAGAATCTGATTTACTGGAGGCACACAATTGTTTTTATCCTCATCTCAACCTAGTTTTCCTTACATTCTTCATCCCCTTTCACTCATCACACCTCATGTTTACTCACATGCACCTCCTGGATGCACAGTACACATGCACCTATATATTCCCAGGCCCTACTAAAAATGATTATGCCACTGCTAAGCGCCCGGTGTACTCTTCTGCAGCTACTCGGGCAACCGGTGATCCCAGTCACTGAGTCTTGGTACTACATTCCTGGCCCTAAAGGATCCTAGTCCCTCTGAAATCAATCCAGAAAAATACAACCAAGGAAACTAGGTAACATTAAAATGCATATAATCTAGCAGTTTCACCTGTGATAAAGTCAGATGACGGAGCAATATTGCTGGTAATGGGTTATGGGAACTGAATTCAAAGTATATTAGGTAGCAAAATGCATCTCTCTGCTCTCCAGTCCTCTTTCCCTCCCCTCTTCTTGATACTCAGTCCTTCCATCTTCTCTTTCACTGTAGCTCTGCCCAGCCCTGGTAGGAAGAGAGTGGTGCTTCTTGCCTAAATCAGTGTTTTATGCCACATTGGATCCCATAGCTTTTGTGGGACCTACCAGGCCTGCATGGTTAATACAAGACTGGAAATGTGAAAGAGAAAAATGATGCAGGTATGAACTGTTGCTCTCCTGTTGGGGTTGCATGGAAGAACTAGGGTTCAGGTGCAGGGAGGGGGGAAAGCAATGGGTGAGTGTTAGAAGTTAGACTGCGGAGTTAGTGTTATATTACGCTATCTGATGGGAGAAGCAATCAGATAGGAGTTAGCAATCTGTTATTGATGCTTAGCTGACAAGCTAGGAGTAGTAATCTGATGTTATTGGCTCCTAAAGAAGGAGGAGTCAGCAATCTTGTAGGGTCTCAGATATCATCTTGCTAAGGAGTAGTAATCTGTAATAATCTGATATAGTTGTGGGTGGATCCCTGGGTCGGTGGCAGATGACTACACCCCGGGAGGATATCCTGAGAGGGACCACTGGCTAGGCTTGAGTATGGAGACAGACACTCATTAGTTCTTTTATTAAACAGGTTTTTGAAACTACCAGAGGTGGCAGTAGTGAGATGATATGCCCGGCAGGGCTGTAGTCCCTCAGCTACTGGAACAGTGATCCCAGGTTGGCTGAGCTGTTGAAAAACTGTAAAAAGTGAGTAGGCAGAGTTCATGAACAGAACTAGATGGCAAAACTCACAAGGTCTCAAGGAAGCTCAGGAGCTGGAAAGGTTTAGGCCCTCGAGGAAGCGGGTACCTGGTTCCAGGGAAAGCTCTGAGAGAGCGATGGTAACTCACAATTGATTGTAGCAGCGATAGCTTCCAGGCAGTAGAGAATCTTCAGAGTGTCCAGGAACATGGGCCCTCGAGGAGCGAGTACCGGTTCCTATCTGTAATCTGAAAGTAAAGAGAAGAGCGAGGCCCCCGAGGAGCGGGTACCTCTGGTAAGTCCGAGGAGGCAGAGTAGCTTGGGAAGCGTAACCGAAGCAATCCCCTTGCTAACTCAGATAGTGATAGAGACCTTTAAATACTGGAAGCGGATGACGTCATCTCAGGGGGATGCCCCTGAGGTTCACGCTCTTGCTGGAACTTCAATCAGAGCGTGCGCGCGCCCTAGGTCTTCAGGGAACATGGCGGATCTGCAACGTCGACCCGGTCCGGGGATGCTGCAGCAGCCAGCCGTCCATCAGACCTGGAGCGAGTTGCCACAGAAGTAAAGAGGGCGGAGTGAGGGTGTCGAGCAGCGATGGTTGCAACAGTAAGGAAGGAGGCAGAGATAAAAAAAGAAAAAAACAACCCAGGTTTTGCAAGCAGAGGTTCGGTGGAGGAGGGAGAGGACCTGGAAGGAATATGAGGTATGAATTGATTCTGCAAATCTAGTCATTAGGGACTGAGGGCAAGGCAAAGTGAAATTCAGATGAACTGACCCAAATGAAGGTGAACATGGAAGATGAAGTAAGCCAGATTGACAAACTGAAGGGTAGCAAATCACCTGGACCAGATAGTATACATCTCAGGGTTTTGAAAGAACTCAAAAATAAAATTTCAGACCTATTACAATTAATTTGTAACCTATCATTAAAATCATCTGTTGTACCTGAAAACTGGAAGGTGGCCAATGTAACCCTGAGATTTAAAAAGGGCTACAGGAGTAATCCGGGATTCTCCCAGGCCAAGCAGGATGGTAGTCCTCACATGTAGGTGACATCAGCAGACAGAGCCCTATCACGGAAAACTTTTCTGTCAAAGTTTCTAGAACTTTTGACTGGCACACTGAGCATGCCCAGCATGCCATAATCCCTGTAGCCAGAGGGGTCTCCCTTCAGTCTCTTTTTTTCCGCACTGCAGTTTGCCTCGCGGTTAGGAGCTCTGTGAGAATTTCTCACTACTTTTCCTCACGGAAAAACTTGAAGTTTTCTTCACAAAAAGTTCCCTCATAGGGGTCTCCCATCATGACATCGTTTTCTTGTCACTCTGTGAGTAATTTCTACCGTTTTCGGTCGGTTCCTGCTACCTTGTCTTCGGTTCCCGCAGGCCACTAACCGTTTTCGCGCCATTTTTTACACAATGGCGACAGGCTTTAGGAAATGCGTGTCCGCTTATGATGTTGATTACTGACCCACATGATGTTTGTGTGTTGTGCCTCGGCGCATCACACGATGTACGTCAATGCCCTAGCTGTGCTCAAATGACCTCGAAGGGCAGGCGTGCCCGTCTGGACAAAATAGAATCTCTGTTCAAGATAAAACTAACTCCATCGACGTCCACACAGTGATCACCGGCAAGAACATCATTAAAATCCATCGATAAACCTCGCCGGGAGTAGCAAGGCAACAGTGACAGTCCGTCACCGACAATATCCAGGGCATCGGCATCTTCTTCCTCTGTGCTGGAGAAGGACCAGGCCGAGCACCGAGGGAAACACTGTCACCGACTGGACTCTACACCTGGTGCCGGCACTGACACCGCTTCGGTCTCGATGGCTATCGAGCCGGTTGCGAAGAGGGCACAGGGAGAGGAGCCTCCAACCTCCTCTGTCCCAGAGACCCTGAGGCGATCCCCACCGATACCGGTGCCGGGTACTGAGCCCCCATAAATTCCTGTGGAGGTGCCAGTTTCGCCTAGCCTGCCTCCCCCTGCAGCTGTGTTATCTATACCTGCTTCCAGGGAGGAGCTGGACATCCTTGTCCGACAGGCGGTCCTCAGTGCCCTCCGGAACCTTCATCCACCACCGGTGCCGGCCCCCATACCAGCATCAACACCAGAGCCATCGTTCTATACACCTTTGCTCGACCGCCTGGATACACTCATTGGTGCTCTTCCGACCCAACCTGGGCCATCAGTACCAACACAACCTGAGTCTCCAAAACCCCCAATACCCATTCCAGGGTCCTCAGAACAAAGCATGGACTCCAGTCCTGTTCCAGTTCCACTTTCACCGATGCCGGAACCGGTTCCTGCTCCGTCGGGACTCTCAGGATCGAGACGCCCACGATTCCCTTCCATGCCATCGATGCTGCCAAAGATTCCATTGGTGCCGCCGCATCCTCCATCAAGACCTCCACCGATGCCTGCATATCCTGGAGTATCAGGTTTTTTCCCTCCCTCGGGATCTCATCCGGAGACCCCGATCAATCCATGGGAGGATGTTGACACTGACACTTCTACAGAGGACATACTCTCAGAGCCAGCTCCTCCAGAAGAAAGGAGACTAGGTCCTCAGGAGAACCTCTCCTTTGCTAATTTTATAAAGGAAATGTCAGAGACCATTTCTTTTGACCTAATCACCGAAGAGGACACACGTCATAAGACATTGGAAGTCATTCAATTTGTGGATGCCCCCAAAGAAATTGTGGCTATTCCAGTCCACGAAGTGCTCTTGGATCTGCAACATCGCCTTTGGGAGCACCCTTGCTCTATCCAATCAGTTAATAGAAAGACAGATGCAACTTATCTAGTCCAGCACACTCCAGGGTTTCAGAAGCCACAGCTACCCCACCAATCAGTGGTAGTGAAATATGCGCAGAAGAAGGCCAAAAGACTACGCCTCCATTCTTCAGCTCCCCCTGGAAAGGACCGGAAATTCTTAGATGCTTTGGGTAGAAAGGTCTTTCAGGGCTCTGTGTTAGTGTCACGCATAGCTGCCTATCAATTATACATGACACAATACCAGAGGAACCTGTGGAAGCAGGTCCAAGGCATAGCAGATTCTCTGCCTCAACAACAACAAGAAACCCTCACTGCCATTCTCCAGAAAGGTCTCGAGGCAGGAAAACATGAAGTCAGAGTGGCTTATGATTCTTTTGAGACTGCATCCCGCTTATTGGCAACAGGAATCAGTGCCAGAAGGTGGGCCTGGCTTAAGGCATCTGACTTCAAACAGAAGTCCAGGACAAGCTCATTGATCTCCCTTGTATCAGTGATAATCTCTTCGGCGACAAGATTCAAGACGCAGTGGCTCAACTAAAAGACCATCATAAGACCCTGCGTCAACTTTCCACAGTGACTGCCAAAACTCCCTCCTCTGCTCGAAACACCACGAGAAGGGTCACGAGAAGACCCTTTTACCGCTCACGCAAAAACTACCCACCTACATATCTCGCATGAGACCAGCCAAACCACCTCAGAAAGCACATCCACGGCAGGCCAAAACGTCCAGACTTCAGCCAGGCCCACAAACGGGCCCAGCCTCTGGATTTTGAAATCTGTCCCGAGAACAGCTGCCACTCTACCAACCCAAGACCAGAATTACCTGTAGGAGGGCAGCTACACCACTTTATCACAAACTGGCGCCGCATTACAACCAACCAATGGGTAATATCCATCATAACCCACGGATACCATCTAAATTTCCTCATGGTACCCCCGGATTCACCACCCAATCCGCTGTGGATTCGAAGAAATCACACAACCCTTCTAGAGTCAGAATTGTCCACCCTCCTGAACGCCAGGGCTGTGGAGACTGTTCCCCTGGCGCAGCAGGACAGAGGGTTCTACTCCTGCTATTTTCTAATTCCAAAGAAATCAGGCAGCCTCCGATCCATCCTAGACCTCTGCAATATCAACAAATTTCTACAAAAAGAAAAGTTCAGGATGGTGACCCTAGGCACCATGCTTCCCCTTCTACAGCAAGGAGACTGGCTCTGTTCTCTGGATCTTCAAGACGCCTATGCGCACATTCCCATATCCTCACATCACCGCAAATATCTGCATTTTATAATGGGGCATCAACATTTCCAGTACTGGGTTCTGCCTTTTGGACTTGCCTCGGCACCCCGTGTATTTACAAAATGCCTAGCAGTGGCTGCCGCTCATCTACGCAAAAGCAGCATACACATGTTTCCTTACCTGGGCAACTGGCTAATCAAGAGCCAATCCAAGCAGGGAGCTCTCAACGCTCTACAGCTCACTATCAATCTGCTACACTCATTGGGGTTTTTCATCAATTACCAGAAATCCCACCTGACTCCATCTCACCTCCTTACCTTCATCGGAGCAGATTTGGACACCACAGTCGCAAAGGCCTTCCTGCCCAATGACTGCGCAGGCACACTATCAAAACTAGCTACAGCTCTGCGCACAAAGAAAACAGCCTCAGCCCCTCAATTCCTTACGTTGCTGGACCACATGGCTTCCACAATCCACGTCACTCCTATGGCCAGGCTAGCCATGAGAATAACTCAATGGACTTTGAAATCTTTTGAAGTCACTCAACCTCTTTCCTCTCAGATCCAAGTCACCAACCTGCTACATCTCTCACTTCTCTGGTGGACAAACAAAGCCAACTTGCTGACAGGTCTACCCTTCCAGCAATCAGTTCCTCAGGTGACCTTAACCACGGACGCATCCAACTTAGGTTGGGGAGCTCATGTGAACAATCTTCAAACACAAGGGACTTGGACACAACTCAAAGCAACGTTTCAAATCAACTTCCTAGAGCTTCGAGCCATACGCTATGCTCTATTTGCGTTCAAGGACTGCCTTTCACACAAGACTGTTCTCATATAAACAGACAACACAGTTGCAATGTGGTACTTGAACAAACATGGAGGAACAGGCTCTTATCTTCTCTGCCAGGAAGCCATGCAGATCTGGGCCTGGGCCCTTGCACATTCCATGCATCTCCAGGCCACTTATCTGGCAGGCATACAGAACATAGTAGCAGACTGCCTCAGTCAACAGTTCCATCCCCACGAATGGTCTCCGGATCCTGTAGTCACCAAGAGAATCTTCCAGCGTTGGAGGGTCAACCAACAATAGACCTCTTTGCATCCAAACTGAATCACAAAATGGACAGATTCTGCTCCCTGCACAAGCAGTGAAATACGTTAGCCGTGGACGCCTTTGCTCGCCCCTGGAACACAGGCCTCCTTTATGTGTATCCCCCGATACCGCTGACAGCCAAAACTCTCATGAAACTACAACAGGACAAAGGGTAGATGATACTTATAGCCCCGTATTGGCCTTGACAAGTATGGTTTCCCATGCTTCTCAACCTCTCCATCCGAGAACCAATTCGCCTAGGCACAGCACCCAATCTCATAACTCAGAACCACAGCATGTTATGCCACCTGAACCTTTAGACCCCTGTCCTTCACAGCCTGGATGTTGAAAGCCTGATCCTAGAACCGCTCAATCTTTCAACTAAGGTTTCTCAAGTGCTTGTAGCTTCACGAAAGCTTTCCACACGAAAATCCTATCTTTCTAAGTGGAGAAGATTTACCACGTGGTGTACATGTAAAGGTATAGATCCCTTTTCCTGCCCCACTCCATCTCTATTAGACTATCTCTGGCACCTTTCAGAATCTGGTCTCCAGACTTCCTCGGTACGGGTACACCTCAGTGCCATCTCGGCATACAAGAGAGTAGGGGATGCCCCGATAACAGCACAGCCCCTTTTGAGTCTGTTTATGAGGGGCCTACTACAACTTAAGCCCCCTCTAAGGCCACCAGTTACTGAATGGGACCTAAACGTGGTACTTACAAGACTCATGTGTTCCCCGTTTGAGCCTTTGCACTCCTGTGAAGTTAAATATATTACATGTAAAGTTCTTTTCCTAGTAGCCATCACATCTACTTGAAGGGTTAGTGAGTTACAAGCACTTGTCACATACTCACCCTATACAAGGTTCCTCCATGACCAAGTGGTCCTCCGTACTCACTCTAAATTCCTTCCCAAGGTGGTAACTGACTTTTACATGAATCAATCTATAGTCTTGCCAACCTTTTTCCCAAGGCCTCACTCTCACCAGGGTGAGAGAGTTTTACACACCTTGGACTGTAAACGTGCATTTTACCTAGACCGCAACGCAGTCCATAGGTAATCCACCCAACTCTTTGTTTCTTTCGATAAAACAAACCAGGTGTGGCGGTGGGCAAACAAACTCTCTCCAACTGGCTACCAGACTGTATCGAATTCTGCTATGACAAAGCGGGCCTTCCTCTCCAGGGATGAGTGAAGGCACACTCAGTAAGAGCCATGGCAACCTCAGTAGCACACTATCATTCAGTACCGATTGCTGAGATCTGTAAAGCTGCAACATGGAGCTCTCTTCACACATTTGCAGCGCATTACTGCCTGGACAAGAAAGGACGTCAAGACTCTACCTTTGGCCAACCAGTCTTGAAGAACTTATTCCCAGTATAATCCCAACTCCTTCCACATCCATCTGCTGTGATTTCAGGCTGCCTCATTTTTCCCAACAGTTATACCAGTTGTTGTGCCTGTAGCACAAGTTGTATGCTGTTGGTACAACTAAATATGAGTCAGCCTGTAGCTTGCTAATCACCCACATGTGAGGACTACCATCCTGCTTGTATACTACATCTACCGGTTCACCTTTATCCACGTTTATTAACTCCTTCAAAAAAGTGAAGCAGATTTGTGAGGCAAGACTAGCCTTTTCCGTGATAGCGCTCCATCTGCTGACATCACCCACATGTGAGGACTACATCCTGCTGTCCTGGGAGAACACCTGTTACAGGTAAACAACTCTGCTAACTATATAGACAGGTGAGCATGACATCAGTGCTGGGAAAAATCATGGAAACTATTATAAATAATAAAACCACAGAATATATACACAGACGTGATTTAAGGGGACACAGCCAGCATGGATTTACCCAAGAGAAGTCTTGTCTCACAAATCTAAATTTTTTTGAAGGGGTGAATAAGCATGTGGATAAAGGTGAACTGGTAGATATGGACTTGGATTTTCAGAAGGCATTTGACAAAGTCCCTCATGAGAGGCTTCTAAGAAAACTAAAAAGTCATGGGATAGGTGGTGATGTCCTTTCTTGGATTGCAAACTGGCTAAAAGTCAGGAAACAGAGAGTAGGATTAAATGGACAATTTTCTCAGTGGAAGGGAGTGGACAGTGGAGTGCCTCAGGGATCTGTATTTGGACCCTTACTTTTCAATATATTTATAAATGATCTGGAAAGGAATACGACGTGTGAAGTAATCAAATTTGCAGTTGATACAAAATTATTCAGAGTAGTTAAATCACAAGTGGATTGTGATAAATTGAGAGACTGGAAAATTGGGCATCCAAATGGCAGATGAAATTTAATGTGGACAAGTGCAAGGTGATACATATAGGGAAAAATAACTCATACTGTAGCTACACAATGTTAGGTTCCATATTAGGAGTTACCACCCAGGAAAAAGATCTGGATGTAATAGTTGATATTATATTGAAATTGTCTGCTCAGTGTTCTGTAGCAATCAAAAAAGCAAACAATTTTAGAAATTATTAGGAGAGGAATGGCAAATAAAACGGAGGTTGTCATAATGCCTCTGTATCACTCAATGGTTAGACCGCACCTTAAATATGTGTGCAATTTTGCTCACCGCATCTAAAAAAATATATAGTTGCACCGGGGAAAGTACAGAAAAGGGCGACCAAAATGATAAAGGGGATGGAACAGCTCCCCTATAAGGAAAGGCTAAAGACATTATGGCTGTTCAGCTTGGAGAAGAGACAGCTGAGGGGGAATATGATAGAGGTCTAGATAATCATGAAAGGACTTGAACGGGTAAATGTGAAACAGTTATTTACTCTTTCAGATAATACAAGGATTAGGGGGCACTCCATGAAGTTTGCAAGTAGCACATTTAAAACAAATCAGAGAAAATTCTTTTTCATTAATACACAATTAAGCTCTGGAATTTGTATGTTCTTAAGACTATTTTTTGAACATGCATGTGAGTCTTCCCTAATGTCTGTAGAGCAATCTTTCACAACACTGTCAATATAAAAAATTTTTCCAATCACATTTTCAAAGATATAAAATTTGTCATTTCAATTTTTTCCATGTGCATGAGGTTGTCAACATATTTAAATGAAGCATGAAATATAGGTGTTTTTTATTAACTTCCTGCACTTAGCTCAAGCTGACATCACAGCAGGAGCATGCTTGGGGGCCAGGAGTGGGGCTTCCTTTGCCTCATTCCAGATAATGTTGCTCTCAGGAGAGCATTCTGTAAACCTAAAAAGGGGAGAAAGAGGTTCTTTTGCAATTAAGCTGGTAATACATTATGCTTTCTTTCCATTATCAGAAGTCCTTCACCCATCTTCTCTCATGGTATGCAAAGGCCTGTGATAAGGACTGAAGATTATTAGCAGTGGGGAAAGCTGGTAAAACACAGTGATGGTTAGCTCTGTGTGTTGGCTTAAGTAGAGAAGCGTGTATGCATATCCTCTTGGGATGGAAGAACAGCGCTTCTCAACACAGTCCTTGGGGCACACCTAGCCTGTCAGGTTTCCAGAATATCTACAATGAACATGCATGAGATAGATCTGCATTCAACGAAAGCAGTGCATGCAAATCTATCTCATGCAAATTCATTGTGGATATCCTTTAAACCTGACTATCAGGCCGATACAGTACAGTGCACTCCGGCAGAGCGCACTGTTAACCTGCGATTGGATACGCGTTTGACGCGCTAGCGTTACCACTTATTCAGTAAGGGGGTCAAACGTGCGTCCAACCCCCCCGAACCTAATAGCGCCCGCAACATGCAAATGCATGTTGATGGCCCTATTAGGTATTCCCGCACGATTCAGAAAGGAAAATGTGCAGCCAAGCCACACATTTTACTTTCAGAAATTAGCGCCTACCCAAAGGTAGGCGCTAATTTCTCCGGGCACCGGGAAAGTGCAGTTTTTACTGCTTTTCTGTGCACCCTCCAAGTTGGAGATCCCGAAAGTTACAAAAAGTTTAAAAAAAAATTAGAAGTCTGCCTGCGGCTTGAAAACCGGATGCTCAATTTTGCCGGCGTCCAGTTTCCGAACCCGTGGCTGTCAGCGGGTTTGAGAACAGACGCCGGCAAAATTGAGCGTTGGCTGTCAAACCCACTGACAGCCACCGCTCCTGTCCAAAAAGAGGCGCTAGGGACGCGCTAGTGTCCCTAGCGCCTCTTTTTACCTATTTTTTTACCGCCGACCCTAATTTGAATACTGAATCGCGTGCACAGGCAAACGCCCGCTCTCCCGCGGACTTTACTTGGTTAGTGGTTGAGAAGCACTGAGGGACAGAACCAAAGAGGAAGTAAACAAACACTGACTTGGATATGCCACCAAATCTTAAAATTAAGAAGAACATAAGAACATGCCATACTGGGTCAGACCAAGGGTCCATCAAGCCCAGCATCCTGTTCCCAACAGTGGCCAATCCAGGCCATAAGAACCTGGCAAGTACCCAAAAACTAAGTCTATTCCATGTTACCCTTGCTAGTAACAGCAGTGGCTATTTTCCAAGTCAACCCAATTAATAGCAGGTAATGGAATTCTCCTCCAAGAACTTTTCCAATCCTTTTTTAAACACAGCTATACTAACTGCACTAACCACATCATCTGGCAACAAATTCCAGAGTTTAATAGTGTGTTGCGTAAAAAAGAACTTTCTCCGATTAGTTTTAAATGTGCCACATGCTAACTTCATGGAGTGCCCCCTAGTCTTTCTATTATCCGAAAGAGTAAATAACCGATTCACATCTACCCGTTCTAGACCTCTCATGATTTTAAAAACCTCTATCATATCCCCCCTCAGCCGTCTCTTCTCCAAGCTGAAAAGTCCTAACAGCTTTAGTCTTTCCTCATAGGGGAGCTGTTCCATCCCCCTTATCATTTTGGTAGCCCTTCTCTGTACCTTCTCCATCGCAATTATATCTTTTTTGAGATGCGGCGACCAGAATTGTACACAGTATTCAAGGTGCGGTCTCACCATGGAGCGATACAGAGGCATTATGACATTTTCCGTTTTATTCACCATTCCCTTTCTAATAATTCCCAACATTCTGTTTGCTTTTTTGACTGCCGCAGCTCACTGAACCGACGATTTTAATGTGTTATCCACTATGACGCCTAGATCTCTTTCTTGGGTTGTAGCACCTAATATGGAACCTAACATTGTGTAACTATAGCATGGGTTATTTTTCCCTATATGCATCACTTTGCATATAGGGAATGCCCAATTTTCCAGTCTCACAAGGTCTTCCTGCAATTTATCACAATCTGCTTGTGATTTAACTACTCTGAACAATTTTGTATCATCTGCAAATTTGATTATCTCACTGTCATATTTCTTTCCAGATCCTTTATAAATATATTGAAAAGTAAGGGTCCCAATACAGATCCCTGAGGCACTCCACTGCCCACTCCCTTCCACTGAGAAAATTGTACATTTAATCCTAGTCTGTTTCCTGTCTTTTAGCCAGTTTGCAATCCATGAAAGGACATCGCCACCTATCCCATGACTTTTTACTTTTCCTAGAAGCCTCTCATGAGGAACTTTGTAAAACACCTTCTGAAAATCCAAGTATACTACATCTACGGGTTCACCGGTAGATGTTTATTAACTCCTTCAAAAAAGTGAAGCAGATTTGTGAGGCAAGACTTGCCCTGGGTAAAGCCATGCTGACTTTGTTCCATTAAACCAAGTTTTTCTATATGTTTTGTGATTTTGATGTTTAGAACACTTTCCACTATTTTTCCTGGCACGGAAGTCAGGCTAACCGGTCTGTAGTTTCCCGGATCACCCCTGGAGCCCTTTTAAAATATTGGGGTTACATTAGCTATCCCCCAGTCTTCAGGTACAATGGATGATTTTAATGATAAGTTACAAATTTTTACTAATAGGTCTGAAATTTCATTTTTTAGTTCCTTCAGCTGGGATATCGCCTTAGCAGTGTAGACTGGAATAACTGGGCAGACTGGATGGGTCAATTGGTCTTCATCAGCTGTCATCTACTATGTTACCATGAATATTAAGTTAAAAAGAAAAAGGTTCTAGTATTATGGCAGGAAGGGAAAATCGGATGAAATGGGCCTTGGTAGTCATTAATTGCCCTTGTATTCTTTTCTTTTTTTATTTCAGCTCTGCAATAAAGTCATAAACCAAAAAAATCAAGACAGCTTTTTTTTGTTTTTTGCAATTGCTGTCTTGATATAAATATATATAATATTTACTTTATAATATGATATCCACCCTGCTTTAAATAGCAGCTGATCCTGAGCCCCATCAGCATGACGTGTGTCATGATCAGGAAAGCGTGATATGGGTGTGAACACACGCCATCCATCACTCCCGTGAAACCCATTACCCCTCTTAGGCAGCGATCATGCGTAGAGATTGGAAACCGGATCTAATGCAGTCATGAAAGCGACGCTTGTTCTTGGATTACCAGATAGCGGAGGGTGCCGTCCCCAGCAGAAAAGAGAGAATACATAAGTTTATTGTGTAATTTCTGACACAGTGCAGACTGAAGTTTTGTTGATTAAACGGGGCCACGCATTCAAAGAAACCCTACGCTCTGGGTAGCGTGCAATATTACAAATTCTTAAGCGCCACGCTCCCTTACCAATGACCTCATATGGATTTATTTAATTATTTTAAATCCTTTTATTCCGCTGCCTCCATACAATAGTTCGGTGCGGATTACAAGCGACATCCATAAAATTGGAATCCAATTGGTCCACATAGCATGAATGTGTGTGTGTGTGTGTGTGTCACCATTTGTGATGTTATGGCCAATAGGGCCCAGTCAGGTCCAGCAAGTGTGAAGGCATTGGTAATAATCTTCATCCACATGGCTACTTGAAGAATTAAAAAAAAAAAAAAAAAGATTGCTAATGATACTCATATTCTCCCAGGACAACCAGGATGTTAGTCCTCACATCTGGGTCTCGTCACTGGACGGAGCCCTATCACGGAAAACTGTCAAAGTTTCTAGAAACTTTTGACTGGCACACTGAGTATGCCCAGCATGCCATGATCCCTACAGCCACAGGGGTCTCCCTTCAGTCTCTTTTTTTCCGCGTTGCTGTTAGCCTTGCGTTTAAGGAGCTCTGTGAGTTCTCTCACAAATATTTCCTCACGGAAATTCAAAGTTTTTCACTTAAAAAAATTCCCTACACGGGTCTCCCTTCAAACAATGTTCGGTGAGTACTGTTCCGGGGTTTTTTTTCCAGTCGGTTCCTGCCACCTCACCATCGATACCCGCAGGCCTATGACCGTTCCTGGCCTTAAAAAGTATCCAAACTGCCCCAGAACGATGTCTATTACGGACCCACATCAAATATGCATACTTTGCCTTGGTCCCAGTCACGATGTCCGCGTATGTTCCACCTGCACACAAATGTCTCCAAAGGGCAGGCGTGCCCGTCTCGATAAGATGGAGAATCTCTTCAATAAAGTTACTCCATCGACATAGTCATCACCGATGATAATACCCTCTTTCATCGAGAAAAGTCACCAGGGAAAGAAGAAAAACGGTGACCATCCATTACCGACTCCATCTGGGACATCAGTGGCTTCTTCCTTGGTGCCAGGTAAAGACGGGACTGAGCATTGGGGAAAAAGACGTCACCGTCATCGGACCAAATCCATGCCAAGTGAAGGAACCGATATGGCATTTATGGCCATCGATCCGATAGTGAAGTGGGCCCGGAAACACGAGTCTCCATGCCCCTCTGGACCGGAGGCACCGAGGCGCTCCCCACCGGCATCGGTGTTGGAGACTGAGCTACCCCATTTTCATGTGTGGCTGAGCCAGTAGCACCCACCATGCCTTCTCCTGTGACAGTGGATCCTATCCCAGGCTCCAGGGAAGAGCTAAATGTCCTGGTCAGACAGGCAGTCATCGAGGCATTCCGAAATCTACAACATCCACCGATGCCGGTCACCATACAGACATCAACACCGGAGCCATCGGTGTTTGCGCCACTGTTAAACAGACTCGATGCCTTGATCGGCGCCTTCCTGACACAGCCTAGGCCAGTGACACCGATGGAACCTCCGATGACTCCACCGACAATACCCATTCCGGGTTCATCGGAAGACGAGGATATGGATTCTAGTCCTATTCTACCTATTCCATAGATATTGGACCCTTTACCTGGTCCATCGGGACTTCAAAAACCCCACCAGCCAAGACTTCCATCGATGCCTCTTCCTGGTCCATCGGGGGACACCGGATGTCGATTCCCATCGATGCCATCCGGATCACCATCGATGCCAAAGTATCCTCCTTCAAAGGCATCAAAAATGTCATCGATGCCAAAATGTCCTATTATTCAGGATATTCTTCCTCCACCTGGGTCCCATTTAGAACCCCGGTATAATCCATGGGAAGATGTGGATACGGACACAGATACAGAAGATCTCATATCAGAGCCTTCTCCACGGGAGGAAAGAAGAAAGTCTCCCCCCAGAAGACTTATCTTTTGCAAATTTCATAAAAGAAATGTCTGAGACAATACCATTTGACCTGTTTACAGAAGAGGACACCAGACACAAAACACTGGAAGTCCTCCAATTCGTCGAGGCCCCCAAAGAAGTCATGGCTATACCGTCCATGAAGTGCTTTTAGATCTACAGCACCGTCTTTGGGAACAGTTCCACCCGTTAAAAGAACTGATGCAACGTACCTTGTACAGCACACACTGGGGTTCCAAAAACCACAGCTACCACATCAATCAGTGGTGGTGAAATCGGCGCAAAAGAAAGCCAGAAAACAAAACCCTCATTCTTCTGCCCCCCCCAGGGAAAGAACAAAAATTTCTCAATGTACTAGGCCCCAAAATATTCCAAGGCTCCATGCTACTGTCACATATAGCAGCCTATCAACTCTATATGACATAGTATCAGAGGAACCTGTGGTAACAGGTACAGGATATAACCGACAATCTTCCACAACAACAGAGAACCACTCAATGCCATTATCCAAAAAGGCCTTGAGTCAGGAAAACACGGGGTACGAGCGCCATATGATTCATTTGAAACTTCTGCACGCATGTCGGCTACAGGAATCAATGCCAGAAGATGGATTTGGTTAAAAGCTTCAGATCTCCAATCAGAAGTGCAAGATAAGTTGGCATGCACCGGAGACAACCTCTTTGGTGATAAAATTCAAGATGCTGTCTTACAGTTAAAAGATCACCATGAGACACTACGCCAGCTTTCAAAGTTATCGGCTGAGCATCCATCCTCAGCTCGAAAGCCCATAAGAAGGGATACTAGGTAGAGATGTGAATCGGAACCGGTATCTGTTCGGATTCCGGTTCAGATTCACATCGTGAAAATTTTATCTTGCAGTCCGATCGGTTTTTTTTTTTTATCAGCTGCGCCCGAGCCGATAACCAAAAAATTGAGCCGACTCTTTAAAATGAGTTTGTTAGTATTCCCCCACCCTCCGGACCCCCCCCCCAAAAAATTTTTTTAAATACCTGGTGGTCCAGCGGGGGTCCCAGGAGCATTCTCCCACGCTTGGGGCTGTCAGCTGCCAGTAAACAAAATGGCGCCGATGGCCCTTTGCCCTTAGCATGTGATAGGGTATCCGTGCCATTGGCCGGTCCCTGTCACATGGTAGGAGCAATGGATGGCCGGCGCCATCTTTAAAAATGGCGCGGGTCATCCAGTGCACCTACCATGTGACAGGGGCCGACCAATGGCACCGATAGCCCCTGTCACATGGTATCGGACGATATTTTCAATCGTCAGATAAACGATTCACATCCCTAATACTAGGAAACCCTTCTACTTTGTCGATACTACCCACCCGCATCTAGCGTGTGACCTACAAAACCACCTCAGCAGGGATGTCCAAGCCAGACAAAACAAACCAGGACTCAACCAACCCCGCAAACAGGACCGGCATCTGGGTTTTGAAAGATTTCCAGAGAACAGCAGCCACTCCAACAATCCAAGACCAGACTTGCCTGTAGGAGGTCGCCTCCATTATTTCAAATAAAACCTGGCGCCTTATAACCACAGATCAGTGGGTTAGGCCATCATGAACAGAGGACAGTCTCAAATTTCTCACGATACCTCCGGATTCACCACCCACTCCACTGTGGTCACACAACAACCACATATCTCAGCTAGAGTCAGAACTCTCCAGCCTGCTGAATTCCAGAGCTGTCGAAACCGTTCCCCGGTCTCAACAAGGCAAAGGGTTCTACTCCCGCTATTTCCTAATTCCAAAGAAAACAGACAGCCTCAGTCCCATTCTAGACCTCCGCAATCTCAACTAATTTTTTCAAAAAAAAGTTCAGGATGGTCTCCCTCGGGACCATTCTTCCCTTACTACAACAAGGAGATTGGCTCTGTTCTCTGGACCTGCAAGACGCCTATGCTCACATCCCCATTTCCCCACAACTTCAAAAATACCTACAATTCATAGTGGGGCAAAAGCATTTCCAATATCAAGTTCTACCATTCGGACTGGCTTCAGCACCTCGGGTGTTCACAAAATGCCTTGCAGTAGCTGCTGCACATCAAAGAAAAAACAGCATTCACGTTTTTCCCTACCTAGACGATTGGCTCATCAGGAGTCAATCCAAGCAAGGAGCTCTCGCTGCCCTAAAAAGCACCATGACTGTTACATTCCCTGGGATTCCTAATCAACTATCAGTAATCACATATGAATCCATCTCAGATCCTTACCTTCATTGGAACAGACCTCAACACCACAGTCGCAAAAGCTTTTCTGCCTAACGACCATGCACACAACCTTGCAAATTCTCTGAGCATGTGCAAAGTAGCCTCTGTCCATCAATTTCTTACACTACTGGGCCACATGGCATCTACAGTCCACATTACCCCTATGGCGAAGTTAGCCATGAGAAGGACTCAATGGAATTTGAAATCTCAGAGGCTCCAAGCTGTTCAGCCACTATCGTCCCTAATATGAGTCACCCACGAGTTACGTCTCTCACTTCGCTGATGGACAAACAAACCTACTTTACAGACTGGCCTATTATTCCAGCAACCGGCTCCTCAAGTAACCTTGACCACGGATGCATCCACCTTCGGTTGGGGAGCTCACGTCAACAACCTCCAAACGCAAGGTATGTGGACCCCGCTCGAAGCAAAGTCTCAAATCAACTTTCTAGAACTTCGAGCGATATGCTATGCCCTTTATGCCTTCAAAGACTGCCTCTCCCACAAGACTGTGCTGATACAAACAGACAACACAGTAGCAATGTGGTACATAAACAAACAGGGAGGCACAGGCTCGTATCTGCTTTGCCAAGAAACAGTGCAGATCCTGGCATATTCCATGCATCTCAAGGCCACCTATCTGGCAGGCATACAAAATGTCCTAGTGGACAGTCTCAGTTGAAGTTTCCACCCCCATGAATGGTCTCTGGATCCCTGTGTAGCAAGCAAAATCTTTCAACGCTGGGGTCAACCAACCATCAACCTCTTTGCGTCCAAACTGAACCACAACGTGGAAAGGTTCTGCTCCCTCCACAGCCGTCGATGAACGTTCATCAGGGATGCCTTTGCTCACCCCTGGAGTAAAGGCCTCCTTTATGCATATCCTCCGATACCACTCATACCCAAAATTCTCATGAAGCTACAACAGAACTCTCGTGAAGCTACAACTAGGGATGTGAATCATTTTTTGACGATTTAAAATATCGTCCGATATATTTTAAATCGTCAAAAATCGTTAGAATTACAATAGGAATTCCCCCGATTTATCGTCAAAAATCGTAAATCGGGGGGAGGGGAAGGGGGAGGGCGGGAAAACCGGCACACTAAAACAACCCTAAAACCCACCCCGACCCTTTAAAATAAATCCCCCACCCTCCCGAACCCCCCCAAAATGTCTTAAATTACCTGGGGTCCAGTGGCGGGGTCCCGGTGTGATCTTCCACACCGGGACCAAAATGGCGCCGGCGCTACCTTTGCCCTGTCATATGACAGGTCAAAGGTAGCGCCAGTGCCATTTTGGTTCTTGTCCCCCGACGTCACGAGCGCAGGAGATCGCTCCCGGACCCCTGCTGGACCTCCAGGGACATTTGGCCAGCTTGGGGGGGCCTCCTGACCCCCACAAGACTTGCCAAAAGTCCAGCAGGGGTCCGGAAGCGACCTCCTGCACTCGAATCATCTCACATAAGGTCTTTAGAAAGTTCAGTAGCTGGAAAGGGTTAGGCCCTCGAGGAGAGAGTACCTGGTTCCAGGGAAAGCTCTGAGAGAGCGATGGTAACTCACAATTGTCTGTATTTGTGATAGCTTCCAGGCAGTAGAAAATCTTCAGAGTGTTCAGGAACATGGGCCCTCGAGGAGCGAGTACCGGTTCCCATCGGCAATCTGAAATAGAGAAAAGAGAGCGAGGCCCCTGAGGAGCAGGTACCCCTGGTAAGTCCGAGGAGGCAGAGTAGCTTAGGTAGCGAAACCCCTTTGCTAACTCAATCCGTTAGCAATTTCTGAGACCTTTTATATTGGAAGTGGATGACATCAGTTCAGGGGGACGCCCCGAGGTTCACGCCCTTGCTGGTACATCATTCAGAGCGCACGCGCGCCCTTCGTCATCAGGAACATGGCGGATTCACAGCGTCATGCCGCTCCGGGGACACCGGAGGAAGACGGCAAGAAGATGCCGTGGCAGCAAACCGTCCATCAGTCCTGGAGGGAGTTGCCACAGTGGTAAGGAGAGCGGAGTGAAGGCATCTAGCAGCAACGGACGCAACATTGTTCAAGGTTGTTATCCAGACTCTGCAGGACAAAGTCCCTCTTAACTATCTTATTACACAACGGAATGCAGATCTAGGGTTGAGCTTGCAAGAGAAGGCCTGGATTTGGAAGGTTGTCTATGCTGCTTCATTGTGTAGCTGTAGAATGGAGTTACTTTATAAGTTGTTACACCGGACAAAGAGATACCTAGTTTTTAATTTAAAAAAAAAAAAAATTCTCTCTTTCTTCTTCATGGCTTTGTTGGAGAGATGTGGGGAGGAGGTATCCTATGTGGTGGTTTTGCCCTGTAGTCCAGTTGTTCTGGTCAAGGGAAGATAAAGATGGGGAAATTCTTGGGTCACAGATACATTTTATATCTGCCTTGTGTTTATTAGGTTGCGTTGGATTTGGACCTGTGGTGGATGTATATTCACTTCAATTACGTAAACAGCTGCTACTGGCATCTAAACTCAAAATTGCCACTTTCTGGAACGTAACTCTTCTGCTGATGCACTGGAAGAAGCAGGACCATGAAGTGGCCCTAATTGAAAATTTGACATATGAGTGGAGGAACAATAGTGCTATGCATTATAAAGTACATGGGAAGTCTTGGGATTTTGTTTCACGGCAGTGATTTTGAATTTTATTGAAGAGTTGTTTATTATTACATTTTGTCAGCACTATTGCGGTTTTTTGTAATGTACTTCCACTGATAATGGGTCTTGTAATGTTCTGCTTACAAGTTGTAATTAACTGATTGATCAGCTGATTTTGAGAATAAACAGTTTTAAAAAATACATTAGAATAGCAACATATGAGCTACTTACAGTGACTGGGGAATATCGTGCTCCTCTTTCACCTTGATATTTCTGAGACCCTGTTACTGGGTAGAGTCATGTATTCATAGGCACCAGCTCTGTGGTGCTTGAGCACTCCCAATGTTGAGTAAACTCCTTCACTGTGTCCAGGGAGGGGTAACTTGAGTTGAGCACCCACACTTGTTTTGAAAAGTTACTTCAAGTGTATGTATTTAGAAGTAGTTTAAGTAAATTCACACGTTGTGTATGTGGGGAGGGGCTAGGTATTTCCATTTCACATATGAGGCTGTGGTTAGAGATGGAGCTGCAGTGTGGGAGCACAAACAGCTCATCCTCAGAACCAAAGAGTAAAGGCTCCACCTGGTGGTCAACAGATGGTGATGAAGTGCTTGAGAAAATGGGTCTCCAGCCTGGCCAAGGCTTGGAGGGTGGGACGGAGGAATTATAAAGAAGTGCACACTCCAGTTCTTCAATGCCCCAGGTCCAGGACCGTAACTGCAATGACTACACAAAACATAAGCTGGACAGGGATATGAAAGTGAAGGCTCCTGGTGCTAGGATTCCAGCCTGATTTGAGTTAGAAGCCCAAAAAGAGCAGCAGGAAACTGCCTGGTCTAAAATAAATACATAAATGTACAGGTGTCTTTCAAAGACACTAAGTATTTGCTGCCTCCGTCTAATCCAGGATTTTAAGTCAAAAGAAGAATTACTTGGATATACATGCAACACTCATGAGTAAGTACCTATATCCCAACTGAGTATCACTGCCAGAATATCATAACTCCTAGATGTAGACGGAAAACATCCCCAAGGATCCTATATCCTGGGGAGACACAGCAGTTACCAAAACCAAAGGGAAGCTGAATTGAGTTAGTGAGTATCTCCCCTGGGAAAAGCTGCTGGAACACACCTCCTCCTTCTTGCCCTACATCCTTCTAAAAGTCCTTATAGCCCCTGATTGACACGTACTAAAATGCACACACAAACAGGGATGCATGGTGACACCATCTCAATTTGAGAGCAGGATCCTGTATAAATTTAGTAAGAGACCACAATAATCTTATATAGGCACAACAGCTTGAGTCAGAAAGGAGGAAGAGTAGATGCTGCGTTAGCTCCAGTGGCGTAACAAAGGAGGTGCGAGGAGTGTGGTCCACCCTGGGGTGCCGAGAGGGTTGAAATACATGACGGCCCAGAACACCCTGGTATTTTTGTAGATGGGAACCTTAGGCCAAGGAGGAGTTGGTGCAACCGCATGGAGGAGCCCTGCAGATCCCCACTGTCGGCAGGGGTAGCTGGCAGAAGCAGATTCCCAACTGGAGGTTCACCAATACCAGCCCACCTTCCCCTTAGGTTGAGCCCTGGGTGCCGGGGCTGGCTGGTCTTAGGTGCGGGCCTCTGTGGAGGTGAAGATCCATCACAATGAAGTTGTTGCAGATCAGCATGGAGAAGCGGAGTCAGAACAAGCAGTGGTCGGTGCAGGCTGTGGTCAGAGGCAGGCAGCATTCTCGCAGTGTCATGGTTCAGGCAGTGATCAGGGGAGGCGGAGTTCAATCAGAAGCGGAAGCAGACAGAGGTCAGCGGCAGGTGGAGGTCAAACAGCACTAAGGTCCATTCTGAGATCAAGCCAGAAATCCAAACCAAATCAATGCCCAAAGTCTGGTCTGAGGTCAAAGCCATAAGTCCAATCCGAAGAAATGAGGAACGAAGAAGAGGAAGAAGAACAAGGGACCACAGGAGCAAGATGAGATGTTGAAGAGAGACGAAGGGAAGACTGATCATGAAGACAAGAACTCAGGAGACAAACCAGACTGCCAAGGAACCAGGAACAGACACAGGAGCTCAGGAACAACACACAGCAGAAAACAGGAACACGGAAGCAAAGCACTTCTCCAACTGGAGCTGATCTATTGCCGAGGTAAGGAGGATCTGCAGGGCTGGCCCTATAAAGACCCAACTGGTGATATCACCCCTAGACGCCGCTGGAGATTTCCTGCCATGGGCCTTTTAAGGAGAGGTCATTCGGGCATGCCCGCACCTAGGGAGGAAGATGGCCTTGGACCAAGGCAGTGTGTAGTGGCCTGCTGCACATTCCAGCCAGAGCTGGCATTGGCAGGGGCTGCCTGTGCAGGACATAAGAACATAATAAATTGCTATGCTGGGTCAGACCAAGGGTCCATCAAGCCCAGCATCCTGTTACCAACAGAGGCCAAAACCAGGCCACAAGAACCTGGCAATTACCCAAACTCTAAGAAGAACCCATGCTACTGATGCAATTAATAGCAGTGGCTATTCCCTAAATAAAATTGATTAATAGCCATTAATGGACTTCTCCTCCAAGAACTTATCCAAACCTTTTTTGAACCCAGCTACACTAACTGCACTAACCACATCCTCTGGCAACAAATTCCAGAGCTTTATTGTGCGTTGAGTGAAAAAGAATTTTCTCCGATTAGTCTTAAATGTGCTACTTGCTAACTTCATGGAATGCCCACTAGTCCTTCTATTATTCGAAAGTGTAAATAACCAAGTCAATCTACTCGTTCAAGACCTCTCATGATCTTAAAGACCTCTATCATATCCCCGCCTCAGCCATCTCTTCTCCAAGCTGAACAGCCCTAACCTCTTCAGGAGGAGTGTGGCAGTCAGTCCTGGCGCTGGGAACGCAGGTAAGGGCAGAGGTTCACAGGCCTATCCTGTGAACTGCCAAATGAAACATGGTGCCAGGGCAGCTTTTACCTTTAGGCAAAAGAGGCAGTTGTCCTGGGCCCAGCAAAACAAAGGGCCCATAGGTAAAAATGGCCCAGAGAGTGCCATTATAAAAAAAAAAAAAAAAAAAAAAAAAAAAAAAGTACCTCATGGTAGTGCTGTAATGGCTGTCACCACAATCTGCCTTATGCCACTGCAGCACAGAGTTTCAGATGGCAGCAGTTGATGATGCAGTATAATCCTGGTCTCTGCTCTGTTTTTTGCGCTTCCCACATCCACCAGAGATCTTCAGGTTAGCTGATTTCTGTGCTTACATGGTGGTGGCTGGCAGGAGTCCGGCCTTGACCTCAGGAGAACACATTAAGCAGAAGGAGTAGAGCAGGGAAGAGACCCAAGGAAGTTGAATATGTCTCTCTGAAGCAGAAGCGCTGCGGGGACCACCTCACACCTCTGTGGCCAAACACGGACTCTGGTCCCGTCTAATCAGGGAGAGGGAGGAATGGAGTGGAGGAAGGAATGTGCTGCACTGGTGGATTAAAACAAAAAATTGATAAAACAAAAAAATGGTGAGAAATGGAGAGTTGGGGGTGGATGACTGGTGAGAGAAGAGAAAGTGGGGAGCACAAACTAATTCATGACAATTTTGGGGTGACTGGAAATCAAAAGATCAAGTATGGAGAGTAGGGATAATTCCTTATTAGTTTTAATTTTAGGGTCTTATTTAATTTCTGCTGTTTTTAAATATTTTATTGGCATTTGGGAGATTAAAAAAAATGTTTATGTTCTTAATTATTGGATGTTATTCTATTCATCAGCTCTTTTGAAATCTTCTTATTGATTTGGTTTTACTATTATTGTTGTATATTTCTTGATCTTATTTGACATTTTATGAGGAATGGTGATGGTTCTGTTTTTCCATTGTTACACTGCAGAGTCTGGCTTGTTGTTTCCAGTTCAGTTTGTTTGCACATTTCTATTTATACTTATGGACTCTGTATTTGATGAGGATCAGGCTGTGTTCTACACATGTGACCAAGAAGAGGTATACTGCTAACATGTAGTTTCTGTGTAGAGATCTATGGTAGCCTGGCTTTTCCTGTTTTCCTAATAGGAGGTGTATTGGTGTTCTAGGGCCTGGTGTAATATTTGCAATGTTGCCTTTTGATAGGGAGGGTTGTTACTATTTGATTGCTGGTAGTTAGTGTTGTTTTGGTATGGGAGGTTTACTCTATTATAAAATTTGGTTTACTCATGGCTTTGACAGCCAAGCTCACACTCAATATGCATTATAATAGAACTAATACCATATAGCTTCCTATTATCTTTTTTTCAGGGTTTTGTTTGGTACCACAGCAGTGCATGTAAATATAAAATCGAGCCCGCCGCTAACAGTAGCGCCGCCGGGCACGGGAAGCACACCCCGCTCCCCTTTGCAGTGAGAGGGTTTCCGGGGGTACGTCGGCCAGGACCTCTCACGAGAGCGCGGGACCCGGCTGACGTGCCTCCTTGATGTCACGGCCCCGATAAAAGGACGGGAGGCCGCCGTCATTGCTCTCTTTTGCAGCGGTGGCGGCGGCAAGCAAAACAATGGCAACCACAGTGGCACAAAATCGCACGCAGCTACCACAGCAGCACCATTCACACGCGGCGGCAGTAAAAAACCAACAAAAATCGCAAGTAGGGGGGGAAAAAAAAAAAAGCAGATCGTGCCCTGCAAAAGAGTGCAGGGATCCTGCCTGGCGCCCATCGGCTGACTTAGTGCATGCACACAGAGTATGTGTGGGGGGAAAAAACAGCTTAAGACCTTACCCCCCCCCCCCCCCCAAACGCCACCACAAGTGGCTTACGGCTGCACAAGGTTTGCAGCTGCCGGGTGGTAATAAAAAAAATTAAAAATGGGAGAGAGGGGGGGACTCCTCTTTCCCGAGGCTGCAGTAACAGATTACTGCTGGGGACATAGAAGGCCGGGCCCAGTATTTAAGCACGGAGAACTGCATACGAGCACTCCACATCGACTGGGCTGCCAAGAGGTCTGTACGCTTGACTCTCAGTCACCGCAAATTTAATCCTGGTTTGGAGGAATTAGGAGGGAGGCGGAACTGAGATACTAGGCAAGTTTTTCCAGCTAGAGATGGAGGCACACAAGTCACAGAGAGCCATCCCCGGTGGGCCACAAGCGGTATCAAGGAACACACAGCGTGAGATGGAGAACGAAGAGGCGGCAATGGCACCTGGCGAGGCGACCGTGGAGGCCCTTGGCGTACAGGAGACGTTAGGGAACGGGAGCACAGCGTTACTAGGCCACGACAAGCCTGTCCGTGCAGATGGAGGCAAGAGAGCCGCACCGTACAAGGCACCGAATGCCGAGGCACCACATACCCCCTAAACGAGCAAGCAGGAAAAAGCGGAAAAGAGAGGACGGCAGCAGCATGGAACATACAGAAAAGGCACAATCGACGTCCCATACACAGGGGCAAGGGACAAGTCAGACCAATCAGTCCAAGACGACTAAGCAGACGGTGACACAGGAACAAGGCCCAACTGGGACAACAAATGGGGGCAGGTGGCCCAAGCAGTCAAATAAAAAGCGGGACACAGCCTAACTGGAATTTTGCTTGGCCTAGCATGAACCCATTTGGAAATTGGTTCCCCGGGGGGACCTTTCCCGGGCAACACAGGAAACACCAGCAAACAATCCCCCCTTTCCCCCATGGGCATGGTGGACATGGCCAGGGCAAACAGCCGCGGGTAATACGGCCTCGACCAGACAAGAGACAAGCCAGAGATCACAAAACAGAAGAGCATTCAAACACGACAATCATTAGCAGTTCCCCGCCACAGATTCAAACCGCAGCAACAGAATCTGCCCGAGAAAAAGGGAACGCTGGAGATGCAGCACACGAGAGCGAGAGAACGGCAGCTGGAGATGCAGTTAAAGACAAAAGAGGTGAGTTGGAGTCACGAACAAAACCAAGTAGCCGAGATAAAAAAAAAAAAAAGTTCACAAAAATAAAAAAAAATCACAAAAGTGTAAAAAAGCAAGAACTGAACTGGGATCTGATTCCACTTCTTCTAGCTCCTCGTCAGATTCTGACACGGATTCCTCCTCAGAGGACGAACGAGAAAGGCCGAGTGCAAAGAATGAAGAGTCATCACACGCTCCACCTGCCTTGACAGCACTAACACAATTATAGGAGAGTGTGCCCAAAGACCTATGGAAAAAAATCAAGAAAAAGTAGTACATCGACATTTTTAGAATTCTGGAAGGAAGAAGAAATCCAGGCGATAAAAAAGGGAGTCGAAAACGCGAGAGCATGCCCCTGGATCAGATAAACTGACTACCAGAAACATCATAAACTGGACAAGAGCATTTTTGCACATGATAAGTATCACGGGAAAAGAAGATCCATTGCAATATGCCCCGATGCTCAGCTATGTGGACACTATTTTAGATGCATACAGAGAGTATGAAGGATGGGCATGGTTAAATTATGATGAGCGTTTCAGAGACAAAATGGAAGAAAACCGCTTCATGTCTTGGGGACGCAAGACATCAGCTTGTGGCTCAGGCACATGAAGAGCAGGATGCAGGATGCAGCAAATACAGTGCGACCATACAACAGAACAAGATAATCAATCACACCGATCAAGCAACGTCCAGCAATAACAATGCAGCATACAACTATAACAACGGAGCGTGCTGGAGATACAAGTCTGCCTGTTCTTTCCAAGATTGTAAATTCAAGCATATATGCTCGATTTGCTCGGCAATCCATTCCGCTTTTAAATGTAACAAGAAGGGTTTGGTAGGGAGTAATCCCAAAGAGAAGTGATAACATATTTGAAAAAGCACCATACCCTATTAACAGTGAAGTCATGATACCATAGTTACAAAAGTACCCACACAAACAACAGGCAGTTAAGCTGACAGAGGGATTTTGAGATGGATTCAAGATACAATTTCAAGGGAGCTTGGAGGAAACATGAACGGACCATGCAAAATGTAACACTAAGCATCAAGCACTCATACAAGAAAAAAATCCACATGCAAAATGTAACACTAAGCATCAAGCACTCATACAAGAAAAAAATCCAATGGTACATTATCACATGCGTTTTGGGCGTGCCCGGCTATTAAACTTTTCTGGACAAAAATTGCGAAATATCTGGCCACCGTTTTAACCATTTCTATTCCTGTAGTGCTTTTATGGCTCCTTTTTGGCTGTATTCCGCCTCTGAGGATCCGGGACCCTGGTCCTCATCTCCTGTTACAGAAGGCCTGCCTGGTGGGGAAGCGAGTGATGCTGCTAGGTTGGAGGGATGTGGAGCCGCCGTCGTTCTGGACCTGGAGAAACTTCTTCTATTTGCTCATGCATATGGAATATCTGCTGTCGAAGTTCGCCTCGTCATAGGAGTCGCTTCTTGGCTATTTGGGAACCCTATGTTCAAGCGCTTCCGCATCGTGCCAGGAGTAGACTGCTAAATGATTGAATCTTTCTTTCAGGTTTGCGACTCATGGGAAGAATATTTTTGGCTATCCCTATCCTGTAGTGGATATTTCTTCAGCCACCTTTGGACCTCAATCAGGGACTTGCAGGATGGGAGGGGTATATGGGGGAGAGGGCGCACTCTGTGTTATACCAATTGTTTTTCTGGTTGATTGAGAACTGGGAGATGTTGCAGTAACACACCTCCCAGATTGTTTGTACATTTGATATTGCAAAATCCAATAAAACGTTTATATAAAAAAAAAAAAAAAAATCCAAGAAGAATTGGCCAAAGGCAGAATAGCAGGACCTTTCCACTCTCCACCTTACAACAAAATGAGGATATCTCTGTTGGCAGTCATACCAAAAAAGGAGCCCGGAAAATATAGGCTGATTCAAAATCTCTCATATCCACATGGCGCCTCAGTAAATGACCATTTACCCGAGGAAGAATGCACAGTACAGTATGCTTATTTTGATAGTGCCATACAAATATTGCGTAGGGCTGCTAATAGCAAAAGCAGACATTGAATCAGCTTTCCGGCTTCTACCGGTGCACCCCAGCTGTTTTCCCTTACTGGATTTTTTTCAATGGAGAGTATTATTTGTCAAATGCATGCCAAATGGGTGTGCGATATCATATGCTACCTTTGAGGCATTCAATTCATTCCTGCATTAGGTAACGGAGCAACAAGCAGGAATGAACAACATTGTGCAGTACCTAGACTATTTCCTTTTTGTCTGTCCCAATAATTCAACAGCATGTGCGACACTACTAAGTATATTCCATAAAATAGCATCTGACTTGGGAGTTCCCATAGTACACGACAAGACTGAGGGGCCCACCACTTCAATCAAATTTTTGGGCATCGAGATGGACTCCATGAAGATGGAATCCAGGTTACCGCAAGAAAAACTCTGCAACATCCGCAACAGGCTCAAGCAAGCGGTGGCAGCAAAAAAGATGACTTTGTTCGAGGTGCAATCACTACTAGGCATTTTGAATTTTGCATGCCGAGTGATACCGATGGGAAGAGCTTTTCTGAGAAGGTTAATATCAAGCATGATCGGAGTTGCATGTCCAAAACATCGCATCAGAATTACGCGACTGATAAAAGATGATTTGCATTTATGGTCATCTTTCCTGGACAGGTTTAATGGAACATCCATTTGGCAAGACCCTCCAATATCAAACCGGGACATTGGAATTTACTCTGTTGCATCCGGAGGATGGGGTCTCAGCCTATACTGGCAGGGCTCCTGGGCGGCCAAGCAATGGCCGCATTTTCTGGAGTTGTTTCCCATTCTGGTAGCACTGGTCATATGGGGCAGCAAGCTGCGTAATAAACACAATATTTTGGTGTGACAATATGTCTGTGGTACAAGTTATCAATAAGCAATCGGCAAAATGTCAAAGAGTGGCAGAGTTACTTAGGGAGGTAATACTAACCTGTATACCGTTGAACATGACAGTAAGGGCACGACATGTCCCGGGCATACATAACACGGTTGCAGATGCCTTATCAAGAGCTAAATGGGATTTGTTTCGTAAACAGGTTCTCTGAGCAGACGAAGAAGGCATGGCGGTACCCAAGAAGTTGTGGAGCATTGGGACGATGCCACAAGGGACTTCCTGAGGAGATCAGTCGCCCCCTCCACATGGAATGCGTATACCAGAGCATATGACACGGTGTCAGAGTTCCTGAAGGAGAGAGGTTGGAACGAAGGGCATGTTACACAAGAGTTAATGGTCAAATTTATTGTCAGCTCAAAAGAGAGCGGTGTATCCAGAGGAGTGGTGACAAACCAGATAGGCGGCTTTGCCTTTTTCTCAAAGGCAAGAGGATGGGGAGACCCATCAAGGAATTTCTTGATTAAGAAACTAATGGCAGGTTGGGCCAAAAAATTAGGACCAGCCATAGATACGTGTAAGCCAATCACACATGACTTGCTTTCACAGATGTGATCGGTGTTACCCATTGTATGTGTATCACAATTCGAGGTCCAGTTATTTAGAACGGCCTTTTTGCTCGCATTTTTTGGAGCACTGCGAATCAGTGAGATGGTGGCCACGACAAAATACAAAGCCGGTCGCTGGGGGTATATTATTCAAGAACATCACGGTATCCGAACAAGTAGTTCAGATAATCATCCAGAGGTCAAAAACAGACCAAGCCGCTAGAGGTGCTAAATTGCATTTAAAGAATATAGAGACCTGCACATACTCTGTACAAAATCTAAAGACATACCTATTAACCCGCCCAGCGGGCGGCATGCAACTGCTGGTACATCAAGATCAGACACCACTCACTAGATATGTTTGCGGTGGTACTCAAACTGGCAATCAAGCAAATAGGACACAACCCTCAAAGAATTCGGTACTCACTCTTTCAGGCTAGGCGCGGCCACTAGCGCTGCGCAAGCAGGATTAAATGTAGACCCAATTCAAAAGATAGGAAGATGGAAAACGGGTGCCGTGTACACCTATATTAGGCCAAGTGACATATGACGACAACTTCATTTATTAACCTCTTTTACAGAAACGGCAAAGGAGTGTCTGATGCGGTTGCAATCATACGGGACTCACTTGGGTCTGGCGCCAAAAAATGTGAGAATCATATGGATGGGTCTGAGAGGGATGACCTGGGAACAACTTTTACTGAGAATAAAGCACAGTAAAGACACTATGGCCGAATCAAACGCCATGGTCATTCACCTTGGAGGCAACGACCTGGGAGCGACGTCATGCATTGAGTTAATAAGATGCATAAAACATGATTGGAGAGAATTGTTGCTTCCTTGCCTAACTCGTGATTCATGTGATCAGACATAATACAGCAGTTAAAATGGAAGGACAGTAAGTTATGGAAAAGAAGTCAAAAGAAGGAAAACCGGCAAGTAGGAAGATGGGCGACCAGCTTAGGAGGCCGGCACATATGACACGAATGGGCTGAAGATATATGCGAAGGGTTTTACTGGTCAGACCACATACATCTATCAGACATTGGCAATGACCTTTTAAGCAACTCCATTCAGGAAGCCATTGAACAACTTTTTGGTTAAGAAGGATGCAGCTTTCGGGAGGGGCATGAGGCAAGTGTTACTACCTCATGCTGGTGGCAGGTGCACGAGTTGGGGCCAGAGTTGGTAGGCCCGGATGGGGGCCCCTTGCTAGGAGGAGCATGGTGGGGGGCCGGAGAAAGGGACCGCCTTGCTAGGAGACATGGCGGGTGGCACCCTGGACTGTTAATTATATACAGATAAGATGGGCGACTCATGCATCTCAATGTTATTGTTAATTAGGTAATAAAGCTGCGGCCTTTTCCACCACAAGACTGACTCTCATATGTTTGAATAACTTGTAAGCAAGATCCAGAAGGTGTAGGAGAGCAGAGGTGCGCGTAGTGCATCTGTGGTCACGACGTTATATAAAGAGATATTTTACTTCAGTAGGCTGTGTTTTGCCCTTTGTCATGTACAATCTGTTAATATAAATGCATAACTTTTTTTGTGTGGAGAGGGTTGGGAGGGGGTGCAAGGCTGTAAGGTTCGCCTAGCTGTATGTTTAAATTTTAAAATTATGTATGGGGGTGACAAAGGAAGCATCTGTCCCAGCCCGGTTGCCAAATACTTTAGGTACACCACCGGTTAGTTCACCAACAGAGCGGTTGGGCAGAGGCAATCCTTTAATAAGCCATTGGCTTTTGTTTAAAGAGGCAAGTATTTGTGACATCAGGCAATGATATTTCAGTAGCCTTGAAAACTTGTCTTTTAAATATGTTAGCCTTTACTGGATTCTTAGGAAGTTGTGATGTTTATGGCTGATGTATTAGGCAGGTTTTTTAAACCACATGGCTACCTCCTTCAGAAAGGAGGGGCTTGTCTGGCTTTGAAAGGTACAAGATAATTATTCAATTTATGCAGCTGGCTCACAAAATATTGTTGCAGGCAATGAGAGATCCAGTTTTTCTCCAGGACCAATATGACTATTAGAATGAGTTATCCTCTTGAGTCTCGTCCCCACCCAACTGCTTAGCTGCCTTAATCAACGTTGCTTAAGTCAAACAATCAATTTTCAACATGAAGCACTAAATGCCAGACAAGCAAGCTTTTTTCCCCCAGACAGAAAAACACTTTAGAACATCTGGACCTAGGAGCATAAGAGAGTGATCCATTTGATCTGCATGCCTTAAGAAAGAAAATCTCTGAGATGTATACCAGGATATGGGTCAGCTCTGTTGGTGAAGTGGGATAGGGGATCCCCCTATCAACCCTCATAGTGTCCAAGGACGGGATTTGGGTTGTTTAGTACCCTCAATCGTTTTGAAAAGTCGGCTGCTATACATGCCTGTGGTACCTAATTTTCTTTTTTTTGTACAAGGCCCAAACAGGAAGCACGTTCTGTGCACGAGCCACACGGCTCGTCTTTCCCCCTTTCTTTCATACAGCAGGTTGTGCCATGGCTCAGTGATCTCGTGATTCAGCAGCTGCCCAGCCCGGATCCGCGCGGCTCTCCTAAGTGACTTTCCGGTCGGTCCTTCCTTCCTTCCCCCGCGTGCTCGTGAGCGAGAACAGCTTGTGCGTTACAGGTGCACTTCAAATCTGCAAAAAACAAACAAAAAAAAAAACCGGCAAGAAACAGCAGAGCTCGTGTGCATCAAGCTGGAGAAATGAGGAAGTTTAGCCTCTTCGTTAACTGCGGAAAGCTGTGAGGGAGTTCTAAATGTGATGTTTCCGTCCGAAGACTCGCGGGAGCAGGCTAGGCTAGCGCCTGGAAACGCGTAAAGAAGCCACTCCAGCTCCAGGTACGTCCGGCGCGGTAGGTGTCGTGATTGCTCCCAGCTGCATCTGCCGCTTATTTCTACTTTCCCCGCCCCCCCCCCAAGCGCCGCACAGCCACCCTGAACCAGCAGTGTTCGCGCCGGCGCTTTAGCATTTATTTCTAGGGTAACTATCCAGCTGCTCAGCATTTGAACAAGAGACTACAGATGTGTCCGTTATGCTGAGGGTAGAAACTCCCCCTTGAAAAGGGGAAAGGAAATGGCATCTTACCCTACACGCACCGGCATGTGCGGTGACGGGGTCAGGCAGTGCTGATTTCTGATTTGCCTAAGAAAAATCCATGCGCCTGTGGTGCACAGGATGCTGGGCTCGATGGACCCGTGGGCTGACCCAGTATCGCAAGTTCTTACACCGCAACGGACACAATAAAAAGGGTTTGAATTAGCACAAGTTTGAAACTCGTAATAGAGCCAGTCATCAAGGCTTCAACCCTTGCTACCATTCTTTTGCTCTTTTTTCATTTTATAATTTATCTTCAGAGAGATTTTTTTGGTACATCTTTAAGTGATTTATTTGTGTATTTTTTTTAAATATAATTGAATTATGAATGTATGTGAAAGATGGTTGAAGCCCTGGTGATTGGTGCTACTGCTCACAAGTTTCAAACTTGTGCTGGTTTCCAACCCTTCTATTTCTGTCTGATTGAACTGAGAAAAGCAGGATGAAGGCTGCCAGCAATTCCATCTTGTAAACTGGCATTTCTCAGACTTTTCAGATTATGCCCCCCCCCCCCCCTTTTTTTTTTTCTTGTAATATTTTTAGCCCTGCCTTCCAAAAATGATAAAATGAGCTGGTTTTTTTGACCTGGCATGGTTCTTCAAGCTCAGTCAGACTCAGTGCTGAATCCTGGTGCCATGAGTCTTCACTGACTCTTATTCGGGGATTTTTCCCCATTTTATATCTCATCCCAATTTACGTATTTAGTTCAGTCAGTGCAGTGATTATCCTCAGCTGAGCGTGACGCACCAGAGCTCCTCCAACTCCTGCTCTCATGGGTCCTATCTAGGTATCATCCTTAGGCAATGGCAATGACTCCCATCCCCCACCTACATCACCAACCAAGGATCCTCTTTTTTTTTAATTTTTTTATTGCAGTACAATTAAAGTTATGGCAAACCAAACATATGAGCCTTCTGCACCCCTGCATAAACCATCCTTGGCCTACTTGAAGGAGCCTTTTCCCCCCAGTTTGAGAACCACTGTCCATAAGAGACAGATTTGTCTAGTCCTGGTTTTGCCCCAGAGCATGCAGGGAGATGTAGTTCTGATTTCCTAACAGGTAAAACCAAGGCTAGCTCTGTCTGTTCCTTGTTGGCAAACCTACCATATTCAGGTATGCCATGGAGTAAAGCCTATTCCAAATGACATGGAGTCATCTACTAACATCCAATCACAGCCTGATCCAGTCCTGGATTTACCCTCATTACATGATTACAAGACCCAGCATGCAATAGGGTAAAACCAGGGTCTATCTTCAGTAACATAGAATATCTAGTTACCCATAATAAAATGTTTCTTTAGAACATAAGAACAAGCCATCCTGGGTCAGACTAAGAGTCCATCAAGCCAAGCATCCCGTTTCCAACAGTGGCCAATCCAGGCCATAAGAACCTGGCAAGTACCCAAAAACTAAGTCTATTCCATGTTACCATTGCTAGTAATAGCGGTGGTTATTATCTAAGTCAACTTAATTAATAGCAGGTAATGGACTTCTCGTCCAAGAACTTATCCAATCCTTTTTTAAACACAGCTATACTAACTGCACTAACCACATCCTCTGGCAACAAATTCCAGAGGTTAATTGTGCATTGAGTGAAAAATAACTTTCTCCGATTAGTTTTAAATGTGCCACATGCTAACTTCATGGAGTGCCCCCTAGTCTTTCTATTATCCGAAAGAGTAAAAAAACGATTCACATCTACCCGTTCTAGACCTCTCATGATTTTAAACACCTCTATCATATCCCCCCTCAGCCGTCTCTTCTCCAAGCTGAAAAGTCCTAACCTCTTTAGTCTTTCCTCATAGGGGAGCTGTTCCATTCCCCTTATCATTTTGGTAGCCCTTCTCTGTACCTTCTCCATTGCAATTATATCTTTTTTGAGATGCGGCGACCAGAATTGTACACAGTATTCAAGGTGCGGTCTCATACAGAGGCATTATGACATTTTCCGTTTTATTCACCATTCCCTTTCTAATAATTCCCAACATTCTGTTTGCTTTTTTTGACTGCCGCAGCAGTCAAAACTGATGATTTCAATGTGTTATCCACTATGACGCCTAGAACTCTTTCTTGAGTAGCAGCACCTAATATGGAACCTAACATTGTGTAACTATAGCATGGGTTATTCCCTATATGCATCACCTTGCACTTGTCCACATTAAATTTAATCTGCCATTTAGATGCCCAATTTTCCAGCCTCACAAGGTCTTCCTGCAATTTATCACAATCTGCTTGTGATTTAACTACTCTGAACAATTTTGTATCATCTGCAAATTTGATTACCTCACTCTTATTTCTTTCCAGATAATTTATAAATATATTGAAAAGTACGGGTCCCAAATCAGATCCCTGAGGCACTCCACTGCCCACTCACTCCCTTCCACTGAGAAAATTGTCCATTTAATCCTACTCTCTGTTTCCTGTCTTTTAGCCAGTTTGTAATCCACGAAAGGACATCACCACCTATCCCATGACTATTTATTTATTTATTTATTTAGTTAGTTTGAACTTTTATATACCGACATTCATGTAGAGAAACTACATATCATATCGGTTTACAGTGAAACTGTAAACATTTTACTTTTCCTAGAAGCCTCTCATGAGGGACTTTGTCAAATGCCTTCTGAAAATCCAAGTACCCTACATCTACCGGTAGTGTACTTCTAATAGAACGAAATTTTTTTCATGTTGAACTTTGCCTTTGCAGCGTTACAACATTGTTGAGACATTCTCTGCATCGTTTTGTACAGGAATAATAATTCTATCAATTGCCTTTTATAATCTCAGTTTCCATGTTGTTTTATTTTCCTTACTAAGAGGTGAGGCCCCCTCCAAATTTTAGGCTCATGTACCCTGTAACTACAAGAACTGGAGAGGTTGGGGTATTGAACGTTCACCACTATGCATTGTGGGACCCGTAGTCTATGTATTCCACTAGTCCCATGACAGTCATACATCAGGAGAAGGGTGAGGGCTGTCAAAGTCGGGTCGCTTCAGGAAGCTCTGAGAAACAGCCAGGATGGTGCTTTGTTTGACTTGCTTTTTGGATCTTCATGTGATGAGCCACTTTCAAGGGGTTTGTACTCACAAGGGTTACAATAGGAGAGCAGCTGGTGTGGTGTGCAGATGTTCTGCTATGTGCCTCTGGACTGCACATGGCAAGGTCCGTGTTCAATAGCATGAAGCCAAGGGGGGTGATACGAGGCACAGCTTTTAATTTCTGAAGGTTAGGTATTGGAAGGGGCTTAAGTCTGGCTCAGGCTGCTCCTTTCTGCCTTCCTGGGTTTTAGTTGGTCTGTGGAATCCAGTTTTTAAGACATTCCTTAGTTCTGGTGTTAATAACTCAGATCTACTTCTTTCTTTTTATTCACTTTAATAAGCACGTCTGGGTCTCATCCTCATAGCGGAAACACTTGGCACCTCTTACCTGCTCTGATAGAGATAATTCAGCTCCTATCAAAAGCTGAAAGTATTGACCAGTGGGACCCTCAAGCTGATCCTAGGAGCCAACTTTTCAAAATTATTTGGGGTTGCTTAACTCTAGACAAATTATCCCTGCCTGGCCAAAGTGCTTAATACCTGGGGTGCTCAAGCCCCCATTGCACCAACAGAGCTGGCTCCTATGCCCAGAAAGGTCTTGGCTCCTTTTTCCTTTCTGTGTTAAAATCAGACTGTTTATGGGACTCTTAATTCTGAACAGACCTTCCAAATGTAAGGCCCTTGTGGTCCCTTACTAATTCTAATATCTAGACCAGATATGGTGTTGTCCAGTTCTATGCACTCCTGAGTATCAGTGCATTTTTGGAATGTGCCTGCCAGGGGGGGTGAGGACTTCTAGAAAGCTACTGTGTTTACCTCTAGTTGAAAAGAAGAGGGAGGAATGCCTGCTAGGGGGTGTGAGACAGAGAAGAACTTAACTAGCTTGTCTCAGAAGGAGTTCTGGGGTTCACCATCTCGGAAACTTCCTTGCTTCTATTGCATCAAAGGGAGAGATGTTCCCGCAAGTGGGCAGGATAATTCTTGGAGGGCAAGGTTGGCAGTCCTCATATATGGGTGACATCATCTGATGGAGTCTGGCATGGAAAACTTATGTCAAAGTTTCTAGAACTTTGACTGAGCCTCTCTAAGCATGCTGCGGCATGTAATATACCTCGCATCCATGCAGGGTCCCCTCAGTCTCTTCTTTTCTTTTCCATGGACCCTAGTGTGTCATGGCAAATTGAGCCTCTCTCTCTTTATCAGCTTCTTCACAAATTCTTTAGCGTATTTTTACTGTGTTTTTGATTGTATGGGATTGCACATTCGACACAGGGTCCCCCCAGTTCTCCCCCTATCATCTTAGACAGAGTTTTCAATAGTTTTGGTAAGTTTTATTTTGTAGTCAATCCCGCAGAGTGGCGGTGCACTCAGTGCCTGCCAGTCATCGAAGACCTCCACCATTGATTTTGACATTCTGACCCTTTTCTTTCCCGATGACATGTCCTCATCCGATTTTAAGCAGTGTCCTCAGTGCACGAGGGCCTTGTCTATTACGGATTCCCATGATAGATGTGTTCTCTGCCTGGGGGTATTGCATGACATCTGGGGTTGTAACAAATGCACCCAGATGACCCCAAAAGAGTGTAAGGTCCAGCTTGACAAGATGGATCAACTCTTTGGGCCGGCCAAGACCGATCCATCAACATTGGAGGCGTCAACATTGAAGGACCTCTGAACCGCACTGATGACCATTGACATTGGTGGGGCTGTCTGTTTCGTCGGTGTTGAAGTCTTCCAGGGATGCCAAAGTCAGGCCATTGCCTACTTCTTTCAGGTTGAAGACATTGGTTTCATCGTCTTCAGCCTTGGCACCAGGGAAGGTCTGATCTGAGCATTGAGGGAAGCCGAAGAAGCATCAGCATTGGTCCCCATCAATGCACAGTGCCGGGCATGGGGTTGCATCAGCTTTATTTGTGATGTCCCTGAAGTAACCCTGTGGTGAGGAGAGCCAGTTTTCCATTGATCCCAGGGGTTTGCCATGTTCTCCACCGGTCCCCAGTGCCAGCCACTGATCCTCCTCTCAGTTCCAAAGAGGATTTGGTCACATCTTCTGGATCTCATCCAGTCTTGGCATTGGCGATCTTTGAGGAGGAGCTGGACATGCGCATGCAGCTGTCTGTGGAGTGGGCTATGCAAGGCCTTAGTGCCGGGGCACTGATGGCACCGGGGCCAACACCATTCCTCCTTAAGCTGCTGCTCAAATCCCTACACATGCTCATCAGAGTGCTACAGACACTGTTAATGGTGTCGGTACCTAGGGAAGCATCGATTCCCAGCGGGACATTGGGGCAGCCACCAGCTGATCTGGTGGTCAGCCTCGGTTTCTTGGGGGAGTAAGCTCCCCCGGTGATGGGGGCGGTCTCTGGATCTGGGCCACCACGGCCAATTGAGTCGGTATCCATACCGCTGGCCAGGGACCTAGCGCCTTGGGACTCGTCCCTTGTATATGATGATGAGGATGAGGGCCCTTATGACTCCTAGGGGGATGATTCTTTTGATGTTTTGGACACCGACAAATTGGATAGCCTCCCCTCAGAATAGTCTTCTCCCAATGACAGAAGGAAGTTTCCCTTGAAAGACCTTTCCTTTGGAAGCTTCGTCAGGTTGATAAGAACATAAGAAATTGCCATGCTGGGTCAGACCAAGGGTCCATCAAGCCCAGCATCCTGTTTCCAACAGAGGCCAAACCAGGCTACAAGAACCTGGCTAGTACCCAAACACTAAGAAGATCCCATGCTACTGATTCCAGTAATAGCAGAGGCCATTCCCTAAGTCAACTTGATTAGTAGCAGTTAATGGACTTCTCCTCCAAGAAACTATCCAAACCTTTTTTAAACCCAGCTACGCTAACTTCACTAAGCACATCCTCTGGCAACAAATTCCAGAGCTTAATTGTGCGTTGAGTGCTCTGATTAGTCTTAAATGTGCTACTTGCTAACTTCATGGAGTGCCCCCTTGTCCTTCTATTATCCGAAAGTGTAAATAACCAATTCACAACTACTCGTTCAAGACCTCTCATGATTTTAAAGACCTCTATCATATCCCCCCTCAGCCATCTCTTCTCCAAGCTGACCAGCCCTAACCTCTTCAGCCTTTCCTCATAGGGGAGCTGTTCCATCCCCTTTATCATTTTGGTTGCCCTTCTCTGTACCTTCTCCATCGCAACTATATCTTTTTTGAGATGCGGTGACCAGAACTGTACATAGTACTCAAGGTGCGGTCTCACTATGGAGTGATACAGAGGCATTATGACATTTTCCGTTTTTTTTTTAATTTAAATTTTTTATTAGTTTTCATCAACCATGTAACACAAAAACCATAACATATAGGCATTCACAAAACATCTGAAACCATGGTCAGAATATACAAAAAACCATCCCAATTCCCCCTCCCTACTCCCACCCTCCCCCCTTCCCTGGGGATTGAAGATCCGCTGAACACATACCGATCACCAGAAGCAGTAGAAACAGAAAGAACAAAAGAAATAAACAAACATGCACGGGGAAAACGATGAAAATGATGAAAATGAGGATCACAGGATCAAGGTCCCTTACGATATTCCACCAGTGTGACACAGTGGCCAAGCGATCCTAGGACAGACGTCTAGCACGAGACCTGCCATTGGGCATATCTCCTCCAACCTCCTCTCCCCAGTCAGAGAGCCGCAACGCCATAGGAAACATTACCGGGATTCATAGTCTATAAAAGGTTTCCAAGTCTTAAAATAAAATGCCAATTTGTTATGTTTAATGGCAGTCAAGGAGGCCATCTGTTGGTAATGATGCAATAAGTTCACAATGTCTTGAAGCCTCGGGGTCCGCATGGACTTCCAGTGCAGGGCGATCTGACTTCGCGTGGCAATAAACATTTGCATACAAAATCTTTGCATCGGTTTATCAACACTATCAGGAAAAATGTTTAACAGAGCTGTTTCTATATTGACCAACAATATAACTCCCAGGACCTTAGACAACCATGCAAAAACCATTTCCCACAAGGGGATGATGAGAGGGCAGTCCCACCAAACATGCTTAAATGTTCCCCTTTGCCCACACTCTCTCCAACATTTATCCGACACAGAAGGGGAGAAGCGGTGCAGTCGAGCTGGGGTAAGGTACCATCTATAAATAATTTTGTAACAGTTTTCTTGCATTCTGGCAAAAATGGAACACTTCCGTGCATTAGTAAAAACTTCTTCCCATATCTGCTTCCCCAAATGCTTTTCTAAGTCCGTCTCCCACTTAGCTATAAAGGAACAACTCTCAATTGGTATGGGAGAAAGCAATTGATAAAGTTTGGAAATCGTTCCCTGAAGTTTATCACTGTACCGGCAATAAGTCTCTAAGAGGGACCGGCCCTCCCGCAGGGAGCCAGCCTTTAGCAGCCCCTGTATGTAATGAGATACCTGAGCAAATGCTAAATAATCTTGACGATCAAGATGGTATTTCTCAAAGAACTGGTCTCTGGAGTAAAGTGTGCCCTGGGAAACTAGATTTCCAATCGAAGTGATCCCTTTCTCCTGCCAATCAGAAGGGAAAGGCTAGCCGCCGTGAAGGGAAGCCTCCTACACCACGCGGTGAGTTAACCGCGCCCCCGGCAAGGCTCAGGCCTATCAGAAGGCTCGCTGAAGCCCTTTAAATATAAGCTACTCACAGCGGCGTCGCGCGCCAGGCGTCGCGCGCACGAAGGAGCGCGACCTAAGGGGCCTGCCCCTTAGCGCGCCCCTTGGAGCGCTCCCCGAGTCAAACGGACCGACTTTAAACTTCACAAGCACAGCACACATCTCTCAACCGACTGCATTCGCCCAGCATTCTACCCGACTGCATTCGCCCAGCATTCTACCTGACTGCATTCGCCCAGTATTCTGCATTCGCCCAACTTTCGCCCAGCATTCTACCCGACTGCATTCGCCCAGCATTCTACCCGACTGCATTCGCCCAGCATTCTACCCGACTGCATTCGCCCAGCATTCTACCCGACTGCATTCGCCCAGCATTCTACCTGACTGCATTCGCCCAGCATTCTGCATTCGCCCAGCTTTCGCCCAGCATTCTACCCGACTGCATTCGCCCAGCATTCTACCTGACTGCATTCGCCCAGCATTCTACCCAGCATGTCACCTCTATCTTCTAACATGTACCCCCTCACAATTCCCATCATTCACAACCACGCCCCCCCATCTCAACCGTCAACAGAGGCTCAGACTCATCCTGCTGACACCCATCACCCAATTTCTTGGACTGGCTCTTTTCTCTCTCACTCTGGTTAACGCACAATCCATTTAAAAAAAAAGTCATATTCTCAACGACCTCCTATCCGATGCAAAACCAGACATCTGTGCAATCACAGAAACCTGGTTAAAACCCTCTGACACTGCGCTTATAAATCAGCTTCCCATCCAGGCATATGATCTTCTCTCTATACCCAGACCTAAAAAAAGAGGAGGTGGACTTCTCCTTGCAGCCAAAAAAATGCTAGGCTTGGCATTGCAGACTTCCAACAACCTAGCAAATATTTATTTATTTATTTATTTATTTATTTAACATTTTTATATACCGGGCTTCATGCAGAATTGCATATCAGCTCGGTTTACATTATAACTGAAAAAGACATGCATGAAGAATGCAAGTTACATAGAACAGGGACTTAACAACTTGGAACAGAGTACATGGGTAAAAAAATTCAAAAACTTGGAGCAGAATAAATGGGTAAAATAACTTATAACATAATGGAAGAATGTGAAACTTAAAATTATCTTTGATTGAGAAGTGTTATGTTTCGGGCTTGGTTGAGAGTCTTTGGATGGATTATTTGCTGGTGTGTGGATGTTGATGTGATTTATTATCATGATTTGAACGCTTGCTCGAAAAGCCAGGTTTTAAGTCTTTTTTTGAAATTGATTGGGCAATGTTCTGTCCGGAGAGAAGAAGGTAGCGAGTTCCAGAATGATGGACCTGCTGAAGACAAGGCTCGTTTGCTAAGCGAAGTTTTTACGTGTGTTGTTTGGAGAGTGTTTTTGTAAGCTGATCTCGTTGGTCTGGATGGTAGATGAAGTAGAAGAGGAAAGTTGAGTTCAAGCGGACTGCCCTTGTGTATGGTTTTTTGAATGATTGTTAATGTCTTGTAAAGTATTCTGTACTTAATTGGGAGCCAATGAAGGTCCCTCAAAATGGGGGTGATATGATCTCTCCTGTTGGTCTTGGTTAGTATCCTGGCTGCGGCGTTCTGCAGCATTTGAAGGGGTTTAAGGGTGTTAGCTGGAATGCCGATTAGCAAGGAATTGCAATAATCGATTTTCGAGAAAATGATTGCTTGGAGTACTGATCTGTAGTCTTGGAAGTGCAGTAGTGGTCTGAGGCGTTTAAGGACTTGTAATTTATAAAAGCCCTCCTTGGCAGTGTTGTTTACGAATCTCTTTAGGTTTAGTTGGTCGTCCATAATGACTCCTAGGTTTCTCACTTGTGCAGAAAAGGAAGGTTGATTTGTTTGGTTTAAATTTGGTCTTGCATGGTTATTGTCTTGAGAGACAAGAAGAATTTCCGTTTTGTTGGAATTGAGTATTAGATTAAGACTTGAGAGTAAATTGTTAATGGACAACAGGCAGGAGTTCCAGAATTCAAGTGTTTTTTGGAGGGATTCTTTAATTGGTATAAGAATTTGTACGTCGTCTGCGTATATGAAATGTTTAAGATTGAGATTGGATAAAAGCTGGCATAACGGTAACATGTATATGTTAAAAAGAGTCGGCGATAGAGAAGAGCCTTGAGGGACTCCCATAGAGGAATCGACGGGGTGTGATTCATTGTTGTTGATTCTAACTTTGTAAAATCTGTTTTGTAGAAATGACTTAAACCAGTTTAGTGCAGTGTCTTTGATTCCAATGTCTGTCAGACGTTCCAAGAGTATTATTGAATTTGCACTATTCAACTCGAATCACCTGACGATCGGATTAATTTATGCCCCTCCCGGAACACTGGAAGCAGACCCATCCACAATCATAGAACTTACAGAAAAACACTTAAACTCCAGAAAACCGACCATTCTGATGGGAGACTTTAACCTTCACATAGATGTACAACCCCACGCCACCAACTGTAAAACTCTCCTCACCTCTCTCAGCAATATGGGTTTTAGACAAATAGTGACAGAACCAACGCACAAAGCAGGTCATACGTTAGACCTTATCTTCATAAACGAGGGAATCTCAACCCACACTATACCAACTTGCCTCCCAGTACCCTGGACAGACCATCGACTCATATCATCGGTCTTAAAGATAAAAGAACTTCCTCCGCTACCCACAAATTCAATAACTATATCCGTCAGGAAACAGTGCTCAGGAGACCTAATCAGCGAATACCTGGCCAAGGAACTAGCACACCTGGACCTCTCTGACGCCAACTCAGCAACTTCATCATGGACCAACATCACTAAAAAAGTAGCAGATAAAGTGGGCTCCATGACGACCAAACACATCAATCCTAACAAAGACAACAGGAAACCTTGGTTCACTCTGGAGCTGAAAAAACGTAAACAAGACCTGAGATCCAAGGAACAAAAATGGCGAAAAAACCCATCTTCAACCACCCTCCTCAGCTACAAATCGTGCCTCAACTCATACAGAAATGACATCAACAAAACTAAAAAAGAATATTTCTCCAAAAAAATTCACCACCTTATCTTTGATTCAAGAGCTCTTTTCTCCTATGTCTCAACTCTTACCAAACCCCCAGCACCTACAATTCCAGACAATCAAGCTCTCAACAAAGCGAATGAACTAGCAGACTTCTTCGACAATAAAATCACCTCACTCCTAGCCCCCCTCAAGGGATCATCTACACATCTAAATCACGTAAACAACCACAGCTCCCAATCATCGCACTCAACCTTTCAACATTCATCACACTCATCAGTTCAACAAGCATCAATCCCTACAATCAAACAATCACAGCCTTCATCGCACTCAACCATCCAACAATCACCACTTTCAACCACCCAACAACCATCGCATTTAACCGCCCAACAATCCAACACAACCCTAGCAGTGCTTGCCACCTTTGAGCTTACATCTACACTAGAAATAGAGAATATCCTCAAGAAGATAAAACCGTCCTCGCATCCATCAGACCATATTCCGTCAAACATACTGAGTATGATCACTAACATCACAGCCAAACCTATTGCTGACATCATTAACTGCTGTCTCTCCCAAGGCCAAGTCCCGAACCAACTTAAGCTGGCCATGCTCAAACCGCTCCTCAGAAAACCCAACTTGCCCACTTCAGACCCAGCTAACTTCAGACCAATAGCAAACCTTCCTATTATAGCCAAAAATATGGAGAAAGTTGTTAACAAACAACTTACAGAATTCCTGGACGATAACAACATCCTTACCCCAAACCAATTTGGCTTTCGTAAGACCAGGAACACTGAATCACTATTAGCCTCACTATCAGACATCATTATCTTTAATCTGGAAAAAGGCCAACCTTGCCTCCTAGCACTTCTGGATCTCTCCTCAGCGTTTGACACCGTAAACCACCAGTGCCTCCTGCAACGCCTAAATGACATTGGCATCACAGGAGCAGCCCTCAACTGGTTCAAATCGTTTTTGGAGAACAGATCATACAAGGTCAAGATAAATAACAAAGAATCTCACGCCATCGATTCCAAGAGGGGGGTACCGCAAGGATCATCCCTCTCTCCGACTCTTTTCAATATATATCTTCTCCCACTCTGTCACTTACTCACCAACCTCAAGCTAATACACTTCCTATATGCGGATGACATTCAAATTCTCATCCCTATAGAAGAATCACTACACAAAGCAATGTCATACTGGAATACATGCCTGTCAGCTATCAACAAACTACTCGCCAGCCTCAACCTGGTTTTAAACACAAACAAAACCGAACTGCTCTTTATAGCACCAGAAAACTATGTCTCACCCACACCTCCTATCTCTAGCCAACTTACGGATACTTCCTTGCACTCCACCTCGCAACAAGTAAAAGACGTGGGGGTCATTTTAGACAACGGATTCAGCCTCAACAAATTCGTTAATAACACAACAAAAGAATGTTTCTTTAAACTACAGACCTTAAAGAAACTAAAGCCACTCCTGCTATACAGAGACTTCCGCATGGTACTTCAAGCCATCATACTACCCAAACTGGACTACTGTAACTCCCTCCTACTAGGCCTACCAGCATGCACCACCAAACCACTTCAGATGGTCCTAAATGCCTCTGCAAGAATCCTCTCAAACGCCAAAAAAAGAGACCACATCACTCCAATCCTTCATCACCTCCACTGGCTTCCGATTAAATACAGGATCCAATTCAAGTCCATAATGATGATACACAAGGCACTACACAACATAGCTCCTCTCGACTTAACGTTTCAAATTCAGCTACACACCTCCATGAAACCGACGAGAAGTGCGTATCAGAACAGACTAATCACCCAACCGGCTAAATCCTCCCTGAGGAAACGCGCACTTTCCACAGCGGGCCCTTCACTATGGAACTCGCTACCTCCAGACCTCCGCCTTGAACCTGACCACGCTACATTCAAAAAGAAACTTAAGACTTGGTTGTTTAAACAAGCATTCCCAGAGAGCTAAGAGCAGGAAGAAAGTCATGTTTCAGACTATTCGCTCTTTCCCCAGCCCATAGCATATAACTTCACAAAGAGACCAGTTGAAATAATCGGGTCATTTATTTATTTTATCCCTATATAATCATATATATTATATTCAATCATGTTTAGAACCTTTTAACCACGCTATTTATTTATTAACTCGTTTGTTATTTATTAACTGTCAGCAATATATACTAATTCGTTAATTTAATTAATATGTTCAGTGTTCAATGTTTATGTTCAATGTTAATTAATATGTTCAATGTTCAATGTAAACCGCTAAATGAAGCGATAGTTCTTGTTTCTTGTAAACCGGGGTGATATGTATTTTATACAGGAACCTCCGGTATATAAACCCTATAAATAAATAAATAAAATAGCGGAACTGCAAAGTTTGGAAGCCACTCGGGAAGTTAACATTATGCATTAGTGAAGTTTGGTAAAAAAACTTACTATCCCCTAACAAACCCTTACGACTATGGGACCACGCCAAGATGGTGACTTTCAGCGCCCAGGGTATATTTTGAAGTGGTCTCCAAGTACCACGGGGTTGCCAAGGCATTGCTGCTAACGCCATAGGCCCCACCATCATTTGTTCCACTTGGACCCATTGCTTCACTGTAGTCTGACGGTGAAGGTCTATGATGGCCCTCAATTGAGCTGCAGCGTAGTATCTCGAGAGATTAGGGACCCCCAATCCGCCTTGATTTTTTTGTAAATATAGCACCTGCCTGGCCAGCCGCGGTGGCCTCCTACGCCATATGAAATCGAATATTTTCTTTTGCCAGTTGCTGAAAATCGGGGATGGGATGTACACTGGTAAAGAAGCAAAAAGGTATAATAACTTGGGCAGAATGTTCATCTTAACGATGGCAATCCGGCCCAGCCAAGAGAAGCTTCTTTTATTCCACCTACTCATATCTATTGTAATATTTTGCACCAGCGGGGTATAATTCAGGGCAAATAAATCTGATAAATTTGGTGAGATCTGAACCCCCAGATACTTAATCTTAGATTTGGCCCATTTAAAAGGGAACCCAACCCGGAGGGATTGCACAGTCAGGGGGTCAAGATTAATATTGAGCAGCTCTGATTTTTCAACGTTCACCTTGAGGCCTGAGACACTGCTGAAGGAGGCAAGTTCACTCATTACGCCCTTAAGTGACCGTTCTGGGTCTGTCAGAGTTAGCAGAACGTCATCTGCGAAAAGTGAGAGAGTATATTGTGACGCTCCCAGCTGTACGCCCTGAATAGCCGAGGATGCTCGAATTTTAGTAGTCAGGGGCTCCATATAAAGGGCAAATAGAAGTGGAGAAAGCGGACACCCCTGCCTAGTGCCTCTACCAATGTTAAATGCCGAACCATAGCCATTGTTAACCTTAACCTTAGCTTTAGGCAGATCATATAACTTTTGAATCCAATTAATAAAGAAGGGCCCAAAGGAGAATTTCTCCAAGGTGTGAAATAAAAACGGCCAGTGCACGAGATCAAATGCTTTTTCAGCATCTAAAGAGAGTAACACTGCCGGGGTACGTTCCTTCTTTACCCACCACACAAGGTCCAATACCTTGCGTATGTTATCAGCCGCCATTCTTTGTGGGACAAATCCTACTTGGTCAGAGTGCACTAAACCCGGTAGGAATTGATTAAGACGTAAAGCTAGGAGTCGAGCTAGAATTTTTAAATCAACATTAATAAGTGAGATTGGGCGGTATGAGCTGCACAGCAAGGGATCCCGACCTGGTTTAGCAAGGACTGTGACCCCCGCCGTGTTGGCTTGAGATTCAATATGTCCCCCCTCCCGTAGGCTATTGAAATAGTCAGTCAAGGGGCCCACCAATGTACCAGCACATTTTTTATAATATGCCCCAGAAAAGCCGTCAAGTCCGGGCGATTTGCCCAGTTTAAGCGACTTGATAACTGCAGTCACTTCCGCCTCCGTGATAGGAGCGTCTAATACTTGTCATTGGTCTGAAGTCAGAGCAGGTAACATCAGGCTATCCAAGTATGTTGCAATCTCCGAATCATTAATCGTGGATTGGGTACTGTACAAGGTGCTATAGAATTCTGAAAACGTTTTCCTAATGTCAGCAGAGGTGGTATGTATGGTTCCCGCCGAATTTTGGGTATATTATTCTGGGCCATCCTGGACCTTAGTTGTCTGGCCAAGAAGCGCCCCGCTTTATCCCCCCCTTCATAATAGACTTGCTTCGTGAGATCAAGTGCGTGTAAGACCTGAGAATTGTTAAGGTGAGCCAATTTGTCTTTAAGGACTAACAATTTCCTATAGCAGCGTGTGGATTGCGTTCTCATATGTTCCCTGGTCAACAGCGTTATCTGCGTTTGCAAGTCCTGCCTATCCTTATCTCTACTGCGTTTACACGCCGACGCTCTGGAGATCAACAACCCCCTAGCCACTGACTTCGAACACTCCCAGAGGGTGCCGGTGCTTATAGAAGGGTGAGCATTAACCTGAAAGTACTCCTGCAGACCAGACTCAAGTTCTTTACTGAAAGTAGCATCTTGCAATAGAGATTCATTTAATTTCCAATACCTATCCCCAGTATCCCCTCTGCCCAAGGTAAGTGCCATCCGTATTGTGGCGTGATCGGACCATGTGATGGCCTCCAGGTCAGCTGAACGAATCCAATTACCCAGCACCCCATCTACTAAAAAATAATCAATGCGCGAATAGCTTTGGTGTGGCGCTGAGAAATAGGTGTACACTCGGGACCTCGGGTTTCGGCTTCGCCAGATATCTACCAGGTTCCAATCCTCTATAAGCCCCTTTAAACATTTTCTATCTAAGGTCGTGGCAGGGGTGGACAACGAGGAATTATCCAGCTCACGGCAAAGTGTGATATTGAAATCGCCACCCATTATAATAGCTCCCTCAGCGTGATTGAGCAGGAGAGCTTGAATGCCCTGCCAAAAATCCCTTTGATCTCTGTTTGGTGCATAAATATTTAGGAAGGTGTAGACTGCTGTGCCTATTCGGATTTTTAGAAGCACATACCTCCCACCAGGATCCGCAACATGAAACAGGTATTCAAACACCATTTGCGCGGATACCAGAATACCAGTGCCAGTGTATTTTGCAGGATGGCCGCTGGCAGCTAAAAAAACATGAGGATAATCCTTAAACGCCACCAGGTGTTCGTGCCGCTTCTTTAAGTGGGTCTCCTGTATAAAGGCTATATCAGTTTTGTAAAGTTGAAGCTCCTTTTTAAGCAAATAGCGTTTGTGAAAGGTATTTAAACCCTTCACATTAAGTGATATGATGTTAACCATGAGAAATAACGGTCAATGAGAATTCCCCACTGAAAAGCCCCTTCACAACCCCAAAGAAATCCCCAGGGTCACCCTTTAGACTAGTATACTGACCCCTTAAGTGTCTATGATCTCGCTGCTGCAGGAAAACAACCCCCGTAACACAGCTATGGTTGTTCTTGTTCCCATCCCCACCCATCCCCTCACAAATTTGATTCGCTAACTTAGTGCGAATCCAAGTTGGGGAACGCATATGAAGCAACACCGGAAACTCCCCCCAAACCCGCTGTCCCCTCCCTCCAAGCTAACATGAGCTAAGTGAGGCGAATCAAGTATTACAAAATATAAAACTTTCACATAATACAAAAAACCTGTAACAGAGAAGCTTATACGAAAATATTCTTATCAGCAAAACTGAAAATGAGCTCTGAAAACAAACTTCCAAAAGGCCCATGCATCCTGAAAACAGGCAGCAGTGAAAACGTGGGTAATTTGGAAATGTCAGCCTTTCTCCGCCGGCAGACCTCCTTTCCACGACTGCTGCCGGCGAAGGCGTCCGCGGCCTGGTCCCTGCCATTGCCATCTCAGAGTTGGATCCGCCGGGGTTGGGCGTTGCGAAGGCAATGTGTGCTGGAAGGAAATCACTAAGCCCGCCTTTTGAAAGCTCTCTGCCGCTTCTTCCAAGGACCGAATGCGGTAGGTAATGCCCTTACGTTGAAAAATTAGAGCAAAAGGAAATCCCCAGCGATAGCGAATCTCCTCATTGCGCAGGGCTAATGCAACCTCCCGAAGTTTGAATCGTTTTTGCAATGTGACTGGGGCCAGATCATTGTAAATGGAGATCGTATGACCCTGCCATGTCCACTGTTGTTTTGCTCGTGCGCCTTGTAAAACTTCCTCCTTAAGCCGATATTTATGAAATTTAATTATTATATCACGCGGCTGGTTATCCCGGCGTGGGCCAAGAGCTCTGTGCACATGATCCAAATCAATTACTTGTGCGCCATCTTGAGCGCTCGTGTCGGATGAGCCCTGGGAGAGCACAAATTTGTAAATGGCCTCAGCGGTAATCCTGCAGTCCTGAAATTGCTCGATTTCCGGGACTCCTCTAATGCAGAGGTTTGCCCATCGCGAGCGATTCTCCAAGTCCTCTAGCTTGTCTTGCACCATTTTCAGCTCCGTTGAGATCTCCTTATTTTGAGTGGAGAGGACCTCGAGTGCTTCACTGTGAGTATCCGCTCGCATGTCGATATCGTCCACGCAGTTGCCCAGCGCGTTCAGGTCCTCCCTCATCTCCGCCATTGATGCCAAGAGTTCAGCTTTATGCGCTTTAAGGTCAGCCCGTAGTTCCACAACCCAAGAGCGCATCTCAGTCCGGGTAGGAAAATCCAAGGTGGAAACCGCGGGCTCCTGAGCGTCAGAGTTTGTCATGCTGTCCCCGTCAGCCATGTTATCACCAGCATCTGGAGGGTTCGTGGCCTGCGCCTCCTCGGTGGCCGCTAGCTCCCCTGCGCTCTTAGAGAACGAAAATTGTTTTAAATCAACATTTTTCTTTCGCGCCGCCATCCTAGCGTATTCTTCTGTCAAACGATTGCTTTGAATCACCTCTGTTGAAAGAATTGCCGACTGTTTTAGCCTCTTGTAAAATAATGGGAGAGGAGCTCACGATTCAGGCGGCCATCTCGCAGCGCCGCTCTCTAGCGCCCCTCGACATTTTCCGTTTTATTAACCATTTCCTTCCAAATAATTCCTAATGGTGACAGCCATCCCATTTCAATTACAGATGGAGGGGGGATACCCAGCACAAGATGCTGGTTATTCTTCAGTATGTGTAGCCTCCTAAGGAGATCATAGCAGTCCCAGTGCACAAAATTCTTTTCGAGTTACTGATAAGTTTGTGGGAACACCCTCTCTTGGTGCCTTCCATTAATAGGCAAGCGGATGTGATCTATCTTATCCAGAAGGCTCTCGGATTCGACAAGCGCCAGCTGCCTCATCAATTGGCTGTGGTCAAATCTGCTTTCAAGAAGACCAAGACCACTTGGACCAATTTCTCGGCGTCCCCGGGAAGGATCAGAGAGCCATGGATGCTCTTGGGAGAAATGTGTTTCAGAGTGCTATGCTTATCACCCGCATAGCAGCCTCCAGCTCTACATAGGCCAGTATTATGTGGGACATCCTGAAGCAGTGCAGGAAGTGGCCAAGCAGCTGCCTCAACAGCATCAGGACACTTTTCAGTCACTGGTGCACAAGGGTCTGGAGTGCCGAAACACGGGGTCAGGATGACCTATGATGTTTTTCATATGGCTTCGAGAGTCTCTGCAGCAGGGCTCGGCACCGTAGACTTCCCTGGCTGCAGGCATAGGATCTCCAGCAGGAGGTGCAGGATCAATTCACTGACATGCTATGCACAGGAGAGAATTTCTTCAGAGATAAGGTGAAGGACACGGTTGCCCAAATTTGAGACCACCATGTGACACTCCAGCTGCTCTCCGCTGGCACTCAGGACCTGTCCTCTTCATCCAGGAGTCCTTCAAGTTCTGTCTGTAGAAAGTCTTTCTTCTGCCCAAGGAGATATTATCCTCTGCCTCCTCAATCCTGTCAGCAATAATAGGCCCCAATAGAGGGCCCCAGAGAGCCCCAAAGCCTCAGCCAGCGCCTCAGTCAATTCCTGGAACGGGGTTTTGACTGGATCGCAAGCATAGCAGAATCAGCTGATCCTACGGTGATGGACCTACCATTCGGGGCATTTTGTGGTTCTACACGAAGCAATGGCCCAGAGTAACCTCGGACCAGTGGGTCCTCACCATCATCTGCAGAGCATACAAATAATACCTATTGAGTGCCCCACCAAATTGTCCCTCGAGTCCTTTTTGGGGTCTGAAAGCACATCAGGAAGTGTTTTTAGCAGAGTTCTCCTCCCTCTTAACTACCAGGGTGATCGAGCCCATTCCACCAGGGCAAAAACAAAGGGGGGGGGGGGTGAGATTTTACTTTTGGTACTTCCTGATTCTAAAGAAAACAGGAGGACTCTGTCCCATCATAGACCTAAGGATCTTGAACAGTTTTCTCAAGAGAGAAAAGTTCAAGATGGTTTTCCTGAGCACTTTAATCCCCTTCCTGCAAAACGGGGACTGGCTATGCTCCCTCGATCTGAAGGACATGTACACTCACATCGAGATCTTCCCCAGACACTGGAAGTATCTCAGATTTGTGGTGGGAAAACAGCACTTCCAGTACAGTGTTCTGCCATTTAGGCTAGCGTCAACCCCACATATCTTCATGAAATACCTAACCGTGGTAGCGGTGCACCTTCACAGACTGAAAGACCACATTTTCCCCTATCTGAACGATTGGCTGGTCAAGAGTACCTCTTGGGCAGGGTCCGAAGTGTCCATGTGCTCGACCATCCAGGTGCTGGAGTCACCAGGGTTCATTATCAACTACCCCAAGTCTCACCTCAGCCCGTCACCTCAGTTGGACTTCATCAGAGCCTGTTGCCAGTTCAGGCCAAGGCAGTCCTTCCCTGACAACGGCCCATTATTTTGATGACCATCACAGCAGAGATTCAAGTGAGCCAGCAGTTATCAGCGTGGCACATGTTGAGGCTACTGGGCCACATGGCTGCAACGGTTCATGTCACTCCCTTGCCATGTCCGTACGTTCGGAAAACCCAGTGGACCCTAAGGTCCCAGTGCTGCCAAGCCACACAGTATCTACGGGACTCCATCCGAGTCACTCCGCCTCTCTGGGACTCTTTGACCTGGTTGCAGGAAATTTTCAGTTTGGAACGGGAGGGTGTCCTTTCAGAGTCGTTAGGTCCAAATTGTGCTAATCATGGATGCGTCCACCCTGGGCTGGAGAACTCATGTCGATGGGCTCAGTACCCAAGGTCGGTGGATCCTCCCAGGAACAACTTTGTCAAATCAATTTCTGGAGCTCCAGGCGATCAGGTATGTGCTGTGGGCTTTCAGAGATCAACTGTCCAACAAAATTGTGCTGATACAGACCGACAATCAAGTGGCAATGTTGTATGTCAATAAGCAGGGGTCTATGGCATCTTACATCCTGTGTCAGGAAGAGATCCAGATATGGTCATGGGCACTCTCCTGCAGGATGCTGCTCAGGGCCATGTGTCTGGCCGTAGCGGAGAATGCGATTGTGGTAAGACTGAGTCGCTCCTTTAGACCCCACAAATAGTCTCTGAATCATGAGATTGTGAATCGTATCCTCTGCTATTTGCAGTGCCTTGGAACATGAAGGTTCCTCAGTTCTGTTCCTGGTACAGGACACATGGCAAACCAGCCTAGGATGCCTTCACCTTCTGTTGGGTCAAGGGTCTTTTGTACGTGTGTCCTCCAGTTCCACTGCTGGCAAAGACTTTGTTGAAGCTTCATGAGGACAAAGGGACTATGAGCCTGATAGCCACTCATCTTCCAAATGATGTCCATTTGGAAACCGATCAGACTGGGGACTTCTCCAGATCTCATAACCCAGGATTGGGGGAGGTTGCACCATCCCAACCTTCAAGCCCTGTTGCTCACAGCCTGGATGTTGAGAGATTGATCCTGCAACCACTCGATCCTTAGGAAGATGTGTCTTAAGTTTTAGCTTCCCTAAAGCTTTCTACTAGAAAGTCCTATGGACTGAAGTGGAGGATATTTTCCATGTGCAGTAAGCAAAAGTCCCTAAATCCTTTCTCCTGCTCATCACAAAAATTACTTGACTATCTTCTACACCTTTCAGAAGCTGGTCTGAAGACCAACTCCATTACGGTTCATCTGAGTGCAATTGACGCTTATCACCATGGTGTAGAGGATAAGTCCATCTCTGTTCACCCTATGGATATACATTTTATGCGAGGTCTGCTTCAATTGAAGTGTTCCCTAAGGCCTCCCGCTGTGTCATGGGACATCAAAGTGGTTTTAGTTCAGCTGATGAAAGCTGCTTTTGAGGCGCTGAGCTCCTGTGACCGGAAGTATCTGACCTGAAAGATCATATTTTTGGTGGCAGTCACTTCAGATTGCAGGGTCAGTGAACTCCAGGCCTTAGTGACTTATCCACCTTACACTAAGTTTTTCTTCGTAGGATGGTCTTGCATATACATCCCGCTTAAGGTGGTGTTGGACTTGCATCATAACCGGTCCATCATCCTACCAGCATTCTTTCCCAGGCCCAATTCAAACAAGCTCTGCACAGTTTGAACTGCAAGACAGCCTTGGCTTTCTATCTGGAGCACACAGAAGCCCAGCATCATTCCACACAGCTTTTTGTTTCTTTTGACTAAACAAGTTGGGGATCACCATTGCCAAGCAGATACCTTCCAATTAGCTTCTGTTATGCTTAGGCAGAATTGCACCATGAGGGCCATGTCAAGGCTCACTCTGTTTGAGCCATGGCTGCGTTGGTGGCCCCCTTACGAGCAGTCCTCATGGAGGAGATCTGCAGGGCTGCAATGTAGTGGTCCATCCACTCAGTCACATCGCATTACTGTCTGGATAGGGATGGCAAATGCAACAGCAGATTTGGTCAGTCTGTCCTTTGGAACCTGTATGAGGTTGAGAACCCAACTCTGTTCCCTCTAGGGCCTGTTCTTTCTTTTCAGGCTGCTCCTCCCACCCCCATCCCCATTACCAACAAAAATTGTTGTGCCCGTTGGCATCTGTTTTTTTAGTTCCCTTTTTTGTTTGGGGGCGGGGGGGCACCTGTAGCTAGGGATCCACCCATGTGTGAGGACTGCAATCCTGCTTTTCCTTGAAAAAAGCAGAGCTGCTTACCTGCAACAGGTGTTCTCCGAGGACAGCAGGATGTCAGTCCTCACAAAACCCACACGCCTCCTCACAGAGGTGAGTTTCCACTTTGTGGGTTTCATTCCTTTATTCTTTATTATTAAATTCTATGTTATAAGACTGAGGAGACTATGGCATTTTGGTACATTGCATGCTGGAGCATGCTCAGAGAAATTTAGTCAAAGTTCTAGAAACTTTGACATAAGTTTTCCATGGTGGGTTCTATCAGATGATGTCACCCATGTGTGAGGACCAACATCCTGCTGTCCGTTGTGAACACTCGTTATAGGTTTCTTTTTGTTGGAAGGGATCACGAAGATATGGTATTCCTGGAATGTTTCTCATCTGATTCCGAATGTTGGAGGTGGTCCTGGTAACATAGCAGATAATGGTCAGTCTACTCAGTTATTCCTATCCACACTGCTAAAGATATAGCCCAGCTGCCAGCGACTCCTAAACCAACCCCTTAGTCTCTGCCATATCTCCCTCAGCAAAAAAAAGAAAAACCCACCCAGTTCCCAACCCTGTCTTACCATAAAGCTTTGTAATAATCTAAAAAACTGCCAAAATGAGTGAGACTGTTGCCTGAACATCTAGCCTTCTAGGTCCCTGTGGTCTTAATAGACTGGACAGTAACCAACCATCACCAGCCTGCCAGCATCAACCCAATTGGTTTCTGGGGAGCTGTGGCCTATTGGGCCCAACCTGGCTACCCCATAGCCTGTAGGATCACTAGATCATGCTTCCCTTGTCTGTTTTTCCTTCACCTCTCCCCTTGCCTCTTACTCTTTAGTGAGTGATGGGTGGGTTGTTTGCAATGCTGCAACCTTTCAACCCTGTTTCTATCACTGTCAATTGCTGATAAGGACCTCAGTAACCATCTAGTCTTCCCAATTTCATCTCTGGTGCAATGCCACAGACCACAGTTGATTTCTGCTATCCCCTCACTTCTTTGCCACCAGGGATCCTCTGTATTTCTCGGTCTTTTTTTCAATTCTGTTATTGTTTTTAACCTGCTGATGTTTTGAACTGGAATCAAAATACTGATCTGACAGTAACTTGTGGATCCTATCTAGCACCAGTTCTTCCATTAGGCAAACTAGGAGGTTACCTAGAGAGGCAAAATCCCACAGTGTGTGGCCCAGAAAGTGCTGTGCCAGAGCCAATACCACCAAAGAAGGGAGTGCTGTGCTGGAACTGCCACCAGTTTCTGTTTGAGTGCTGGCAGTTAGTGCTGTTTTGGTATGGGAGGATTACTCTATTGTAATTGTAATTCAGTTTATGCATGGCATTCTGAGGGCCAAGTCCACATACAACATGCATTATAATAGGCCTAATACCACATCGTCTACAAGTGTCTTTTTGCATGGTTTTCTGGTTGACACCACAACAATGCATGTAAATATAATATGCATGTTGTAAGTGATATTTCTTCCTCAGAAGACTGTACTTTGAATATTATTTTTCATGTAAAATCTCTTATTATACATGCATGCTTTTTTTTATTGTGTGTGTGGGGGAGAGGTGCAGCAGGGTGCCCGGTACCCTTGCACTGACCCTGATCCTATCCAGTATTTTGTTTTGATGTGAATTATTGTTGATGAGGCATGGCAATGCCAAGTTACTTCAAGAGCTGTTAGTGGCATGTTTAAGTCCAAAATGCCCTCCAGGGCTGGGACTGCAAGTGGTGATCCTACTGTCCTATTGTGGAACTAGTTATATTGGCAAGAAAAGTCTGATTTTCAACTACAACCTGTGAAAGAGATTTTATTTGAAGATTATGCACCCAGTGGGTGTTACAGTTAAGGGTGGGCAGGTACAAAATGTCCATTTGGTTTCATTTGGTTTTTCTCTATGATGCACAAAAGAAAAATAAACCCAACTACGATCCTGGTTCATTACCCAGCTAAAGGACTGTAGAGAACTTGTAGACAATATGTTGCAATCCTCTGCTCAGTGAGCAGCAGCAGTGAAAAAAAAAAAAAAAAAAGCAAATAGAATGTTAGGAATGATCCGAATAGGAATGGAGAATAAAATAGAAAATATCATATCGAGCCATGGTGCGACCACACCTTGATTATTGTGTGCAGTTCTGGTCACTGCATCTCAAGAGAGACATGGCAGAACTAGAAAAGGTGCAGAGGAGGGTGACCAAAATGATAAAGGGGATGGAACATCTCTCCTATGATGAGAGGCTACACAGGCGAGGGCTCTTAAGCTTGGAAAAGAAATGTATAAAATCATGAATGGGCTGGAATGGGTAAATAAAGGACGGTTATTTACCCTTTCAAATATCACTAAAACAAGGAGACGCTCCATGAAACTAACAATCAGCAGATTCAAAACAGATCATGGAAAGTATTTTTTCACCTAGCACACTATCAAGCTGTGGAATCTGTTGCCAGAGGACGTGGTGAAGGCTACTAGCATTGCGGAGTTTAAAAAAAGCTTAGACAAGTTCCTGGAGGAAAAGTCCATAACACATTATTAGCCAGGAAGACTGAACAAAGCTATTGCTATCCCTGGGGGTGAGTAACAGGAATTAGATCTACTTTATGGGAACTGCCAGGTTTTTTCGACCTGGTTTGGCCACTGTCAGAGATAGGACACTAGGCTTGATGGACCTTAGTGTGACCCAGCATGGCAATTCCTATGTTCCTAATTGTTTCTTTTCAAATCCTTTTGTTGTTTCCATATTTTGATGTGCATGAAAAAGCTAAAATGCAGAAACAATGCAAAATTAAAGTTTTGTGTTTTATGCATTTGAAAACAGCATGGAATGAAACAAATGTTTTCAAAACAGCAGCATCTCTCTAGTTAAACATCAGGTTGCAGTAAATACCTGCAAATTGTCTCAGAGTTAATTCTGGAGTAAAGTAGTCAGCTGCTGTGTGGCTCAGCTAGTTAGCCAGATAAAACTATCCAACTAATTTATATGTATATTCAGCAGCTAACTTTAGGATAGGTCTACAGGATGACCAGACTTAGCCGGATAACATTTCCCAGTTGCACGCCTGAAATGCCCTGAATTTATCTGACTAAATTTTAGCCAGATAGTAAGTTATCCAGCTAGAATTTAGCCAGACAAGTGGTCAAATAATTTAGCTGGATAATTTTAGAGTTCTCTCTCTCCTCTGCTAAGCTACACTCTATGCAAAGTTTAGATTACATAACTCAGTCTCTTAGGAGGGTTATCCAGCCATGTGCTACTGGTCCTGGAAATTTCTGGAAAGGAAGTCTTTCAGCTCCTGGCTCCTCTATCCCTTGCTGGGATTTTACATGTAGCTCAGCTATGATGCAAGAACAGCTGTCTGTCTCTCTGTTTCCTCAGAGCACAGACTTCTGTCCCTCCCTCTTGATAATTAGCTCTTCAGAGGAAGAACTGATTGCAGGGCTGCCAGATACACTCCTCTCTTCCTGGCTCCAACCTCTGACTGTCCTCACCCCCCACACACAGACAGAGCTAGCCAATTTATGCCTTTTTATTCCTTAAATGGTCTCCCAGCATTCCTTTGGCTTCCTCCTCTGCTGGCTATGTAGTGCTCTTTTCTGGGCAGACTAAACAGTAAAGCCCTTTTCCCAACTTGTTAACACTGTGCGTGCTGGATGCTGGTTCTTGCAGAACATTTGTCATTCACAGGAGAGCACACAGGGGTTTTTGACATATTTTTATATTCCTTCACCTAGGCTGCAGTGGCTTGCAATCTCTGCAGGGTTTTGACAGGTCCAAAACACATCACTCAGATCCAGACACAGCTCGGTACACATTGTAAGACTTCAACACTTGGTAAGCTCGTGGGGGAAGGAACCTAGTTTATAGTAGCTTGCTACGACAATAAGCAAGCAGGCCACTCCTATTGCTGAAATTGAAAGCACTTTGAAACTTTCAAGCACTTTCTATTTCTCACCTTGCTAGTACAGCGCACCAGGGAGCTGCCAACACACCAGCACCTCACAGAAATAATTCAGAGCCCACTGAGAGCCAAAGTTATATTTTCAAGGTGGAACTCTGTATTGCACGATAGCTCCCAGGTGTCTTGAGATGAGTTCCATGAGAGTTTCACCCATAGGGTGGAAGCAAGCGCTCCAGGGCCCTTTTGGGAGATGCATTGTGCTTCAAAGCTCAACCTGCAAATCAAGACACCAAAAAGAAACAACTGTGAGCTGCATATTCAGAAGCATTTATCCAGATAAGGTTTATTTCCTTGCTTTTTGTCACAAATTCAGTATCTCATCTTAACTGCTTCAGCTTTTCAGCCAAAGTCAAGCATAGACCTTTGCTAGCAGGTACAACCACACGAGATAGGGCAGGGAAAGAGATGCTGATGGACCGTGGTCTTCCTGTAAGAGACTGAAACCAGGCCTGACTTCAGTGCCAGGAAAAATAGTGGAAAGTGTTCTAAACATCAAAATCACAGAACATATAGAAAGACATGGTTTAATGGAACAAAGTCAGCATGGCTTTACCCAGGGCAAGTCTTGCCTCACAAATCTGCTTCACTTTTTTGAAGGAGTTAATAAACATGTGGATAAAGGTGAACCGGTAGATATAGTATACTTGGATTTTCAGAAGGCGTTTGACAAAGTTCCTCATGAGAGGCATCTAGGAAAAGTAAAAAGTCATGGGATAGGTGGCGATGTCCTTTCGTGGATTGCAAACTGGCTAAAAGACAGGAAACAGAGAGTAGGATTAAATGGGCAATTTTCTCAGGGGAAGGGAGTGGACAGTGGAGTGCCTCAGGGATCTGTATTGGGACCCTTACTGTTCAATATATTTATAAATGATCTGGAAAGAAATATGACGAGTGAGATAATCAAATTTGCAGATGACACAAAATTGTTCAGAGTAGTTAAATCACAAGCAGATTGTGATAAATTGCAGGAAGACCTTGTGAGACTGGAAAATTGGGCATCCAAATGGCAGATGAAATTTAATGTGGATAAGTGCAAGGTGATGCATATAGGGAAAAATAACCCATGCTATAATTACACAATGTTGGCTTCCATATTAGGTGCTACAACCCAAGAAAGAGATCTAGGTGTCATAGTGGATAACACATTGAAATCGTCTGTGCAGTGTGCTGCGGCAGTCAAAAAAGCAAACAGAATGTTGGGAATTATTAGAAAAGGAATGATGAATAAAACGGAAAATGTCATAATGCCTCTGTATCGCTCCATGGTGAGACCGCACCTTGAATACTATGTACAATTCTGGTCACCGCATCTCAAAAAAAGATATAATTGCGATGGAGAAGGTACAGAGAAGGGCTACCAAAATGATAAGGGGAATGGAACAACTCCCCTATGAGGAAAGACTGAAGAGGTTAGGACTTTTCAGCTTGGAGAAGAGACGACTGAGGGGGGATATGATAGAGGTGTTTAAAATCATGAGAGGTCTAGAACGGGTAGATGTGAATCGGTTATTTACTCTTTCGGATAGTAGAAAGACTAGGGGGCACTCCATGAAGTTAGCATGGGGCACATTTAAAACTAATCGGAGAAAGTTTTTTTTTACTCAACGCACAATTAAACTCTGGAATTTGTTGCCAGAGGATGTGGTTAGTGCAGTTAGTATAGCTGTGTTTAAAAAAGGATTGGATAAGTTCTTGGAGGAGAAGTCCATTACCTGCTATTAATTAAATTAACTTAGAGAATAGCCACTGCTATTATTAGCAACGATAACATGGAATAGACTTATTTTTGGGGTATTTGCCAGGTTCTTATGGCCTGGATTGGCCACTGTTGGAAACAGGATGCTGGGCTTGATGGACCCTTGGTCTGACCCAGTATGGCATTTTCTTATGTTCTTATGTTCTGTTTACTACCAAGCAAACCATTTGGGGGAAGCTCCCCAGGAGAGAGAGAGAGACCTTCCACACACTGCAGAGCTCATCTATTTGGCTTGACATCTAGCCAGTTCTATCATCAAGAGGGACTTCTTCATTCTCTTGATTTTTTTTTTTTCCATACAATTTTGTGTTTGGGACAGGGTGCTCCCTTCACAAACTGGTGACATTGGGGTGGATCTGTTCCCCCCTCCCCCTTCTTTTGGCGTAATCAGGGGTAAAGACAATTTCTGAAAGCCGTGTGCCTCACTGTTTTTCCCCCTGCCCTTTCTCTGTTCGCGTTCCTTATATATTTTACTAACCATATGAGTATGTTGGTTGCCCTGGCTAACAGGCTATACCCAGTGTTCTTTTTGATTTAAAATAAGCAAACTGCAAGTTTATATTATACTTCACTACTGTACTTTTCCCATTTGATGTTCTGGTTGGATTTAATCTACTTTACACAATAATTACTGTTTTATTCTGGTGTGGTGATTTTATCTGATCTGTGGCATCACAAGTGAGATGTTGTTTGGGAAGGACACAGAATTGAGGTGGGAACCTGTCTCATCCCATACTCGGGCTACGAACCCAAAGATAAATCATATTAGTAAATATAATCTCTCATGTGGTCCGCCCCAGCCCAAGCATAGGGGTAAGTCATAGTCCATAGACCAAGGAGGGGGGGCCACAGTGTTTTCATATTTACTTGGCATTAGATACAAGGACTATTCCCCTCCTGCCCCCTGCAGTGCCCTGCATGCCAGAGCTAGCGGTCAGATCCGCAGCCTGAACAGTGTCCCAGGAACCGCCCGCATGATCTGCAAGCACACTCACCAGACAACACAAACACCAGAAACAGAAGTTTGCAGCTGCAGAAAATAAATGTCACCAGTTCTTCTTTCTCAATCTGTGAATGCTTCCTCAAAAGCAAGAGGGAGGAGAAGGCCAGGAAATTGCATGTTTTCCCTAAGTGATATCTTTACGTTCCAGGCTCAGACACCACCTCAAAACGCCTTCAAAATCTGTAAATTCAGCCAGGCTTCCTGCCTTGCCCCCCCCCCCCCCCCCCCCATCTCTCCTAGGAACATGTTTGAAGGCGCATCACCAGATAGCTGCGTAGGCAGCAGAGACAGAGTGGTTCAGCGGTTAATAAATATTTCTTTTTCTTTTTTAATCTCTGTCATGTGTGACGCAAAATCCTGAAATGTTTCGCTATGAAATTGTTCAGATTGTGCACACCAGAGAATGAACTTCTGGTGGTTTACACCGCAGAATAATCCTGTCGGGCCTGTAATACAGCAGGTCTCCTTTAACTGGGAACTTGTCGGGTGTTGTCATTAGGTTTCCCTTTGGCTCAGTTTCTTCTGTTGATAGTCCAGGGCTCAACAGATCAGAGTAGAACCAGAATCCAGAGCTTTATAGTGTTCTCGCTTCTTGAGCCAGTTGGGATTTTGTCTCCAGCATGAATATGCAGGGTACGTGTATTTGCACACACTGTGTCTTGTGCATACTGATGGCAGAGGTTCTGAAAAGCTCCAGGATGGATCAGCCTCGCCGGGAAAAGGTTGGAACAGGTTGGTAAGCTTACCACATGCTTACTGAGTGTGCCCTGTCCTGTTTCTCTATCTGCCATGCTCCAGAATTTACCCTGAAATTGCTTTGCATTCAAGGGCAGAATTAGTTTGAATTATATCCCGTTTCTCACTAGTAGGTAGTTGTTTGTGGGTGACTTTAATTTGTCCCCTTCTTTACACATGAAAGCAAATTTACATTTACATGTTACAAAAATGGATTTCTTGCTGTGTGTGCTTCTGTTCCACACATAAAGGGGTAGATTTTCAAACAATACGCTCACACGTCCATGTGTGTGTGCTACCCGGCACGCACACATGGATGCGCGATTTTATAACATGTACGTGCTGGCGCGCGCATGTTATAAAATTCCAGGTCAGCGCGTGCAAGGGGGGTATAAATTTGCAAAATCGCACAGCAACACATCGGGGCCTTCCCCAGTTCCCTCCCAGTCTGCTCCAATTAAGGAGTGCACTGGTAGGGAACTTCCCCACCCCATACCCCTAAACTCCCTTCCCCTTCCCCTATCCTACCCTCCACCTATCTTTATCCTAACTACCCCTATTTTTTTATTTTACCTTTTGCTCCTCAAAGGAGCAGGAGCAATTTGCACGCACCGGCACAGCGGCAAACGGCTGCTGTACCGGGCACCTCTAGCCCCGCCCCCCCAGGATCCCTTGCCCCCCCGGACCGCCCCCTTTTAAAGCCCCAGCACTGACGTGTGTCCTGGGCCCGTTTGAAAATTGGTCTGGCGTGCGTAAGGCCCGGCTATGTGCATAAACCCCGGGATTTATGGGCGCCAGGGTTTTAAAATCTACCCCAAACTGTCTTTCTTTGCATGCTCCTAACTCCAGTTGCTTCTGGAGATGCTTTTATAGGAATCCACATTTATTTATTTATTTAGCAACACTTATTGTTAGATTCCTCCTTTAGCTGTGTCACAGGAGGCATCTCATCTTTTTCTGGAGGCCACTCCGAAACCAGGGCCTCGCCTGAGCATTTGTCCGGATCCTGCTCAATGGCCTGGGAGGCCTTCGGTGTTCAGGGCCAACTCGAGGCCTGTTCCACTGTAGCCTGGATGCTCTGGTGTGGGCCACGCCCTTCTCCCAAGGGGCGAGCCCACGGCTCCTCTGCTCTCTTATAGAGCCAGCGAGGGACGGCCCATCTGGACTCCTCCCAGGGAGTTGCCTGCTCCTGGGCTATAAAAGCGTTGCTTCAGCACCCATGCTTGGCCTTGCATTGGAGTTACACATCTCTGGATGTCTCCTCTTCCAGCGCTCCATCAGGCCCGCGTTGTTTGTTTCAGCTTGGTGTCCGGTGTCTTGCACGTCCTGATGTTTCCTGAAATTCCTTGACGTTTGTTCCCGACCCTGATGTTTTAACCTGCTTTAGACTGCCGGTGTGCAGTACATTACCCTGGACTGCTTGTGCGGCGCTTTTCCTTTCCTGCGCTGGTCCCGCCCCTGCAGGTGTAGGACAGGGTGGTCCGTGACCAGACCAGTGGTACTGGCTGTGTAGGGTGCCCTGAGGGACCGTGCCAACGTCTCAACCTTCCTATTTGTTTCAGAGTCTGCATCTACAGTATCTTGCTTTAGAGTCTACGTCTACAGTCTATGGTTCCCGAGTCTTCGTCGTCTGTTTCTGAACCTCCGTCTGCCCACGCCCTGAGTCCGGCCTGCTGCCTCTTGCCATCCCAGCGGCAGGTCCGAAAGGGCCCGGAACGGTCGGAGGACTGTTCATCACCAACACTCCACATGTTGGTTCCAGAGGCATGAAGGTCCAGCTGGGGGTCGGGTCCACGCTACACCTACCCTTGTTGCGGGATCGTGCCAGGGGCCCAAGGGCACACTCTCTCTAAGGGGGACCGCTCTCCCAGCGCTCCCCATAACACTTATATTCTGCTTCCTCCATACAATGTTCAGTGCGGTTAACAGCTTATACATTTATAATATAAAAAACAATACATACAATACTATCAGTTCTAAAAATAATATTCAAATCCATTCAAACCCAAAATCTTTTAAGAAAGAACTAAAAGCCTGGCTCCTCTGCCAATCTCATACTGACAGCCTGCACAACAATCTCAAAACTTAATCCCACAGCTTCCCATATTTTGTCATTCATTCCCCCCTCTGTCTAATCTCCCTGTTTCCTACAGATATCTAAGTCTATTTTTTCATTATACTTGAACTCAGTCTATTTAATGTACCTATCCTTTGGTACATCTTATCTGCTATGCTCAATGTGTTTATCCTTTGGGATATCTTGCCCTGTTCTTATGTTTGACATGACAGTTCTCAGATTGTTAATTGTTGTTTTCTCTTCAATGTCTTCAATTAGTTTTATGTAACATGTTGTTATAATCTGTAAACCGGAGTGAAGGCTACTCTGCTCTACCTCGGTATATAAAAAAATGCTAAATAAATAAATAAATAAATAAATTCACTAAAAGTCGTATTGAAATAAAATGCCTTGACCTGCCTCCCAAGTAAAGACCCAGTAATGTTCCATTTCTATTCACAATAAATAGCCTACAAACATTATTTACTTACTTAGAGGTCAGTTTTGAAAGGGTCTAGCCACCTAACTTTGGCCTGTGTCAGGGCTACATTGATGAAAGTTACTTCCACTGTTGGCTTCCCCTCCAGAGACCAGGCTGGCCATGACTGCAGAGGGAGATTTCCTCTCTCCATGTCCCCACCTCCACCATCCTGACTGGAGGGGGCGGCCGGCTGTCCATGTCTAAGGGCAGCCAAAGCTGTACATTTGCCACTACTAATGCTGAATGGTCAGATACTGCCCCCCTGATTGTGAGTGGTTATATCCTGCTGCCTGTGGCCCATCGTCAGCAACTGCCCCCTAGTGGTGAAAGGTCAGTTGCTTCCCCCAAGTGGTCAGTGATCAGATTCTGCTGCTTCAGGTTGGCCACTGCCTGCTTACAGGTAACGCCACTCTCTATCATAGGAGCTGAGCTCCACAGTTAGCAACAGTTACTGCATCTTTCTGTGCTAAGAAATCTCACAAAGAAGTGACAGAGAGGATCCAGAAAGCAAAGTCCTGTAATTGTAATAAAAGGTTTTAAAGTTTCCTTTAATACATGCACAGGCCTTGTGACCATCCCAGCAGTGTGTGTGTTCGACAGAATAAAGCAATAGCAAGATGGGACCAATAAGCAACCGCTCCAAAGTAAATAGGTTTTCTCACTAGCGTAGCTGATGGAGCTGTTCCTTCGGTTCAGTGGAATTGCACCTATAAAGCCCCAGATCCCTGAGTGAGGAGTTCACGTGCTGTGCAGTGAGTCAGTAGGAGCAAGACCTGCATAATCCTTGAAGGAGACTAAAGATGAGAGCACACTGATGTCCCAGAGAAGTCGCATACTTCAATTCTTTAAGATGGCCATATCTTCGTTAAAAATGAAAACCGCCTAAATAAATAAATAAATGTGGATGCCTACAAAACATCTCCAGAAGCAACTGGAGTTAGGCGCATGCAAAGCAAGACGGTTTGGGGTAGATTTTAAAACCCCGGCGCGCGTAAATCCCAGGGTTTATGCGCGCCAGACCAATTTTCAAGCGGGCCCAGGACGCATGTAAGTGCTGGGGCTTTAAAAGGGGGCCCTACAGAAAACAGGTATGAGAGAGCAAGAATTTTCCTGCCTACCTGTATCAGCAAAAAACCTCAGACAGCCATTGTGACCAGTGATAGCAGCCTTACAGTTCACTAGACATGGGGAAATGCACAATGGGGTCGATGCTAAAAGGTGCGCGCATGTCATAAAATACGGTTCCTGCGCGCACACGTGCGGCAGATTTTCATGTCCCCGTGCGCATGTGAGGGCAGGTGGCCTCCGCACATGGGAGGGGGGGGAAGGGATTTAAGGAAATACACGTGGATTCCCCAGAACAGCGTCTAATGGCACTGGCCCACCCCTTTCTTCGGCCTGGCACTTGTGCGCGTATCGGGGGTTACGCGCATGGCCGGGCCCAGCCACACACATAACCCCCAAATTTTACACATGCAGGGTTTTTAAAATTCAGGCTAATGCCCCTCCTGTGTTCATTCTTACATTCAGACTGTCCTAGGCAAAGACTCCCCTTCTCTTTTCGCTAAAGAGGTAATTTGGTTCTTGTCCAGCCAATAAACTAGGATAAACCAGTGAGGCGAAGTGGTGAATGCCTTGGGATCTGAGTCAGGAGTCGTCCTCCTGGGACCTGAGTGCAGGACGCTCCTTTGCCACAGGAGACCTTTGCTGTGGACACAACGTGAGAAGAACCTTTTAAAAAACATAAAGGTCAATTTTAAAAGAATTGCGCAGGCATCCATGTGCACGCGGTTCCTGGCGCGCGCGCACCGACGCACTAATTTTGTAACATGCGCACCGACACACGCATGTTATAAAATCCTCTACCCGCGCACACGTGCACCTGATTTTATATCGGTGCGCGCAAGTATGGAGGAGGGCCGACTCGCACGCGTAAGGGCGGGGGGGGGATTTTCTAAGAAGCGCGCGGTGATGCAATAAGGCCTTTCCCCAGTTGGTTCCCAATAAAGGAGCGGACTGGGAGGGAACTTCCTAAACCCCCTAGCTAACCTTCCTCCCCGACCCCTAAAACCCCTCTAACTTTGTTTTTTTGTTTCTTTACTTACCTGCTCTCTGGAGCAGTAGTAGGTTGCGCGGGGCTGACGCATGCTTCAGCAGGACAGCACCTCATGGCAGTCCCCATACCCCGCTCTCATCCCTCCCATACTCCGCCCACATCCCTCCCAGACCCCGCCCCTGGCCCACCCAGACCCCGCCCGTATCCCTCCCATACTCCGCCCACATCCCTCCCAGACCCCGCCCCTAGCCCGTCCCTTTTTTTGAGCCGGTCTTCGGCATGTACTGGGAGATATGCGCATTGCTGTGGCCCTTTAAAAATATGCGTGGCACGCACAGGGCCCAGCCACACGCATATCTCCCGGTTTCAACTTGCGCCCATCTTTTAAAATTAGGCCGTTAGTTTTTAGGGAGCGGGGGAAATGGATGGCTACATAATGCACGGCGTTGAGTCTCCCAGGGTTCTGGTCCCAGCACTGTCGCTCATTCTTTTCTCACACAACCCTGCAATGATCCTTTTACTCTCAGCTTGCTCGGTCAGAAATGGAGGACAGTAGCAGAGCCAGCCCTGTTCTCCTTTCCTCCATCCCAGCTGCACCGAGAACATCAGGGGTGTTACAGTGGAGCAGCTGAAAGGATAACACATCCAGACAAATATAACGGCCACAGAGTGAGACTTTCTCTTACCATGTACGCTTTTGACCAAATAGGTATGCAGCAGTAGAGGTATTAAGGTTGAAACCACCCCCAGGTCAATCAGAACAGGTTGATCTAGTCCGGGTTTTGCACCATTGCAGGCAGGGAAGTGTAGTTCTGCTTTCTCCAGGTAGAAACTACATCTCCATGTGTATATAGGACCCCCCTCAACCCCAGATGGGTCACATAAAATGTTGAGAGGCTCTGACACTGGGGGAAGGCCTACAGCCAGTGTCTCGGATATTTTTTTTTAGGGTTCAGCAGTATGGGTCAAGCAGATGGAGTACTAGACCTGGGTTAGAGGCAGATTGTGTGTTCTTTCCCTTTGGCTGGGCAGGGAGGCCACTCACTGGGGACTCCCCTCTGTGAACCCCAATCTCTTAGTTGGAGGTTGCTGACTGCCAAGGTGCCCTCCACCAAATTCCACAGCAGGAATTCGTCCAGAACACCCCATTTCTGTTCTCAGGGTATCAGCCCAGCGACTACATGCAAAGATTTCAAAGAGGGCATCCCAATGTAGCTGAATTAATCATAGGCTTCAAAGCCAAGATACAATTTCACCAAATGCCAAACACAGTTTAGCCATAGATTGTGAGCAGGGTCGCCAGTCTCCCCAAAAAATGCGGCCCTTGCTGCAGAATTGGCCAGTCCTGGCCACAGTCATGGGAGCCCGGGGACCCGTTCAAAATAAAACCATTGGTGGCAGTGGATGCAGTCTGCCCCACCCGTATCCCCTCGCTCACCGGCTCCTAGCGCTGTGAAACAGGAGCAGCTCCTCTGGCGGTCCTCCCTCCTCTCCTGCCGGGGAACCACGTGATTCAAAGTGTGGCATTCAGGCCTCGGCAGGGGAGGAGGGAGGGCCGCTGTCCTCCTGCGCCTGTTTCAAAGCGCTAGGAGCCCGTGACCGAGGGGATCCGGAGGGCGCAGGGACTTAGTGAACCAGGAATGGTGGGGGGGGGGGGGGGGGGGGGTAGTGAACCGGGGGAAATTTATTTATTTATTTATTTATTTTTGGTTTTTATATACCGGAAGTTCCTGTATACAATACATATCACTCCGGTTCACATTTAACAGAGATACCGTATTTTTCGCACTATAAGACGCACCTGACCATAAGACGCACCTAGGATTTAGAGGAGGAAAATAAGAAAAAATAAAATTCTGTCCCCATGAGGGGCTCTGTACAGAGCTCCCCCCTGGTGGCTGAACCGGGGGAAATTTATTTATTTATTTATTTATTTTTGGTTTTTATATACCGGAAGTTCCTGTATACAATACATATCACTCCGGTTCACATTTAACAGAGATACCGTATTTTTCGCACTATAAGACGCACCTGACCATAAGACGCACCTAGGATTTAGAGGAGGAAAATAAGAAAAAATAAAATTCTGTCCCCATGAGGGGCTCTGTACAGAGCTCCCCCCTGGTGGCTGTCCATGGGATATTTTTTTGGTTTTGTTTTTTATAGTAAGGCAGAGAACATGCACACAGGTACTCACACTTGCTGGTTTTCTCTCCCTCACATACACACATAGGCTCTTTCACACTCACTAGCTCTCTCCTCCACTCAACTCACTGGCTCTCCCTCACATATACACATACCCACAGACAATCACACCCTCAGACTCTCCCTTATACACACAGCTCTCTCACACCAGTTATTTTAAACTTTCATGACTGCTCCAAAGTTCAATAATAAATAGTTAGGGCTATATTTCATTGATTAGGAGAGCAATTTGCTCCTAATATTTCAACAGGTAGCCACTTAATCAGTAATTCTATTTGCTTTTCATTAATTTCAGCTGTCAAACTGCTAATCAGTTCTGAAAAGCCACATTGCTTCATATGCAAGAAACATTTTATTAGAAATCACTGAAACACACAAAGAACCAAAAAAGCAAAGGTCTGTGTTATGTATTCTCCATCCCAGGCAGTAAACCACCCCCATGACCCTCCAATCAATCCAAGCAAATGAGAAGGAAATGGCCTGCACCTACCACAAACCCCGATGCCATGTATCGTCCTCCTCCAGCAGAGCCCGAGCTCCCCGCTGGTCCGCCGTTCCCGGGGGTGCATCTCACTGCAAAGGTCAGCGTGGCGCAGGTCAGACATCAGCTGTTAGAACCGCATGGGCTACGGAGGCTCCTCCAGTTCAAACAGCACCCTGCGGTCTGCTGTTCCAGGAGTGCATCTTGCTGCGAAGGCCGGCGCAGCGCAGGTCAAATGCCAGCCGTCTGAACTGGAGGGGCCTCCGTAGCCCACGTGGTCCGGGTGGCTGATGTCTGGCCTGTGTTGCACCGGCCCTTGCGGCGGGGTACGCCGCAGGAGCAGCAGACCGGCAGGGAGCTCGAGCTCCGCCGGCGGAGGACGACACACAGCATCGGGGCCCATGGTCTGCGCGGGCAATCTCTCTCGCATCTGTCCAGATGCACCAGAGGGTCATGGGGGCGGTGTGCATTTGACCTGCGCCGCCATGCTGATTGAGCTGAGTTGGGGGAAGGAGGAAGGGGATGGCGCGCGAGAAGGAGAGACGCTACATTCGCTCCATAAGACGCACAGACATTTTCTCCCCACTTTTGGGGGAAAAAAAGTGCGTCTTATGGAGCGAAAAATACGGCCGGGAAGGCGGTTTACAAGGAACATATTGTATATAATAAACGGATAATCTAAAATAAAGTACAATCAATTATGAAACAACTAAGATCAACTTAGAACACAACTTGGAACATATAACTGAAATAATATAAGCAATATGGACATTACATTATTGTTGTAAGACAAGGGTGGTTGTTGTTCTTCTTGCTTTAGCTCTCTGGGAAAGCTTGACGGAAGAGCCAAGTCTTGAGTTTCACTTTAAAAGTAGTGTGGCATGGTTCAAGGCGGAGGTCCGGTGGTAGGGAGTTCCAGAGGGACGGGCCCGCTGTAGATAGAGCGCGTTTCCTCTGGGTAGATTTTGCAGGTAGGGTGGTCATTCTGTTCTGGTATGCCCATCTGGTTGGTTTTTTAGAAGAGTGTAGTTGAAGCTGGAAGGTTAAGTTGAGGGGAGAGATGTTGTGTATGGCCTTATGAATCATCATGCAGGTTTTGAACTGAATCCTGTATTTGATGGGAAGCCAATGGAGATGCTGGAGGATCGGGGTGATATGGTCCCTTTTTTTGGCATTGGTAAGGATCCTTGCAGTGGCATTCAGTACCATCTGGAGTGGTTTGGTGGTGTATGCGGGAAGGCCCTGCAGGAGTGAATTGCAGTAATCTAATTTGGGGAGAATGATGGCTTGGAGTACTGTGCGGAAATCCCTGTAGAGTAGCAGGGGCTTTAGTTTCTTTAGCACTTGTAATTTAAAGTAGCATTCTTTTGTAGTGTTATTTATGAATTTATTGAGGCTGAGTCTGTTGTCTAGTAGTACTCCCAGATCTCTGACTTGAGGTGCGGTGGCATATCCTGAGGTGTCTGGAGAGTTGTTGGATGTTGGCGGGGCAGCTTGATCCGGTGCTATTATAAGGATTTCCGTTTTGTTGGTGTTTAGTATCAGGTTGAGGCTGGATAGAAGATCGTTGATGGATGATAGGCATTTTTTCCAGAAGGCCATGGTTTTGTGTATGGTCTCAGTGATGGGGATGAGAATTTGTATGTCATCCGCGTATAAGAAATGGGTGAGCTTGAGGTTAGTAAGTAGCTGACAGAGTGGGAGAAGGTAAATGTTGAAGAGGGTGGGGGAGAGTGAAATGAGGGGTTTGTGGGGAAGGAGTAAACCAGGATGAGTGAGGGGGAGGGAGTGAAAGAGAGAGATGAGGGGCTTTGGAAGGGGAGATAAGGGAAAGAGGAATTGGGGTGGAATTTGGGGAGAGGGCGGTTGTGGCTTCCTTCCTTCACCCCATCCCAATCTTCCCTTCCATCTCCATCCCCGATTCTCCCTTTCTTCCCACCTCCTCCCCACTTCTGATCCCTCTTCCCTCTCTTCCATTCCTTATCCGCCCTCTCCCTCGGATCTCCCCCATCCCTTATCTCTCTGCCCCTCCTGCCTAAGATTCCTTCTACATTTCCCTCTTCTCTTTCCTTTCCTAAATCTCTCACCCTCCTTTTTCCCCAGCCCCTGTCAATAAAATCTCTTTTTCTCTAATAACCAAATAAAATAACTGGGCACAGAAATGTCAGAAAATTACTTTATTTGTATAAAGTAAAAAAAAAAAAAAAATTGTAAATTGCAAATATATGCAAATCTGCCACAGAATTGCCCATTAATTTTGAAAACTCTGCCACAGATTTTACCAGCTCTTGCCAAAGAAACTTGAGAAATCTGCCTCAGGAAACCAGACGCTCAGCTTGTAATAAACTTTGAGGACATTTTTAAAATTCCGTCCCATTACTTTACGTTATTCCTCCTCCTCCAAGTCTTTTGTAAATATATTGCTGGTATTTCTACTAGATCCCACAGATAAGACGGGAACTATATCCCAGCCCACCTTCAGCAGGATCCTTTACGCTCCTCCACATTCAGCCATCTCTGCTCCCAGAATAAGAGCAGCTCTCACGCGTGGGCCAGACTGAGTCCTGGTCCTGCACTTCCGCACCCCAACGGTGTTCCCCGACGTCCCTGACCCACTCCTTCTTTTGAGCTGCTTCTTTCTCTCCTTCCCTTCTGGAAAGGAGCCACCTCCTCCTGGTCCTTTCTTATGTGAGAAAACCAAGACCGGGCGCCCAGGGTTATCTCTTGTGAAAAGGATCATTCTTTGGCCTCAGGTCTCTACCCTTGAGGGAGAAAGCACCTGCGGGGCCCACTCCAAACAGGAGGGGGGGTCCCCAGGCCCTGACAGCTCCTCCCCACCCCTAATCCATGGTGCAGTCTTCTTCAATCTCCTCCTGCTGCACCTTGCACGCTCTTGATCACTCCCCTAGAAGATCCTCTTACCCACCTGCCTAAAGGAACCAAATGTATTAACAGCGACATCCTGAACATTCACACAATATTCAGTTACCATTTATTTTGCCACCTGGTGGCAGTTTACTGGTACTGCATGCACACATTCTACCCTTTCCAGTTTTTCCAAAAAGTCAACCTTATGGCTCCCTCGCTGAAAGTCTCCTCCAGTCCTTACTCAAAAACGTGGCCCCCTTTTGGGAGTCCCATCACATGTGCTGTGGGAGAAAACTAGGGCTGGGTTGGGATTTTTTTTGCTTTGACTTGGGAGAGGTGGGAACTCTAAACTCCTGGGATTAGTAACTGGCTCCTTGTCACATGGCCAGCCTGGCCTAGTCTTGGTTTGACCCCACTGCAGAGCAACCAGAGGCTGAAATTTACAGTTCTGTTCCCCAAGAAAAGAAGGGCAGTAAAAAGGCCATGGATGCACTGGGGGCAGGGCTGGATTTAGGATTTGGGCACCCATAGGTACGACTGGAGGGGGCCCTGGAGATCAGAAAGGGGAAGAGGTTTCAGAGTGCCATAGCAGTGCGCCTTAGAAATGCACGACAGGCCGTGCCACAGTTGCACTCCTCTTTGGCCTGGGTTTTTGGCAACTTCAAAATGTGTCAGCCTAGGCAATTTCCTAGCTTGCCTATGCCAAATCCGGAACTGCTGAGCCCGTCCCTGGGGTACTGCTTTTAGAGCTAAAAGCGTGAGCAGATCCCTGTTAGCTCTGGTCTGCTGGGTGTCTGGGAGTTGTGCTAGCCCTGCCAGCGCGTCTCCCGGTTGCATGCTCCCACCCCCTCTCCCCTGACTTGGATTCCTGCACAGTCACATCATATAGTCTGGCTGTGACAGATCAGACCTGCTACCCTCTCCACGCTCTGCTCCCAAGCTCATTCTGGGGTTCGGGTTTTGTTTTTTTTTTGTTGGGGAGGGGGACAGGACCCGGAAAGCCCCTGAAGTTTTTCTTCTTTTAAAGCTTCCAAATGGCCGATTCCCTCCTGAACCACTCCTGGCCCTCCTTTTCCAAGCTGTGGATGAAGAGATGGTCTTTTAAACGAGGTAATGTCTGGGCTTTTCAGAATTTCTACCGGGGATAAATCTCCTGGATTTTTTGTGCTGCTCTGGTGATTTCTTTCTAGTGTGTGAGCTTTTATATCTTACAGGAGAAGAGGGAGAATCTGCTTTGGGTCTTATCGTTCGTTTCAGTTCCTGTAAGGCCTGTCTGGTTCCCCCTCCATTCAGACACCCTCTTAGCATCTGAGCAGTGGAGCTGGATCAGCTGTGTCTGTTTATTTTCAGTAAGGAAATGAGATGAGGAATCCCGACTGGTTTATTCTTCTCTTACAAATTTGTTCACAGTTTGGTTCCATCAAATGTATTGCAGAAAGGGAAGGGGTGGGTTTGTGTGTCAGACTCCGTTGCCAGTTTGCTTTTGAAAGTTTTCATTTTGACAGGTTTGCAGGCGAAACCTTGGGGTTTTTTTTCCTGGAAAACCCAGATACTTTTTGATTGGTTTTAACGACTCCCCTTTTGGCGTTCGATTGTTTTCCATTTATAGGGTCCGAAAGAGGATCTGAAAGGGTTCGGAGTAGAGCTGCTTCCCTCTGGTTCAGATTGTGAGGCTTCTGCCATTTGTCCCGGTACTGATCCGAATTGGAATATTCTGAGAGGGTGGGATTCGGGTTGCAATTTCACGCACTGGGACCCCACTCTGGCTGACATGAAAACTCACCCGTGCCTGCTTTGAGTCTTTTTGAAAATCTGTTTTTAAAACGACACGGACCCAGTCGGGTCTCCTGCCTGTGCCTTCCCAGTTTTGTCATGAGTTGCAGGACTGCAGCTTCATGGAAATTCTCTTACCAGGGCCTCAGGTTGCAAAATTTTGGGGGAAAGATGAATTGCTCAGTACAAGAAGCAGAGAACATGATAGCAGAAAAGGATGACGAAGCCCATCCAGTCTAATTTAGATTTTGAATTTTTAGTTCACCTTTTCAAATGGTGCTCAGAGCAGCTTAGAGCATTATTAGAATTCAGGTACAACGCGTCACTTCCCAAAAGAGCTTTAAGGTGTAAGTGGGTGCACTTACCTTTCCTCTCGTGGCCAGGCAGAACCTGCGCCATCACTGCCTCTATCCTTTCCTGCCCCTGCTTATTCCAGCCTTTCTTGAAGTCTGCTACTGAATTTTGTCTTCTCTGGGAGGCTGTTAAATGCATCCACTGCCCTTTCTCTGAAGGAATATTTCTGCCCTCATACTGTGACCTCCCCTCCCCCCATGACCATCTTCTACAACCTTCAACTAAAAAAAATGCTTCTCCCTTGTGTAGAGTATTACAGCCCATTCAGATTTCAGTAGCAATGATGTATGCATGGACACGCAATTCAGCAGAGCTGCATAATAGGGTACTAGTAAGTAAATTATCATGAAATAATTCCCCCTGCCCCCCTATGCAGTGAGTATGGCAAAAACGCTGTTATAACTGATACAGGGGGCAGTAGGCAGTGATGTGGGAGCCCTGCTCTGCAATTTCCATTTTATTCAAATTTGATTTGGCTGCTGAAGATTCTTCCCCAGGCCGATAATCGAGTTTTGACACTCTGTGTGGGATTCAAACACTGTAAATAGTTTTAAAGAAGGGAGGCTGTCCATGGTAGGGGACGGGGACATGCAGCCTCTCTCTCTCTCTTCCCATGCTTGGGATAGTGCTTGCCACCCACACGTGGAATCCACCAGATTCTCTTCCGATGGTTGGGCCACCCATCTTGCAACATTCTTCTGTCTCTGGGGGCAGAGTCCCACCATGACAGGAACGACTTTCAGGCTTAAGCCCAGGATAGGCCGGGTATGACCTTGCTCTCCCAGACTTACTACCAGTGCTCCTCTTCACACTTGGCTTCTTTCTGGATCTTGTAGGGTATGATATGGACAGGTAACATATTGAGGTACGCTTGGAAGTTCTTTTTATTCTCCCTGCTGTGGAAACCTTCGTCATGTGGCATCTGGTCCAAAGAGCCGAGACCAGAGTCTGTCCACGAAGGACCGCCACAGGATAAGCAGAACTTACTCCAACGTCGCTCTTCGGGTATGGGAATTTTTCACAGGGGATGTTTTGAAATCATTTGGTTTACAGAACTAACCTTAGTGACTCTTTTGTTTGATAGACAGAAACCAAGAATATGAGGACAGATAAGGACCCTAAAGCCATTCCAGTCTGCCCGGTTTCATTCATGGTACAGTGCCTGGGACTAATCTCTAGGCTTTCTCCCCTCATTTCTTCACAACTAAGAATCCTCTGAGCTTATCTCGGGCTTTCTTGAAATTTTGCTGTCCCTGCTTCCTCCACCTCTATGAGAAGTGCTTCAGAATTTCTGGATTTGCATTTTTTTTCCCTGGGGGGTCGCTATTCCATCACCCCTTTTTTTCTGCAGAGACTTGCCAAGCTCTGTCATTTGTTCTGGCTTTGGTCTGCTTCCTTACTGGTGGACAAGGTGCTGTACATTTTCTGTGTTCTGAGTGCACCCTTGGGCACGAGACATTCTCTCCCTGGGATTTGTATATAAATGGTTCCTAAGAGCAGATGTTTTGGCAGTCTTTCAGAACTTAGAAACAAAAAAGTATCTCCTCTTTTCTCCTAAATGAGGATTTGTAAGAGTGAATTTAATGCCTAGGAAAGGGGCAGGACTGACCTCTAGAAACCGAAGTTCTCAATCCACAGAGCAAGCTATGCGTACACACACTAGTACGAGCTTCCCCACGATGCCCTGCTGCGGTGCCTATGGTTACCAGATAGCTCTAGCTCATTAGGGATAAGCGGAGATGGTCCTGGTTATTGCCCCATTGCAAGGTGGGATTTGTAGTTTCGATTTTCTTAGAGGAAATCAATGGAAAAGCAGAACTACAAGACTAGAAATTCGATGGGCGTAAATCCAGGACCAGTTCAGCCTGTCCCTGATGACCTGGAGCTATCTGGCAAGCCTAGCAATGCCTGAACCCTGCTGTAGAGATGGTGGGAGAGAAAGAAAGAGAGAGAGAGAGAGAGAATTACCTCCAGAGAATGAGGGGGTAATTCAGTCTCCATGCCTGTGCAATCTTTGGCCTTTCTACTCAGAATGTCAAAAATTGTGCCATTCCATACAATAGAAGCAGTGTATGCACATAGATCTCATGCACATGTATTGAGGCAATCCTGAAAACCAGACTAGGCCAGGCAACGGTCCTTCTAATTTTTGAAAGGCAACTCTTTATTAGCTGAGTTCAAAGTTTTGCACTACAAACCGGGATAATACAAATAATATTGTGATTTCTTGTGCACACGGTTTTGCCATGTGCACGGGGTTCATGACCTGGGTGCACACATACATGAGCACAGCTTAGAGGGAACAGTGCAACCAAAATGTCATTAGCGCTGGGCACACAGGGCCTCTGCCCTGTGTCTCCTGTCCCATTCCAAAGTGGTGGAAGAAAAGGTCCGGCAGGCCACCTTGGATCAAACCCATGGCAGTGGCAGAAGAGGCACGAAGCCACTTGCATGGGCAGAAGAAAAGTTCTTGAAAAGAGGGGGAGGCCTGGAGTGAGAGGTTATGTGAATGAGGAATCTGTGGGAGTGAAAGCCTGCATATGACAGCATATATATGTGTAATGGAGTCTGTAGGGGTGTGTGTGTGCGTATGTATGTGTATGAGAGAGCTTGTGTGTATGAGGAAACCTGTGAGGGTGAGGGAATGAACTTGTGTGTGTGTGGGTCTGTGTGTGAGAGAGCCCCGAGAAGCACACAGTCTCTATTTCTGTTTGCCGCGAGCGAGATAGGCCCCGCTTGTGGCACCACGTGGCTGCTCTTTGGCGCCCCCTATGGCTCAGCGCCCTGAGAAGCTCACAGTTGGTGCCGAAACAGGTGGGGGGGGGGGGGGGGGGATGATCAGGGGGGTGCAGCAGCACAAGGGTCGCCTAGGGTGCCCAATACTCTTGCACCGGCCCTGTGTGTGAGTGAGCCTATGAAAGAGGGAGCCTGTTGGAGTGAGAACCTGTGTGTGTGTAAAAGAGAGAGCCTGTATGTATCAGAAGGCTTGTGTCCTTGTGTGTACCATTGTTTTATAAATGTATATCCAATACCTTGTGACATATCTGTGATTGTTTGCACTTACTAAAAGTCCATTGTAAATTATATTGACCAGTAAATTGTCTGCCACACATTTATTTTTCTTTGTATATTCAGTTTATGTGTGTGCTGTTTACACTGCCTGTTTTGCATGCTTTCGTTGTATCAGAAGACTTACAGTATGAGGAGAGGCTGAAGGACCTGAATATGTATGCCCTGGAGGAGAGGAGGTGCAGGGGAGATCTGATGCAGACCTTCAGATACCTGAATGGTTTTAATGACGCATGTTCCTTGAACCTTTTCTGGAGGAAAGCAAACAGTAGAGCTAGGGATCACAATATTAAACTTCAGGGGAGACGACTCAGAATCAATGTCAGGAAGTATTTATTCACGGAGAGGGTGATGGGTGCCTGGAAGGCTCTTCTGGAAGAGGTAATGAAGACAAAAACAGTAAACAAATTAAAAAAGACGTGGGATAATTTAAGAAAAGGGTGCATGGAGCAGCAGTTAATACCCCTAACAGAAAGCATAGGGATACTACCCTTATCCAATTAGCTACATGATTTTGACACAACTGCAGCATCACTCTCCGCCTCGACGACGGGGGGATGGGGTCTGGGAAAGGGGAATTAGGTTCAGATGACAAGGGTATGCAAACATTAGTGAAAAAGTGCAGGACTGCTTCTACCGCCAAGTCCAAAAGCAACACACATTCAAGCAGCAGCATTGTATGAATTATCAGGAAGGCTGCTCACCCTGTAAAATGTTGCTAGCAATAATTTTGCAGTGGGTTTCGTTTTGATTTTTGATAGTATTATCCTTAACATAAGGCTTTGGGGGTAACCCGCATCAAGCGGCGGTTACTACCCTTAACAGAATCATGAGGGTAACCTGCACTGAGCGGCAATTACTCCCATAAGAAACTTGCTGGGCAGATTGGATGGATCATTTTGTCTTTTTCTGAAATCATTACTATGTTACTATGTGAGAGAGAGAGTGTGTGTGTGTTTGTGAGGCAGAGAGCCTGTGTGAGAGGATGTGTGTGAGAGAATGAATATGTGTGGGTATATGACAGAGAGAGGATAAGTTTGTGTGGGCTCCCCTTACCCCCTCCACTAATCCACTACAATCTTAGGGTGACTAGAAATCAAAAGTTCCCAGGTATGGAGAATGGGGGATTTTTTATCCTTATAGGTTTTTAAATTATTGGGTGTTATGAATTGTGTCTGCTTTTTTGCAATATTTTATTGTGTTTGGTAATTTTTTAAAAACTTTTATATAAAGAGTTTTTAATTATTGCATATTCTGTTCATCAGCCATTTTGAAATATTTATTTTTATTTATTTTAACAGCAGTTATTAATTGCTTTACAAATAAAAAAATTATCCAAAACAATAAAATCCTTTAAAACAGAATACAGTTTCCAATATTTCTTCGATCAAACATTCCTTTACTGATCAAACTCCCCTCCCCAAGGAAGACCATAAGCAGCAGTATTATTAATAGTTAACCTAAACTAAGTCTTCAACCTTTCTCGTAATTCCAGCAAATCTTCTTCCTGCCTGAGCTTAGATGGAAGGCTGTTTCACAAACGTGAGAAAGATCTGCTGTACCCCTGAGAATGATGAAAAAGCCTCTTCGGTGGTAGTGGAAGTTGACACTTCCCTGCCGACCTTAGATATCGTCTAGCCACATGCAGTTGTAAAGTTCCTTTCAAGTGAGGGTGGCAAAAGCCACATAGCACGTTGAATGCCAGTATCAAGCTTTTGAACGTGCATCGAGCCATCATTGGTAACCAATGCAGCTGTAAAAAGTAAAGGTATGATGGAAGTCCTTCAGGAGTTACTGAGAATCCATGCTGCCGCATCCTGAATTAATTTCAGTTTATGAATAAAGGAGAGCACATTAATAAGATTTTACTTCTTCATTTAATTAGTGTGGTTTTACTATTATGATTGATGTAACCCTTAGTGGGGTGTTTTAAGTCCCAAGGGCAGACAATCTTATTTATGTCCTTCTGGGACTGCTCGGGCTAAGCAGTCACTCCCACGCTGGCTCTTAATCCCTGGGGGAGGGTTCTCGCTTATGGCCAGACAATGAAAGAAGGTCACCAGTGGGTGTGCTGTACTTTAAATGCTTCTCAATAAGAATTAAGACAGAACCAGATCTGGGAGTTAAAGTTTACTGATTCAGGATATTCAATAAAGTCCATTTGTCCAAAATGATGAGTGTATATCTGACTGTAGTTACAGGGGGTTTTTCTGTGTAGATAGGTGTCCTTATCACAGACCTCTGGGTAGAGCCCAGGGTGATTTTAAATGCGTTTGCTCTCCCAGCGGCTTTCCCGTGGAATCCTAGTGAGAGGGCTCCCTTATAGCTGCAAAAATCCGTCCTTTAGAGATCTTCTCTCCCGTGGACCCCCAGCCTGGCCCGAGTGCTTAGGTGGAAATCCAGACGGGATCTCCTTCTCTTGCTCTTCCTTCCTTTGATTCAGTTGTTCATGTTCCTTAGCTGTTACTGCAAGTGGTTTCTTTGGTGGAGAAATCTGGGGGCCAGGATATTCACAGCACTGCAGTCCCAGTGGGGATCCAAAAAACTCCCCACAACTCTTTAGTTCCAAAAAGTACTTTGAATCTTAATCTGGATATTTTCTCTTGCAGCCTGATCCATCACTGGTGCTTGCCTACATTCAGGCCGTTGCAATACCGTGTGCTCAGCCCAGCGCACTGTATAACCAGTGGTTGGACGTGGGTTTTGGCCATATTAGCATGTCCAAAATGCGTGTCCAATCCCCTGCGAAACTAATAGTGCTCATCACATGCAAGTGCATGTTAATGAGGCTAGTAGCAATTCTCCCCTGATTAAAAAAAATAATATGCGCCCGATGCACACATTTTTACCCTCAAGTTAACGCCTGCCTATAGCAGGTGTTCATTTTTGAGCAGCCTAAAAAGTATACAGAAAAGCAGAAAATACTAAGTATGTTCTAAAGACAGGGATCGTGGCATCTAGTGGCCAGACCCAGTAGGGGTGCCATTGATATTTTATATTTCTTGATTTTGTTTTGTGTTTTATGAGGAATGGTGGTGTTTCTGTTTGCTGTTGTTCCACTGCACACAGAGTCTGGATTCTTTCAGTTTCCTGTTCAGTTTTTGTCTGCATGTTTGTATTATAAAAAGCAGAATATAAATAAAATAAAAGAATTCTGCTTTATATTCTCTTTATTCTATATTTGGCGATGTTGTGCATGGTTGACTGAGGTGAGGTGTTGTGCTAGCGCAGGGATGGCGAACTCCAGGCCTCGAGGGCCACAAACAGGCCACGTTTTCAGGATATCCATAATGAATATGCTTGAGATAGATTTGCATACAATGGAGGCAATGCATGCAAATCTTTCTCATGCACATTCATTGTAAATATCCTGAAAACCTGGCCTGTTTGTGGCACTCGAGGACTGGAGTTCTCCATCCCTGTGCTAGCGTGTGGTTTCTGTGTAGGGATCAGAACAGAACAGCTTGGCTTGTTCTGTTTTCCTAATAGGAAGTGTATTAGTGTTTTAGGACCTGGAGGAATATTTGCAGTGTTGCCTTTTCATAAGGTAGAGTTCTTTTGTTTGAGTCTAGCAGTGATGATGTTATGGTATGGCAGGTTTTCTATAAGTTCTGAGTACATTTTTTTTACAGGATTTTGATTTCTATAATGTTCCTGGTAGTGTTGGGAGTTTGTGTTGCTGTTACTGAGGTGACACCAGAATTTGAATATTATTTTTCTATGGTGAGTGGTAAGGGGAAATGTCTGTGTTCTGCTCTGCACCCTTTGTCGGTGGAGTTTCTGTGAACGCAGGGAATTGTAGAACTAAAGGTGCAGGTTTTATATTGGGATGCTGCCCTATCCTGTATAGACCCCAAACTTTATTCCCATATAGAAGAATTTTTATTGATTGATGCTCTTGAATAATTTTAATGGTAGTTTTAAGGATGTTTGAAACTGGCCAGGGGATTTCTTTGTTACTTAGAAGATCCTTCTGTCCAGAAGTGCGGCGTGCATACCATCACCTTGCGAAAATGGTGCAAAATGTTTGTAGTAGTGCCTTCTACTTCATGATCAGGGGTGTCGTGTCTCTGCATGTATGGAATTTGGTAAGAGGCAGGTATGGAGAGAGCCATTTAACCCCCACCAGGATTGAACTATCAGAGTGCTTTGCCTATTACAGGTCATGCAGGATGACTCCCTCATGACTGCTGTATGGGAACTTAGAACAGTGATCATATGTGTGAAATCCAATTTTGTGTTTTTATAGGATTGTTCTTATGGGGAGGGAAAGCTGCTGATTGTGATTGACTTAATTATCACAATCTCAGGAGGAGGAGTGCTTATGGGCCTATGCCTTGGATCTTTTAGGTTTCTAACAACTTCTCTGGCTGTGGCCCTCAAAGACCAAATTTAGGGATCCTGACTTAGTCATTTTGTGTTGGTTTTTCCATTAATCAAGTGGACATCTGGTCACTGAAGAGGACTGGACTGAAGCCTTGCAGCTCATTTCATCCCAAACAGTTTCAAATAATAATTGAGTTGGCCAACTGGTTCCACCTGATCCAGTTCTGGCTTTGCCTCACTGCAGGCATGGAGGTGTAGTTCTTGATACCTGTATTAAAAGAAATAAACCAGAAATACATCTATATCCATGTAGTGCATTAAAACCAGGATCACATCAACCTGACTTACTGAGTCAGAGCCAGTTGGTATCCCTATATCAGTGGTCCTCAACCTGGTCTTTGAGGATCCCCCAATCAGTCCAGTTTTCAGGATATCTACAAAGAGAGAGATTTACATACAATGGAGTCAGTACATGTAAATAGATCTCCTACATATTCATTGCGGAAATCATGAAAACCAGAATAGTTGAGGGGGATCCCCAAAGAATGGATTGAAGATCATTGCCTTAGATCAGTGGTTCCCAACCCTGTCCTGGGGAACCCCCAGCCAGTCGGGTTTTCAGCATATCCACAATGAATATGCATGAGAGAAAATGTGCATGTTATGGAGGCAGTGAATATTCTCTCATGCATATTCATTGTGGATATCCTGAAAACCCGACTGGCTGGGGGTTCCCCAGGACAGGGTTGGGAACCACTGCTTTAGATGGTAGGATTGACACCTCATCTCAGGTCAACTGAACAGGCTGATCCAGACTTATATTTACCCCATTGTATGCAAGGAAATGTAGTTTTGCTTTTTCACCATTGATTTTTCTAAGAAAATTAGAACCTACAACTCCATGCAAGCAGTTGGTCATTCCTGTTCATTTGACCAGGGGCAAAGTGGTTATCCTACTAGATGTTGATGGTTTTTGGTCACTGCTCACCTGAGCTGGATTTGAAATGGGATCTTAGAGGGGAAAGTAAATCCCTCGGAACTATTCAATTCCCCTTCCAAATCTGCTAATGAACAGATTAATACATTAAAATTAGCCAAATGATAACATCTTTTCCTTTTTGGAACAATAAAACTCTGCCCCGTGACTTGGTCGTGCAAGTAACATTTCTTATGATATTAGGTTTATAGGTTTAATGAGGACAATCGGTTTCAGTAAATACTTGTACAAAAAATATTTATTCTTCTAGTAATAGAGTTCGTTTTAACTTGCTCCCAGATAATGTTTCAAATGTTTGTGTTCCTCTGGCAAAACGCTAGAAGCAAGCATGTAAACTGCATATTTCAAAGAGCAGTGATGTTTTGGGAACTTCCAAATAAACACAACTGCAAAATCTGCAAAATATTTGACTTATCGCTAATGGGTTTCCCTCTTCAAGAGAGATAAATGGAGACGTATAACTTTTACTTCAGTAGATTTTTCCTTCCTCTTTTTTCAAACAAAACTAACTTATCTACAATTAACATAGTGATTTATTATTGAAATGTTCACGTTTATTTTAACAGGGATGGCAAAAAAAGTTTTTCTTGTTAATACACAGCAATAATAATTTGGATTTCTACAGGGCCTTTTCTCCAAACAGGATCCCAAAGTGCTTTATAGAGTAGTCAGAATTATGCGTGCAGCCACCTCTAGGGTGGGTGGCTTGGGAACATGCTTCCGGGGGCACATTTCTGTGACAATTTCTCATCGAAGGGCTGGGGATGGGGGAGGAACTCTGGATAAGGCTGATATCATCATTATTAGCAAAATATGGTTGGGTTAGGTTTTGGCTCCCCTATGAGGCTGTAGTGTTAAGAACCACTGCAAATTCCCATGATTCCCCGCCCGTGACTGATCCTCTGAGCTTGGTCGTTGTATTGGTCACTCTGGTAGTCATGCTCCAAAAGCCATATTTGCACAGCCTTTCGGGGACATTTCATGAGTGATATTGCTTCCTTAGGGTGTACTTTTGGTAACCCACCAAAAACTGCCTTGGTCTCCTTAAGTGAAGATGGAATATAACAACAAGGATTTTCTCATGGGATGCACAGGTGGCAATTTCCTGTGCGGTTTCATACGGGTAAAATCATCTTAACGTGTCCTGAACATTTGCAGCTTCTGTAAGTATTTTGTAGGAAAGAGCTCACATAATTTCAGCTGCCGAGGAGAGGAAAGTTTCCAGGGGGGGTGGAATGTACACGTCCCTCTTGTTAGTTTTGATGGTTCCTTTGCACTATTCAGATATGTACTAGTATATTTAATAATGCACAAAATAGATCAGGTTAAAGAAAGAGGGTTTGGGTTTTTTTTTTCAATTTTTGAATCCAATTAGGAAGAATTTCAACAGGAGCCAGATTACACCACCTAGGACTGATTCCCTGGGGTTAAACCTCCGGCCCCTGAGAACAGCATCATAGGATCTTTCAGGTGCACAGGGGATAGATTAAACACCCCTCTCCTCCTTCTTCAGCCTGAAATATTATGAGTACAGGTGTTGTTGTACCGTGGCCCAGGGGCAAATGAGGAGCTGCAGGAGGTTTGGATTCAGGACCTGCACATGCTGCTTACATGGGACACAAAGGGCAGAGAGAGTGTGCGCCCCCTGCAACAGCAGGGCACGTTCAGCCAGCATATACTTGGCTGCCACCAGCAGCACCTTGGAGCTGAATGCATAGGGGAAGTCTGCCTTTTTCTAGAGGAGCAGGTGGGTTTGTATGGACATTTTATTAGTTTCTATAAGCTCCACAGGATGCCACGGCCACCTCTCCCTTCAAACAGTGAGTTCAGAGATTTCCTTGAGGACTCAACCAATTAACCCTGCCTGAGAAAGGAAGCAAAAATAAACGTGTACGCATGCCAGGCCTTCTCCCTCCTTGGTCATACCCTGTGGCATTGGCTACTTTCCAAGGTCTTTCTCTCCTTCCATTAACGCTAAGCTCTTCCTTTCCCTTATTTCATAACATTCCATGTTTTCCCTACAGCAATATGACATTCTTATAATAGTAATCCACCTGACATCAGCCACGCACTGGAGAATTTAAAATGTGCAATAATCCAGGCAGATGTGGGGCGAAGATTGACCTTCAACGTCTATACACAGTTTTTTAAAGCTGCTTTTCTTTCTTTACTAAACATAGAAACATGATGGCAGAAAAAGACCATTTGTCCTATCTAGTTTGCCCATCCCGTTTGTCTTCTGGGAGAAGCTCTCCAACCAGCTCAGTGGGAAGACTGTTTCAACAACAACAAGGAAGGCCATGAGAACCATCTGGCTGGTATTTGCATCTTCTGGTCTCTTCCTTCCTGTTGACAGTTGAAAGGGGTGTTTTGAGTTCAAAATGCCAGAATCACATTTTCCCCCCATCTATTTTATTTAAAGGGATTCTTGACCTAGCCCATGGGAGTATCCCAACCAATCTTTTACACATGCCATCCGCGGAAGACCTGTGGCAAGGCCCCCTCACCTTTCTACAGTGACTCCAGCTCCTGGTTCCTCCTTGCTGGTGGCGGTGGGTCGTCAGCTCCATCCTCAGGCCTCCCCTGGTGCCTCCAGCCCTGCTGCAGTCCCTGGCATTCCCAGTCCTGCTACCACTTCTCGTTGGGCTTCTCCGCGTGGCTCGCGGAGAGACGCTGCTACTTGCACCGTGCTCCTCCCTGGGTACGCGTGCACCACTGATGTTTAATTAGGGACCGCAGTGGGAACCTAGCCGCGGCCCTGGATGATGACGTCACCTCAGCTACAGTATTTAAGCTCAGGCTCTACTCCTTAGTGTTGCCTTTGCAACAGGTCTCCTCGCTGGTTGAGTACGCGTTGCCACTTATAGATTCGTCTCATCTCTGAGTTCCTGTTCCTCGTTGCTCCTGGTTCCTATCTCCTTGTTCCTACCTTGCTTAATTCCTCAGATTGACTATACAGACTTTGACTTCGCTTCGCCTGACCTCGCCATTGACTCTCTCCAAGCCTGGACCTCTGCTTCGCCTGACCACGCCATTGACTCTCTCCAAGCCCGGACATCTGCTTCGCCTGACCACGCCATTGACTCTCTCCAAGCCCGGACATCTGCTTCGCCTGACCTCGCCATTGACTCTCTCCAAGCCCGGACCTCTGCTTCGCCTGACCACACCATTGTCTCTCTCCAAGCCTGGACATCTGCTTCGCCTGACCTCGCCATTGACTCTCTCCAAGCCTGTACCTCTGCTTCACCTGACCACGCCATTGACTCTCTCCAAGCCCGGACATCTGCTTCCCCTGACCTCGCCATTGACTCTCTCCAAGCCTGGATCTCTGCTTTGCTTGACTACGCTATTGCCTATCTCCGTGATCAGACCTCAGCCTTGCTTGCCACTGCCTTCGGATTGCTGCTAGCCCTGACTCAAGCCTGCTCTTCGACGCCTCTCCAGCTTACCCCCTGGATGTGGTCTACTTAGGCTTCGGCCTGCTTTTGCTCAAGGGCCCCCTGTCTGCGTCCGTTCCATTGGCGCCCGAGTTTCCAGGACATAACCCTCTCCGGGGTAAGACTGTACCATCTCTCATCTGCTGTCTCTGGGCTGAACCGATCCTTACTTTGACTGCACAGAGCGGCCCACCTAAGTCCTGCTGGCCCCGGCACCCAAAGACTCAACCCGCGGGGAACGAGGGCTGGTATAAGTGAAGCTCCAGGGGCCTCTGTCTGTCAGCCCACTCCGCCTGCTGACAATGGGGACCCTTAGGTCCCTACCTATGGGTTGCTTCAGCCCCACCTTGGCCCAAGGGTCCACCTCTGACGCAACACAATCTGCTTTCCAGACTCCCTAAAATGAGTATGCATGAGTTGTGTTTGCATATATCAAGCCTATTACATTAGGTTGCAGTCTGCAAATATATCTCATGCATTCTCATCATGGAGAGCCTGAAAACCCACCTTCTAAAACTGGATTGAAACCAAGACCACTCCCCCATTAAACAAAAGGGAGGGTCGAAAATGTGAGATTCTGGCATTTCGAACACAAAACACCCCTTTGAAATATCAACAGAAGGGAAGAGACCAGAACAGGGAAACACTAGCCAGATGGTTCTCGTGGCCTTCCTTGTTATTGTTCAGACAGCCATCCCACTCTGCAGCGCTGCTACTTTAAGCCTTTAACGAGAACAATTTAATTTCTCACCATCCTCCACGCCATACCACAGCGCTACTAAAAGTAGGACGTTGTTTAAACAAAATAGATCTTTTCTTGGAATGAGTTCCGTCTTCTGGGCGAACTCCTCATGCCTCTCTGATGTATGTAAACATATTTCAACTGTTTAGTCCTTAATATGCAGGTCCCTAAAGATCCTGAGCAGGAGCTATGGTTAGAACGTTCCTTCGCATCACTTAATGGACACTACCCATGTCGTTTATATATACATCTGCTATAAACATGCCACAGGAGAATCTCTGCTGGAGGCTCAGAGGTAGCCACATCATACCGCTTCCAACAATGCTGGGAAAACAAAGATCAATGTGGCTATTGAAACCCAATGGGCATGGGCCCCCTTCCATTGCCATGGGCATGTCAGCACAACTGCGTAGAGCAGAGCTCTAGTTGCAGAACTGGCCCCCAAGGAAAATGACTTCCTGCACTGGCTTTTGATCGTACAAAGGTTATGCCATCCATGAGCAAGTGAGCAGGGCTGGCTCTATGGGATATTGCGAACTGGAGGCAAATTATCAATTGTGCCCCTTCTCCCTCCCTCTAGACATTCTCTCCCTCTTTCCCCTCTCAAAGCATTCTCTCCCCCTCCCTCCAGGCATTATCCCCTTTCTCTCTTCCTACATCCATTCTCTATCTTCTCTGCCTCCCTCCAGGCATTATCCCACCTTCTCCCTCCTTGCATCCATTCTCTCCCCTCCCTCCAGGCAGTCTCGCTCTGCTCCAGATGTTCTTCCCCTCCCTCCTCTCCCTCCAAGCACCCCCCCCCCCCTTCTCCTTTCTCTCTTCAGGCATTCTCACCCTCCATGCCGCACCTCTCTTCCTTCTAACATTCCCTTCCTTTCTCCAGGCATGCTCTCCCCTTCTCCATCCCCTCCCTCCAGGCACTCTGTCCCCTTTTCCCTCCCTCTTCTCTCTACCTCCAGGCACTCAGTGTCCATAATATAAAGATTCCGGGTCACCTTAATAAAAGCAACACCAACTTTCCACTGCCAGGCAATTTGGAAATAATACAGAAACCAATAAAAACACAAATTCCAAATCTATACAGAATAGATCACCCCACCAAAACAGCACTAACTCCCAGGACTCAACCAGTAGATAGGCTACCTACGAAATGCAGCACTGCAAATATACTGGGCTGTAGAACACCAATCACTTCCTACTGGAAAACTGAATGTCAGACTGCTACAGATTCCTATCCAGAAACTAAACACTAGTGAAATGTCTCATCTCTGTCACACATGAACAAGCTCTCACCGACACAAACTAAGGGAAAAATAGAAAAATGTGGACAAAAACTGAACGGGAAACCCCAAGAAGCCAGAGTCTGCGTGCAGTGCAACACTCGAGAAAGAGAAACGCACTTCCTCCTGTACTGGGCGGATAACTTTCAAAGATCTCTGTGCAGCCCCACATACGTGTGCCTATGGATGCACGGAGATCTAATATGGTATTCTATAAGCTGTGGGTATCTGGTCCATGCGGTCCATGCAGATTATAAAATATGACTGTCCGTCCCCCAGGATATGCGTGCATGTTTCAGTATGCGTAAATAATTGCAATGCATTGAAAGTGTGTATTTTCACTACCTACTTTATAAACATACGCGCATATATTTTACATGTGATTAGAAAATAAAATGTTTGCGTAAAACCCTGATGTATACGCGGAGGTAGATATATTTTTAAAAGATTGAAACATAAAGAGCTGGGGGAGGGGATATATTCCCTCCCCTACCCGATCTTTAATCTCATGGTCGCCCTAAGAATAAATAGCGTGTGCAATTGAAATCACCAGTTTACCAATCTCTCCACCAGTTCACCTGTCCATCTTCGGTTTACCAAGTCCGTCCTAGTGATTCACCCTGAAGTCTCCCCAGTTCACCAGACCTCCCACCCAGAAATAGCAGACGACAGATGAGTTTGGTATCGGTTGCGCTAGTGAACTAGCAGGTGTGAAACTGTACGAATAAGTTGCCTAAAGTATTTGTGTAAATCTCTTATTAGAAAATGGCAGGCAGTCCTCCTGGTCTAGTCCTGGAACAGCCCTCTTTTGCACAGATAAATGTGTGTGCAAAACCGAAAATCCCTGTGAACTTTCAATGTTTATAAAATGGCTTGTGCGTGAGAAACTCAACAAACACCAGAGGTGCACGTTTCCCAAAGCTGACAGACCCCAATCACTAAACGTAAAATAAGCTATTTTCTGCCTCTGACGTCTGGGCATTGGATTTAATCCTTTCCATTTTCTGTTTCTTCTCTTTCCTCCCCTATATCTGTCTCTGACATAGAACTTTTCATCTCATTTCTCTGTCTTTTTCTTCAGTCCTTTTCAATCTGTCCTTCTCTCCCACCCAGTTTTTTCTGCCCCAGCTTTTCAACTCCCCACCAATGCCCCCTCTCAGCCCTTTCTCCCTCCCCTACCTGATCTCCAGATATCTGGCTACATTGTCCTCACCCCTAGCTGCTGCCTCCTTTCTGACTCCCTCACTCTCAAGCTCTCCTAAATCCAGCTCTTTATCTCTCTCTTCTTGCCAATTCTCCACATTTTTTATTGTTCTGCACCTTCCTTCACTTCTCCCTATCCTGCCTCTCTATCTCCTTCCTATTTCCGTTTCTCACCTGCTTACCAATGTTCAACCTTCCAATCTCATCCCTTTCCTAGCCCTTCTTCCCCTCTCTCCCATCTCCTCCTCATTCCTCCCATTCTTGCTCCTTCCCCAGTCTCCTATTTCTCCCTCTCTTTCACCCACTCCCTGGTCCCCCATTTCTACCCTCTGGTCGCACCCTATCTCCAGCCCTCATCTAGTTTCTTCTGCCTCTCCTCACCACCTCAAGCGGCTTCCCTGTCACTCACCCTCTTCCCTGTTTCCACTCATTTTCTTCTTCCATCTTGGGTTCTCTCTTCCTCTTTATCCTCCCATTCCTAATCCCCTCTCCGATTCCCTCCACCCCCATGTCCTGTCCCTCTCTCTAGTCTCCTTTCTCTCCAGATTTGGTCTGTTGCACCCTCGATTCCTTGAACACTCTCTACTCTCCACCTACATGTGGTCCCATCTTCCTCTTTGTTCCTCCAGTCCCAGTCCTCTCTCTTCCTTTTCCTCCCTCCCTCCCCATTCTGGGTCCTGTCTCTCTCTTGGATCTTCTTCCCCTTTTCAAGTTTTCTCCTTCTTCCCCTTTTCAAGTTTTCTCTCCTTTCCAACTCTATTTGCAGTCTTCCTCTTCCTGGTTCCTTCCTCCACCATCACGCTGTGTGGTCTTCCTCTCTCGGCCTCCACCTCCCCAATATGACATGTCTCCTGCTCTGTGCCCCCAATTCCCAGTACTTTCAATCTCCCAACCCCTTCCATACAGCTCTGACCCCCAGCTCTTCTTTGGACCCTCTACAGCTGGCAGGAATAGCACATAATAATGCATCAGCTTTCTCTACTGCACAGGGCCACTCTTGGGTTTGAGCTGTGAGATCCCATAATCTTGCAGCTTCATACCATGGAACTGGCCCTAGGGTTGAAGAGCAAGCCGATGCACTATTAAGTGCCACTCTTCCTGCCAACTGCATACAAGGCAGGAAGGATATGGAAGAGACCCGGCCACCAGGCTTTGGTGATGCTCAGCCTAGTCCTCAAACCCAGTCTTATTCTGGGAGCCTACGATCATCACTGCCGCCTAGGCCACCGGCTGATCAGTCTGAAGGGAGATCCTGGCAGTGCCCCTCATCTCATGGTGCCCCGGGCAACTGCCCAGCTCACCCTACCCAAAGGCCGGCCCTGTGTTTGAGACCTCACTGGTCCCCTACTTCACTTGTCGTAAAAGACAGGTGGAGTCTCAGATGCCATCATCTTTAGATGATTCTTATGTTGGTTCAATTAAAGTATTACAGACCACAAGGAATCCTGTTGGATAGGAAATCCAGGCTCAGGTGTGAGCTAAGGCTTCTTGGCTTGAGATGATCTGTGCAACATGATGTTATGTTCAGTCAGAGCCAGAAGCATTTGACCCTTATGTTCTTTGCTGTCTATAGAGGGGGCAATTTGTCTGATGTGCATGTTTTCCATGAGGGTGAATGCGTGTCTGGTGGTAACATAGGAGCAGGTGGAAAATAGAGACCTCTTCACTCACCCAGTTTGTCCAGTTGTCCCCATCTATTGTGTCACCTCAGGTCCTACTTGATCTAAGAGTCGTCAAAACTCCTTCGCCGTTCCCACTGCCCTCTGCATCTGTTCCAGGCATGCTTGGATTCTGTCACTGTTCTGATTTCCACTATCTCTGCTGGCAAGCAACTCCAGGCATCTAAAGAAGTATTTCCTCACACTTACTTAAAGCCTCCCACCATGTCCCCTTGTCTTTCAGTTTATTTTCCTGTATCTTATTGAATCCTCTTGGCTATTAGAATATTTCTGTCATGTTACCTATGGAAGCCTCCTTGGTTTGTTTTAAAGGAATCATCTAGCCTCCCTGCCCCATGGCATATCTTAAATCATTTACAGAGTGAGCAGCAATGTTCCCCTTTATCAATTTAAACAAATAAATCAGTGCTGGGTCATTCATTTTGAAAAGCAGCTTTGCCCCTCTCCCCCGCTGCAGATCCCCTTATACTAGAGCCTGGGAACACATTCAGATTGGCCCCTGCCTGCATTGGGACAGGATCTGATTTGTTCACATGGTGCATGGTGGTGTCTGTGACCTCAGATCCAGCGCATGGGAACTCATTTGTGCCTCGCTGGATCCCTGTGGTTACTCCTATGAGCCTCCTGGGAACTTTTGCTATGAAATCGCAGAAAGGATTAAAAAGGAAGCAGCTATGTGGTAACGTTTGTGACTGATGGAGAGGCCAGGGTTGCTGCTGTAAATATCGCAGCACGCAAGGCCTATGCCAAGGGTATTGGGCACTTTAGGCAAACCTTGCAGCCTGGAGCCTCATGCATTTGTAATAGATTTTACATGAAAAAGATCATTCAGAGTACAGACTCTGAGGTAGAAATATCACTTACAACATGTATATTATATTTACATGCATTGCTGTGGTGCCAACCAGAAAACCCTGGAAACAAGACACTTAAAGCCTGTATGATATTAGATCTCTTGTAGTGCATGTTGCATGTAGGCCTAGCCTTCAGAAAGCTATGAGTAAATTGACAAGTTCAATATAGTAAACCTCCTATACCAAACCTAACCTGGCTATCCCGTGGCCTGTAGGATCACTAGATCATGCTTCCCTTGTCTGCTTTTCCTTCACCTCTCCCCTTGCCTCTTACTCTGTAGGGAGTGATGGGTGGGTTGTTTGCAATGCTGCAGTCTTTCAACCCTGTTTCTATCACTGTCAATTGCTGATAAGGACCTCAGTGACCATCTAGTCTTCCCAATTTCATCTCTGGTGCAGTGCCTCCCATAACAAAACAGCACTAACTGCTAGCAATAAAACAGCCACTGGTGGCAGCTCCAGCAAAGCACGTCTTCCTACAATCAGCAGTGGCTCCAGCATATAGCGCTCCCTCCTTTGGTAATATTGACTCTGTCACAGCACCTTCTGGGCCACACATTGGAGGGATTTTGCGCTGAAGGTGACCTTCTAGTTTGCCTAATAGAAGCACCAGCCCTGGATTGAATTCACAGGGTACTATCAGATCATTATTTTGATTCTAGTTCCAAACATCAGCAGATAAAAACAATAATAGAATTTTTTAAAAGCCTGAAATAAGTAGAGAGGATCCCTAGTGGCAAAGAAGTGAGGGGATAGAAGAGATCATTTGGAGTCTGTGGCATTGTACATTGATGGTTACTGTCTAATACGTCGACTGTCTAATACGTCGACAGGGACCTAGAATGCTAGATGTTCATGTAACAGTCTCACTAATTTTGGTGGAAGTTTAGATTATTACACAGCTTTATGGCAAGACAGGGGTGGGAACTGGATATTTTTTTTTTTTTTTGCTGAGGGAGATGAGGAAGAGGCTAGGTATTGGATTAAATAAGGGAATTTTTATGCTCATGTATCTAGAATGTTAGAACACCAGCAATTAAAGAGTGCAATCACAGTGTGGCCGGCAGCTGGGTTATATACTTAGCAGTGTGGACAGGAATCATTGGGTAGACTGACTGGGCCAATTGGTTGTTTTTGGTCTTCATCTGCTATGTTACTATGACCAACATTTGAAATCAGGTGAGAAACATCACAGGAACACCATAAACTTGTGATCCCTTCCAACATAAGAACATGCCACACTGGGTCAGACCAAGGGTCCATCAAGCCCAGCATCCTGTTTCCAACAGTGGCCAATCCAGGCTATAAGAACCTGGCAAGTACCCAAATACTAAGTCTATACCATGTTACTGTTGCTAGTAATAGCAGTGGCTATTTTCTAAGTCAACTTAATTAATAGCAGGTAATGGCCTTCTCCTCCAAGAACTTATCCAATCCTTTTTTAAACACAGCTACACTAACTGCACTAACCACATCTCCTGGCAACAAATTCCAGAGTTTAATTGTATGTTGAATGAAAAAGAACTTTCTCCGATTAGTTTTAAATGAGCCACATACTAACTTCATGGAGTGCCCCCTAGTCCTTCTATTATCCAAAAGAGTAAATAACCGATTCACATTTACCCGTTCTAGACCTCTCATGATTTTAAACATCTCTATCATATCTCCCCTCAGCTGTCTCTTCTCCAAGCTGAAAAGTCCTAACCTCTTTAGTCTTTCCTCATAGGGGAGCTGTTCCATCTCCTTTATCATTTTGGTCGCTCTTCTCTGTACCTTCTCCATTGCAACTATATCTTTTTTGAGATGCGGTGACCAGAATTGTATACAGTATTCAAGGTGCGGTCTCACCTTGGAGCGATACAGATGCATTATGACATTTTCCGTTTTATTCACCATTCCCTTTCTAATAATTCCCAACATTCTGTTTGCTTTTTTGACTGCCGCAGCACCCTGAACCGACGATTTCAATGTGTTATCCACTATGACGCCTAGATCTCTTTCTTGGGTGGTAGCTCCTAATATGGAATCTAACATTGTGTAACTATGCATGGGTTATTTTTCCCTATATGCATCACCTTGTACTTGTCCACATTAAATTTCATCTGCCATTTCGATGCCCAATTTTCCAGTCTCACAAGATCTTCCTGCAATTTATCACAATCCGCTTGTGATTTAACTGTTGCGGTCTCGGTCGCCACGGTGGCGTCCGAGGCCTTACCTTCCCTTCCGGTCCCGGAGTCTCGCCGCGTTCCGCGGACTCGGGACCCCGACCGCAGCTCCTCCCTGCCGCTCCGACCCTGCACCGCAGCTCCCGCTCTCTGCTCTGACCCTGCACGGCCTGCAGGGCCTTCAGGCGCCATGCGCCGGCTCCCTCTCCGTCGCCGGCGTCCTCCCGCGGCTAGCCATGCCCCTAGGCACGCGCGCGCGGTTCAGCCCTGTTTTTAAAGGGCCCAGCGCGGGAAAGCACGGCTCCTCTCTTTCCTGACGTCAGACGCTACAGGGCTATTTAAGTCCTGCAGTTCCTAGCCTTCCTTGCCTTGCAACGAGGTTCCTTCACCCGAAGAGCTAGTTGCCGTGACTTCGACTTCTGTTTGTCTTCAGCCTGCCTTGACTCCGGTCCGTGACTTCGACTCCTGTTTGTCTTCAGCCTGCCTTGACTCCGGTCCGTGACTTCGACTCCTGTTTGTCTTCAGCCTGCCTTGACTCCGGTTCGTGACTTCGACTCCTGTTTGTCTTCAGCCTGCCTTGACTCCGGTCCGTGACTTCGACTCCTGTTTGTCTTCTGCCTGCCTTGACTCCGGTCCGTGACTTCGACTCCTGTTTGACTTCAGCCTGCCTTGACCCCGGTTCGTGACCCCGTCTTCTGCTTGCTCGCCGCCTGCCAAGACTCCGGCCCGTGTTCCACTCCTGGGTTCCATCGGCCTCACCTAAGTCCCAGCGGTCCGGGTCCCTACGGGCTCCTCCTGGGGGGACCTCGGGCTTCCAGGGCGAAGACTCCTAAGTCCTAGCAACCCGGGCTCCCACAGCTCCTCTGGAGGAGTCACGGGTTTCCAGGTGAAGCTCCTATTGCCCAGTGGGAGTTCTGCCTTCCGACTGTACCCTCGGGTCGGTCGGCCTAAGGATCCACATCCGGATTTCCTTTCATCACAACAGTAACTACTCTGAATAATTTTGTATCATCTGCAAATTTGATTACCTCAGTCGTCATATTCCTTTTCAGATCATTTATAAATATATTGAAAAGTACAGGTCCCAATAGAGATCCCTGAGGCACTCCACTGCCCACTCCCCTCCACTGAGAAAATTGTCCATTTAATCCTACTCTCTGTTTCCTGTCTTTTAGCCAGTTTGCATTCTACGAAAGCACATTGCCACCTATCCCATGACTTTTTACTTTTCCTAGAAGCCTCTCATGAGGAACTTTATCAAACGCCTTCTGAAAATCCAAATACACTACATCTACCGGTTCACCTTTAACTACATGTTTATTAACTCCTTCAAAAAAGTGAAGCAGATTTGTGAGGCAAGACTTGCCTTGAGTAAAGTATGCTGACTATGTTCCATTAAACCATGTCTTTCTATTTGTTCTGTGATTTTGATATTTAGAACACTTAACACTATTTTTCCTGGCACTGAAGTCAGGCTAACTGGTCTGTAGTTTCCTGGATTGCCCCTGGAGCCCTTTTTAAATATTGGGGTTACATTAGCCACCCTCCAGTCTTCAGGTACAATGGATGATTTTAATGATAGGTTACAAATTTTTACTAATAGATCTGAAATTTCATTTTTGAGTTCCTTCAGAACCCTGAGGTGTATACCATCCAGTCCAGGTGATTTACTACTCTTCAGTTTGTCAATCAAGCCTACCACATCTTGTAGGTTCACCGTGATTTAGTTCAGTCCATCGGAATCATTACCTTCTCTGGCATGGGTATCTCCCCAACATCCTCTTCAATAAACACCGAAGCAAAGAAATTGTTTAATCTTTCCACGATGGCCTTATCTTCTCTAAGTGCCCCTTTAACCCCTTGATCATCTAATGGTCCAACTGACTGATTCACAGGCTTTCTGCTTCGGATATATTTTAAAAAGTTTTTACTGTGAGTTTTTACCTCTACGGCCAATTGTTTTTCAAATTCTTTCTTAGCCTGTCTTATCAATGTCTTACATTTAACTTGCCAATGCTTATGCATTATCCTATTTTCTTCATTGGATCCTTCTTCCAGTTTTTGAATGAAGATCTTTTGGCTAAAATAGCTTCTTTCACCTCACCTTTTAACCATGCCGGAAATCGTATTGCCTTCCTTCCACTTTTCTTAATGTGTGGAATACATCTGGACTGGACCCAAAAAACAAATCGGAAGCCGATCCAGTTGGCTGTGATACAGTAAAGACAATGAGAATCGGACGATCAGAAGAAGCCCTTTATTTCAATGCCCGACTCTGGCCGAGTTTCGCTCATAGAGCTGCCTCAGGGGCAACTAAAATTGAACAAATAAATATAAAACCTTAAAACAACACAATTAAATAATTCAAAACAATAAGGACATAAAATACATGTATAGATGTACGTACTTAAATCATAAAATAAAATACATGTATAGGTGTTCAGATAAAAATTACATCTGGACTGTGCTTCTAGGATAGTATTTTTTTAACAATGTCCACGCCTCTTGCACACTTTTTACCTTTGTAGCTGCTCTTTTCAGTTTTTTTTCTAACTATTTTTCTCATTTTATCAAATTCCCTTTTGAAAGTTTAACTCGAGAGCCCTGGATTTTCTTACTGTCTCCCTTCCAGTCATTAATTCAAATTTGATCATATTATGATCACTATTGCCAAGCGGCCCCACCACCGTTACCTCTCTCACCAAGTCCTGTGCTCCACTGAGAATTAGATCTAAAATTGCTCCCTCTCTCGTCGGTTCCTGAACCAATTGTTCCATAAAAATGTCATTTATTCCATCCAGGAACTTTATCTCTGTAGCATGTCCCGCTACAGACCTTTAGGAAATGACAATGACTCCCCCCCCCCCCCCTCCATCTGGGGGCTGTGAATGCAGTGTGCCTAGCTCTGGCTAACCTGGGGATTCGGGGAACAGAAATCCTGACCCAGAGATACATAATTAAGCTCTGGAATTTATTGACAGAGGATGTGGTGAAAGCTATTAGTATAACTGCGTTTAAAAAATGGTTTGGACAAGTTCCTGGAAGAGAAGTCCATAAACCATTATTAAGGTGGAGTTGCAGAAATCCACTGCTTATTTTTAGATAAGCAGCTTGGAATCTGTCTACCCCTTGCGATCCTGCTAGGTACTTGTGACCTGGCTTGGCTATTGTTGTAAACAGGAAACTGGGCTTGATGGTCCTTTGGTCAGACCCAGTAGAGAAAGTCTTAAGTTCTCTATCATATCCTCCCTCATCTCTTCTCCAAGCTGAACAGCCCTAACCTCTTTAGCCTTTCCTCATAGAAGAGCAGTTTCATTTCCATTATCCTTTTAGTCACCCTTCTCTGTACCTTATGTGATTTGGCCACCAGAATTGCACACAGTACTCAAAGTGCAGTCTCACCATAGAGCGATACAGAGGTATTATGACATTCTCCATTTTTTTATTCACCATTTCCTAATAATTTTATTTAGCTTTTTATATTCTGCTTTTCAGCACTTCAAAGGGTACATCAAAGTGGATTTCATTCAGGTACTTATAGGTAATTCCTAACATTCTGTTTGCTTTTTTGACTGCTGCAGCACTCTGAGTCAATGATTTCAATGTATTATCCACCATGATGCCTAGATCTTTTTCCTAGGTGGTAGCTCCTAATATGGAACCTAACCTCGTGTAACTATAGCAAGGGTTATTTTTCCCTATATGCATCACTTTGCATTTGTCCACATTAAATTTCATCTGCCATTTGGATGCCCAATCTCCCAGTCTTGAAAAGTCCTCCTGCAATTTATCACAATCTGCATGTAATTTAATTATTCTGAATAATTTTGAATCATCTGCAAATCTGATCACCTCACTCATTGGTCTCCTTGCCAGAATATTTATAAAGATATTAAAAAGCACTGATTCCCATACAGATTCATGAGGTATGCCACTTTTTACCTTTCACCACTGAGAAAATTGTCCATTTAATCCTACTCTCTGTTTCTGATCTTTTATCCAGTTTGCAGTCCACAAAAGGACATCGCCTCCTATCCCATGACTTTTTAATTTTATTTATTTTTATTTTATTTATTTAAAATTTTTATATACCGGCATTCATGTTGCAAACACATCATGCCGGTTTACATATAACAGGGGTGTACAGTAAACAATTCAATAACCTATTTGTGTAGAAGGAAGCAGTTACAAATAACAAGGTAATAGAACTGGGAGGAGAGAAGAAAAGAAAGAGAATAACATTAGGTATAGGTATTTACATTAGTAATAACATTTTTACATGTGGAAGTGGTAGAATCTGGCTGAATAGAATTATGGCTGAATAGAATTAATTTTCTTAGGAGTCTTTCATGTAGGACTTTGTCAAACACCTTCTGAAAATCTAAATACTCTTAAATGTACCGGTGATCCACATGTTTATTAACCCCTTCAAAAAAGTAGCAAATTTGTGAGGCAAGACTTCCCTTGGGTAAATCCATTCTGACTGTGCTCCATTAAACCATGTCTTTCTATATGTTCTGTGATGATGTTCTTTAGAACAGTTTCTATGATTTTTCCCAGCACTGAAGTCAGGCTCACCGGTCTATAGTTTCCCGGATCACCCCTGTAGCCTTATTTAAATATCAGGATTTCATTAGCCACCCTCCAGTCTTCAGGTACAATGGGTGATTTTAATGATAGCTTACAAATTACTAATAAGTAATAATAGATCTGAAATTTCATTTTTTGGTTCTTTCAGAATCCTAGGGTGTATGTCATTTGGTCTGGGTGATTTGCTACTCTTTAGCTTGTCAATCTGTCCTACTACATTTTCCAGGTTTCTCTGTGATTTGGCTCAGTTCATCTGACTTGTCACCCTTTAAACTGTTTCAGGAGCAGATATTTTCCCAACATCCTCATTAGCAAACACAGAAGCAAAGAATTAATTGAAAGGTAGATTTTAAAAGCATTGCTCGTGCAAATGTGGTCCCATCCATGTGTATGTGGGCCACGCGCAAGCACCGTGAATTTTAAGAAGCTGGGAAGTACGCATGTCAAGAATAAGAGGCAGAAAAGGGCTGGGAATGAGTGTTTTGGGGTGGGGACAAGACTTATCTGCATAACTTTAATTCTGGTCCTGATGAGGCTCAAGTCTGGAGATTTTCAGCCAGAGGGATCCTGAACACTGGGGGGCGAAAGAGAGCAAGAGAACGAGAGCCTCTGTTAGAGAGACGATCTGCACTCTATACATCTCCCACTGTAAGAGGGGCACTTTCAACTCAGGGGGGGGTGGGGGGGGGCGGTGTTACATTGGTCTGCCTAGGGTGCAAGGGTCTGTAGACTCTTGTAACACCACTCACCCACCCTGTTGAAAGTTCCCCTCTTACAGTGAGAGATGTATAGAATCTCAGATTGTCTCTTTAAAAGACTCTCTCTCTCTCCCTGGTCACGCGAGAGTACACGCGTAAAGGCTCCAACACACACGCGCAGTAAAGATATTTTAAATGGTACACACATGTACTTGCATGCACGATATAAAGTTGAACTTATTTTTGCTCGCGTGCCGAATACCGCGTTTATGGGGCATGCACGTTCCTTTTAAAATGTACTTGTTAATCTTTCTGCAATGGCTTGCCTTTCCTAAATGCCCTTTTAAGCCTCTCGATTATCTAACAGTCCAACCAACTCCCACACTGGCTTCTTGCTTCAGATGTAATTGTTTAAAGTTTTTATTATGAGTTTTTTTGCCTCTAGAGTCAGTTTCTTTTCAAATGCTCTCTTATCCTGTCTTATCGGTGTTTTATATTTAACTTATGATTTATTCTATTTTCTTCAGATGGATCCTTCTTCCAATTTCTGAATAAAGATCTTTTGGCTAAAATAGCCTCTTTCACCTTGCCTTTTAACGATACCGGCAATTGTTTTGCCTTCCTTCCATCTTTCTTAATGCATGGAATACATCTGGACTGGGCTTCTAATATGGTATTTTTAAAGTTGTACACTTTTAACCTTTCCAGCTGCACCTTTCAGTTTTTTCTGTTTTCCTCATTTTCTCAAAGTCTCCATTTTGAAAGTTTAGTGCTAGAGCTGTAGATTTACTTAATGTGACCCCCTTCCTGTCATTAATTTAAATTTGATTGTTATGATCACTATTGCCGAGTGATCCCACCACCATTACCTCTCGCACCAGATCCTGTGTTCCACTAAGAGTTAGATCTAAATTGACTCTGCCTCTCGTTGGTTCCTGGACCAATTGTTCCATGAAGCAATTATGTATTCCACTGCTTATTACCAGAATCAGTAGCATGAGATCTATTTAATGTTTGGGTACTTGCCAGGTACTTATGTCAGAAACAGAATGCTGGGCTTGGTAGATCCTTGGTCTGATCCAGTAAGGCAACTTCTTATGTTCTTATGTCTATCCAGGAACTTTATCTCCCTAGCATATCATGATGTTACATTTACAAGTCAGTATTGGCATAATTGAAATCTATTATTACTGTGCTGCCAAATTTGTTAGCTTCCCTAATTTCTCTTAACATTTCATCATCCATCTGATTATTTTGGCTAGGTGGATGGTAGTATACTCCTATTGCTATACTCTTACCTGACACACATGGGATTTCTACCCATAAAGATACTATTGTGCATTTAATCTCCTGCAGGATCTTTATCCTGTTTGAACTCTTTGCCATCCTGAACTTCCCCCACCAAATTGATCCACCCTATCATTATGATATAATTTGTACAATGGTATAGCACTGTTCCATTAGTTATCCTCCTTCAACCAGATTTCTGAGATGTCAATTATATCTAACTCTTCCCATCTTACTTCTTAGACTTCTGGTCTTGGCATAAAGACATTTCAAAATATGTTTTTTTGTTTGTATGAACAACCTGCTTATTAGTTGACAGGGATAATATAGGATCGTTTAACTCAGGTGGTTGTTTACTTATAGGCACATGAACTAGTTGTGCTTTTATTGGAACCTCTCTGTTGGGATGCCCTAACTCTCGTGTTTCATTAGTATTTTTCAAAATTGCCTCCCTCCGAACCATGCACCGCTGAGCGACTGTCATCTTTCTTCCTTGTTCTAGTTTAAAAGCTGCTTTTTAGTTTAATGATTAGTGCTGAAGCCTGGTTCCATCCTAGTTAAGGTGGAGCCTGAATTTTGGAAAACACTCCCCCATCTATACAAAACTGAATCTCCTTTCCTTGCATTATCATCTCATCCATGCATTGAGACTTCGAAGCTCTGCCTGCCTCCAAGGTCCTGCACGTGGAATGGAGCATTTCAGAGAATACTATCTAGGAGGTTCTGGATTTCAGCTTCTACCTAAAAGCCTAAGTTTAGTTTCCAGACCCTCCCTCTCACATCTTCCTATGTTGTTGGTGCCCACATGTACCACGACTGCCGGCTCCTCCCCAGCACGGTCTAAAATCTTATGTAGGTGACGTGTGAGGTCCGCCAACTTTGCACCAGGCAGACAACTTACCAGTTGATCCTCACGTCCACCAGCCACCTAGCTATCTACATTCCTAATAATTGAATCACCAGCTATGATTTATTTAACTGTTTTCTATACCGACATTCATGATACAAATGATATCATATCGGTTCACAAGGAACAGGGGGGTTGTAACAATAATATTGAAGAGGAAGAAAAGTTACAATAAAACAAGGTTATGTGAACTTGGAAACAGAAATGTGCCTGAGACAGAGGAATAATGTTGTAAACTTAACAAGGCTATACTGGAAGTGCACTGGGTCGGAAATAAGGCACTCTAAATATATATATAGAACTTATATACAATCATGAAACTGGCTAACAATGCGGGGCTGTGACAGTACTGGGGGGAGGATTAGCAGGGGGTGAGGGGGGAATTTCTAGGTTCAAGGAGTTAGGAGGGGGAAGGGGAAGGGGTAGGGAGAGGAGGGGAAAGGGCTAAGGGAAGGCTTGTTGGAACAGCTAGGTCTTGAGTTTTTTCCTAAAGGTCACCAGGCAGGGTTCCTGTCTGAGGTCTGGAGGCATGGTATTCCAGATGGCTGGTCCCGCTATTGAGTGATGGGTGACCTAACCCTTCCTTCCTGGGCAGTAGCACTAAGCACAAGTTTCTCAGGGCTAGTCACCAGAAGGGAAGGGTTACTGTTATGGTTTGTAGATATGTGAACCCTGGGTCGAGATGAGAGATGTCTCCACCCACAGGGAGGAGTCCTGTGAGCCTCACCGTCGATGGGCGTGGTCTCAGCGATGTAGGGCACAGCTGTAATAGAGACTTTATTAAGGAGAGAAGCAAAGTATAACCCGTGGAGCGGGAAATGTAAATAAACACAATTCTTGAGCAATAGGGTATACCCAGGGTGAACCGCTGATGAGAAGATCCAGTAGTGACCTGCAGCGTGGGGTACACCAGGAGATTCCTTCAGGCGTGTGGAGGTTAACTCAGAAGTGTAGATTCGGTAGTGGCCCGCAGCGTAGGGTACGCCGAGGATGGCTGTACTAAAGCACAGATGTAGAATAATCTGAGGTGCAGGAATCCGAAGTGGGTCTTGTAGCGAAGCAGCAACACACTGCTGCTCAGGATATGCTGGAATGAAGTCTGCTGAAGAAGAACGGTAGTGGCATGAGGCACAGGGTACGCCATAGGGAACTTCAGTAAAGCTGGTATAGAAGAGTTGAAGTAGGTACTCACAAGAGAAAGTTCCAAGAGAGAGAGTCCAAAGCTGGAAGGCCCTCCGAGGAGCAAATAACCAGGTACGCAGAAGGGCCCCCGAGGAGTGGGTACCCAGAGCGTTCGAACACCAGGACAGGATAATGGAACTGGAGGTCCAAGAATGGAGCGGATTCAGCAACGAGTGAACTCCTTGCTAACTCATAGTAGCAGAGGGCCGGTCAGCTTAATTACAGCAGCGGTCTGACGTCCTCGGGAGGTGACGCCCCCAAGGTTCCCGCCATGACATGTACAAAGGAGGGCCTTGCGCGCGCGTGCGCCTTAAGTGATTCTAGAAGTAAGATGGTAGTCGGCAGCGCCCACGCCGTCTCGGGAATGCCGGGGAGGTCAGCGATAGTTGGCGGAGGCCGCCATTCGTTCTAGAATTGACGGTGCGGGAAAAAAGAGGTGAGCATGAGAGGTCGCAGCCGTCTGCGACCGACGTGCATAACAGTTACAACATCACTGAGAAGGTAATGCATCACCTGGAGAGCAAGTCCTTGCTACAGGATCACTTCCTGCTACTTCAGAGTAATGGTTTCCAAACAGGTGACCTTTCTCCTCCAAGGCAGCATCGGGGCTACCAGACTGGATTTGGGACTTGGCTACTATATTCCTGAAGATCTCATTTATTTATTTATTTTCTTGTGAATAGTATTTTATTAATCATCAAAAAACATAATACAATTTACACTGATACAATATTTAACAGATGGTGACTTTTTTATACAGTATATTATATAAGTAGCAAATGGAAATGCTGTTGTATTGGAATGCAGTTTCCTCATACTTGTAATTTTCATACAGGCTGACAACATCGGTATTTCTATAAGAACACAAGGTAAAGTCTAAGCTATAGGGGTTACATCATTTATAAAGAGCTATACTCTATCGTTAGGTGAGGTCTTTCTCCATGTTTGGTACGGAAGCCATATCATTGAAAACCGAGGTATTCTGTGGTGTTTGTGGGCTGTTAGTTTGTAAAGCTCACCCATCTTGTCCACTTTAGAAATAAGCATGCTGGCGGGGATTGGTTCTGATTGTTTCCACTGTGCCGCTATAAACACACCTGGCTGCTATCAGTATTTGGTGGGTCAGTAGCCATTCAGGTTTGGAGCTATCCAGGGGTACGCTTAACAAAGCATTTTCTGGTTGCAGGTTAATATTAATGTTTAAAATTTGCTGTATCATCAGTGTGACCGTCCCCAGAATTTTGCTATCTCGGGGCACTCCCACCACATATGGAAAAATGTGCCCTTACCTCCACATCCCCGCCAGCAGGTGTCAGTACTGTTAATCTTTGCCTTGTACATTCTAACCGGTGTATAATACCAATGGAACAAAACCTTGTAGCTGTTTTCAGTGAGTGAAGCTGATATTGAACTTCTTTTTGTGTTAATAAAAATTAAGTCCCATGTGTCTGTCTCTTTTCCTAAGTCGCCCTCCCAAGCTGTCACATATGTGGATTTTTGATTGGATTCACTATTAAGAAAATTGTACATTTTTTAAATATCCCCTTTTACCCTATCTGCCTGCTCACACCATCTTTCCAATTGAGTTTTCCCTTTAAGTAAATCGTGAGCTATTTTGCCGGATTGAATGAAGTGACATATTTGGGCATATGAGAAAGCATCTCTACCCAGGAGTTGGTATCTGTCTCTGAGGGTTTGGAAAGTGATTAGTCCCCCCCCCTCCCCATCTCCCATATAGTGCCCATAGTCAACATTTTATTCATTTTCCAGGGTTTAAAACATAGTGATGCCCATCCAGGTGAGAATGAACTATTATGAAACAATGATGAACTGAAAAAAATACTGTCTCGTGCCTACCAGTTTAAATCGCCATTGTCTCCAAACCTTCATAGTGGTTTCAACAGTTGAGGGTACTACACCTCCAGTTAACCAGGTATTGCGCAGCTGCCAATTAGTTGCCCATATGGGCATACTGCCCAGCATAGTTTGTTCAATATCCACCCAACTTTTCTGTTCACCTTTTTTATTCCAATCTATAAGAGCTCTAATTTATGCTGCCGCAAAGTACCATCCTAAATGCAGTACACCCAAACCGCCTCGTAATTTATGTCTGTAAAGTATTCCTCTTGCTACCCTGGGAGGTTTCCTTTTCTATATAAAAGCAAACAGCTTTTTTTGCCAGCATTTAAGCATAGCGGTCGAAATATGTATTGGAAGAGTCTGGAATAAGTATAGAAGCTTAGGGAGAACGTTCATCTTTATTGATGCGATTCTGCCCAGCCATGTTAGTTGGGTTCTGGACCATTTATCCAAGTCATTGAAAATTTTGGAAGTGAGAGGTGTATAGTTCAGTTGAAAAAGATCTTCTACTTTGTTGCTAATTAAAACACCTAAATATTTTATTTTATGTGAGGCCATTTAAAGGGAAACTTCAGCTTTAGCCCAGCTACGTGTTCTGGGGGGAGAGAGATATTCAAAATCTCAGATTTATCAAGGTTCAATTTGAAACCTGATACTGAGCTGAAGTCTGATAATGTATCCACTACGTTTGACAAAGAATTGGACGGGTTGGATAAAGAGAATAAGATATCATCGGCAAATAAAGACATCTTGTAATCTATGCTCCCTATTTCAATGCCTGTTATAGATGCTGAGGAGCGGATCTTTATTTATTTTAAAGTATTTATATACCACTTTTAAAAATAAATTTTTGTCAAAACGGTGTACAAAGATATAAAATAAACGAAATTAAAAATAAATTAGAAGAATAAAATACATAAATTGGTAGCTAGTCTTAACAAAAATCTTAATATAAAGGAGGTGTGCCATAGATCAGTTTATGGAGATAGGGGGGGGGGAAGGAAAGGGGGGGTGGGGGGAGAGGGAAAGAGGTATCTAAGAAGAAAATTCTCAGGACGAGGGAAGGGGAGGGTAAATCTGTTTTTATTGAAATGGTTCACTGGGGGAGATACTATAAAGAAGAAGAGGGAAGGGAAGAGGGTTGAGTAGTGGAAGTTAAGTGAGTTGGTGAAATATTAAATGCAAGTTGAAAAAGATATGTTTTCAGGGATTTTTTTGAAATGAAGTGAATTTGATAATAAGCGAAGAGGATTTGGTAAAGAATTCCAGAGGGAGGGTCTCGCTACGGAGAACACTCTCCTTCTGGTAATGTCTAATCTTGCCTGTCGAGGTGATGGAATGTCTAATAGGTTTTGTGTTAGTGATCTTAAATGCCGAGTGGGTTTATAAATACAAAGCAGAGAACAGAGCCAGGTGGAGGAGGAATTGTGTATTAAACCACAAATGATAGTGAGTACTTTATATTTTATCCTGAATTTTATGGGTAACCAATGGAGGGATTGTAGAGTAGGGGTGATGTGATTTCGGAGAGAGATACCAGATAAGATTCGAGCTGCACTGTTTTGAACTAATTGTAGAGGATAGATTGAGGAGTCGGGTAATCCTAAGTAAAGAGCATTACAGTAGTCTAGGCCAGAAAAAATTAAAGGCTGAAGAATAGTTCGAAAATCATGATGAAAAAGGAGAGGGCAGAGACGTTTTAAGAGTTGCAGTTTGTAGAATGATTTTTTGTCAAGGAGTAAATATGTTGTTTCATTGATAGATCCGTGTTTATAATGACTCCAAGATTTGTGGCATAGTGTGTTATTGGGATCGATAGGCCATTTGTTGTCAGATGTCAAGGTGGGCCAATTGAGGTATCTGAAATGGATGTTAGATGAACGATCTCGATCTTAGACAGATTCAATTTTAGATGATTATGGGAGAACCAAGAGTTAATAGTGGATAGACAGAGTGAGACCATAGATAAGGTAGCAGACCAAGATGTTTTATAGGGAACTAGAAACTGTATATCATCTGCATAAATTTTGAATTGTAGGTTAAGAGAGGATAGAATATGACATAGAGGGAGAAGATATATGTTAAATAGTATGGGGAATAGTGATGAGCCTTGAGGGACACCGGACGTGATTGTGTAAGGGACGGAAGAATGATGATTAATGTTAACTTGTTGGGGACGATCAGTGAGAAAGAATGAAAACCAATTTAAGACTGTTCCTGTAATGCCTATAAATTTAAGACCTGAGATGAGTATTTGATGATCAACCGTGTCAAATGCTGCTGAAATATCTAGAAAGACTATGATATAGTCTGTGTAAGAGTCGAAAGCACGGAATAAAGTGTTGAAGGAGGCTAGTAGGAGAGTTTCAGTAGAGTGTCCCTTTCTGAATCCATGTTGATTAATGTGAAGGATGTTGTTTTCTGATAGAAAGTCAGAAAGTTGAGGTAAAACTGCAGACTCAATTAGTTTAGCTAGTGAGGTAAACTATCTGGGTCCAAAAACAATGCGAACAGCAACGGGGATAGTGGGCATCCCTGTCTGGTTCCTCTCTCTATGGGAAATGTATCTGAATACGCTCCATTCACCTTAACACGTGCCTTAGGATTATCATAAAGTGCAGATATCCATCGCAAGAAATAAGGGCCAAAATTCATTTTTTCCATAGTATGAAATAAGCATGGCCAGTGAACCATGTTGAATGTTTTTTCCATGTCAACTGACAGTAGAACTGCTGGGAAATGTTTCTGTTTGGCCCACCAGATGCGATCAATGATCTTGCGGACATTGTCCGCCGCCATCCTCCCTAAGAAAAAATCCGGTTTGGTCAGGGTGAATTAATTTGGTTATCACTTTATTTAAATGGTTGGCTAATATTTTTAAATCGATATTTATTAGGGAAGTGGGACGATATGAGCCACATTCCATGGGATCTCTGCCTGGTTTTGCCAGTATTGTAATCCCAGCCACATTTGATCCCGCAAATAGGGATACTTCGCTTTGTAATGAGTTAAAGAATTCCAATAGAGGAGCAGATATTTCGGAGATTAACTTTTTATAAAATTGGGCCATAAATCCATCCAAACCCGGTGCTTTATTGGCTTTAAGGTCCTTAATCACTTGCATAACTTTGCTCAGGGATACGTCTTGTTCTAAGTATTGTCTCTCCTCTCTGGAGATAGTGGGAAGGTTAACCTGTTCTAAAAACTCGTCTATCCTGCTCTCCTGAATTGTTATGTCTTTCGCATACAGAGCTCCATAGAACTGCTGGAAATGCTGATGTATTACCTTTGCTGAGACCAAGGCTGGCGCGTCCATTAGGTGAACTTCAAGCGCCAAGCCGTAGGGGGCGCCGAAGAGCAGCCACATGGTGCCGCAAGCGGTGCTTATCCTGCTCGCGGCGAAGAGAAATAGAGACTGTGTGCTTCTCAGAGCCGCGAGTACACAGTGTCGTACATCCCCCCCCCCCCCCCACCTGTTTCGGCACCGACTGTGTGCTTCTTAGGCTCGTGGCCCTGAGAAGCACACAGTCTCTATTTCTCTTTGCCGCAAGCACCCCCTACGGCTCGGTGCCCTGAGAAGCACACAGTCGGTGCCAAAACATGTAGGGGGGGCCGTGCCCCGAAACAGGTAGGGGGGGCACGGCCCCGAAACAGATGGGAGGGAGGGCGGCAGAACAAGGGTCGCCTAGGACGCCCAATACCCTTGCACCGGCCCTGGCTGAGATCAGTCCTCCCCATTTATTCTAGTGATCTGAGATCGAGCTATGCGATGTTTTAACCATTACGCCAGAAGTCTGCTAGCTTTATTCCCCAACTCAAAATGCTCCTGTCTCGTGAGGTTTAATTGATAGGAGACAGCATCAAATGTTAGTGAGCATAGTTGGGTCCGAGCTTGTTGCAATTTGAGAAGCACCGAACTCGATGGCTTACGCTTGTGCAATGCTTTTAGTGAAGCAATCTCCGTTAATAATTTTGTTTTCTGAGCTGATTTAATCCTTTTCTTGTATGCGCCCTGCGAGATAAATCTGCTATGTAGTACTGCCTTTAGGCATTCCCAATATAAGGGTGGGTTAGATAAGGTAGCCTCATTGGTTTTTTTATAATCCTCAATTTCAGCTATTAGAGCAGTGCAAAAGGTCTCATCTTCCAGCAAGGTGTCATTCAATTTTCAGAATTTCCTTCCAGCTTCCATATCCGACAGATGCAACCTTACCCACACCGGGGCGTGATCTGACCATGTTATCTGGCCTATGTCTGTTCCTATAATCTTCTGGCAGATATTGCTATCTATAAGAATAAAATCAATCCGTGAATAAGATTTATAGGGATTAGAGTAAAAAGTATAATTCCTGTCATGAGGATGTCTAGATCTCCATTTATCTAGGATCCCCCATCTTTGTATAAGAGATCGAAGATGCTTTCTCTCTTTTTTCACTCCCAAACCTCCCTCCCATAGAATTATCAACACGTGGATGAACCGTCATGTTAAAATCCCCCACTATTATCCAAAATCCCTCCCCCTATGATCTTATAATATTATCCAATACGTCAATATAGGTATTATATTCCCCATGTGGTGCATAGACATTTAAAAGAGAATAGACCTCCCTCCCGACTTCAATCTGAACAAATAGAAAACGCCCTCTTGTGTCTGCACGGACTTTCCTTATATGACATTGCAAATCTTTATGCAACAAAATACTAACCCCAGCATATTTGGTCGATTTAGAGGCCGCTGCAAAAAATTGTTGGGGAAGAGGGACCATTTCAATAAATGTTCGTAATGTCGCGTTAAATGAGTTTCTTGCAAGAAGATAATGGCCGCACCTGAACTTTGAGCTTCCTCTCTTAACAATTGGCATTTGCATGGACTATTCAAGCCCTTAACATTTAGGGACCATATTGTAACAGAAGCCATCGTGCTGTATATATCTGCACACTTGCATGCTTTCCCTTCTATCGTACACCTCCCGCCCTGAAAATTGTGCATGCTCTTTAGCCATCAAGAGTTTTCCCCCTTGACTATTTAAGAATACCCTCCGTACCATGAAGATGTAGTGAAAGGAAAACACCTTAACTGAGCCGACATTAATAACCTGTAAGTCACACAAATCTGAAAACTGCCTATGATATACCCCCCACAACCCTACTAGCCTGCCATTTATTCATAGCAGATATGCTATTGCAGATGAGGGTGTATGCACGTGCAGAGCATGCTCCCTCACCCCCCGAGCCTTTGATAGGCAATATATTAACAACGGTATAGGTATATGCAGTAATTGCCCCAGAACTTTAACTTTTGCTATATGATAACGTATAATAACATGAACTGTGACTCAGCCACTGATATAGTGGCCCATCATTTACCCTGAGAAATGTACATGGGTCACTAGAGAACGAGAAAAGGAAATCTTAGACCTCAAAGTCCCTTCAGCCAGTTCCCAACAGTTTATCCTGGGAGGTTTCATCAGTTTGTCTATGGAGTCTCCGGCCACCTTTATTTACCCACTGCCATTTCGGGGTATCGCTGCTTTGGGCCTGAGAAAATCTCTTGGGTGCTGCAAGAAGTTTGACCGCATGGCCTGCATCCCGCAAAATGGCCGCTGCTTCCTCCACGGATTGAATCTTGGTAGTTACTCCTTTAATTGTTATGGCCAGCCCAAATGGGAATAGCCATCGGTACCTCATTCTTTCTCTTCATAAGATGGTGATTTTGCGAAATTCCATCCCTTTTTTGAGGGTTATTGGTGAGATGTCTGTGAAGATAGAAATGTTATGCGATTGCCATTCCCAGGTTTGTTGTTTCTTAGCCACCATTAGCACTTTCTCCTTCACCACGTAGCGATTAAAGCAGGCTATAATATCCCGTGGTTTATTTCCCACCTTCGGACCCAGGGATCTGTAGGCATGTTCAATTTCCACCTCTGATATACTGGGCTCAGGATCTGATCCCGGATGCAGAAAATAATTGCATATACTTTTCATTGTCCTTGTACAGTTCACATAGTCTTGTCTCCGGAATGCCTCGAAATCGCAAATTGTTTCTGCGGCTTCTATTTTCTAGATCTTCCAACTTGATTTGGAGTTCAGCCGATTCCTGGGATAGCTCTAAATATTGAGTGTGTAATGCATCCATCTTAGTTGCTTGTGCATCTATCCGCACATCGCAATCATCAACCCATCGTCCTATCTCCGCCAGCTCTTCTCGTAAATCAGCCATCATTATAAGCAGTTCTTTTTTATTGTCCTTCATGTCCTTTCTTAGCTCACCGAACCATTGCAGACATTTTTCCCTGGTTGGAATGTCATTGGGACCCACCTCAGTAGTACTGGAGCAGGTAGCCCCCTCTTCTTCCGATAACGCAAGGTTCGTGGTTTCTCCAGGGTCGGAAGGCCCCTCGTCGCCGATCACATTTTTAGAGTAGGAGAAATGCTTAAAATCCACTCCTTTTTTCTTTTGAGCCATCTGTGGTCGATGGGCTGTTGAGTTTCATATAGCAAATAAGATCACAATCCCTTAAGCACTGGCAAATTACTGCTGAGGGCTCAAGGAATCAGGGAGCTCAGGTTTAGGCAGCCAACTTGCTCCACGGTGCTAGTGCCCCCCACTGAAGATCTCATTTATATACCTCTCTGTCTGCCTCAGCTCCTCCAGGTCTATCATTCTAGCGTCTAGAACTAGAACTCTTTCTGACAGCCAAGAGCTCTTTGCACTGAGTGCACACATACAACCTCTCACCAATGGGTAAAAAATCATACATATGACACTCGGGGGAAAAAGACTGTAAGTCTCCCATCTTGCTGCTGGACTGCTGCCTTCATTTTAGTATTGCTTACTTAAGTCTAGGTTTCTAAGGGAGTAGGGATGCGTAATTTAGTGTCCTTTAAATTTATGTGGTGTATACACTGTTAATCAGGTATGACCTGCAATGGGGATAATTAAATGTTTGATAAGGGCTGGGGTAATCCTATGTTTTAGATAAAACCCTGATTGATTAATCCAAGATGGCGATGGTACGGTAGCATAGAACGCCGTGGTGATCTAGTGCTAGAGATTTTCCTGAAATTTTGCCTGAAAATGCCCCATTCACAGGTCGATACAGTAAGGCCGCGGTAGAAACAGTGCGGCAGTGTCAGGCGCACCCTTCCTCCCCGCACGCACAGTTCTCTTCACTTAGTCCCCGATACTCTCTTCTAATTGCATGCAAATGCATGCCGCGGCTTTAAAGCGTTAGGGAAGGGTTATGCCCGCGTAACCCATTTTACTGTATAGGCGCTTAATACAGCGCCTATACAGTAACCTGGGTGCGCTGGTACCTGTCATTTCAAATGTCATTTCAAATGACATTTGAAATGACAGGCACCAGGAAGTGTAAAAAAAAAAAAACCAAAAATATGTAAAAACCTGAGTGTTAAAAAAAAAAAATTTTAAATACCTGTCACTTTCATGCGGTCATCCAGGCAGCGGCGTGGGTCCAGGCGGCCGGCGGGCGGCGGCGGGAGCCGGGTGTTCGATCGAGGCCGCGGGCGGGTAGGCGCGTGTTCGATTGGGCGGGCGTGGCAGCGGGATCCGGGGGGCGGGTGGGCGCGTGTTCAAACGAGGCCGGGTCGCACAGGCGCGCATTAATTCAGGCGGAGGGAGCCGGGTGGTCGTGCATTCATCCAGGCAGAGGGAACCGTGGGCCGTTTTCGCCACCAGTTCCCTCTGCCTGGATGAATGGCCGTGCGATTTCAGCGCTGAAGGCAGTCACATGCCGTGACGTGACGTCACGGCATGTGACTGCCTTCAGCGCTGAAATCGCACGGCCATTCCTTCACTGCCGGTGGCCGTGCATTCATCCAGGCAGAGGGAACCGTGGGCCGTTTTCGCCACCGGTTCCCTCTGCCTGGATGAATGGCCATGCGAAATCGGGAGGAGAGCAGAAGGGAGAAGGGACTGCCGTAGCAGGCCCGAGCCTTGCTACTTTTTCGTTTTTTGGTTTTTTTTTGCTTCGGGAGGAGGGGACCGGACGGGCTGCAGGAGACCGGACTGGGGCTACACCGGAGACCGGACGGGCTGGACCGGAGACCGGACGGGACCAGGGCGGGTAAGCAATGTTTTTTACACTACACTACACTACACTAACTCCTACTAGGGGGAGGCGGTAAACTAACACGTTAAGGCCGCGGCAAAACAGCGGGTTACTGAGGAGATAGTATCAGCGCCCGTTACAGTATCGGAGGGGAATAGCTAATTCCTTCATTATACAGCTTTTTCGTTCATTTACATGCTGGGTGCGGAAAGGGTTATGAGTCTATTTTAGGAAGCGCTAAGGACGCGTGAAACTGGAGACTGTATCGCTGGATCGCCTTACTCGTCTGTATTGTGCGCTCCCAGCACGTTACAGACGGGCAATCTTTAACTGCACGTTACTGTATCGACCTGTCAGCCAGAAAAAGGCGAGCGAGGGAAAAAGCTTACCCTGAGGCTGCTCCGGAGCTACCTTTGACCGGCCCAATGGACGCCCACGTCGTTCGGGGGGCATTTGCATCGGGAGTGGAGTCGCAAAGGCAGGGAACCATGGAGGAGGAGCGGGTTTCCCTTCAGGACTCAGACACATCTTTGTCCCCGATGGTGAGAGAGGCGCTGGTGAACCCTGCCACGCTCAGAAACCCGGATGAGAGCCTGGTGGCGTTGCCCACCGAAGCTGCGGGCAGACGGAGGCTCCAAGCAGGGAGTTCGTTCCCGGGGAGAGAGAGTGTCGACGTCGGGCCGTTGGGGCACAATGAATCGACCGGCAGCCCAGCCATGGGAGAGTTCATGCTGAAAACAACTGGAGGTTCCTCTACTCCTTTGAAGTTAACAACGACTTTTTCCCTTGCAAAACCTAACCCGGTAACTCTTGAGTCTTTGTGGGAAGCAATTGAAGGTTTAGGGAACCTAATAATCACCCAGTTAAACCCCTTAACAGAAAGACTAAATGATCATGAAAATCATATTAAGATTTTGGAAAACACTACTATAGCTTCTTGTCAGCAGATTGCAGAGATTAAGACTGTTGTGAATCCTAATAAATCCCTGCAGGACTCTCTTGCTAGAGATAATACAATCTTGTTAAATAAGCTGGAGAACATTGAGAACGCCCTGAAAGGAAAGAATCTCCGCTTTGTGAATTTCCCAAAAATACCATATATATCCCCTAAGGATATGTTTAAGAGATACCTAATGGAGATATTAAAATTAACTGAGGAAACTATTCCACCATTGATATGGGCGTTTTATATACCCCTTGAAAAAAAGGGATGAGAAGAAAATGTGGATGGGACGGCAAAAAGAAATACTCTAGAATCTGCAGAGGATCCTGTAGAAGGAACAGTTCTACCTCTGTTAAATATTTCTGAATTTTTGGAAACTTCGGATTCAGCACAAGTCACATCAGCAACTATGATAGTGACTTTTGTATTGGAGCCTGACAAAGAATGGGTCTTAAACTTTTCTTTAGACATCGTTTAGAATCTTTTTTGAATATGCAGGTTAGGATTTTTCCTGACGTGTCCAAAATGACACAAAAGAAAAGGAAGCAATTTTTGCTTCTTAGACCTAAGGTCCTACAAATAGGGGCCTATTTCATTTTAAAATTCCCCTGCAAATGCTATATTAAATATAAAGAGGCTTCATACCTTTTCTACCTCCCATCTCAATTATTGCAATTTTTGAATAATAAAAGTATAATAAGAGAAATACTGGATGAAATTCTATCTGAGTCTCCCTAAATGGCAGGGAATGTTATGGCTAGCGTCAGTCTTGAGCAAGCACTCGAGGCTTGGCATACCAAGGCTCTCTAGATGGAAGAGAAGTGAGGTGTGCCCTTGCAGTGGTGAAGACGGTCCAAGTCCCGGCCACTCTGCCGACCTACATGCCCCAGTTATGGTGGTCTCTGAACAGTCCTCCGACCGTTCCCAGCCATTTTGGACCAGCCGCAGGAAGCAGCAGAGGTGGCAGGCTGGACGGAGGTCAGTTTGGCACAGGACTGAAGCGGAGAAGGCAAGGCCTTGGAACTTGGAGCAAAGCACAGAGGAGGTCAGGACGAAGACAGGAACAAGAGGGATGAGCAGGACTCTCAGGCGCCCTACCAATCCATGCCAACGGGCGGCCCCAATGGACGGTCGTGGACCACACTGTCTCCTTCGCACCCTACACAGCCAGGAGGCTGGTCGCGGACCACGAGAAGAGCAGGAGAAGCTCAGGAAGTCACTCAGCCCAGGGTAGTGGAAACCCCTCTGGTCCTCCAGAGTTGGAATCAGAAGCAAGAGTCTAGGAACTCGGAACAGAAGCAGGAACTCTCAGAGGCATGGGTCCCACATCCTAGAGCATCAGGACTGGTACATCAGGAGCAAGCAGGAACATCAGGACTAGAACAAGCTGGACCATCAGGAGGTCCAAGGGAGATATAGCCTAGGTAGACTAGCCCCATTGCCAAAGCAAGGACTGAGTGCAGAGGAAGTCCTTTTATAGGACAGGAACAAGCAACTCTCTGGGAGGAGATCAGATGGGCCACACCTGGCTGGCCCTATAATTGCAGAGAAGAGCTGCAGGCTGACCCCTAGGGAGAAGGGCGTGGCCCAAACCAGGAAGTCCAGGTGAAGACTGAAGCAGACTCCAGGCAGGCCCCGAGGACGTCGAAGGCCTCCCAGGCCGTGGAGCAAAACCTGGTCAACCAGATCAGGCGAGGCCCTGGCTTCGGAGCAGCCTCCAGGGAAAGGTGAGAGGCCTCCCGGAGCTCCAGCTATGGGCGGAATCGTAACAGGGAATGTCCTTTCTCTCTTATATTAAAACCCCTAAATATGCTACCGTAGAAATTTCCTTATTTTGTTTTCATGTAGTAATTGAGGACTTGGATCCCATGCATTTTTTGGACTTAAATTGTTGAAGTGCTGTATTTCTTCTTGCTTTGTTTTCTTCTTAATGAGAGGATTTCAATAGTGAAAATGTATATTTCATTTCATTTCACTTCATACATATTTTCTGTATTCAAGATTGCTCTTGATAAGTAAACTTATAAATAAAAAACCCTGACTGATTTTTACAGTGAAAGTGTCTCTTGCCTATTAATCAAAAAATGAGTTTACGGGTGGCTGGGAGGGGCATACAGACACTAGAATTTCCTATCTTATGTTTGCTTTTTATTCAAGCACACACACACAATCTAAACAATTCTCTACCTTATGCTTGCTTTTTATTCAGGCAAACTCATTAAAGAATATACCCTACTATTTTGCCTCTCCCCAAAAGTTTTCCCAAAGCAATACTCACCAATCCTCTTCAGCCAGCAGCAACATATTCTTCTCCTCTCAAAACTGCCACAGGACTAGAAAAATCTGTCTTTTATGATAAAAGCAAGAGGAAGGGATCCCCTAGGGAGGCCCAAGATGGATTGTGGAGGGGTGCAGAGAGATGATATGTTCTGTTTAATTTTAATTGAACTGCAATTTAAAAAAAAAAAAAAAAAAGATCCCTGGGTCAGGATTTCTGTTCCCCGAATCCCCAGGTTAGCCAGAGCTAGGCACACTGCATTCACAGCCCCCAGATGGAAGGGGGGGGGGGGGAGGGGAGTCATGGTTATTTCCTAAAGGTCTGTAGCGGGACACGCTACAGAGATAACGTTCCTGGATGGAATAAATGACTGCTTTATGGAGCAATTGGTTCAGGAACCGACGAGAGAGGGAGCAATTTTAGATCTAATTCTCAGTGGAGCACAGGATTTGGTGAGAGAGGTAATGGTGGTGGGGCCGCTTGGCAATAGTGATCATAATATGATCAAATTTGAATTAATGACTGGAAGGGGGACAGTAAGCAAATCCACAGCTCTTGTGCTAAACTTTCAAAAGGGAAACTTTGATAAAATGAGAAAAATTGTTAGAAAAAAACTGAAAGGAGCAGCTGCAAAAGTAAAAAGTGTGTAAGAGGCGTGGTCATTGTTAAAAAATACCATCCTAGAAGCACAGTCCAGATGTATTCCACACATTAAGAAAGGTGGAAAGAAGGCAAAACGATTACCGGCATGGTTAAAAGGGGAGGTGAAAGAAGCTATTTTAGCCAAAAGATCTTCATTCAAAAATTGGAAGAAGGATCCAACAGAAGAAAATAGGACAATGCTTAGGCGCTGACAAGTTAAATGTAAGACATTGATAAGACAGGCTAAGAGAGAATTTGAAAAGAAGTTGGCCGTAGAGGCAAAAACTCACAGTAAAAACTTTTTAAAATATATCTGAAGCAGAAAGCCTGTGAGGGAGTCAGTTGGACCGTTAGATGATCGAGGGGTTAAAGGGGCACTTAGAGAAGATAAGGCCATCACGGAAAGATTAAATGATTTCTTTTCTTCAGTGTTTACTGAAGAGGATGTTGGGGAGGTACCCATACTGGAGAAGGTTTTTATGGGTAATGATTCAGATGGACTGAATCAAATCACGGTGAACCTAGAAGATGTGGTAGGCCTGATTGACAAACTGAAGAGTAGTAAATCACCTGGACCGAATGGTATACACCCCAGAGTTCTGAAGGAACTAAAAAATGAAATTTCAGACCTATTAGTAAACATTTGTAACCTATCATAGCTAATGTAACCCCAATATTTAAAAAGGGCTCCAGGGGAAATCCGGGAAATTACAGACCGGTTAGCCTGACTTCAGTGCCAGGAAAAATAGTGGAAAGTGTTCTAAACATCAAAATCACAGAACATATAGAAAGACATGGTTTAATGGAACAAAGTCAGCATGGCTTTACCCAAGGCAAGTCTTGCCTCACAAATCTGCTTCACTTTTTGGAAGGAGTTAATAAACATGTGGATAAAGGTGAACCGGTAGATGTAGTATACTTGGATTTTCAGAAGGCGTTTGACAAAGTTCCTCATGAGAGGCTTCTAGGAAAAGTAAAAAGTCATGGGATAGGTGGCGATGTCCTTTCGTGGATTACAAACTGGCTAAAAGACAGGAAACAGAGTAGGATTAAATGGACAATTTTCTCAGTGGAAGGGAGTGGGCAGTGGAGTGCCTCAGGGATCTGTACTGGGACCCTTACTTTTCAATATATTTATAAATGATCTGGAAAGAAATACGACGAGTGAGGTAATCAAATTTGCAGATGATCCAAAATTGTTCAGAGTAGTTAAATCACAAGCAGATTGTGATAAATTGCAGGAAGACCTTGTGAGGCTGGAAAATTGGGCATCTAAATGTCAGATGAAATTTAATGTGGACAAGTGCAAGGTGATGCGTATAGGGAAAAATAACCCATGCTATAGTTACACAATGTTAGGTTCCATATTAGGAGCTACCACCCAAGAAAGAGATCTAGGCGTCATAGTGGATAACACATTGAAATCGTCGGTTCAGTGTGCTGCGGCAGTCAAAAAAGCAAACAGAATGTTGGGAACTATTAGAAAGGGAATGGTTAATAAAACGGAAAATGTCATAATGCCTCTGTATCGCTCCATGGTGAGAGCGCACCTTGAATATTGTGTACAATTCTGGTCACCGCATCTCAAAAAACATATAATTGCGATGGAGAAGGTTCAGAGAAGGGCAACCAAAATGATAAAGGGAATGGAACAGCTCCCCTATGAGAAAAGACTAAAGAGGTTAGGGCTGTTCAGCTTGGAGAAGAGACGGCTGAGGGGGGATATGAGAGAGATGTTTAAAATTATGAACGGGTAGATGTCAATCGTTTTTTTACTCTTTCGGATAATAGAAAGACTAGGGGGCACTCCATGAAGTTAGCATGGGGCACATTTAAAACTAATCGGAGAAAGTTCTTTTTCACTCAACGCACAATTAAACTCTGGAATTTGTTGCCAGAGGATGTGGTTAGTGCAGTTAGTATAGCTGGGTTTAAAAAAGGATTGGATAAGTTCTTGGAGGAGAAGTCCATTACCTGCTATTAATTAAGTTGACTTATATAATAACCACCGCAATTACTAGCAACGGTAACATGGAATAGACTTAGTTTTTGGGTACTTGCCAGGTTCTTATGGCCTGGATTGGCCTCTGTTGGAAACAGGGTGCTGGGCTTGATGGACCCTTGGTCTGACCCAGTATGGCAGTCAGATTTTCATGATATCTACAACGAATGTGCATGAGATAGATTGTCACGCACTGCTTCCACTCTATGCAAATTATCTCATGCATATTCATTGTGGGTATCCCGAAAACCTGACTGGCTGGGTGAGCCCCGAGGACTGGGTTGAGAAGCGCTGCTCTAGGTGACTACCTACTTTGCCTGATGGAAGCACCGGCTCTGGTAGCTTTCCTGCAAGCTGCCCCTTTAGTCTGAAATCCCTTCAGCCACAGAACAGCTGCAATGTGTTTGTTTCCATTTCTCGTTCCTTCCCTCAAAACCTCGGGGAAGCTGGAGGGGCCTGTGAAAGTGACATTAAAGCCCTGTTCCTGAGCCCAGGGAGCGGGGGATTCTGCTGGCATGGAGAAGCACATTTTGCAGCAGCGCCTATCACCTTTTATGGCTGCCAGTTCAAGTCTTTATTCAGCAGCTGAGAACCCAAACCTGCTTAATGTTCCCTTTAAGCAAACAGTGCTTACTCTTGAGAGTTTCACTTTGTCATTTCCATCTCCCATGCCTAATCCTCAGCCAAGGTGCACTGCTTTTTTTTTTTTTTTTTGTTTAGACTATGGATCAAAAAAAAAAACAAAACCCTCCCTAGTGAGCCAAAATGGCAACATGCTGTTCAAGAGAGCCGGGATGGATGGGGAGATCTGTGAATTATGCTTTTTTTTTGTTTGGTTTTTTTTTTAGACTTCTAAGGTCTTGAGATACAGGCCAGGACCACCAAAGACATCACAGAGTGTGGGTTGTGACAGATTCTCTAGATAGGAGAGATTCTAGTAAGGGGTGGGACATCTCTTCGAAAACCAAACAAAAAAGGTTTCTTGCAGAAAAGACCGGAAAGGATAATCTGAAGATCTGTCCTACAATATAGACCACATGAGAAGCAGACTGATACAAGAATCCACTATTCTACTTTACAGCACAGACACTTTGGAAAACGTGCTGATCCGTGCTTTAGATAAAATAATCACAGGCACAGACTTTAGGCTATGGTCAATATGGAAATGCAGAGCTAAGGAAGGTATCCTTGTTTAGAGGTCCTTCCTAGATTAATTTAGTTTATCCAGCTCCGGTAAACTCACCAATCCCTTCTGTAAAGAATAAAGTGCTTGGTACTCTAGCAATTGCATGTATCAATGCTCATGCTGTACTAAATAAGGTTCCTATTATCTTTGATTTGTTAACAGAAACTAGAATCAATATTCTTTATATTACTGACTCATAGGGTCCAAGATTCAGACAAGGTAATGCTAATTCAATTTTGCCCCTAGAATTTCTCAGTGGGATAAAAGGCCCAAGAAGGAAAGAGACAGAGAGAGAGAAAAAACAGAGAGAGTGTGTGCATATGTATGTATGTATATATACACAGTATATAATGATTAAAGACAAAGAACACTAATGCAAAATCATTGTATAGAAAAGAATAAAAATTAATTTATTTAAATCAATGTCATACATATACTGTACATCTAACAAATTTAAATTACCGAAAATGTGCAACAATTTGTAGACCTCTTTGTGATATACAAATAAAACCATCCAGTACTGAATACCTAAAGCCCACATGTACCAGTTTGGTTGAACTGTCAAGCTTTAAGCCACCACATAATCTATTGCTAATAGGCCAAGACCTTTGAAATCGATGTTTATAAATAGTATATATACAACTGCAGCTTGAAAATGTATTTATTTATTTATTTAGAATTTTTATATACCGACATTCTCGATACACATATCAAATCAGGTCGGTTACCATTGAACAAAACAGTCGCGGTTAAGGCGTTACATTTTACAGAGTTTCTGAACATAAGAACGTAAATATTAAACAGTTTCTGAACAAATGAACGTAAATATTAAATAGACATCAATAACACGTCAAACAGCGTTCAAAAGACGTAAAAAACAAAGATATCTCCAATAAATAGTAAAATGAATTGAGTGTAGCAGGTAACAGTGTACAATGTTGAAGGGTATGACCTGAGCATAACGAGAGCTAATGAGCTAGTGCATCTACAGTGGTGACTTTCATAACCTGTGGACTGTCCGGATAAGGCGTAAGCGGGCCCAGCGGGGTTTGGGGGTGTTCAAGAGATTTGTTGTGTTCTATTTTGCCCTTTGACCGGTGTCTGAGTGTTCCTGCGATTCCGGGAAGGCTTGCCGGAAGAGCCATGTTTTTAGGTGTTTCTTAAAAGTTTGATGGCATGTTTCTAGGCGAAGTTCCGGAGGTAATGAGTTCCAGAGGGTGGGCCTGGCTGTAGAGAGTGCTCGTTTTCTTAATAAGGATTTGACCGGAGGAGCATATAATGATCCTTTGTAATTGTATTTGATAGGTCTTTGTGATGTGTGAGGGCGGAGTTGCGTGTTTAGATGTAGGTGGGCGATGCCCATAATGTCTTTGTGGATCATCATTAATGTCTTGAAGGTGATCCTGGATTTTATAGGAAGCCAGTGAAGGCCGTGTAGAATTGGTGTGATGTGGGCTCTTTTATTTGAGTTGGTGAGTAACCTCGCCGCAGCATTCTGCACCATTTGTAGCGGTTTCGTGGATATGGCAGGGAGACCTAGTAGGAGGGAGTTGTAGTAGTCTAACTTTGACAGAATTATAGACTGAATTACTAGTCGGAAGTCGCTGAAATGAAGGAGCAGTTTCAGATTTTTTAGCACTTGAAGTTTGAAAAAACATTCTTTAGTGGTGTTGTGGACGAAGGATTTAAAGTTAAATTGATTGTCGAGTCGCACCCCTAAGTCCCTGACAGAGGGGGGGGAGTGGTTAATGTGTGATTTTGCGAATTGTGTTGCGCTTTGGGAGTTGGTGAGAATATGGTTTTCATCCGGCGAGATGATGAGGATTTCAGTTTTGTTTTGATTGAGTATGAGGTTCAAGCTGGATAGCAGAGTATTGATAGATTGTAAGCAGTTATTCCAATGTGCCCAAGTTTTTTGCAGGGATTCTGTGATAGGAAGAAGTATCTGAATGTCGTCAGCGAAAATATAATGCTTTAGATTAAGGCTGGAGAGTAGGTGGCAGAGTGGTAGCAGATAAATGTTAAAAAGTGTCGGGGAGAGAGATGATCCTTGCGGGACTCCTCGGATTGATTTGATGGGAAGTGATTCTTCGTTATTGATCTTGACTTTATAGAATCTATTCTCCAAGAATGATTGGAACCAGCTGTGAGCTTCTCCTTGAATTCCTATATCAGATAGCCGCTCGAGAAGGATGGAATGATTAACTGTGTCGAAGGCGGCAGATAGGTCGAGAAGGGCGAGGAGGTACGGTTGTTTTTTTTCAAGATTGAGGAGGATAGTGTCAGATAATGATGCGAGTAGCGCTTTTGTGTTTTGCGATTTCCTAAAACCGAACTGGAAAGGGGAGAGTATGTTGTTCTCCTCCAGGTACTCAGACAGTTGTTTGTTAACAAATCTTTCCATCACTCTTGAGATCAAGGGGAGGATAGCGATTGGACGGAAGTTTGCAGGGTCAGCCGTTGAGAGGTTAGGTTTTTTTTAGTAAGGGTTTCAGTATGGCTATTTTAAGTTGTTCTGGGACCTTTCCTTGAGTTAAAGAGCAGTTTATGATGTCTGCTAATGCTTTGGAAATGGTGTTAGGAATAGCTAGTGGTCAAAACGATGCTACTTGGATAGGAATTCTTGCTAGCAGAGAGCCTCGTTCCCCGACAAAAAGCCCTTTGTTTCGCCAATAATGACTTCCTCTGGGGGATATGGTACATTAATCGAGGAGTCAGAGTATAAACATTCACATATATCTTTATACATCAGGTAGTACCATGTTGAATGAATTTGTCCTTGAAGTTATTAAATGCAATTATCATAATGAACTTGTACTTTCTCAGCCATCTTCTCGTGACTTTAACTAACGAGAAACCCAGAATGAGGATGGGTTGATATATATAAGGTCAAGCAAATAATAGCAGATTAATAGAGTAGAATGTTCCTTAGTATATAGAAGGTATATCTAACAAAACAAATAATAGGAACAATATAGTATTTGAGAGATATTTATAAATTATAAAAAGAACACATGACTGCCACTTTACCATTTGAGCTACACATTTGAAAAACTCAATTACACGCTAGTTCCACCTGTATAAAGTAAGAAGAATCATTTAAACTCTCTAAAAGAATATATCATCGTGTTACTTACCATCTACATGTTTGTAGAGCTATGTTATATGCTGACTAAAAATCTGCATCGAATAGTGCATTACTTATCAGCACATCGCTAAGCAACTATAGCCTGGATTTATCAAAATGCACTAAATATATATATATAGAGAGAGAGAGAGAGAGAGAGAGCCTAGCCATAATGCCCTCATCAAGCTAGGTTGAGAGAACATTACACAAATCTCATATTTGAGTGAGTTTCCTCACTCCGAGGGTCATCAAATCTTCACAAGAAAGCGCTGTTCTGTTCGTACGTCTCACTTTGAATGTCAAAGTGGCCCCTAACCCCTACACTAATACCTAAACCTCACCTCGAGTTACTAGGTGGGCCTCCCATAGAGATATAAATACTTATCTAGGGTGAGGGCATTATCTCTCTCTCTCTGTCTCCCAGAATTTTGAAAGGGCAAAAAGTGCCCTTTCTCCGGGGCCTCGGCTGCCACTAAGCAAAATGGCGCCGATGGCCTTTAGCCCCTACAATGTGACAGGGGCCAACCAATGGCATCGGTAGCCCCTGTCACATGGTAGGGGCTAAAGGCCACCTGTGCCATTTTGGTTAGTGGCAGCCGAGGCCCCTGGAGCAGCAGATTGCTCCTGGGCCCCCACCTGGACCACCAGCTATTATGTAAGTTTTCTTTTGGGGGGGGGAGGAATCAGGGCTGCGACCGGGGGCGGGGTTGGGGGCAGCACGATAGGGGGGCGGCACAAGGCTGAAGGTGCCTAGGGTGCCCAATCCCCTTGCACCGGCCCTGACCCAGCCTCCTCTTTTTTGGATTTGCATTGCACCATACGTTATGGTGCTATTGCATGCGTTAAAGGCATTTTCGCATGTGCTAAGGGCTTATCGCATGCGAAAACACCTTATAGCATTTTGATAAATGACCCCCTATGTGCTATAACATCAATACATGAGAAAAGATAATAAAAAACACCAAGTTTAGGAAACTGAAGTCTCTTTTGAACTTTAAAGTTGTTGCATTTACCACAAGATATGTTTATTGCCTTTTAAACAACAAAACTTTTTTTATGATGACATTTTATTGTGTAAAGCATTGTAATATAAAATAATTATGTTGTTTTTGGACCAATATTTTAGAAATTAATAAATATTTAACATAATTTCTAAATATCTCTCAAATACTATATTGTTCCTATTATTTGTTTTGTTGAATATACCTTATTTATTTATTTATTTAGATCCTCCCTTACTCTTTTCTGTGTTATCTTACCACTTCCTGTTAATGTTGAAGCCCTTATTCTTCAGTTAGATCACTGGAAATTGGCTTTAATCTACCGTCTTCCTGTATTCTTTAGGAAGGATCCTAGTGAGTTTTCTTTCATCATTAGCAATTGGGACAAAAGAGCTGGACGTATTAGGTGATTTCATCTACATGTTGACAATTTTAATAATATGCTTGGAGATTAATTTCTATGTGCTATTTCTACTCTGGGCCTTCAACAATTGACTATCGTCTTGACACATGATGATGGGCCTACTGTTTTGTCTGAATACCTTTATTTTATTTTGGTTTTTTGTACTAATAAGATCTCTATTAAAGTTACTCTGGGCACCTAGTCCAACCGCTTTTTGATCAGATTTGATTATTCAATGACTATAGTCAAACCCTCTTCCAATTCTTCAAGCCTCAAGTATCGATGTGGATAGATTGATACTGACAAATTTGAAGAATGTTAGCAATGAGCTTCTGAGAACTTAAGCTTCAATGCTGTTACCATTCTTGCCAAGTCATCTATTGCTTGTCTCAGTTCAGCCTTAAATCAGGCTATTCCATCAAACTCAATCACTTGTGTGGTCCAAACATTATATTCCCTGGTTTTCACAATAAATCCAGAGAGATCTAAGGAGATATGAGTGCAAATAGAGGAAATCAAAGCATAATGATGTTATATAGCATTTTAGAAATGTTTAGTAGTAAATGATAAATAAGTTTACTGTCTTTTACTCCAGAAATATAGAAATACCATTGTTTTAACTAAAAAAAAAAATCCTTTTTCACTAGTAAGATCAAAGCTTCTTTAAACCACCCTTGTGAATTGTTTGCTGTAGTTAACAACTTGCTCCAGGTACCACCTGGGGAAGCTGAATCAATTCTCACGCTATTGTCAGGTACTGGCTGATTTTTTTTTTAACATTGACTCAATCTGCCTGCCTAGAGTTTGAAGTAACAGCTTTAATTAATTCTTTTCCCAATATTACCACAGCCTACGAAATGGGACAACTTCACACAAGTTTCATTAACATGGATTGATGACCACCTATCTATAATGAAACATTCCCATTGTTTGCTGGATCCTTGTTCATCAGTGATGATTAAGGCAGTGGAAGCAGAGGTGCTTACTTCTCTGGTTAATCAATCCCTACAGGAGAGTTGCATGCCCTCTCCTCATTCAACGACCCTGTTGCACTTGGTGGCTCGTGGGCCCCCCACCCCCCTGCAAGCCGCCACACTCACCTCCAGCCCTGACCATACCCTGATGCTGCCAGATGCTGGGGAGTCCACCAAAGGGAGACACGGCTGACTGCTGCGTTCCGCCGCCTCTGTCCCTTTTCCAACGCTGACACAGCTCCCTCTCTCCCTCCATGGCAGGCCACTGTGCTTGGCCTCCGATGCCGCAAGCTATCCAGGCCCTCCCTAGGGGTGTGCATGGCCATTTTTCCCTCTCTTAAAGGGCTATTTGCAGGAGCAAGAGAGCAGCACCCATGGATGACAGCACCGGGGGACCATAAAAGTTCTCAGCTGCAGTAGCCCCTTGTCTCAGAAATAGGTCGTCTCCTTGGAGAAGTCCATTGCCTCTGTGGTCCTGGTTCCTGATGCCTGTTCCTGGTTCCTGATTTCTGATTCCTGCTGTGTGCCCCTGAGTTCCCGTGTCTTGTTCCTGGTTCCTGGTTGGCAGTCTGGTTCATCCTAAGTTCTTGTCTTCATGATCAGCCTTCTTTTTCTTCAGCATCCCTTCCTTCTCCTGTTTCATTTGATTGGACTTCTGGCTTTGACCTTGGTTCGGACTCCTGGCTATGACCCTGGATTGGATTTCTGGCTTGACCTCGAATTGGACCTTGATGCTGCTTGACCTCCACCTGCCACTGACCACTGCCTGTTGTTGCATGTGCCGGCCACGGCAGACCCGCGGCCCGGCCCCCTCACCTCTCTTTACCTAATCCAGCATCTAGTTCCACGTCTCTGCCGGCGGTGGGTCGCCAGCTCCGTCCTCGGGCCACCCCCGGTGCTCCAGCTCCTGCTACAGGCCTCTAAGCTCCATAACGGGCCTCTCTGCTTGGCCTGCGGAGAGATGCCGCTGTTCAGCGCCGCGCCCCCTCCCTAGACATGTGCGCGCATCACTGTCGCTTATGAAGGGCCCGCGGCGGGAATTTGGCCGGGGCCCCATATGATGACATCACCGAAGCTCCGGTACTTAAGGCTGGGCTCGGCTTCTGATAGTCGCCTTTGTAACAGGTCTCCATGCTGGTCGTGTACTTCGTTGCCTTCTGGTGGTTCTCCTGCAAGTTCCAGTTCCTGTTCTTCTTCGTTCCTGCGTTCCTGATTCCTAGCCCTTCTTCGGATTGACTTCTTGGACATGACCTCTGCATTGCCTGTTTACGCTATTGACCCTCTCTAAGCCCGGACCTCTGCATTGCCTGACTACGCTACTGATCCCCTCCAAGCCCGGACCTCCGCTTTGCCCGACCACACTACTGATCTTCTCCAAGCCCAGACCACTGCTTTGCCTGACTACGCCATTGATCTTCTCCTCGCTCAGTCTTGCCTTGCCACCGCGTCTTGATTGCCAGCCCTGACTCCAGTTTGCTCTATGACGCCTCTTCAGTCTATGTCCTGGACTTGGCCTATTCAGGCTTTGGCCTGTTCTTGCTCGGGTGCCCCCTGTCTGACTTTGGTTATATTGGCGCCCGGGTCTCCGGGACTCCACCTCGTCCAATACAGACTTCCCAGCTTTGCTGTTGCTGCCTCTGGGCTGACCTCTCTACCTTTCCATCGACAATGACATATGGAGGCTCACCTAAGCCCAGCTGGCCCAGGTACCCAAAGGCTCAACCCGCGGGTATTGGTGAAATGCCAGCCGGCCTCCGTCCATCAGCCCACTCCGCCTCCCAACGGTAGGGACCCGTAAAATCCTTCCTACAGGTAGTGTCTACCTGTGTAACATTATTGACTGAACTCTGCTTGCCCCGCCCACTGCCTGAACCACGAGTCCAAGAGAACTCTGCCCGCCTCTGACCATGGCCTGTACCTGACACTGCTTTGTTTACCACCTGCCCTGACTGCTGCTTGTCCTGACTCCACTGTCTTCTCTGTGCTGGCCTGCATCGTCTTTTATACCACAGATCTTCACCTCCACAGAGGCCCGTGCCTAAGCCAAGTTGGCCCTGGCAGCCAAGGGCTCAACCTAAGGGGAACAAGGGCTGGTATTGGTAAAGCTCCAGTTGGGTCTCTGCTTAAGAAAATGCCATACTGGATCAGACCAAGGGTCCATCAAGCCCAGCATCCCGTTTCCAACAGTGGCCAATCCAGGCCACAAGAACCTGGCAAGTACCCAAAAACTAAGTCTATTCCATGTAACCATTGCTAATGGCAGTGGCTATTCTCTAAGTGAACTTAATAGCAGGTAATGGACTTCTCCTCCAAGAACTTATCCAAACCTTTTTTAAACACAGCTATACTAACTGCACTAACCACATTCGCTGGCAACAAATTCCAGAGTTTAATTGTGCATTGAGTAAAAAAGAACTTTCTCCGATTAGTTTTAAATGTGCCCCATGCTAACTTCATGGAGTTAGCAGGCGGAGCTAGCTTCAGCTAGCTCCGCCTGCCGACAGTGGGGACCTGCAGAGCTCCTCCCTGCAGGTTGTGCCAACTCCATCTCAGTTCAAGGGACCACTCCTGTAACAGACCCAAGAAGTTATCAACCTATCTTAAATCTCCCTTTTCTAGGGAAATTAATTGGTGGACCTATTTTTTGGGATTGGATCTATTCATTGGAATCCTACTGGGTACTTGTGACATGAATTGGCCACTCTCGGACTCAGGATGCTGGGCTTGATGGACCTTTGGTCTGCATTTCTTATGTTCTTAATTTAATGAGCAATACTCTCCCAGCTTCGGGACAAGAACATAAGAACATACCGTACTGGATCAGACCAAGGGTCCATCAAGCCCAGCATCCTGTCTCCAACAGTGACCAATCCAGGCCATAAGAACCTGGCAAGTTCCCAAAAACAAAGTCTATCCCATGTTACTGTTGCTAGTAATAGCAGAGTCTTTTTTCTAAGCCAACGTAATTAATAGCAGGTAATGGACTTCTCCTCCAAGAACTTATCCAATCCTTTTTTAAACCCTGCTACACTAACTGCACTAACCACATCCCCTGGCAACAAATTCCAGAGTTTAATTGTGCATTGAGTGAAAAAGAACTTTCTCCGATTAGTTTTAAATGTGTCATATGCTAACTTCATGGAGTGCCCCATAGTCCTTCTATTATCTGAAAGAGTAAATAACTGATTCACATTTACCCATTCTAGACCTCTCATGATTTTAAACACCTCTATCATATCCCCCCTCAGGCATCTCTTCTCCAAGCTGAAAAGTCCTAACCTCTTTAGTCTTTCCTCATAGGGGAGCTGTTCCATCCCCTTTATCATTTTGGTCACCCTTCTCTGTACCTTCTCCATCGCAACTATATCTTTTTTGAGATGCGGCGACCAGAATTGTACACAGTATTCAAAGTGCGGTCTCACAATGGAGCGATACAGAGGCATTATGACATTTTCCGTTTTATTCACCATTCCCTTTCTAATAATTCCCAACATTCTGTTTGCTTTTTTGACTGCACCAGCACATTGAATCGACGGTTTCAATTTGTTATCCACTATGACGCCTAGATCTCTTTCTTGGGTGGAGCTCCTAATATGGAACCTAACATTGTGTAACTATAGCATGGGTTATTTTTCCCTATATGCATCACCTTGCACTTGTCCACATTAAATTTCATCTGCCATTTGCATGTCCAATTTTCCAGCCTCACAAGGTCTTCCTGCAATTTATCACAATCTGCTTGTGATTTAACTACTCTGAATAATTTTGTATCATCTGCAGATTTGATTACCTCACTCGTCATATTTCTTTCCAGATCATTTATGAATATATTGAAAAATACGGGTCCCAATACAGATCCCTGAGGCACTTCACTGCCCACTCCCTTCCACTGAGAAAATTGTCCATTTAATCCTACTCTCTGTTTCCTGTCTTTTAGCCAGTTTTTAATCCACGAAAGGACATCACCACCCAGGGGTGGATTCCGGGTAAAGATTGTCCTGGGGATTTTCCCCAAAACCGGCCCAGAAGATATCCCTTGGTCTGCCGAGCAAGGCTCTGTCGTGGCCACGCTCGGCAGACCTCATGACCATAGCGACCGGCGCACCCGGGGATGCTTGATCCCCTGATAGGCCAATCCGCCCCTGTCGCCACCTATCCCATGACTTTTTACTTTTCCTAGAAGCCTCTCATGAGGAACTTTGTCAAACGCCTTCTGAAAATCCAAATACACTACATCTACCGGTTCACCTTTATCTACATATTTATTAACTCCTTCAAAAAAGTGAAGCAGATTTGTGAGGTAAGACTTGCCTTGGGTAAAGCCATGCTGACTTTGTTCCATTAAGCTATGCCTTTCTATATGTTCTGTGATTTTGATATTTAGAACAATTTCCACTATTTTTCCTGGCACTAAAATCAGGCTAACTGGTCTGTAGTTTCCGGATCGTCCCTGGGATTACATTAGCCACCTTCCAGTCCTCAGGTACAATGGATGATTTTAATGATAGGTTACAAATTTTTACTAATAGATGTGAAATTTCATTTTTGAGTTCCTTCAGAACCCTGGGATGTATACCATCCAGTCCAGGTGATTTACTACTCTTCAGTTTGTCAATCAGGCCTACCACATCTTTTAGGTTCACTGTGATTTGGTTCAGTCCTTCTGAATCATTACCCATGAAAACCTTCTCCGGTACAGGTATTTTCCCAACATACTCTTCAGTAAATACAGAAGCAAAGAAATCGTTTAATCTTTCTGCGATGGCCTTATCTTCTCTAAGTGCTCCTTTAACTCCTCGATCATCTAATGGTCCATCTGACTCATTCACAGGCTTTCTGCTTCTGATAAACTTAAAAAAGTTTTTACTATGAGTTTTTGCCTCTAAGGCCAACTTCTTTTCAAATTCTCTCTTAGCCTGTATTATCAATGTCTTACATTTAACTTGTCAACGCCTAAGCATTATCCTATTTTCTTCTGTTGGATCATTCTTCCAATTTTTGAATGAAGATCTTTTGGATAAAATAGCTTTTTTCACCTCACCTTTTAACAATGCTGGTAATCGTTTTGCCTTCCTTCTACCTTTCTTAATGTGTGGAATACATCTGGACTGTGCTTCTAGGATGGTATTTTTTAACAATGACCATGCCTCGTGCACACTTTTTACCTTTGTAGCCGCTCCTTTCAGTTTTTTTCTAACTATTTTTCTCATTTTATCAAAGTTTCCCTTTTGAAAGTGTAGCACTAGAGCCGTGGATTTGCTTACTGTCCCCTTTCCAGTCATTAATTCAAATTTGATCGTATTATGATCACTATTGCTAAGCGGCCCTACTACCATTACCTCTTTCACCAAATCCTGTGCTCCACTGAGAATTAGATCTAAACTTGCTCTCTCTCTCGTCAGTTCCTGAACCAATTGCTCCATAAAACTGTCATTTATTCCATCCAGGAACTTTATCTCTCTAGCATGTCACGATGATATATGTACCCAGTGGATGAGATGATGGTGCAAGGAAGAGGGATTTAGTTTTGAAAGAAACTGGGGAACCTTTTGCGGAAGGGGGAGTCTCTTCCGAAGGGATGGGCTCCACCTTAACCAGGGTGGAACCAGACTGCTGGCGCTAACCTTTAAAAAGGAGATACAGCAGCTTTTAAACTAGAACAAAGGGGAAAGCCGACAGTCGCTCAGCAGTGCATGATTCGGAGAGAGGTATCTTCAAAGGATACTAATGATGCATTAGAATTAGGTCACCCCAACAGTGAGGTTCCAATAATAAGAAAAGTAGTCCAAGTTCCTGTAACTAAAAACTCATCTGAGCTAAAAAATTCTAACTTATCCCTATCAAGTAAAAAGCAGAATAAAAATACAAATAAAAAACAAACTTTGAAATGTTTGTATGCTAATACCAGAAGTCTAAGAAGTAAGATGGGAAAGTTAGAATGTATAGCAGTGAATGTTGACATAGACTTAATTGGTATCTCAGAGACATGGTGAAAGGAGGATAACCAATGGGACAGTGCTATACCGGGATACAAATTATATTGCAATGACAGAGAGGAGAACCCGGGAGGAGGTGTGGCACTTTATGTCTGGGAAGGCATAGAGTCCAGCAGGATAAATATCCTGCATGAAACTAAATGCACAATTAAATCTTTATGGGTAGAAATCCCTTGTGTGTTGGGGAAGACTATAGTGATAGGAGTATACTACCGTCCACCTGTCCAAGATGGTGAGACGGACAGTGAAATGCTAAGAGAAATTAGGGAAGCTAACCAAATTGGTAGTGCAGTAATAATGGGAGATTTCAATTACCCCAATATACTGAGAAGTATTACAGACAGCGAAGAACCTTCCGGTACTTATTTTATGCTATTGTTTTGCTGTAATTTTTTGGGTTTTGTTTTTATCTCTTTATCATATGATTCTATGTACATTATTTTGCATTGTATTGTTTTGTTTGTTTTTTTTTTGTTTTTTTTTTGTTTTGTTTTTTTTTAGGTATAATTAAAATTTATTAAAAATACAATAGCACTGAAGGAATCCAGAAAAGCATAAAAGCAGGGCAGAGAAGGTAGTTTTGTATTCACTGAATATAACTGAAATTCAAACAATCCTGGGTTCTAATCCCAGCTTTGTTGCCCTGTATGTCATCTGATGTCTTGAGCATTTCTTTATCATTCATCTACAGTACTTTTTTTTTTTTTGGTATTGTATTGTTTTGTATATATATTTGTTTTATGTTTATATTATGGATGTTGTTCTGTTCCCTGCTGTGAGCAAATATTTTGGATCAGCAGATTAGAATTATTCTTAAATAAATAAATAATCCACTCTTCTGTTCTACAGCACAGACATGATGAGAAACACACTGGTTGCTGCCAGTAAGAGAACAATCCACTATTCCATGCGTGACCAACTCTGCTCCTCAAGAACCATGAACTAGCCTGTTTTTCAGGATATCCAAAATGAATGGGCATGAGAGAGAATTGGATACACTGCCTCCATAGTATGCAAATATATTTCATGCATATTCATTGTGAATATCTTGAAAACCAAACCTGTTTGTGGCTCTTGAGGACTGGGGTTGGCCATCCTTGCACTATTCTATTCTGCCCTTCAAATGCCATGAGACATGCACAGAAACTTTAAGATCTAGTTTCAGTAATAAAATGGGAACATAAAAAGGTGGATCTTAATTGTTTGTTTGAACTAAGAATTAAAATTATAATTATGTTTCCCTATTGCTGCATTTTCTTAAACCCGTAAAATCAATGAAATTGTTTTTACCTGTATATGTCCTACTAATTGCAAGGAGCAAGCAAAAGGGAAAAAAAGAGGAATATTAATGGAATTGATTCTGTTTGAAAGACCCTCAGCTGCTGGTCTTGAAAATCTAGGGTAAAAGGTCAGAGAAATCTTGCAAAAACATTGCAGTTCTGCATTCACAGATAAAGTCTTGCACTGTTCCAGTTTAACATGAACGCTTATGTTACAATATCCTGTCCCAGTGGGAGCTTTGCTTTCTCTTTATTTTGTGCCTGGCTTACATTTTATATAGTAGCTTAAAATGTCAGTCCCACAGAGGGTTGCCATCTTACCTAGGTACAGCAGGTTTTGCCTCTGTTGCATGCATGAATTGGTGACTGTGATAACGCTACTAAGAAAAATGGGAACTACATCTCACTGCATGCAGCGGGGGCAAAACCAGGACTGGATCAGCCTCTTTGGGTTGACTTAGATGGGATGGCAACTCTACTTCGACAATTGCTTACACTTTTGTGAGGAAGTGGGGGGGGAGAGGGAGGGAGTTTAATGCAGGAACTTGGGCCAGCTGTTTAAATCTGCCTCCCAAAAGAGTGAAAAGCTCTTACTCTCTCCCTGGCACTAGTATCTCATGCCATCGAGTAACAATTGGAGGTAGGATTGGTTACCTCCTCACCTAGGTCATCTGAAACAGGCTCAGCCAGTCCTGCTTTCCCCCCAGTGCCTGCATGAAGGTGTCGTTCCTACTCAGGGAAATCTGAACTCCAGGTCCTTGCAGACCATGAGATAAATCCAGGACTGGATCTGCCTCTTTGGACTGACCAGGTTGAGGTGGTACCCTTATGTAAAGGGCTTCTTTTTTATCCAGAAGATGAGTCGTAAGACTGCTGACTGAAGAGTAAGACTTCCCACTCTGCGAAATCTGTACACAAGTTGGAGAATGTCTTCCCTTACAATGAAACCAACTCCAACCAAGAAAAGGGTCTTAGCTTTGACTTGAAAAGTGAAGCAAAGCTTTATTCTCTGCACTAGATGTTTGGTTTCCCCTCTACCCACAGCTCCAAGTGATGCGGACTGGCCACTGAGAGTCAGGATGCTGAGCTAAATGTTCCACTTGTCTGACCCAGTATGGCTCTTATGTTCTCAATCTGTCCTTCTCCCTTTTCTTCTCTTCTGCTCCTTTTATTTTCTACAGAAATTCCTTTTTAGTGTGGTGGGTCAGTTTCCTCCTGCTCCTTTTGGTTTCCAGTCCAATGGGGACAGGCCTCTGTTGAGCAATGGTACCATGCGCAGCCACTCAGGGTACTTCACCTGTTTTTATAGTCTTCTCTAGCCCCACGTTTCCAGTGACAGTCTTTGGCCAGGAGGAGCCGCACATTGCAGCTCTCTCTGGAATCTGGTGCATGTGTAGCATGGCCACTAGGTGTCACCACCGAACAAAGGCTGGGATTCCCTCTCCCTACCCCTCTCTCCAGCATTTCTCCGTAGCAGTTCCAGTCCCAGCTGCTCCAGGGAATAGAAAACCTGAGTTGGGGATCAACTTTGGATCCCTCTGCATGGCAGTGCCCAGCACGACCTCACAGAGCCACCGGGATGACCTATGTTCTGCGTGCATACCGCAGGCTGTAAAATCATTCTGAACCCATCAATTTGTTGTTTTGCACTTTTGCCATTTTGTAAGTAGAAAGCTAACAGGTGCCTAATTGTGTTCTTTCCTAGCGTCAGACTGTAAGCCCTGCTGCCGGGAGTATGGCAGCGTCCCAGACTGTATTACACCCAATGCCATCTCTCCCTCACTCATCCCCGAGGATGATGTCTTCTTCTCCCTGACTGAGGAAAAGGTAAGTGCTGTTATGTGCAGCATTCGCCCAATCTGGGCTGCAACTCTGGGGGAGGGGGTGAATGGGCTGGGCAGTTCCTCGGCAAGAGAGAAGCCACACCTTGCCTGCTATGACAATAGGAACTGGGTGTGTCAAAACGTCTAATGAGCTGTCAGCGTAAATAAAGAACGTACTAAGCAAGAATTAGCCAAAGATGATGGTGTATGTGAGTTTTCCAGGCTCTTTTTCAGAAGCTATTCTGTTCCCCCATCTACAAACAACTCCAGTTTTTACCATGACCCATCTGGCATTTTCTTATGTTCTTATGTTCTTATGACCCCTGTAGTGGTGAGAGCTTAGCAGTCTTGTGTTGGTAAAGCAAAGCCAATATCACTTTTACCTTGTTGTTATGACATGTTCAGTCAATGAAAGAGAGCCACACTTGGCAAGCCCCCCTGCTCCCTTGAGATCCTCTAGCCCGCAGAGAAAAACAGGAGAAAGTGGACCCACGTCTGTATGTGCATCTCTAGAATTAAGCCGGTCTTCAACTCATGGAGTGCACGCCTCCCGAGTATTAAGGACTAACTGCATCTGTCCATTGATACTTAAGAGCTCTTATCGGGAGTCAAAATGTACATACAAGGCTGAGCCATGTTCTCTGACCAATGACTTGGTCTTCCCTTCTCTTTGCACACTGCAAGGGTTCTAGGAAAATCCTCTGCATTTTTAACAATCCAATCCAGTTTAATTTCCCCCTTTCAAACACCTCAAAGTAGATTACATTCAGGTACTGTTTGTATTTCCCTGTCCCCAGAGGGCTCTCAATCTTAAGTTTGTACCTGAGGCAACCGAGGACGAAGTGACTTGTGCAAGGTCACAAGGAGGAGCAGCAGTGGGATTTGACCCCTGGCTCCCATGGATTGCAGTCCAAATGCTCTACTCCTACGTGGGAAAGCTTTAATTTCATTTGCTATTTTTTGTTTTGTTTCTAAGTTTTCGCACACATGAAAATACATAAACTAAACAACATTTTGCTGGGGGGGGAGGTTTGTGTAGTTTCGGATGGAGAAACAATACAAAATGAAACAATTGTTGTCATGGTTTAAAAATGACAGCACATCCCTAATTTGAACGTGTTGGAAAAAGGCAGAACAGGAAATCTGTAAGAGTCAGCAGCAGCCAGAAGAAAATTCCCCAGAAGGACAGTTTTGCTTTCTGTCTACATTGTCAGTGTAGCCCAGAAGTGACATGCAAAAGGTTTGAGGAAGGAGCAGCCTGGCTTTGCTGTCAGACAGAAACTGAGTAAAAAGCGCCTCGGTGCTTGTGATTTACTGTACGAGGCAGCCCAGGAGTTCTGCCATCCAACGCGCGGCTGGGCCAAGCAGACATCCTCCATGGTATGTAACTGCCCTGCGTAGCATCTCCCTTTCCAGTTGCTTTCTTCTACACGGGAGGGCATCTCTGGAGCGCGAAGGGCTGGGCCAGAAAATGAAAGGGACTCGTCCATCTCCTGAAGGGTTCCCAGGAAACTCTCGGGTGAATTTTCAAATGTTACACGTGTAAAAATTAGCTATTTTCAAAACTGCAACTTCGGCGCATAAATCGGGGTCCTTAAGTAACTTTGTGCATGGAAAAAGGGGCGAGGTGGGGGTGGGGGGGGGGTCAACCCTTATGCACATAAGTTGCTATTTTCAAACCTGCCAAAGTGATGTGCACGCATCTTTTATTTTCATATATTTACTCCTGCTCAATGTCTGGTGTCAGTGATCATAAAGATCTTTAAAGTGAAAACAGGACTGGGTGAGGGTCTGGGTGCAATGGAGGGACTTCAGGCTGAAGAGCCAGGAGGGTCTTCACGAGCTGCAGATGGACTGGGTGAACTGGTAGACTTAAATGGTAAAACTGGTTATTTAATTGCCATACGCATGTTAAGCCTACTTTAGGGGGGGAGGGGTAAAAGTGTCAGATTAACGTCATAAAAATCTATACGTGTATCCTTGTAAAATTGGAAGTAGAAATACACGGGTATATGAGTTGCGCACACTTATCTGACTAATTTCCAGCTTATTCAGCTAAGTAGCGCGTTTCCCACTACTTAAACGGACACATTTGAACTTATTCAGATCAGTAGAGGCACTTAGCTATTTTCCGATTTATCTGGCTTAGTAGCAGCAGGCCTACATAGCCTGATAAGTATGAAAAGTGCTATTTGTCCAGCGCGTTTTAGTCTTATCCACTACTTAGCTGGATAAATTGGCATGCATCTTGTTAAGGCCAAACTTGCGAGGTTCATGGTTTTTACATGTGTGCGTACATGTGTACTCGTATTTTATAACTATTTTGCACTGTTATAAAATGCAGTAGCCACTTTGCATGCATCCGTATTCACACTTAAATAGGCTCATGCAAGCAGTTTTGAAAGGTGTCCTCGCCATTTGCCTAGCCCTTAGACGCGTAGCCAATGTATGGGCCCATATTTAAAAGGTCTTGACAATTCAGAATAAGGAGGGGGAAAGGGGGGAGATGGGTTTTGTGCATGTGCATTAATTAGGAGGAGCCCCTAGCTCTGTGCTAAGTGTGTAGTCATGTGGCGTCATGGGATGAGTTTTATGGTGATGACATGACGATGATGCAGCACTGCCCATTATAGATGTCTGGTGTACCCCAAGCGTATGCTGGTTTCACCAATGCCTCATTGGCGAGTGCCTTCATGCCAAAATCAGTTGAGCGTAGTATGCAGAGATTCCTGCTGTTGTGGTCATAGCTGAGATTACTGGGATGGCTGGAAGGTACTGGCATTCGGTTTTAGGTGCTGTTGTTTCCTGGGCCGAAGTCCTTCCTGAATTGGGAGACAAAAGAATACAAGGTTACCAGGTAGCTCCAGATCATCAGGACAGGCTGAACAATGGGTGTAAAACCTGGGATTAGCTTTACCTGTCCCGGATGCCCTGGAGTCATCTGGTAACCCAAATGAAGGGACAGCGTTAATGCCGTATTGCAGGTTTCAATAAATGAAGACGCGTGGCCATTCCTCCCTGGCTGCTTTTCTGATGGTTCATCTTGCCCCTTGCTTGCTCACTACTGATTGCTCTGTATTCCTTTTTCATGGAAGTAGAGTTACTACCTCATCTCAGGATTTGTCCCTATTGCATGCATGCAGTTGTGGCTCTGATTTTTTTTTCATCCCATCGACTTTCCTAAGAAAACAAAAAGTATTTATTTTTTATTATTAGGGCTTCTGATTGTAGGCGTTTATAAATTGTAAGCTTATGTATTTATTTTTCAGCTAATTAGGGATTCTTTGGGGGGGGGGGTTAACAAAAATTGGTGTTTATCAGTGTTTTTGCAGCACAGGTACTATTGTTGGGTACTTTTTTCATTTGAATCAAATACATACATTTGTGCAGCGGAGGAGTTGTTGGCATGGAAAAGGCACGAAAACAAAGCAGAGGATTCTAGGGTAAGCAAAGGAGGGAGAAGAGTACTGGGGAAGTGGTGTTTTTCCAGTGTTTATCTAATAAACACCTATTTGATTTTATTTTAGCATCTAGGGTGTTTTATCAGGCTTATCAGTTAAAACCTAAAATCAAAAGCCCTAATGATTATTATTATCGATGACGCACAAACTGTTAAGTTGTTCTTCCCTTCCTTGGGCTAACTCCTTACTGCGTCTCGGTCAACCAATGAGGCGTCTAAGATCTCAGGAATGAGGCCTTCTTGATGTTGCCTCAATAATGTTAGCAGGATTAGCATATACGAGAGACTGTGGAACTCTTTCCCTGCATCTCTAAGACTTGAAGAATGTCCTAAGAAATGTAAAGCAGCTGCAAAGGCATTCCTATTGAAGCCAGCATTTCATTAAAAGGGGCCCGTGTATATTTATGAGCAAGTTTGGCGCAATCAGGTTCTGGCTTTAAGGTCTTTAAGATCATGAGAGGTCTTGAACGAATAGATGTGACTCGGTTATTTTCACTTTCGAATAATAGAAGGACTAGGGGGCATTCCATGAAGTTAGCAAGTAGCACATTTAAGACTAATCGGAGAAAATTCTTTTTCACTCAACGCACAATAAAGCTCTGGAATTTGTTGCCAGAGGATGTGGTTAGTGCAGTTAGTGTAGCTGGGTTCAAAAAAGGTTTGGATAAGTTCTTGGAGGAGAAGTCCATTAATGGCTATTAATCAATTTTACTTAGGGAATAGCCACTGCTATTAATTGCATCAGTAGCATGGGATCTTCTTAGTGTTTGGGTACTTGCCAGGTTCTTGTGGCCTGGTTTGGCCTCTGCTGGAAACAGGATGCTGGGCTTGATGGACCCTTGGTCTGACCCAGCATGGCAATTTCTTATGTTCTTATGTTCTTATGGCTATGTATCATAGTGGCAGAGAGTAAATTAACAGTTATCACAGGTCTTCTTGATTTGGCAAGTCAGATGTCTTATTTTTAGATTGTTTTGTATGTTTATTTTGACTTAAGTTTGACTTAAGCTTGTTATATTATGTTTTTCATTTTATCTTTTATTCGTAATAATTAGAGCTTTTGCACAAAGCGATTACAAAATTTTAATAAACTAAACTAAACATTTGATATTCTGCTTTTTACCAAGAAAAGCCTCAAAGTAGATTAGACAACAAATTTAAATATGAAAAACAGACAATGCCATTTCAATTAGCTGTACTATTAGAATTTACAAATCCCTGCATTCAGCAGGGTCAAACCCAGGACTGGATCAGCCTGTTAGGTTCACCTGGGGTGAGTGGGGGATGGAAGCCCTATTGGGGCCTGGGAGTCGCACGTTCTGTGTGTAGCCCCTGTGTGCCACAGAGTGCGTGCAATGGTTTAGCTCAAAGAGGGTTGTGTAAGATTAAAGAAGTCCTGTATGGGCTGTACATTGTGGCTGTGGGGAAGGTTCCAGTGAAAGAGGTTCATTCTGAGGACAGAAGGTGTGACAAGCAACTCTGTGACTGTGACTGACAGCCTGGTATATACCTAGGAGTATATGTAACCCCTAGTCACTCTAGGACTGGGGCTTCTCTAGAGTAACAGAGCAACAAGGAGGATGTAGCTGCTACCCCGTCCAGGGGTTACAGTGTGGGAGAAGCAGGGGTCAGGCGGAGATGTTCTCCAAGTGTCCCAGGAGATCTGAGGGAAAAGCAGTACGAGTGTAAATTGAGAAGAGAAAGTTGAGAAGAATTGCTAACTATGGTAAGAACCAGCAGGAGCAGGAGACCGACTGTGCCTAGCTGTAACTTGCTACGGGGCTTGGAAGATTACAAGGGGTGAACCTTCCTTGAGCTGGCCAGGATAATTGTGAGTATTATAATTGAGTGTGTAGAGACTGAGGGGCCGACGCAGTAAAACGTGCGCTGGAAACAGGCATTAGTATGGGGCTCCCGTTGTCTTAACATGTGCACAGCCACATCCCCTGGGCGCCCAATGCAATATTTAAATGAGAGGCAGCGTTAAAAAGGGCGCTCAACAGTTTATTGCATCGGGCGCCCAAATGCAATGGGCGCTCAGGACGAGCATCCGTTTTCATCTCACTTTTTTTTTTATTCTAATTCATATCAGCAAACTCAGCAAAATGTTAGGTGCCCCTTTGCTATGGACATCTAAATGGCGTGGCCATAAGAAAAGTGGGTCTCTTTTAATCAGGTCAAAATATACAATTATTTTTCTCCACCAAAAGCAGTAAATGAAAATGATACTAAGGTGGAGGATACATTTATTGCAACACAGAGAACCTACATTTTTAATGTTCTTCATGAGCCCTTGAGTGCAAGTTGACTTTACTCCACCTCTGAGGCTAGAGTTAAACTTGCCCTGTTAAAAAGTGTGCATTGGGCGCTCAGCGCTTTACTGCATCGTGTGCGTGTGTATGAAATTTAATGTCCTCATCTACATGCAATCTACATCTGCCGGGCGCTTATCATGTATGCATTTGTTAGGGTGCACATTTTGGATGGGCTAATCTCCTTATTGCATTGGGCGCTAATCTAGTGCATCCAAAACGCACCCCCAACTGTGCATAAACCTGGGGACTAGGCTGAGCATCAGCCCCTGAGTGGGCCTGGGTAGGCCAAAGAGTGGATTACCAAATGAACTGTGATTTTTGCCTTTACCTGATGAGGACAGTGACCTTGTTTTTGCTTCTGCTCTGTTTCATTGGTGACTACTGGAAGACTTTCACAATAAGTCTGCCTTTTTGTTTGGAGCACACTTGTTGGAGTGGATATTCGAGTTTTTGATTGAAAGTGAGAGTGTATCCAGCCCAGTCTGGTCCTTCAGGGAAACCTGTCCCCAGCCCACGGCTCAAGAGACCGTGAGTTCCCCATCCTGGGAAAGCTGCCTCAGTGCTTCCTCAGGACTGGAAGGTGACCTTGTAAGAAAAAGGGGTTCCACGTGCTCATGGGTTGTGTAGTGCATTTCAATCAGTCATTCAGTTAACACGAAGAGAGATGGGACTTTTGAAGTGGGGACTGGCCCGGTGATGTCTCTGAGGATGACTCGCAGGATGTCCGTAGGCGTCCTTTGAAACGCTGGCATTTTCACTTTCCATTTCTGCTCACGTTGCGGACCTTTCATCTCTGTGTGTGACTCTGACAGGTCCGGCAATCAAAACACTGCCATGTCTAAGGGTTTATCTATAGGATGACAAACTGGCTCCGTTTTACTCTTTGGCCAGGGAAAAACTAATCCAGTCCTAGTTTTAACACCCCACTGTTTGCATGTGAACAAAGGGGAAGAGAGACCCGAATGGCCTTGTCCTGAAAACATGGGAGTAGCTGATAATCCTACTTAAGGCGTACTGCTACACCAGGACTTCCTAATTCTTTCCGGTTGACAATGGAGGCCCATTAAGGTGAATTTTAAAAGCCTGGTGCACACCAAAAAACAGGAGATCCACGCACAAGTTGGGCTTGCGCACGCCCACCAAATTTTAAAAGCCACCCAGATGCACGCGTATCTCCCACTGCACGCACATCTCACTTGATTTCAAAAAGGGGCGTGGTCTGTGCATGGGCATTTTGGAGTTGTGGCCAAAAGATGTGAACAGAAATTCTTGCGAGCACCCAGGTCCACTGCCGCGTAAGTTTACTTCTGCTGTGGAGGAGGTGTAAGTTGTAAAAAAACAAACAAACCACCAAACAAAAAAAAGCAACCATTTTGGAGAGATTTAAAGGGTTTGAGGTAACTGGGGAAATACAGGCGATTAAACCAGGGGGGTTTGGTGGACCCAGCTCAGCACTGGGCAAACTGGTGGACAAACTGGTGAAACTGGTCATGAAGTGACCGTGTGCCGGTTTTAAAATACACTGACTTACACGGTAGAAATGAGATTTAGGTGCCTAGGCACATGCCCACTTAAAATTAGGTTCACATGTGCGCACGCTCAGGCTATTTTATAACATGTGCACCTTATAAAATTGCCGCATCCCTGGGCGCATGCCAATGCACGCATGCCAATATGTGCCCACGTGCTGCCTTGAAAGTTATCATCATTATAGAAACATCGAAACATAGAATGACGGCAGAAGAAGACCAAACGGCCCATCCAGTCTGCCCAGCAAGCTTTCACACCTTTTTTATTTTTTTTTCTCATACTTATCTATTATTCTTGGCCCTTATTAGTAACTTTTTGGTTCTAGTTTCCTTCCACCCCTGCCATTGATGTAGAGAGCAGTGCTGGAGCTGCATCTAAGTGAAGTATCTAGCTTAATTGGTTAGGGGTAGTAACTGCTGCAATAAGCAAGCTACTCCCATGCTTATTTGTTTACCCAGCCTGTGCCATTCAGTCCTTGTTAGTTGTTGTCTGAATATAATTCCTCTTTTCTTTATTCCCCCTGCCGTTGAAGCAGTGAGTTGCGCTGGATATGTATTCCAAGTGAAGTATCAGGCTTAATTGATTCGGGGTAGTAAGCGCCGTAACAAGCAAGCTACACCCATAATTATTTGTTTACCCAGACTATGTAATTCAGTCCTTGTTGGTTGTTGCCTGAATATAAATCCTCTTTTCCTCTTTCCCCCCTGCCATTGAAGCAGAGAGCTATGCTGGATATGCATTGAAAGTGAAGTATCAGTCTTTCCCCCCTGCCGTTGAAGCAGAGAGTTATGCTGGATATGCATTGAAAGTGAAGAATCAGACTTATTTGGTTTGGGGGAGTAACCGCCACAACAAGCCAGCTACTCCCCGGTTTTTTTTTTTTGTGAATGCAAATCCTTTTTACCACATTTCCTCTTGCCGTTGAAGCATAGAGCAATGCTGGAGTCGCATTGACAGTGAGTATGTTTATTGAATAAGGGTATTAATCTCCAGGTAGTAGCTATCATTCCCGCAAGCCACCCCTTGCCTCTTCTCTTCATTCACATCCTCTAGACTTTATGGATCCATAGTATTTATCCCACGCCCCTTTGACGTCCTTCATCTCCTTGTGGATATCTTGAAAACCCCAGTGGCTGTGAGGTCACCAGGGCAGGTTTGGAAATCCCCAGAGCTAGGATAATCTTTCTAGCATTAGCAAACGAAACTCTCAGTCGGAACCTGGAAAAACTCAAAGACAAGCTAAAGCCCCGCCTACCCTCAAGGTATTTACCAGCAGGCAGGGCTCATTGGGTCACAATTTAGCATATGCCACTTTTTATTATTATTATTATTATTATTATTATTATTATTGTAACAACTAGCAAAGACCCTTTAATCCCATATCCTAGGCCACGCTCCTATAAGCCCCGCCCAATAGTAATCAGATGGTGAAAGGCCACAGTTTTGGATCACATTTTATTTTATGTTGTCCTTTCTGTTAACATTTACCAGAAAATCTTGTAGGTGTTTTTGATTGGAATCCAGTGTCTCTCCTTGCTGAGGCCTTTCTGTGACACCCCTGATCATAGCCAGGCCTGGCACGACCCGGGTGTGCACATTGTGCATTTGCATGAGGTGGCACACCTAGGAGGATGGCAGCAAAAGGAGAGGCCATGGGGCTGCCGGTGGAGCTTAATCTGTCAGTGGCCAAAAATGAAGAAAGGCCGCAGCAGTTTTTGCTTTTAGCTGCACACATACACACAGCTTTCCAGCTCCCCCCCCTCCCCCTTTTGCAGAAAGGCCGACAGTGGGGCCGAAGAAAGAGTAGCCCATGGGATCATGGTGGATCTCATCCCACCATGGCCTGAAGTTAAGGGAGAAGGGGGCTGGCGGGGCCGTGGTTGAGCTCATGCCACCATGGCCTGGAGAAAGGGAGCCATGGGTGTGTGTGAACCTGTGCACATGTGTCTGTGTGAGAGCTTCAGTGTGTGTCTGTGTCAGTGCTTGTGTGCATGTGTGTCTGTGTGAGAGCTTGAGTGTATATATGTCAGAGCTTATGTTCTTGTGCATGTGTCTGTGTCTGTGTGAGAGCTTTGTGTGTGCAGAGCTTGTGTGCATGTATATGTTTTTGTGTCTATGTGAGAGCTTGAGTGCATATGTATGTACTGTGTCTGGGAGAGAGCTTGTGTTCGTGTGTGTGTGTGTGTGAGAACCTGTGTGATTGTGTTTGTGTCTGTGTGAGAGCCTTTGTGCAAGTGTGTGTGTGTGTGCATGTGAGAGCCTATGTATCACATATAGGTTCTCAAAGGCATGCTCACATACACACATAATATGTCTGTGAGGGAAAGAGAGCAAGTGTGTGTGAGAGCATAGGCATGTATATAAGAGTTGGCGTGTGTGAGTGTGAAGATAAAGTTTGTGTGGCCCTATCTCCCCAATCCATGACAATCTCAAGGTGACAGAAAATCAAAAGATCCTAGGCATGGAGAGCAGGAAGATTTTTTAATCCTTATTAGTTTTAATTATTGGGTGTAATTTGATGTTTCTACTGTTTTGGAATATTTTATTGGTGTTTGGGAAATTTTGGATATTCTATTTGTTAACTGGTTTGAAATTTATTCTTTCTATGACTATGATTGTACTATTATGATTGATTTCTTAATTTTATTAATTAATGTTTTATGAAGAATGTTATATGTTTCTGTTTTTCCATTGTTGTTCTGCTTATTGAGGTTGGCTTGTTGTGAGTTCCAGTTCAGTTCTTCTCTGTATGTTTCTATTTATACTTTTTGGTCTCTTTATTCTGTATTTAGTCGTGTGTATTTAGTCGTGAGTGACCGAGGTGAAGTATTCTGCTACCATTAATTCATCTGTAGTGATCTATAGCAGTCTTATTTGTTCTGTTTTCCTAATAGGAAGTGTATTGGTGTTCTAGGGCTTAATGTAATATGTGCAGTGTTGCCTTTTCATAGATAAGGTTGTTAATGTTTGAGTGCTGGCAGTTAGGGTTGTTTTGGTATGGGAGGTTTAATTCCATTTATTCATGGCTTTCTGAGGTCCAAGCCCACACCCAGCACACATTACAAAAAGTCTCATTCCAGAGGAGTCCCAAGTGTCTTTTTTGCACAGTTTTCTGGTTGGCACCACAGCAGTGCATATAAATATAATATGCATGTTGTAAGTGATATTTTTGCCTCAGAAGACTGATTGTTGAATGTGCTTTTTTCATGAAAAATCTTTTATAAAGGCATAATTGAATTGTGTGTGTGTGTGCATCTATAGAGGGTGTGTGTGTTTGTGTGCAAGGCTGTAAGGTTTGCCTAGAGTACCTAATACCCTTCCCTTGACCATGAGTTCCGTTTGGGGGGGTTTGTCAGTTTTTAGAAATATAGATTGCTGGGCTTTTTTTGATGGGCCTGGGACAGAGACTGTATGATGGGTGGGCAGCCGCAGCACAGCAATTGTTCGTACAGGGCAGCAAAAAAGCTAGCACCGGCCCTGATCATAGCATGGCCCATCTAATCCTCATGGGCTTCTTATTAATGAAACAAATCCAGAAAAAGCCCATAAGACGTACAGAGAACAATGGTTTTGTTACGCTTCAGATTTCATAGTCACCACTTCCTAAATTCTGCTTCATCCCATCAGCACTTTTCAATGCATCACGCCCCTTTTATCTGAGTTCTCTCGCTTCTCACTCTGAGAATCTCCTTCCCATCTCTTTGCCTGCCCTCCAGTTTGGGCTGATTGTTTTGTCAAATTCAGCTCTGCTGACAGTGGCCCCGGCATATCCAGTAAAATGTTGATAATGGTTGGGATTTACAGACCTTTGCACTAGGATTGCCAACAAGCTCCAGGTCATAAGGGCTGAGCCATTCCTGGCTTTTCACCCCCCCCCCCCCCCCCTTTCCTTCACCCCATCTGCATCTATGGACTTGTAGTTCCAATTTATCAAAAAAAAAAAAAAAGCAAGAAACTGTAAAGTCCATGGATGCACTGGAGGCAAAACCAGGATTGGCTCAGCCCTGTCCCACATAACCTGGGGCTTGTTGTCTGCTCTTCTTGTTCCACTGAAGTTATACTGCTTGGCAAGAGGTAGGACAGTGCAAGACTGGTTGTTTTGCCACAGGATTTCTCTCTGAAAGTTCTGTTCCACTCCCCGGAGTTTCTGCAACAAACTGCAGTGCGATTCCATGCGGTAGATTCTCTGACCGTTCTGGGCACTAATCATAGCACTTCATAAGGTGACTGATGACTCAGCTATTTTGGGCAATAAATGTGAAAGGAATGAACTTTCAGTGAGAAAACGTGACACTTCTATATTGCACTTTAGTTCCTTTTTTCAGGAAAGCCAACATCATGCCTCTCCTGTCCCCCACCACATTCTTTTTCAGAAAATGGCAAGATACATTGAAGATCATGTTATGTTTGTATTAACATGGGGTAAGTTTCAAGTGTCCTCAGGGCCAGAGCCAGGACTAGGTTCACAGGTGAGGAGAAGGCCAGGCCTCCTGTTAATGTTGGGGGAGTGAGCTGACCAAGAGGTCATCCGAATCCAGAGATGATATATGCCCCTTCTATTTAGCTATGCCCACCGGTATTAAGCATAAGTAAATCAGGGCGTTGGGTAAGGTTGCCAAGATTTTCATGTCAGATGGAGCCAGTTCTAGTTTAACCCAATTCCAGCCCCTCACCTCTAATCTGAAGCACCTCTGGCATCGTGCTGCATCCAAAGAATATGACTGAATTTCTGTAGCTCTGAACTTCTTTTATAGGTCCTCCAGCTGGGTCTTCCTGTGGCGCTGGCTGATGACATCATATCCTGCATGAGTATTTAAGGAAATCCTTGCAACCAGCCAGTGCCTCAGCAACAGTGTGTGTTGCTTCTTCTGATCCTGCCTTCGCTCTCAGTTCCTGTTCCTCTCTGCCTCTCCAGCTCTGTACTTCGCCTTGTCCCCTGTTCCTGTTTTAGGCTTGCCTCCGGACCTAGCCTTGCCTTCCGCCCTAGTTCCTTCCTCCATTCCCTGGCCCTGTCCCTCTTTCCACCTTGCCTATTCCACTTTCTGCCTTGCCTTCTCTTGCTCCCTCTCTCTGCTTTGCTCCTTGCTTTCCTTCAAACTAATTTCTCATGCTTGACCTTTGCGGGTTATCTGACTTTCTCTGAACCTCTGCTTGGTATTCATATCTGCATGAATGTTGCCTATTCTGATTTTTGGCCTGTCCGAGGACACCCTTCACTCATTTGGTCCACACCTAAGACCTGCAGGCCCCTGACCCCAAGGGCTCAACCTGCGGGGAAAGGGGTCGGTAAAGATGAAGTCTAGACATTGTCCTCGAGCATGTCTGCCTACTGATAGCATAGGCCTAGTGGGTTTACCTGCTAGGTTGAGTTAACGATGCCTCTGTTTAAAAGGCTTATTGACCATGACAGCATAAAGATATTGTCCTGCTTTTCCCTTAGGAAAATTGGAATTACAAATCCTTACATTCCCTGGGGTTAGAACCAGGACTGGCTTAACCTGTGCCTGTGACATGAAAATTTTGTGTCTGAAGCGGGATATGTATCGGGGTAGCTCAGGAAGAAGTACCGTGAGCCAGTTGTCAGTCCAGGAGTTGGCAGACGGACCAGAACGTGGAGAGGTGGTAACGATGAATATTGCAAAGGGTGTAATGGTGGAATAAAACCACCAGTTCTTCTCAGTCCTAGGCCAGTCAGTGGGAGATAGTCCAACAGTGGCTGAGTTTATTTGACATAATTCAGACCTACTCATCCAATGGCTTCAGTTTCCATTCCTGGTAACTCTAGAGCAAATAGAGAGCTATCTTCTGAGCAGGAGAAGGAGATCCCAATGTAATCTCAGTTTTTGGGAGAGACTCGCATAGTGGTGGACTAGGGACTAAAAACGCTTACTAAGACTAACCTAGCAACTCCTGGAGCCCTGCTGATTGGGTTCCTGAAGTTCTGTCAGATGCTCCAATTTCCATGGGCAGCAAATTAATTAAAAGTTTTATAACAGGCAACCTCAGGAGAACTTTCGTCCATGGGGGATTTATCGCCTGACATAGTAATGCCCCTTTTAATGTGCCAATGTTATATTACTCCTGGATTCCTTCATGTAAGTTGTTTTTTCTCTCCTCCCGCCTTGGGGGACAGTCAGCTCCACAATAGAGATGGGAGTTGCAGTAGTAAGGTAAAATTATGACCCTGAAATGTGGCTCCTGCATATGACTGACCATAGATCTCCAGGCCTGGTTTTGACCCATTAGATCTACAGATTTGTAGGTGCAGTTTAAGAGGGACAGGATTAGAAGTCCATAGAAGTTCTGGGTCAAAGCCAGGACCTGGAACCATCAGATAACTCCAGCTTAGCCCTCATATTGGCCAGTTCCTTTCTAACCCAGTCTTCCCATGACAGGATGACTCTTCGGTGGATCTGGATGAGCGCATTGCAGATGTGATCAGCAGCAGTGAGGATATTGCTTCTCTTGACCCTTCTCTTCAAGACAGCGAGTATTATAAAGACTTGGGCTTCCTGGATGTGCCTCAAGCCAGCACGTTGCAGGGCATGACAACACAGCTCGTGCCAAACTTTAGTCTGTCAGAAGAGGAGCATGGTGTGAGCTTGGAGAAGGAGAGTGTTGTCATAACACGTCCCTCGTCTTTCTACTGCCCAGTGAATTATGGGAAAGACAACTGTGCTTTACCGCTTAGTGGAAACCTTTCCCCTTGCGGTACTGCGCCTCAGGACAATGGTACCAGCCACGAAGATCTGCATGGCCTGGGAAAAGAGAAAGACATGGACAAAGGAGAGGAGATGTTTCCAATCCTGGTGAGATCCATGTCTAAATCAAGGAGATACAGCTGGGAGAGTGCAGTGTCCCCCACAGAGAACTTGCGCCGGTAAGTTAAGTGTGCAGCAGCAGTCAAAAAAGCATATAAAATGTTAGAACTTATTTGGAAAGAATGAAACTGAGACTACCATAATGTCTCCGAATAGAACCATGGTGCAATCATATGAGTATTCTGTGTTCTGCTTCCCCCATCTAAAAAAAAAAAGAACTAGAAAAGGTGTAGAGAAGGCAACAAAAATTATAAATGGGATAGAAGAGCTTCTCTATGAGGAAAGGCTGAACAGGATAGGGCTCTTCAGCTTGGAAAAGAGACCCTGAGAGGGGATATTATAGAGGTATATAAAATCATGAGTTAGGTGGAAGAAGTAAATAATTGACAGTTATTTACACTTTCAAATAGTATTAGGACTAGGGGACACTTCTTGAAACTAACTTGTAGTAGACTTAAAACATATTTAAGAAAGTATTTTTAAATCAACACACAATTAAACCGTGGAATTGTCACAATTTCACCTGCCATGCAGCCTCACTGTGCCTTGATCCAATCCACTATGACATCTCCCCACCAGCAGAGGCCTCCAGTGAGCTCTGTTCCTAGCTATCCAAGCCATCTCCTCACTGGACACCTGACTCAGCCTGTGAAACAGTTTCTTCTCCACCAGGGGTCCTCAGCTTCACCTCCAGCCTTGCCAAGCTCCTCCTCGCTGCTCAACCACACCCAAACTCCAGCCCCATTTAATCCTGTCTTGCCAGAACCTAGATGCCTCTTTGTTGAATCACCCTTGACTCTCTGATCTGGTTGCTCTTACTTGCTCCATGTCTTGTGGCCTCTGGGCATTTTGTTATGTTTCTCCTTGTCTTGAGGCCTCTCTAGACCTTACCTTGCCTTGTGGCCTCCAGGCATCTGTCTCCTTGTACCTTGCTCTGTGGCCTACCCAGGCCTTACCTCACCTAGTGGCCTCCAGGCCTTATGCTTAGCGGCCAATGGTCCTTCTGTATCACTGCCTTCGGGGATCAGTGTTCTTTGTTCTGTGTTTCCTTGTCTAGTCCTTGTCTGGCCCTGTCCTGGTCTGTTTTATCTAGCCCTGCCCTTGTCTGGTCTCTTCTTTCCCTGCCCAGACCAGTTCCTAGTAGCCATTCCTTACCATGCTATTGCCTTGCTTTGCCCCAGTCTGAATCCAGTTCCAATCTCTGCTCAGTATCCTTCCCAAGCCTGTGTCCTAATCCATTCCCACTCCCTGCTCAGTATCCTGTCCAAGCCTGTGTCTGTATCCAGTCCTAGTCCCTGCTTAGTATACTGTCTAGTCTTTTCCAGCCTGTTTCATTATCCAGTCCTCAACTCCCTGCCTGTTCCAATACCTAGACCTCTGTTTCCAGTCTGTCTCAGCCCACAATGTCCAGCCTGTGTCTGACCTCAGCTCCAGCTTGTTCCTGCTCTGCCTTGTCCAGCTTCTCTCACCTCATCCAGTTTATCCAGCTCCAGCCAAGCCCTACTGGCCCCCAGAACCCAAGAGCTCAACCTGCAGGGGAGGGGGCTGGCTAGGTGGAAGACCAGCCCTTGTCCACCCCTGCAGTCCTATACCTACATGTAGTTGTATATCCCAACCTTATCCAGGCCCTCCATGACAGAAATTTGTTGCTAGAAGATGTAGTCAAGACTAGTAATACAAGTGAGTTTAAAAAAGGCTTGGACAAGTTTCTGGAGGACAGGTCCATTAACAATTATTTCCCAGATGGGCATGAGGATCACTACCTCCTACATCTGGAAATGAGTAACAAGAACTGGTTCTCCCCATTGAGACCCTGTTATAACCGTCGGCTGCGGGCGACCGCGGCCGACCCAACTCACATCATGTATTGCCCTGCTGTCCTCTCCGGGTGAACTCGCGGCTGTGGCTAGCCGCTACCGCCACTTACCTCCTGGCTCTCAAGACTCCTTGTGACGGCAGGGACGCCGGCGACCTCCATGCCAACTCTGGGCCTTCCTAGGCGGGTGCGCGCGCCACTGGGTTGCACTTTAAAGACACTATGGCGAGAACCTCAGGGGCATCCCCATCTGATGACATCACAAGCTGGGGATTCATAAGCACCTCCCTTGACCTATGCTAGCTGACTTGGCAATGAGTTCCTTCGCCTACTGGTGCTTGCTCCTATCTCCTCGGACCCGTGGTTCCTGCTTTGGATCTCAACCTGCATCTCTGGACTCTGGCTTGGGTACCCACTCCTCGGGGGCCTGCTCACACTTCCTGTGGGAGACCTGGTCTCCAGGCTTCCCCGCTCCTCGGGGTAGTCCCTGCGCCTTTCCAGAGGTCCTGCTTGCTGACTTCCCTGCTCCTCGGGGTTGCCTCACAAACTGCCTATCGAGTGAAATAAATGTGACAGAGCGTCTACTCTGGTGTTTCGATCTCCAGGTCGGAACTTAAGCACAAAATCAAAATGGTTGAAAAATAAAGACCATCTGGCCTGTCTGTAATTCAAACATTGTGCGTGGCGGAGATACTCAAGGTTCTTATGATCCGTGAAGACGGTTATTTGATGTTGAGTGCCTTCGAGCCAAGGCCGCCACACTTCGAATGCCAGTTTTATTGCCAGGAGCTCCTTGTCACTGATCCCGTAGTTCTTCTCGGCTGGAGAAAATCTTCGCGAGAAGAATGAACAGGGTCGTAAGGTTTTTGAGTCTTCCACTTGGCTCAACACAGCCCCTACCCCTACATCTGAAGCATCAACTTCAACTATGAAGGGCTTGTTGGGGTCTGGATGCCGCAAGCATGGTTCTGTGAAGAAGACGGTCTTCAATTTCTGGAACGCAAAAATGGCCTCTGCTGACCATTTTGAAGTGCTGGCACCCTTGCGAGTCATTGCCATCAAGGGTACAGTTAAGGAGGAATAGTTCTTAATAAAGCTTCGATAATAGTTGGTAAACCCCAGAAATCTCCTTAAAGCCTTCAGACTGGTAGGTCGGGACCAATTCTTGATACTTTCAAGTTTGTGAGGGTCCATTTGGAAGCCTTCTTTTGACACTATGTAGCCTAGAAAAGGCACAGAGTCTTTATGAAATTCACACTTGGAGAGTTTGGCGAACAGCCGGTGTTCGCGGAGATGGTGGAGTACTTGCTTGACATCTGCAATGTGGGTGTCCAAATCCTGGGAGAATATTAATATGTCATCCAGATAGACCACAATGTTCTTGTACAGCAGGTCCCACAAGATGTCATTCATCATATTTTGAAAAATGGCAGGTGCATTGCACAACCCGAACGGCATTACAAGATACTTGAAGTGGCCATCTCGCGTATTGAAGGCTGTTTTCCATTCATCGCCGCTCCGAATGCGAATGAGGTTGTAGGCCCCCTTAAGGTCAAGCTTTGAAAATATCTTGGCCCCTTGCAGCCTGTCAAACAGCTCCGAGATTAATGGCAAGGGGTAACGGTCTTTGATTGTGATTTCATTCAGACCCCAGTAGTCGATACATGGACGTAGGGTACCATCCTTCTTCCCCACAAAGAAAAAGCCTGCGCCGGCTGGTGATTTAGATGGTTGGATAAAGCCCTTCTGGAGATTTTCCTCAATGTATTCCGACATTGCTTTATTCTCAAGCGCAGAGAGAGGATACACTCGTCCTTTCGGTGGCTCGGTATTGGGCTTCAGTCTTATGGCACAGTCTTAAGGCCTATGTGGAGGAAGAATATCAGCTGCTTCTTTGGAGAACATATCCCCGAAGGATGCGTAGTGGGGCGGCAGTCCTGGCATTGCTGGAGTCATAGGCATGCATATGATAGGAGAGATCTCATATCATATGCAGCCAGGGGTTACCCTGGCTGCACTTGCAGCCAGGGTAACCCAGGGACGACAGGGTGCATAGCCTTTTCCAGTACAAAGAAGGAAATAGATTCCGTATGGAGCGCTCCAGTGCGAAGAGTAACTGGTATGGTTTCGCAAGTTACGTTGCCCGGTAAGGGCTCCCCGTGAATGGAGGATAACAGCAGTGGATCTTTTAATTTTATGAGAGGGATCCTCAAGTATTCCACTAAACATCTGAGAATGAAGTTGCCTCCTGCCCCTAAGTCCACCAAGGCAGGAGTCTGACTCGTAACTGGTCTCTAGGTTAAGGAGACTGGGAGAGAGAGCGGAGGAGAGGACTCGGTAAGGCCTAAGAACAGTCCTCCTGCAGGACTTAGGCCTGTCCGTTTATCGGACAAAATGGAGCATGTAGAGACAAACGGAGCAGGATAATAGACACCAGATGATGGAGTTGCTCCAGTTCCTGGATGCCCCTAAAGTGATCACTTCTATTCCCATTCATCAAGTTCTTCTTGACTTCCTCAAAAAGAACTGGGAAAACCCTGGATCCATTGCCCCAGTCCATAGAAAAGCTGACACTATCTATTTAGTACAGTCAGCCCCCGGCTTTCAAAAATCTCAGCTTGACCACCACTCAGTTGTGGTAGAATCGGCTCAAAAGAAAGCAAAAAGGATGAAGCCTCACTCATCTACCCCTCCTGTTAAGGAACACAAGTTCCTAAACAATATTGGTCGACGAGTGTTCCAAGGGGCCATGCTTATCTCCAGAATTGCTGCTTACCAGCTGTATATGACCCAATACAATAGGGGCATCTTCAAACAGATACAGGACTTCTCTGAAACCCTGCCTGAACAATTCCAAGACCAGCTTCAAATCCTTGTCAACAAGGGGTTTGAGTCAGGAAAGCATGAGATAAGAACAGCTTACGATATCTTTGACACCTCTACTAGAGTGTCTGTAGCTGCCATTTCGGCAAGACAATGGGCCTGGCTCAAATCTTCTGACCTTCGCCCAGAAGTACAAAACAGGCTATCTGACCTACCATGTGTAGGAGACAATCTGTTCGGTGAGCAGATCCAGCAAATGGTGGCTGAATTAAAGGACCATCATGAGACCCTTAAACAGCTCTTATTGATACCTTCCGACTTCCCCTCAAGACAGCTCTTCAGGAAGGACTCTAAGAAGTCATTCTTCCGTCCAAGGAAGCGCTATCCTCCACCAGCATGGTCCCGAACTATGAGGCCTTATCAAAAGCCTCAGCCTCGCCAGGCCCGAAAGCAAAAGCCACAAGCAGCTCCCCAGCTGGGGCCTGCTTCAGGTTTTTGACTTTCACTTGGAGAGCAGCAGCCTGATTCCTCTGCCAAGCATGCCAGTGGGAGGTCGATTGTGCCACTTTCACAACATGTGGCAATCAATCACAACCGACCAATGGGTGCTAGCAATCATTGCTCAGGGTAACCACCTAAACTTTCTTGCTCTTCCACCGAACTCACCACCTCTGCAGGCGTGGGGAGTATCCGACCACTCTGTCCTTCTGGAGCAGGAGGTTTCCCTTCTTCTCCAGTTAAGAGCAATAGAACCCGTACCCCTCTCGCAGCAAGGCCTAGGGTTCTATTCTCTGTACTTTCTGATCCCCAAAAAATCCGGGGGCCTTCGTCCAATTCTGGACCTAAGTGCTCTCAACAAGTACCTCCAGCGGGAAAAGTTCAAGATGGTAACCTTGGGATCGCTTCTACCTCTTCTACAAAGAGGAGACTGGCTCTGCTCTCTGGACCTCCAGGATGCATACACACACATTGCGATGACTCCAACTCATCGCAAGTACCTTAGGTTTTTAGTAGGCCCCAAGCACTATCAATATCGAGTGCTTCCCTTCGGCCTAGCGTCTGCACCATGAGTCTTCACCAAATGCCTCATAGTTGTAGCAGCTTTCCTCAGGAAAGAAGGTGTGCACGTCTACCCCTATCTGGACGACTGGTTAATCAGGGCTCCAACCCCGCAAGCCACTCGGTCGTCCCTCGATTTCACCCTACATACTTTAATTTCTCTAGGATTTCTTGTCAATTACAGGAAATTCTATTTAATCCCATCTCAAAACTTGTCGTTCATTAGGGCAGACTTGGACACCTTACAAGCAAAAGCCTTTCTACCTCGACAACGAGCGCTAACACTCGTGGCTCTCGCTCACCAGTTGCAGTCTCAACATACAGCAACAGCTCGCCAATTCCTCGTCCTGCTAGGACACATGGCATCCTCCGTCCATGTTACACCAATCGCCCGCCTGGCCATGAGACTCATGCATTGGACTCTGAGGTCACAATGGATTCAAGCTGTTCAGCCTCTGTCGACCATTGTCCACATCACCAACTCAATCTGTCTGTCTCTCGCCTGGTGGAAAGATCAGACCAATCTCCTCCAGGGACTGCCTTTTCAAGTGCCAGATCCCCAACTCATTCTTACCACCGACACTTCCAACCTCGGGTGGGGAGCCCATGTGGACAATCTACAGACACAAGGATCTTGGTCTCCACAGGAAGCCAAACATCAAATAAACTTCCTAGAGCTTCGAGCAATGCGATATGCTCTCAGGGCTTTTTAGGAACACCTATCAAATCATGTCATCCTGATTCAGATGGACAACCAGGTGGCCATGTGGTACATCAACAAGCAGGGAGGTACAGGCTCATTCCTCCTGTGTCAGGAAGCTGCGCAGATTTGGGCAGAAGCGCTCTCCCACTCGATGTACCTCAGGGCCACCTACTTGCCAGGAGTGGACAATGTCTTGGCAGACAAACTGAGTCGCGTCTTCCAGCCACACGAGTGGTTTCTCAACCCCTCGGTAGCGACCTCAATCTTTCGCAAATGGGGATACCCCCAGACAGACCTCTTTGCATCCCCTCAGAACCACAAAGTGGACAATTACTGCTCCCTCATTCGGAGTGAGCTCTCTCAGCCCAGAGATGCATTCTCCCTCTCGTGGGCAACCGGTCTGCTCTATGCATTCCCTCCACTTCCTCTTCTTTCGAAGACTCTCGTGAAGCTACGTCAGGACAAGGGAACCATGATCCTGATAGCACCTCACTGGCCACACCAAGTGTGGTTTCCCATACTCCAGGATCTCTTCATCTGCAGGCACATTCCCTTGGGACTGGACCCGCATCTGATCACTCAAAACGAGGATGCCTACGCCATCCCAATCTTCGGTCCTTGTTCCTGACGGCATGGATGTTGAAAGGTTAATCCTTCAACCTGCTTAACCTTTCAGATTCAGTTTCTCGTGTCCTGATTGCTTCACGGAAGCCTTCCACAAGAAAATCTTATTCCTATAAATGGAAAAGGTACACATCATGGTGCACTTCACAGTCCCTTGATCCCTTTTCCTGTCCAATCCCAAGGTTTTTGGACTATCTCTGGCATTTGTCAGAGTCAGGTCTAAAAACCTCTTCCATCAGAATGCATGTCAGTGCGGTAGCCGCCTTCCATAAAGGTGTCGGGGATGTCCCTATATCAGTACAACCCCTCGTAACACGATTTTTAAAGGGCTTGATCCATATCAAGCCACCTTTACATCCTCCGGCCCCTTCTTGGGACCTTAATCTGGTTCTCGTTCGGCTCATGAAAACTCCGTTCGAGCCTCTTCACTCCTGTGACCTAAAATATCTCACATGGAAAGTGATTTTCCTTTTAGCTATCACTTCAGCTTGCAGGGTTAGTGAGTTACAGACCCTAGTTACCTATCCGCCTTACATTAAACTCCTGCAGGACCAGGCGGTACTCCGCACTCACCCTAAGTTTTTACCCAGAGTAGTTTCGGAGTTTCACATTAATCAATCCATCATACTACCTACCTTTTTTCCCAGGCCCCATTCCAATCCAGGGGAACAGGCTCTGCATACCCTTGACTGTAAACGGGCTCTAGCTTTCTAACTAGACTGTACACTTGCCCACAGGAAGAGCACTCAGTTATTCGTCTCTTTCCATCCCAACAAATTAGGGCAACCTGTCGGTAAGCAGACTCTCTCCTCCTGGTTGGCGGACTGCATATCTTTTTGCTATCAGCAAACAGGCATTCCTTTTCAAGACCATTTTAAAGCACACTCTGTGAGGGCCATGGTGACTTCAGTAGCACACCTAAGATAGGTGCCGCTTCCTGACATTTGCAGGGCTGCCACCTGGAGCTCTCTCCATACCTTCACAGCCCACTATTGCTTGGACAAAGCCGGAGGACAAGAGTCCATCTTCGGCCAGTCTGTCCTGCGTAACCTATTTCCAACGTGACGTACCAACACCCTTCCACCTGCCCGGTGGAGTTCAGGATGCCCTCTACCAAATTCCACCCCAGTTTTTGTGCCTGTTGCACGCCTTTGGGTACATTTGGTGCATGATCGGACATCCTCAGCTCGGTACACACCCATATGTGAGGACTACCATCCTGCTTGTCCTGTGAGAAAGCAAATGTTGCTTACCTGTAACAGGTGTTCTCACAGGACAGCAGGATGGTAGTCCTCACGAAACCCGTCCACCGCCCTGCGGTGTTGGGTTCGTAACGTTTTTTTGTTTTATTTTTTCAGCACTGCCTGTAGCTATCAAATAAGACTGAAGGGGGACCCCTGCTGGCTGCAGGGTTAGTGCCTTGCTGGGCATGCCCAGTAGGGGCCAGTCAAAGTTCTGGAAACTTTGATAGAAGTTTTCTGTGATTGGGCTCCATCCTGATGATGACACCCATATGTGAGGACTAACATCCTGCTGTCCAGTGAGAACACTTGTTAAAGGTAAGCAACACTTGCTTTTCTTAGCGTGGTGATTTTCAACCCGGTCCTTGGGACACACCCAGCCAGTGGTTTTCAGAATATCCACAATGAATAGCATAGTATGCCAACCTATCTTATGCAAATTTATTGTGGATACCTTAAATACTTGACTGGATGGGTGTGGCCAGGTTGAGAACCACTTCCTTAGAGAACTCAATAGGGAAATCAGAACTACAAATCCCTGCATGCAGTGGGCTAAAACCAGGACTGGCTCAACCTGTCCTGACAAAATGGAGCCAGCTGGCAAACCTAAACTGACAGGCTACACGGGGGACTTAGGAGGCTCTCTAATATTGGTAGCTATTTAGATCAGGCTCTAATGATAGAATTAACAAGCAGCTGGGTCTTTCTGGCAGGCTGCAAATACAGTAATAACTAGAAATCCTAGCGGAAATGCAGGCGCTCCTGCTGCCTGGGCTGTCTGGCAGGCTGCACAGGGCACCTTGAAAGCCAAATGGTTGGGCAACGACCACACTGCATTGCTAGCTATTTAGATTAGATTACTACAGACCCTTGTGATTAGACATGGGCAACATGGGGCATTGAGAGAACTAAGTGGGGCTTTTGTATGCCTTTCTACCCAGGATGGCAGGGTACCAAGGAGAAAGACAGAAAATGTTTCCTGGAAATCATGCAGTTTAGTTTACTTTATATTTTTTGAATTTAAAAGAGATTCTTTATTATTTCAGAAATGTTCAATTATACAAAATACACTGTATAAAAGTTTAAATTACATTTCAGTTGTAAACATTACTCAATTGTTCTCTACAAAAATTCCTAATCATTATAAATTATACCTCTTTTATATTCATTTTTTAATTGCCATATAAATGAACCATATATATATATATATATATATATATATATATATCCATCCCACTACAAATAATAGAGCCTCTCACCACTTTCAACATTGAGGTAAGGGCAAGTTTTGTTCATTAATTTGATAGATCGCCTTTCCCTTCAGGCATCAAGACAGTTAACACAGCTAAAGTTTGATACATACCGGTAATAGTTTCACCAGGTTCCTAAATTTAGGTCCCTAAAAAGTGGGTGGCTACATGGTTAGAGTTAGGGCGAGGAGCTTAGCGCTGATGTTCAAAACTAGGAACCTAACTTAGGAGTCTAAATCTAGGCAAATGAATAGCAGTCCTGAATTTAGCATGCTAAATGCATGTGAACTATAAACTGAAAACTTAGGGTCCTACGTTCACCTGAACAACAACTAGAAAAACATAATGCAATTAACTGAAAACAAAGCTGGCTACAGATCATTCTTTTGACCTAACTAATAACAGACATTAAAAGAGAAATACAAGAGAAAAGCTAGACCAGCTAATAAATCATAATAAAGATCATAAAATCTGGCATAGGAGATCATAGAAACAGTAAAAATAGATATAATAGATAAAAACCAGACTACAGTTAAAGATAATTTCAAGTTTATGTCAAATTGAACACAAACTTCAAGTATCAAGTCTGACACTACAGATAATACTAATTCTAATTCCCAAAGACTAAAGCAAAAAGCCACACTAATTCATTTCCAGAATCTGAAATTGTTGTTTTTCTGTCGTAGGGCAAGTGGGAATGAGTTCTGCCACACTGGGGCCAGGTTGTAAAAAGTAGAACGACAGGTGATTTCCAGGCTCACTGAAGAGGGGGGACAGGACCATGAGAAGGCCCAGTTGGGATAACCAAAGAGTTTGTGTGGGTTTACAGGGCAGTAATCTGAGAGATACTTGGGGTGCCCTTTGTAAAGACATTAAAACACCAATGTAAGAATCTTAAATTTGATTCTACCTGCAATAGTTTATTAGTTTGCCAGCAGAGTTTGACTATTAGAGAGGTTATGAAATCACTTTTACTGGCTCCACAAACTAATCTTGCTGCAGTATTTTCAGGAAGCTGCAAATGTTTCATGGAGGTGATAGTAAGGCACCCAATATAAAATATTGCAATATTCTAAACAATTTAACACCATCTGAAAGTTTTAACATCTGAAAGTTTTTTCTCTCCAACAAGGGATGTAACTGACTTAACTGCCGAAGACAGAAAAAAGTAGTGTGGGTTAATAAGGTGATTTGATTCTGCATGGAAAGCTCAGAGTCTGTTTGGATTCCCAAGGAGACTACATCCTTAGAGCCGATATTTATTTCTGAAACGGATGACAAGATGGATAACAAACAATCTGAAGATCTAGAGGTCCAGAGTGCCTCTGACTTTTTGAGGACTGAGTCTGTTTATGTAATTTAAGCCAGCCAGATAACTGCATCAAGGAAAAAGTTAAAATAGTTAGGTCATTGGTTAGCAGAGAGCCCACATAAGCCACTAATTGAATACCATCAGTGAAAAATAAAAAGCTAATCTCAAAACACTGAATTAAAGTTGTCAGTGGAGCTAAATAGAGCTTGAACAGGGTGGGGGTCAAGACTGAGCCTTGTGGAACGTCATATTGCAAAGGACGGGTAGCAGAAAGCATGGAGGTCCTAGCTGAGACAAAGGCTATGCACATGTCTAATCAGCCGATAAGGGCATTCTCCACCGCTCTTCCCCCCTCAACACCACCACCACCAACAACCTTAATTTGAATTTTAACTTTCTAAGTAAAGCTGACTCTTTTCTGTGACCCAGTTGAAATTCAGATTGGGGTGGAAGGCATTTGTGTTTTCAAGAAAGTTCTGCACTATCTTTGAAACACAGGGCAACTTGGAGGCGGGCCTGTAATGATTGACAATGGATGGGTACAATTCCTCTTTAACAGGCGATGAAGCGGACCTTCTTTCAATATAAGTGGTAAACAACCGTGTTCCAGGCTATTATTTACCACGTGCAGAGGCACGAAAGGAGAGACCCGTTTCATGATTTCTGATCCATTTTTAAGGTGCTGGATCCAAAAGAGATGAGGAAACGTCTGCACCTGAAGAATTTTGCCAAGCCCCAATACTGATAATTTGATGAATATGGAAAATGTACTTGCAGGTATTAATGGGGGATAGTCAAAGAGATCACTTAGAGTTCGCATAGGACCACTTCTGGGTGAGGGACAGTCAAATTCATTTTGAATATCGAGAATTTCATCATTAAAATGAGAACATTTTTGCCATAAAAGGGCTGTAACCATTCTTAGCGCTAAGGATAATCCTGCCTTTTGCTGGATTTGAAACCAATTTAAAGAGTTGTTTAGGACAATTCTCAGGCCGTCTCAGTTGGTCTGTAGAAGTCTTCACTGCAGCCTTGCAACTAGAAATGCAGTTTTTGTGCAGTTTGAAGGTAGAGTCACTTAAAATTTTCCACCACATTCTTTCAGCATGTCAGACTGGTCTTTTTAGGATGTGAAGACCACGATGATACCAAGGATGGTTGGAGAATGGGTTCACAGAGTAACTGTTAAGAAGCAATAGCTTGCTGAGCGGGGAAGTTATCGTGCCATGCCATGTTTCAGCCTGAGAATCTAGGGAAGAACTTTTAAGATTACCAGGAAAACATGTAAGTCAGCGGGTTAGAGCCTCCATGTTCACAGTTCAGAGGCTCCTAGAAACAATCAGCTGTACAGCCAAGACATGTGGCTAAGTCTATAAACAATGATAAAATAAAGTCAAACAATGAGGTAACACAAGATATTAATAATTGGGCACAAGAATTGGAAATGTTCTCTGTGGAAACAGAGCGTTCTCTCTTACACGAACATAGTCAAGTATATATTAAAAATATAAATCTATATATCATGCAGTCCCCTGTGACAGCCACAACGGATGGGGTGATTGGACTGCATGACATAGGGGGTAATATATTTTCTGAATCATTGCACGGACCTGGCTGGCAGCGAGACCAGAACTTCAGATCCAAAAGGCCAGACTTTCTCGTTCCCTCCTTATAGGGTGTCTGCTAGGATGATCGAAGGCCGCCCGGGATTCTGGCTGAGACTCAGCAGGCAGCAGCTTCAGTTCTCTGAACTATTAATACTAATCCTGCCCTGGGGTTGTGCCTTCTCAGCAGTTTCTGCAAAGTCCCGAGCTTGGACAAAGGAGATGAGAGCCAGGGCGGGTGGCAACAATGTGCATTCTGCTTGTACCACCCTGCCCCTGAGGGACAGAGGCCAAAGGCAGGCTGGGAGGAAGAGAGAAAATGGGAGACTGCTCCTGGCGCCTTACCAGTTTTCTTATGAAATGCTCCTGATTGACAGCTCTAGAAACTAAGATTTTCTGGAGGTAAAAGGTGTTGTTTCGTAAATCATAAACACAAAACAAGGAGAGGGAAAAATATATTCCCAATCAAATATTACGTACGTGATTAAAATTTATGGTGCCATAAAAGCTGATACTGTCTGGGGCCCTTTGTGGGCGGGAGACAGTGGATTGAAATTGATAGGCACTCTGATTCTATGATACCGTTCTCCTTATTATATGAAAATTTTTTTCATAATATTTGATTGGGAATATATTTTTCCCTCTCCTTGTTTTGTGTTTATATATTGGGAGAGGAGTTGGCTTCTGTGCTGTGATTTGTGTTTCATAAATCATTTCATAGCAGATGTGAAAGCCACTGTATTCCTCTCCTCAGCCCTCCTGTCCTAAAGGTTAGAGGCCTTGTGTTTCTGTACCAGTCCCCTAAATCATTCAATCCCAGAAGTGGCAGGCTCTGTATCTCTGCACCCCATCCTCTGGGCCCTCTGGCCCTAGAGGTGATGGGGGGCCTGCATTACTGAGTTAATCCTGTGAGCCAGTCCTGGAGGTGGCAGAAGAAGCTATTTCTTCTATGGGGCAACTAATTACCATTCACCTATTAGAGCTGACAGAGGCATTTAGAAACTCCGAGCAGGTCTGGGATTAAACTCAGCAGTCAGGTCCTCCACCCACGGGGCAGATGCCCGTGTGTCATCACAAAGCACTCGGAGATTTTGGTTGAAAGGGCAAGGGTCATATAAATCCGGTTCTCATCATCCATACCTTTTAATCTCTTTACTAAGGTTAAGCCTGGACACCTCGGAGATGGACAGTGATGTGGAGAAGGACCACGAGCAGCCGCCTGGCATATGCCCCACTCAGTCTTTGAATTTGCCAGCAGGCGGATTTGAAGCTTGGACCGAGGGCGAGAGGACTCAGAGTTTGGGAATAGCCACCGGGAATCTCGATCTGCATCAGGTGGTCACTGGCGCTGACCAGGAGGACAAGGTAACGGCACATTTGAAATGCTCAGCACCTCGCCCGGTGCGGTCCAGCCACATCTTGCCAGAATTATCCTGGCCCATGCAGTCACCGTACGTTTTATGGAGGGCAAATTTCAGAGGTATTTACCCCAGTAGCTTGCCCCGGGGGGAAACTGGGGTGCCTACGGTTGGAAGTACATGGAGGATTTTCACAATGTGTGTGCGTGCAGCCGCACTACAAAGAGGAGGGGTGGGAGAGGAAAACAGCGCGTGCACATCTGATTTTCAAATGTACGTGCGTCGTTTTACAGCAGTAAAGAAGGTGCTTTGCATCTGTGCAGCACACAGGCAATTTTTGAGAGAACAGCTCTGGTAATTTCCCTTTGGAAATCTGTTACAAAAGTACCCGCAGACCTCATAGCTACGTGAGCTATTCAGATTTTCCCCTGTAAGGTATAGGGGCACCTTGCCATAGAAATTGTGGTTCAGATCTGTTAATGGCCCTTATAAGATAAAACCAGAAGCCTCTGAGGCCTGGTAAACTGCACTGCACTAACAATCAAAGCCATACAGTACTGTGCCCAGTTCTGGAGGCCGTACCTCCGAGAGGATATAGGATATAGGCTGGAAGCAGTGCAGGGAGAGGCTACTGAAATAGGGACGCGGGTTAAATCTGCACCCAAAGCCCTATGGGATGAGATTTAAGTGCCTAAATGTGTACCCGAGAGGAGGGAGAGTATGAAAGAGACAAATTATTCAAGGGTATAAAGTTGTTTCCCCCAGTGTGTGTGTGTTGTGTGTACACACATACACAATGGGGGAACCAAACTTTCTGCATGCAGGCAATGTTGGGACCGATTCAGATTAAATCTGATCCACATGGAAACCAGAGTCTTTGAATGCTCCACTTTAAAACAAATCAGAGAAGACCACTTTTGAATCTTTTTGACCTGCTTTGGATGCGGGTATTGGCAGATTCCCACATCTATTTGAGGCATGCCAGGATTAACATCTTTGAATACGGCAAAAGAGTTTGAACTGTGAGTCCGCAAGCAAACCTGACTCGCAATCTGGAGTTAGAGAAGAAAAAAATCTGAGTGGTGTTAGATCATCATTGAAGCCAATTTTGACTATCTAAACTGCAGTGAAATATTCCTAAATCTGACCTTGTATACTGTATATTACAATATGTGGGTGCCTGTGTGTTTTTGTTTCCATGGAGTCTTGATTTTTTTTTTTTCTTTTGCTGTTAATAGGAGTGTGACAGCAGTGGAAAAAGGCTGCGATCAAAGTCAGTCCCTTCAACACTGAATAAAATTTCCACAGACACAATCTCCCAGTCGCTGGCATCCTCGTGCCCTGTGGCTGAAGGTGTGTGCACATTTGCATTTTTAATGCAGAATTCATCAAGTATTCGAATTTCTTCTGTCTGTTTGTCTTTCTTTGCTGTAGTTTCTGTGTTCCTGTCCTTGAAGTCAGTGGCTTGAAGGATCCTAGGCCATGTGATTTCACAGGAGGAAATCTTGCCCAACCAGCTTGATTGAATCCTGAGGGAAGGAGGTTTGCAGTAGGTGTGGGCTGTCGGGATAACACTTTTCCACACAGAAGATCAGTGAGCAAGTTAAGCTGTCTGGAAGAGTTAAGAAATATTATAAACTGGTTAAGAAGTTAGTTGAGCAACAGGACTTGGAGAGTGGTGGTTACTGGATGCAATCTCATGAGGGGAAAAGGACCACTAGGATGGAACAAGGATCAATGCAGGACCCAGACCGCTTTGACGTTGGTGTAGGGAATAGATGGGATGAGTCAGAAGGGAAAATTATGCCTGTTTGCAGATCATATAGAAATTTACACATGCCGGGGAGACAGGAGGGTGGTGGTAGATAAGACGAGAGGAGTTTAAGAAATTAAAAGAACGATCAAAGGTATGGCAACTATGCTTTAACCACCAAAAATGCAAAAATCATGTATTTGGGATGCAGAAATCCAAGGGCCAAATGTCTTTCTGGCGGTGAAAACCAGCAGATACCAAACAAGAAACAAACCTGAAGGTTTCGCCTCTGATGATCTCACAGTAGGCAGCTGAGTGGCAAAGCGATTGGGAAATGTACTAGTATACCTGAGTGCATAAAGAGAGGTGTCACTGGTAGAAAGAGGGAAGTGATGCTGCCTCTCCACACATCTTCAGGGCTACGTTTGCTTGTGGAGGTCACATCTACAAAGGTGGATCACCAAACTGGACTGCAGTCATGCTATATAAATGCGACGTAATTGTACAGCTAAAGATATATTTTCTAGAAGAAAGTTACAAGCACGGAGTTTTGGGAGGCGGGAGGGAGAAATCGGAAGATGAGGTGACAGCACAGCAGGCAGTCCCAAATGGACAGATGGGGTGGACATTATCTGCCAACATTTTCTCTGTTGACTTGTTTTCGCACCCACATCTGTGGTATGTCGCCTGAAACTTCGCACGAAAGGACCTGATGGTCTCGTGGGTCGCTTCTTCAGAAGTTTCGGCAGCAGTATGGGAGGTAGATGTCCTTAGCATGTTTTTCATAGTATTAACGTATTTCATGTGCGACCGAAGGCAGCAATGAATAGAAAGATGCATGCAGGTGTTCTGTAAATGTCTGACCTTTTCACATATATTTTATCTTTTTGTTTTTCAATAGGACTTGAGCCTCCTGCACTGGTAAAAGTTGAAAGGGATCACGTGGAACCAAACCACATGTAAGTAGAATCTTCACGTTCAAGAATGCTGTCTGCAGATGTCCTTTTAAAAAGATTGATCACATGAGGGATCGTGTGCTAGTGTGTTGCCACCTGTTTCATTTAGCCTTCTATTTCCTTTCACTTTTCCAAACCTTCGGTCTGAAAATCTGAACGGGTTAAAGGGAGCTTTTGTGCCAGGCTGCGATCGGTAACACTGATTTACAGCTGGGGTACAGGAACTGAGATATGCAAATCGAAGCAACGCCTGATCAGCAAGATGGCTCGATTTGCATATCACTAATTTCCAGTTCCTCCCATCGGTGTCCTTTTAACTGCTGAGGCTGGATTTGCGTGGGCCACAACGCCACCTGGTGGGAACCTTAAAAATGCAGGTCTCCTTCCTCAGTCTGTCCCGCCCTTCTCCCCGCTGGAGCTGCGTTTACAGAATTCATATGAGATTTTTTTTAGAGCATAAATACAATTTTTGTACTAATATTAGCAGTAGAATCCTGGGAAATTTAGACTGGCCGACTCCTGCTTATTGACAATTTACATGATTTTTCAAAATTATAATTTACTACATTTTAGTTTTAACAGTTTTTTATTGTTTGCAAAATAAAACTTACAACAATAGGTACTGCATGTACACAGTTACTCTTATGTGCACATGCAGCCAATTCAGCAAAAATATGAGAAATGGTTTCTAAAACAATGTCAGTTGCCTCTCTGGATCCACACCCCCCCCCCCCTTATACCGTCCCCCCCCTTTCCTCCCTCCCTACACACAGAGAAGATCTGTTTATGGATCAGTAAATCTCGCACTGTGTTACCAAACAACAGAATACTTGACTAAAACAGCAGCTTCAACCATTCAATATCAAACTCCTGGACTGGTGCGGTAGAGATTGAATATAAGAGTCCCAAATTTGCAGAAAGTTACTACGGTGTCTTGGGGAAGTCCGGGAAATCATGCAGTCTATCTGTAACATCATGCAAGTGATTGCGCCACTCCCAAAAGGAAGACGGGACTGAGTTCTTCCGATGAATCAGTATTCATTTCTTTCCCACATAGCAGACTTTCCTACAAAACAAGCGGGGCCCAATACCTCGGACCAACAAGGGAGGAAAACTATCAAACAACACCAATAGTGGCGACGGAGTTACAGTTACATCCAACAATTCCGCTAGGTAGTGTACAACTCTACCCCAGTAATGCGTGATCAATGGCCATCCCCAAATAATACATTTTTAAATTGGAAAAACTGGTTTAGTTTGAATCAGTGCAATAAATATTATCATTATTATTATTTTTTTAAATTCCAGCCACATTCTGCCAGGGAACAAGCTGTCATCATAACATAGAAACATAGAAATGACGGCAGAAGAAGACCAAACGGCCCATCCAGTCTGCCCAGCAAGCTTTTGCACTTTTTTTTTTCTCATACTTATCTGTTACTCTTGGCCTCCATCAGCAACTCCCTGGTTCCAGTTTCCCTCCACCCCCGACATCGATGTAGAGAGCAGCGCTGGAGCTGCATCCAAGCGAAGCATCCAGCTCAATTGGTCAGGGGTAGCAACTGCTGCAATAAGCAAGTTACTCCCACGCTTATTTGTTTACCCAGCCTGTGCCATTCAGTCCTTGTTGGTTGTTGACTGAATATAATTCCTCTTTTCTTTACTCCCCCTGTCGTTGAAGCAGTGTGTTGCGCTGGATATGTATTCCCAGTGAAGTATCCAGCTTAATTGATTCAGGGTAGTAACCGCTGTAACAAGCAAGCTACTCCCATAATTATTTGTTTGCCCAGACTACGTAATTCATTCCTTGTTGGTTGGTGCCTGATTATAAATCCTCTTTTCCTCTCCCCCCCCCCCTGCCATTGAATCAGAGAGCTATGCTGGATATGCATTGAAAGTGAAGTATCAGACTTATTTGGTTTGGGGTAGTAACCGCCGCAACAAGCAAGGTACTCCCTGGTTTTTTTGTGAATGCAAATCCTATTTTCAGTTCTTTTATAATATATATTAGTACGGCGCCATCTGAAAGCCAAAGTCATTCTTGCAGCGTGTCTGTGGTGGACACCGGCTCGCTCGCTGGGATCCCAATCGGCAGTCATGGCTGAGGGGACCTGGGAAATGAGCCCATCATCACCCCCATCGAGACAGTCCTTTCAGAACAGCGTTCAGGTGTTTTCACCAAGCAGTGGGGGAGGGGGAGGGGGAAGCGGCCTGTCCGCCAGTCTCCCACACTGTATTACCATACCTATCTAAAGGGCCAATGGTCAATGACATTAGAATTGTTTTTTTTTAATTATTCTTTCACAGATTAATAGTCCAGCAAGTACTCCAGGAATTAAAGCAATATCATGGGTAAGTCCTTTTTGTTTTTCATGGGAAGGCAAACAGTAAAACAAGCATATGTTTCCTTTTAGGAATTTCAAAGCCCTCCCTCAGGAGCAGATGGGAGGGGGGAAGAGGAGTGGGTTTAAAAGGGGCTTTGCGGGGAATGGATGCCCACTGGGGGATTTCTGTACTGGATCTGGCAGTTACCGCCCAAGAAGGACGAAATGCAGAGCCTGGGCAGGTGTTCCTTACTGCACTCCTAGCCGTCAGCAGCTCGGCTGGGGAGAGAACGTGTCTGAGGGGTCCTGCAGTGAATAAAGCAGGGAGTGTTGCAAGGATCTCGGTGCTCTTGCTGGTATTATCTGGTGCCGGATTCTGGCAGCTGCATTGGCCCTACAGAAAAGGGAACCTTTGATTGGATGAATGTAAGAATTATCCAAAGAGGATAATTCCCCCTTTTCTAGATGTGGCATCTGTATCTTCTGGGAGGGTCTTATTCAAGAAATCTCTTGGGAAGAACCTAGGAGAAAAAAAACAAAAAACAAGAATTAGGTGTAGGAAGAAAGTACGAGGGAAATGCAGTTTAAACTGGAAAAGAAGTGTACATTTTAGAAAACAAGGTAGCATAGGAGAGGCATTGTATGCATGCATTATAAGCATCTCGAGGTCAATATTCAAAGCACGTTCAGCACTATTTAGCCGGATAAGCGGGTCTTATGCGGCTAAGTAGCCGCTGCTAAATATGTGCCCACACGCAGCGGCCGCTGCTTAGCCGTATAAGTCCCGCTTATATGGCTAAAGTGTTAGCCACATACGACGTAGGCATGTAATGGGCAGATTGGAGCAGAGCAAGTTAGCCGTACAACTTATGCGGCTAACGTCCAGTATTCGGACTTAGCCGCATAAGTTGCACAGCTAAGCTAGACTTGCCGTAGAGCAGGTCTAAACTTAGCCGGTAAGACTTATGTGGGTAAGCACTCAGTTATCCATGTACATTCAATGGCATAGCCATTCCGCTGAATATACCGTATTTTCCGGCGTATAAAATGACTTTTTAACCCCTGAAAATCTTCTCGAAAGTCAGGGGTCGACTTATACGCCGGGTATCGTCTTATAGGGCAGCTCTTCTCAACTGTGTGTCGCGTGCTCCCGGTCGCTCCCGGTCTCTCCCGCTGCTCTTCCTTCCCTGCTGTCGTTGCCGCTGGGCTATCAGCACGTTCAAGCCCAGCGGGAACGGCAGCGGTGCAAAAAAAAAAAAAAAGCTGTGGCATCCGTGGCTGGCCTTTTCTTCTTCCCGCGCCTGCATTCCCGCCCCCCCCCCCCCCCCGGACCCGGAACAGGAAGTGATACGCGGTGCGCAGGAAGAAGAAAGGCCGTGCCACGTGATAAAGTAGCAGCGGCCGCTGCAGCATCGGCCCCCGAGCAATTGAAGCAGCTGATAATACGGAAAGGAGACAGCAGCAGGAGCCTCCCGCGGCCGATGGGATTCTTCTTTCTTGGCCTGCGGGGGCTGGAGAAAGAGGCTGCTGCAGCTACCATTTGTGCTCGGGGGGGGGGGGGGGGGGCGGGGGAGGGGACAGGAAGTGAGTGAGAGAGAGAGAAGCAGCCAGCCAGCCAGCCAGCCTATGTGTAAGTGAGAGAATGTATTTGATTGAGAGCATGTCTGTGATTGAGAGAAACTGGTCAGAGAGCTCATGTGTGTGTATATGTGAGAGACAATGAAAGTGACTGCTCAGAGAGATGACTGATGTATATGTGAGTGTGAGAGAGAGAGAGAGAAAAAGCATGGAAGTGAGAAATCTGGGTATGTGAGAAAGCATGGGAGTAAGAAGCCTGATTATGTGAGAGAGAGCATGGAAGTGGGAGGGCTGTGTGTGTGTGCATGCATGAGAGAGAGACTGGTTGATAAGGTGACTGTGTGTGTGAGAGAAAGAGACTGGTGTGTGAATGTGAGAGAAAGAATGTGATTCAGGGAATGAGAAGCCTGTGCACGTGGAGAGTGAGCATGGAAATGAGAGAGAGACTGGTGTGTGTGTGTGTGTGTGTGTGTGTGAGACAGAGAAAGTGATTATGAGAGTGAGAAGCCTGGGTATGTACGGTAAGCAGAACACGGGAGTGGGAAGCCTGTGTGTGTGTATGGCATGAGAGAAACTGTTCAGGAAGGTGTCTGGTGAGTGTGTCAAAGACTGTTTGGGAAATGATTGGTGTGTGAGAGACAGAAACTGGTCATGGGGGCATGACTGGTATGGTGTGTGTGTGAGAGAGACATGGGCCCTAAGGAAGAGGACCATGAGTATAGAGCTTAGCCACTACTGCTGCTTCTGGTGTGTGCTACGGCCTGCATGGAAGAGGAGTAGGAGAGCTGCTGGAGGGGGTAAGGAAAGGTGGCTTTTTAAGTTTATTTTTCTTGATTGACTGCCATTTTAAATATTTAATATTATGTGATGTGTCTGCTATTTTGAAATATTTTATTGGTGTTTGGAGAATGTTTAATAGTTTTTATGAGTTTTTAATTGTTGGATGTTATTCTGTTCATAGCTGTTTTGAAACATTTATTCTGCTTATTAGTATAGTTTTACAATTATTTCTGTGTGGGGATCTATAGCTGCTTGCTAGTTCTGTTTTCCTAATAAGAGGTGTATTGGTTTTTAGGGCCTGATTTAATATTTGTAGTGTTGCCTTTTCATAGATAGGGTTGCTCCTGTTTGAGTGTAAAATTATTTTTTTTCTTAAAAATATGTATAAAAAAGGGGGGGTCGTCTTATACGCCCAGTCGTCTTATATGCCGGAAAATACGGTACATCGGAACTAAGCTGGATAGGTTCTAACCGGCTAACTGGGTCATCCATCAAGCCATGTTAGAGCTCAAACACTCGTTAAATGGGGTCTATCATGCGATAAAGTGCTACTAACGCGTGATGCTTATCGCAACGTGCATTAGTATTTAAATATGTTAATGAGTATGCAAAATCAAGAAAATTATACAAACGAGGGACTCCTACCGCATTTCTCGGTAAAATATTGCATGCTAATGCTGGATTTAACGTGGGAAGTAACAACACCTTCTTTATTTGTGGCGGGGGGGGAAAAAGGTTTTATCGGGCCATAGTGGCCATTATCGCGGGATGGCGGCAATTATCGCGTGCAATAAAATGAGGCCTTCTTTTTGACACACCTACACAGCCCTGGTGAGCCAATAAAAACACCTTTTGTTTCCTGCCCTGTCTTCCTAAAGCCAGGATGTTAGGTAGAAGTGTGCTAGCAGTGGGATATCGGATGCCTCAGGATGCTCAACAACAAGAACAGAGAAGGGAAGAGAAGTTCAAATGCCTCCTCCCCAATAAAGTTGTGATTCTTCAAGACTTCTCGCTGGATGTGCAAAAACAGCGACAGGCGTATGGCACTGTTAAGCGGGAACTGCAGCGTCTTAGTATCCGTTATGCCGGGATCCATCCAGCTAAGCCGAGGGTAACGGTAAACAATCACACTTCGTGGTGCCAGCCTGGGGCAGGGGCTGAAAAGCTTCTCCAGCGTGTTCAGCGTGAAGCCCCTGAGAGAGCCGCTTTCTCCAACTCGCGAGGCTCAGACTTTAATGGCGGGAATGGCCATTGAGTTAGAGGGGCTATAGAGGAAGTCTCTGGATGACTGGAAAGTACTAGGTAGGCCTTTCACCGTTGTTTTTGGTGGTTGGCTTGGACATTATTTCCTAGTACTATTTCTATTTTTATTTTTTCTCAGCATGGGGTGCTATCACTAATTTTGATAGTCTTTTTTCACTGTTGTCGCTGCCGTGTGTTTGCTGGAGCGCAGCCACAGCCGATTCCTGACTCTGTTACAAATTGCTTTCGGTGCGCTTCCCAGTGGCGTATTATTTTCTTTTTGATCTGGGGACACCTGGGACTCTCTTTATCTTATTGGGACCGTACATTGATTGCCAAGTCCATGGACCCGGCAAAGACTTCAGCTCTTCAAGCCATTCCTGGTATGGCACAAAGGATCCTAGAGCAACAGAAGACCCTGGATTCCCTCGCCTCAGCAGTAGAAAGCCTGAACCGACGTTTGGACTCCGTCGGCCCTATGAATCCTGCCTTGCCACCAGTGCCTATTGCCGCACCGTCGACATCCGGTACCCATGCGGTGATTCCTCTACCCACTCCTCTATGCTTCACTGGAGACCCCCGCTCCTGTACGAGCTTTATTAACCAGTGCAACATGCACTTCCATTTGCAATCAGCCCTCTTCCCAGACGATGTTACGAAGACAACCTACATCTTGTCTCTCCTCGATGGAAAGGCCCTAGCCTGGGTGTCTCCCTTGTGGGAGTACGACGACCCTGTTTTATGTAACTTGGGTGAGTTCTTGGCTCTTTTCTGTATCGTCTTTGACGACCCCACTCAACAAGCGGCCTCCGGAGCAACTCTCTTACACCTGTGCCAAGGATCCCGGACTCTCGCCGATTATGTAATTGAGTTTCACACATTGTCCTTGGAACTTTCCTGGGACAAAGCCTGCCTAAGGACCATCTTCCTGGAAAGACTCAACCCTAGAATTAAGGACGAACTTGCAGCCCGCGACTTACCAGGGTCCCTGAACTCCCTTATTGACTTGACCGGGCGCATCGACAGATGCCTTCAAGAACGTTCCCAGGAGGTTCAGTTCTCTAGAAAAACTTCCAGTGCCTTTAGACGACCTCGGCGCTCGCCGTCCCCAAAGGTTGTACCCAGCTCCACAGGATCCTCAACAGAGGAACCCATGCAACTGGGCCGATGCAAACTCTCCCCTCAGGAATGACTTAGACGCCTGCAAGGTGATCTCTGTCTCTACTGTGGTTGTGCTGGGCATGTCCTGGCATTATGTCTGGTGCGTCCGGGTAACTCTTGGGCCTAGGATCTGAAGGAGGACTCTTCCTGGGCCTAGCATCACCTGCACCTCCACTGACTCTACCGGTCATGCTAACTACAGGAGACTGTGACTTCCAAACTCTAGCCCTGGTGGACTTGGGAGCCGGGGGCAACTTTATCATGAAGAAGTTGGCGGAGCACCTCAGGATTCCACTTCTCCACACCCAGGTTCCGTTGGTCCTCTCATCCATTCGGGGCGAATCCCTTCCAGACCGGGTCATCCACGTTACTGCACCCGTCCGGGTCTGCACTGGGTTGCTTCATATGGAATATCTCACCTTCCATGTCCTTGATCGATCTATACATCCCATCATGCTGGGATTCCCCTGGCTCTAAGCGCACTGCCCCCAGTTCGACTGGAAGACTCTACAGTTGGTCCGCTGGGGACCGGCCTATCAAAACTCCTGCCTTGATACAGTCTCTCTGTTACACTGCCTGACTGCAACCGCTCTTCCTCACGGCCTACCACCGCAATACGCTTCCTACACAGACGTTTTTTCCAAGAAAGAAGCCGAGACACTGCCGCCTCATCGGCCCTTTGACTGCGTGATTAAACTGCTACTGGGTACCGAGCCTCCCTGGGGCACACCTATCCTCTCTCGCCCTCCGAGACCCAGGCCATCTCACTTTATATATCCAGGAAAACTTGGACCGAGGATTGATCCTCAAAACAACCTCCTCAGCAGGTGCTGGGTTCTTCTTCGTGGGCAAAAAGGACGGTACGCTCCATCAGTTATAAGGTTGCACATACCACAGAGAAATTTAAGATCTGCGAATAAAGCACTCTTGTCGATTCAATCATTGTTATCTGCAAAGCTAACATCAGTAAGAGAGAGAGCGTTGTCATTGCAGGGCCAATAATCTGGAATAATTTACCAACAGATCTAAGACTAGAAATTTTTGTTTTTTTTTAATTCTTTATTTATGAATTTTTAGTTATAATACAACTCCATTCATATTTGTATTTCAATTTACATTGAAATTTTTACAGGTTCAGGAATTTTTATAAATCACAACATCCAACATTCTCCAATGTACATCAAAATTATTATTCCTTCTCTTCCTGATTCCATATTACTAAACAATAAGGGAGCCTTTGAGCAATTCCAATTAATAAACAAATCAATTCTATCTATATTGACAGAAATATACAGATTATTCATTCATTGCATTACCAACTGAGCTATTTTCTGGAGTCCCCACTCCCCTACCCTGGTTCCTATGCTGCTCCAGAAATTTCTCGAGATCATTTGGGTCATAATAAATGTATTTCTGATCATTTATATACATTATGCATTTGCTGGGAAACCTAATATATATCCGGATACCAAATGTTCTAGCAATGTTGGCTAGAGTTATAAACTTTTTTCTCCTAGCCTGTGTTTCTATCGCCACATCTGGGAACACCCATATCTTCTGACCCAGGTATGAAGAGGTTCTATTTTGCATAAACATTTTTAAAAATTTTTCCTTACCAATAATGTCCCCCTTCTTTCAATCTGGGCAGTACATGAGGTTTCCAGTAACTCTGTGACGTTCAAAGTATCATCTTGTTGAGGTACATCTATATTTAAACCTTGATTTCTCTCTTTCAAAAAATATAAATTTGTAATTAAAGGGAAACTTTCAGGTGTTAATGCTAATATTTCTCTAAAATAATTCTTAAGTTGCTCCCTTGGGGAGATCATCTTACACTTGGGAAAGTTCACAAATCTTAAGTTGTTATATCGGGCTGTATTTTCCAAATTTTCTACTTTCCTTAATAGTGTATTTTCTCCTTTTACAATCGATAATTGTACTTCTCTAACTGAATTTAATTCTTCCTTAACCTTTACAAGAGACACTTCATTGCTCGTTACCAAAGGATTAATACTTAACAAAGTGGTCTGCATATCTTTTATATTGATATTTAAAGACACTATATTTTTCTGTAATAACAGTATAGCTGACCATAACATTTCCAGTGATACATTTTTTGGACTTCCAGCATTTGCACTAAACATAGAAAAACCTTCCAAATGACCAAGAGAATCCTGTCCTGTAACATGTCCAGGTGAAGGGGTCGGGATATTCCCTCCAGTTTCCTTCCGCTGACTCTCAGGATTATCTCTTTTCTGCTCCACCAATTGGGACGGGGAGAAAACCTTTCCCGTCTCCTTTGGCCTCACCACCCTATCTTCTGCTTCCTCAAACGGATTCAACCCACTAGACGCCATCCGTATTATGGGTGAACCTAGTCCGCTGATAGTTGCAAGGCCCATTGGTGGTGCTGGTGTTATTGGCTCCCCAGGACTTAGGCTGACTTCTCCCGACAGTGGAGATATATGCCCTATATCCTCCACTGTAATGGGAAACTCTGGGGGCTTTTTTTCTGTATGTGAGTATATATCAGTTATTGTTGTTTGTACTAGGCTCGGTTTGGCTGGGGTCGAGGCATCCTGCCTCACTTTGCCTTTCCTTTTAGTATGCGGCATCGTCTCAGCACAAATAATATTACAGCAAAATTGATATGTACTCACTTTCTGTCACTCCAAACATTTATGGCTTTGGAATAGAGGAAACTTCCCAGGTCCATGGCGAAGAGTCCTAGGCAGCCTCCCAGCCTTCGCCGGCCTAAGCCGGTCCAAGCCGCGCGCCCCTTACGGAGCGCGCGGCTTAGGCAGCGCGCCGACGGCAGCTACGCGCCATCCGCTGCTGTCTTTATAGCAGCAGGCGCCCTGTGCTGACGTCACTTCCTGGCCTCGTAGTCAGTCGCGTGTGGCCGCCTCACTCCGTCTCCAGGCCGGCCAGCTGTTCCGGGACCTCGGTTGTTTCAGGCACTAGAAGCGGCAACAAGGTCTGGGGTCTCCTCGCTCCTCAACCTCCGACTCCCAGGTATTTCTCCGTCTGCTGCTGTCTTTATAGCAGCAGGCGTCCTGTGCTGACGTCACTTCCTGGCCTTGTACTCAGTCGCGTGTGGCTGCCTCACTCCGTCTCCAGGCCGGCCAGCTGTTCCGGGACCTCGGTTGTTTCAGGCACTAGAAGCGGCAACAAGGTCTGGGGTCTCCTCGCTCCTCAACCTCCGGCTCCCAGGTATTTCTCCGTCTGCTGCTGTCTTTATAGCAGCAGGCGCCCTGTGCTGACGTCACTTCCTGGCCTCGTAGTCAGTCGCGTGTGGCCGCCTCACTCCGTCTCCAGGCCGGCCAGCTGTTCCGGGACCTCGGTTGTTTCAGGCACTAGAAGCGGCAACAAGGTCTGGGGTCTCCTCGCTCCTCAACCTCCGGCTCCCTAAGACTAGAAGTTAACATGAGCCAATTCAAGAAAAAGATAAAAACTTGTGTTTGGCACAAATACATTTGAACCGGAATATTTCTCTCGATACATCCATCTTTTATTTAATTTTTAACTTTTAATTCTTCATTGGTTTTCTGCAAGGCATCTGTTTAAGATGAATACTTCAAACTCATGTTTTTATTATTGTTCCTACAGGTTTTTATGTTAGATGTTCTCTGTTACATGTAATGCTTTCAAGCAAGTTTAATTGTTCAATGTAAACCAATTTGATTTGCATCTAATGCAAGAAGACCGGTATATAAAAAAAAACCTAAATAAATAAATAAATAAGGCATCACAAACAATTGGTTGGCATTGTTAAACTGAAAGAGAACAAATTTCTCAGTAACAGCATGAAATTAGCATGCAGTAGTTGTATTGAGGCTATTAATTAATGATATGAATGCGCAGATGAATGAGGATATATTGATTTAAATTGTAATTTTTTACTTTGTAAAGAATGTAAGTTTGAGGTTTTAGACTTTTTATGTTGTTTGCTATTTATTATATTATGTTAAATATTTGTGAACCGTTATGATGGTATTTGCTAAATAGCAGTATATAAAACCTTTTAAATAAATAAATAAATATAAATAAAATCCCTGCATTGACTACCGGAGGTTGAATGCCATAACCCTTAAGAATCGCTCCCCGCTCCCCTTGATCTCGGAGCTTTTTGATTGTCTCCAGGGAGCGCGAGTCTTCACCAAATTGAACCTTAGGGGAGCCTACAATTTAATTCGTATTAAGGAGGGTGACGAATGGAAGACGGCCTTTAATACCAGGGACAGGCACTATGAGTATTTAGTTATGCCCTTTGGCCTTTGTACGCCCCAGCCATCTTCCAGAACTTAGGGGTAGATTTTAAAAAAGTGCGCCTTTGCGTACTTTTGTTGGCGCACCAGGCGCCAACAAAAGTACGCTGGATTTTAGCAGATACGCGCGTAGCCGCGCGTATCTGCTAAAATCCAGGATCGGCGCGCGCAAGGCTGCCAATTTTGTGCAGCCGGCGCGCGCCAAGCCGCGCAGCCTGCCTCCGTTCCCTCCAAGGCCGCTCCGAAATCGGAGCGGCCTCGGAGGGAACTCGCTTTCGCCCTCCCCTCACCTTCCCCTCCCTTCCTCTATCTAACCCACCCCCCCGGCCCTATCTAAAACCCCCCCTACCTTTGTCGGGGGATTTACGCCTCCCGGAGGGAGAAGTAAATCCCCGCGCGCCAGCGGGCCGCTAGCGCGCCGAGACGCAACCCGGGGGCGGTTCCGGAGGGCGTGGCCATGCCCCCGGACTGCCCCGGGCCGAAACCACGCCCCCGGGCCCGCCCCCGAAACACCACGTCCCGCCCCCGAAACGCCGCGCCGATCGGCCCCGCCCCCGACACACCCCCCTCGAAAAACCCCGGGACTTACGCGAGTCCCGGGGCTCTGCGTGCGCCGGCAGGCCTATGGAAAATAGGCGCGCCGGCGCGCAAGGCCCTGCTCGCGTAAATCCGGGCGGATTTACACGAGCAGGGCTTTTAAAATCCGCCCGTTAATGAATGAAGTCTTCCGGGACTTATTATATCAATATGTCGTCATCTACCTCAACGATATCCTAATTTTCTCTCTCTCTGCTCACCGCCAAGACGTCTCAAGTGCTACAGCGTCTTAGAGAAAATAGGCTCTATGCCAAACTTGAAAAATATGCCTTTGAACAAGAAGCTCTTCCATTCTTGGGGTATATCGTATCCAGTCAAGGGTTCCGCATGGATCCACACAAACTGAAAGCCATTCAAGACTGGCCTCAACCTTCTGGACTAAAACCCCTACAGCGATTTCTGGGCTTCACGAATTATTACTGTTCCTTTATCTCCAACTATGCTTCTATTGTGGCACCACGGACTGCTCTGACCCGTAAAGGTGCTGACCCCAAACACTGGCCGCCTGATGCGATATCCACCTTTCTTCGCCTCAAGAAAGCATTTCTCCTCGAACCCTGCATCCGCCACCCGGATCCACGATGCCCGTTTATTGTTGAAGATGTCTCCACCGAAGTAGTTGGAGCTGTTCTCAGTCAATACTCTGCCAATCATACTCTACACCCTTGTTCCTTTCTTTCCCGCCAGTTCTCTGCAGCAGAACGTAATTATGCCATTGGCGACAAGGAGCTCCTCGCCATCAAAATCGCCTTCAAAGAATGGCGCCCATGGCTAGAGGGAGCACAATGCCAAATTATGGTCTATACCGATCATAAAAATGTAGAATATCTGCATCGGGCACAACGTCTCAATCCGCAACAGGCCCGTTGGGCCCTATTCTTTGCCAGATTTGCGATATCGCCCAGCCACCAAGAATGTGAAAGCGGACGTGCTTTCCTGAGCTGTCAACACCACGGACACACCAGAACCTCCCAGCTTCATCATTGATCCGTCCCGGGTACTGCTGGCTGCCACTCGCCCGTTCCACCAGGGAAGATTTTCGTACTGCCTCACCTCCGAAATCAGGTCCTGACCTGGGCTCATGACTCCCACAGCTTGGGACATGCTGGACAACACCGGACTCTGGCCACCCTCCATTGGTATTACTGGTGGCCTGGGATGCCCAAGGATGCTCGATCCTACGTTGAATCTTGCCACATGTGTGCTCATCACAAGAATACCCAAGGGTTGCCGCGGGGTCTGCTTCAGCCTCTATCTGTCCCCAACGAACCTTGGACGCACATCTCAGATTTTATTGTTGATTTACCCCATCCAAAGGCAACACCACCATCTGGGTCATCGTCGACCGGTTCTCTAAAATGGCCCATTTTGTGCCTTTACCTGGCTTACCTTCTACTTCTCAGCTAGCTCAGCTATTCGTACTTCATGTCTTCAGATTGCACAGCCTACCTAAAGTCATCCTATCCAATCGGGGACCCCAGTTTACCGCCAAATTCTGGAAATCACTCTGTCAAAAGTTTGACGTCACCCTGGAATACACTTCAGCATATCATCCATAAACCAATGGACTGGCAGAGAGAACTAATCGGACTCTCAAACAATTTCTACGCACCTATGTTAACAGCAAACAGGACGACTGGACGGATCTGCTCCCTTGGGCTGAATTTGCCCTCAATTCTCATCCTTCCACCGCCACAGGATCTTCACCCTTCCAAGAGGTCTATGCCAAGCAACCTCTTCCACCTCTGCCTGCCATCCCTTCACCGGCAGCACAGCTGTCCGCTGAAGAATTACACCACCTTTGGACCTTCACTCAGCAAGCCTTGTTCAAAGCTAATCAAGCAGACAAAAGATTTTCAGACTGTCATCGGAGACCAAGCCAACCACTTAGACCTGGCCAGAAGGTAAGGCTAAGTATGCGGTTTATCCACTTGAAGCTACCATCTATGCGACTTGCACCTTGTTTCATCGGTCCATTCCCGATACTCCACCACATAGGTGCGGTAGCCTATCAACTTCAACTTCCTCTATCCCTCAAAATCCACACCTTTCATGTGTCACTCTTAAAACCTCTGGTGTTGACATGGCCGTCCAGAATGCCACCTGAACCACAGGCTCTCTCCTCCGAGGACTCCACCTATCAGGTCCGAGAAGTACTTGATGTCAGGAAACGCAGGAGAAAGTGGGAATACTTGCTAGCCTGGGAAGGGTTCAGACCTGAAGAAAATACTTGGGAGCCCCTTGCCAACATCTTGGACGGGGACTTTCTCGCTCAGTTCCACCGGACTCATCCTTCCAAACCAAAACCCCCGGGGAGGCGCCCTAAAGAGGGGGGGTACTGTTAGACGCCGCGGGCGACCGCGGTTGGCCCCTCTTATCTCCGGCCCAGGCGTCGGCAGCCGCACTGCTGCGGGGAGTCACTTCCGCTGCAAGCCTCGGGCCTCCTCCACGTCCACGGGGGTTTTGGTTTGGAAGGATGAGTCCGGTGGAACTGAGCGAGAAAGTCCCCATCCAAGATGTTGGCAAGGGGCTCCTCCACACCCATGGGTCCTGCTGCTGGATCGGCGCAGCCCTCCATGGTGGCCAGGTAGATTCCCAACCCTCCTCTTCGCGGCACCAGGCCATAAGCCTCCGTTGCTGCAGCCCACGTCGGGCAGGATGCTCCTTAGATGGTTGGCCATGCCTCCAGAGCTGTCCTTAAAGGGACAGGCTACCTTGACGCTGCCCAGCTTCTTAGATGACGTCAGGAGCCAGGTACTATTTATGGGAGCCTCCTCTTCCTGTTCCTCGACTTGGCAACGAGTCTTCTTCGCTTCAGTGAGGTCTGTCTTCTGTGCTCCTGTTGGTTTCCTGGTTTCTGTTCCTATCCTCCGAGTCCTGTTCCTGCCCTCCGAGTCCTGTTCCTGCCCTCCGAGTCCTGTTCCTGCTTCGTTTCCCTCGGACGGATCTTCTGGCTTCTGACCTCGGACTGGCTTCGGTGATTCTTCTGGCTTCTGACCTCGGACTGGCTATCGGTGACTCTTCTGACTTCAGACTCTGGACTGGTTATCGGCGACTCTTTGGCTCTCAGCCCCGGACAGGCTATCGGCGACTCTCTGGCATCCGACCTTGGGCTGACTATCATCACTTTCTCCAGCTGTGATTCCACTGTCGTCCAGGGGTCTACCTAAGACCAGTCGGCCCCACACACCCAAGGGCTCAATCTGCGGGGAATGGGGCTGGTATTGGCGTAGCTCCAGCCGGCCCCTGCATCAGTTCAGCCTCACCTCCCAAAGGTAGGGACCTGTGGGGGTTTACCCTCACAGGTAGCTCCAACTCCTCCTTGGGCAAAGGGTCCACATTCTCCTCCAGGAGCACAACAATCATAGTCCTGTTGAACTTCTTTTTCAACCAGCATTCCATAAGCCTACAATTTTTTCGTGGAAGCTAAACACTTTATTGTTTGGCGATAGGAACTTTGCCGGTCTGCTGCGGGACCCGGTCGCGGAGCTCAGTTCCCATAATTCTGAAGCTGATTATTCTCCAATTCTGAGGTGCGAAACTTTTGAAAGCCTTTTTTAGGAGGAAGGTTATAAGTTATGCTAGTTATCTCCGCAAGGAGCATAAGAAACAAATGGACTTCCTTTTGAACAAAATTAAGGTTTTAGAGACCCAACATAAAAAAGATTGCTCTAACAAGCCTACAAGAAACTGGAATCTTGCCTCAGGGAGTTGCGCATGATGGAGGTTCATAAGGTGGTAAAAGTGCTTAAATATACCCTTCTTAAATTTTATGAGCATGGAGACAGACCTGGTGCCTTTTTTGCATGGGCTGTTAAAAGAAAGATAGGGAAATCGCATATACTTTCCCTCAAGAAGCCAGACGGATCCATCACGGCTGATCCTGATGACATGGAAGCCCTTTTCCTCTCCTTTTCCTCTGACTTAGACTCAGTCCTGGAACCTGCTAGTCTGGATAAAATTCAGGCCTTTCTTGCCCAACTGAACTTGTCCACTCTGTCGGAGAGGCAAAGGGGAAGGTTTATTGGCCCCGACCTCTTCGCTTGAAATACAAGAGGAGGTTCGTGCATTGCCAGGTGGGAAGTGTCCCACACCTGACAGCTTTCAAATGGAATTTTTAAAGAAAGACGTGGGTGAGGTGGTATCCTTTTTGCTCCCACTTTATAATAATGCCCAGCATACTACTGCCTCTTGGGGGCACTTCCATATTTTTGATTCCTAAAAAGGGGCGGGATCCTACTCAATGTAGTTCATACTGGCCGATTTCATTACTGAATTCAGACTTAAAGATACTTGCAAAAATTCTCCAGTTGCATTTGACTCAATTATTCCCTTCCTGGTATGAGAAGATCAAATGGGGTTTGTGAAGGGTCGTATGTCTGTTTCTAACACCAGATAACTTTTCAATATTGTTCACATGTCTAAGTGGTGTGGGTCTCCTGGTCTTATTGCTTCATTAGACACAGAAAAGGCATTCGACCAGGTATTGTGGCCCTTTCTGTTAGCAGTACTTTGTAATGCTGGATTTCCCGACCAATTTATTGCCTGGATCCAAGCTATGTATGAGAAGCCGAGGGCACGTCTTCTTATTTATGGCTTTCTTTCTTCGTTTTTTCACATTGGCCACGGCACACGTCGGGGCTGTACGTTATCTCCTCTCTTGTTTGATCTTGTTATCGAACCGTTGGCTGAATCTATTACACAGAACCCTGACATTACCGGGTTTAAGGATGGTAAACGTCAGCACACTGACTCTCTTTATGCAGATGACTTATTGATCTATTTAACCTCGCCAAGAGTTTCTGGCCCAGCGTTGCTTGAGGAGCTAGCCAATTTTAGTGCCTTTTTAGGCTATAAGGTCAATTTTGATAAGTATGTACTCTGCCCTCTTGGTATTTATCCGGGTTTAAGATCACTAGTGACGGGATTAAGTATCTTGGGGTATATGTTCCAAGGGATTTCTGGGATCTCTTTTCAAAAACTTTTGACAGTCTCATATTCAAAATAAAGCAGGACCTGCAAGGCTGGGCAGACTTACCACTTTCTTGGGCAGGTAGGATCAACTTATTAAAGATGTCGATGCTCCCCAAGTTGTTATATCTGTTTCAGCATGTCCCAATTAATATTCCATGTCATGTGTTTGGTGAGCTTCACACATGTATGTCTAGGTTTATCTGGTACTATAAACCAGCCCAAATATGACTCAGTCAATTATGGCTTCCCAAAACGCAGAGAAGGATGGCTCTTCCCAATCTTAAACTTTATTATCGGGCTTCCCGGTTAACTTGTGGTTTGTATATCAGGACATGCCCTGGGCACAGCTTGAGCATTTACAAACTGATATAGCTGATCTCACCATGCTACCTTTTTGCTCTCCTAAGTCTCCGATCAGAAGGTGTGTAACAAGAAGGCACCTGATTTTAGCCCACAGTCTTCAGATATGGCAGCAAGTGCTGTCGTTTTTGGGTTTGGAGGGAGAAGTTATTTTTCCCCTTGCTCCCATCTATATCAATTCTTGTATCTCTGGCTATACCTTTTCACTGGCATTTAAAGAATGGATAGATTGGGGTCTTTTTGCTTTAGCTCAGCTTTGGGAGGAGGAGGTTTTTTGTACATTTGCCTCCCTTTGTGAAGAATTTGACCTTCCAGAGCATACTCATGCCTTATATAACTTCGGAGTGCTTTATCTGCTCTGGTGGATCTTCTGGCTCCACAAAGGCCTTTAAATGGATTGGAAAATTTTTTGGGGGAGATTCCGATGCATCTTGGCATGGAGTTGGATGCCAGGGTGCGGAAACGTATCTGGACTGCTGCACATAAAAGTTCTTTATGTTTTAAGCTAGTTGAGTTGATGGTGTATCTTTTATACAGAACCTACCCTGCTTTTCTAGCAGGTGCTGGCGAGAATGTGGTGAGGAGGGTAGTTGTGTGTTGGAGTGCGACAGTTCTGGAAGGAGGGTTCTCTCAGATTATTGCTGACATCCTGGGTTTTCCAATTTATCTTGCACCACTCACGGGGCTGCTGGGCAGATGGGAAGGGTCCCTGGTACCTTGTAAATTCAGGTGTCTGGTTGGTCAGCTGTTACTGGCTGCCCGAATGACTATTGCCACATTTTGGAAGCACAATTCTAGCCTAGATTACTGGCACGCACAGATTCATAACATAGCTGACATCAAACGTCTTAGATATGTCTAAGTATCAAACCCTTTGAGGGGGGGGGGTTATCGTGATTATTATAGTTCCTTGAAGAGCTAGATGCTGTCGCTAACTTTATGCCTTCCCTCTTTCTCATTTTTTGTATTGGTTATTGCTACTGTGCATGTAATGTTTTGCTATGACTGTGACCTGTTTGAGCAGCAGGATGTCCTTTGTTGTATGAGTATATGCTAATTGCACTATAATTTTATGCACATGGTTTTATTGTAAATTTCTATGTAAACTGTTCAGTTATTTGTATGCCTTTCAAAAAAACCTATAAATAAGGAGTTAAAAAAAAAAAGCCTCCTACCCACTTGTCATTGAACGCACCTTTGCAGTTCTAATAAGTAGATTTCTCTGTCTGGACAAAACGGGGAGAGCTTTAATGAATGTCCCAGCCAGAATAGCAGAGATAGTGCTTGTCTGCTGTGTATTTCATAATCTTTCTCTATGTTATGGCATCCCAGTTGACCTTGTTTCCACCCTTGCTCAGTGCGTTACTATGTGAAATGTAATGGCCTCATGAGCATAGAGTTCTCATGTTAGGGCGTTACGGAGAACTTATATTAGAGTCTTTTTTTGTTTTTATAAGGATGAAACTGCTGGCTGCATCAGCAGTTAAGTATTGGGTCATAATATGAGGGTTCACCTCTGCCTTGGGTTAACAGCACATCTCTGCACCTCCTGTATGTGTGATATGTGCTAATCACTGTGCATGTCTGCCTGTGGGTTTTGTGGCTTATGAGGATCTGGTTGTTGGGTGTGTTTTTCTCTCAGTGACTGTCATTGTGTGGGTCTCACTGTAAGTATGGCTGGGTGTCTGTGTCACTCTCTGGCAATCAGGGTATGGGGTGAAATATGCTCTCTTCGTGATTACTTGCAGCTTGTAGGCCCATGGGTATGTTTTAATGGCATCTTGTATGCAAGAATAAGATATAGCCAAAGAGTCTGTTCCACCAATGTGAAGCCATTTAGCTGCATTGTCAGTGGCTGACATGTATTAATGATACACCCAAAAGGCACACATATGTTTGTGAGGCATTTTAAGAATGAAGCCACACAGCCACAAACTGCCTGTAAAGCCCATTTGATGATTATGAAGCTGTACAAAGGAGTCCATTAGCATATACACATTTCCATTGAGGCAGATAGCAAGCAGTTTTGTACACACTGAGTGGCAGAGAGCTAGACACACACATCCAGACATTAATATCCAAAACTTATGTATACATTTGCATGCCCAGTGTCTGTATATATGTACACAGTTATACATGCATATCTTGACTTTGGCTAGGATGCCAACACTACTCAATATGAATGAAGGAGGTGTGATAGTTTCCTATGCCCTAACTTGACCCACAAGAATATAGTATATACTCCACATGACCTAGATGTGGTGGAGGACACCTACAGTGAAGATGTACACCTGCAAACACTGTGGGACACCTTCTGTGTAGTTGGCCAAAGCTAAACACCTACTTTGCTCCTATCCTTGTAACTAGACTTTCCCAAGAGAATCCACAAGCATTCTATGGCTTTTCAACACGGAATGCCCATGTACAGTAAAGTGTACACTCTTGAGGGAGGGCTACTAAGGAATACCTTATTCTACATGTACACTCTGCATGTTCAGATACGGCTGTACCAGAGGGCAAAGTAAAAAGCACTGGGACATCATGCATACTGGTGAACTGTAGGTAAGCAGAGCTGAAAGCTGCTGTTTGGATATGACTTGCCAGCCCATGACAAAACACCTTTGCTTGGCAAATGGATGGTGGGGCTCGTACATTGCTCCCCCTAGCTGTCTTCCTATGCCAAATAGCCCTAGCTTCACTCGTGCAATGCAAGCACAGAGTCTGGGATTAGCACACGTGTAGCTACAGCTTTTAGTGTGTTCCAGTGTAGCAGAACTGTACACACATCACAGCTACTATTGTGTATGGTGTTCTGCTGCTGTGGAACACATTAAAAGCATGTGACTCTTTCCTGCATCATATTTAAACCCTTGTTTCAATGACCTTATAAATAATATACGCCAATAAGGGATAGTAACAACACATTGATGAGATTTTGCTACTAGCGATCTACATATCAAAAACCAAAGGCAGTGCAGGGGTGATAGGGAGTATAAGGAAATCTGCCTGGTCACAAGCAACTGCAGGCCTCATCCCTTTCTGCTCTTAGGCAGGGTGGATTTTCTATCCTCCACACTTCCAGGATTCCTCACTTGTCACACAGCAGGCTATATGAGCTTTACATATAAGCTACTTTCTGGGATGACACTGTATACTAGGAGGCTGCAAGTAGATTACATATATTTAAATCTCTCATACATAAAAAAAAAAAAAGTAAATGCAATTCCTGCCTTTTAGGTGAAATGAAGACAAATATAAGGGCCCTAATGTTTTCTCTTGTGGGGTCATTTGTGTTATTTCACCTAAGACCAGACAAGAGTTACATGTTCACTGTCTACCCTCTGGGCCTGGCACCTGCAGCTGAAAAATGATGCTCATTATAGATGAACAACACCAAGTGGCTAATGTACTTTTCAATTAGGTTTCTGACTAAAGAGCTATGTGATTACAGCATTAGGTGCTAGACCCAGAGAGAAGGCCCATTGTTTGGTCAGAGGTGATATATCTTCACAATGGAAGAGGCCAATGGTTTGTTATAGCTTTGCTAAGACATGAGCATAGCTATACAATCTATTGGTCACCAACAGAGTAAAGACATTGCTACATCACCTCTAGCCAAGCATTTCTACATCTATTCCATTTAACAGCATATGGAGGTGAACACTAGCTACATAAACCCCATTTCACATACATGTCCATGTACCAAATAGTTAGCAAAGAGTATGCTCTCTGGAGAAGGCAACATGAGCCACTTCTGAAGCTCCACAGTGAGGAGTTTCATGTTTTGTTCTTGCTGCTTTTCCTTGGGAGCATACAATTAGCTTTCTTTTTTAAGGCCTAGGCCGCATGGTCTTGCATGTGAGAAATTTGCCCAGTTGGAATGGCCAGAGGCACTATAGCATCCAAGGTCATAAGGGTCCCAGACCTCTAACTGAGTGAAACCTTAAGATCAAAACCACACAATAAAAAGATGCAACAAGAAAGTACAGTTTCAAAATATGTGACCACTTTATTAAACAATATTTGTAGTCACAGCATTCAAAGCAATTCAACATCTTTGATAATCACATTCTGCAAGGCAAGTTTTTAAATAGCACATGACATTGTAACTGAAATAACCAGCACATTTGGTGGATATATGTACATACTTTGTTACAAATGGCAACACTACATATACATAAAAATGATCTTATCCTTAGGCAAAATGATTATTACAGCAAAGAACCTAGGAAGTGGAAGTGACAACCCAATTTCTACAGTACAGCTGAAATGTCATAGCTGATGCCAGCACAACAAAGTGATGGCAAGATAAGGCCCAGACAGTCCATGTTAAGAGTGCACTCAAATGGGACTGCAGAGGGCCATGGCAGCAAAGTTTGAGATAAGGCCCAGACAGTCCATGTTGAAAGAGTACACTCAGATGGGACTGTAAAGAGCCACAGCAGAAAAGTTGACATAGCAGGCAGCAGGACCAGGAATGGAAAAGGCAGTATGGAGACATGATGAGCGGAGACACCAACACATGAGATGAATCACCAGCAGCATGATGAGATGAGACACCAGCAGCAGGATGAGATGAGACATCAGCAGGACCATGACTGGAGTCTGCAGCAAGGAGGTAGGACTATGGGCAGAGCATAGATGAGGACATAAGAAGGAAGCAGTAGAACAACACTGGCTGACAGTAGACAATCCACATCAGCAAACTGGCACAGGAACTCTGTACACAGGACAGACCTAGCAGTCTTCTTCCATCTAGCTGACACAGGAACTTTGTAGATAGGACGGGGCCAGCAGTCTTCTTCCATCTAGCTGGCACATGAATTCTGTAGATAGTATGGACCCAGCTGTCTTTTTCCATCTAGCCAGCACAGGAACTCAAATGGGACTGCAAAGGGCTCAGGACAGGCCTGACTTGGTTGGAAATGTCATCTTTTAGTGCAGTTTTTGAGGGTTTGCACCAGTGTGCTTCATGGCCTTTTTCCTCCCTAGGGCTTGTTGCTGACTCGGTGTGGCATTTCTTTTGGAGGCCCACCCCTGGCCCAGTCTGCTAGCTGGGGCCTGCTCTGCAGAGTGGACTCCTGTGAGAATGGGGATGACACAGGTGCAGGCTGTGGCAGATGCTGAATGATTTGCAGTACCACTGTGGCCAAATTGTTGATTGATGTAGCCAGTGTGGTATAGCCCTGTGTAATTGCCACAGTTCGCTGCTCTACAGCATGGGTGTTCTGTACCTGAGCCCTCCTCAATCAGACCAACTCTGCCCATATATGGTGTAACTGCAGCCCATGCCTCCTCTTGATATGGTCAAGTGTGGCATGCAGAGTTGGATCCACTATTGGTGGTGCTGCTTGTAGTAGGGTTGCAGGTTGCTGAAGTGGTATCTGTGGCTGCAAAGCTGGCATTACTGGGTTCATGGGCTGAGCTTGTTGGGTGTCGTCACTCCACAAGATCCCGCAGGACATGTGGAGTGCTGGAGGCAGCTGGTGACTGTGCATGTTCTTCCCATGGCGGGGCAGTATCTTCCAAGAATCTGAATAGGTTGAGGTTCGCATCAAGGGGTATGGGCGACACAAGGTGTTCAAGTAGCTGCTGCTTCTGCTCCTCCTCCTCTTCCTCCATCCACAGTGTCTCGGCATCCATCAGAAAAGGGCCACTGAGACCTTCTGCTGCACTGCTGGGACCTGGGGCTTCCTGGGTGAGAGCAGTGGAATCAAAGAAGAAGATATAAGTATGAATGCTAAAAAGGGCACATTTACAGGTGATATGACTTACCGGCCCTGGCTTGCGTAGTGACCAGGGCCTCTCCATGCCCTCAAAGATGTCTAGTCCCAGCCACTGAATGAGCCGCTCCTCCATTGGCATGAGGATGATGGGGCATGGGGCTCCTCCTCTAGTCTGGCACATGTATTTGTTCCTGCTGGCCACTTTATTGTTCAACTGCACCTTGATGTCCCTGTAGCTGTGGGCCACCTGCTCTCCAGTCCTCTTGATGCTGCTCTGTCTGGATATGGCCTATGCGAAGGTCCACCATATCTGGCCCATGGTAGCCCTGGAAAGCTTTGCAGCCCGGTTGCCGAAGAGCATATTGTAATTCTCCAGGGCCACGGCGATGAGTTGCTTGTTATCCTCCACGTGGAACTTACTTACTTACTTACTTACGTATTTATTTATTTATTTAAAGGCTTTTATATACCGGAGTTCATGCACTTGTGCATACCACTTCGGTTTACACTCCTAAAGCTCCATGTCCTGGTTTTAAATGCCCGCCCTATCCCCCCACTGCAAGCAGAGAGTAAAACCAGGACCGGCTCAGCCTGCCCCTATTTGCCCCCTACAAACATGTCATTGTGAGAATGAATCCTTCAGATTACCTGCTTGCCCAGAAATTTACCCAGTGATGTTCCAAATATCTGCTCACGTGAATTAACCTTTTTTTAAAAATGCACTCTTATAGTCAATGTTCCCTCTAATTTTTTGTAGGCTGTGCATGAATAAAGTTCTCCTGTGCAACACAGTGTACACATTACACAGAACATGAATGAATAAAGTTCTCCTGTGCAACACAGTGTACACATTACACAGAACATGAATAAAGTTCTCCTGTGCAACACAGTGTACACATTACACAGAACAAGGAACAGAAAATTACATCAAACAGACTGAACAATTAAACAAATATACAATTACATCCAACAATTGGGTATAAATAACATGGCTAACTTAGTAGGAACTTAGAGTTTGAGGTAAAGGAGAGAAATAGTACCAAGTGGTAACAGAACAATGTTAATGGCTAAATAATAAATATAAATAGTAAATACAAATTCTTATAATAAATACAGGTGTTTACAGATTACAGTCTTCATGAAAAGTTTACGTCTACAGAATAGGGTTAAGTAAATAAGAACTGGCGGTTATTTCTATAGGAGTGAAGACTTCAAAAACTGAGGTTACATCTGGATTAAGAGGTATTGGTGTAGCATGCTCAAATATTTAATGATTTGGAATTGTGAGACCAAGGATAAAATTAGGAGTTGTTTGATATGATTATAAAAGCGAGAATGATTCAAATTCTGGGATGTGGTTCTGAGCTAGACCTTTAAGTGTAGGCTTTTGTAAAGAGCCAGGTCTTGAGTTTCTTTTTGAATGTTCGAGTACACGTTTCGAGGCGAATGTCCGTGGGGAGGGCATTCCAATGAAGGGGGTTGGCAGTCGAGAATGCACGTTTCTTGAGTGAGGACTTGGCTGAAGGTACGTGTAAGGTGCCTAAGTATCTGTTTCTGATTGGTCTTGAAGACTCGTGTAGGCGAAGTGGAAGGCTTAGATCTAGCGACGTTTGTGAATGGATGTTCTTGCGTGTTATAGTTAGCACTTTGAAAATGATTCTGGATCTGATGGGGAGCCAGTGTAAGTGTTTTAGTATGGGTGTTATGTGTTCACTTCTGCTGGTGTTAGTAAGAATCCTTGCGGCGGAGTTCTGCAACATTTGTAGAGGTTTTGTGGTTATGGTTGGAAGGTCTATAAGCAGAGAGTTGCAGTAATCGATCTTGGAAAATAGTATTGTTTGGAGGACTGTTCTGAAGTCCTGAAAATGCAGGAGAGGTTTCAGCTTTTTCAGAATATGTAGTTTATAATAGCATTCTTTCGTTGTGTTCTTGACAAATTCTTTGAGGTTCAGCCTTTTGTCTAAGGTGACCCCCAGGTCTCTTACTTGAGTGGAATTGATCATTGGTGGTGAGGTTAGGTTGTTGGTAGGCTGAAGGTTCTCATCTGGAGTGATAAGCAAAAGTTCTGTTTTTGACGTATTAAGTACTAGGTTAAGGCTAGATAGGAGTGAGTTTATGGACTGTAGACAATTGTTCCAGAAGTTGATGGTGCTGGAGATGGAGTCAGTGATTGGCAGCAGAATCTGAACATCGTCTGCGTATATGAAGTGTGTGACCTTAAGACTTGAGAGTAGATGACATAGGGGGAGAAGATAGATGTTAAAGAGGGTGGGGGAGAGAGAGGATCCTTGGGGAACTCCGAAAGAGGATTTGACCGAGAGGGAATCCTTGTTGCTGATTCTGACCTTGAAAGTCCTATTGTGTAGGAAGGATCTGAACCATTCCAGGGCTGATCCTGAGATGCCTATGTCTGAGAGCCGGTCGATCAGGATAGAGTGTTTTACGGTATCAAACGCAGCTGATAGGTCGAGGAGAATCAGGAGGTATGGGGTCTTTTCTCCAGACCTACGAGGACTCTGTCAGTTAGAGAGGTTAGGAGGGATTCCGTACTAAGGGATTTGCGGAATCCGAATTGGGCTGTTGTGAGTATTTTATGCTCTTCTAGGTATTCAGATAACTGTTTGTTGACTATCCTCTCCATAAGTTTGGCTACAAATGGAAGGTTAGCTATGGGGCGAAAATTAGCTGGGTCTGTAGGGTCCAAGTTGGGTTTTTTGAGGAGAGGTTTGAGGGTGGCTAGTTTCAGGATGTCTGGTACTAGTCCTTGGGTTAGCTTTTTATATACCGGCATTCGTAGGACACATCATGTCGGTTTACATGTAACTGTGAAAGGAAATTACAATGAACGCTGATAGCAGTTTAACTAGATAACATAAGAAAGTACATATTAAAGAGATGAGTAACGAGCAAGGAAGATTATGTTGTACATATTGGATATTTAACTTATCCGAAAATTAAATTAAATAAGCTTAAGTGAAAAAAGAAAAAAAACTTGTGAAACTTAAACTTGTGAAACTTGTAGGCACGCAGAGGCAGATGAACTGCTGCCTGGCTGCCGGAGGATTGGGTTGCCACTTCCACTTCTGGAGAGGTGGTGTCACCCTCCTGACTCTCGCTCCCATTCCCCACTGCCCTCCCTTCCTTCCCCCCCCCTCCTGCACCTGCCCTGACAACTTCCCTTCCCTCTGTCCTCTCTTTCTAGCCCTACCCTCACAACCTCCCTCCACACTCACCTGCTTAGACCCCTCCCGCTCCCTCCTTTTGCTATCCCTTCCCTCCTCCCTATCTCTTCTCCTACTGTCCATTCTCCTCCTACCATTCCTTCCCTCCGCCTCCCTCCTATCCTCTCCTCACAGCCCTCTCTCTCCCAATGCCTTCCATGGTCCATCCTCTCCCTTTCCACTCCTCTCCTCACCAGTCCTCTTCACTCCTCAACACAAAGGGACAGTCAGACAAATGCACAAAAACTAAGATTCTTCTTTCACACACAGATAAACACAATAGACAAAGGTAAAGGTTAACAGATGATAAGCAAGAAACAGGACAACACAATCAGGTAATTGAATCTAGAACCCCAACTATTTCTCCAACTATGCATCAGCTACTCACCAAACTCCTCTCCTTCTCTAACTCCTGACACACCCTCAAAGAGGCAGTGCAGGAAGCCGGTATATATAAACAAAGAAAATAATGCGGCATTCGTAAAATGATGTGTGATGCGTAAAATGACCAGTGACACAACAGTACATTGCGCCATGCCATATTTATATACATGATACAGTAGTTTGTTAATTTCTCTAACCACGCCCATCTTTTTATCGCGGGATGCTAATGTGCCATACTTCTGATATTTTTATCGTGGATTGATGAATCTAGGTGTAAGTTACATAAAAGGCCAGCTTTGAATATTGACCTCCTTCTGCATATACAATATTTCATATTTGTTTGTTCTCCCATGTTGTAAGAATAGGGATTTTCACTACTTTTCCATAGTCACTTACAGGTACATTTTAAGCAGCCGCTTACATGTATATGTGGACTGCACGCAAGCAACGTGAATTTTAAGAAGCTGGGAAGTATGTGCGTACCTTCCTGTTTGAGGGTCAAGAATAAGGAGTGGGACATGGATGTTCTGGGGTGGGACCAAGACTTAGGGATGCGATCCCTGAATTTTGCAAGGCTGAACATGGCAATGTGTTCCATGTTACCTGCTTAACTTTAATTCTGGTCCTGATGAGGCACAAGTCAGGAGATTTTGAGCCAGAGGGATCCTGAACACTGGGGGGAGAGAGAGAGCAAGAGAGCGAGAGCCTCTGTTAGAGAGACGATCTGACACTCTATAGATCTCCCACTGTAAGAGGGGCACTTTCAACTCAGGGTGAGTTTTGGGGGGGAGCAGTGTTACATTAGTCTGCCTAGGGTGCAAGGGTCTGTAGACCCTTGTAACACTGCCCCCCCAAAACCCACCCACCCTGAGTTGAAAGTTCCCCTCTTACAGTGGGATATGTATAGAGTGTCAGATTCTCTCTCTAATAGGTTCTCTCTCTCTCTCTTTCTCTCCCCCACCCTCCATATGGGATATTTTAAATGATGCACACAATGTAAAATTAAGCGTATCATTGCTTGTGTGCCCAATATGCTCGTTTATGGGTTGCATGTGCGTTCCTTTTAAAATTTACCTGTTAGAGTTTATGCACTGTATTGTCACAACAAGCAGTGTTCCCAGTAAGCTGTAGACGCGCACAGAGGAACACACAAGCACGCTCAAGAAAAGGAAAATAGCATGGAGTTTCAAAGACACTGCACCCAAATGTGTACACTGTGTTGCACAGGAGAACTTTATTCATGCACAGCCTACAAAAAATTAGAGGGAACATTGACTATAAGAGTGCATTTTTAAAAAAAGGTTAATTCACGTGAGCAGATATTTGGAACATCACTGGGTAAATTTCTGGGCAAGCAGGTAATCTGAAGGATTCATTCTCACAATGACATGTTTGTAGGGGGCAAATAGGGGCAGGCTGAGCCGGTCCTGGTTTTACTCTCTGCTTGCAGTGGGGGGATAGGGTGGGCATTTAAAACCAGGACATGGAGCTTTAGGAGTGAGGCTCCTCTGTTTATATATGATTAATGGGATGTGTTGCTGCTTTCTAAGCTAAAGAGATCTGCCAAGTGTCTTTAATCCAGATACTCATTAATAAAAAAAGGGGAAGAGTAATGGAAATAAAACCAATCAGTCTCTGCTATATTTACAAATTTTCAGTGTTATTAGACGCAGTGGAATCTAGATAAATATGGAAAATAATCGAGTGAGTGCAGTGTTACTCAGATGTCTTCCAAGAGACATGTCACATTTGTAAAAATGATGTGCTTTCTGGATTGCAGGACATTACATACTTTATTGCTAAACTAAAAAAAATAAATAAATTTTCCCTGGGATGCACCATGAGATTGAGTACCTGGCACTTGCCTGCCTCTGGCTCCCATACTTTCCAATTTTTTTTTTCCAGAGATTCATGACGGGTTCCCCAGTCTAGTGTGTATTTTCTGTAGATTTTTTAAACCCATGGCTGGGTTTGCTCTCTAAAAGAGTGACTCCTATCAGTATCCCCATCACATCCATTTCTCTCTCCACAGAGCTAAGCAACGAGTCCTTTCACCTCAGGGGACTGAGGAATCCAAGCAGAACCTGACCTGGTTTGAGTTCCTCTTGGACGAGGAGTGAGTGAGCGTACCTGCCGGCTTGTGGGGGGGTTTGTTCCCAATTGGGCTGCCGACTCACCCAGGTGATCCCAGCGAGGCAGCTCCAAGTCCTGGTCTTGCCTCCAGGGCATGCATGGAGGTGAGGTTCCTATTCATGTTAGGAGAGCTCAGAACTATATCTCCATGCATGCCAAGGGGCAAGACCAGGCTTGGATCAGTCTCTCTGGATTCACCAGCAGGCTGAGTTGGCAGCTCTAGTTCCGAGGTAACTATAAGAGTGCACAGACTGCGTTAAGGTGCTGATAATGGGGGAGGGAATTGGAGCAAAACTAGAACAGACTCTGAACTGGCTTCAGAGTGGCTCTATTCAGTATTGTGACCGGTCTCTGTTGATTTGACCTCTTTTGACCTGGATCAGATGTGAACATTTGCACACTCCAGGTTTGATTTTCATAGACACAAATAAAACCCTTTTTTATGCATGTAAGTGGCATTTTGAAAATCAGTTGATGGCCAAGTGTGTGTAAAGGTACACAGGTAATACGGTTTCATACATACTTATCTGCACACTTGGGACAGGTATTTCGGGGGGGGGGGGGATAGTTGGCAGTGGAGTAGTGACTTACATGCACACTAGTTTATTTTAAAGTCAAATCTATTTTCATTGGCAATAGAAAAAAAGTTTATATCAAAGTATATAATTGTTCCTTTTACATACCATGTCATTATCAAGAGTAACAACAATATAACAAGCCACTTTAATCCCCCTCTACCCCAAACCGATCAGTCACAAGCTTGGGTTCTTCCACTCCCTCCCAGAACAGTTAATAGTCATTCAGAGTTAAAATCCTCACCTTAGGTGGCAAGATTTGAACATACGGGTCCCAAATGGCCAGCGTGACTTGCTTTTTCCTAGGGTTATCATCCTTGTGTTGCGGTTCTGGCCGCAAGCACCGTGGCCAGGCCCTTACCTCCGGATTCCCAGACCTGCTTCCGCTTCCAGAGGCCTGGTTTGCGGCATCCCCGCTGGGGCTGTGCTGCTGCGAGCCCTCCCATGGGCGCATGCGTGCGCCACTTGGGCGCTTTTCTACGCCATTTCCTGCCAGTGGTGACTCCACCCAACTCCTGACATCAGATGCCGCGGCCTTGATAAGCCGGCCGCGGCCATCCAGTCTTTGCCTTGCAATGGGTTAGCCTCCCGGTTTCCTGTTGCGCTGTGCCCCGGAGTGACTCGCTTCGCTTCGTTGCTCCGTTCCTGCTACAGTACCTGCTTGGTTCCAGTACCCGAACCCAGTTACAGTATTGCTACTGTCCTAGTCTGGTTCCAATTACCTGTCCTGGTCCACAACCTGCCTAAGTCCCAGGGGTCAGGCCCCTACGGGCTCCTCCCAGGGGGGGGCTTCGGCTTCCAAGGGTGAAGCCACCTAAGTCCCAGCAGTTGGGCTCCTACGGGCTCCTCCCAGGGGAGTACCAGCTTCCAGGGTGAAGAGCATCTACGTCCCGCCTGAGCATCTGCCTCCCGGCCTGCTATTCACTAGAGACATTGACCACCTTTCCCAGTCTCCAGCAGGTCGGCCCAAATGTCCACTAAACAGAGACTCCTATAACACCTTGGTCATCAAAAGTTCCATTGGAAGATTATGGGACTTCCTTCCTCCACTCTATAATCGATCGATCGTCCATTACAAAGAACAACCTTCTTTGCCAAAACAGAGGCCTTACTAGTCTATTTTTTAAAAGTATGCGCATAAATTACCCTGTACAAGTTATGCCCTACTTGGAGCAGGTGTCAATTTTTGTGAGGTAATTTGTGCAAGTGGTTGGCCAATTACCCAAGGATTTTCAAAGCAAACTTAACGCATGAAAGTTTGTTTTGGAAGTGTTTGGTAAAGCCTGCATATACAATTTACACACAGAACGGACAGAACGGACACAATAAAGTGGATTTTAAAACAAGCGTGTGTGCACCCATACGCGTGCATATTGGCGCGTGAGCAAGGATACGCTGGAATTTTTAATTATATGTGCACTTGCGCACATATGTTTTAAAATGCACGAACCACGCGCAAGTATGCTAATTTTAAGAGGATACTCGAGCACAGCTAATGCGCATATGTCTTTCATAGGACCTTGTCTGCTTGCACGTGCACGTGTCAGTGAATTTCAAAATATGCTTGTGCAAGGCACATTCCCAGTTTTGCAAGTAGCCCACCAGTTTGTCCAGTTAATACCGAGGCCTTTCAGACCTCTCTAATTCTTCATCCTACGTGCCCCCCTGTTGACCCAGACCCCTCAGCCTGTTCTATAAGCCCTAAAACTCGAGATCTACAGGCTTGCTCCTCATCGGGAGCAGCAGTAAAGTTACGCAGATATCTATCCATTTTAAAATTCGGAGATATGCGTGTAAGTCTCATCCCTGCTCCGGATTGCCCATGCCCTGCCTCTTCTCTGCCCCCTCATTCCTTACACACACACACGCACATATTTTGCAGCTTTTTAAAAACTAAGTTGATTGCCTGCAGCCCACGTATACACGTATGAGGTCATTTTTGCAGAAGCAACGCTTTTAAAATCGATCTGAATGTGAACTGTTTGAAGATTTCCTTCCCTGCGCATACATCCTATCTCCCAACATTTCCAGAAATCTGAGAGCAAACCCAGGTCTATGATTTTCCTGTAAAGTGTGTTTTGTCTTTTTGGGAGGTTGTTCTAGTTGGTTTATTTCAGTGGCTCAATTGATCCAAAGAAGGCGACTGTCCCTCAATTTAAAAGGAGCAGAGATGCTGCTGATCTGAAGCACCGCTCCAGCCATGAGGCAACTGTGCAAGGACTGGGTGCAAATGGGCAATCTTCCTTTGCTCCTCCAATACCTTAAATAAGCAGCGCCTCCTAGAGGCAGATCCAAAAAAGAGTTACTAAGGACATCTTTCCTCACCTGCAGAAAAAGGGTTTCTGTCCCATTTTTCCCATTGATTTCAGTGTGTGGACACTTATCTTTTCCTGATCAGTCTAAGTCTCCGTATTTCTCTCTGTTTCTTCTCCCACTGTGCCTGCCACCAAGATCCCTCTTCTCATCCTGAGTGTTTAGCCAACAGGAACTCACATTCCATAATTTGAGAGGAGAGGCATGGTTAAGAAATTGCTCTCCCCCCCCCCACCTCCGAAACAAAGATAATCAGAAGCACAGGCTAGTGGCAGCCATATTTAAATTCGATCCTCAAGCATTGTTTCTTAAAATAATTCAGAGAGGCCTGAGAACGACAGAATAAAAACATAAGACCCTGCCACGTTGAGTCTAGCCCAGCATCCTGCCTCCGACAGTGACAAGCAACAGGTGTTAAGATGAATTGTATAGATAACAGGGCATGAGAGTCTAGCAATTATGGTTTAAGGATAACCTGAAGTGACATCCTTGACTTACTAATCCCTTCCTGAAGCCAGTCCACTTCCTTGCCTTTGCTATGTCCTATGTCCAGGTAAATTCTCATTGGTTAGATGGCTTAACCCCTGGGGTAAAAGATCACTGCATTCCTCTCTCAGGTTTGGCCGAAATTCAGTGAGTACCTTATTCCCCGCTGCTGCTTTCAAGAAATAAATGTGATTCTAAGTTAGCGTCTTGGTTATAGAGACCAGTAGGGGGTTGTCCAGGTTGCACTGTAATGTATCACTGAAAATTGCCCTCATTGTGTGTTCAAGGCATTTCAGCCAAGGAGAGTAAGTTTCTTGCTGAGCTTGCTGGTAAGATTCCTTTCCGCTTCTCCCAGGTCTGCCTCTAGGAACTGGTCTCTCTTGGTTTATTTCAGGACGGAAGACAACGGAAAGAGCTACAAAGCTGAAAAGGGGACGAAGGTGAAGAGGCGGCTAAGCTCCCTGAAGAACCGAGTAACGGGATCCTGGCAGAAAGATAAGGTGAGAGAGTGGTGAGGGATTGCAAGCATGAAAAGACTTGTTCCGCTGCCTACAGATGTTCATGCCTTCACGCAAAAGGGGCCATGCGCCGCAGGGTTGAAAAGTTACTTCCTCCTTCCAAGGGATCCATTCATGAAATAGCGCTAAACACTGCTTGAAATCATATGATAGTGAAAAGGCTTGGATCATGCTAAACACCTTCTCCCTTCCCTCCCCAGAAAACAGGAACTTTAACTTTACCTGTTAAGAAGTAGCTATTTGGGAATAGCACGTCAGTGGGAATACACTTTGAGATGGTCAAATAGGGAAAATCTTGTGTGGGTTGCATTAAAATCCTACATATAAATGCATAATATATATACATATATAAAATATGAAATTGACCAAACATTTTCTCCTACATATGTAAAATAAAATAGCATGGACAATTAATGTATTTGCCTACATTATAATTAAAAAAAAAATCTATCGGGCCGATTTTAAATTTTAAGCACGCGGGGTACATTTGTGCCCGCTACCCGGCATGCACAAATGTACACCCGATTTTATAACATGTGCGCGCTGCCGCGCGCATGTTATAAAATCCAGGGTCGGCGCGCACAAGGGGGTGCACACTTGTGCACCTTGCGCGCGCTGAGCCCAAGGGTAGCCCCGATGGCTTTCCCCATTCCTTCCAAGGCCACTCCGAAATCACTCAAAGTGTATTCCCACTGACGTGCTATTTCTAAATAGCTACTTCCGAAATCAGAGCGGCCTTGGAGTGAACTTTTTTTTGCTCCCCCCACCATTCCCTCCCTTCCCCTATCTAACCCACCCCCCAGCCCTACCTAAATCCCCTCCACCTTATCTTGCTGAGTTACGCCTGCCTCTGGCGTAACTTGCGCGTGCCGGCTCGCCATCCCCCAGCACAGGCCGCTGTGCCGGAGGATTCGGCCCCGCCCCCAGACCGCCCATTTTTTAAAGCCCCGGGATATATGGGTGACCCGGGGCTTGTGCGCGCTACCGAGCCTATGCGCAGGGGTAGGTTTTCGGGGGTTACGCGCGTATCTTACGCGCATAACCCTTTGAAAATCTACCCCATGTAATTTTTTTGTAGTCAAGGGCTTTTTTTTTATCCCAAATAAAATTAAGATGGATTAAAAACTAATATGAAATATATTTTTAAAACTGTGAAATATATTTGAGTTTTACATCAATTCCATAAACAAAGAGAGAGTTGGAATCTGTTACGTAGCTGACTACAAAGCGCTGACTTTTCTCATACAAAAATATTTGAGGACCTTTAACACCTGATTCTGTTTTGGTCATGAGGGTCTGGGTTACAGTTTGTAATATTTGATCACCTGCAGCTGCTTCGCTCATTAGTGAATAACTGCAAGGATATTTCAGTTTGCGCTAATGTCAGATCTGAATGCATTTTCATAGGCATGAATGAAAATGAACAGTCTCAGGATAAGCCTGCAAGCCATGCATTTGGATTAAAAAAAAAAAGCTAGGCATGTCAGGAAATAATTTTGTAGGATCTTTTTATTCAGTGAAGAAGATAATTTTACTGCACGGTAATGTGGGAAGGTACGTGTATTGTCCTTTTAGGAAATGACCCTATGGTGTCAAAGAAATTTGCTTAGGGTGGGAGCCTTTCAGTTTTCTAAGTCTGAGGGTCCCAAACAAGTAAAGGAAGGAGCTGAGCTTGAGTTTTGGGAAACCAGTGGCAGTGGATTCATAAAATATGTTGCTTTTGTGAAACACTTTTGAGCTCTATGTGAACTTCAGAAATGTGCAATAAACTTAGCTTGCCATGTAGACGAAAACACCAAACAGGCACAGCTAGCCTATTCCTCAGATTGACTTCTCTGCATCCACATGACACCCACCTGTTCCCCACTCTCTGCCGATGTCATCTGATATTTTGGGGGCACCTGCAACCAGTCAGTGTTAGAACTGGAAGAAGAGGTAGAATTAAGAGTGCGCCACATAGCTGGTTAGAGTACAGGCAGATGAGAAAGTCTGTAGATTACTGCCTGGGGAAGAGAGCCCAAGTAGCTGGGAGAGCCCTTCTATTGGTCAGAGGGTGTGAGAGGGAGCACAGGCAGCTAGGAGAGCCCTTCTATTGGTCAGAGGCTGTGAGAGGGAGCACAGGCAGCTGGGAGAGCCCTTCTATTGGTTGGAGGCTGTGAGAAGGAGCACAGGAAGCAGGGAGAGCTTTTCTGTTGGTTAGAGGCTACAGCACTGGCAGCTGGCCTCTATTTTACATTTTGCTGCTGGCCAGGGGCAAATGGTTTAACTGGTAGATACCTTTCTAGTGTGGCACTCCATGGGATGTGGAACCACAGATTGGTTTTGTTCTGCTCATTGTGGTATCTACCTGTAAAAATAGGCACAGGCAGCTGGGAGAGCCCTTCCATTGGTTAGAGGCCATAGCACAGGCAGTTGGGAGATTCCTTCTATTGGTTGGAGGCTATAGCACAAGCACCTGGGAGAGCTTCTCTATTAGTTAGAGGCTATAGCACAGGCAGTTGGGAGAGCCCTTCCATTGATTGGAGGCTATAGCACAGGCATTTGGGACAATCCTTCTATTGGTTGGAGGCTATACCACAGGCAGTTGGGAGAGCCCTTCCATTGATTGGAGGCTATAGCACAGGCATTTGGGACAATCCTTCTATTGGTTGGAGGCTATAACACAGGCAGCTGGGAGAGCTTCTCTATTGGTTAGACGCTATAGCACAGGCAGCTGGGAGATTCCTTCTCTTGATTGGAGGCTATAGCACAGGCAGCTGGTAGAGTCCTTCTGTTGGTCAGAGGGTATAGCACAGGCAGCTGGGAGAGCTTCTCTATTGGTTAGAGGCTATAGCACAGGCAGCTGGGAGAGTCCTTCTATTGGTTGGAGGCCACAGCCCAGGCAGCTGGGAGAGTCTTTCCATTTGTCAGAGGCTATAGCACAGGCACCTGGGAGAGTTTCTCTATTGGTTAGAGGCTATACCACAGGTAGCTGGTAGAGTCTTTCTATTGGTTGGAGACTATAGCACAGGCAGCTGGGAGAGTCCTTCTGTTGGTTAGAGGCTACAGCACAGGCAGCTGGGGGAGAGCTTCTCTGTTGGTTAGAGGCTATAGCACAGGCAGCTGGGAGAGCTTCTCTATTGGTTAGAGGCTATAGCACAGGCAGCTGGGAGAGCTTCTCTATTGGTTAGAGGCTATAGCACAGGCAGCTGGGAGAGTCCTTCTATTGGTTAGAGGCTATAGCACAGGCAGCTGGGGGAGAGCTTCTCTATTGGTTAGAGGCTATAGCACAGGCAGCTGGGAGAGCTTCTCTATTGGTTAGAATCTATAGCACAGGCAGCTGGGATAGCTTCTCTGTTGGTTAGAGGCTATAGCTCAGGCAGCTGGGAGAGTCCTTCTATTGGTCGGAGGCTATAGCACAGGCAGCTGGGAGATCTTCTCTATTGGTTAGACGCTATAGCACAGGCAGCTGGGGGAGAGCTTCTCTATTGATTAGAGGCTATAGCACAGGCAACTGGGAGCGCTTCTCTATTGGTTAGAATCTATAGCACAGGCAGCTGGAATAGCTTCTCTGTTGGTTAGAGGCTATAGCACAGGCAGCTGGAAGAGTCCTTCTATTGGTTGGAGGCCACAGCCCAGGCAGCTGGGAGAGTCTTTCCATTTGTCAGAGGCTATAGCACAGGCATCTGGGAGAGCTTCTCTATTGGTTAGAGGCTATACCACATGTAGCTGGTAGAGTCTTTCTATTGGTTGGAGACTATAGCACAGGCAGCTGGGAGAGCTTCTCTATTGGTTAGAGGCTATAGCACAGGCAACTGGGAGAGCTTCTCTATTGGTTAGAGGCTATAGCACAGGCAGCTGGGGGAGAGCTTCTCTATTGGTTAGAGGCTATAGCACAGGCAGCTGGGAGAGTCCTTCTGTTGGTTAGAGGCTACAGCACAGGCAGCTGGGAGAGCTTCTCTATTGGTTAGAGGCTATAGCACAGGCAACTGGGAGAGCTTCTCTATTGGTTAGAGGCTATAGCACAGGCAGCTGGGGGAGAGCTTCTCTATTGGTTAGAGGCTATAGCACAGGCAACTGGGAGAGCTTCTCTATTGGTTAGAGGCTATAGCACAGGCAGCTGCGAGAGCCCTTCTATTGGTTGGAGGTTATAGCACAGGCAGCTGGGAAAGCTTCTCTATTGGTTAAAGGCTATAGCACATGCAGCTGGGAGAGCTTCTCTATTGGTTAGAGGCTATAACACAGGCAGCTGGGAGAGCCCTTCTATTGGTCGGAGGCTATAGCACAGGCAGCTGGAAGAGCTTCTCTATTGGTTGGAGGCCATAGCACAGGCAGCTGGGAGAGCTGCTCTATTGGTTAGAGGCTGTGGGAGGGAGCACAGGCAGCTGGGAGAACTCTGCTTTCAACAACATCAGCAAGAAGAGGAAAACACAACTCTTCAATACTCAAACTCCAGAATGTCTTTATTTGTTCTGCCAAAGCTCAAACTCATTAAGTCCTAGTTTCATAACATTTGGCCAGGACAGTTTCTGCCATCCCAACCAGCATAAAGTAAAGTAAACCTCTTCAGAGAGAGCTCTATATTTTGTGTTCATAGTGCTGAGTCTGTCTTTCGTCTGTTTCCTTCCTCCCCCTCTCCTCTCTCTTTCCCTTTAGGGTAAGAACAAAGAGCCGCAGAGAGAGAAAGAAAAGGAAAAAGAACCGAGGGAGAGCTGGGACTCTCCGCACAGCCACCGCCTGGTGGCGGGATCGTTTTCCAGCAGCACCCACTGCACGCTCTGCGGCAAACCCCTCCCGAGCAAGCATGGGCTGCAGTGCATGTGTGAGTACAGCGCACCCCCCTCCCCCACCTCGCTCGCGGGGCTGCAGTGCATGTGTGAGTACAGCGCACCCCCCTCCCCCAGCCCGCTCGCGGGGCTGCAGTGCATGTGTGAGTACAGCGCACCCCCCTCCCCCAGCCCGCTCGCGGGGCTGCAGTGCATGTGTGAGTACAGCGCACCCCCCTGCCCCCAGCCCGCTTGCGGGGCTGCCTCACCATTCTGCACGGCTTTGAAAGGCTTCCCACGCCCACACATTGAACTGGGGTTTTCTGGGTTTTTTTAGATTTGGTGAATAAAATGAAAAGGCTACCAATAAGGATCCCCCCCCCCCCCTTGTTAGAATACAGTAAGATACAGAATGACCTTAGAATGTGACGGCAGGCTAGCACCTTGGGGGGGGGGGTCTTGCCGTCTGTCCCTCTCCCCTAACTCCTGCCACCCCACACACCCTGCGTTATTTCCAGCTGTTATCAAGCCAGGGAAAGGGGATCTTGAAAGCACCCTTCCCCCAGGAGCAGTCTGTATGCGGGGCCTGCGTTTGTGTCGATGACCTGTACCTTCGGGGGCCTCCTACGTTTAACATTCTGCGCAAAAATACTTTCATGTAGCTATTCAGCTACTTCGCCAGGAAAACGAGATGCTACCCCCAACCCCTTAGCCAACAACCTTAGAGGACAGTCACGCTCAGGGCTGAGAGGAGGAAGGTAAAGCCATCACAGCTGTACTGGGTCCATCCCCCCATCCCCCTAAATTACGAGACCCATATTTATAAAAAGAAATGCCAAAGCAATATAATTGATAATTGCTTTCGATGCCTCTGGAAACAGAGTTGCCCAAGTGTCTTCAGACACTGATTTCAGTGTAATAAGTGATAAGTCTCATAGACACAAGACCACACATTAGCAAACAGAAGACGTCTGGTCTGTGAGCATAAGGAATTCAGTGTCACGGCTAGGAAATGTGTTTTAAAAAGCATTTTTATGATCTGCTAGATTTTTAAATGGATAAGGTACGAAAATGTAATTCTTGCCTCAGTGCACTGAAGCTGGCCTCAGAAATAGCCTAATCCTGTCTGTTGGGAATGAAGGCCAGCTCAATGATGTGAAGGGGCGAGGCCCATGTGAATACCAGCATCCCCAGCCCCTAGGTTTATCTCAGTGGGGCTGAGCCTCAGATTGTCCTTCTGGATGTCTGATCTTTGGAAAGCTGTTTGGTGAACTACATGAAACGAGCTGGTAGATGTCAGTACAGTTCCCAGCTGGGAAGATGTGCGCCTGACTACGATGCCACTCTCCCCTGGCATGAACTGGTTCCCCTTCTTGTAGTCTCAGCAGGATCCTGGAATGGTTGAGGAGACTGATTTGCGTTCTCACCCACAGAGGCCGGTCCCTCTGGAGTGGAGGTGAAGGCAGCGTGGGGAAGCTGAGAGAGAGAGAGATTGAGGGAGGGAGTGAAAGTGCCGCTGCCTGTGCTGTACCTGCTCTCTGGTCAGGCCATGTGTGTGTTTGTGTCTCTGTGAGAGGAGCTTGCCCTGCCTGTGTCACTGCCACGCCTGCCTTGTGATGGGGCAGTGTGCATATGTGTGCATGTAGCTAGCACTGCTGCTGCCTGTGCAGAAGATGAATGGATGAATTCAGTTTTTGGTGCCATGAGTCTGGCATCTTTTACAAGGATTAGGAACAAAAAAAAAATTTGATTTGTTTGGTCTAAATAATGACTTTTGAGTTTGGTGGTTGTTGAATATTGATGCCATCATGGCTTTCAGCTGTTCCAGGCTAAGTGCTAGCCAGCGTTTCCTTAATTCAGCTAATAAAAGTTCCAGATTTAGAAAGGACGGCTCCATCCATGCTGAGAAACATGGGATATATGCTGTCTCTTCTGAGTTAGGAATGTCTACAAGCTCCAGGTCAGAAAGCACAGACTAAGCCAGTCCTGGTTTTACCCCAGTGGCCTTTATAGGTTTATAATTCCAATTCCTCTAAAAACCACCCAGTCCATGGAGGTGATAGGGCTAAACCAAGACTGGCTCGGTCTACCTTATATGACTTGGAACTTGTTGGCAACCTGATCTCAGATGTGACTGTGATGAGTTAGGTCACCAGTAAATAAATATTTGCCTATCATGGGCACGTTCAACTAGAAATCTCCTTTTCCTGTTGTGCTGGCTCATTTCAGCTAATTAGCGGTAAATTATCCTAGGATTATTTTCTAGCACCCCTGGAGGTGGCTGGGAGACAGAATTTTTTTTTTTTAATGAGCTGCTGGGCCAAGGTGAAGCAATACACCAATAGGTACATCAAAGAAAAATGACCAGCACCTATTTGGGGCTTTAAAAATACCTGTGAAAATGAATTCTCCCCTTTACAGCATGTCTGCTGGTGCTCAGGATGTCGCCAGACCAGACATATCTGCGCAAATCCATTCTGCACTAGGGTGCTGTTGGCCCTGGACATCCTGATTTTGATTTCGTGGTCTTTTCTGTAGGCTCTGCTCCCATGGGCATAGCCAGTGTCATCGGTGATGGGGCCAATACTTAAAGGACCTTTAACTCCGATGGCATTTGGATTCATTCTTTCAGGATTGCAGCTCCTGGACTGCTTATAGAAATTCCTAAGGAGTCTCTACCAAACTACAAGACACTGTTTAAAAGGGGAAAAAAAACCCCAGGAGACCTTCCACCTTGGCATCAGCATCCAGCATTGCCTGACCTGCTCACTGCTGCATAGCAGAAATGGAAGCTGATGGTCAGGATATGTTCTCTTGTGGCTGGATGCCTTCCCCCATCCATTCCTTCAGTTTTCCCAAAAACTGATGTGGTTTTCAGGATAGCCACAATAAATATTCATGAGATATAGTTGCATATATGTCCAAGAAACAGGTTAATTTGAATATTTTAGTATTCCTGAAAACCAGGCATACAGTATGGGGGTGTGGGTGGGGAGTGGGAGGGGCTGTTTAGTACCAGATTTTATAACTACTAGTGCTATTGGTTATTTCTATAGTGCTACAAGATGCCCTCTACAGAAACACATAAGAGAGAGTCTCTGCTCCATGGAGCAAAGAGTTCTTGGGGTAAAATCAATTAGAACATAAGAAGAACATAAGAAAATGCCATACTGGGTCAGACCAAGGGTCCATCAAGCCCAGCATCCTGTTTCCAACAGTGGCCAATCCAGGCCATAAGAACCTGGCAAGTACCCAAAAACTAAGTCTATTCCATGTAACCATTGCTAATGGCAGTGGCTATTCTCTAAGTGAACTTAATAGCAGGTAATGGACTTCTCCTCCAAGAACTTATCCAATCCTTTTTTAAACAAAGCTATACTAACTGCACTAACCACATCCTCTGGCAACAAATTCCAGAGTTTAATTGTGCGTTGAGTAAAAAAGAACTTTCTCTGATTAGTTTTAAATGTGCAGAATAGGGTTAAAGACATAAAAACAATCCATAAAGGTGGGTCCATAGGATATAACCTACAGATTATCTAAAGCTACAAGAAAATTAAGTCTGAAATCTAAGAGAAGCAGGAAATGGGGTGGTGAGTGCGGGGTAGAGAGGGTGGACCTCAAACACCAAATATTCCCTTCTAGTGGGTAATTTTGAAGGAACTTCTGTTGGTAAAGTGGTGCTTCAGAGGCCCTTCAGAGAATTGTGCGACCGATGCCCGTGCACTCGCTGTAGGCTTGTACTTTTAGGGGGGAGGTATTTCAGGTGCCTGACCTGGGCGGGGTTGGAACCTTTTCATTTTAAAAAGCAGGAAACATAAAGTCTGTCACCAAGGCCACATGCACCAAATAGCTGGCGTAATTGTGTGTGCCTGGCTTTTGCCAGGATCATTTTCAAATGTGCACTTAGTCACGTAAACCCGCTTTGAAAACGATTAAATGTATGCACTCGTTTGCCAGCTAACGTATGTGCGACATTACAATATTGCCCCTTAAAGGCTATAACCACTGCTGCGCAAATTTAAATGAGCTGCTTGCTGTACTGAAACACAGGGTTGTCTGTGGGTGATAAACTGTGTGTTATTGATCCAAGGAAAGATGCTTCACTTGAAGTTTGCTTTTGCACCATTTGATGTGTAAGAAAATAATCTTCCCCCCCTCAAAAAAACATTATTTTCAAACAATAATCCATGTAGAGATACCCAGAAATTCACAAATAAGCCCTACACAGAGTTTAAAATTGGCCATTTATGTTAGGAGAGGAAGAGGACTGTAGAGGAGCCGGTTTCAGTATAGGGCAGACACGGCTACGCACTATGCTCACTTTGAGACACTATGCATAGGAATTGTATTTGTTTGAACTGCTGCTCTTTATTGATGGGAGGCTACTATAACTGCACGAGCACCCGGAAAGTGGGATCTTTTGTTGTTGTTGGTTTCCGATTTAAAAAAAAAAAAAAAAAGTCTGTTTTCTAAATGTTTTTATTTTGATCCTCCTGGCATGCTTAGGAGGGCTTTGCACCCACACAGGAGCTGCACGTGGCTGGACACGCCGGAGTATCACAAAACCAAACAAACAAATGTTCCGGCAGGTTTTCCCCACAGAAGGCCCAGGCCATGGTTCTTTTTCCTTTTCACCTCATGCTTTTGACGTCCGCCAGACGTGGTTCGTCTCAGAGTCAAAGGTCAGTGAGTGTATTTCATCACAGTCCTCCCTCCACAGGCCGAAGCTGCAGTCATGGAGCTGGAGCCATGAGCAGGTGTCATAAAGTATTTTAAGGTTTACGAGCGGGAGGCATACAAAGACCTTTTTTAGTTTGAAAGTCACAGATTTTTTCCCACGTCAGGATGTCTCGAGTCATTTGAATGCACAGAGAACACTGATAGTCTGCACAAAATCTGCAAAAGTGATATACTTTCACGCACCAGGTTACAGAAGTTGCCGTCTGTTACCTTTACGCAGCAGCAGCTCAGAGAGCAGTGGCTCTGTTTTCATTCCATAGACATAATCTGCCTCTGCTCCAGGAATACTTAACTGCAAAGAAAAACAAAAAGCTAGCATTTTCTGAATGTGTGCAAGTATTACCAATGAGTGTGCATACAAGAGAATTCTGCTATACATCTGGGGCATGTGAGCCACTGTAGTGCATGACCCTCGACCCTTTGGGTTTCGTACTTGGAAGTGGCACACACAGCAGGGGCTACTGATCGTGTCCCTGGTAGATACTATTGGCAAGGCTGGTAGTGCAGGACTCTACTGTCTAGCATTGGAGAATGCACTGCATATGGCGCACTGTGTTGTCTGCTGTTCTGCAGGGCAGGCATTATTTTATAGGAAGACGAGTTACACGGTACATGTCAGCTTGGAATGATTAATCCTTTTTTAAGTGCAGGGGCTGCCGTTGGAAGGTGTTCAGGATCAGGAGTGGTGTGCAAACAGCTGGCAGTGAGAGTTCAGTTTGTTTAGCAGCCACATCCAAGGTAGATCTTAGGAGTGTTACCAACCCTTGCCGGGTCCCTGTTAACAGCAGAGCACATGAAGAATGACTTTGGGGCTCTTCTCGCAAAAATTGAGTTTATCTTTTGTCTGCCTGTATGGCCTGGGCCAGTGGGAGGGTGCCACACGAGTCTCGCACAGGCCAGTGGCTCTCAACTCACTTCTCAGGAACTACTTGGCAGGCTGGGTTTTGGGATATCCACTTATGAATGTGCATGAGAGTGATTTTCATACAGCGGAGCCCATGCATGAGCTGTAGCCAGGCAATTTGGCATCTATGGCCAAGTGAAAAAGTGCACCCTCACCCTGTACAGAATACATGATACCACGAGCTGGGAGACTATTAAATATTTTAAAATAATAAATAAATCCTGTACTAATTTATTTACTTAAAACTGATTTATTGTCCGAATAGTGGATTACAGAGGAACATATTAAAAAAACAAACAATTATACATACATGTTAAAAATACAGCGTACAAAGCAAAGAATAAGCAGGCAAACAAAAGACACTAGCCTGTCAAAGAAAAGCAAAAGTACTTTCTGCTTTAAATGCCTTCAAAAGCTAAGCTAAATAAATAGGTCTTTAAGGCTTTTTTTTGGAGGTTCTGCTGCACGATATTAAACGAAATTGCTCAGGAAGTGCGTTCCATAGTGCTGGACCCGCTAGTGCAAGGGTGGGCAATTCCAGTCCTCGAGGGCCACAAACCTGTCGAGGTTTTAGGATATCCTAATGAATATGCATGACATAGATTTGCATACAACTGAGGCAGAGTGCATGCAAATCTCTCTCATGCATATTCATTAGGGATATCCTGAAAACCAGACTGGTTTGTGGCCCTCGAGGACCGGAACTGCCCACCCCTGTGCTAGTGAGAAAGCCCTCTCCCTGCTAATGCCAAGCCGTGCTACCATAATGGAGGGTGCTTCTAGGAGATTCTTGTTCTCAGATCTCAAGGTTCGGTTGCGTTTGTAGATTCGCAGTATGGAGCTGAACCATGGGATGGAATCGTTCTGCCATTGTTTATGGACCAATGTAATTATCTTGTATTGAATTCCGAATTGAATTGGGAGCCAGTGTAAAGCTGAGAGTGTGGCTGTAATATGTTCTTACAAATTCATTCCTGTACGAAATCGGGCAGCAGAGTTTTGCACTATTTAAAGAGATCTTAATGAATTATTGGGAAGGCCAATTAATATTCCATTATGCCGGTCAAGGTTAATGCTTGAAGTACTATATGAAAATCTAGTGGATTTAGGAGGGGCTTCCGATTTTTTGCCATACGCAGATTGAAGAAGAAGTTTTTAACAATATTGCTTATGTGTGGTTTCATGGACAATATACTGTCAATGATGACACCTAAATTGCATGCTTGTTGCTTAATTACGAATTTTTGAACTTTAAATATGAAAGATGGGACTGGCCACTAGGGGGCGCCGAAGAGCAGCCGTGTAGTGCCGTGGCAAAGAGATTTGGCGGCTGTGAATGAGGTAGGAGTCAGGGCCGAGACTGGGATGCGGCGTGACCTAGGGGCAGGGGCTGAGCGCAAGGCCCAGTGTGCCTAATCTCCTTGCACCGGCCCTGTAAACTGAGCTAGCTGTGGGCAGCACACAGACTTCTCCCTTATTCTGCACTTGTATTTAGCGGGAACTGGTGCATAGTGACAGATTCATTTGTGTTTTTTCTCCTCTTTGTGTTAAAATTTGGAAGAGAGCCTGGTGGGGCTTTCAGGACGTATGAGTCCTCTCTGTGTCCACACTGCCTGATCTTTAGAGGCTGGTGCACCACACAACCTTTTTTGTTCATGTAGGTGTGCCTTGGGCTTGAAAAGATTGGAGCTGTGAATTTCCCCTATCTGTTAAAAAGTTTTGGGAAATGGATACATTTCCAGTTTAATAAAATACATCCTGTGAATTTTACAGTTATCAAAATTACCATCAAATATTTTGAATAACTAGGTTCGGAAAGTGACAAAAACATTTGAATTTAAAGGATATTAGTAGAAATGTAAGAACATTTTAAAAGTTAGTCATTTCAAAAGTCAGTTTAAAGAGTCAGAGAAGAAGTGTTTTCGGCATATGATGATTAAATTGTAAGCAAGTATTCCTGATGGCTTTTATTTGTGCAGGTACTGGCTTCTATTTAATATAATAAATAAAAATCCTATAATTCTATATTTCATTAATTGCAAAGGAAACTACCTCCATTACCAGGAACATTGTGATGCACAAGAAAACCCCAGCAAAAAGCACACTCAGAACCTGCCTAGCAAAACGGGCAGAGCACCCAGGACTCACACAGCAGCAATCCAATCTATGAAAAGGCAGCACAGTAAATATAGCAATGGCCCCGGAGTATCCATACAGCTTCTTCCGGGAAAAGAGAGCACGCTGGCTCTCTACAGAGGAACCGGACACTATCAAAATCCTTCACCTCTGTCACATGTGCAGGAAACAGAAAGACCCTCACCAAATACAGAATAAGAGACCACAAATTAGAAATGTGCAGACAGAAATTGGAATGGAAAACCCAAGAGACATACCTGATCACCCTGAGACTCCCTGCATTCTCCGTTTCCCACCTTCCCCCCACCCCATATTCCCCAGGATGGACCTCAGCACTTTCACCTTCTTACCCCACCCTCTCTAGGACCCCAGCACGCTTCCCCTTCCCACCGCCCCTTCCCAAGCTGAACCCCAGCAGCAGTCTCCCCCTTCCCATCCCACCCCCCCCACCCAAGACTGGACCCCAGCACTCTTCTCTTCCTCCCTCCCCCTAAAGTTGGACCTAGCACTCAACCGTCCCATCCCAAAGCTGGACACCAGCGCTTTTTCCTTTCTTTCTCCTTTCCTCGTCGAGGCCACACCCCACATCACTCTTCTCCATACGCCTGTGTGGACCAAGACAAGACCAGTTTCCTTCCAGCTGCACAAGCTGACCCAAGATCTGCCCCCTCTCTGCCTCCCAGCCCACACAGTCTCCTCCTAGTTGCGGGCTGACAGAAGACCTACCCTCGCTCTGCCTCCTGACCTGCGTGGTCCGACACAAAACGCCCTCTCTGCAGGCCCTCATAGTCTCCTTCTGGCCTTGCAGGCCAACACAAAACCCGCCTCCTTCTTCATCCAGTGCATGTGAGCCATCGCTGCTTCATGCCCTGGCTGGCAGTTCCCCCTTGGCACCTACGGCCCAGGCCATTACACCGAGGGCTCACTAGGGCTCTGTGTAAATCGGTCTGGTGCATGGTTGAGAACCACTGTTATGTGCCGGCCTTGGCTGATGGCCAGTCCAAGTCATTTAAGAATTCCTCTGTCCGAGCAGGGCACAGTGTCACCGGGGGTTGAACGCGGGGGAAGGGGCTTCACGTTCAGATATGCCCCGACCTGCTGTATTCTGTCCTGTGATAGGCCTGGTCGATTACAGCCCAGCTTTGCACACTGGGCTATGTCCATTTTTATTTGCTTTGTATTATTTAAGATGCTTATAAGGTTTTGTTTGTGCCCATCGCAGGCATCACTGTAAATCTGATTATTTTTGGGATGGGAACTTTCACATACTAGGAGACATTTTCACTACACGCTAGAGGAAAAATAAGAAAGAGGGGTCATTTTTTGTAGGTTTGCAGACAGAATAACCAAGTGGTGGGGGTTTTTTGGGTTTGGGTTTTTTTTTTTAAGAAAGCTGCAGTCAATTTAATTAGAGTCTGTATTTTGTTTTTAGTGGACTGTTACTGTAGACTTGAAGTCAAATGCTAAGCTGGATTAGATATTGCGGGTTTTGTTGGGCCAGGCGAACAGGCATCTTCCGAGGTTAAACCTATCGGGTCTTGCTTGTACAACTTGAAAAGTCAGCTTTATCCAGGAAGAAGAACAATATGTGCAAGCAGTAAGGGGCTGATGGAATAAATCAGCGCGGAAAACGGTTTAGTGCCCGCTTCCCTAACACGTGCCTGCCACCTCTCCTGGGCCCAAGTCTGAATATTTAAATGAGGGGTTGCGCTGACAAGGAGGCGCTGGGTTCAAATGTGCACCCCTAGCGCCTCCTTGGCAGCGGAAGCCAGGAGAGGTGACTGTCAGCAGGAAAACGGATGCTCAATTTTACAGCACACTTTGTTTTTTTTTAATTGTTTTTTAAACCTTTTGGTTCCTTCAATTTAATATCACTATGCTATTAAGTCAGAGGATGTACAGAAAAGCAGTATTTTCTGCTTTTCTGTACACTTTTTTGGGTTGCTCAGGAATTAACGCATAAAAATGTGCAGGTCGGGCGCACTTTTTTTGTAGGATCTGGGCAGAATAGGTAATAGCCTCATCAACATGCATTTGCATGTGATGAGCACTATTAGTTTTGCGGGGGGTTGGAGGCACATTTTGGACGCGCTAATCCTCTTATGGCATAAGGGGTTGTGGTTGCATGTCCAAAACGTGCGTCCAACCACGGGTTAAACAGTGCGCTCGGCCTCTAAAGTTGGTTATCACTTTTCACTGACTCTTGCTAACTTGGGAATACTTTGAAGGTAAGGCCTGGTTCACTCTCCTGCTATCCTGTCTGCTCGTCTCTGCTTACCTTCCCTGTTTAATCTTGCCTCGCTCCTCTGTTTGGGAAGAAGCCTTTGGCCTGGTCAGCGGAAGCGAGGAGGCTGTGAAAAAGGGAGGAACCCCTGAGTGTTAGGAGGAGCAGGCCAGACACTGCGGCAGGAGTTTCCCTGCAGCCCACTTCTCTCCTTGTGCACCATTCCAACAGCCACGCTGATCCCAGAGAAAAGAGGAGCCTTGACAGCTTGCACTGGGATACCATTTCTTGGAAGATGAGCTTTTGAGACTGCGTAGGTCCCTTCAGTTGGAGGGGGAAGCTATGGAGTCCCTAAAGCGTACATGCTTCAGTATCTTTGGACTTTCTTCTAAGGATGCCAACTGGGCCAGGCATCTTTGCCTGCTTTAGACAGGAGCTAAGGAAAGCGACTTCCAGTCTGCAGTTCCAGGAAATGTGCTGACCACAGCAGAGCAGAGATCCAGGTTTGAAAATGAGGAAACAAAAACTTAAGGAGACACATCTCCCAGGAGATGTTTGAAGGGTTTCCTCAAAGGGTCCTGAACCTTTTCTGACTGCAAATGAGAAGGATCCCAAGTATATGGCTATGCCCTGACCTTACTTATCATGACCTCCTGACTCTGACCAGCAGCACGATCATTATAGCTACTGGGCTAGGATGAATCTGTGCCATCTTGCCCATTGCATTGGCTCTGCTCATACAAATGCATCCTGGGCATAAAATAAAAAAAACAGAAAGCATGGGACACAGCAGTGGCCGCTGGCCCTTCTGCCCCTCCCAGGCAGACACCCATCTGTGGTTACAAGCCCAGGGTCCATGACAGCCTTTCCTCACCTTTGCCAGGTCCCAGGCGTCTTCTGCTCTTCAGGGACCCAGGCACCCATCAGATGCTTGGTTCTTCAGGCTGTTGACCCTGCGTGATTAACCAAAAGGGAATTCTGTTTTGCTTTCCTCTTTTGCATCACTTCTCCAATAAAAGGCCAAGTCTGTTCAGTTGCCAGCGAAAAGGCAGGACAAGGGAAAAAAAAAAACAAAAGCACTGTCAGACTGAGAGGAAGCCCAGAGTCCCTCGGGAAAGTGCAGGTTTACATCCCAGGAGGGCACACCCAGGACTTTAATCAGTGCTGGATACAGGTCCAGTCACAGACAACATGTCCATTAAACTTTTGCAATGAAAAGTAACGTGGAAATAAGACAATACCTTACAAGCCAGTGATTTAGGTTTCACGTAGGCAGGGGCTATCCCAGGGCCTCAAAGCACCCACATTTATGATGCACTGGGGGAGGAAGGATTCAAGGGATGGCTGGGCTTGTTTTATTCTTTCTGGACTAATGAATGCTGGTATATGTAGTTCTGTGTGTCAGGAACACCAAAGGTATTTCCACCATTTAGGATGTAGAGGAAATGTACATCAAAAATAGATTCAGTTACAAGCAAATCAGCTTATTAGTTGGGGTAGTGACGACCCTCTTTCTTGGGCTAAATCAAAGTAACTTTTCAGGGCCATGGGGGTCTCTTTTCTATTGTCCAAAGCCAGGAGATCTTTGAGGTTACCAGATGGCTTTCCGGTCCATCAGGGACACGCTGAGTTAGTCCTGGTTTTGTCCCTGTTGCATGCATAGACTTCGGGCTCTGATTGTGTTATGGAAATCAATGGGCAGTCAGAGCTAGAAGTCCATGCATGGCACAGGCCAAACCCAGGAGGGGCTCAGCCTATCCCTGAAAGCCTGGAGCCAGCTAACAATCCTACCTTAGCTTGAGAAAAGGTCTGCATCTCCCCACTTTATCATTTTGGTTGCCTAAATGGTGGCTGCAAACCCTGTGCCCTGCTGTCGGGACTTCTGCGGCCCACACTGGTTGAGAATCACTGTGGCAGGCCATACCTCCTCTCCTCTTCCAGGGTTTGTGTGGTCACAATGCGCCCTGGACACGTGGCTCGCCAATGAAACTGCTACACTGGCCAAACATTCTGGCCCACAAGTTCTTCTGTATACAGTGGAGCCAGTCCTCTGTAATGGGGCCAGCCCATTTCAGCTACTTTAATGTAAAGAAAAGTCAGAATTGTCCAGAAAGAGTTTATAATCTGTTTAAAAGACTCCCTGGGGTACTGGATGACTGAATATAAAGATTGTGTTTGCCATTTAGATTTGAGAGTAGGACCACTTTACATTGTGTTTTCATCCCATGTCCTCCCCCCTGCTGCTTTCCAGACTCAAGCAGCTCATAGGGATGGTGGTGGTGGTGGTAGGAGCAGGGAGCAGAACTTTAAACAGGTTCTAGGCATGCTGGGGACTAACATGGAGGGCAGTGCTAGGAAAAAGGTTGAAAGCTTAGGTCAAGACATTGAGGTGGGATTGAGTCCATCAAGCCCAGCATCCTGTTTCCGACAGTGGCCAATCCAGGCCATAAGAACCTGGAAAATACCCTAAAACTAAGTCTATCCCATGTTACTGTTGCTAGTTATAGCAGTGGCTATTTTCTAAGTCAACTTAATTAATAGCAGGTAATGAACTTCTCCTCCAAAAACTTATCCAATCCTTTTTTAAACACAGCTATACTAACTGCACTAACCACATCCTCTGGCAACAAATTCCAGAGTTTAATTGTGCGTTGAGTGAAAAAGAACTTTCTCCGATTAGTTTTAAATGTGCCACATGCTAACTTCATGGAGTGCCCCCTAGTCTTTCTATTATCTGAAAGAGTAAATAACCGATTCACATCTACCTGTTCTAGACCTCTCATGATTTTAAACATCTCTATCATATCCCCCCTCAGCTGTCTCTTCTCCAAGCTGAAAAGTCCTAACCTCTTTAGTCTTTCCTCATAGGAGAGCTGTTCCATTCCCCTTATCATTTTGGTCGCCCTTCTCTGTACCTTCTCCATCGCAATTATATCTTTATTGAGATGCGGCGACCAGAATTGTACACAGTATTCAAGGTGCTGTCTCACCATAGAGCGATACAGAGGCATTATGACATTTTCCGTTTTATTCACCATTCCCTTTCTAATAATTCCCAACATTCTGTTTGCTTTTTTGACTGCCGCAGCACACTGAACAGACGATTTCAATATGTTATCCACTATGAAGCCTAGATCTCTTTCTTGGGTTGTAGCACCTAATATGGAACCTAATATGGAACCTAACATTGTGTAACTATAGCATCAGTCAGGGTCCTTTCCGGACCCTGACT